>NC_063152.1:30917993-32155493 GCF_020921035.1 Rhodamnia argentea
AGCAAAGTGCCTACCAAAAGTAAGGCCAATGCACATTCATTTGTAAAGTACTTCTGAATTTTGAATGTACATTTTTGCATGTTAAGTTGTAAATTCCATGTACATGTTTGCATTGTGTCTCTTGCAAATCCTTGACAGACACTTGTTATGAAGAAGACTCCCCAAGAAATCGGTTTGTAAAGTGCAATTTTCAGTAGAAAACTACCATCCCTCATTCAATGATGGTATTCTTTCGAAGACATTTCCGGAAGACCAAGATCGGTGACTAGTCGGCGATGATCACCAACGTCAAGCCCCTTCTCATTTAATTTCCGAGCCAAAACGAGCCTTTTCGTTCCTCGGTCCCCAATCCTAGCCTACGTTATAACCCTCCAAAGTCTCTTCTGATTAGGGCACTTGAGTTAACGTAGAGTTAAATGATTTTAAGCATCACTCGAAAAAGTTCGAGCAAGATTATTTCTCTCTCATTTTTGCAGGATTCTTGACTTGTAAATCCGGAGCAAATGATGAAGAAATTCATTTCAGCGACCTTGACTCAACTGGAGTCCCCTTTGTAAACCTTTGACCTAGCTCTCATTACGGTCCTAATCAAGACCTCCGGATCGACTCGGTCGTATCAATTGCGAGATTGCTTGGATCCTTATCGAATGCGATGATGGAAAGATTGAGTGATTTCTCTTGAATCCTGCAGACGGGATAAATAGCTTTTCTCGAGAGTGAGAGAAAGCCCTTTCGGACCGAAGTCCCCCCATTCAGCTCACATTCGAGGTATTCGTAATGTGAGAACCTCCCTGGACAAAATTGGTAATACATTCCCGATGTTCGAGTTCCCTTCCAAGGTCTCGAAATTCATCCAAGGATTATTGAATGAGCAAGTTTTGCTGGCAAATGCCTACCAGGTACGATACTGACAATGCGCTTCGTTCCTTGATTAATCGTTTGGAGAACCCGGGTAAGTTTTCCGAACCCCTTTTCAAATTAACAACTCTTCTCATGATAGTTGTTATGATTCAATTCAGGCAATATGCCCCTTTTGTACTTATCGATTCCATTCGATGGTGCTCCTATCAAATATTGTTCAATTCGGGCAATATGCCTCTTCCGTCAAGTCGTGTAGACATATGCACCGGCGATCTTGACATCTTATCAAATCATAACGACGTAGCTCTTATGGTTTCAATCTTAGGACGTGAAGACATATGCACCGGCGATCTTGACATCTTATCAAATCATAACGACGTAACTCTTATGGTTTCAATCTCGGGACGTGAAGACATATGCACCGGCGATCTTGACATCTTATCAAATCATAACGACGTAGCTCTTATGGTTTCAATCTCGGGACGTGAAGACATATGCACTGGCGATCTTGACCTTTAGTCGGCTCATAATGACATAGCTCTTATGATTTTCGGCTCCTTTATCAAATCATGAAGACATAAGCACCCATATTTTTTATCCAAACCAAATCATAACGACGTAGCTCTTATGATTTTGGTTCCCCTTTATCGAATCGTGAAGACATATGCACTGGCGATTTCGACATTTAATCAACTCACAACGACGTAGCTCTTGTGAACTTGATCCCACTTCTTTCGACTCACAACGACGTAACTCTTGTGATCTCAAACGACACATATATCTTGCGCTGTCTTGCATTAGGGAGAAGTCTCTGATAACAGATAGGCCAAATACCTTAAAATCCTTGCATCCGCAAAAAGAAGCTTGGAAATTAAGAGAACCATTAGCTTACGAGAAATTTGGTAAAACAGGTATTCTTGTATGCGATCCATGTGCAGGTTTCTCTAACATGAAAAAGGGAAATTATGACACGTGTTATTCTTGCATATCATGCATCACTTCATTACATAAAAAATGGGATTAAAACTCCCGCCAAAAAGTTCATCCATAATTTGCACTGTCAAAATTTAGGATTCAATTTTGTCTTTGAGCGGAACCTCTACGAGCCTCCACTCAAAGAGGGGCAGCTGTTGACGCTTAAATTTTGATTAATCTATTTTTTGCATAAAAATTATAAAAAATCATCTCACATATTTATTTTTAGCGTACATTGCATTGGCATATAATCGGGCAAGCGGAACACTTAATTTAGCATGCGTCTAGACTAGGCACGGGATGGAAAAATACACCGAGAAGATTTGAAACTTCAAGGACTGTATTGCAAATACTTAAAATTTCAGGGACCGCATTGCAAATACTTGGAACTTCGGGGACTGTATTGCAAATACCAAAAGAAGATGAAGAAGGGAAGATGATGAAGGGAAGATAATGAAAAGAAGATGATGAAGGGAAGATAATGAAGGGAAGATGAAAATGGAAGGTGAAGAAATGAAGATGAAGAAGGGAAGATGAAAATGGAAGGTGAAGAAATGAAGATGAAGAAGGGAAGATGAAAATGGAAGGTGAAGAAATGAAGATGAAGAAGAGAAGATGAAGATGGAAGGTGAAGAAATGAAGGTGAAGAATGAAGGATGGAGAACTTTGCCTATAAAAGAGGAAGGGAATTTTGGTGATAGAGAAGGTAGAGAGCTCTTGAGAAGAGTTTTAGAAGGGGGAAGTGGAAGAGAATTGAGAGAGAGAGTAGAAGAGAATTGAGAGAGTTTTTTTAGGAAGAGTGGAAGAGAATTGAGAGAGTTTTGAGAGAGTTTTTGAGAGGAATTTTTAGAGAGGAAAAAGAGAGTTCTTGAGAAAAATCAGAAGAGAAAATTCGAGAGTGAAGAAAAGTGTTTTAGTCGAGCATCATCTTCGACGAGTCCCGACACATATTTCGCCCCTCGCAACCCAACAACGCCATTGCTTGCCATTTTCGACGACAGCCGCGTTCTTCCAGCTCCGAGATCTTGAAAGGAACTATAACGTGTATGTGAGTAAGATTTTGTGTAATAGAAGGTAATCCTTTCCATTTCGATCTACAAAAATGTAATCGTTTGGTTTGAATGTTTATTTGTTTATTTTAGACATGCCACGTGTTCCAAATTTTAGCATTATTACATGTTAATTTATTTTTATAAATACTCGTGATCGGCTGCGTTTTCTTTCTTTCTAAATCACCCATGGTGTATATCGTACAAAGTTCAATGTTTTACATCCCCATAAAAAAGAAGAAAAAACCAAAAAAAATTGCATCTTTGAATTTCAAGTAAAATCCATCAAAATTGTCAAATCAAATATTTTTCATGAAAATGGTACCGAAAGGGCGTTAGAGTAATCTAGCGTAACCAAATCCCCGAATTTAAAATCTCCGGTTCGCGGAAATAAGATAGTTTTCTCCCGCTATTTTATTTAGGTTTCTAATCAACCTACCGAAAATGATTAGTGGCGACTCCAAATTCAAAACACGTTGCATGTTAATTATTTGAACCTTAAGTTGCGATTTGGTATGGACTTGGGAGAGTCCGAGTTAGGTTAGTTAATTAATTAACCTGATAATCCATTAGCCCGAAAATTAACTTGTTTATTTTTTGAAGGTCGCGACAACAGCACATCTAAAATTAGCTTCTAGATTAAGTTTTAACAACAACAAGAGAAGGAAAAGGAGTTTTAACTATGTGAAGTCGTCGAGCGGAAGTACTTCCAATTTCACTCCTATCTGTTTAATTATAGGTGGTGGAAGGGCATAGATGTCCCAAGGAAGTTCCCATTCGCTAGAGACAGGATTGTGGAGATGTTCTTCTGGATCTTGGGAGCATACTTTGAGCAGGAGTTTGCCGTGGCCAGAGAGATACTAACCAAAGTGGCCGCCCTTCTGTCCATTCTCGACGATATATACGATGTCTATGGCACATTGGAAGAACTCGTAATCCTCACCGAAGCAATCCAAAAGTCCGTAATCCACGTTTTCTTTCTCAAACTTCTGAATTTGATCGATCTCGTAAAGGGTCGAGTGTGTCATTTCTCTAAGACTCGAATTTAGGTAGGATGTCGATGCCATGGATGGACTACCGGAGTATATGCAAGCTTGGTACAAGGTGCTTCTCGATGTCTATCATGAAGTAGAGAATGAAGTGGCCTCGAAGGGAAGACCGTCTTGCCTCGTCCATGCAAAAGAAGCCGTGAGCATCATCGGCAAACCTTGCATTCATCAAACACGGGTTTTTACATAGAAACCCTAACCTTCTTGTTTTATACATAATTTCTCGGATGAAGAAGCAAGCGAGAGTGTACTTTCACGAAGCCAAATGGTTCCACACCAACCACACGCCAACGCTGGAGGAGTACATGCCCCTTGCGCTTTTAACGGCCGACTATGAAATGTTAGCGATCACGTCCCTTGTGGGAATGGGTGATGTGGTCACGGAACATGCTTTTGGATGGTTCTTGGGCGACTGCAAGATCTTGAAAGCTTCTCGGATCATCAGTCGGCTCATGGATGACATTTCCTCTCACCAGGTATGACGAAAACATTATCATCCTTCAATAATAACCGGTTTAAGGACAACAGAAGTGCGAAAGTTTGTCTATGACGCTCACTTTAGTGCCAAATTTTTTTTTGGATCACTTAAGTGCCAATGTTTTTTAAAAAAAATTATTTGAATGCCAATTCCGGTGAGGTCTGTCGGAAATCTTACATGGCATTTTTATTTACTAATAACCTAATCCTATGTGGCTCGCCGAAGGATTCAGTAAGCAATAAAAAAAAAGCTTAAAGCTAAAAAAATAAAAACTAAAAACTAAAAAATTCAAAAAGGAGAAAGAAAATGCAAGGGTTGCGGCGGCGAGGGCTTGCACGGCCCTCATGCCACCGCCCCCCCATCGCTATGTTGGCGACCCTAGCGAGACTTTGCCTGCTGTCTACGAGGGTCGCCGAGCCCCGACAATATTGGGGCGGCGGAGGCGAGGGTTGTGCAAACCCTTGCCACTGCTAGCCAAATCCTATTTTTTAAGCTTGTCTTTTAGTTTAATTTAATTTTTTTAAAAAATAGTTTATTTTTAAGTTTAAAAGTTGATGTGGATTGCAATGTTTTTTAAAAAAATTGCCAAGCGGACTTGGTTTTTAAAATATTGCCACATAATATTAAAAAATTAACAATAAATGCCACATATTACTTTTAGCGGAATCTCTCCCCACTAGTAGATTGTTTTTTTTTTTCTTTTCAATTTGGCACTTAAGTGAGCCAGTGAAAAATTTTGGCACTAAAGTGAGCGTTCTACACAAATTTTGGCATTTCTGATGTCCTTCTACCAATAATAATCGGTGATTTCCAGATTGACCCGCCACTTGGTGGGGAATGATGTCTAGATCAATGTCTAGATTTAATGACGCCAAGGTTGTTCGACATGCAGTTTGAGCAAAAGAGGGGCCACGTAGCATCTGCGGTGGAGCTGCTCGTGAAGGAACGCGGGGTCCCGGAACAAGAAGCCGAAAAGGAACTGCGGAAACGAGTGGTCGATGCGTGGAAGGACATCAACGAGGCATTTCTTCATCCGACCGCGGTCGAAACGCCGATTCTGACGCGAATTCTCAACCTCTCACAAGTGATTCATGTGTTGTACAACGATGGAGATACTTACACCCATTCCGGAACCTTGCTCAAAGATCACGTGACGTCTCTCCTCGTTTGCCCCTTGCCAGTGTCCGGTCTCGCGAGCGGAACACGAGAAGGAACTCGCCAAGATCAAAGAACGTCGCCCACGTGCTGACTTCCTGTTGATTCTAGCCGAAAAAAGATTCATAAGTGGTTGTTAGTGGAATCTTACGTAATCCCTAGCCCATTTCAAAACTACTTCTTTTTACCTTTAATTTCACGGGATTATTTGTCTAAATCGAAAGACCCAATTTATTGGGATTTCCCTATTCGGCCAAATCATTTCTCGGTCTATACTGTAAAATCGATTTTCGACAGGATAAAAAAGACATATATGGCCAGATTAATGATCGTGCAACGTCTCTTTTCGTTACATAAAAATTTGAAATCATTGGCCAAAAATCTTTACACAAAATCTTCTTTTCGCTAATCGTGGTTGTAAACTCTAATATTCCTCTCTTTTTTATTTTCCTCGGAAGTTGTTTGGTTACTAGGAAATACAAGCTACCAATAAGAATTCAGCCATGCCGACCTTGTATTTCAATTGTTTAATTTTTGTTTTATAGGTGCATCTAAAATCATTCGTGTTTGGAAAAAAATTCAAATACGGTCCCGAAATGAAGTCTTTCTCCACACATAGACCAGAGTGGATATCGTCTTTAATAAGCACCTGAGTTCAGCTTTTCAAAGTGGCTTTGGGCCTCCAAAACCCTTGGGAAAATGTTGGGCTAAATGCTAGCTTTGGAAAGGCTGAAAACCCAATGCGGGTAATGTTGAAGGCCCCATTAATGAAAAATAGTCAAATGCCTATTTTGTCCTCAAAACCTTATTGAAAATCTAATTTCACCCCTATTAAAAATTGAGACCCTAGATTACCGTTCACCTTCCTTTTCTTTTTTCTTAGAACTATTCATTTTTCTTATTGAGCTAGGGTTGTCGGCTTGGGGCGGCGAGGGGAAGGCGAGAGGCGGCCAAGGGCCAGCGACCCCTAGTGATGGTCGCCTTGGGATGAGCAACCTAAGAGGCGATGCTTGGGTCACGTAACCCGGGCAACTAGTGCTTGGGTCTCGCAATTGCCAGCAATTGTCCTTAGGTCACGCGACAGGCCTCGTCGCCCGGGTTCGCGACCCTCGGCATTAAGGCATGAGGTTGCATGACCTAGACGACCATCGTCGGATAGCCAACCTTGGCCAACAGCCACAACACTAGATCCGGCTTGCCGGCCTACAAAGGGTTTTATTTTTTTTTTCTCAAAGAAAAAAAATAAAGAAAGAAAAAATAGAAAAAAGAAATATGCAGTCCAAAGCCCCTTACAATTTTTTTTTTTTTTTTGCACCAAAGACTACTTAGCTCAAAGTGCATTTCAAAGTATGTTTTACAAACACCATTTACATTTTCCTAAAGTCACTTAGGCTAAAGATATTTGCATTTGCTCAAAGTCCATTTCCAGTCGCACCAAACACATCCGGTAATCCGTTCAATTTCAAATGAGAGCCTCGTGAGCACATGCATCTCATATACCATTTTCCAAGTTATGATCGGGGGCATTTTCATCTAGAGATTTCTTTTCTTTCCTTTGTTCTTTCTTTACTCCTTCCTCTATTTATCTTCTTCTTCCTTCTTCGTCCAACCGCCTTTTCGGTTTGTCTTGTTGTTTCTTGATCATGTTAGCATTTTCATGTCTCCGGTTATCAAAGAAAGCGTCCGTTCGGCTTTATATGATAAGTTCTTCCCCGAGGCGTGCGCATGACCTACTTACTTCGATATTTTCTCAGTCACGTGAATGAGAAAATGCATTGGGTTGCAGATCCTTGTAATGTCTACCTCGTCCTTGGCCTTATCGAGTGTCCTACTGGTAATTCGTCCCGCCTTTTGGGAGTTGAACTGGGAGTCGGCTTGGCGATCGCGGATGCGGAAGCAAAGGCACTTGGACGAGCTTGTTGCCGAAGTGAGTCGACCGAGGAAGGACAACAACTAGATCATCATGAGCATCACCATCACCACCCACCACTTGCTAGGCATAGAGGCCGAGAACTCAATCCTCAGAGCTTGGGATCTTGAGCTGAGCTAGAGAGCGCCCTCAACGACAGACAATTTTTTTTTCTTAAGAAGAAGATGAATGGGAGAGTTTTCGGAAGGAAGAAGGGAGAAGAAGATGAAGAGAGAAAGAAGAAAGAAAAAAGAATTTTTGGTTGAAAACACCCTTGATTATGGTTTGGAAATTGGGCCAATTGGCATGAGAGATGCACAAGCTCACTAGGCCATTATTCGAGACTAAGTTGATTACTTCATACTTTTGTTTGAAATAAAATGCACTCTGGACCCTCTATTGAGAAAATGATCTCATTTTAAGTCCTTATTCGAAACTTTTCCTTCTTTTGGATTATTGACTTCGGCTACGTTTTCATATGTCCAAGTCTACGGTGGTGCCAACTTTCTGTAAGAGACAATACTCGCGTAGAAAAAGAAAAAAGGTGTGTTCAATGAGCTTTAATATAACAAAGTTTGCCACATTGATATTTAATATAAATGTGAATTTCGGATTTGAAGGGACACAATGTGGTTATAGCTATCATTTTTACACAAGAAAAAATCAGCGTGCCCTTTTGTGGCTCTAATACGATAAAGATAAACAAAAGGATTGGATGACCAAGGGCACCAACTTCATTGATACTTTGTACATCATCATCTATAATCATGGTGAAATCTAAACATAAAGATTATGATTTCATCTACATGGAAAATGAACAAAAACAAATCAGGGAAATATCCGTAAATGATCGGCTCGAGCCATATTGATATTTTGTTCGAATGTACTGTTATTCGGACATGAAGAGGTATGTCCGAACTATCCGTTATTGGACATGAAGAGTTGTGTTCGTATATAGTTATTTTTGGAATGAAGAGTTGTCTTCTCTTCGATTTTGTGTGTGTATATAAGTTGAAATTCTAATAATGAACAGAATGGTATCGTGTCTAATTATGAACAGAATAGTAATTTCAACTTCCGGAACTTTCATTTTCGTTTTTTCTAAAAGAAACACAGCCTTCTTCTACAATTGTTTCCCTTGAAAGATTCTAGAGAAATATGAAAATTGCTATTTACTGCTCTTATCGAGACTTTGTTGTGTCCTGAAAGATATTTGTCGGAAGCCATTAACAATATTGTGAGGCAAATATATCCTTAAAGAGAGTGTTATCACGCCTCAAAGTCTGATTCTATTTCATTTAATTTTGGAAGATATTTTTCAATAGTTGGCATCTACCCGAACACATCAACCATCTTTTTACCTAAGGCTCCAAGAACATCATCTTTCAACTTTGTACAACCTTCATTAATTTTATCCCTCTTAATACCCAGTTACTTTATCGATTTATTGGTTTTTAGGGGGAAAATTTTACGGAGATAAGAATAGGATTTGACTAAATTGGCGAGGCAAAGAACTGCGAACATCACTAACAACTAGCAAAGTAGCCTACAATGACATGTTTTGAGCCCGAAAGGACGATAAAAAAAGAGCAAACGATGATCTTTCTTCTATTTTTGGAAATTCTCATTTATTGTAGACTATTTGGAGGAACTTTTGCTTTGAATTCTTTTCGCTTTTTAACGTTTATTTTGATTGAACTTTTTTGGACATTTGAGGTCGATTTTCACATTACATTAAGCACAAAATAATGCTTTTTCAATTGGCGGGAAAACATACATTGCTTTAGAAAATGGGATGAAAACCCGAGACAGCCCACTACTTCATGGGCTTAGGCCAGACTCTTCAGCCTGCTCAAGGGCCAGCACTTCTAAATTTTAAATCCTAACATTCTCTCTATTTTGTTTCATTGGAAGTTTTGTTTGGTTCCTAGGAAATACCACCCACCATTAGGAACTCAACCATGGTGACCTTGAATTATACTGATTTGATTTTGTTTTATGGGCGGATCCAAAATCATTCTTGTCTTTTTTTTTTTTTAAACAATTTGGGCCTACTCATAATCATTCTTGTTCAACGCAGCATAGAGAAAACCGATCTTAGTCTATGCCACAAACTTTGGTACCTTGGCACAAGACTTTTGTAGGAAAAACAAAGTTTAGAAAAGAATCTCCTAAGTGAATTCTTGCTTCCCTTGTCGGATATGGTCCTATGTTAAAGCAGGCCGCAATCTCAACTCAAAAGACCAAACCTAACAACCCTTCTCTTGTGAATAGAGCGGGTAGCAGGGATCGAGCCCACGTTGTTAGCTCGGAAGGTCAGGGGCCATGGTTGACGTTGAGAAATATGTTATGGAGGTTTCTTGGCTAGGGCTACCTATAGTTATAAAAACTGTAGATCCATAAGCGACATCGCGTGGGGCACGTGTTCAATTCAATTAAAGGTGTTTTTTATTTTTATTTTAATGTGATATTCAATGTATAAGTCTGCATGTACAACACTTGATTATTTTAAAGTATAGCGGAAAATCGATACCTTCATTTTTTATCAAGAGAGAGCCGAAGTTTGAATCCCTTAATGTATCTAATCGGATTCATCTTTACTCAAAAACTCAAGTCAATGTCTTAAGAGATTAGGACGTTAACGGGATATCATAAGCAACTCTTTGTATTTCATTAACCGCTCCTTACAACATCATCTCTCGTAGTAGTTTTATTTTTGTGATAGTTCTAACATTTATTTATATAATAAACAAGGTTGGCGAAAATTATAATTTATTTCAGTTAAGGTAAAGAGGAAAACAAAAAGGAGAAAAGAAAATAGTAGATAACAAAGGACACGTGGTGAATTCAGATATTCCCCTGTCTCTCTTGATATATTGTAGTAAGGTAGTTTAAAGATAGTCAAACACACATGGGCCAAATTTCCTAAAAAACTCCAAACTTTAGATTTAGTCCCAACTCAACCCCAAACTTCTTTTTATTAAAAAAAAAAAAACCCAAACTTTCACTAAAGTATCAAATATGCCCCCGTTAACTCTTCGTCCATGAATCACTATTAAGTCTTCTGACGTGGCAATTTCACGTCAGCATTCCAATTCAAGAGGCCACAGTCTCAACTTTTGCAACTGCTCAAGCTATTATTGTTTGCATCTCGTCCTATTACATACAACAATGTACCCTTCAATCTAGTCTTAAGAGAGCAGTCATCTAAGCCTATGACACGCCTATATCCTACAAAGAACACTCTTCTCGCCTGAATTAGCAAATTTCCCAAGCACCACATGCAGCTTTGAAGTCCGCTACTTACTCGGGTCATCGTTCTTCATTAAAAGTTTGACGAAGAACATTTCTCCAATTTTTCTGATCTTGTTCACTTCCTCACCAAGCGATCGAGTGTGAGCCTATGCGAGAGTGCGAGATAGGAAAAAATCGAGCACTTTGGAGTTCATCACTCGGTCCAATCACCGAGGAACTCCTCATGTTCACAATCACTTCCTTCGAGTGAAACGAGTCGAGAGGCTAACACACGGAGAGGGGCCAATGTGCGGAGGATAGAGAAGCTCGTTGGCTCTGGCTTTATGTTGTCAAGAGCGAAATTGATATATAGAGGGAACCATCGAGCGTTCTCTCTCTTTGATCGCGCATTAAAGAAGTGAAGAAGCAAGCCCCAATTACTTCTAACTTCTCCCAATCTTCGAAGCAAGGAACGCCGACATTTTTGTGGAGCTTTTCCACGTCAGCTCATTGACATGGATTTAGTATTGTCGTGAAATTGCTACGTCGGAAGACTTAACGGTGGCTTCTGGACGGAAGATCAGCGGGAGGGCATATTCGGGATTAAATATAAAATTTGGAGTATTTAGGGAATCAAGCCAACGCCGGCTGATCGCTTCTTATTCTCTTATTTTTAGGTCAAACGAGGAAAAAAAAAAAAGGGCCGGAACTGCTCCCAATTGTCTCTCGGACATCAACTGATGATGCGTGCGTGCCGTGTGCGTAAGGAAGAGAGAGAGAGAGAGAGAGAGAGAGAGAGAGAGAGGGGGGGGGGGGGGGATGACCAATGAAAAGGCATGGAATGATTCTTGCGTGGTCAAAAGAGGACAAAACACAACAGTAGAAGCAGACAGTTTTGAAAACTTTGCCAAAAATGACAGACCTAATACTCCTCTCCACTTCTCATTCGCCACGCAAGACGGCTAACACTGATTGGATATCCACGTAAGAGGTTTTTTTTTTTTTTTTGTAGCTAAGTTAGCTGGAAGGACTAAATTAGCTCTAGGTCAAAATGTTTAGGACTAAACTGGTACTAATAAAATATTTATGATTAAATCGACACCAATAAAAAAAAAGTTTAGCACTTTTCTGACACTTTTCTCGAAGATGCCGAGACACGTTTATTGGTAAGAATTCTACGTTGAGGCCGGGAGACATGGTCTCGAATCTCAACAGCCACATTTCTTTATATGTACGTATAATTATGAAGCGTTAGAACTATTTAAAGTGAAAGTCATCCGATATAGAAAACAGTAATCCGTTTTAAGCTACAAACAACATTGATCTTGCTAGTGGAAACTTCTCTCGTGTTCCCCATGTTCTTGTCCCACTGCACATTCCTTTCATGGCCTTCTCAATTTTGAATGCCGAAGACGAGAGCCCACCATCTTCTCAACATCACCTTCATCAAAACACAATTTTTTAGTTTGTGCAACAGGTATTAGGATGAACATGTGAGTTGTGTTAGAGAAATCCCACATCGGATAATTGATGTAGTGTGAAGCGGTTAATATATCCTAGTTGGCCCGCAACTCATTGGCTTAAGCTTTTGAGTAAATGTGGGTCAAACTAGATATACTGACGGGTTCGAATTTGGGCTTCCTCTTGGCGATCTCCCCGTGTGAAGGTATCGAACTTTTATTATGCGCGAGAATCTGGCCCATTTGTGTAATTTTACTTAATTATTCGTGATACTAAACAATAAACGAGAGAATCCGCCCCATTTGTATAATTTTACTTAATTATTCGTGATACTAAACAATAAACGATAAGTAAAGTCAATTATGAAATGAAATATAAAAAGGACTCAAGAGGACAATTCTTTTCCATATTTCCATCTTTCTCAACCGTCGCTTATCAATTTGGAGCTTGTTTAGTAAAAGATTTGACTCTACCTTATGACCTATTTTTCGAAGTATGTTTCTCAAGTAGGCATGTCTGAAAATTCTAATCCTCTCATCCATTTGACATCGAAGGTAGGATCTTGTCCCAACTTTTCCACCTCAAGAAAGTTTGGCAACTCAGTTCGGCCCCGGTCCAGGGTCCTAAACATCGTACCTTAGCTCGTTAACAGGGTGGGCGAGCCTATTTAGCGCTTTCAGCCGATAGACGCGTTTCGAGTCCCTTTCTCTCGCATGAGGTGACAAACCCGGGACTGGGACCGGGACCGCCGATTCACTTTCAAGATCCACTCAGGGGGCAATAAAACACTAAAGTACATCCACATCACGCCTTTGGGACAATCTTTCTCCCTTGACAAGATCCAAAGAGATGGAAAAGAACGGAAAAATCGAAAGCCCCTTTTGATCTCGACTGGGACGGGTCGGTTTTCAAAGCCGGATCCCATCCCCGCCCATGTAAAAATCTCGGTCGCCCTCGTACTTTTAGAGGACGAATTGACGACGCTGTCCTCCACTTTTGCACTTGGTTGCAAGAGACTTGTTGCAGCATTTCATCTTTCGGAGGGATTGGTCCACCCCCACGTTTGGCGTCGACTGGCTGCGCATTAAAGAGATCTCTTGAGGGCAACCCTTCTTCCATCTATTGGAATCTCGCAAAAGAAAAAAAAAAGGTTGCTCCTTTATGAGTGAGGTTGTGAGGTTTTTATTAATGAATAATCATTGCAAGGAGGCAACCTGAATGTGCCAAGTGAGTAAATCCGTCCGACGGGATGGATCGGATCGGAAATGGTTTGATCTAAATTGACTCATTTAAAATGTTTTCATACGATACAAATGTAAGGAGCTCATACCCAAATTGAGATGAGAGGGCAAAGTGAGCAAACGTAAGATCGAGAGAAGATAAGAGAGAGTGACGAGAGAGTTATGGAGGTAGATTGGATCTAAGTGAGTTGCGAACCTATTTAACCCTTATATTATTATTTTTTTGTCATTATGAACTCATTTATGATACATTTACTAAATAAAACTAATTTATAACCTGTTCAGTATGAGTTAAGAAATGGGCCCATGACCTAATTTTGATAGGTCCTCCTTTTCGATGATCAGCTGGGAGCTACTCCGGCGAGCATTTAAGCTCGATACATCTCGGTCGTCCAACAATGTCGATCTTGCATGGAAGCCGTGTGATTTGACGAGTCAGATAAAGCGAGTTCGCGTGGGCATGGCGTCATGCAGATTGTAGCCCTACGTCATCGAAGGCGAAGTTTGCAGCAATGACCCCCACAAGAAACACAGCCGCCGCTCATATTAATTTTTGCCCCATCTGACTTCAGCCCCCGTAGTAGTCCCGTTTTCATCAATTGCGTCCCTAAATTGACCTCACTGGTCCCAATTTCTCCCTTTTTGTTTTCAGATCATTGAAAAAAATTCTCAGGGTGGGGCAGAAGATTCCTCAACAACATGCCCCTCCACTTAGAAAGCATCCCCAATCTAGAAAAATAATACGATAATATGTAATATCAGCCGTCCGTTTTGGTTGATCCTATGCATATATGTCTTTCCAACGTGGTACACTACAAATTGGCCCCGATTTTGGCAGCCCTGCCAAGATCTAGCAAACATCGCATGTTCACTTTTGGGACGATGCCTCGATTTACTCTCTCCCTATCTTCTTTTCTTTTTTTTTTCCTCAAAATTGGTAATCGCGAGAGATTAGCTAATAAGAATAAATTCGGTCGCTCATCTTGTTTCCCTTCTTCGGAGAAGAAGATGGAATTTCCGAAACCTGGACCGACATATTTTCCCTATTCTTTTTATGATTCATTCTTGAATATTAGACCATCACGCAAATCGCATTTCAATGGATAATACAAAAGTCAGATTATTTCATGTGGAAATAAGATATGCTTCTCATAATATAATTGATTTTATCCATCCCATCATCGATATGATAATAGATTTTCGTATACTTAATTACAGCTATTTTCTTTCGTGAAAAAAAAAATTGCTTATGAAGTCATAAGTGTTGCGTCTCTTCCATAACTAGACCGAGGGCAGTTTGTTTTTTTTTTTTTTTTTTGTGGGGAGGAAATTTGTAACTATTATACACATCGTATAATGATTGTCCTTTCGTGACATGCTGAGTCTAAACATAAAACATGCGAAATATATCGTTTTCAACTTACAATTTTCAGTGGCCTACTCGGCGGGTGGTGGAGCTCGATTGGCTCTGCCACGAACTTGGATTCATTCGTTGTGCAGTGGCTAGTGGGCTTACCAACAATCCTTAGCAAGAGAGATGTGCATCTCACGCAAGCCAAATTCGATTGCCACTCTCAAGAAATCACCACAACATACCCATCATTTTTTTTTTCTTTCGTAACCTCAACATGTTCATAAAATAACTCTTTGACCGGACGATTTCGCACGGTTGCAAACCATATATGAAGATGTGTCGGCATGATATGTCGGTCAATCAAGCATTCTCCTTTGTTTTGTGTTGCATTAATCGTGAATAACGGTGTTCTAAAATTGAAATTACTCGATCGGTTCGATAACATCACACGAACATGTCACGTGGAAGTAAACCTTATAACAATGCTACAAAAAAAAAATTTGGATGTATGTGCACATTGAGTTGATGGGAGATTCCTCAACGATCCCAATCCAAATCCCAATGGTGGAGAAGAGAACCAAAAACCCGACCAGTCGCAGTCAAATAATTTGGATCAATTAATGTCAATGGGACAAAACTCTGATCAGTCTCATTAGGTGATGAAAGCGACGAAAATATCACCCTCTCTACTCAACAGTGACACTTCCTCTTAGAAAATGAACTCCACTTCTCTACAGTCTCTTTCAATCTCTTTCTAAAGGTATAGGAATTAATGTTTACATTGCTTTCACTCGCAGATAAGAGTTGTCCGTTGGCTCAGCATGCGAAGAAAAGTGCTGAATTTTATCATTACCGTTTCGAAACTTACCTGGCCGACCTCCGTCGCTACCGCTGCCGCGGCTAGGACCGGCCAAAGTGACGTTGCTCTTGCCGCCTGCGTGATTGATTAGATTAATCCTCTTGCATAAGTAAATTAAAGGAGTATAAATAATAATTTCCTTCATTATCCGACAATTTAAAGGTTTTATTTTTTGGAAAAAAAAGGGTTTTGTGATTTTTTTTTCCTACGTGAACATGGATGCAGCGGGTCCCAGTGACAGGAACAGCCAAACACGCCACGTGTTAAAGGGACCCGCGGTCAAAGCTCTCAGCAATCAGGCTTCGGCCAGGAGCGGCACCACGCGTGCAACTGCCGTAGGATGTCCCTTGTCAGCACTTTTCTTCGCACGCTGAGCCAACGGACAACTCTTACCTGCGAGCGAAAGCAATGTAAACATTAATTCCTATACCTTTAGAAAGAGATTGAAAGAGACTGTAGAGAACTGGAGTTCATTTTCTAAGAGGAAGTGTCACTGTTGAGTAGAGAGCGGGTGATATTTTCGTCGCTTTCATCACCTAATGAATGTTCTTCCTTCTCTTTTCCCCTTTTCGCTCATTGCCCAATTTTAGAACACCGTTATTCACGATTAATGCGACACAAAGCAAAGGAGAATGCTTGATTGACCGACATATCATGCCGACACATCTTCATATATGGTTTGCAACCGTGCGAAATCATCCGGTCGAAGAGTTATTTTATGAGCATGTTGAGGTTACGAAAGAAAAAAATTAAATGATGGGTATGTTGTGATTTCTTGAGAGTGGCAATTGAATTTGACTTGCGTGGGATGCACATCTCTCTTGCTAAGGATTGTTGGTACGCCCACTAGCCACTGCACGACCGCCAAAATATATTGTTTTCTTTTATTTTATTTTCTATTTTTTTTATTGAAGGCCCGCGAGGGTTGCCGATGGACCTCTGCCGGACACGGGCGAGGGCCGCAACTCCTTTGCTGGCATTAGGTGACAGTTGCATACCCTTGCCAAATCTAGGTGATGCGTTCTCGCCTAGCCCCGGGCGAGGGCATCGCAACACTCGCTAGACTTGGGCGGAGGCTTGTGGCTCTCGCCCGCACAACGAGGGCCCGCGAGCCCAGGTCTGGCGAGAGCTACAACACCCTTGTTGACCCTAAAAAAAAAAAAAGAATAGGAAATGAAAAAAAAAGTATTAAAAAATTATATAGAAAAAATGTCCACGTTAGTGTCGATCGTGTTACGTAAGACTATTTGCGTCCATGTCATCCATTTTCGGCCAAAATTAGCCGTTTGGACTCAATTAACACAAATTTAAAAGGTTTAGGACTAAAGTAGCATAATTAAAAAGTTTATGACTGAATTTATACTAATACAATAGATTTAGAACTTTTTTGACACCTCTCCTTTTCGATGAATATAGACGGTACAGGTGAACTCTTTCTTCTAAGTTGCAAGAAGAAGAACAAGAAGGTGTTCGTAAGCCCAACCCCATTCGGATCGAACAAGAATAGCGTCCATGGGAATGACGTGACTTGACAAATGAATCCATGATTGTGGCAGAGGCAATCGAGATCCACTACTGTTGACCCCAGAAAATGACCAATTTTTGGGTATAATCGACCCTTGATGAGTGGTCATGTTTAATGCCCTCTATTTTAAGATTTTTGTAATTCACCATCCATTCAACCCCGGGTGAAACAGCCAGGCCGAGTAGGCAACTCAAATGTTTAAGTCAAAAACAATATACTTCGTGCACTTCGTTTTTCTCTGCTTGCTACAAGGAGATAATCATCGCACGGCATACATGGACATATTCAAGTTTCCTAAAGGAGGACCCTTGGTCTAGTTTGGTGGAATGTGGAAATGCTGTGCTGACCATCCCGCGTTGACTGATGGTGGGACGGTCTGCACACTACCACAAAAAAATGTTATGCACAGCAAAAACAAAAATGTGGCTGAAAAGAAATTTGTATCGGTGACAAAAATTTGTGGCTGTGAACGGTGGGACGGTCAGCTCGGCCGCACCCTTGGAAGAAATACAAAATTCGTGGATCCTTAAGCAATAAGTTATTATAAATAATTCCAATATAAACATTGTATCACATATGTGATGGATAAAATCAGTCACATTACAAAGAGTGTCTTCCATTTGTATGGAAAAAATCTCACTCGTGTAATATTCATTCAAATGTAATTGGTTTGGTGTCAAAACTAGTCTAAGTAACAAGATGGCAATGAACACAATTGTCTATAAATACCCACTAAGTAGTGATGTTCTGCAATGCAAAAGCCGCTCCTTGGTCTTCACTTTGTGTATTAGTCCCATATCCACAGGCGGAACATACAGAGAAAGGGAGATATGTCGGGTCTGGTTTCGGCAATTCCATCTACTTCTCCGAACAAAGGAACAAGCCACGCAGTCGAACGCCGGCGGGCGGATTATCATCCGAGCGTATGGGGCGATTACTTCCTCGTATATGCTTCTCCCACCAGCTCCATGGTTAGCAATTTCTCATATTGTCATGTGAATGAAGCGTATGCATATACGTGTATCGTGCTTGCTTTGATCGAAAGTAGCGGCTAACATATATGCAGGAGTTCAAATACCTTGGAAGAGTGGAGGAACAAATTGAGGGATTGAAACGAGAGGTGAGGAAGATGGTGACTGATGTTGTGGAAAAGCCCTCGCAAATGCTGCACTTGATCGACCAAATCCAACGCTTGGGAATTTACTACCATTTCGAATGTGAAATAGACAAGCAATTAGGACAAATCCATAAAAGTTACTCTCAACTTGTGCATGGAGTTTTTAAGGCCGACGACCTTCACATGATCGCTCTCATCTTTCGATTGCTGCGACAGCAAGGTTACAATATTTCATCAGGTACGTCTTAGATTAAGTTAACCAAGACTAGGCATATTGTCCTCCGAATTTCTAACGGTCCACATCTTTTTTTCCCATGTTGGTTCTGGTCGCGCAGATGTTTTTAACAAATTCAAGGACGGCGAAGGGAAGTTTAAGGAAACCCTCGTCGCCAATGCGCGCGGACTACTAAGCCTATATGAAGCTTGCCATTTAAGGTGCCATGGCGATGCTATCTTGGAAGAAGTGCTTCATTTCGCTATGACTCACCTCGAATCGATTGACGAAAGGAAAGTAAGCAATAGTCTCGCGAAACAAGTGAAGCACGCCCTAAAGCAGCCGCTTCACATGGGATTGCCGAGGCTTGAGGCAAGGTATTATATTCCACTCTACCGAGAAGAGCCTTCTCACAACGAAGTCTTGCTCGCCTTGGCTGAACTAGATTTCAACTTGCTGCAAGAGCAACACCGGAAGGAACTCGGCAAGATCACAAGGTTAATCAACTTCATGTGACAGCACATCTAAAATTAGCTTCTAGATTAAATTTTAACAACAACAAGAGAAGAAAAAGGAGTTTTAACTATGTGAAGTCGTCGAGCTGAAGTACTATCGGTTTCGCTCCTATTTGTTCATTCGTAGGTGGTGGAAGGACATAGATGTTGCGAGGAAGTTCCCGTTTGCCGGGGACGGGATTGTGGAGCTGTTCTTCCGGACATCGGGAGCATACTTTGAGCCGGAGTTTGCCATGGCCAGGGAGATACTAATCAAAGTGGCCGCCCTTCTTTCCATTCTCGACGATATCTACGACGTCTATGGCACGTTGGAAGAACTCGTAATCCTCACCGAAGCAATCCAGAAGTCCGTGATCCACATTCTCTTCCTCAAACTTCTGAATTTGATAGATATCATAAAGAGTCTGAGTGTGTCATTTCTCCGGGACTCGAATTCAGGTGGGATGTCGATGCCATGGATGGACTACCAGAGTATATGCAAGCTTGGTACGAGGTGCTTCTCGATGTCTTTCATGAAGTAGAGAATGAAGTGGCCTCGAAGGGAAGACTGTACCGCCTCGTCCATGCAAAAGAAGCCGTGAGCATCATCGGCGCACCTTGCATTCATCGAACACGAGTTTTTACATAGAAACCCTAACCTTCTTGTTTTATACATAATTTCTCGGATGAAGAAGCAAGCAAGAGTGTACTTTCATGAAACCAAATGGTTCCACACCAACTACACGCCAACGCTGGAGGAGTACATGCCCCTTGCGCTTTTAACGAGCGGCTATGAAACGTCGGTGATCACGTCCCTTGTAGGAATGGGCAATGTGGTCTGAGAACATGCTTTTGAATGGTTGCTGGGCGACCGCAAGATCTTGAAAGCTTCTCGGATTATCCGTCGGCTCATGAATGACATTTCCTCTCACCAGGTATGATGAAAACATTATCATCCTTCAATAATAACCGGTTTAAGGACATCAGAAGTGCGAAAGTTTGTGTATGACGCTCACTTTGACGTCAAAATTTTTTTTGAATCACTTAAGTGCCAATTTTTTTGAAAAAAGACTATTTGAGTGCCAATTCTAGCGAGGTCTGTCGAAAATCTTCCATGGCATTTTTATTTACTAATAACCTAATCTTACGTGGCTCGTTGAAGGATTCAATTAACAATAAAAAAAGCTTAAAGCTTAAAGCTTAAAAAAAACTAAAAAAATTCAAAAAAGAGAAAGAAAATGCAAGGGTTGCAGCGGTGAGGGCTTGCATAGCCCTCGTGCCGCTGCCCCACCATTGCCGTGTTGGCGACCCTAGCGAGACTTTGCCTGCTGTCAACGAGGGTCGCCGACCCTCGGCAATGTTGGGGAGGCGGAGGCGAGGGTTGTACAAACCCATGCCACTGCTAGCCAAACCCTATTTTTTAAGCTTATCTTTTAGTTTAATTTAATTTTTTTAAAAATAGTTTATTTTACGTTTAAAAGTCGACGTGGACTGTAAATATTTTTATAAAAATTGCCAAGTGGACTGAGTTTTTAAAAAATTGCCACGTAATATTAAAAAATTAATAATAAATGCCACATATTGCTTTGAGCGAAATCTTCCCCCCTAGTAGATTATTTTTTTTTTTTTCAATTTGACACTTAAGTGAGCCGATGAAAAATTTTGGCACCAAAGTGAATGTGGCACACAAATTTTGGCATTTTTAGTGTCCTTCTGCCAATAATAATCGGATGATTTCAAGATCGACCCGCCACTTGGTGGGGAATGATGTCTAGATCAATGTTTAGATTTAATGACGCCGAGGTTGTTCGACATGCAGTTTGAGCAAAAGAGGGGGCACGTGACATCTGCGGTGGAGCTGCTCGCAAAGGAACGCGGGGTCTCGGAGCAGGAAGCCAAAAGAGAACTGCGGAAACGAGTGGTTGATGCGTGGAAGGACATCAACGAGGCGTTTCTTCGTCCGACCGCTGTCGAACCGCCGATTCTGATGAGAATTCTCAACCTCTCGCGGGTGATTCATGTGTTGTACAGCGATGGAGATAATTACACCCATTCCGGAACCTTGCTCAAAGATCACGTGACGTCTCTCCTCGTTTGCCCCTTGCCAGTGTCCGGTCTCGCGAGCGGAACATGAGAAGGAACTCGCCAAGATCAAAGAACGTCGCCCACGTGCTGACTTCCTGATGATTCCAGCCGAAAAAAGATTCATGAGTGGTTGTTAATGGAATCTTATGTAATCCCTAGCCCATTTCAAAACTACTTCTTTTTACCTTTAATTTCACGGGATTATTCGTCTAAATCGAAAGACCCAATTCATTGGGATTTCCCTATTCGGCCAGGTCATTTCTAGGTCTATACTGTAAAATCGATTTTCGACAAGATGAAAAAGACATATATGGCCGGATCAATGATCATGCAACGTCGCTTTTCGTTACGTAAAAATTTGAAATCATTGGCCAAAAATCGTTACGCAAAATCTTCTTTTCGCTAATCGTGGTTTTAAACTCTACTATTCCTCTCTTTTTTATTTTCCTCGGAAGTTGTTTGGTTACTAGGAAATACAAGCCACCAATAAGAATTCAGCCATGCCGACCTTGTATTCCAATTGTTTAATTTTTGTTTTATAGGTGCATCTAAAATCATTCTTGTTTGGAAAAAATCCAAATACAGTCCCGAAATGAAGTCTTTCTCCACACAGACCGAGTGGATATCGTCTTAAATAAGCACCTAAGTTCAGCTTTTCAAAGTGGCTTTGGGCCTCCAAAACCCTTAGGAAAATGTTGGGGTGTTTGGCAAGCCCTTTCAAAGGGCATTAGGCTAAATGCCAGCTTTGGAAAGGCTGAAAGCCCAATGGGATAATGTTGAAGGCCCCATTAATGAAAAATAGTCGGATGCATATTTTGTCCTCAAAACCTTATTAAAAATCTAATTTCACCCCTATTAAAAATTGAGACCCTAGATTATTGTTCACCTTCCTTTTCTTTTTTGTTAGAACTGTTCATTTTTCTTATTGAGCTAGGGTTGTCGGCTTGGGGCGACGAGGGGAAGGCGAGAGGCAGCCAAGGGCCGGCGACCCCTGGTGACGGTCGCCTTGGGATGAGCAACCCAAGAGGCAATGCTTGGGTCACGTAACCCAGGCAACTGTTGCTTGGGTCTCGCGATTGCCAATGACTGTCCTTAGGTCACGTGACGGGCCTCGTTGGCTAGGTTCGCGACCCTCGGCATTAAGGCCCGAGGTCGTATGACCCAAACGACCATCGTTGGGTAGGCAACCTTGGCCAACAACCACCAGCACTAGATCTGGCTCGCCGGCCTACAAAGGGTTTTATTTTTTTTCTCAATGAAAAAAAATAAAGAAAGAAAAAATAGAAAAAAGAAATATGCAGTCAAAAGGCCCTTTTTTTTTTTTTTTTTTTTGTTGCACGAAAGACTACTTAGCTCAAAGTGCATTTCAAAGAATGTTTTACAAACATTATTTTCATTTTCCTAAAGTCAATTAGGCTAAAGATATTTGCATTTGCTCAAAGTCCATTTCTAGTTGCACCAAACACATCTGGTAATCCATTCAATTTCAAATAAGAGCCTCGTGAGCACATGCATCTCACATATCATTTTCCAAGCTATGATCGGGGGCATTTTCATCTAGAGATTTCTTTTCTTTTTCCTTTGTTCTTTCTTTCCTCCTTCCTCTGTTTAGCTTCTTCTTCCTTCTTCGTCCAACCGGCTTTTCGGTTTGTCTTGTTGTTTCTTGATTACGTTAGCATTTTCATGTCTCCGGTTATCAAAGAAAGCGTCCGTTCGGGTCTATATGATAAGTTCTTCCCCGAGGCGCGCGCATGACCTACTTACTTCGATTTTTTCTCAATCGCGTGAATGAGAAAATACATTGGGTTGCAGATCCTTGTAATGCCTACCTCGTCCTCGGCCTTATCAAGTGTCCTACCGGTAATTCATCGTGCCTTTTGGGAGTTGAACTGGGAGTCGGCTTGGCGATCGCGGATGCGGAAGCAAAGGCACTTGGACGAGCTTGTCGCCGAAGTGAGTCAAGCGAGGAAGGACAACAACTAGATCATCACGAGCATCACCATCACCGCCCACCACTTGCTAGGCATAGAGGCCGAGAACTCGATCCTCGGAGCTTGGGATCTTGAGCTGAGCTAGAGACCGCCCTCAACGACGGACATATTTTTTTTCTTAAGAAGAAGATGAATGGGAGAGTTTTCAGAAGGAAGAAGGGAGAAGAAGATGAAGAGAGAAAGAAGAAAGAAAAAAGAAGTTTTGGTTGAAAACACCCTTGATTATGGTTTGGAAATTGGGCCAATTGGCATGAGAGATGCACATGCTCGCTAGGCCATTATTCGAGACTAAGTTGATTACTTCATACTTTTGTTTGAAATAAAATGCGCTTCGGACCCTCTATTGAGAAAATGATCTTAGTTTAAGTTCTTATTTGAAACTTTTCCTTCTTTTGGATTATTGACTTCGGCTACGTTTTCATATGTCCAAGTCTGTGGTGGTGCCAACTTTCTGTAAGAGACAATACTTGCGTCTCTCAAATTTAAAAAAAAAGAAAAAAAAAAAAAGGTCTGTTCAGTGAGCTTTAATATAACAAAGTTTGCCACATTGATATTTAATATAAATGTGAATTTCGGATTTGAAGGGACACAATGTGGTTATAGCTATCATTTTTACACAAGAAAAAATCAGCGTGCCCTTTTGTGGCTCTAATACGATAAAGATAAACAAAAGGATTGGATGACCAAGGGCACTAACTTCATTGATACTTTGTACATCATCATCTATAATCATGGTGAAATCTAAACATAAAGATTATGATTTCATCTACATGGAAAATGAATAAAAACAAATCAGGGAAATATCTGTAAATGATCGGCTCGAGCCATATTGATATTTTGTTCGAATGTACTGTTATTCGGACATGAAGAGGTATGTCCGAACTATCCGTTATTGGACATGAAGAGTTGTGTTCGGATATAGTTATTTTTGGAATGAAGGGTTGTCTTCTCTTCGATTTTGTGTGCGTATATAAGTTGAATTTCTAATAATGAACAGAATGGTATCGTGTCTAATTATGAACATAATAGTAATTTCAACTTCCGGAACTTTCATTTTCGTTTTTTCTAAAAGAAACACAGCCTTCTTCTACAATTGTTTTCCTTGAAAGATCCTAGAGAAATATCAGAATTGCTATTTCTTGTTCTTATCGAGACTTTGTTGTATCCTGAAAGATATTTGAGGAAAGCCATTAACAATATTGTGAGGCAAATATATCCTCAAAGAGAGTGTTATCACGCCTCAAAGTCTGATTCTATTTCATTTAATTTTGGAAGATATTTTTCAATAGTTGGCATCTACCCGAACACATCAACCATCTTTTTGCCTAAGGCTCCAAGCACATCATGTCGTAAGTTTGATTTTGGGGAAGAAGATGAAATGTTGATGCTAAGGAAGAGCTTTATTTGAAGCCTCTTTTTTCTTCCTTTCTTTTTTTCTAACTAGATGGATACAAAAAAGGACTTGCTGAGTCATCATTTTACGGATCCAACTCAGCATATAATATTTCACGTCATCAAATGATATTTCATTTGTCATCCTCTGTCCCGGATTCCATCGTCATGGCCATCCGGTTTGATCACACAAAATGACTATATTGAACATCCGACATTAGTTTAAGGATTGCATTGAACAAATTAAATGTCCAAAAATGATATTGTGCATTGAGCCAGAATTTAGGGATTTATTAGTGTCGTTATTCTCTAAACTAAATGTTCACATGCAAATAGACAATTCCAATGTTGTAATTGACCTTATCTTGTTGGCGAGCTAAATACCGGCCGATATGTGAAGGTTGGGTTTTACTTGGATTAGTATCACGAGAGTATTTTTTTTTTTTTTGGACAGAAGTTTCACGAGAGTTTGCCATGTCCAAAAGTATGGAATTCTTAATTGCTATAGTCCAAATGTATGAGGCCCATAGTATCATTTGCTAATAAAAATAAAGTTTTCCTTCTTAATGCCTAGATTATGATAAACTGGTAATTAGCATCCTTCCAACGCGATAAAATCACTTAAAATGGTCGACCGTTAAATCTTTCAACTTTGTACAACCTTCATTAATTTTATCCCTCTTAATACCTAGTTACTTTATCTATTTATTGGTTTTTAGGGGGGAAATTTTACTGAGATAATTATAGGATTTAACTAAATTGGGGAGGCAAAGAACTGTGAACATCACTAACAACTAGCAAAGTAGCCAACAATGACATGTTTTGAGCTTGAGCCCGAAAGGATGATAAAAAAAGAGTAAACGATGATCTTTCTTCTATTTTTGGAAACTTTCATTTATTGTAGACTATTTGGAGGAACTTTTGCTTTGAATTCTTTTCACTTTTTAACGTTTATTTTGATTGAACTTTTTTGGACATTTGAGGTCGATTTTCATATTATATTAAGCACAAGATAATGTTTTCAATTGGCGGGAAAACATACAGTGCTTTAGAAAACGGGATGAAAACCTGAGACAGCCCACTACTTCATGGGCTTAGGCCAGACTCTTCAGCCTGTTCAAGGGCCAGCCCTTCTAAATTTTAAATTCTAACATTCTCTCTATTTTGTTTCATTGGAAGTTTTGTTGGTTCCTAGGTAATACCACCCACCATTAGGAACTCAACCATGGCGACCTTGAATTATACTGATTTGATTTTGTTTTATGGACAGATCCAAAATCATTCTTGTCTTTTTTTTTTACCATTTGGGCCTACTCATAATCATTCTTGTTCAACGCATTATAGAGAAAACCGATCTAAGTCTATGCCACAAACTTTGGTACCTTAGCACAAGACTTTTGTAGGAAAAACAAAGTTGAGAAAAGAATCTCCTAAGTGAATTTTTGCTGCCCTTGTCGGACATGGTCCTATGTTAAAGCAGGCTGCAATCTCAACTCGACGGACCACACCTAACACCCCTTCTCTTGTGAATAGAGCGGGTAGCGGGGATCGAGCCCACATTGTTAGCTTGGAAGGTCAAGGGTCATGGTTGACGTTGAGAAATATGTTGTGGAGGTTTCTTGGCCAGGGCTACCTGTAGTTATAAAAACTGCCGATCCATAAGCGACATCGCGTGCGGTACGTGTTCGATTCAATTATAGGCATTCTTTTTAGAATGTGATGTTATATGTATAAGTCTGCATGTATAACACTCTTATTATTTAAAATATAGTGGAAACTCGATACCTTCGTATTTATCAAGAGAGAGCCCAAGTTTGAACCCTTTTTTTTTTTTATAGTTCTAACATTTCTTTACATAATAAACGAGGTTGGCGAAATTATAATTTATTTCCATTAACGTAAAGGGGAAAAGAAAAAGGAGAAAAGAAAATAGCTGATAACAAAGGACATATGGCGAATTCGAATATCCCCCTTTCTCTCTTGATATATCGTAGTAAGGTAGTTTTAAAGACAGTCAAACGCTCATGGGCCAAATTTCTTAAAAAACTCTAAACTTAAAGTTTAGCCTCAAATCAACCTCAAACTTTTTTTTGTTTAAAAAAAGAAAACCCCAAATGTTCACTCTAATATCAAATATGCCCCCATTAACACTTCATCCAAAAATCACTTGTTAAGTCTTCGACGTGGCCATTTCATGTCGGCATTCCAAGTTCAAGATGCCACGATCTCAATTTTGCACCTGCCCAAGCTATTATTGTTTGCATCTCGTCCTATTACACGCAACAATATGCCCTTCAATCTAGTCTTAAGAAAGCAGTTATCTAAGCCTATGACATGCCTACATCCCGCTAAGAACCCTCTTTTCACCCGAATTAGGGTGCATATGAAAACACTTCTCCATGAGAAATCAACTTCTGATCATAAGTTGATTTTTCTACTTCTCCTCAAAAGTAGGAGTTGATTTTTTTACTTCTACTCTAGATTGATTTCTAATTGGAAAATTTTGTTTGATAACGGTTGAAAATTTCTACTTTTGAAACATTATTAACAAAATCTTTGGCGGCGATGGTCGATGGTGGCGGTGGTCGGCGGCTGCGGCGATGGTCGCGGTGGGCGGCGGTGGCGGCGGTGGTCGGTGGCGGTCGGCAGCGGTCGGCAGCGGTCGGCGGCAATCGGGCGGGGTCGGCGGCGGCCGGAGGCGGTGTTCGGAGGTCGGCGGTTACAACAACGGTGGTCGACGGAGGCAAGTGTGGTGCAAGAAGTCATTCGGGAGTCGAGAAGTTAAAATTTTTTACTTCTCAAAATTGGCCAAAAATCCTATCAGAAGTGAAAAATCTTGTTAGAAATGAAAAATCCTACCATAAGTCAATTTTTTTACCAAACGGATTTCTACTTCGATTAGGTTTTTATCAAATACATCTCTACGCCATATGGGCTTCTGACGGAGAAATGGAATTTCTGAAGTGTTACCATGCACGCCCTTAGCGACTTCCCGAATATCACATGCAGCTTTGAAGTCCACTACTTAGTCAGGTCATCATTCTTCATTTAGAGTTCGATGAAGACTATTTCTCTAATTTTTCTAATCTGGATCGCTTCCTCACCGAGCGGACTAAGTGTGAGCCTATGCGAGAGTGCGAGATAGGAAAAAATCAAGCGCTTTGGAGTCCATCACTCGGTCCAATCACCGAGGAACTCCTCATGTTCGAAATCACTTCCTTCGAGTGAAGTGAGTCGAGAGGCTAACACACGGAGAGTGGCTAATGTGCGGAGAATGGAGAAGCTTGTTAGCTCCGGCTTCGCGTTGTCAAGAGCGAAATTGATATATAGATGGAACGATCGAGTGTTCTCTCTCTTTGACCGCGCATTAAAGAAGCGAAGAAGCAAGCCCTAATTGCTTCTAGCTTCTCCCAATCTTCGAAACAAGGAACGCCGATATTTTTGTGGAGCTATTCCACGTCGGCTCAATGACATGAATTTAGTGCTATCGTGGAATTGCTATGTTAGAAGACTTAACGGTGGCTTCTGGACGAAGGATCAGCGGGCTGCGGGAGGGCATATCTGGGATTAAATCTAAAACTTGGAGTATTTAGGGAATCAAGCCAATGCCGGCTGATGGCTTCTTATTCTCTCATTTTTTGGACAAACGAGGAAAAAAACAGGGTCGGAACTGCTCACAATAGTCTCTCGGACATGAACTGGTGATGCGCGCGTGCCGTCTGCGTGAGGAAGAGAGAGAGAGAGAGAGGGGATGCCCAATGACAAGGTAAGGAATGATTCTTTTATCATGGCGTCATCGAGATTGTAGCCCTACGTCATCGGAGGTGATGAAGTTTGCAGTAATGGCCCCCACAAGAAACGCGGCCGCCGCTCATATTAATTTTTGCCCCATCTGACATCAGCCCCCGTATTAATCCCCGTTTTCATCAATTGCGTCCCTAAATTGACCTCATTGGTCCCAATTTTTCACTTTTTATTTTCAGATCATTGAAAAATATTCTCAGGGTGGGGCAGAAGATTCCTCGACATGCCCCTCCACTTGGAAAGCATCCCCCAATCCAAAAAAATAATAAGATAATGTACAATATCAGCCGTCTGTTTCGATCGATCTTATACATATGTCTTTTCAACGTGGTACATTACAAATTGGCCCTGATTTTGGTAGCCTTGCCAAGATCTAGCAAACATCGCATGTTCACTTCTGGGACGATGCCTCAATTTACTCTCTCTCTCTCTTCTTTTCTTTTCTTTTCTTTTCCAAAATTGGTAATCACGAGAGATTAGCTAATAAAAATAAATTCGGTCACTCGTCTTTTTCATCGACCCAATATAGGCATGATCATTTACTCGATGCTGCTTTGTTTCATTCTTTCAGTAAATACGGTCCGGGATCTGAAAATTTCCGCATTCATTAGGATCGAGTCTCGGGGGCTCTGGCTTCCAAAGGCACGCGAAAGACGAAGGAAACCCATTTATTGGGCAAGTCAAGCAACGAGAACGTCCCTTTTCGGGTGCGCTTTGGTTGGTGAACGAGAGAAGTCGTCCCTGGGAAACATCCATCGGCAAAAAGGCGGGTCAAAGATCATCAAGCGGATTGTCTATCTCCGCAAGTAATAATAATGCGAGATTGAAAGTGATATAGCAAGAAATTCCTAATCCTAGTCAAGTTCGAGAAGATACCGAAACGATAATAATATCTTAAGCCACTGATTATCGTTGATTTTTTGTTTAACAAAAAAGGAAAGAGAGTACGTGACGATTTGCATACCAATTTGTTTTTTTTTTTCTCCCCTTCTCTCCCATAGACGTTCGAATTAAAAGAATTAATTAAAGAAATTAATATCCTGTTTAACCCACCGAAGCAAATAAACAGTAAACGCCCTCCCAAAGTCAGAATCTCCAATGAATAGCCACACAACACAAGTTCAGAATCTCGTTAGCCTTTCAATCTCCTCCATCGCAACCCCAACACAAAACAACGATTTGATTCACCTAATTCTTGTGAGACCAAAAAAAAATTAGAAAATTAAATCCCCTCGATCGCCCCCCAAAAAAAAAGATAAGATAAAAACACCTTTTGGGTTCCTGCGAATCCAAGTCTTTAATCCAGAAAAGATTTTTTTTGGGTGGCCGAACATCATCGTAAACCATGCCGGCATGGTGGCTCTTCTTGTCGGTCCTCCTCCTTTGTCGGCCGTGCTTTTCCGCCAGGAGTGCACCGGGCTCCGTAACTGTAATAACCGTCGACGCCAGCAACGCCACGTGGCGGGACTTCTCGAGGTTCCTCGACGCCGGCAAGGGGAGCCACGTGCACGGCATGTCGGATCTCAAGAGGTACTTCAACCGATTCGGCTACCTGCCCGTGCCCAACTCCAACTTCACGGACGTGTTCGATAACGACTTCGAGTCCGCGATCGTCGCGTACCAGACCAACCTCGGCCTCGCGGTCACCGGCCAACTCGACTCCGAGACCATATCGGCCGTCATGTCGCCTCGGTGCGGGGTTCGGGACACCGACCCCTCCGGCGCCGGAGAAGGCGCGCGGTCGCTGCGGCGCTACGCGTACTTCGCCGGGAGGCCGCGGTGGGACCGGCCGGCGCCGGCGACGCTCAGCTATGCGCTCTCGCCGGAGTACACGGTCGGGTACCTGAGCCCAGAGGACGTGAGGGCGGTGTTCCGGCGCTCGTTCGCGCGGTGGTCGGCGGTGATCCCGGTGAACTTCGTCGAGGCGGAGGTATATGGGGAGGCGGACATCAGGATCGGGTTCTACCGGGGGGACCACGGGGACGGGGAGCCGTTCGACGGGGTGCTCGGGGTGCTGGCGCACGCGTTCTCGCCGGAGGACGGGAGGGTCCACTTCGACGCGGCGGAGAGGTGGGCGGTGGATTTCAAGGCAGAGAGGGCGAAGGCGGCGGTCGATCTGGAGTCAGTGGCGACGCACGAGATCGGGCACGCGCTGGGGCTGGCGCACAGCTCGGTCAGGGAGGCGGTGATGTACCCGAGCCTGAAGCCGAGGACGAGGAAGGTGGAGCTGAGGATCGACGACGTGGAGGGGGTTCAGGCGCTGTACGGGTCGAACCCGAATTTCAGGCTGAGCTCGTTGTTGGAGTCGGAGAGCTCCAAGAACGGGGGCGTTGGTGGCGGCCGAGGACTGGAGTGGAGGTGGTTTGCGTGGTCCACTTGGTTAGTGGCTCTGGTGGATTTGATGTTGCCTTGGTGGTTGTGAGCATGACTGATGACATAGCCTTAGGTTAAATTTTTCCTTTTGGGTTTAAACTTTAAAGAGAAACGCCAGCAATTGTACATACTGTTCAACTTTACTGATACTCACAGTTCAGCCAGAAAGAACTTCATTGGCACACGTCGATTCACAAAAGAAAAGGGCGTGACAGAAATTCTCTCTCATTGGTATTCTAAATAGCGGGTTTTTGTTCTTCGGTAGTTGATGTTTTCTGTTTCGTTCAGGTGGTTCTATGCAAACTTCAGCACGAACTTGGCATAGTAGCTGATCTAAAAGTTCTTGTTCATTGAAAAAAATCAGATTTTTCTATGAATTGATTGGGCTTGGACGGAGTTGGGCAGACTAAAGAAAGAATTTGCTTATTCAGATCTGCCCCCATTGCCCTTCGCGGATCGCCAGCCCATGATCGCCTCTGGTTTCGCCTGCACCATCTGCGAGTCTTTGCCTAAGCCACGTGTGAATTTGTGACAACGTTCTTCACTTGTATCCAACTAAAGCCAGCTCCTTTCCTCACACCTCTCGCACTCATCAGCTCCCTGACCGCACCCGCTTCGCTCCATTTCCCATGAGACGCGTACACGTTGGACATCGCGACATAAATGTAGTCTCCCTCGCCTTCCAATTGGATCAGCTTCGCAGCTGCAATTCTCGCAATCTCCAAGTCCCGACAAGACCCGCATGCGCCGAGTAAAGCCCTCCAAACTGGGGCCCATGTGCCGAACCCGAGTTTGTGAATCATCGTTCCCGCCCTCTGAACTTCTCCTCTTTGCCCAATTAACCTTATGATTGAACAGACGTGCTCGGCCGTCGGATGAATCCAGTAGTCATCGATCATTGATTCCAAGTGCTTCATTCCGAGGTCAGATGGCACTCCGCCATGGGAAAACGCGGATAAGACATTGAGAAATGTGATCTCATCTGGTTCTATACCATCGATAAGAAGTTGCTCGAAGTAGTGAACTACCTTGGCAAAGTAACCATTGTGGGCAAAACCAGATATCATTGCATTCCATGTTATCAAGTTCCTCTGAGGTAGAGAGTCGAACATCGATTCCGCATCTTCCACTCGGCCGCACTTTGAGTACATGTCGACAAGGGCACTGCCAACAACCACAGATAAGTCGAGACCGCACTTCATCGTGCAGCAGTGTATTGCAATTCCCCAACTCAGTGCTGCCGAAGATCCAATTCCACTCAGAATGCTTGAAAATGTGAATTGATCCATCTCCATGCCTTCTGAGTGCATTCTCGTAAAGAAATCAAGAGCTTCTCGCGAACGATTTCGGTTCACATAACCAGTTACTATTGAATTCCACGAAGATGAATTTGGTTTCGGCATGTGCAAAAGGATCTGTACAGCATCTTCCATGTTTCCGAACTGGGCAAAACCATTAATTACCTCATTGTACGAGATTGCATCAGGATTGGGCATCTCCTGCAAAAAACTCAATGCCTCTTCGAGGTTTTGGTTTCTAGCGCAAGCTGACAGAACTGAATTCCACGAAATAGTATCCTTACAACACATTGCTCCAAACACACGAACCGCCTCTTGAACGCACCCGCATTTACCATACATGTCGATCAAGCAATTAGAAATGAAGACGCTGCACCGCATTCCAACTTTTACGATCTTGGAGTGGATGGACCTTCCGAGCTGCAACAGGCTGGACCGACCGCACGCAGCCAATGCAGCCGTCATGGAGAACGCATCGCCAACGCAAGTTTCAGACTTGTTCAGCTGAACAAACAAGCTCAAAGCTTTCCGAAACAGCCCGAAGCGCAGATACCCAGAAATCAATGTATTCCAAGAAACTACGGTCGGCTCGGGAATTTCGTCGAACAGGTTGTGGGCGCCGCGCAACGAGCCCTTTTCCACGTAGAAGCTCATCAGGGCGGTCATCACGAAGACATCGGAGCCAAACCCACGTTTCAGAGCGTGACTCTGAAGCTGCAGGCCATGTGATTCGGAGCCTCGCGATGTCGCGGCGCGAATGAGCCGAACCAAATCATACCCGCACGGTCTGGTATGGGATTGGAGCCTTTGAGCTGCCATCGACGAATCAAGTGCCGCCCGTGCTTCCAATCCTTCTCCTCGGGCAATGGCTGCGATGACCCCATGATCTTCTTGAACGGAGCAGGTAAGGGAGGTGAATGAGTGCGTCGATGTGAAGAGCAGGTGTCGCAACCTGGTACCCAGTTCAGGAAGAAGGACGTTCGCATGCCTCAGCATTAAGAGAAGCGTATGCAATATACATCTTCAGTCACTTTTCGGAGATTGCTCGATTTTGTCCATGATCTTTCGCCTCCCAGAGACTCTATTTGGGGGACGCGGGAGGCAAGGAGAAGTAAATGCTCCGTCCAGCGCAAATTAGTAATTATCATTTGTTGGGAAAATTTCAAATAACCTTCTCATTATTTTCAGAAAAAAAAATTTAAATAAAAATTTAAAGTACCTTTATTTTTTTTTAAATAAAGATCTTAAATGAAACTTATTTAAAAAACAAAAAGACCAAAAGTATCTTGCATTTCCTCAAATAAGAATATAAAGTAAAACTTATTTCACAATAAGAGCATGAGATTGCCATATAGTCTCAAAAGAAGACCTGATCTCAATAGCATTTTTTTATTTTATTTTTCCTTTTTCTATATTTTTTAATTTTTTAAAAAAATTAAAAATTTAAAAAATCATCGTCTTCATCACTTTCAACTTTCCCACAGCAAACACTGACACCTCTACGGGAGACCACCACCACCGTCCTCATCGGTTCTCCGTCCCGCCTCGTTCCCCAGCAACGACCTCAAGGCCTCAGCCTCTCTATTCATTCCCACCGTCGATCCCAACCCAAACGCCGTTGAAGTCACGTGGTTTCTCCCTCCTCACCCCCTCTTCCTCTTGGCCCTTCGCCACCGCCACTGACAAGTCTTCCCTCTGATCAGCAAAAGGGCTCACCCTCCTACTTGTGGCCATTGCTCCACCGTCGATGGGGCGTTGGTGATGCTGGGCGAAGGCCGACAACCCTCACCTAGATCTGGGAGAGGGTCGCGGCCCTCGCCGAGGCGCCGCGCGACCCCACCGGCTATTGCCAACGCCCCATCGGTGGTGGGCGGTGGCTACAGGTGTTGGTGGTGGTCATCCATGGTGGTTGCAGCAGTTAAGTATGGGAAGATGACGAAGACAGTGGATTTTTTTTTAACTTTTTAACTTTTTTATTTTTTTTAAAAAAAGAAAAAAACAAAGAGAAAATCAAAAAGTAAAATGATAAAAATACCCTTGAGGTCAAGCCCATTTTTTAGATTACATGGCTACTTGAGGCCTTTATATGAAACTGTTGTGCCACTTCAAACCCTTATTTGAAATAAAGTTCACTTTAGGCTCTTATTTGAAAAAATAAGTGCACTTTATGCCTTTATTTAAAATTTTCCCTTCTTTTTCAAAAAAAAAACTTGATCAATAGTATATTTGTGATTTTTTTTATTACTATTTTTTTTTCCATTCTTTTTCATCAAAGGCTAGTCTCGGATAATAGCTAGCAACCAGCGAAGGCCAGGCATTTGCCCTCAAAGGCCACATGCAAGGCCGCCCTCGATGGCCATAGGTGAGGGGCGGCCTCGTTTGGGCAAGGTGAGGGCTGCCCTCGCCTAATCTAGCAAGGGTTTCTCTCGCCACGCACAACAACAACAAAAAATGAGAAAAATTAAAATCAAGAAAGGAAAAAAGAAAAAAAAAAGTAAATAATGAATATGCACTTGGTTAGTCTCTTTTTTTGAAACAAAGAAGCTACCTCAGGCCATTATTTAGAGTTTTTCCTTATTTGTTTAGTTTTGTCGTATGAGAATCACGGTGTTAATTTGTATACGGTACATTGAAATACAAAATTGATTTACTCTACAAAAGGCAGTCTGGCAAATTATAACTGGATGTTTCGTGACATTAATATCGTGAGTCTACTTGGACATTTGACTTTGAGGACTCCCTAATAATTCCCAGAGGTAATCTCACGAGCTGACCTGAAGTGTATGTGTGTGGATTTTCTTGTCCACCATTTTGGCCAAAATCAATGCAGTTCTTCTTCCGCTTCACTTCTCAAAGACATCTTCAACTTCAAAACCCTGAGAGGACCCTCGCACAAGTTCAGTCTCTTCTCTTCTCGTTAGTAGCCATGGCCGCCAGATTCGAAGGTCCGTGGCATTCAATGCTCAACTCTAGAATGTCATGGCCGTTGTGGCCACGAAGCTCGAGCTCGCGGCTATCATGGCAGCAAAATTGCTTCTCAAGCTTGTTGAGGATATTGTGGTTCATGCTCTCCATCGACAGAAAAGCACGAACATTTCCTTGGACACCAGATGACTTTTATAGTTGAGCCTGTATTTTATTACTTGTTTAGGTTTTGGCCTATAAATAACTATTACATATATCCATTTTCTCTTGTAATTGGGAGTTATAACATACATGTGGAAGGTGCCAATTATGATGTAATCGTTTGCTATAAATAATCATAGTTTAAGGGTGAATAAAAATAAAATATCGTATCTTGATTTCTCTTTCTCACTTTCATTCTCTTTCGCTGTGATTTGTGGGTCTAATTCTAAAAAAACCCTCAGAGTCTAACTTGGTCGGTCCCAGAATCGTGTCTGTCGGATACCCACGGACCATAGCATAGCACAGCGGTCAAAAGCTGCGATTGTGATATCCTTTTACCATTCAGATATACTTTGCTTTCTCTAGAATCTACATATATACTCATATAATTAGTATATTTTGTAGAAAAATCTTGCTTGATGCGACCATACAGCTAGTCTAATACGAAAGCGGAGAGAAGCAGAGTGGTCTTGAAGGAAAAGGTTTTAACTTTAACAAATAACATAACGTAGATATGAGACAAAGCCATCTATTGGAATCTTTTCTTATATCCATGAGACATAATATATATATAGATATACATATACATATACATATATATATGTGTGTATGTGTAAAATACAGAGATAATTGTCCCATATTTTTAATTGTTGACTTATATGTATGTTGATTTTGTCATCTAATCATACTTTAACGTAATGTAATATTTATGCTTAGATTTCTTTCATGCTCCATGTACATTATATAATGTATCGTAAATCCATGCAGAGTGCGGGTTACGTTTAATTGGGAAAAAAAAAAACAGAAATGAGATCGATATTAGGGCTCCATTGGATTCGTGGAAAATTAGACATTTCGAGAAATACTTTCGAGAAAGTCATTTTTCAAGAAAATAACAATATCTTTCGGTTTTCTGACTAAAACTTGAAAAATGAATAGAAAAGTATTTTTCACCTTTTAGTATGGAAAATCTGCCCGGAGAAAATAACCAAAAAATTTGGATATCTAATTATTTTTTAATTTATGTATGTTTTAGTTTTCTTTTATTTATTCCTCTATCTTGATTGGCCACATTGGGACAAGCTCGCCCAAGGCCCACAAGGCTCGAGCTCTCTGGCAAGCGCATGCCTCATCGGTTGCCAACCGAAGAAGAAGGGAAAAGGAAAAAAATAAAAATAATTAAAAAGAACGGGAAGGTGAAGGAGTGTTGGCGTGACATCCCTGGATTAACTCACTGATGTATTGTCTTGGCGAGGTAACCCATTTTAGGTGTGCTCCTACCTGAGAACGCTTAACTTTGGAGTTTCAAATATAAGTATTATCATTACGTCAAATGTGACTTTGTGAGTTATATTCGGTTTTCGCATATTTGAGAATCGCTCTTTCTCTGTTCGGTACACGGTTCGACTCATTCTTGCTCCCTTCGCCACCCTAAAGGCTCACTAGGAACCGCTCTTTATCCATGCACGCTAGCCCCGACGACCACTCTCTGCTCTCATCGAACCGAGTCGTTACGTTTGGGAGGAAAGAGCCGGGAAAATAATTTCCCCCACTTTCGAAAGCGCTTTTTTCCACTAACCGAAATTACTTTCCTTAACTAATTTATTTTCTGTGAGCGAAATACCAGAACATAAAACTAAGATGGAATTACGGGTCGATCGAGCGAACTTGATGATGCGTGGATTAATTTTAGTTGAACTAGCCGGTTAATCGAGGAGTGGTGGGTGGCGCGTTCTCCATTTGGCGGAAGGAGCGTGATTTTCGATGGTAGTTGGATGACAAAAAGTCCATTTTCCTTTCCTCTTCCTTCTTGTTTTTCAGAGGACAATAATATGGCTTTATAAAGAGGACGTTTAATTTCTTTCTTTTTTTTTTGGCTTATTTTTAGAAAAATCAGTTAAACTCGCGAGCTTAGCTGGCGTTAAGCTTATAAATCATAAATCAACCGGCAGTTATCTTATTGTGCTTGATAAGGATGAATTGAACTGTCCCTTAAATCTTCTTGTAATATGGCGTTAGCATCATGGGTACTTTCAGAAAATTGATTAATTATCATCTAACTGTCTAAATCCGTGATGCATCTAATGTTCCAAGGCCAGAAATTTTTTAAACGTGTTTAAAAAGCCACTCTTATTTTCACCGTAAAACATTAGATTAGATTCTTCTTAAAGAGGTTTTTTTTTCCTTTTTTTTGTCGGACTTTCAAAAGAGTTTAGTCTGATTACAAAGAGGTTAATTGTTACATGGAGGACTGTAACCCCCTATTAGTTTATACGAGAAATGCAAGAAAAGTTAGGAGAAGACGAATCAGTACGTGATTATGAACGATACAATGCTTGAAAACTCGAAAAGAATGACAGCAAAGATTCGAACTCTTGGCCTAGCTAAAGGGAGAGAATTAACATAGGCAATAATGGTGATTTATGACATGTCCACTTAAATGCCCGGTAAGTTACTTGATAAACGGATGGAGCTTAAAACAAGGAAACAAAGTTTCGCAAAAAAATTGAATAATTTAGTAATCATATTTCTAAGAATAATCGCTTATATCGCTTATGAAAATGAATGAACGATAAATATTTTCATCGTCCGCGAAAATATTTAAGTATATATTAGAGTTATTGATGATGAAAAAAATTCATTAACTAATTATCTAAGCGACACAAGCGACCTTTAACAAAAGAAATATTTTTAAAATTATTCATTATTCGTAAAATAAACAGAGATGTTAAAATTACGATTCGAATTTGTGATTTTCGAGAGACAAGCAGACTTGCCCGTCTTTTCCATTTTCGCCCCCCAGCAGAGATTGCCTAAAATAAACATTTTAAATAAAATAAAAACAAAAAGCCTCTCTCTCTCTCGCCTTCAACCATTGACCGGAGACGACCGGTAGGGGAACGCCGCGAACGTTAGCTGAGCCCGGCCTAAACAGACGGGCAGATGAACCAGAATTCACGACAACAACCCAAGAAGGAAACCCAGAAAAAAAAAAGAACAGACGTAGAAGGAACAGGTTGATCAACATGGCTCGATACTCGACAACAACGGCAACGACGGCGACACCCAGAAGTCAGATTCCATAGAAACGAAATCCAAACAACGCGATACAAAGAGAGAGACTCGGAGACGTGATCAATCTTCGTCGCTGCCATTCCCGTCCCCCGTGGTAACGGCATTTGGAGAGGCTAGCGGCAGCGAGATATATTCGCGGGCACATTTCCGTCTCTGGCTCCCTCTCGAAACAAAGGGAAGGGAGGCGAGAGAGAGAGAGAGTCGGGAAATGGCGTGGCGTTTGAAGAAGGAGGCGCTGGAGGACGCAGCGGTTATCGGAGGATTGATCGGCATCCAATTCGTTTACGCCGGAAACTCGGTGCTGTTGAGTTACCTCTTGTCGCTCGGCTTCAACCCCCTCACGCTCGTCATCCTCTCCGCTCTCGCCACCTTCTTCATCCTCTCCCCCATCGCCGTCGTCTTCGAAAGGTCTCTCTCTCTCTCTCTCTCTCTCTCTCTCTCTCTGCGCATTGGCGCGTCCGGCGTTTGATTATGTTGGTTTCCGTGTGGTTTTGCAGGAGTTTCTGGCCTAAAAAGATCACCTTGAAGCTGATGCTGCAGCTTGTATTGATTTCCTTCACAGGGTAAACGCGCAAATTTCGACATATTTTTTGTTAATTTCGTTAAGATATTCAATGTGTTTCGCAATCGCCCTCTAAGCAATTCAACTTTTACGTCACATGTATTTACCTTGTACGTTTACAAAAGTCGATTCACATTGAACATGTGGTGCGTTCAAGGTGCTGGTTTTGGCTTTCTTGAATTTTAGCTATATTCTGCAGGTTGCTTAGGCATGGTAATCAAGATTTAAAAAAGATAATTGCTTGTCCAAGTCTCCTTTTATTCCGAAGATAAAATTCAAGATAAATTGGTTAATTCAGAATCATAACTGCAAAAGGGTCTGATAAAATCACAAATTTTTCCTGAAGTATCCAGCAAAAATGGATTCAAACGTGTCAGAAATTTTCATTGGAAACCAGTTTAGTGATAGAAATTGACTTAGAGATCGAACATTTTCAAATATGGTATGGATGTTGTCATGTGCTTGATTTTTATCTGTTTGTCTGCTTCTCTTGTGGGGCCTTTGACAGCATTAGCCGGGTTCTAGCTCCTGTAGCTCACTCTAGAACGGGCACCCTTTCATTTTTATGACTTTCCAAATCTCTTTGATGTGCATTAACAAATAAACGAAAACAAACCGCGAGTGGGACAATTCAGAGGTTGAACCTGAGAATGACAGTTCCTTTTTTTTCCTTTTCCTTGATTTTGATTTTCAGCGTGACTCTGTTTCAATCCCTGTTCCTGAAGGGAATCAAGATGACGTCACCGGCCATGGCCACGGCCATGCCGAACCTCGCTCCGGGGCTGATCTTCGTGATCGCTTGGGCCATTAGGTACTAGTTGTATATTGCTCTTCACATTTGATGATTCTTTGCTCCAATCTTCTTGTCTGAGGCTTCTGAAAATTCTCTGGTTGTGCAGATTAGAGAAAGTTAACCTGAATTGCGTGTACAGCAAAGTCAAGATAGTAGGCACACTTTTGTGCGTGGCTGGTGCTCTCGCAATGAGCATAATGCACAGTGCCGGAAAGGAGGAGGCTAAACTTACCTCTGCCTCATCGGACGTCGTCTTCGACAAAGAAAAGATCATAGGGTGCTTGTATCTCATGGCGGCGGTTTTCGTGCTGTCAAGCAACATCGTTCTGCAGGTATGCGTCGTTAGAGCAAGAAAGATTTATTGTCCACTGTGTTTGGATTCTTGGGTGACTTATTTATTCGGGTGATCTTGGACAGGCCGTGACTTTGGGTCATTTTCCTGCCCCGATGTCCTTGTGCGCGATAACATCCTTGATCGGGGTGTTCATAACTGCGGCTGTGCAGCTATTTGAAGAACACAAGTTGGTGTTCAGTGTGCCGCTTGTGAGCTTTGGAAACCTAGTCGGATTTTCAATACTGGTGAGTAGCAATCAGTTGGCTCCTCATGTTTACTATATTGAGCCTTATTACCTTTCTTTTCTCTTTTAAATTTGTCTCGTAAACTCAAAATTTAATGTTGAAACCATGTTTTAAAGCTCTAGAGGATCGACTTTTTGGATCCTGCCCATCAGGATTAGTCCCTTGTCGAAATTGTTCAGAGTTCACAGTGCTTTTAACGAGAACTGCAGTTCTCCATTCCACAAAATTTAACTGATCAACAACCCTCGACTGCTTGTAATACATCAGTTCAGCTATTCTGAGCTTCATGAAAGTACCTTTTGCGAACAGGCAGGTGTCGTTAGCGGACTAACGGTGAGCTTCAATGGATGGGCGATGAAGAAAAGAGGGCCGGTCCTCGTATCAATGTTTAGCCCCATTGGGACAGTGTGCTCGGTTGTTCTCTCCGTTTTCACCATTGGCGACACCATTAAACTAGGAAGGTAATCTCAACTTATCAGTGTTCTCAAAGCATGTAATTGTTTTGCTGTGAATCTGCAATTCCGAGGAGCAAGTTTTTCTTCTTGTTGGAAGTACAACGTTGAAATAAAACACAGATATTTGATGTAGCTCCTCTATTGCAGCCTCGGGGGTATGTTCCTTATGTTCACCGGGCTCTACTTCGTACTGTGGGCTAAAGGGAAAGAAGGTTACTCACCTGGAAATGGCTTAGAAAGTGAGTTTGATGCAGAGAAGCCTCTTTTAACTTGATGCCTTCCTTCATGATTTGTACTATAAACTCCCATTCATGCCCTGGTCTATAGTTGGACCTCCTCGAAGAAAAAGGAGCCTCGAATGGAAATAAACTATACGGCGACCAGTCCCGTGATCCATTCACGTTAGTGCATTGCTCCCGTTCTATGACCGAGTAGTTTGTCGTGCAAATTGGTGACTGTAAATGTGGATGTTAGGCAGAAGAGAGACAGTCCATTGCTTGCACTTAAGTCAGAATGCATACCGATACCATTCGGCGATGAACATTTGCATGTCTATCTCAAGCCAAAGGGATTCATGGAATGCAAAAGATTTGTGTGATTTTTAAATGTGGTTTGATCATGCACGAGTTCTTGAAGCTGACTGTGTTTTGCAGAGATATGATCCTGCTGACTGCTGCTACTACTACTACTGACATTCTTCTAAACAATTCTTGACAAGAGATGAGAGAGCAGCTCCCTTTGCCAGGACAACTGACTTGGAGTTGGTCAACTCAAGTCTATGCTAACAAAAGAATCTCTTGTGGTTAAAAAGGAGGAGAAGAAGTTTAAACTAGACGCTTAGGGGAAGTGGAAGTATCGCAGCTATACAAAATTCACCACAATATAGTTATCCTGACAGAAAATTTAATAATTTTGAGGGGGCTTTTTGGAGGGCAACTTGATTTTATGCTACTATTCATTCATTCATTCATTCAATTTATTTATTCTTCTCGTGCCTTTTGGTTCTTGGGTCCTTGTGCTAATTTGATGACATAGATAGAACTCGGGTATAACACGACACAATACGCTTCGACACGAATTTCGACATCCGATTTAACACGTTCTCGTCCTAAGTCAGTTGTTTAGCTTGTAATTTGTAAGTAAGAGTTAGTGAAGTTTGACGGCGCAATAAATTGATTAAGTAAGGGTGACAATTTGTATTCACGTGTCATCATTAGATTTTGTAATCATATTAACTCCTGTTGTTGAAAAATGCTGTGTCTTTTATTGATTATGTTATTAGATCCATGTACGTGCTCGCACCATTTTCCGATTCCATCAAATAATGACGTGTGTCAATTAGTCTTAAAAGGGTTTGAAGTTGCGAGTTGCGGCTCATAAAATTTATGGAATTAAGGAAAGCTTTGGGCATCACCAAACTTGAAATCCAACCCAGATAGGTAATTCACTAAATAACTTTGTTCTGGAAATCTTAGAACTGCTAATATAATCTCGTGACCCCTAAATACAAATTTTATAATAATGTAAGAATCTACACAATAGTCGCTGACCCTTGCTTACTTACCTTCTCATTCTATTTTTCCGACATGATTTTAAGTTAATCATATTTCAAACTTTATAGCTTTTCTAATCAAATATCTCCGCCACCCGAATTTAGAAAACATAAATAGTGCTTACAAATTTAACACGGTTGCTATATATTCAGCGAAAGAATCAAATTCGAGCGCCTTGAGATGTAAAAAAATCGTGATTTTATCTTAGGGAAACTTCCTTTTTCGAATGTTCTAATTATATTCTATATTTTATATTTTTTTCTTTTATATTCTTTTATATATTTTTTTCTTCTTCCTTCCTCCTTCTGCCTCTTCCTTCTTCGTTTTGCTATGCCGGCGGAGGGCAAGCTCGAGGTTGCCAAATCTACGCAAGGCCGCCTCGAGCTCGCCGAGGTCGACAACCTCAAGGCCACCAAAAAGCTCAATGGCTCGGGCGAGCCTCGAGCTCACTAAGAAAGCCGGATCTAGAGAGCTCGAGGCTCATCGAAAGCTACTCGAGGCACGCCGGGATTGGGTGAGCCACTAGCTCACCGAGGTCGACGGCGTTGAGGCTCGTGGGGACTAGTGAGCTCGGTCGACGACCCCGAGGCTAACCAGTGGCCACCGTCGGTCGGTTGCGGTGAGGGAGGAAAGAAAAAAAAAATAATAGTAGTAGAATATAATATTCAAATATTAAAATAGTTAAAGATGAGCAATTTCGGAAGGTGTTTTCACATTTTTAAATTGGAGAATTCACTTTCCTGATTTTGTACATAAACTTTTTATTGACCGAAAAGTGTTTTCCATTGACTAAATCATTTTTCGACGAACCAAACAGGTGAAAGTTAGGAAAATCAATTCTGAAAAAAATACTTTCCCTGAAACAAACACACCCAAGGTCTATAAGAATTAGTTTTTGTGCAAAAAAATTCGATTTACTAATGAAATAAAAGCACCGTAAAACAAAAATATTTTTGGACATATTATTAATCCGGTCCCCGGCCTTCCTTTCTTTTTTTCGGACAAAAAGGAAACGTCAAAAACGGAAAATTGAAAATGAAATGGTTACGAGGACCAAAAAGTTTCTTCCCCCGAGCATCAACCAAAAATGCCTTGAGCCAAAACCATCGTCGTCGTCGTCGTCGTCGTCGTCGTCGTCGTCGTCGTCATCGTCATCGTCATCGTTCCGATTCAGAAACCCTAACTCTGCAAATCCCACTCATCGCCCTCAGGAGAATAGACGAAATGGATCTCCCCTCCTCTCACACGGACCCCCAACAATCTCTCCATCACCATCGACAACGAGAAGGGTATTCACTGTCTCAATCGTTCGACAAGTCGGCCCCGTCCAGTTACGGCTATTATCCTCAATACCCGCAAGGTCACCGGGACCAGCAATACTACCCCTACAATCAGTACCCACACCCGTCGACCTCTCACCAGACGCTACGGCCCCCGCACGGATCCGGGCCGGCGCAGCAATCGGCCCCGGGCTCCGGTCGGGTCGATTCGGTGAGCGGTCAGGTCCAGCTTCAGGTCCCGCAGCATCTGTATAATCTGCTCCAGCAATGCGCCGCTGCCGGCGGAGGCGGAGCGCCGGTCTCGGGAACGCCCGGACTGAGTGGGGCCACGTCAGCTGCCGTGGCGGCGCTGTCGCAGCTGAGTCAGCTTGCGGCCACGATGAGCGTGGCGGAGAGGGTGATTTCTGGGTTTGGCCAGCCGCAGGTATGGTGTTCGGTTTAGCTTTTTGCTGGGTAGTCTGGTTGGTGTAGATTGTTCTTGCATTTTAACTGTTTTGATGAATTGCCGAGGTCTTGTTTATGTTACTTTCTGTGGCTGCAAACCTCTTAATGTGATAATTCGCTGCTGCCTCTATAAAGATACTTTCTTGCTATAAGAAATTTACGTATGATTGTATCAAAGATGAGTTGCTGCTTTGAGAGGTTGAGCTTTTCCGTGTTCAAGCATCAGGAGAGGGATCTTTCGATTAGAATGATAATGCCGAGCAGTGTGCGCCCTTAAGTATTCTGTTTGAGAAATCGTTTGTTCAAGTAGTTCCCCATAGCGGTGCTTCTTTTCTCTCATTTTGGCTGCAAGAGGATCAGAGCATGTCTTGATGGAAAGATTGTGTTTGTGAGATTATGCAGAGCAGGGTGCTGACAGGCTTTTGCTCTTCATAATAGTTGTAATCTTGACCGTGCGGGGTTAAATCATAGAAAGATTATATCAATGGATGTTTTTGTGTGCATACCTCCAAGAAAACACTAGAAGTAGCTTTAGGAACTTAATTGATTACACAATCATGTGAGTGACGTCACTCGGTCTATACAATTATCTGCTAAGTTCTCATTGGATGTCAAGGATCAACAGGTTACATTTTTTGTGTGTTACTTGTGCAGAAATGGCTGTTCAGCTTTCATTTTCTTTTCATAAGTATTGTATCTGACCTTTGTGATCTATATGCAGGTTAGTCACTCTCCATACAGTGGCGGTAACCAGCCATTTAGGGGGTCCAACCATGGACACTTTGCCCACCATTGTGCTAGTTTAGGCGGTCCAACAATTAATGGGAGAGTACATGGACGCAGGTGGCACAAGGGTGGCCATAAGATATACAAGGGCTCAAAATCGTCTAATAACAACAGGAAACCATCTCTAGAGGCACAAGCAGTGGAAGCTACAGCTGCATGTCAGGCTTCTGATAATGCTGTCCATAAAGCCCCAACTCAAGGGGGAAAAGCTGCTTGGTGCGAACTCTGTAGAGTTGAGTGCACCAGCTTAGAAATACTTGAGCAGCATAAGAATGGAAAGCGGCATAAGAAGAACATGCAGAGAGCCGAACAACTGAAGAATGCTGCGAATAAAATCGAGGCCCCATTACAAAATTTCCAGGACCCTGGAGCTGGGCCTGGTCCGGACAGTTCCCAACTGTGCAACATTGTTCCACAAGGAGACTTACTTGCTAAAATTGATGGCAATAGCAGTGGTGCAATCGCAGATGTGCCAATAGATACAGTAGGACAGGCGGACCACTCTACGGAGTCATCGCTCAATTTGCATGTCCAGAATCAAGTTGAGAATAGGAAGTCTGGCAAGAAACGAAAAATTAAGGGGGGTGGAGAAGGGAAACGCCAGAAGAAGTTGGAAGCCACTGCGCACCCACTTAAACCTCCTCAGTCTAAGGCAGTTGGTCCAATAGTATGTGATCTGTGCAATGTTAGGTGCGACACAAGGGAAGTGTTTGATCGCCATCTTTCTGGTAAGAAGCACATTGCTAGGCATATACGCTTTGAAGGGCACCGAGCTCAGTATGGACCACTAGGACTGCAGGGTCTCTACCCTCCAAATCCTGCCGCAGCACCTCTTGTTTCACACCCTCAGGGTCGACTGGAACCACAAATTCTCAATGCCCTTTATGGCGCAACGCCAGTTCAGAATTGCAATGCTGCTGCGTCGGATGGAACTGCAGAGCCCACCGTTCTTGTCAAACTTTAGAATGCAGTCCCACCGCTGTCGACCAAAATGTTGCTCCAATGGTAGCTGGAGCTCAACCATAATATCAAGATCTAGATGGAACATAAATCATTTGAGTATAGCGGCCACAGGCATGTTTAATTGCTAGAACCTCTTCAGGAACTAAAGATGGGACTTTACCGATAGGCAATACCTTTACAACCGACAATATACTTGTCGCAAGAAGATGCCACAGCTCCATTCGGCAACAATGTTCTGATGATCCTGCAAAGCAAACAGTATGCAACAAATGGAGGAACAAAATGAACATTTAGTTCTGGTTTTTCTTTTCGAGTAATTTCAAGAATTAGGATTGAACTTGTTAATTAGCTGCTAATTTTTTCATGCATCTGTTACCGCATCCACCCGGTTGTATAAAGATCGTAATTACCAGGATAGTTTGGTTCTGTAGGGATGCTTAATAAACGACCATCTTTCCAAAGCTATGGCCGTGGTGGTTTTGTGTTCTGACTGACATTTTTCTTAAGTCAAAATAGGACTGGCTTGTGTGACTCATGTCACGTTCCTCCGAAGAATTGGTACATTACGTGAAATTCGAGTCCTGGAATGTTTTTGGCTCCGTTGTTGGGAGACACTGCTGCTGGTAGTTGGAGCGGCCTCTCGTCGCTAGGCGCAAGTTCTTCCTGTAAACATACCCGAGCTCTCTAAAATTCACAATATCTTCTGATACTTTGTTCGCATGACTGGATATATTGGGTTTAGTACCTTCTGAAGTAGTTTACAATCAATAGAAAGACATGGGCGGTAGATGCCTCAAATAGGTGGGTCAGATTGGGTTATAAATGGTCTGGCTTAAATAGACTCATTTAGTGCAATGTAATCCGACCCGATTCATATCCATTCTGATCCACATTTTAAAAACGCTTCTATTTTTAATATAATCTAGGGAAATACATATTCAAATTGAAGTGAGAGTGCGGAGTGAGGAAGTGCGAGATCGGAGGAGAGAGAATGAAGAGAATCGTAGAGGTGGGATTAGATCCGAGTCTAAATAAGTTGTAAACCCGTTTATTATGATTTATTTATGACTCATTTAATCTCATATTATAATCCATTTATTAAATCTAATCAGCAACCAGTGTCAGAATGCTCTTCTGCTAGTGATATTGTCAATTTCCAACAAATGTGGACAATAAGTGCGCGAGTAAATCATCAAGAAGCGAATGCATCGGAATTACAGACTGAAAAAAAAAATGCGCTGGAATTCATTGACATTTCAGTTTGGAAAACGGGCGACATGTACGAGCCAAGAGTGGACATGAATTCGAACCTCATTTACGAATCAAATGAACAAATCAAAGAATACTCCCCTGAAAACACGAAGAAAACTCAAAGAATTGTAGGTTGTTCTAACGGCAATTTTGCAAGTTCAGATAGCCGAAGCCATCCATTCAAGCGTCGTAAGGCGCGATCCAGTGCCTTCCGTTGACGAAGCTCTTGACGAGGAACCGATGGGCCTCATCGTAGTCGAGCTCCCGAGCCCACGATACTCCGCGGGTCGCGGCGGCCCCCGGACCGAAACACTTGTAAACTCCAAAAAACATAGTCCTGCAGCTCCATGGTAAAAGAGAAACGAAAAAAAAAAAATTGGTTCCATCTTACAGCAATCGAGGAAACTCAGGAAATTAAAAGACTTCACACCCAGTTTTTGTCAACGAAATTCCAGCTCCCGTTAGAAATTCATCCATGTGATTATTGGTCCAACTTAATAATGACTAAGAACAGCATGTTCTTTGACTAATTGGCTAATTGCACATAATTAACTAGCCGCCTACACCTCGAAAGGCGAGAGAGGCCGACTCTACCGGTGAACTTTTGTCGGCCTTGGTTAATCTGTCGGACATCATTAGCAATCATATCTCTCGTAGAACAAAAGTCAACGTTATCCTGTACTTTATGTTTGTCATAATCTCGTGTCGCATGTAATTGGAGGATATGGCAAGTAAAAGGAAGAGAAAGGACAAGAGGGAGTTCATGTTGGGTTTACTTGTTCTTGTTGCTGGCGTGGTCCCAGTCGTCCCATCCGCCGTGGGCGACGAGGTCGTCGAAGTAAGTGTAGGAGTAGACGATCCGGGAGTACCGGCCCATGGCCCGGCCCACGTAGAGCGGGCCCGTCCCCGTGACCCGGCACCGCACGAAGGCGAACCCCGTCTCCTCCTCCGGCGACTTCCTGCCGTGGGCCGCTATCGACCCGAACCTCGTCGCTATCGAATGGAGCTGGCAATCCTGCATGTGTAAGTGCCCCCCCAAATCAACCCGAAATCCAAAAACCAATTCGGTCCTCCAACCTAAGTATTTTACAGCAGTTTAGAAGTCTTGTGTTTTCTTTTGCCCCTTTCTAAAGCCGGCGTGGAGAAAGGCCAACTAAAATTAGGGGTGAGCTAAACGGTTCAGAAATCATCTAAATTCAGATTGAATCGATTATTTTTTATTTATTTTTTTAAATATAAACTTACTGAACCGCCCGAAAGCCGGACCGAACTGATTGGTTCGGCTAGGTTTTCGTTTTTTTTTTTTTTTATGGGAGCGGACCGGACCGGATTGGAACCGAACCGATAATCCTAAAATCATGCCCGAAATCGCCGTTGCCGACACATGAACGAGGGAGCTTTTCGAGAGGGGAAAAAGCTCGCCGTCTGCTTTTGTCTGTGTCACGCCAGGGCATCTTTCTCGCCGCCCCCACACATCGCTGTCGCACCAGCTTTTTGTTGCTTCTCTTTGTTTGAAGAACTTTTTACTGCTCCCAAAAAGATGAACGTGAAAAAAATGGTCTTCTAGTTTCATTTTTTTTTTTCAAAATAAATACGAGGGTGGTCTTTTTTTTCTTCGAATTATTAATGGGGGTGATGCAATGCAAAAATCGCACGAAGAAAGTGAAAAAGGCTTCCTTTTTTTATTGCATGCATAGGGTTTAATCTCAATATCCGAAAAATATGTGATCCGATGGTGAAAATCGAGACTCGCGTGATCTAATGACCTAGCATGCCTAGGCTTACTTTGTACATGGACCGGCCATTTCCGAAGATGAAGTCGATGGACCCCTCGATGTAGCACTCCCTGAAGTAGTGCCGGCCAGCATCGTCGCACAGCGTGTCCTGTGCGCCGTAGAATCCGCACCCCGAGAAGTACGCCTTGTCCCCCGATATCCGGAACGCCACCGCTTGCCACCCTTGCATCCCCGGCATCGGCGCCGGTGCCGTGTTCTGCACGTATCATTTGACCAAAAAATAATAATAATAATAATAATAAGAAGGGGGAGAAAACTAACATAAGCCACTTGGATTTACATGTTACGTAAATTCAGTATAGATATAGTTTGCGCTATTATTTGTATTTCTAGGTTTCCACCTTTCTTTTGCGAAACAGATTGCAGTATCTTGAAAAATGAACGAGCTTGCGGGAAACCTCACAGGTAGAGAAGCTACACGGAAAATGACTTTGAACATTTATATACCTTGAAGCTAATATTCCTGGCGGAGAAATAATTGGCGAAAACGGAGACCGAAGCCGTTCGGTAAGTACGGAGCTGTTGGCCGTTGGCACCGCGGTCGCTTGCTCTGTCGTGCCACTCGATCACCGTCGCGTCTCTTCCCTCGCCTTGGAACGTGATGAAGGGCTTGTTCGCCGGGACAACCACCTTCTCACTGTAAAACGAGTCAAGTTACACGTAACAAAAATTGCTCGGTCGAGTTCGGTTTTGCTAGCTACTCAAGCTTTCTTCGATTCTTTTATGAGCTCGCGTTCGACATGAATATACAAAGCTAATTTGATTTTTACACAGTAATTATCACTTGTTCTGATAATAGAGACCGAGCTCAATCCTGGAGCATGTTCTAATCAAGCGAAGCTAGAGCTTGGTAAGCTCGAGTAGAGCGTCGCAACTAGCTTTTTTCGAGTTTAGTCGGAGCTCGCACACGAAAATTCGCAGCTTCTTCGAGCTTACTGGCACTCCTAAAAATGCATTAGACTAAGCAAGTTCCAAACACAAAAGCATGCCAAGTGAATTACATGTAAAATCCGGCACTGATTCGAATGGTGACGGTCTTCCTGTTGTTCTCTGGAATGGAGTCGACAGCGGCCTGGACCGACTCGAAGTCGGCGGACCCGTCGACACCGACGGTGATGAGGAGGTGCCCGATGGGGCCGACCCACCTGTGGCGGTGCTTGGCAGGGGTGGGGGCATGGGCGGCGGCATCGGATCCCGCGACCTGCAATGGCGAGTGAGAGAAGAAGAGTAAGAAAAAGGAGGCCAAGCAACAGAGAACAAAGAAGGAAGAACTCATGGAATCAGCCATTAAACTAGCATCAAAACGAGAGAGAGAGCGGGGCAATGTCTTCTCGATTCGGAGCTCGGAAATGTGGAGTGAGAGAGCGACTGGGTGATTCGAAAGAATTATAAATACGGCAAAGTGAAACAGATTTTGGTGTTTCCAACGGTCGAATGCATAGGGCTGGCGTTAGCTTTTGGCGTTTCAATGGTGTGGGGTCGCTATCCTCCCTCTTGGCCTCGCTTGCTTGTCGTTAAACTCGCATCTTCACACCCTGATTAGATTAATTAATCTTCGACTAGTCAATTCAAATGAACTTTGTTTGTACAGCGACGGCACTTCGATGCGTACGGCGTCCATCGGTCTGTCGTCGTTAAGACTTTTGCGAGGAAGAGGAGGAGACAAAGGGTCGAAGCACGTCGTCGTACGTAAAATGTCTGCATGCATGGGAACGATGGTGGTACTCAACTCACCGTCACGGGCCAGAAAGACAAACTGGTCCTCCTGCTTTTCACGAGCCTACGACGACTTGTTCGCCTTGTCTTTGTCGTCTCCCTCCAACGGTACTCCCTTGCTAACTCATTAAAAGCCTCCTGACTTATATCCGTCTCGGTATCCTACGGGGGTGTTGATAGTTTGTTTGTAAGGAGGCTGCTAGTACGAGAGTTTAACAAGATCGTCAGTTATTTCTAATTATGCGATCCATCTCTAATCAATATGTGTTTTATGCAAAATACGCAATGATGATCTGTGAATTTACGGTTGAGATTGTACCATCTTTGACAGTATCGTCAGAGAAGCATTTCCTTATTTGTAAAACAAACAATTGTGCATCTTATCCCATGTCGAAAAGACATGAGTTGTGGACCATGGAAGGCTTCTGGCCTTACGACTGAAGACCACGGGTTATATGGACTAGACTCTATTGTGTTTGCGTGCGGATTGTGCGCTTATATGCATACTTAGCATTTTTTCGAAATTGACACTAATCAACGGTTATTATTTTTTTGTTAACCATTCAAAAAAGAATTGAATTTGCAGTTTTATAACGTGAAAAGTTGTTAACTTTTCAAATAGTATGTTTGTTCACAAAAGAGTTTCACTCTTTTAAATTCAACGTTTCTCGTTCACTACTTTCACTTTCAATTTCCTTCCCCCCCCTAAAATAAGGTATCTATTTTCCAATCATTTCATTTTGAGAATTATAGGAGAAATACCATATTTGCTAACCGATATTTTTATTTGAGGCTTTATTGTATCCTGAAGGATTTTTGTCACTAACCATTAGAAACTTTTGAGGTTCAAGAAGGTATTTTTACACATCAAAATTTGATACCATTCTTCCCAATTATTTTTCTAAGCACCGGGATCGGTTTTTATTAAGATCGATCAAGCACTTAATAATGAGATGAGGATTCCTTCGATTTATATGTATATGTGTAACCATACGAGGCGCACGCGTGCACACGATGTTGAGCTTGGTTTACATAGTCGATTTACAAAGTGAATACGAACCTTCATGGATAAGCATTCGCTTACATTTCGGCATGTCATTACGTGAAAAAAATGTTAGGTTAGGTCATCGGATTTCATTAGCTTATCAAGACGCGCTGCAGAAGTCCAACGTTCAGTTACTGGGGAGATCTTAGAGGAAGTCCGAACATCGAGCTGTACGAGCCGATTAGATTTACTAATTCCCCCCCACGCCGCGACGATTCGGCGACGTGAAGTTCCGTCTCGTCAATCCACTCGCGCGCGCGCTTTTACAGTGGCAGGCTACTCCTGCTGTACACCATCTGCAGTCAGAAATCTCAACGTGAGGACCACAAACGGGGACTCGAGCTGCGTAAGAATGGCTCCTCCATCGGACCGGATCAAGCCCATCCCGTCCCCGATGGGTAAACTTTCCCCTTCGATTATACGATTCATGCGGGAAATTGTTTTTTATCGGACGATTTCGCTTGTCGAGCGCCGGGCATCGCACGCTTAATCTGTACTGTACATACACGTGGCGCGTGCGTAAAGGTCACTGATCAGGGAAACAAAGATAGAATTTAAAAACCAAAACAAAACCTGCTCGTGCTGCCCCCACAGACAGACCGCGATGGTCCAGGGCATGGCCAAAATTCATTTCTTCGGGCCGAGTCCCCACAGCTTGGAGCGGACCACGTGGCGTGGACCCCCCCACCATTCCTGAGCCGGCAGTTCTGCTGAACCGTTCCGTTTCGGTTCGGACAAGAGGCGAGAACAGCAGTACCGCACGAACTCGAACTAGACAGTGGCCCTGAGATGGAGGCCAGAACAGTCGTTCATGACGACCAGAGTGACCCTGGGATAGGGAGGCGACCTGCTCAAGTACCCTTTGAAGCAAATAAAAATACAAAAAAGGATTCCGTTTTCTGTGAACAAGTTTTGTTTGGATCTTTGCAACGAGCGGCCTTCGACGTTGCGATCGGTCAAGGCGTTTTTTGAGAATGTATTTCGATGGCACGGGACGGAAGTTTTGCATGTCCGCTCGAAAAGAATGAACTAACATGCGAACCAAACGCCTAAGTCCTTAGTAATTTTTCGGAATTCAAATACAAAGTCAATTGAATTTCACGCGACACCAACGTTACATCGGTGGAATTCCATTGTACCAAGCAATAATAAAAGGTATAAGGACACCTCAAGTATCAACATTTGTATACGGCGCTCACTTTGATGTTAATATATATATTTTTAGACCATTTAAGTATCAAATTGGAGAAAAAAATAATCATTTTAGTGCTCACGACTAGAAATTCAGGCGACCTCACCGGAATTGACATTTAAATAATCGTTTTTCAAAAAAATTTGACACTTAAGTGATATAAATAAAATATTGACACCAAAATAAACGTCATACATAAATATTGATATTTGATGTATTCTTTTATCAATAACAAAGTCGGACCATAAAGTATTTTGTTCCCCATTCCGAAAGGTCATACTCATGTTGTCAACGAATGTACTGTAAGAATGGTGGGTCTGCGGCCTCGTCATTGCCGTTGAGTCTGGCTTTATTCATACTTGAAATTGTTGTCCAGAAAGAACGAGAGATAAACAAAAGATTTGGGAGTGGTGACAATCTTTACCGTACTTGGTCAAATCCATTGATACGTTTCTTCATCGGGGGCTGTGAGCATTAGTTTGAATTTGGGATGACAAGTGTCGCCGGAAAATCAAACTCTTTTATGATCTTGGTCGTGTTAAATAGTTTCAATTAGTACCCTGACCAGGAGGCTAATTATTAGCTAATCACGTTCGGTGAAAAATGAAGTTGTCGGAAATGTTGACGTTCTTGTTGCCCTAGCTAGTACCTCGAACATGCAGATTATCATTAGTTTAGCTCGTCATGTTGATTGAAATCGTCGAATGATGTTTTTTTTTTCTTAAAATGCTTTTTTGATGGTAATATCGAGAACTATACGGTACAATTTCAATCGCAAACTCATATAGAATCATCGTATGTTTTGCATTAAGCACTCATTAATTGAGAGATTATGTGATCAGAAATAACTAACAATCTTGTCAGATTGTCAAACTAAAAGTTTTCTTTTCTTTTTTTTTTTGTCCGAAGCTAGCTTGGCCTATACTGATTGACTAAACCGTGTGATTTGTTCGCATTGCGAATCCAATTGATAGACGCGTGGATTAGTTGGGAACCGAGATCCGACTGAAGCGATTCTTTCTTTGCCGAACGTACTCGACATGAAACCAAACACTTGTTGAAACATGATACCAAACATTGTCCAACAAATGTGGCCCGCGCTTCCTAGTTAAGAAGAACCCCGCTAAAACAGGAGGAGGATTCACGTTCGCGCGAGGTCGGAGAAGTCCGGATTCGCGATAATCAGCAGCGCATGCGACTCGGGGGCTCGGAAGCTGCCTTTTTCGGCTCGGCCATTGGGGGGTTCTGCACATCGCAAGTTTCGCTTCGACGGAACGGTAACGCAGCCACATCGTCGCTCTCGACCTTTTTGTGGACTCGAATCGAAAAGCTGTGGAAAAGAGTAAAAGAACTCAGAATTCAACAGCGCCCAATCCGAGGTCCAAACCCATTTGAATATCTGGGCCGTGAAAGCGCAACAGACGAAGGTTAGCTTGTCTCCCTCCGATCCTACGATCATTATCTGCAGTTTCGTTTCGTTAATCCAAGAACATGGGCGTGAAGACTCGGCTATCTGGAGGCCCGTGGATACTCTTGCAAGCCCGGTTCGAGCCTTTTCGACCTCTCATTTCTTTCGAGAATTCCCCGGGAGCAACTCTTCAGCCAGATGAGCAAGGGCCTTCAATCCACTAGAGACAAAAGAAAGGCGATCCATTATAGATGGGTCCCATTCGATCGTTCCAGGTGCATATTTTCTAAGTGAGATTAGCAACAGAAGCACCTCATCTTCCATTTACTTGTATTTGTATTTAAGGAGAACATAACGTGGGAAACAAAATTATGGAACTACAAATTTTGTTCTGTACTATTATCAAATGAATTTATGTTCCAGGTATTAGGGTTATCTCACATCGGTTGTGGAAGAGATTGGTGGTTGGTTTATAAGTTTGAGGGAAAGCCTTGTCCTTTGAACTAGCTTTTGGGATGAGAGAGGCCTAAGACCACCCAACACCAGGAAATAGAAATTTTATTCTATTGTCAAGCAAATTTTTGTTCATTTTTGTTCCAGGAACAAAAATTTTGTGTCGTTATTAAACATGTATCTCGGCTTAGATACTCGTCTATGGAATAGAAATAGAAATTTCTAGCCCGAAATAAGGTCAGGGAAGAGAACTGTTGTCATGCGTACCCTTACTGTGCCAAGCAATAGTGACTCCATGAATATAGAATTTCTTTGAACAAATGGTTTATATTCATTAATGACTTCTTTGGCATTATATATATGCGCCATTTAGGAGTTACTTATAGTTCTCACGGCCAGGTCACTTTGGTCTTATATACACAAATGGGAAAATTACTAAAAAAAGTCCTAACTTTGTTGTAATTGTGCCAATTCAGTCCTAAATTTTTTGTATTTATATCAATTAAGTCCTTTATGGCCAACTTTAGCCGGCTGGTGTTGACGTGGCATTGTTAATAAATTTTTGAATTTTATTTTTTTTTTTTTTTTTTTCTTTCTCTTTTTTTTCTTCCTTCTTCCTCTAGCCAGAGGCAAGGGCCCGCAAGGTCGACCTTGCCCAGCCATGGCAACGTTGACTAGCGAGGCTCACCCTCGCTAGTGGCCGGCGGATTGAGCCTGCGGCCGATCGCTAGGCTTGGTGGTCGGCTAGAGGAAGAAGGAAAAAAAGAAAAGAAAATTAACAAATAAAAAATATTATTAAAATTTGGTCACGTTAGTGCCGGCTACACTACGTCAACTATTTGTGGCCAAATTTTGCCGAAACGATTGAACTGGCACAAATACAAAAGGTTTAAGATTGAATTGGCACAATTACAGTAAATTTTAAAAAAATTTGGTAATTTTCCCCACACAAATGCATGCGGACTACCCAGATTTTCGGCGAGGCTCTGGTCACAAGATGTCACGCTCTACCCCATGATCACTTTGAATTGGAGAAAACATGATTGAAATTGACGTGATTTATTACATGCATCCAAGCCAAATGCCTAATAACTCAGTAGTAGCTCCTCGGGGATGCCCTTCGGTATTCTCATATCATATGTTACAATGGTTATCAAATAATTCCACAAACAAATTTGGCACATGACTTGCAAGATTTATGGTATTTCATGATAGATTTTAAATGTCAAATTTCCGAGTTTGATTGAAAAAAAAAATTGAAGATGAATCGAGATGCTCCAACTTATGGTAAAATGATCAACATGAGAAAACCATTCTCTCTTTCTAATTCTCTTTGTTCCTAACTTTCACTCCCTTTATTTTTTTTCCCCGTGATACAATCATTACGTGACCACCATCATTAACCCACAATTCTACAGCTTAATACATCGCCTTGTCATTGAAATTCGGTCTATGTGGAAAGACCGGTTCACTAGAAAATATTGGGTAGACCAGTCTTGCCCGTAAGTGGTAGGACACTCCATTCAGCTCTCGCCCCGTGCCTAGATGGACCCCCTTGGGCAGTCCGATTTCTCTTCTTCTTCATCGTTTCTTCCTTTCGCCAAAGAGACTACCTCTTCATCGTCTCCTCATCTTCATTCTCTCCCCCACCCGCATCGTCAACATCGTCGACGCCTTCAACTTCCTGGACTGCCTCTCCCTTGTCCTCGCTCTTGGTAGATCCGGCGAGGACGACCCTCACCCGGGCCGTGAGGGTCGGGGCCCTCACCAAATCCAGCAAGAGTGACCCTTGCCTGTGGCTAGTCGTCGGCCACTTGATCGAGCGCTAAATGAAGTGTCTTAACGCCTATGCGGCAAGATTGGCTTACTTAATATTTTCTCATTGGGTCAGACCTCAATTCTATTTTCTGGCGTGGAGATGTGACTTCTATTGGTAGGTCTTGCTTGGGAATAAAGGATCTCGTTCGAGCCAAAATGTGCGTACATTGGATTTTGGTAGCATGAAGATTATAGAAATTAAGTAGAGTTTCGTTTCCTCAACATAAACAAATTCTCTTGCTTCAAGATATCACCAACAACTCCAGACATTTAGGTTTAGACTACAGCGGTCTCTTTCGTTCTCAGAGAAGTAATGTTCTCCCTTTCGCTTTCGCTTTCGCTTTCGCTTTCGAAAATGATATGAAGAATTCTCAACCGTCAAGAAATTAAATCCCTCACCAACATGACGAGACACTTCGTAACCAAAGAATGAATAGGCGCGAGAGGCCACGAACGTACGCTCGTGTCGCCGAATGAATTACAGTGTCATCATCGAGAGCGTGTGCAAGCTACCCGCGTCCCCGCCACCGCCGCCTTGGGCCGCCACCGATCGCCGGACACTTGCCATGCTCCGGCACACCAGACGGATGGCTCTCCTCAGCCGGGATTCGTCACGGGGACTCGCCGGTCGCTCGGAGCCGGCCACGATCTGAATCAGCTGGAACAAGAAGAGGCTCGACGCTTGCACCACGTCCGCATGGTTGGTTCTCCGGAAGAGCCCGAGGCCGAGCGAGAGCTTGAGCAAGAACGGCCAGATCAGGCCGCCGGCGAGGATCGGGGCTAGACCCTGGGAAGCGACCAGTGTGAGCTTGAGCTTTGCCAATGCCACCAAGGGCATCCCCATTTTAGAGAGAGAGAATTTGGCTGGGAATCGACGCACGGAGAGAGAATAAATCTCAGTGGAGAGCCTTCTGCGATGTCTTATGTTAATAATTATCTGCGTTTATATCCTACTTCGGATATCCAAAAAGATATAAAAACGGTTCGACTTTCCATGCCCTGGCTTTGTCCACGGCACAGAAAAGCTAATGCAGCTTTTGCTAAGAATTAAAGAGAAAAAAAAAATGGTAGCTAGTATCTCTTGAAATAATTACTCAATAAACAACACTTTGATAGTCGACATTTTATATATATACATTTTTGTGATCCATAAAATATTTATCGTCCGTTCATTTAATTTCGTAAGCGATGCAAGCGATCATTTTTAAGAAAATATTTTCGGACGTCCTCCACTTTAGCGAGCTCGGTCAATTCCTCCTAATTTCTCCTTAATTATCGCCGTGGAAAAAAAAGATGGGTACAATAATATGGTCCATGTCATGACACTTTGACGTGGCCTCATGGATACATGTGACCATCTCATTATCGTATGCTATTGGGATATTTCAACAAAATCGGAAGCGTTGAGGCATATGCCTTCTTTATAAGTTTATTGACTTTTGGGAGAAAATTGGAGGGAAAATCATTTAACCGATTCTAAACTTATTATACGGATGTCAATTCAGTTACAAACTTTCTAATTTTGCCAATTTAACCGTAAACCTTTGCTCGAAATTTCAATACAGTCATTTCCGTCAATTCTCACCGAAAAACACCAACAAAGCTGTATGTCACGTAAAATGGCCGGCAATGACGGTATCGGCAAAATTGCAAAATTGAGAACTGAAGTGGCATTCGTGCTGTAGGTTTAAGATTAACCGGACAATTTTTTCGAAAAATCATATAAACAAGAAGTTTTTCATAAACGCATTATTTTGGCCAACACATTTTTTTTTTATTTTGTCAATTTTGCCAACCATAAAAAGGAATTATCACAAAAAAAAAGAACAATACTTTGGAGTATGGAGAGGGACAATCTTCTTATCCGATCAGCGAAAACTTTTGGAGCTATATAGATTTGATGCAATATAATCCTTTTCTCGAGTCGTTACATGTTCATACAATTGCAGAGAAAGGCTGTTGTCCCGTTCTACATATAGGGGCCGACGAATGTGGCGCCCAATGCTCGGAAGAAACTTCCATGAAGCTTCGTGCTTTGCAATTGCGGATTTTTAAGGGCGCCCATGGCAACACTTCTGACAAAAAAAAAAAAAAGGTTGACTTTTCTACGTCTGCTCCCGAGCCGAAGTTAATTTTTTTTATTTATTTCTGAAGAAAAGTAAATTTCTTTTATTCTTCAAGTGGCTCCAAAATTATCCAAAAGTAGAAAAATGAAGTTACGTAACCGAATGAGTTTTTGCTCCAGAAGTACTTTTGGAGCATCAATTCCACTCCAGTAGTTACATGTACGAACATTTTGTTCCATAGAAAATTTTAGAGACAGGCCCTAATAAAGAGTGGAAAAATTATCAAAAAAATCTTAAACCTATTGTAATTGTGCTAATTCAGCCATAAATCTTTCTTTTTTTTTGTCAATTCAGCTTTAAACCTTTTGCATTTGTGTCAATCCAATCTATCCGGCCAACTTTGATTGGAAATCGTTGACGTGGCTCTGCAAGAGCCGATATAGCAATTTTTTGTAATATTTCATACGGATTTTATGTTAAAAAAATAACAAAATTATTAAAAATTACTGCGTTAGTGCCGATAGCATTACATCGGCAATTTTAGGCTAGAATTGGCGGGATGGACTGAATTAACGCAAATGTAAAAGGTTTAAGACTGAATTAGCACGAAAAAAAGATTTATGAGTGTATTGGCATAATTGTAGTAAGTTCTAGAATATTTTTTTTTTTTTGGTAATTCTCCCGATAAAGAGCAGATAATGCAGGTAATGCAGACGAGACGATCCACATGAGTTGATGGGTTGGCCAGGACAGAGAGTTTTAGACAAACTTCCCTTCTTCGCGTGCGAACCAAAATGGCTTTTGTACGTTTAGACAAGAAGAATTTTTTTTTTTTGGGGTCTAAATTTAGACAAGAAGATTGGTCGCGTACAAGTTTTAATTTTTCTTATGGTCGAAGTACAAGTTTTAAGTTAGATAGCTCCTTTTCAAATTAGAGGCAAATGTTTAGTTTTCTGTTTAAGCCGTGTTTTCCTTAAATCGGTGTTTTGATTGATTTTACAAACGGCCATGTCACCAAAGTTCACTTTAAGTATAGTTTGCGTGAGTGTCGATAACTTACAAAAAAACCAATCATGGTGGTAGTTTGAGGAAAAAAATTTCGATTCTGAATGGAGAGAAAAATGTTTTTTTTTTTCATATATTAAAGGGATAATTGCATCATAAATCCTCAAAATTGTCACGAAAGTGCAATTAAATTCTAAAACTTTCATAAAGTACAATTAAATCCTAAAATTTATCAAATTGATCTTTTTTTTAAGTCTATTCATTTACTCAGTCCAACTTGGCTAATAAAAAATGCCGACGTAGTTGATGTGCATAATAAGGAAATTGAATCGCATGGTGCACGATTGGATTCCTTTTCCTTCACTAGAAGGGATTCGAGAAATCCATCTTTTTCGTGAAAATCCATCATATTCGTTTCCTTTTGGAAGCGATGAAAGGACATGTTTTCTTTTTCGGTTCGAAAATGAAAGGATATTGAAGGCTTCGTTTATTTTGTGAAAATGAGTAATTCTGAAAAATATTTCCTAAAAAATCGATTATATCACTTATAAAAATGAATGAAAGAAAAAAATATTTTCATCTTCCACGAAAATATTTCAGATATAAATTGTTGCCGATAATGAAAAGTTTTTCATTGATTGATTATTTAAAATAATGAAAGTGATCATTTTCAGAAAAATATTTCACAAATCATTCATATTTCGCGAAACAAATGCACCCCGAAGAGTCAAAATAAGCTACCCTACCCGTTGCTCGTCATCTTCATCTTCGGCTAGAAAGGGAGACCCAAAAGCCCAACTCGGAACGAGAGAGCAAACACCCGCCGTCGGATCGGAGGTCAACGTCGAGATCAACCCCATCGGGACGGCCAGCAACAGTCTCCGCCACTCACTACGACTCCATGAACACTTAAGTTCTGCTGAACATTAAAATTAAAAGACGATCCTAGCCCCTAAATGAAAATATTATTTATTTCCATATTAGGAGCATTATCATGAATTATTGGCGGAGAAGATTGGGAGACGTATGGCTATGGCTAATGTATTGGTGACTTTTAATGAAATTCTGTATCAACTGGGGAAGATTGGGAAACGTAGTGCTGAACATTATAAGACTAATTGCTTCTGGTGACGTTCTGAATGATCGTGCGTTGATGGACATTGAAAGCAATATTGGATAGAGTATTGTGCAATGTAAACTGGAGAGCGATGTATCCTAATGCAGAGAGGCCTTTGCTTTGTCAAATATGGGGGTTGCTTGTTTAGGGGACTTACCTGAATGGAGTAATAAGAAAAGAAATTCTCCAATGCTTGTCGCCAAATTGAGTGTGGAGTAGGAGTGATCGGTTCCAGGATGGATGGTTCCCACCTTAGAACCGAGAACCACCCGCTGGGGACCGCTTCCGTAAAATGCGAACCATGAACCATCCGCTCATTCTATGAATCCATCCGAGAACCGAACCACTGGTCCAATCCGGTTCCCGGTTAGATCCTGGTTATGGTCCTACTGAACACCGACATCAATTAAAAAAGACAAGAGAACCAGTCCCGAAAGATAGTTTGGTAAAAGTAACTTTCTCAACTGCAATGTTTCAACATAAAATGAAATTCAAGAAAATGTCACCAGAGCAGTGCCACCACAAGACCAATTTCAAGACTCCAACAGAGAATTCCCTTTTACTGCGTACAGCACGTTGGTAAACAATCAACGGACTAAGCCAAAAAGTGGAAGCGCTCCCTTGCATTGAGTATGAGGTATAGAACTCAAAATCGGATCAACTGAACACTGAACAGATTTAGGCATTGAAACATTTGGGATCATATGATCCTTGGCTAACTTCCAAGGATCGCCTATTAACGTAAAGAAAGTAAATCCCCATATTAGATGTCTTACATTCACTGCACCACAGACCAGCCTTGAGGGAGATGGCTTCAAGTAAAAGGTCTGATTGGGCCGGTTGGATGGTTTTCATCCGAAATCGGGAATCGAACCGATACCCGCTGGTTCCAAAAAATTGGAATTGGGAACCGAATCGGTACCCGCCGGTTACCACCCAAAATCAACCAGTTGAATACGATTTGATCCAGTTTGGGTGGATCATGGTCTTTTTTGCTCACCTCTAATGTGGAGAAAGGAACCTCAAAGTCTTATTAGATGGACTTAATTGGTTTTAGGACTCAATTGACAAAATAAGGCCTTAGGACAGAAATGACAAGCACAATAGATTTTCGACCCAAAAAAAAAAAAAAAAAAATACAATAGGTTTAGGATTTTTTTAGTAATTTTTTTTATAGCCAACTCACGTGCTCAATACTCATGTCTTAGAAATTATATATATTAGGCCTTTTTTTTTTAATGATTCGATAATAACGTAAGATAAAAGTTTGATACTAGGAACTGCCTTCAAATTCGCTCGGACGAGAATGCCAAGACGTCAAATTCGAATTGGCATCGACAAAGAGGATCGTGGCATCTTATACCGAGTTTATAACACGCTATTTCTATCTCATCATGAAAGAGATTTCAAGCCACATAATAATTCACCTAAGTGATTATAATCTCTCTATGTCTATGATGGGATTAAATTGAGTTGCACACACCTGACTTGTGGTCCTTTCAATTTTAGAAAAATACAAGAAAAAATTCAAAAAAAAATCAAAAATCAAGTCTGGCGCACCGGCCATGCCTAACAATATATTTTGAAACCCAAAAATATATATATTTCTTCCATAATTTTTTGAAAATTTCGTAAATTACTTTCCATTGAAAATAGCCGAAAATCGAGAAAAATACCAAGTTCATTAGGATCTGAAAAAAATAGTCGTTCGTTTTATTTTAATCCCAATTTCACTTTGGAAACTTCGGTTTTACAAAAATCGATTCGGATTATGAATGATTTTACTTCAGTTTTTTTCTGTTGTTTTACCTTGCACTTACTGCTAGTGGGACAGGACACTATGGACCGCACTGAATAGCTATTTTCAGTAAATGACCATTAATCAAATCTTATCTCGATGGATGGCCTAGGTTTAGCAATTCTGTTTCTCATTGCATTTGTTCATCTTTTCTTTTTCTTTTTTGGGCTCGCACATTAGCAGTTGTCGGTAGGAAACTTCATAAACAAGGAAAATCTGCAAAGTTCCCTACATTTTGCACTAATTCATCGTGAACTTGGAGAGCCTCGGACTCAACGAAGTCGATCTCGTGCGCTATGCCGGCTTTCTTGATAATGGGTAAACCCGTTTCATATGCGATGCGATCCTCATCTGTGTACTATCTGCAGCAATATGATTGTTACGGGAGCAATCCGATCAGATTCTCATTATCAGAAGGAAAAATTCAATGGTCCGTTGTAGCATTCAGACGTTTCAGCTGAACTATCATCAACTGACCTGCATCCGGTGCAGTGCCCATCCCGGCCCTGAGCATCAGCAAATTAATCGCTTCTTGGGTTTGATCTCATGTAATGAACACCAAGCAACTGTTAGCGTTCGATAAACACGACCGGGAGATCACATCCTTCTTCCTCGATGGAAGCGAAAAAGACTAACAGGAGGCGGCATCAATCACATGAAGCGGTGACTTCTCCTAGCTCCTTAAGCTGTTCCAGTTCACGTGGGAAGACGCTTGTGTCCAAAATGTACTGCCAAATTTGAGCACATGGATGAGAGCAAAACATTAAGGAAGCATTGGCAAATGGCAATAGAAGAGAAGGTAAACAGTCCTAGGTATCAAGCAGAATGGGTTCGATTTCGTATAGGTTGTTCGGTCCCACAATGACTGCATTTGGCAAATCCCAGAATGGCTGCTTTCTACAGGATTTTTCGGAGAGCTGCAGTTAGTCGGGCATGTTGAAGCTGAGCGCACTTGCTAAATACCATTCAAGCGCAGCAAACAACAGCACTGGAAAAAGAAAGAAAGAAGGAAAGAGGATGTTGAGACAATTGGTAGTGTACCTGATACAATTCCTTACTTTGCAATAACCCCTTGTTGGAGCTTGAGTACACTATCGTTTCCTCTTCCAAATTTTGCTCTCCTTATCGAAATTGCAGATTTGTTGGATCAAACCGCCTCGACATCAAGGAAACGACCTTCTGGTATATCGCGGATATTTTTGATGAAATATGACCTAGAATGCAGTTCAGTCCATTAATACCTAAGTTCTAACGGTATTACAGTTTGGTGGTGTGGTTAGTTGATGGTTATGATATCACAACCATCAAAATCTCCCTGGTTATATATTGTGAACAGGCTCACTCATTCTATTTTCTGCATCATCCAACTGCAGAATCGTTTTTGAGGCCACAGGTCATCGAGTACGCTTCAAAAGAGCCCCTTTCCCGACTCAAATGCACGTCTTCCGAGAGCATCATAAAGATGCTTTCTATTATTATCCAGGTTCGAGGACAATAATGCAAGAACAAGGACAAAAGGGCTAGTCCTGCACTTTAAAATCACATGGTTCGGCAGATTGTGCAACTGAGATTCCTGGTAGTTGACCGCTAGCATTTGCAGAACTATGAAGTATCCTTGTTATTGTAACTAGACTCAGTCTGATTGAATGTCAAAGCATTATACCTATCCATTCTCTTCCATTTCTGTGTTCTCTTCATAGCATAGTACAAACTCTTACTGAGTCAAATTTCCTGTGATATCCAGAAATGACCCCGAGTGACCACAGGTCCACGATCGACAAACTTTGATGTTTGTTATTTCTAGGAGACGTACGTATGATTATCATGGAAAGTGATCTTCACTGCGCAACAAGGAGTATACTTGACTAATTAAAATGCCCCCTCTATAGAAAGCTGTAACTTAGATGTCAGAAACTTGCCTAACTTATTGAAGCTTCGAGAACTGGCTGCATGGTAATGCCTTATTACCCCCCAGGAATTGAGGGAACTGTTAAGTTTTTTTGAGATACTGTTAATGCTGACTAATCTGGTGTTTTAAAGACAAAGGGTCAGTCCCCCACTTCAAAACACCATGGTTTGGTGGAGTGTCTAACTGAGGTTCCTTGGATTTCACCAAGAGCAATTGTATGACTATGTAATCTCCTTATTATCGTAACTAGACTCGGTCGAAAGAAAAACACAATGCGAGGAAATAAACTACGTATTTCAACATAGGCACCGTGTGCTCTGAGAAGAAATTACTCGTCAGTGTCGTTATAGAGGCCACGCACACTCAGGATGATTTCAAGAACCTTTTTTTTCCCTCCCTTTCAGGATGAGCCTTTTTTTGACAACAACAGCATCATAATGATGTTTTCGATTATCATCTTTCTTTTCGAGGAAATTATCAACAACAGTTATAGGGCGTAATCATAGGGCTACATTAGAAACTGGTGGTATTAAGCTTAGTGTTATCAGGTGAAAAAAATTCTTGAACAGCAATCATCTGCTCTAGGAACTTTCCCTGGAAGTCATCTGACACTGGGTTTGCTCAAAGAAAAAAAACTTGAAATGCACTAATAGGTTGCGAGACTATTCTCTGCCGACTCTGTTTGTATTTGGACCGTTGATCAAACAAATTGAAGGCCGTCTATGTCAGACATAATTTGTTTGCAGATAGCCGCAAAGTACGTAATTGAGAAAAGAAAATCAAGAGTATGGCAATGATTTTGTTACAGTCAGAGTAATCAGATTGCGCTCATCTCAATCTGTTCTTTTACCCTTCATGGTATGTTAGTGAGACAGGACTCTGCTGTGATGTTCTGCCTAACTGCAATTAGTTCTCTTGCCCTGGAAGCAAGAACTGGGCAGGATAAGATGTTGCTTTGTGATAGTTTCTCCGTCAATCTGTTGCTTGACAGGACCCTGTAGAGAGTCACCACATTTATTTGGGATAGATGCTCTCATTTTGAAAAAAATGAATCTGTGGATGACTTCAATACAACATGTGACAAACTCACCTTAAAAAATGAAAAGGCACTTGAATAAGATTTGCCGACGCCACGACAAAATAACTAGAACATTTGTATCAACAATATTTACTAATCATCATTGGTAGCTCTTTCTGATGACCACACCAATCTTAAACATATTCGTAGATGTCGTATCTATTGCAATGGACCAGATAACGACATGCCAAAGATATGAGAAGTGACAGGTAATGCGATCTCCTCTTTAAAAGAGTGAATTATGCGGGGGTAAACAGATGAAAACTTAGTGAAGTCGCCTGCAGATGGTCATCGCATCACCTATCGAAGCATGACAGATTTGGATGCCAGCATCATTGGCGAGTAGATTGTCGAACTCGATCGGCAGCTTTCGACCCTCCCTATATTTCTCTCCGACCGCATCTTCTGGCATCGCAACAGTTCCTAGCCAGAGGGTGTTGTTGTAGATGACTAATCCACCCACTTTGACCAGTTTCATCAACGTCTCATGATAATTCAAATAGTTGATTTTGTCCGCGTCGACAAAGGCAAAGTCAAAGCTCCCCTCATTATCAAGCTGCAATTTGTTTCATTATGCCAAATCCCCATCAGATACACGTAGTAAATAGAGCCCGCCACAATGTATAAAAGAAAATTCTTCCAGAACATATGATGCATTAGGAGCAAAACGGCAAAAACTAGGAAAGGCCTACAAATGACCCCCATTTTCCGTTAAATCCTCCAGAACTGGGAGAGCGTCAGAGTTAATGAAGTTGACCTTACACTCTACACCGGCCTTCTTGATAGTGGGAAATCCCATTTCATATGCCTTGTGATCGACATCTATGGCTATTATCTGCAGCAATTGTAATCACATGAGCAATTTAATTAGATTCTTTCATAATAAAGCGGGATGAGTGATCGGAGACCTTTCCATCCTCAGGAATTGTTAGGGCAGTGAGTAAAAGAGAGTATCCGGTGAAGGCTCCAATTTCAATGGTCCTTTTAGCATTGATAAGCTTTAGTCGGATTGCCCATCAATCGACCTGCATCTGGTCTAGGGCCCATCCAATAGCTGAACGTCAACAGATAAAAAGAAGGAAAATTTATATCCCTTGTCCACTGATAGGGGGAAATATCCTCCTGGGAATATTCTTAAATCGAACGAACGGTTATAAGTCATGGTCGGTGACTGTATAATAATTTTGCGGACACGAAGCTAGAAAGAGAACGAGAGACCTTGGATGGCTTGCGGAAACTTCTCTCAGCTCCTTAACGGGCTCTGGTTCATTTGGATACACACTTGTGTCCAAAATGTACTGCGAGATCAAACATATGCATGGAAGCAAAATTTTAAGAACCAATTGACAATATGAGAGAAGATGATGAATCCTACACATTAGCCGTATTGGATTCAATTCATATTCAGCTTAACCTATTAGGATCGGCCTGGAGAAAGATCGGCAAATTAACCCCGGAATGGCCTACTTTTGTCAGAATCAAAGGGTTGGATTTTTAAGCCAAGCTAACTTACCATTTGACCGAAAAGAGGGAAAACAATGGGGATGTGAACGACAATGAAAGGGAGTACCTGATACAGCTGCTTACTCTGCAACAACGCCTTGTCGTAATGTAATGCTGCTTTCATTTTCTCTTCCATTCTTGCTCTTTCCTTAGAATACCACTGCCTTCACATCAAGTAAGTGACCCCAAAATGACCATATGTTCCCTGCTAACAAACATGGATTTTAGCGATATCTCGCTGCAAGGGATCTCCTCTACTGATTAAAATGCCTCATCCATGAAAGGCTGTAAATTAGAGGTTGGAACTTGCCTTACTTATTGAAGCTTGGAGAACTAGCTCTGCATATTAATGGCCAAATACCAAGTTCTCTTTATGACATATGGAGGCTGACTAATTCGGTGCAAGACAAGGACTGCTCATTTTACTTTAGAATAACATAAACTATGCTTTCGAGGAGTGTCTGATTCATGTTCACGGTAGTTGGTTTTGGGATATTATACTATGTCGTCTCGTTGGTACTTTATTATAAACGCGCCAGATATTACAGTTTTGTGGAGTGGTTGGTTCATTGTCGGAATATCTCAGCTATCGGAGATTATATATTGGAAACAGCTTACTCATTCGATTTTCTATGTACCACAATCTGCCAGATGAACTTTGTCCTTAAAGTTGTTGAAAACATGTTTATATACTATGTGAGAGTTTAGTACCCACAGTTAGATCCTGCGAACGTGAGGTTAATTGCCAAGAAAAATTTCAAATAGATGTTTTGAAACCTTTCAAGCAATGATAATCAGGTGAACCATGGCATCTTCCAGCATGTTATGACCAGACTTCCTCACTCTGCAATAGCGCCTTGCTGTAATTCAATGCTGCTTTCATTCTCTTCCATTTCTGTTTTCTCTTCCTTAGCAAAATACAAACTCTCACCGAGTCAAACATCCTGCAGTATCCATAAATGACCCCGAGCGACCCCAAGTTCACGGTTGTCAAACTTCGAAGTCTGTGATTTCTATGGGACGTACGGATTTTTATCACGGAATGTGACCTTCACTGTGCTATAAGGAGTCCACTCGACTAATTAGAATGCCCCACCTATTAAAAGCTGTGACTTAGAGGTCATAAATTTGCCTTACTTATCGAAAGTTCAAGCACTAGCTGCACGTTAATGGCGATTTATCCCCCTGAAATTGAGGGAACTGTCAAGTTATTCTGATATACTGTTACTGCTGACTAATCTAGTGTTTTAAAGACAAAAGGGTTGATCCTGCACTTCAAAACAATGTGGTTTGGTGGAGTGTCTGACTAAGGTTCCTGGTAGTTGACCAGTAGCAATTGTAAGACTATGAAACATCCTCGTTATTGTAACTAGACTCAGTGGTTGGAAAACAATATGCGATGACATAAGCTACATATTTCAACATAGGCACCGTCTGCTTTGAGAAGTAATTTATCTGTCATTGTCATTCTAGAGTGCTTTCGCGAGGAGCATTTCTCTGATAGTATCACAATGATGTTTCCGATTATCATCTTTCTTTCATTTTCTGAGCTTCGAGGAAATTATCCATGAACAACTGTTATAGGACGTCATGCTAGTGCTACATAAGAAACTGGTGGTAGTAAGCTTAGTGCTATCAGGTGAATAACAATTCTTGAACTGCAATCCGCCCTCAGGAACTCTGCCCTTGAAGTTATTCGAAACTTGTTTTGGTTAAAGAGAACAACTTCAAATGCATTAATCGGTTGGGAGACAGTTCATCTGCCAACATCTGTTTATATTTGGATTGTTGATCCAACAAAATTGCAGGTTGTCTTTGGCAGACATGTGATCTGTTAGCAGATTGAACTCGATCAGCAGCTTTCGGCCCTCCTTATATTTCTCTCCAACTGCATCTTCAGGCATCGCAGCAGTTCCTCCCCAGAGGGGTGTCGTCGTAGATGACTAGTCCTCCCACTTCGACCAGTTTCATTAACCTCTCATGATAATTCAAGTAGTTGATTTCGTCCACATCGACAAAGGCAAATTCAAAGCTCCCCTCGTTATCAAACTGCAATTTGTTTCATTATGCCAAATCCCCATCAGGCTCGACGCCACAAGGTGTAAGCATAAGAAATAAGCGTTGCAAGGCATGCGATGCAAGTAGTAAATAGTCCGTCACAATGTATTTTGAAGCAAGATTAGCTCGATCTATCAAAGTATATCCGTATAACGTTTCTTTTAGAACATCTGATGCGGTAGGAAGAAACTGCATACACTAGGAAAGGCTGGGACATGACCCACGTTTTCCATTAACTCATCTAGAGCTCGGAGAGCCTCGGTTTCGATGACGTTGACTTTGCACTCTCGATGACGTTGACTTTGTTCTCTTGTGGAGTACAAAGTCAACGTCATCGAATCCGAGGCTCTCCTCGCCCAGGCCGTGATGCCTAATTTTTACTTACCTTGCCCTTTTTTATATTCTCTGTGTTTTTTGATCTAAAATTCCTTTTTAAATTTATTTAATTAAGACTTAGGCCAAACCTTAAAAATATATATTTTTTTAAAATGACCGCTTATCTGATTTACAAAATAAACGAACTAAAAAAAAATTCATCTTCCACCATTATTTCATTATCGATACAAAATATAAATTTTTAAGACAAATATTTTCCAAATAATTCGTTTTTCGCAAACAAAGGTATCTAACAATTGTCCGTTCCGCATTTAGTTGCCCAGTATTTATCGTGGCCATGATAACTAGTACACATTTCCGATCCTCTTATACAGTAAGAAAGGTCATCTTAATGTTCTAATGCCCCCCAATTTACATGAACCGACATTTTGAAAACGGTTCTCTATATTAACCGGGGAACGAACCGGGGAATTGGATCCCCATCCCCATGTGAACAGACATATAACCTTTGACAAAAAATGAAAAAGAGAACAGACACATATGATATAACCGGTTGGCTGATGCCGGTTCAGTTCGATTTGGTCTCCGACTCCGAGTTGCTCACCCGATACCCTTCAAAACCAGACCATCGCTCTATCACAGACGTGCTCCGGCGCCGGCTCCGTCACGCGCTCTGTCCGCTTGCCCCGGTCGCTCGCAGTGGCTTCGCCGTCGTCGCTCGTAGCGACCCGATCCGACCCGACGCCACGCCACACCCCCGACCCCGCGCAGCCGCTGCTGTGGTCGTTGGACCTCAGGTACGGGGTACCCTACTCCGTCTCTCTCTGTCTCTCTTTTTCGTTGACAAATTATTGACGCTTCTAAAACCCCAATTCTTTGGGAAGCAGCAACGGGTTTCGGGTTTGCTGTGCAGCACGATTTCCCAGGTTTGTTCTTTCTTTTCTCCCCCTAATTTTCCACTCTTTTCCCTTACTTTACGCTCCAGTTCCATTGTGGGTTTCTGCTAAATTTTCTGCAAGTTGGATCCTTTTCGGCCATCCATGTAAGTTCGTGTTCGAATGTGCTGTCCAAATGAAGCGCTTGTTTATCCTGTTAATCGGTAACAGACAACTGGGATTTGTTTCCGTAGGAGTTTGGAGTAATGGACGAGGCATTGAAAGAGAGCCTTATGGCTTCGGTTCACTCCACTGTGTTCAAAGAATCAGAAACTCTAGAAGGGAAGTGCATAAAGATTGAGGGTTATGACTTCAATCGAGGAGTCGATTATAATCAGCTTATGAGGTCCATGGTCTCCACTGGATTTCAAGCCTCCAACCTTGGGGACGCGATCGAAGTGGTTAATGAAATGGTAACTTTTTTAAGTAAGCTTTTCTTAATTGGGGAATTCGCCGGCCTTATACTGTTATTGCTGCGGTTTTTCGTTTTTTAAGTTGCAAGGTTGAGGCTTTATGTGTAATTTCTGTGGAATCGTGATTCCAGTGACGGGTTTTTGAATTGTTTGAAGCTAGACTGGAGGCTCTCTGACGAGACTATACCTGAAGATTGCGACGAGGAGGAGAGAGACCAAGCATATAGAGCGTCTGTCAAATGCAAGTTGTTCCTCGGTTTCACTTCCAACCTTATCTCGTCTGGTGTCAGAGATACAGTCCGTTATCTTGTTCAGCATCAAATGGTATGTATTTTGACGAGAATTTTTTCTATTCTTGCGTATATGCTGCGTGGATGAAAGTGACATTTGCTGAGGTGAGAAGTATGACATGTGATTGAATCATTTTGTGGGCTGTCCTGTTCTTTATCCACAGAGTTTGCTCTTTCTATTTTTATTTTGCTTGGCATCCACTAAGTTTACTCAAATGATAGAAGGAAGTTCTTTAACCATGACTATCCTTTTGCTTATGCTCGAGTTTTCAATATACCTGGTTCAAGTTGCAAGAACCAAAGTACATGTATTATTTCACTATAGAATTTACACAAGGAGTTTTGACGTTAAATATCTTGCATCCCCTGATTTACTCCAAGTGAAGGGTCTTTTGGAAACCAGGTTCTGTTTATCCTCTTTATGTGAGCTTACCTGATGTTTCACCGATTCATGTGGAGGTGTGCTTCTTACGTTTGTGCAGGTCGATGTAGTGGCAACAACAGCTGGTGGCATAGAGGAAGATCTTATAAAATGCCTTGCGCCTACATACAAAGGTGATTTTTCCCTGCCTGGAGCTCTCTTGCGCTCGAAAGGATTGAACCGCATTGGTAACCTGTTGGTTCCTAATGACAATTATTGTAAATTTGAGGACTGGATAATTCCAATATTTGACCAGATGCTGAGGGAGCAGAAAGAAGAGGTACTTTTCTTTGATGTAGTGGGCATTGCCCATTGGGGTTCCGCGGGATACCTTCGGATGCATGCATTATTTTCGTCAACTCTTTTCCCCTCAAATCAGACCTCTTGAGTCCCCATAGTAGAATATTGGTTTGGATCATTGTTTGATATGAAGGCATTTCTCCTGGGAACCCCAGGACACCCTAAATAATCTGATTGGCATTTCATTGGTTTGTTTCAATAATGGCATCCCATGGTGAAAACCATTATACAACTCTAAGTTCTTCTCTCCTCTCAGTGAACCACACCCTTGTGTGAAGGGCCAGAGTTGCAATTTCTAATTTTTTTTGGCTAATGCAGAATGTATTATGGACCCCTTCTAGGGTGATTGCTCGCTTGGGGAAAGAGGTTAATGATGAAAGGTCGTACCTTTATTGGGCATACAAGGTGAGTGGATCAAGGTAATCCTATTGCACAAGGTTACAATTATCTGCTGTACATCTTGGGTGTAATTGCTTCTTTATTGGCTTGGGGCACTGGGAGAAGCTTGTTTCTGGGATGGGTATGTGAGGTAGGAAAAGGAAAATTTCTTCTTTCTTAACAAAGTTCCCCTGTAAGGAGTATTTTAGGGAAGGTTCAAGTCTATTTGTCACTGGGCTTTTTTCTACACATTCAATGTTTAGACCTAACAACTGCAATGTTAGCTCATTCGGTATAAATCCATAGATTTGCCTTACATGTGCAAGAAAGTTGTCAGTATCTCACTTCTGTCTAAAGATAGTCCAATAACGTAAGTGGACATTTTGCAGAATAATATTCCTGTCTTCTGTCCTGGGTTAACGGATGGCTCGCTGGGAGACATGTTATACTTCCACTCCTTCAGTAGTCCTGGTCTAATCATTGACCTAGTCCAAGGTTAGGCACTTCGGTTCAAATACTCATTGCACTTGAAGCATGAAGAAGCTTGATGAATAATTTCTACTCCAACTTCTTTGCAGATATTAGGGCCATGAATGGCGAAGCAGTCCATGCTGGCCCTAGAAAAACTGGAATGATAATCCTGGGAGGAGGGATGCCTAAACATCACATATGCAATGCTAATATGATGCGAAATGGGGCGGACTTTGCTGTCTTCATCAATACAGCCCAAGAATTTGATGGAAGTGATTCTGGAGCTCAGCCAGATGAGGCTGTTTCTTGGGGAAAAATACGTGGGTCCGCCAAAATTGTTAAGGTAATTCCTTCATATGCCAAGTCTGAGACTGAAACTTCCCATAATCTCTATAAAATGAGAGGAGTTTTAAAGTGGTGTTTTATTTGGATTGGACCAGGTACATTGTGATGCTACCATTGCTTTCCCTATACTGGTTGCCGAAACATTTGCTGCAAGGAAAGAATTAATTCAACAAAACTGAGGATTTGATACAAATTTTGGGGAGTAAAGACTCTCGCCCATTTATCTTTCGTTGCTAATTCTTGACCTGGCTGTCAGGTACCGGCAATTGGTTATAGTTGTTACTCAGTTGCAACATTATATGCGTAAGTCCTCCCAAAGATTTAGCATTTCTCGAGGGTAATCTGCTGATGGGTGTTACAGGAAATCCCTGAAGCAAGCTAACTTGATTTGTTGGGAAGGGGCCGCCAAGTGGTGAGGATTTTGTGATAGATTCTGTAGAGCTGTAATCAGATTGCGCTCATTTTATTTTTTTTTACTGTTGTTTCACCTCGCACTGGCTGCAAGTGGGACAGGACACTATGGATCGCCACTGAATAGCTATTTTCAGTATTCTCGTTTGTTGCATTACTGGTAAGAGACGATCGTTTCACTTGTCCTTGAAAAAGGGAACTTGGGAAGCATGGTGATGCTAAACTCTCATCTCGACGAATGGCCAAGGTTTAGCTATTCTGTTCCTCATTGCATTTAGTTCATTTATTTTGGATGGGGCATGCAAGAGATCGCTTTTTACAAAACGCGATATGGAGAAAGGGGGTGATCCCACAGATAAAGCAAGAATTATGCGGGTTTGACAATGGGTATGTGGCCTTAGGAAATTCGCCTGCGGATTGTCGTTCCATCGCCTGTGGAAGCATGAAAAATTTGAACATTGACATGCCCATGGCCAGCAAGTCGTCGAACTCGATCGGCAACTTTCAACTCTCCTTTTAGCATTCGCCCCACATCCAGCATGTGGCTCACTGGATGAACAGAAAACGAGAGAGCGGATAAAAAACTAGCGGTCCCCGTGCTCTCAAACAAGTTGTAAACGACGAATATAATTGCCTAACGTATAATCTTCAGCTCTCCTTTTGAGTTCTCTCTCAGTTGGAATGTGCTCCACCGTAATCACCAAATAATCGCCTGTTGATCAGGCATCGAGCTCAAGATTTTTCAGTCATCCTGAGATTGCAGCAAAAGCTGCAAATTGAAGAGTGAAATCATTTCGAGCAATGCTGCGATCCGTGCCATGGCATTTCAACCTGAAATCCACAATATCCGTAGAATGTCTCTTAGAGGTTACCACCAACTCATGTGATGTGGCTAACATAAAAGTTGTAAGAAAAGCATAAGAGTAAAGTGATCAGCAGCCCAATCACATTGAAAACCACCAGGTCCGCAAAAGGAAGAGAACAGATCAATATTTATCTCACAAGCCCCCTAAATTAAACCAGGCAATCTCCAAAAGACAGACTCTACGCTTGGCAGTCTGTTTGTGTAGATTGACAAATGCGATGATTCAGGAACTCGAAGCAACAATTCGGGTCAAAACTAAAAGAAGAAATTTGAAGCATTCAAAGAATATGCGCTACTCTAATTTAATGAACGCCTAAGACATCAAATTTGCGTTTGGAATTGATGGAACCTTAACCCGCATCACACAATCCGAAATTTTGATCGAACAAACCCCCCGTCATCTCGGTCAAAAATGATTTCGAACTTGTCAGCCCGTCCAATCCCCAGGGGTAACAGCAGCGCGCACTTGAATGATCGATCTACAGATCACATCGATCGAGTCGAGCTACAGCGTAGATCAACAAGTCCAAATTCAGAGCAACTCGTACTCGAAGGCATCCATTACAGCTAATCCAAACTAAGAGCTCAGAGCACAATGTGGAGAGCACTAATCAGACTTTCCTCCATGAGGTAATGCATAACCCATTCGGGTCGACCAGCTGGAGCTGGATCACATTTTCCGCGTATCGCAGATTCCTCTCCTCGATAATTAGCATTTACCTCGACGCGGCGGGATTGATGTCTTCGAACGCAACCACTCGATCGTCCTGCAAGCGCGAGAGCGAGCCTCGATCAGCTTCGGTTACCTAGAAACGCACAGAGAGAGAGAGAGAGAGAGACGAACGGAGTAGAGGAGAGAAGTGGAGGTAGAAGAGCGGGCGATTTGGCAGAAGATGCAAGCCGACGTCGCTCCCGCCATTTCTCTTTTCCCTCCTTCCTTCCTTCCTTCTCTTCTCCGTCTTCGCTCTTGCCTGACCGAAGAAAGCTTTTTTCGGCTGTGGAAGGAAATGGCGACGAACCCGCCATCGCGTTTTATTCACAACGACAGGGAGATCTTAAAAAAAAGTCGTCAACTTTTAATTTGTTGAATATAATTTTTAAATTTCAGCTCAATATATAATATAATTCTCTAATTTTTAAATTAATTAATATGATTCATGAAAATTTTAGTACATACTCAATTAATCCCTAAATTATATAAAAATAATCAATATTATTCCTGAACTTGAATCAATGAAAAGACAATATTGAACATTTTTTTTTTGTAAAGATAACATTGAACATTAAATTGAACATGCGCCTAAGATTCAAATATCACATTCAACAAATTGAAAGTTCATGAACCACGTTGTATAGTATGCTAAAGTTCGTGAATCACATTAAACAGATTAAAAGTTCCAAGGACCATAAAAAAAATTCCAAGTTACATGTTTTGTGTGGTAAAAAATTCTAAACTCGATCTCGACTATAACAGAAGATTAAACTAGTCCAACTCCACCTCGACCTTAGCTTAACTATTACCAAGTTATAATCACAAACTCAAGCACTAGCTTAATGAGCTTGAATTCTTTGTTTGGATATATGGATGATGAAATGGTTTCTCTAGATCCTATTAAATTTCATTCGGATGAGGAACCCTATAAGCATCGTATTGATTCTTATCAAAGAAATTATTAACTTGGGTGCACGCTATGGTATTATAAGGATGTGATGCAATTTGAATATTCCTAATTTATAACCTTTGTATTATTAAATATTATTACCAAAATGAGTTTTGCTTTGGGCCTCTATTGATAATTACCTAAATTTTTCATCTTTGAGAGACAAATGATATCTTTGATTTAAATACGTAGATTTTTTAAGAATGTAAATATCGATTTGATTAAAATCACGATCCCCTGCTCAAGTAGTCCTGTCTCAACCTCAATTCCACACAAGATAAGATAAGCCGACACCAATCATGGGAGTCGGGACTCGGTTCGTGAGTAGCTTAGAAGTTGTATGATAACACTTATGTTTCTGGATTTCTCTACTAAAAGTCAATCTGGATTTCTTTTTGGTAAATACCTTGCCGAAGTAAAAATCCATTTGATAAAAAAATTGACTTATGGTAGGATTTTTAACTTTTGACAAGATTTTTGATCAACTTTGAGAAGTAAATTTTTTTTACTTCTTCTCTTTGGAATCACTTTTTTGACCACACCGACTTTTGCCCGTCCACCTCCACCGCCCAGCCGCACGTAGTTGCCCCGCCGCCGCCCACCGGTGGCCGACAGCGGCGGCAGCCAGCCGCCAAAGATTTTGTTAATAATATTACAAAAGTAAAAATTTTCAACCGTTACCAAACGAATTTCTCTGATCAAAAGTCAATTTGGAGCAGAAGTAGAAAAATCAACTTCTACTTTTGAGGAGAAGTAGAAAAATCAAGTTCCGGTCGGAAGTTGATTTCCGGTAAAGAAGTGTTGCTCTAAGGGCGCGGTTAAAAAACCCTTAAACCCTCCCTGGTTTCATTGCGAACCGGGCCCAAAGACCCACGTCCCGGTTCGGTTAAAAAACCCTTAAACCCTTCCCCAAGCACAAAGACATGCTCCCTCCCTCTCTGCGACATTACAGCGAACAGCTCGCGCTTCTTTCAATTTCCGCGTCTGTCGGAGCTGTGATTCGCTTCGCAGCAATCGAGTCGGAAGCACTCCTATTAGGATGAACGAGGAAGAGGATATCACCGGACCCCCACACAGGGAGCTGTATGCGCTGCTCCACGTGTCCCCGGACGCTTCGGACGAGGAAATCAGGAGGGCCTACCGCCAGTGGGCTCAAGTCTATCACCCCGACAAGTACCAGGACCTTCATGTATGCTTCTAAGCTCGTTTCACTTCGCGTGTTTTTATTTGTTGGTTGCGAAGATTTTAGGTGAATTAAGCTAGAATTTGATAAGTTCCGCGGGGGAATTGGATTCGTGGTGACTTCTATCGGTGGATTCGTGGGCAGTTTCTTGGGATGGTTCGTGAGGTTTTGGGCTGTTGGGCTGTGGCCAGTTTGATTTTGATAGCATTTTTCGTTTTATTATTTTGTTCACGTTTGTGAGTTTGCCTTAGTTGCGTGCGCTGTGCTGCTCATGAGTTTAACCGAGTGTTGATGGGCATTGTGTACTTGGGAGAACTCTGTTCCGCTGTTCCTTCCCTTTTCCTGGAAAATTTAATCTGCTCAAATGCAGAATTGCTTCTATCTCGAAAAGATTATGCGACTATCCCATAAATGAATATCTATTTCCATCTTGATTCGCACCTTAACATGGTTATCATTGGTCCGTTTACCAAAAATCTGGTTTCTACCTAAGGAGGATATGTTTGGTTGATATAAAATGTTAACTGCTGAAAATGGCAGTTTATATTTTGTTTCATGGCAATGACAAGCTTTTTAGTCTCCTTTTGATTGTCCCATTGCCTTTGACAGAAGTCGGGAGGCCTAATTCATTGTGGGAGATATACCAAAAGTTTTTAACATCGTTTCAAAGACAATGCAACTGTTCCTTCTCAGTCTATAATCCGTCCAATGTGCTAAACTAGATGCTGTAATTGGCCAATGAGCATTAATAGCAAGCCCATGCCTTCTCCTGTCGCCGAGATGTCTATTGGTTGGACTAGAAATGAGGGAGCAAAGGAATTGGGTATCTTTATGTTCACACCAGACACTTAATTTTCTTCTAATTTCAGTTAAAGATTTATCCTCTAAGTGCAGCATTCTGTGCTCTTGTCATGATGGCTTCGCTCAACTTATCTTTTCATGCGATTGGTAGTTGTAATTGCTGTTCAATGTATCTTATGGAGATATTATGAATGCATTGCGGTACTAAGGCATTTGCATTTTTTAGTCGCTTTGGCCCTGGCCCCAATTATAAGTTTATTCATCTTCATCTTTCAATTCCGATGCTGTCCTTTTCTCAGCATGATTAATGACGATCTCAAGTCCTATTAATATGGAACAAGTGTCTGATTTTCAGATGAAGGAAGTTGCTACACAGAACTTTCAGCGGATATGTGAAGCATATGAAATATTGTCTGATGAGAATAAAAGGCAAATATACGACATATATGGTATGGAGGGCTTAACTTCAGGTTTAGAACTTGGTCCAAGGCTGAGTAAAGTTGAAGAAATAAAAGAAGAACTTGAAAGGTTAAGGCGAATGAAGGAACAAGAAAAGAGTCTAGCACATTTCCGACCATCTGGTATGATAATGACAAATTTGTCAGTGCCGGACTTTTTGGATGGCGACAGCTTCGTGAGAGGGTAGGACTCAAGTTATGTATCTGCCAATTTATTTGAGCATCCTAAGTAAGATGGATTCTGCCTGATGCACGATGATGCAGGAGCACTTGACCAGACACCGATTTTAATGCTTTTTTTTGTTGGCAAATTGAGATTTGAACAGTGAATAGGGTTCTGATTTTCAATATTCTAAATCAAGTTGAATGAGATTGTCAATTTTAGTGTGACTATGGGACGCTAAGATTGATAATAAATGACGAGTTGCACAAGTGCATGACATGAGCAGAGATGTTGCAGAATGAAGTGGTTTCATGAAAGTTGAATGACGACCAAGCTGACGGCTATTTAACTATGATGTCAACATGATCCATCCTACTTAATCATTTTTTAACACATACAAATTAAATTCTGCGGAGCTAGATGTTCTCATGGTTCTGTCAGATCAAATTTATGGTATTCGACCGTGAGATTGACTAATATTAATATATACCATTCCATTATAATGATCTCTGCAAACCCTGCTGCCTAGGTTTGTGCCTCTTATAAGAAATGGAAAAATTTCATTTGATACTCTCCACATTGACAATTTTTTGCCATATAATATTCTGCTGCTCAATGGTATCTGCTGAGTTTATGTGTTCATGTATCTCAGAATGCAAATGGCAAGTCAATTCCAGTCTCAAATATCCAAGAAGAATACCCTAGCTCTTGGTGGAAATATGGCAGTTAATGAAAATTCTGGCGGCCGAGCCGCTTCTCTTGTGCTTGGCCATCAGATTTCTCCTGCTGCTTCAGCAGAATTTATGGTCTCATTTGGTCTGCAGTCCCTTGTTGGCGTGCAAACGACAAGGTAGAGCATTTACTTGCTATTTATATTAGTTTTATGCAAATGATACTACTTTTTCTCACTTTTGTTTGGTGATAGGCAATTATCACAACATTCATCAGCGACAATGGGCTTAGCAATGTCTTTGCAAGATGGGTCTATAAATCTTTCAAATGTGTGGACCCGCCAGTTCTCAGAAACAGCAAATGGAAATGTATTCTAGCCGCATCAAGTTTCTCTCTTTCTTTGCCGAAATTTATTTGCCCTGTGCTGTTTACCCTATTGCAATCAGAAAACTATTTTAGGATTGACTTATAAAGGTTCCTAACAACACATTCTTGAAGGCTTAAAAAGAAAAAAAACTCTTCTGTGGCTTAATGTTGGTAATTCGATTGGTTTTGTAAATGATAAAGCATTCGTAGAGGGCATATGATTTACAGTATCCATGGAAGGGATCAATACATTGCAATGGCAATAGCAGTAGCAATGGGAAATCTTTATCAAATTGGGGCCTTTTATTAGTTGTCAATACAGTGAATTTTGTGCTATACTTCACTCTGTCTTTTCCTGGCATCAATATTTCTCTTATTTTGTGCTCTTAATCTTTTTGCAGATACAGCTTGTATTAGGACCAGAATCATCTATTACAGTTGGATGGCAAAAGAAAGAAGAGAAAATGTCTGCTGCTGGAGAGTTGAAAGTATGTCCAAATTCGTACTTCAGTAATGCTGAAAATTTCATGCACAAGAATTTGAAGATAATATGATGAAAGACATGCTCATACCTTAAGCATATGTGAATTTCACATATGCTCATAACATAAGCAGAGGCTTAGGTGATTTAACATTTGTTTCCCATGGTCCTTCTTGCGATGCTTCTTTCCCCAAAGAACCTCCCTGAGCCCAGTTTCTCTTTTATTATGCCTAACTGTGTTTATTTGTGTTTATTCCAACCTCGTGCAATTTCTACAGCTTGGTACAAGTTCTTTTGGGGTATCAGCTCATTGCACTAGGCGTTTTTCTTCAAAATCTCATGGCCGTATTGCAGGCAGATTTGGAAGGTACTCACGGTAGATGAATTTGAGCATTAATATTGCAACTTGACTGTGACTATATTCATTTGGACTTTAGCAATCACTTCTTATTGTATTAATCATCTGTCACATTTCAAGTGTTTTCATAGCACTTCTGATTGGTTAATTATTTGTCACGTTTCAAGTTCTTATGAGACACCCTCCTGTTTAATAATATTCTGTAGCATGTATCATATCTTAAACTTTCCAAATCATGGTTTTTGATGACTGGAGAAGTTTTGTTGAGCAACTTATGGAATGGAGAAACCCGGTATAAAGATGAGAGGCCCTTAAAATCAGGTTTTTTATGCTGAAATTCGTAGATATCGTGTCATGCCTGCCTTAATGACTAGCTATAAACTTTCTCATCTGTTCTTATAGGATTATTTATGTTGCTTAGGAGGAACTAATATTAATCTGAATGTGACAATGAGGAAGGGTGCTACATTGATTTTTATTTTATGGCTAATGTTTTTGTAAGATGAATGAATACTTGAAGTTGGACCTCAAACCTATATATACATCATGTGCTGTCGCACTTTCTATTTAAGGTTATGATATTTTGTATTTTGAACAACTTTACTTGTTGCACAGCACTGCTCTAGAGATTGAAGTTGGTGGTGGAAGGAAACTATCCAACTTTAGCACTGTCCGCATGCTGTACACAATTGGGATACAGGTATTAATTGCTTCTTAAGAGTAATGGCTAGATGATTATTACTGTACTTTTGCTTTTCCCTCATGAAATGCAATTTGAGAAATATTTAGATCTTTTAGTGCTTGTCATTTTTTAAAAGGCAAAAGAACTAACTTTCAAGATGAGATTATGTAGGAAATTGATAATAGGAACAGAAGGCCGCGCCGTGGTCATCCATGCATCATATCTCAAAAGGTCCAGCACCCTTGAATTGTTAAGGGGGCTGGGCCACTTGGGTCTCCGGGTAGGCCCCCATTTTTTTTCTTTTGTTTTTTTTTTTTGGGGGGGAGAACGGGGAGGAGGGAGGGGGGTTCTTTTATAGTGGGCAAGGCCCATAATAATTAGTTGGAAGAATTGCTGGGTTGGGGTGGGAGTAGGCCTCCATGAGGTCATAATGGCATTAAGTAGGCCCCTTCTTGTGTTCTCATCATTCCATAAATGTCCGAAACTTTTTCGTTCAGGTTGTGTTACATTTCACCTGGATAGAATATGGTCTTATGCCCAATGCCTAAAAATATTCTATGACATTTTATTACATTTAGGGTGGATTGAGTTTAAGACATTTCCATTAGTGGATTTGTTGTTTCACTCTTGGTTTGCACAGTTGTGTGCAGTCTCCGTAGTTAATATTGTGTCTGCATCATTTACACTTATATTGCTTCTTTAATTTGTGTGTTGGCTTACCCCTTCTTTGTGTGTTATTTTCTTGGCAGGGTATATTTTGGAAATTTGAGTGGCGTCGTGGTGGCCAAAAAATAATTGTTCCTGTAAGCTGAATTTAGTATTTTCATTTGTTTTCTTCCATTAGAGGCACAATATGGGTGCTTTAAGTGGTTTTCTTCATCAGTTATAAAAGTATAGGCCGCCTTGTTAAGTTGCTATTAAGGATGTCCTGTAATTTTCGAAACTAAAAAATGGGCTCGAGAGCATTGTCATAAGAAAGCATTTTGGAATGTTTAAAGTACTTTCATCCTGTTTTCTTTCGTCACGTGCTCTCTCTTGTGGTCCTAAGTATGATCTGGTAGTTAGTGGGGACAATTGGGAAGGCTGTCCTTTTTATGCCTTGTTTTACTCTGAGATGTTTGCTTTTGGCTATTTGTGTGCAGATTTTGCTGTCAAGGCATTTAAATCCTTTGTTTGCTGCCGGGGCATTTATATTTCCAACTTCTGCTTACTTCATACTCAAGGTTCTTATCTGAATCTCCTTATGGAGAATTTTGTTGTGAATGGTGTTCACTTACTTGCGATTATTTTTGCATTTGGCACGGAATTTAGTTTTTAAACCTTAATGGTAATTTCCGGGCCCACTCGTTACAAATTTGACTGTATGATTCTCTTTTATTAGGAGGAAAGACCTTCATGGTGGGCTTCATCATAGGCCTTTTTTTCAGTTGTTTGGTGGTTATACGTAATGTTATACTGGCTTAGAAGATTGTGTTTCTAGACTTATTCAATGATTGCCTTTAATCTAGCTCTTAGCTTTTATTGGCAATTGTAACTAGTAGATTTATTGGATGAAGTCATGATAAGGCATTTGCATCTGTCTAAATGTTGACATATTACGACTGCTAAGTCACTCTGATTATTCACAGTCAATGCAGTGTTTCGAAGAGCATTTTCCAAGTTGACAAGGCCCATGTTTACCTGTTTGATTATTTACACATAATGCTGATAGAAAAGTCATTAGTTGATACAACCTACATCTTCCATGATTGCAGAAGTTTGTTGTCAAGCCTTATTACCTTAAGAGAGAAAGGCAGAAGGCTCTGGAGAATTCAGAGAAAACTTCAACGCAGGTATGTGTAAAACATTTACTGCTCTACAGTGTCCCCTGTATTTGTTGGAAATATTTAAGTGAATCGTCACGACATGTAGGTACAAGAAGCCATGGCAGCAGCTCAAAGAGCTCAAAAGCTGTTAGAAAACGTGGCAAATCGGAAAAGAAACAAACAAATGGAAGTTGGTGGACTAGTTATCACTGAAGCAAAATATGGGAATCTTAAAAATGTGAAGAGATCTGATCAATCAGGAGTCACCGAATCGGCTTCCCAAGTTATTGATGTTACTTTGCCTCTAAATTTCCTTGTTACTGATTCAGGGCAGCTCAAGGTATGCAACTCCCATCTTGTGCTGTCTTTAGGCTCCATGTACTTCCTTTCTTGTTGAATTCTTCAGCGTTACTGTTCTTTGATCTAGCATTGACTGCAGCCACTCTTAATTAACAGCTTAGAACTTGCCTTTCTATTGTTATTTCTCGGACATTTCTCTTAACCGAAAGTTAGAAGTTTCGTAATGGGAGATGCCTTGGTGTGACATAAGGTTACTTTATTTTGACTTAGAGGTCATAGGTATGAGTCACGGAAACCTCTGCCCCAAAGTAGGCGTCAAGCTGAGCACATCTCCCCAGATTCGGACACCTTTGTCTGCAATCTACATGACAGACCAAAAAATATGAGTATGCTCTCTCGAAGAAGGGGAGCCTGGACTTGCGCCTTTAGAGTATTTTCTGCTTAGTGTCAAAGGTCAAATGATGTACTCTCAGTCAGTGATCCATACATTTATTGGAAATAGAAGCTTGGAAGGTAGCGCCGGTATGCAGAAGCAGAAGCAATTCTTGCATATGCGACGTTACTTATTTAGGTTTTCGCATTCTTATGTTTCTTCTCATGAACATTGAAAATGAACCAGGCCAAGGCCCCTCTCATCAAGGTGACGCTCGGTGTCAATTGCAATGGGCCTACAGACACATCTGCATTCTTGGGAATTTCATTATCTGCCTGTGTCGGATGTTTGTTCTCACTTCCCAATTTGACAATTGCAGCTTCACGAAGGCGTAAAGAAATCGGGAATTATGGGATTTTGCGATCCCTGTCCGGGAGAGCCAAAAGGATTGCTCATAGAGTATACTTGTGGTGGTAAAAGATACGAGGTAGTGCATCTTTGCGATCCCTCTTCAAGCAAAACCGGCTCGGTCCATAACCCGTGTTTCGTAATTTTTTGGTAATACAGGTGACAGTGGGCGATCACGAGGAGCTGTTTATACCCCGTGAAGAGCACCGGATTTGAACGACGACCTGCTTATCTAGCAATTTTTTTTTCCCCGGCTTTGCCATACCTCTTCAGATAATTGAAGTTTGAAAGTTCTACTCGGGCTCATTATTCAGCTTGCTTTCTTGTATCCCGGAAGCCCGGATTAATTTTCTTGTAAAATTATCTTCACAATAGAGATAAAGGAATAGCTCACAGAGATGAGGGAAAGATATTAGATCACAAAGCGCAAGAGATCGCTAATGAGCCACTCGTGAGGCCTCCTTGTTTGTTTGTTTATATGCTTAAATACAACCAGGAAGTAATTTTTTTTCACTTACCCCACGAAAATATAAAGTACAATAAGGACTTCAAAAATTATTAAGAATTATTCGTTAATTTACTTCTTGATATTTATATATCATGAAAATTTGAAGTGTTCTAAGTTAAAAAAAAAAAGAAATATAAAAAAACATGTGGGAATTTGTAATATTCAAATTAATCAGAAGTAAAAAATGTAAGAGCCAATCTAGATGCACTAAATAAATAAGAGAAATGTAGCTTATGTAGGGAGGATTGACTAAGGTAGGCATGGGGTAGGCTGAACTTGCCCTACTTCTGGTACGACAATGCAAGAATTTCATCATCATACATGATTGTGATTTACCAAAGAAGCCGTCTAAATTAAGATAATGCCATCGGATTAATTTGCAGATTAAACTTGTAGTTAAGTATCATCATGTCTTGGTCGAGCAACTACGGTAATTATTTCATTCTAGATTGCATGGTTTTATTTATTTATTTATTTTTTATTTTTTTGGTAAGGTGGTTTTATTTATTTTTTCATCTGCCCCTCATGCATTATTTTTTTCCTTGGCATAATTTGCGTCCTTTCTTCTCGTGAAGGGATAATGCAACAAATCGGTTCATGAACTTTGGTCTCATTTACAACGTGGTTCCTGAAACTTTGAATATATTTAATATGATCCGTGAACTTTAACATAATATACAATGTGGTTTATGAACTTTTAATTTGTTTAATATGATCTCTGGATCTTTGACGCATGTTCAATTTAGTTTTTGAACTATATGAAAATGTTCAATATTGTCCTTTCATAATTCAAGTTCGGGAATAATATTGATTATTTTTATATAATTTAGGAATTAATTGAGTATGTATTAAAATTTTCATGAATCATTTTAATTAATTTAAAAATTCAGAGATTATATTATATGTTGAGCTGAAGGTTAGAAAATGTATTCAACAAATTAAAGGTTGACGACCTTTTTTAGATCTCACTGTTCTTGAGAGTAAAACGCGATCGCGGGCTGGTCGCCATTTCCTTCCACAGCCGAAAAAAGCTTTCTTCGGTCAGGCAAGAGTGAAGACGGAGAAGAGAAGGAAGGAAGGAGGGAAAAGAGAAAATGGCGGGAGCGACGTCGGCTTGCATCTTCTGCCAAATCGCCCGCTCTTCTACCCCCACTTCTCTCCTCCACTCCGTTCGTCCCTCTCCTCTCTCTCTCTCTCTCTCTCTCTCTCTCTCTGTGCGTTTCTAGGTAACCGAAGCTGATCGAGGCTCGCTCTCGCGCTTGCAGGACGATCGAGTGGTTGCGTTCGAAGACGTCAATCCCGCCGCGTTGAGGTAAACGCTAATTATCGAGGAGAGGAATCTGCGATACGCGGAAAATGTGATCCAGCTTCAGCTGGTTGACCTGAATGGGTTATGCATTACCTTATGGAGGAAAGTCTGATTAGTGCTCTCCACATTGTGCTCTGAGCTCTTAGTTTGGATTAGCTGTAATGGATGCCTTCGAGTACGAGTTGCTCTGAATTTGGACTTGTTGATCTACACTGTAGCTCGACTCGATCGATGTGATCGGTAGATTGATCATTCAAGTGCGCGCTGCTGTTACCCCTGGGGATTGGACGGGCTAACAAGTTCTAAATAATTTTTTGCCGAGATGATGGGGGTCTGTTCAATCAAAATTTTGGATTGTGTGATGTGGGTTAAGATTCCATCAATTCCAACGCAATTTGATGTTTTAGGCGTTCATTAAATTAGAGTAGCGCATATTCTTTGAATGCTTCAAATTTCTTCTTTTAGTTTTGACCCGAATTGTTGCTTCGAGTTCCTGAATCATCAAATTTGTGAATCTACACAATAGACTGCCAAGCGTAGAGTCTGTCTTATGGAGATTGCCTGGTTTAATTTAGGGGGTTTGTGAGATAAATATTGATCTGTTCTCTTCCTTTTGCGGACCTGGTGGTTTTCAATGTGATTGGGCTGTTGATCACTTTACTCTTTTGCTTTTCTTTTAACTTTTATGTTAGCCACATCACATGAGTTGGTGGTAACCTCTAAAAGACATGCTACAGATATTGTGGATTTTAGGTTGAAATGCCACGGCACGGATCGCAGCATTGCTCAAAATGATTTCACTCTTCAATTTGCAGCTTTTGCTGCACTCTCAGGATGACTGAAAATCTTAAGCTCGATGCCTGATCAACAGGCATTATTTGGTGATTCCGGTGGAGCACATTCCAACTGTGAGAGACCTCAAAAGGAGAGCTGAAGATTATACGTTAGGTAATATATTCATTGTTTACAACTTGTTTGAGAGCACAGGACCTCTAGTTATTTATCCGCCCTCTCATTTTCTATTCATCCAGTGAGTCACATGCTGGATGTGGGGAGAATGCTTTTACAAAGAGACGTGCCTCAGTCAAAGCAATACAGGTACTTTTTCATGTTCTTCAGCCACATGGAGTTTTGATCCCCTTGATTTCATGTGACCATGTTATTATGCCTCCCCACAATTAAACTGATGAGGAAGACATGCTTATCAGCACTCAATCCTCTAGTTATTAGAGACTTCGCAATGTGTTTGAGGGAACTGGAAGAATGTGCTGGAGATTTAGATTTGCCCGTCGGTATCCTGTGAAGTATTAAATAGTCTATCACTTACTTGTCCTTGTTAAGTTGTATAGCTCCTGGTAGGATCTTTTACTTTCTGTAAACTTCATGTGAATGGGAATCGTTAATAATGTCATTGTCACAAGTGCTAAACTGTGTCCCCTCCATCCTTAATGTCTTTATGGAAGATGAATACAATGATTGACAGCCAATCTTTATGGGGAATATTTTGTCAAAAGCTTCGTACGTATTTTGGTGCTTATCTTATATGTTTACATATACTTGTGTTTATTTAAGCTTCGTACGTGTTTAGGTGCTTATCCTATCTCTTCACATAGACATACGTTTATTTACTTATTTATTTATATATTTTTCAATCCTGACGTGGAATATTTTCTCAAAAGCTTCGTATGTTTTTAGGTGCTTATCCTATCTCTTTCCACATACTTACTTTTATTTAATTATTATTCTCTTTGGAAAGATATATGACGAAACTATCTCAATTTGTGTTAAGTATCATGGCCCGAACTATATAAATATAATCCTTGTTAATCAACTTGTTTGATTTGTTGGTCCCTGGGTATGCATTTGTTTCTCTGGTCTGGTTGACATTCAACTTCAATGTAGGGCTTTGGACAATGCTTTCGTGTTTGATACTTTCACTACTAAAGAACACATAGTAAGCAGTTGACATAAAAATGATAATGTTGTCAGTTGCAGAAGTAACAGACATTTGCAACTCAATGATTCCATTGCTTGCAAATGCGAGAAGCTTTTGTGGGTTCTTTACCGTTTTGACCAATTTGTTTTTCCTGCCTTGCATATTTATGTTAGCAGGTTCGGCTTTCATCAGCCTCCATTGAACAGTGTCAACCATTTGCATCTTCACTGTTTGGCACTACCTTTCATACCCAGGTAACCTTTTTCCTCTTCGCACTCTCAAAAGGCTCAAATGTGTTTTGACAGTTGTTACTCTCAATACCATCACCGTACTTAATGAAGTCATAGACACACCTAGTTTAACCATTGAAGAGCTTATACAGATGGAAACATATGAAGTACTTGTCATTGGGACCACTCGGTGGGTTTATTGAAGCAGAGAAGTTACTGGACAAACTAAAACCGGAGTGACCGAATCATGCATACCCTTAATCTTCAATTTTATGTTGTTGACTCTACGATATGTCACGGGATATAGTTAACTACATTTATGAAATTGCGAGGTCTCTTATATTACTTATGGTGCAAATCGATGTGATTTAATATGTCCGATATGCTTGGAATTTTAAAGTACTAATCCATGCTCAAATGTGTTTCTCTCTATGCCTGTCGGCTAAGAATTGCCTAGTACGTTGGGTCCTATGCGCACTACAATTTGGTTTCCTTTTTGCCCCCCTCTTGGAGGTGAAAATGGTTTATTCAAGACAAATTTTTTGTTTCCTTGTAAGAAATAATAGTCTATGCAATTGGTTTACCTGAGGATGCATTATCCAAGATCCATGAGTCTATGGCTTTGAACTTCTTTTTTTAAATGAAACAAAACGGTAGTCTTTAATTGTCGCTTCCAATCTTTTAGAAGTAAATTTTGTAGTTGATATAGTGGATGAATGAGTACATTTTTGGCTAGGCCTACTATAATTTCATTTCCAACCTTGTCATGCTCGCTTTGTGAAGTATTGTCTCGTATCGTTTGACAACGGGTCCTAAATGCTCTTTCTATATATGTGGTTTCCCTCCACTTATTAGCTTAAGCTTTTAGGTTTGATTTTCTAACCCGGCTATCAGAGCCGGTGTTATCCCTTTCGTAAATGTGCGTAGTCAAAATTCCATGCGCTGCTCGTAATCCGGCTTGCACGTGAGAGGGGGTATTGAAGTATTGTCATACATCACTTGACAACGAGCCCTAAATGCTCTTTATATTCATGTTGTCTTCCTCCATCTATCATCTTAAGCTTTTGGATTCTTTGGGTGGTTGTTAATCATCATTTATTCAGTCTAACTAAATGTTGAAAAGCTATTGTAGTTTCCTCGATTAGTCGCCAATGCAATCAAAGTAAAGATCTTTACAGGGGGAGCGCTTTGTCCATTTATCTTATAGGTTGATTTGAATCGATTCATATGCAAATAAGGAGTCACCAATGTTTGCATCCTGAAAATAATCTACATTGGGCATATAAGAACCATCCACTTGTTGAAACCTACAGTTTGACCCTCTATTTGTTAGCCCCAGACTATGTGCCTTAAGGTTTCAAGGAATTCTACTTTGAACGTCTAGTTTGTATAATTTTTCCGAACTTTTCCTGATGGTGTTAGACTCCAACATACGAATTGTAGGTCTTCAGGGTGCAAAGTGTGGCATTTTGAAACTAGAGGTGCATAGTGTTGGCAAGGGAAAAGTTTAAGATGATGTTTGTAGCCAACCTTGCATTTGCATTGTCCAAGTGTTCGTAACTCCCAAGAATTACCATGACTAAGTAATGAGTTGCTTTTTTATGACAAAAAAAAAAATAGAAGTAATGAGTTGCTTTTGAATGCAGCCATGTATAAACATTTTATGATTTTCTTCAATCACTGCCTATGGGCGAGGGTCCAAAAGTGAAGAATGGACTGTTGACCCTGTGCTCTATATTTCCCCCCTTTTCTTTCGAAGGATTGGCTAGGAAACTACATAAGAAAATGGTTGAGATTAACTTGACACTGTCATTTCTAAATAGGAATCAGTTTAGTAGCTGAGGTGTTTGTAGGCATCAATTTGCTGTTTTAGTCTAAGAACAGTCTCCAGAATCTCCAGGTAATTATGCGCTTGAATGTCACTAAATTGGGTTGAAATCTGTTTATTATGTTGTAAATTCTGTCTGCTAGTTTGGTGTTTGCTTGGTGAAGTCTGTAGAATGTTGGTTACCAGTATCTTGTGCAGTAGTAGATGGATGCAGAACTTTTCCACTATCTTCGAATTACATTAGACTGGCGGTAACTTGGAGGTGCAGCTGCGATGGTTTACTGATTTGAATTATCGGCGGTACTCACTTGAACAATGCTTTGATGGTCTATCCTGTTTACGCTAAGCAGAGGACGTGATGCGCCATGCAAATTTGATGATGCATGCTAACATGATTGACTTGTGAAACTAGTGAAGCCAGCATCTACCATATTAAGTTATCGAACTAAGTCCAAACGTGAAGTTTTCGGGTGCATGAGGGGCAACGGGCTCATCCTTAAAGATATCACTTTTGAGAGTATATAAAGACTTCAAAAATTCAATAACTGAATGGACGTAAATTAATGATGTCACAGACGCAAGCAAGGGGTTGTGTATTCTGGTATCACTTTTGTGGCTGGCTGGTTGGCACTTGGCACTTTAAATTGTCACACGTCTCCCCATAGAGCCCTCAATTTATTAGTGGCCCTTAGCATTGAAATGAGCTCATTAGTCAAATCTAGTGTCACCAGAAAATTAGGTTCTCATCTCTTTGTCAGCTTTGTCCAAAAAAAAAAAAAAAATCTCTTTGTCAGCTCTAACAGATCATCCAGGGCAAGTTGTGGCTCAAACTAGATTGGTGTTCCTCCAATATTGTGAGCTCTCAAATAGGGCAATATAATATAGATGATGCTGGATTCTTGGTGTGTAAGGCGTCTAATCCTAATTTCTGTGATTTAGGTAGGTTTTGTTTTATCTCTTGGAATATGAAAAGCATGGGCTCTTTTAGCCAGCGGTGATTGACGAAGGCAGGTGGGATATCTCTGAATTGAAATTATTCATTTGGGACATTTATAGTATTGGTCGGTGGAACCCAAGTAGGCTGTCCCTTACAGTGTGGCCGAAAGTGACGAGAAGTTTTGGACGCTTCATTTGTTCGCGAGTCAAATCGATGCTTTGATTTTGGTTATGACCAGAAAGGGAATTCAGGTGAATGATTGAATAAGGGGATTCCTGATTAGCCGGTCCGGTTATTCTGAAGCGATGTCGACCGACCGACCGGGTTTTGACCAGGAACAAAAGAACATCACGGCCACACCGATACTTTGAAGGGACATGATCAATGTGAGATGATCGGTACACGGAACGCCTCCGAAAATCGAAGGGAAGAAAGAGCAAGCGACCTGCAATCTCTCCCTTTTGGGCTAATTAGTAAGTCCGGTACATGAAGGAAAGGCGCGGTATCTTTAGATGATGTCTTGGTTCCTCTAGGCGCAGTGTGTCTACATAAATGTTGTGATATTCTCAGTAGGATTACGAAATCTTATATCGGTTGACTGGATCTGGATGGGACCATAGTAGCTCAACTCGAGAATTCAGATTCAACTCAAAAACTCTCGAAGGGGGTTTGCTCATCGTGGCCCTACCCTTCATCACTGGTAGTGTGGGATTGAACTCAGACATCGGGTCCGATTCCTGATCACTGAAGCGAAGCTCATAGTATGAACCTTCGCTGGTCTCTTCCCCTGGTAATAATGCATGTGGTCCGAAACCCGAGACTCGCAATTTTTTCCACCGCCTTATTTGCTTGTGCCTCAATGAATCCGAGCATGGGATTGGCAGCAGCATGCATCCACCTCGTAGAGCAACGTCGGATTTGGATAGCTTTGTCATCATTAAAGAAGGATTATCTTAACAAGTAATGTTAAAACTTAAGGAGTTCAATTATAATTTTAGGAACTTTGAGGTGGGAGCAAGCAAGCGTTTGGTTCATTCGATTCCTTTGCACGAGGTTTCAAACTCCTAACCCCTATTTGGCTGGCGACTCCTCTACTCTCTCAATTCGTCTTGTTTTGGTTGCATCGATGGGGATCGTGAATGGGGTTAATAGAAGAGTTGCGATTGTACCTTTTCTTTTCTTTGTTCTTTTTCTTTTTGTCAATTGGTATTTGTTAATGAGTGTTCTTAGGCTATTTGCCAAGCAACTAATTAAGAAATTTTCAATGCATTATGTTTTCGCATACTCCCACAGTTACCTAAACACAACACTCTTGTGCTAGCAACATTCATAAATTAAAAGTTTTTGAACAAAATCGCCTCATTTCGACTCAATTCGATTGTCGATGCAAGCTGAATTTGATTTATTGGTTCCTCTTTTCGCCCGAGGGAAAAAAGGAACAGCTTACCGCTTTACCAGCGAAGCCATGCCTTGGCCCGCTGATTTTTGACTGCCACCAAACTCTCACGGATGCGTTGTCCCCATCTCCATCGCTCCAAGAAATAGTAAATGTACCCAAGTACTCCAATGATTGGTACTACTACTAGTCCAACGCTCAAGTGCTTATCGATAATTCTCTGTCCAAAAAAGCTACTGAAGTGAAGGCTCGAAACCTGAGATAATTTTTCTCTTTTTAACCCCACTCTTTTTTAATAAATACACTAAAAATCTTAAAACTTATCATCAAAATATAATTAAGCCTTAAAAATTTACAAAATATATAATTAAATTTCAAAATTTTAAGATTTGATTGCACACAAATTGCAAGACTTAATTGTATTTTTTAAAAAAAATTAACATTTAATTGCCCTTTTATTAATTAAGCTGCTATTTTGATTTTGCTGAATCCAAAACATAACAAAGCCAAGCCTCGTTCAGTCGTCACCCCCCCACCTTTAAAACCCTCTCGAACTCTTCACTCGCCAAGGAAGAAACAGAGCACTCTGTTTTCCTCTCTCTCCCTCCCATCCCCAGCTCCAGAGGCCCCTCAAATGGCGTACCCCATCTCTCTCTTCGTCCTCCTCTTCATTGCGCACCACTCCTCCGTCTCCTCCTCCTCCGCCCCCATCTTCCTCCCTCTCACCCACTCCCTCTCCGCCTCCCGGTTCAACACCACCCACCACCTCCTCAAGTCCGCCTCCGCCCGCTCCGCCGCCCGCTTCCTCCACCACCGCCTTGGCCGCCACCTCTCCCACGGCGGCCGCCGCCAGGTCTCCCTCCCTCTGTCCCCGGGCAGCGACTACACCCTCAGCTTCACCCTCAACTCCCACCCTCCCCAGTCCGTCTCTCTCTTCATGGACACCGGCAGCGACCTCGTCTGGTTCCCTTGCGCTCCCTTCGACTGCATCCTCTGCGAGGGCAAGCCGAATCCCAACCGACGCAACCCCATCGTCGCCCTTAACTTCTCCTCCACCTCCGCCGTCTCTTGCAAGTCCGCTGCATGCGCGGCCGCCCACTCCTCTCCCTCCTCCTCTGACCTCTGCGCTGCTGCTCGCTGCCCGCTCGAGTCCATTGAAATCTCCGACTGCGCCTCCTTCTCTTGCCCACCGTTTTACTACGCCTACGGCGACGGCAGCTTCATCGCCACCCTGTATCGCCACTCCGTTTCCATGCCGACGTCTCCTCCTGCCTTAGTCCTTCGTAATTTCACCTTCGGGTGTGCCCACTCAGCCCTTGGAGAGCCGGTCGGAGTCGCTGGGTTCGGCCGGGGCTCCCTCTCTTTGCCAGCTCAGCTCGCTCGCTTGTCGCCCCAGTTGGGCAACCGGTTTTCGTATTGTTTGGTGTCTCACTCTTTCGAGCCGGACCGAGTTCGCCGGCCGAGCCCACTCATCCTAGGGCGGAAGGAGAAAGTGTTGAGCAACGAGGAGGCAGAGTTCGTGTACACCGAGATGCTCGACAACCCAAAGCATCCGTACTTCTACTGCGTCGGGCTGGAGGGGATCTCCGTGGGCCGGAAGCATATCCCGGCGGCGGAGAATTTGAGGGCGGTGGACCGCCGGGGGAACGGAGGGATGGTAGTCGATTCAGGGACAACCTTCACCATGCTGCCTGCGGGCCTGTACGGCTCGGTGGTCGCCGAGTTCGAGCGGCGGCTCGGCCAAGTCCATGAGCGGGCAACCGGAATAGAAGACAAGACGGGGCTGAGCCCGTGCTACTACTTGGACAACGACACGATAGCGAGCGTGCCTACTGTTACGTTGCATTTCGTGGGGCGGGGGTCCAGTGTGGTGCTTCCCAGGAGGAATTATTTCTACGACTTCATGGACGGTGGCGATGGCAGCGGGAGGCGGTCGCGCGTGGGGTGCTTGATGCTGATGAACGGCGGGGACGAGGCCGAGTCGGAAGGCGGGCCGGTGGCGACCCTGGGGAATTATCAGCAGCAGGGTTTTGAGGTGGTTTATGACCTGGAGAAGCGAAGGGTGGGGTTTGCCCGACGGCGCTGTGCGTCCCTGTGGGACAGCCTCAACCAACACTAGGCGGCGCACGGCTGCATCGACGTTCGGTCAAAGGTAGCCGGTCGGGGTCATTTGAACCGGGATGCATAAGATACTCGGTTTGACTGTTCCGAACCGGGGGAGGGGAAATGTGCAGTTTTTGTAAAGTTTTTGTAATGTACAGCTTCCTTTTGTACAAATCGTCAATCGAATTAGTGAATATGTCTGGGGAAAGTACTGTTGATAGTGTTCATATTGGAATCAACCAGAGAAAGTGCAATAAAATTGATCGGAACGAAGAGTTTTGATCATAGGACTTAGGGAGGGGAGAAGTACCCAAAAAAGTTACAAACTTATTGTGATTTCATTAATCTTTTTCACTGTCGTGGTAATTTTTTAATAATTTTTGTGTAATTATCTCGAGATTGGTTCGCGGAAGAAGAAAAAGATAGGAAAGAAAAAAAATAAACAAATAATTTAAAATGATATTAAAAATTATTATGTTGATGATTTTCGATTAAAATTAATTGAATGGATTAAATTAACATAAATATAAAAATTTTAAGACTGAATTGATTAAAAAAAAATGAAAGTACAGACTGAATTGTCATAGAAACTTAATTTAGTGTCGTTAAGCAAAATGGTAATTCAACTCATAAATCCGAAGAAGACAGACAAGGGATTTGCCTCGTGGGTGGGATCTTTCCAAATTGAACGCCTTTGAAATGGGGAGAGTACCAAAGCAAAGAGAGCTGGCAGTACTGAGCCGAGTTCAACTCATGCCCAATCCAGCTGTTCGACAATTACTCCACCACTTGAGGGGGGCTTTTGTGGGCCCATGTCTATCAATTAATAATGCCTTAGAGGTCCCCCAAAAAAAAAAAAAAAAAAAACTCGAAAGGGTGTTGTTACGAATGTCTTAAAGACACCAGTTAAGACTAATACTCTCTGAAAATTGAGTAATGCCATGTTTCACTTACTTCGAATGAAAATCGTTATGTTTTCACAGCACAATTAGGGCCTAATTTTCTGCAAAAAAAAAAAAAACTTCATAATTTGTAGGTCAAGTATCGATTCTGCCTCGAACTTCTTTTTGTTTGAGAAAAATAACTAAACTTTAAGTCCAGTCCCAAATTTACCCCCGATTTTATTTTGTTTTCAAAAGATGAAAATACCAACTTCCAATGCACTCTCAAATCTACCCTCACGATCCGGTCCCAACTCTGATGTGGTATTTCTATGTTGGTAGCAAATCCATATCAGCAAGGTGACCTGGAAAATTATCTCCGAATTGAAACTATTCTAGAATAAGAAAATTAGACATGACTAATGCAGATTTTTGGATGGGGGGCAAATTTGAGATTATAGTAAAAATTGGTGATTTTTCTCTCGTGAAAAAATTGAAGTAGATTCGGGGTTGAACCTAACATTTTGGGGTTTTTTTTTATACAAAGAAAAGCTTGAGACAAATTTGAATTGAACTCAAAGTTTTAGATAAAGAAAAAGGTTAATTGAGATTAGACATAAAGTTTGGAGAGTGTTTTAGGGAATTAGGCAGCACAATTAGTGATCAAAATTCTTTATTCCCTCTCCATGTAGAGTTCTATCAGATTTGTTGGATAACTACTTGAGAAATGGCAACAATTTGGATGTTCTCATTTTCTGCTATCGATAATTATTTTTTGTCACAATTAAATTTCATTCATATCCCCAAAAAATAGAGTGAAACATCGCATTCCAACAACTATAACTTCAAAATGAAATAATCTCCAGATAATAAGGTAAATTATCAGAACAAAAAAAATAGGGGCCACACATTCAAAAAGTAAATTTATGACTTCTTCGAATTAAAATCGGTGGGCGGACCGATAATTTGAAAAGTCAATTTGTTTCGTATTAAATGTGTCTAACAAATGCGTCGACGTATGCGTGCTTGTTGAGTGGTTATTGCTCTGTCACCTCTTTTCTTGCTCAACCATTTGCGGGCATGCATGGACGGTCAGAGCAATCAATCGAAGAAAGCTCCATGTTGGATTTACTTCGTTTGCGTTCATCTCGATAAGTGGGCAATCGAGAGAAAATGATCCAAATTTTGGCAGCACTTCTATGCATATCAAAGGACAAGAATTGAATTATTTCTTAATTCTATCAGTTGTGAAGAAATTTCTCTTTGAAAAACTCATCTGACAAAAAAAAAAAAAAGCTGCCAATTTTTTCTAGCATCTATTTAGTGGTAGCACGCATTTTGTTCTTCTTTTCATTTTCATGTTGCTATGTAAATGGATTTTTATCGAAAATGGGAGTTCAATCAGCTCAGCAACGGTCTTCTAAATCTTGAAGGATATAAATAAGAGGATTTTACGGAAACACGTTCTCCGTTTTAATGCATTCATCCTCTTTGGATATTTACAATTAACATATCGAAAATTGTATAATTTCTTATCCAAGTAAACTAAACAAGTATTTTGGAGCCGCCTATTCGCTCGCACAAAAAGAAAAGCGCCTACTCTGTGGTCACACTGGAATTGCGGCCGCCAATGAGTTTTGAAACCTTTTTTGTCCATTAGCTGTCAATTATGTGCATTATTAGAAGGAGGAGCATCATTGCTTTGGTAGGTGCCTTGCTATTTTTTGGTGGGTGCCCTTTCAAATTGAAAACATAAGAATCTATGAATCCGATAATACAATACCGCTTTAGAGTTTGGAGGACGGAGTCCTCACATTCATTTATTGAATTTTGTGTTAGAAGTATAGCATTTCTCGTAGAATCCGAAAAATAGGATCTCCTTAATGAGTACTGTCTAAGCGCCTGTTAATAACAATAATAAAGCGAGGAAAATGAAGTTTTGGAAATGAGCTCATGTTGTCATGATTAAAAAAAAATTAAAATTATTTATTTTTAACGAAATAATCGAAGCCTAAAAGTAATAAATAAGATTTTTCGAAGTTTCAAATGCAACGGGAAATCGGGATGCCACTCGGTTTTATTACCTTAATTAATTTATCCAATCTAAGAAAGCTTAGATGCGCCCCAAAAAAAAGAAAAAAGAAGAAGAAGAAGCTAGCTGAGAACTTTCCTAAGCCAGTGTATTGGTGGGCCCCAGCCATTTCGATGAGTCCCGCGCGGTCAGCGCTCGAACACGTGGCAGGAGACGACGACAGAAGCCGCCAATGAGGAATTTTTTTTTGTCTTTTTGCGTGGAGGATGACGTCATGAATCCGGTCGCGTCGTCCGTTCCGGAAGCGACCGAAGCGCGTGGGTCTGGGATACAGCTGGCTGTCCCCGCACGTGAGTTCCTGGATCGTTCCACACGTTTTCCTTTCCCGGGCCCCACAGTCCATTCCCACCCTTTGCAGTGTATGGCCGTCTACTTTCCGACAGCTTCCGCCAGAAACAAGAGATTTAACATAATTCTGCTGAGAAATGCGTTCAACTTGAAAGCAATATGATGCCCGTTTATTTTTCAAAAAATAAATAATTCAAAATAAATAATTTTAAAAATATTATTCATATTGCTTATAAATATGTATCATTTTTTTAAAAATATATTTTAAATTATTCATTTTTCTTAAAATAAACTTCCCTTGCAAATAATTTACTCTGCTTCTCTATACCAAACACTGCACGCTTTTTCTTGGTTGCGTTAGAAAGCTTTTGTTCAAGTCCACTCGTAATTAGAAAGAGTTAATTTTTCCTGTAAATTCATAATGGCAAATCTAGTCGGGTAGGTCGAGCTTGAAACAGCCACGATATAATATTTATGCTCATATGCTAAATCACCAAGCTTATAAATTTTTTTATGTAATTAGACAACCTTTGAGAAAATGACATTCTAAAAGACCCATGAATCTCTATTCTTGAAGTATGGAAAGTCGAGGCGTAGCTACGAATGAAACGTCTTCCTAATGAAAGATCCCGAACTTTCGATCAGTAGATTGGTACGATTTGAAGATCCGAATTGAAATTTTCAACAACTACAATTAGGTGGAAAAGGCGAAAAAGCTTAAAAGGGGAAAATTGATTAGGTGGGTATTCCATTTTGAAGATTTCAAGTGATATGGTCATTTTGCTAATATATATATTCATATAAGGCCATTAGCCAAAAAAATCCAAACTTTAACATTGGTCCCAATTATATTCAAAATATTTTTTTGTCTCGTAAATAAACCTCCAATTTTTAATTTTATTGCAATTCTACCAGCTTAAAACACAAAAAAAAAAAAAAATTCCAACTTTTCTTTTGTCCCATTTATACTAGCTTAAAACACCAAAAAAAAGAAAAATCCTAACTTTAGTATATATCCTAATTATATCCAAAATTTTGTTTGTCTCATAAAAAAAACCTTCAATTTTTACTTTTATCCTAATTTTACCACCGTTAGATAACAAAGTTAGGTGTTTGTGGGTATAAGGCCTATTTAAATATGATTGCATATGTCCATCTTTTTTCCCCTTTTTCTTTGAAGTTAAATTTTCATCCATTACATACTGGCTTGGCTAAGCCAGGCCGTGCCGTACCGTACCAGAAAAGATAAAAAAGCTGACCGCCCATAACCGGGTCCCGGTGTCGGGTCAATTCGGCCCACTCCCGCTTTGGCCTCCACTACCGCTCATCTCATTCCTCTGTTCTCGTTTCACAAGAACCAGTGGGCATGGCATCTCTGCTCTCGCATCATCTGCGAGTGCAAACACGAGAAACGACAGAAAGAAAAGGAAGAAAAAACACAAGAAACGACAGAACTCCTTTTCGAGCAACCACTCCATTCGCTCTTTCTTCCAATTCGAAAGCAAGCAACGCCCACATTTGGCTAAGTACTTCTCTTTTTCTTATTTTGCCAAAGGCAATCGGTCTCCCATAGTATTATTATTTCACGAAAAATAAATAATTTAGAATATATTTCTTTAGAAACGATTGTTTGTATCGCTTAAAAAGGATCGATCAACGAGAAATTATGCTTAAAACATTTTCACCGACGATGAGGATACAATTCTTAATTCGTCTTCACGAGCGACAAGACAGGGCGATGATTTTCGAGGAAGCATGTTTTTTATTTTTAATTTTTCGTGAAATAGATTGCAGCCTGTGTTAAAACAGGGGAATGAGCAGTGCAGGATCTGACCTTTTTCTGGCCTTTTGGCAAAAGATCAGGAGATCAGTCCAGGCTGTATGAAATCCGGGGTTTGGCTTTTCACTTTTTCTTTATTTTGGGTGGATAAAAGTTAAAACACAGAAGAATATCATCAGGAGATAAGAAATGGCAGGTCAATCTGGGAATAGGAGAGATTTGTGCGGAAGGCCCATTAGCTTGTATGGAAGGCCCATGAGCCCAAATTGTAGGGCCCACAAGTGGTGCTTCGGTTTACGGTTGTACCTTTTAGGCAAACATGAAGCTAGCTTTATATTCGTTTGGCGCCTCTAGTTGGAGCAAACCCGGTTTGAGTAGCATTTGCTTGCTTAGCTCGCAGTCATCCTCAAGCCTTGCCTTCCCTTGCAACTTTTATCTCTCTCCGGAAAGTTTATAGGCTCATCAATGCGTTTCGTTAGAGCATCGATCCGGGTTCGTAGCCGACTACAGATTTGGGTCTGTGATCCTACACGAGGGTCTTGATCCTTCCTATCATCTCCCCAGTCGCCGTATGGTTAGAGTTCGAGTTTTAGAAACCGAGATTGCTAAATGCTTATCGCGAGCCAATGGATGAGCGCTGACTGGAGGAAAGTGATGAAGTCACAACTATAATAAGAGGAGGTGGAGAAAGGGAAGAGCTGCCGACTGCTGCGGAACAGCCCTTCACTCAAGGTGGGGCACAGCTTTCGCAAGTAGTAGTGAATGAAGAGAAAAAAGGGTCCCGGTTGTCGAGTTTAAGCATGAAGTCTGCGCTGTCTTATCCGCTAAAGTTTAGGGAGTCATTGAAGAAGATCACCAAGAGCCAAAGCATGATAATGTATCTCGAGGGGTCCCCCGATGATCCAAGGGATGTGCAAATCGTCGAGTCTTTTCGGGACCTGCTCTTTCTCGATGGCCATACTTTGGGGAAACAAATTAACAACCACGCGCAGTATAAACCATCTGTGGAGTTGACAATAGAAGTATCACTTCTGGTGTTTAGTCACCAAGTACAGATTCGTGTCGCCTGCTATTAAAGACGGTATTTGCGGAGATTTTTAATGGTACCATGTTATCTTTTCCTGTTTTCAGGTTTCTAAGAATGAGAGATTTTGATGTTCCAAAAGCAAAAGAAATTTTTCTTGACTATCTTGAGTGGAGGGAAGACTACAGGGCCGAGGCGATTTCAAAGGTGACACTTCCTGTCCTCTTACTTTTGCTCGTACTTCTGTTTGAACATGATCGATTTTGACTTAGTTTTAAGAAGTTCACTGGACATTCAACTGATTTGGCTTGCCTAGTCAGATTCAATTTTGAGCTTATTTAGAGCATAGTTTGCATTATTGCTGCTTAATTTGGTCCAAATGCCCCATTTACTATTCTTTTCTTACAAGGAACTGATCTATTTGAGATACTGCCGGAGTTCAAGTATGAAGAGTACTCCGAGGTAAAAGTGTTATCCTCATGGATATCATGACTTTGATAGATATGGTAGACCGATATATATCGAAAGGATTGGCATGGTGGACCTCAATTCTCTGCTGCAAGTGACTACAATAGAACGGTTTGTTAGATATCACGTATGAGAAAGAGAGAGGATACAAGATCTGAGGTACCCGGCATGCTCGATTGCAGCGAAGAGGCATGTAGCTGTCTACAACAAGTATTTTAGACGTTAAGGGAGTGGTAAGGACCTGGTTTTTAATGAAAAATTTTCCGGATTTCGCGGGAGCAAAAGTTAGTCATACATGCCTCAGTTCAATCTGTTGAAGAACATCAATATGTGATTCCTTCCTCCCATTCTCTCAGTTCCTGAAATTTCTTACAACCGCCGTGCATGGTTTTTTTGCCAAATGTTTTTTAGGGAGGTTGGTTCCCATTGCGTCTCAAACAACCTCTGTCAGACATTGAAATAGTCAGCTTGAAGTATTCAGACTTTCTGCTTTACAGATTATTCTCAAGGAACGTCGAATTTCTGAATGCCCACAAGGTATCTCCTAATGGAGATTCAGAAACTCGATAGTAATTACTACCCAGACGTATGTCCAGCACTGTGTTCAAGCATTGATAAACCTTTCTAAGTAGATAGCAAAGTTTTGAATGCAGGGGTTGCATAGGCTCTTCATTGTCAATGCCGGATCGGGGTTCAAGATGCTGTGGAAAGCCCTCGAAGCTTTTCTTGATGCGAGTACATATGCTAAGATCAAAGTGAGTTTAGTCAGCATTAGTTTACACTGATTGGAGGGCTCGAAAGACTGCATGAGCGAAATGTTCAGTATAATCTGTAACCTGAGCACTGAGATTTTCTGTCATCAGGTGCTGGGATGTGACTGTCCCAACGATCTCCTCGAGTATGTTCTGGTCCTTGCATATCAGTGCTACATCTAGGAGGAGGAATTGGTTAATTATGATGATCCTGCATTCCTCGGATGAAAGAAAAGCCTGTTATTACACCACTTGTGCTGTAGAAACTTGCCGAATTTTCTGGGAGGAAATTGCACATGCTCTGTCTATGGTAGTTGCTTGTTTAGCGACAAAGGACCGTGGCATAATCCGGAGACTGTAGAGATGGTTCAGGTTTCCGAGAATTTTCAATCCCACAAGATAGCACAATCGAATATGAGACTAACGTGGTAAGTGCAGGAATTTTCATCTGCAGGAGAGGAAAACACCAATGGGATCCAAAGTGTAGTTCCCCGAAGATAACCCGGCTCCTATTTCCGTAAGCAACTTTCTTTTCCAGAACTTCCAATTTTCATTGTCACATACTCGAACGCCGGCTGAGCGACAGAGAAATAAGATATTCAGTTGTATACTTTTCTGTCAGTGAGGCCTAGTTTACTTTGCTTCAGGCTCGAACCTTTGTGTTTGGATGTTAACTGTGTAATAATAAGACCTGTATTCCTCAATGAGGAGAAATTCTCAGGAGGATGCGGGAACAGCACACGCGAACGGGGTGTTCTTGCGGAAGATCCAAGCTCTTGAAGATGTCCTGAGGGAGGGACACCAAGACAGCGAGTTGTAATCTCCCTCTCATCATGAATTCGGCCCGCAAGCTTTCCTTTTCATCATAGTCCTTCGCTTCCTTCGGCGAAAACCAAAACCGAAAGAGAGAACATTCACATATCCAAATTCATATCGATCTTCTTTTGGCAGAAAATCCAAGCACTGGAAGCTGCGCTCGAGAATACTAAGACGGTAACGACTCCCGTTGATTCATAAAATCTTTGTCCCCGGTGAGTTCATGTCCTTTGTGTTCTTATCTTCTGGTGTCGCCTCTGACAGGTTCTGCAAGGACTTTCACAAGAAGTAGAACACAATGAAGCCTTCAAAAGATTGGCGAGTTTAACTATTACGAATTTCATGAGTCCTAATAGCACTAATCTCTTCGTGTTCTATTGCTATTGATTCCTGAGGGTAACTGATGTCCAGATTCTCTAACATATACAATGGGCCAGTAACTCGGAGAGATCCCACTTCAGAAGCCATCTCTGCGCGCACCCAGTTAGTCAACTCTCCTTAATTTCTCCTCATCTTTAACCTCAGTAACGACTGTCTGTTTCCTGGGTTCTGTTTTTCCTCTTCAAATGGTGGATTGGATTTCGACAGATAGTCTTTGTCTTAAAACGATTCAACATGCGAATCCTGATGCAGCTGTGTTCTTGGTGACGCAACAAAAAGCTGCCCAAGTTTCAATGATCAAAAGCCATTTTTCAAATTCCTGCGAACTTGGGAGGGAGGAAGCAACAGAGACAGCAGATTTCCAGCATTCGAGGGAACATCAGACCGCGCCGGAAACTTGAGCCGGCGAGGCCGAAGCGCTTCCAAAAATCAACTCCGTTACGTGAGTACTACTGCCGCGGACTAAATCTATTAGATCAAGCCGATCGCATCCCTTAGATCTGCAAGATCCATACTCGTCGGCACTGAACATCTGGTGTCCGCGGAGCTCTCTCCCACCCGTTTTTCGGTTTTTATAGTTGCAATGATGCGCCGATGGATAGGTTAGAAAAATGTGGGCCCCGGTGATCGTGGGAAAGAGGGAAGTGGGGGGCCCAATGCCGATTTGTTTAGTGACACGTGGGGCCCATGCCCATTGACAGGCTCCGCTCCAACCGCCGTGTTGCGGACGCGGTGCCATTAACCAACTTAATGAAAAATCATTAGAAGGAATTACCCTTGATATAAATAAGTGATATTTAAAAATAGAGAAAAAGGTCGCCGAATACCCCGGATTATGTCCGTCGTGACATATTTATCATGATTTTTTTTTTGCGAAATCAAAAACCCCAACCTATGCCACACATTTACCCTAAAATTTTTTGTGATGTAAAAAATTCTAAACTTGTACCTGTGTGATATATTCACCTTCCGTCAAGGTTTTGTTGGATGATTTTTCAGCCAATACAATATCATTTTTATTTCACTTAAGTTACGAGGGTGTCATATCAACATCGGTTGCCTTTCGGAGTTCAGGCAGGTAGATTTTTAGCGATGCTCATTGGCGAAACCTTAATGGATTGTAAATAGGTTACATTTTGAGAGATTTATGGTTTCATGTAAAAAAAAATAGGGTAAAATGTGTTACAGTAAATATAATTTAAGATTTTTGGAAGGCCTTTTTCCTCGGACTTTCTTATCATGAAATATGCTTAACAATTACCGCCACACTATTCTTAAGCGATTTTTCTTGTTGTTGATAGACACGATCTAAATTATTTCACCTCTCAGAACAAAAACATCCATTACGGATTAATACCATGCAAAATCGTAAACCGATACACCTGTGATAAATTTATCCCAAACTTTTTTTTTACCACAAAAAACTCTAAATCGGTGCACTTGTTATAAATTTACTCCAATTTTTTTTATCATAATAAATCCCAAACCGGCATATAAATTTACCTTAAACTATTTTTATAATAAAAAATCCAAACTGGTATACTTGTAGTAAATTTACCTCAAATTAAATTTTTTGACGGTAAAAAACCTCAAATTGGTACACATGTGGTGAATTTTGCCTTTCGTAAGTTTCCGTTAAATTGGATTAAAGCCACGAAAAGCCCTAAACCGATACATCGGTGATGGAGGGTAAAAATCCAAACCGGTACACCAGACAACCGCAACGTGTTATCAAACTCAATAATTTGATGGTAAAATTTAACTAAAAATTAACGAAAGGCAAATTTGTCACGGATGTACGAGTCCGGGGTAAATTTATCACGGATGTACCGGTTTGTGGTTTTTTATAGTAAAAAAAATAGTTTGAGATAAATTTATCACGGATATGTCGGTTTAAGGTTTTTTGTGGTGAAAAAATTAATTTTGGTAAATTTATTATAGATATATAAATTCGAGGTTTTTAGTGATATTAATCCATTCAAAAATGCAAAAAATTGAAGAGAAAAGGACATCCTTAAACAGGCCAAGAAGTGGTTTCGCAGCAAAGCGATCCCTTCCTCATAATTCACGCACGTTCGCTACTTATTTAACTTATTAATTTTGGACCAAAAAATAAAAACTTATTAATTTTGGACAAACCAGCAATAATACAATTAAAAAAATGAAGATGTCATTTCGTCAAGACAACAAAAAAAAAAAACAGCATCATCGTCGCCATTTTTCATCTCTCTCTCTCTCTCTCTCTCTCTCTCTCTCCTTTACTTTGCGAAGCGAACTTTCGAGAACTCCAAAAAGGGGGAAAATATATGTGAAAAAACCAAGTTTTTGCAATCTGATTCTTCCACCATTCTTGCTTCCGAAGAAGATCCCCGGATCTTCAATCCTGGTTTCGCCTTTCCTCCCCCTTGATTTCTGCGTTTTGCGTTCCCGAAGAAGGGGTAAAAAGATGAGCACCGGCGAGCTGCTCGACATCGAGCCCTTGGAGCTGAAGTTTCCGTGTACGTTTTTGGGATTTCTACCATCCTATTCCCGATCTGGGCTCTTCGCGATTCTGTCGTTTGTGTTTTTGAGGTTTTCTTTTTTATTTAAATTGTCCTTGTTTTGTTTTGCGGTTTGATTAGTTGAGCTGAAGAAGCAGATCTCGTGTTCTCTTCAGCTGTCCAACAAAACCGACAACTATGTCGCTTTCAAGGTACATATGCTCTGATCCCTTCTCGTAAATTTTCAATTTTTTCTGTGAATCTTTGATATTTGTTTGGTAACACCTCAGGAGACGAATTTATTTAACCGTGATGCTGTGAAACAGCATGGGAGCGTGAGATTTGGCTGTCGAAGTCGAATTTTGTTTTGCCCCGTTTAATGGATTTCATAGGTGAAATAATAGGGAGAATGCAGATGGGATGGTTATTTGGATTTCTGTGGCTTTATTTGCCATGTTTGAATGTTAAGATCTTCGTGTTTAGGTGAAAACGACCAATCCGAAGAAATACTGTGTTCGCCCAAACACGGGGATTGTCTTGCCTCGGTCCACATGTGATATAATAGGTACTTGGAACTATCATTTCGTGGCCAAGTTTATTTGCTGTTGCGGATTCTCCCTTTTGTGTTGCCCTTTGCTCGGATTTGCGAGGTGGGTTGATTGTTGTATGTCACCGTGTTTCTTTTTGAAACGTGTTTTCGTGTAGTTACTATGCAAGCTCAAAAGGAGGCTCCTCCTGACATGCAATGCAAAGATAAATTTCTTCTACAGAGTGTGAAGGTAAATGATGGCATAGCTGCGAAGGATATTACTGCTGAAATGGTAAGTTCATTGTAGCATTTGTATTAGTTTATTTTCAGTTCCCTATGTTCATGATCAAGGTGCTAAAATTATGGATTGGGGTTTGCTTTAGTTCAATAAGGAGTTGGGCAATGTGGTTGAAGAATGCAAATTGCGGGTGGTTTACGTTGCACCTCCTCAACCACCTTCTCCCGTTCCAGAAGGGTCAGAAGAAGGTTCTTCACCAAGGGGTTCTGTGTCTGACAATGGCAACATCAACGGTTCTGAGGTGGCTTCTGTAAATATTGAATAGTTACCTTATCTGTTTAGGCTGCTGAAGTTTTTGCACCCAGAATAAGTAAATGATTGGAGTATGATGTTATCCTTGGTGACTACAGGTTACAAGATCTTTTGACGAGCCTCAAGATAAATCTGTTGAGGTAAATTGTTCCTCTGTGTTATGCTATGAGCACTGAATATGTAAACTTGCAAGCGTGCCCATATTTTGTCTGGAATTAGTTATGGTTGTATATTGCTGTTGATGTTAATTGGCTCGATAAAGCATCTAGTTTTGGTGGATATACATAATTGATATATCACATTTCGAGTTGTCACCCACTTTTTTTATTCTGTTAATTTTCACTTGAGATGAGGTTAAGCTACTTTTTTATTATCTGTGGAGACTATCAGTGTTTCTAGTGGAGTTTCAGGAGTTTGCTTTGAAATTGCGTGTGAGATTTAATATATTCGGATCTTTGCTCCTCCATTTCCTAATGGCTTCCCGAGGCATCACTTCGCAGACCTTACCATGGAGATCACTGTTCCCATCCTTGTCCGTTTATCAAACTCTAGGGGCTGATCTTCCTTTTTCCTCACTATCTTGTTCCATTCTAATTCGTGTTTATGTTCTAGTCTCAATTCAATAGTACAAGACATGCTCTGAGGAGAATTTATCACGGCACTTTGTAAAACACATTGCAAAAAGCAATTTGAATTACAGCTTTTGTTCATAAATGTCAAATGACATATTTTGTAAGCACGAACTTTTCCAGACAAATTTTGCTGAAATGACATGATGTTCGTTCGTTGAGTGTGTCATTCTCTTTGTTTCATACTTGTAGCCAAGGCAAATTAACTGGGGAGAAGTAATATTACTTGTAATGCAACAACGACCGATACACTAACCTGTCTATCTTTTTATAGGTAACTTGTACATATGATGATAATGCTGCTATTGGATGGGAGACATTGGTTTATTTCTTTCGTGTTAAGGAGGCAAAGCATGCCATAATGTTACCAATCTTCCAGAAATTTCTAAAGGAATAAGCATGATAGCAGTTCATAGTTTGGATGAAGAGCGAAAGATCTCTCTCTGCATAAATAGATAAGATGGAAGACTAACAAAGAAATTATGTTTTCCCCCTAGTTCTAACATACGTACATTGTCTGTGTGTTGATTTAGTCTGCAAAAGAGATAGGAAGAGTTTTGCAGAATGATATAGGGCTGTGTCTGTATCTTGATTCCTTTCTTTTCATAGTGGTGATTGGATTGCGGGAAGTCTGACATTTTGATCCATTGCCAGGCGAGAGCCCTCATAAAAAAGTTGACAGAGGAGAAGAATAATGCTATTCAGCAAAGTAACAAGCTTCGTCAAGAAATGGTGAGTTACTTCATTTGGGACTCTGCAATTTGCTTCACTTTGCCAAGTGGTTGTTTGGGTTGATGTCGTATATCATCAGTGATGGTTACCATTCCAAAGTTCCCCCTGCTCAAGCACAGCTAAACATTGAAGAAAGAGAAAATAGGACATTTACCAAAAGAGCATTAGCCACTATTACGAATCTGAATCTCTTGCTCACACATGTGAACACCCGTGGTTGAATACAAGTACACTTTACATGCGGCGAATCTGTGTGCTTAGTTTGGTGGTTATTGTGGAATCCCAGTGACCACGATAGAAGTTAACATGTTTGGCAGCGCAGTCTTCTTTGATAGGTGCTTCAGGGCTCTTTAGGCTGCACCTCTCTGTTAAGCATATACTTTTTCATAGCTCCTTCTATAGCGATTAGCGAGATCACTCATAAGGCTAGACAGCCTCCACTTCATTTTCCTGCTGTCTATATCTTTTGTTATGATCCACTGTCTTGGCCTGTTGTGATTTATGCCCCTGAAGGGAAATTGTCTTTGTTTTCTAATCCAGAAAGGGAAATAGCCTTGCATCTGCTGTTTTAGGACATTCATACGAATGTGGGATGTGACTTTGCATATTCTTCTTGTAAGTTGAGGGGACTAAGATACATGCCTAAAAGATAAAACTCTGAAACTTTCCTGTCATCGCATTAAGTTATCTGGCCTTCTTCCTGTCCCCTTAAACATCATCCTTTACTTACTTTTTCTTCGTTATCTTTGTTTTTGGGCAGGAGCTGCTAAGGCGGGAGGGCAGCAGGAACCAAGGCGGCATCTCGTTTATGATTGTTGTTATTATTGGTTTGCTCGGCATCATCTTGGGGTACTTCATGAAGAAGACTTAATGAGTACCCGATTAAATTCTCCCAATATTTTCTCTCCTGGTGTTCCTCTTTGTTTCCAATCTTCAGGGAAGCGATGGTGAAAGGAAACAAAACAATGGACAAGGGAGGGTTTTACTGCTCTTCTGTTCTGTTTTTTCCCCTGTTGTGAAGTTAACCAATTGAATTCAGGTGGGTTCATGGATCTGTAGCTGCCGGAACCCGGGATCGGTATTTAGCGAGTTCTTTTTCGCTGTCAATGCATTCTTTTTTGCTGTAACTCGAAGAGGATAATGATTCATCAGTCTGTCTGTTTGTCACTTTTCTTTTGCTTCTTCTTTTGGTGGTTAGAACTTTTCGGAGGTAGCTGTGAAATGTCCTGACTAGTAACTGTTAAATAAATCTATCCTTTCTTCATACTCTGCCCGAGTCTGGATTGCCCTTATATTCATGTTGGGAGCAATCAGATCTGCTCATCCAATTAAAACGCAGGCAGAGAAGTGAAGCTCGGCACCATGTGAGTGGTTTGCTCTTGGGCTACGAGGCTTCAAGCTAATGCCATGGCTCATGGTGCTGGTTTGGTGATTTTTTCGGACTCTGCCGACTGAATTCCAGAGTCTGTTGAACGTCACAGATGATTCTGGAAAGAGGACCATCTACGTAAAACCATCGGCCTAATTTCCTAAAAAACTCTCAACTTTAGGTCTAAATGTCCCAAAAAAAATTTTCTCGAAAAAAATCTCAAATTTTAGGTAGTGTCTCAAATTTATCCTGATTTTTTTTTTGTCTAAAAAAAAATTTCAAATTTTAGGTACAATCTTACATTTACCTTGAATTTTATTGTCTTAAAAAATCTCAAAATTTCAATATATTCTTGAATATATCTTGTGATCTAGTTTCAACTTGACGTGGATTTTCACGACGATAAGAAAAACCCACATTAGCAAAGTAATGGGTCTATAGATACGGATCGAGGTGGCATTTTCACCTTAATAAAAAAATTTCTCCAAAATGAAACCGTTTTATGAAAATTAAGGACAACTACCGGCGATTTTTGTATAGAGGGCTAGTGGAGTAGATTTGAGATTAGAGTAAAAATTAATGATTTTTTTTTTTTAGACAAAAAAAGTTCAAGATAGATTTGGTACTGTAACTAAAATTTAGGATTTTTCTAAGACAAAAAAAAGTTTGAAAATTTTTTGAGACTAAATTGGAGACAAAAAAAAAAAGGTTCAGGATAGATTTGAACTTGACCTAAAGTTGCGATTTTTTTAATGGAATTTGGCCGAAAACCACCAAGATTTTAGACCCATTTTCATCTTACGGGGTAAAAAGCGAATTCACGGTAGAAAATAATTGAGAAATTCTTATATTTATTTAATATCGCCAATATTTCGGGGAAATAAAGTAGAGAGAGAGAAAAGATTTTTTTTTTTTTTTTAGGGTCAAAAGTGAGAAAAGAGTTCGACGGCATCTTCTGCTCAGTCTCGAAGTTTCTACACCTCTCTGCATTTACGTGGATCACCTCGATTCGCTTTCACGTACGTCTTCTACATAAAGCAGAACCACCGCACGAAAACCAACCCCAACGATCATCGAATTTGTGCAGCCATGGCGTCCCGGCTCGCTCTCAGGAGAGCTCTTGCCTCGGCTATCTCCGGCAACAAGCTCGCAAGCCCGGTCCGGTCGGCTTCGGTGGCTCCGTTTATGACGGGGACACGCTCCTTCAACACCGGCATTCAGGTGACCAGAGCCGACGAAGGGAGCGAAGCCGTCGACGTCGACCGGACCCCTGACCGCTCTGTCTCTCGCCGCCGTGATCGCTCTCTCGCTCCTTTCTCTGGTTCTAAATTGACCCTCTTCTCTCTCGCTGGCTTTCGTTTCATTTTGGTACTTTCTTGCATTACTTAATCGGGATTCCTTCTTTGGTGCTCTCACTCTGTTTCCTGACGTAGTTGCTTCAGGAGGAGAGTTCAAATTTTTCTTAATCGTCAGGAATCTAGTGTTCTAGTATCCACGTGTCATGTTAAACTATGTTTGCCCATCAGCAAAACTTGCTAATTGATTTCTACTGATGAACGGCTCAATCATGGTGATTCAGATTTCTTCGACCCCTTCGCTCCGACGAGGAGCTTGAGCCAAGTCCTGAACCTCATGGACCAGCTAATGGAGGACCCTCTCCAGGCATTCCGCGGCGGGTCCAGGAGAGGGTGGGAGGTGAAGGAGGACGACAAGGCCCTTCAACTCCGGATCGACATGCCCGGGCTTAGCAAGGGCGACGTGAAGGTGGTGGTGGAGCAGAACACCCTGATCATCAGGGGAGAAGGCGGGGACCCGGAAGCGGGCGAGGAGGGCCGCCGGAGGTACTCCGGCAGGATCGACCTTCCCCCGAACGTGTACAAGCTGGACGAGATAAAGGCGGAGATGAGGAATGGAGTGCTGAAGATTGTGGTGCCCAAAGCGCAGGAAGGAGAGAGGAAGGACGTGTTGGAGGTTCCGGTGGCGTAAGAAGAGAGCAAGTGTATGTTTGTGCGTGTGTGCATAGGTTTGAATGTAACCCAACTTTGTGTTCTAGTTTAAGAATAATGAAGACTGCGAGCAAATATTAGATTGCGAACAGAGCAAGCATCCATTGACAAACCAGTTTACCCTTTGCCCAGATCGAACAACATCTTGTTCTCCGCATCTTCTGACCGATCGGCGGTTCCTGCGTAACCATTCCGCAGAATCCCATGAAGCACATCTCTCAAAGGTCTCGCCTTTACATATTTGCAGCTCGAAGATTGAACTCAGAAATTGCGTATATCCACTCAAATTTCAATTGAAGCTTGTACAGAATCAATCTGTAACACTCTGACGCCACTCATCTGTTTGAATTCAGGACCCATCCGCAATCGCATACTATGGGGAATCGACAAAATCAATGTTATCCTAAAGAACACCAAAAATGAAAAAAAAAAAAAAGGGGTGAGGAAAACCCGCAAATCCTTGAACGGCAATCTCTCGGTAACGCGATCCTAATCGTCGTCGTCGTCTCTCTTCTTGGGCTTCCGGTAAGTCTCTTCGATGTGCTTCGCGATCAGAAGACCGGTGCCCGTGAGCTTCTTGATGTTGGGCACGTTGTAGTTCTGAGCCACGTAGACGCCGAAGGCCGTCCCTGCTAAGAACGAGAAGCAGCTCCTGATCAGTCCCATCTTCGCAGCTCGCAGATCTCGCGACTACGAAACCGAACGCTTCTCTATCGCTTCGCCGATGGGCGAAAGGCGGTGCGAGCTGCCGGTGCGGCGGAGGAGCCGGCGGGCGCTGCGCTGGTGGTGGATGCGGCGGCGGCGTCGTCCGATCAGACGGAGAGCGATTCGGAGGGGGTTTTTATGGTGGGTTGCGACTTGCTGCCCACGGGGTTCTCTGCGTTCGACCTGACCCGTTTCCCAAGGGAAGCGCCCTCATTGGTTTGTTCCATGGACCGCTCGGGGCTCGGGCCGGGCTCAACGAGAATTTTGCGGGCCTAATGATCGGGCTCGAAAATGGTGTTGCTTTATTTGAAATTTCGGGTATAGATCCTAAAATCATTATCAAGTAACATGGACAACGACACGTGGTACAACACGTAGATAAGTTATTTTCAAAAGACCGGAGAATTCTAACACATTGAGACACGTTGTGTATTATACTTATATTTTTATGTAAAAAATGAGCGGTGAGTTTCTTCTTCTTCTTTTTCTATTAAGGATTCATGATTGCATTTTTTTTTTTGTGATGGTTGTGTTTATTAATTTTGGAATGGTTGGATATATGATTTAAGTATATATATATATTGATAAATTTACATTTAAACATTTCATTTATTGAAAATGCTTAAAATTGATAATGTGCGTGTGGAAATGGCTTGTCGGGATGCTGGACTCACACATTGCTGGCGTGTCCGGAGCGCCGACCACGTGTTGATAGCATATCGGAGAGTGTCGGACACGATACGGAGGTGCCCGAAGAGTGTCGGTGCTTCTTAGATCATACCGAATACTTCCCTCGAAGTCTCGATCAATTTCAATCGATGATAGATCTTTGCATAAAGATGATTATATGCAAATTCATGTTAAACAATGTGAGATTCTTTCGGGACACGACCATCCGATTTGCTGTTTACAAAAAATGACGCGACAACTGATTTTGTTGGGGAATTTACTCGATCATTCCCGAACCTATTATAAGGATGCGAATTCATTTCTAAACTTTTTGACTTTATCGGCCTAGTTCTAGACATTTGCATGAAATTTCAATGTAGTTATTTTGTCAATTCTCAATGGAAAATCCCGACGTGGCGTTTCGGTCATCGCCAACCTTTCTAGGTGGCATCCCGCCATTCATTTGATAGGTCTAGGGATAGGCTGGACAATTGGCCACATCTCCCTTAAGTTCAACACGACCACGCACGAGACACTGTCGCATTGTCCATAGATATACGAGCTGACATGACCCAAGCATGCAAGAAACACTATAGTGGTCACAAAATGAAATGTTGGAGGAACATAAATCTCTTTCGCTAAGATGCGCAATGAGGAAATAGACATGCATAATTCAGAAAAATACGTCTGCCAAAATGAAAAAAAATTCCTCATTTGGCTTTACTTAAGTCAAATAGAGAAAAGAGGAAATCATCATCACTCGGGGCTACAGCAGATGTTTGCGCACATCCTTACAGTGCTTACTCATATGTTCGCGACGTTGTCTATAAGACGAGCGTATCAAGATGTATTTCCACACTAGCTTCATCTGCAGAGATTTTAGTATTGTTTTATCTTCGCTACAACAAGTCAATCGCAGTTATTATCGTTTAAGGTGCGCGTGCGAGGATGTTAGGCAAAAGAGTCCTACATTGGAGATGGAGCGTCATGTGGAGCAGTGAATTTATGGTAGTTGGCCTTGGCCATAACTTGCCGGCTCAATCTTAGGAGTGGAAGGATGAATCCGATAGGAGATATTGACGAGCTCTTATTTGAGCTTTCTCTTGGTGGCAAGTGGCAACACTCTCTATATGTATCTATATATTCAAGGAATCTAGAATGTGACTCTCTAATCGAGATGTCACATGGTGTTTCCCGGCATCCTGTCGAACTCGGTAGGGCCTGAAGGGCACATGTTGTCCCTTGCCGGCATCTGTCACAACTTGGCTTGGCTTAGGTGAAGATTTGAGTTGAAATGGTGGTGATGCAAAAGGATACCCGAATTAAGGTTGAATAGATTTCGATACAATTGCGGGGTGTTAAAACGTAAATCCCATGTCGAGGATGCGGGGTGTAACGGGGGACAATTGTGATAGAGATAGAAAGAGAGAGAGAGAGAGAGAGATATGTGGGCTCTCTTTGGACGGGCTTCACGTTTTGAATTTTCCATTTTGGTAGTTACAAATTCTTGTGACCAAACGAGGCGGGCCGGCTGGCCGGCCAATTATTTCGAAAGCTCCATCAAGATTTAACAACGGTAGTGGCTAGCCAAATAGCGACGGTTGCTCTCCTGTCGCAGCTGCGGGGGTAGTTGATGGCCGTCGCTAGAAGTTATTTTTCTTCGATAGAGTCTGCGGGAGCACGAGGGAAGACGTAGACCGACTCGCCGGACGGAATCCTGTCTTGTGATGTTTCTTGTCGGAGCAAATATTGGTCAACATAAATCCCGTCGGGTCAAGGTAATTAACTACAGATGGAAGATGCTAGCCCGACAACTCGATAGTACCATCAGATTCTTCTGACCACACGATCTCCCAATCTATGAGTGTTTTATACAACACACGCGATGATAATGCGTGGATCTACTATTAAGATTGTACCGTCCATGACAATACGGTCTGTAAAATATTTCCATGTAATTAAGGATGTACAACGTGGGGGGCCCAGCACTGATGAGATGGCGAGGGCACATGGAGGTCTGCCACGTGGCATGCATGGACATATGCCGATGATGGTGGTGGTGGCGCATTTCGTAGAGGAAGAGAGCGCCAATGGCGGTCTGGCCATGCGACTGTGTCTCCTCCTTCCATTCGTTCGGAGGCCCCACGTGTTCCCCTTGTTCTGCTACAATTTCCTTTTGCAATCATCTTTCATTCACCCACGCACATATGTGCAGCATCAGAATAGGATTTAGGTGTCTCGATATCGATTCTTTCACGTTGCATGTCATCAATAGGGTTTTGGCGCCAATGGCATTCATAATCGGATCTCTTACGATGAACAATTCGAGCAGAGAAATTCCGTTCACGATAGATCAAATCGGTCGTGCCCCGTGTTCTTTTTTTTTTTTTTTCTTGTTGTGATTAAGAGTTGATGACTCAACCATTTTTTTTGTCTTTAAGAGATGTGTATCTTCAGTTCACCTAAGTATCTCTTGAGTTCATGTGCCTCTTTAGTTCATGCCCATTCAACTCTATACATGTAAATGAAGTTTTGAGAGAGAGAGAGAGAGAGAGAGAGAGAGAGAGAGAGAGAGAGAGAGAGAGAGAGAGAGAGAGAGAGAGAGAGAGAGAGAGAGAGAGTGAGTGAGTGTGTGTAGAAAAGGAGAATATATAACACCTTTATTCACCTTATTTTTCTCTTAGTGTGCCGGTTTCGGGAAGTGTTCGACTGAATCCTATTTGCAAATTGCTAATTTAAACATGTTCAAAGTATTGAATTTCGAGAGGCATAGTTGTTGAGTTTGCAAAGTACCATTTGTTGGCGGGAACTTATCGCTTTAAGAAGATTCAGTAATTCATACCACACCTCCTATTTAATTTTTTTTTTACGATCCATTCAAGTTTTTTCTTGCATGATGCAAGGCAAGGTCGAATGATTGTGGCGGCCGACCAATGCAACTTGTGGCGATAGTCCAAGGAGGCTCTCCACTCGCGTCTCTGCCTCATCACACCTAGCGAATGGACTCTCGTGCTCAAAGCATTTCCTCGTTTTCGAGACTACATCTCCTCTCGAAGATGGACTGTCCCGAGTCGAGACCCAGCACAAAGTGGGGCAATAATCTGTTCACTCAGTCCGGTAACCGCCGTTTGTCAGAGTTAGTCCGTTATCGCTTTCTCATAGCTAGTACTTCTGGTTGGTTCATTCACTGGTTACAACAAACAGTATAATAATACGCTAAATCCTGTTATCGGAAATCCAATTGGAAATCCTTTAACCTACATGTCGGAATGACATTCGCTCATGGTCGTGTAAAAGAACAAAACTCTCAAAATGGTTCGGGCCTTTCTACATCCATACTCATTCACTTACTAATGTTTTGTACTTTTAACAACTTTATCTCTCGACCAAAAAAATGGAAGAAGGGGCGGCACGTAAAAGCCATATCGAGCCATGCAAGTAATAAATTCCGGCACCGGGATAGTGTGTCGAACCACGTGGGTAGGCCCTGAGACAAAGTACTATCTTTCTTAATATTCCACCACATGATGCCATGTCTCCCTCCGAAAGCTTTGTCCCACTTTGAGCTAGCTGAGGATTTTCCATCCATAGCCCTAATTTTAACAGCCTGCCTGCAGATTTTCGGCCGGAAAATGAACAAAAAATGGAAAAGGTCTGAAAGAACATCGATAGATTCGTGCCCAAATGTCCTATGTTCATATGTTTGTTAAGTCAGTCTCAATTTATTCGTGTAACCATATAACGACTACGTGTATATGGACATTCTTCATCAAGAAACCTCATCATGGGATGAAGGGGAGTAATTAAACTACAAGTTTTTATTCCTCGTGTCTTATGAAAGGGGAGAATTGTCCAAAAAGTTCTAAACCTATTGCACAATACCCAATTCGGTCCTAAACCATTTAATTTTACAAATAGAGTAAGAAAAAAAAATAGAGAAATATTAAAAAAAAAATTATGAAAATACTATTATAAATTGTCCACGTCAACGTCGGCCATGCCATATAAGACAGCCGAAGTCTATGTTAGCAATTTCTGGCTAAAATTGGCTGAATAGACTTAATTGGCAAAGTGTGAAAATATTGATGACTCAATTGACAAAATTGAATGGTTTATGATTGAATATGCAAAAAAGCAACATGTGTAAGACTTTTTTTTTTTTGGTTGCAATTTCCCCCATGCGAGTACATATATAAAATGAAAATTATGTGCTAAACCTATATCATTCTTTCACTCATGTTTGATATGCTATGCTATAATGCATACACACACTGAACTTTCTTTCATGAGATACGGGGTTCGTAGAGGTCTCGAACAAGCTAAAAACTTATGTTTTCTTCGGTTAGGATGCACGTGTGAGTTGTGTTAAAGAAATTCCATTGTTAAATATGTCTTGAATTTATGTACCCGGTCCAGTTCATCTCCCGATCCGACATATTTTTGTGCGGCCCAAAAGTGGAGAAAAAATTGAGATTTAGTTTGTGACGCGGAGAGTTGTGCCGATAGGCCCAATCTGGAGCAAGTGAATAAATCTTTATTGCGGTACGAATAGATTTGTATGGGGGTTCGGGGGCAATGCCCTCGAGAAAAATTCTTTGGGCCTCTATTTATACTGCGGCTATGGTTTCTTTTCTATTGGTATTGAGGATTTTCCTTATGTAAGAGACTAGTGAGCCGTGTGCTTTAGTTCGATCGAAAAGATCGATTTACGTAATCTGTACTCTCTTTGATTATAGTGAAATCTTGTTTGCCTCGCTCGTGGATGTAGATCACCTCGATCAAACCACATAAATTCTTGTGTTACGTGTTCGCTTTCGCATTTGTTACAACATCCATATATAAGAATTGATGGTCTTGAGCGGTTAACATATCTTAGTTGGCCAATAGCTCATTGATTTAAGCTTTTGAGTGAAGGTGGATCCAACCGAATATGTTCACGGGCTCGGACTCGGATTCTCTCTTAGCGATCTTCCCGAGTGAAAGCATCGGGTTTCTGCTGCGCGCTCACAACATCTTCTTTGTTCTTCAGCCATGTTTTTTTACTGAGAAAAATTCGTGTCGGGAGACAACAGGTGTGGACCCCTCAGTATCTCCAGTCTCGTGTTTCATATCGAATGCAATTTCATCGCGATCTCCAAACACCTGCATGTTCTCCTTTCATGGCGTACAAAACCAAGCATTTAATGCTTCTGCTTCCTCTCACCAATATGCCTCCACTTCCAGCCATTACTTAATCCGGCAAAAGAGCCTGCGAAACAAGAACTGTTAACGTCCCACAAAACAGACGCTCTGAGTCTGCTTCGAGTCATTCTTTTCCAGCTTCCTCACAGAGCTGAAGATCTTGCTGAAAGATAACCAACAGCACAATGTCTGGTTCTGTACCTCTCTTCCTTCTCTGGTCGTGCCTTTTCGCGGCGCATGCATGCAACGCTCGTCGTTTCAGCCCTAATGGCGGACGAAACCCTAGCAACCCAGTACATCGGCTCGGCAAGGTTGGTTTGCTGTTCCTCGTTCTAGCTCCCTCGAATCTCATGCCCCAAATGCGAAGCCCGTCATGATAAACTTGATCGGTTTCCCTCCCGTGCAGGATGTAGAAATTCGGAATTTGCGTCACGGAAAGGAAAATAGCGCGGAGATCATCATGGAAAGGATTCATCACGAAGAGCTCAAGGATTTAATGGGTCATCTGAGAAAGCAACAAGTCATCGGCGGAGTAAATTCAGGTTAAAAAACAAGCGCACACGTCGTACATAGGCGTTAACCATTTTTCTTTTTTGTACACGACATAGGCGTCCAAACCTTTCGGCTTATCTTATGGGGTCTCATCACATCTCCATGTTCATATTTCTTTAGTTTAATGCTCATTGTGTGCTTGTATTTGCATTATTTACGTACATGGCATCAGTCGGAGTTCTTCTTCGGCACATGCCAATGAAAGAACATGAGGTATTCAGTGAATAATACTATTCACCATTTCGCATTATCTTTTGAGAGATATAAATTTGCTTTTGGCGATGCGAATATAAATTTGTTTTTGGCGGCACGGAAATCAATCTTATGTGGATGAACTCCGGATTTTTTGATGAATAATTGCAGTTTCATCTTCATTAGTAGCTTATAATAACTCCCATCTCCTACATGGTAGATGTAGCACCATAGGAAGCTCAAAAACTAACACTGCAAATGTCAATATTCACCCATGCCCAAGAAGTAAACAAAGAGAAAGGAGATAAAGTATGGTGACATTATCGCTATAAATTTGTCTACGGCTTCTTTTGTTGGCATTCTTCTTCGAGTTTTCAACTCTTTGTTATATGCTTATGCGATATCAAATTTTGTGTACAAGAATAATGACGGGTTACGCGAAACTGCACCCTTTGCGATAGCCATGTCCTCTCTAACATTTTCGGCATGTTAATTAAGCTTTCTTTTTGGTATTATCGCTGATATATAATCCGTCTCGTGCATCGCAGGACAAGAGGGCAGCGTGGCAGTGCCCTTTAAGAGCCATCAGCATAATGCCGATGCCAAACTGGAGGTAAACGATTTATCTTTCTGATAGATGTGGATTTCGGGGTTTACTATGATCAAGGTCATAGAGAGAGCTTAGCTAGAGCATTTGAGTTTCATCCGCTCTTATATCTATATATCTCCTAACTTTCAGTTATCCATACCTGACATCCAATACATACTTGACCTCGATTCGCTCGACCGGTGCAGGCACACAGTATTTCGAAAGCCAGGTTGATGATGGAATTTGCAAATAGTAATCACAACGAGCAAGCTATAGATTCTGGAGAATTAGACGACGCGAAGGGCGACGTGATGGTGATGGACTATGCACAGCCCCATCGTAAGCCGCCCATTCACAACGAAGAACCCTGACTCAAGCTATATCGTTCCTGCTTTTGCGCTATTTCGCTTCTCTGGGGTGGTGGCATCCATCTCTATGTAATTTGATGTAATAATAAATGAAGCTCGAATCGTCTTGTCCGATCCGAATCCATGACATTGCAAGATACAGTCATTTAAGTGCTAGTGCCCAAAAGCAGATCTGGTCACTGGCCAATCCTTTTTCACGAAACAAGTTGCTTCACTTCTGTTACTAAAAGGTTAAAAGGAGGATTTCCCTTCTCCGTCGAGGATCAAATCAGACAAAAAGTTATCGTCAAAGGATCAAATCCAAAGGATGATGGCGAGTGCATAGAACTAACATGGACATTTTCCGTGAAGCCAATGACCACAGTGAGACAAGATTTGGCATAGTACATAGGCATGTCCCTTGTCCACAGACCAAGTTGGAATGGACACAGTGATTAAGGATGCAAGAGACTAGTCAGAAAGAATTACCACCCCACCGGTCCTGCGTTTCTCGTAAAAACTGCTCTTACTTTCTCCGATTTTCTTAGTACGAATCATGCCAACAGTCTAGAAGAATAATAAATCTGTCCAGGTGGTCCTAAGGGACCAACATAGCTGAAGCTACTGCCTTTCTCTGAACTAGTCAACAAAATTGTTGATGGTAAATAAGGGAGGTGTTGAAAATATCACCACCCCGACCTGAATATCGCAGGAAAGCAAATTTCGACCAACCCTCTTGCCATCTCAGATCAGCAGCCTCATCGGACTTTTTCTCCGACAAGTACGATAGAGCTTCCTTTGGAGTATTCCCGTACTGCAGCTGACGATGAAGGGTTTGACGCAATCGATGAATTGAGAAGTCCGTATTCCAAGCTTCAGATCTACCTCCCCACCTCCTAGCCAGAAGTAATCGGGATTAAGCTTCACAATGGCTTCGTCCAGGATCACCTGAAGTAACATATTTTTCATATAAGAATGTCACTTTGCAATTAAATATGTATATAAATGCTCTCAAGGAGCATATTTTATATAAGAATAGCGAAAGTACCATGAAAGAGGGTCACTATTGCCAAAAATAGGCAGCTGCTATCATTTGTTAAATTTGAATATTTATATAACACTAAACTTAAAATCATATATCTGAAAAATACCAGAACAAAAAAAAAGGGGGAAAATGTATGAATGAAGATAGTAATTTCTTGGATTGTATCCACTTGTTCCTTAGATGTTAAGAAACGTAAGACATCTCTATACATGGTCTGGACCACAAAGACATTAGGAGATACGAGGGTTAATGGTCATTAACTTCATTTATAAGTAATAACTTATGGCCCTCGAGATGTTTACGATAATGGACCACCTAAACAGATGGCACAGACATTTGCAGGAGCAGGACGAAAGCCATTGAGAAAGAATTCAAACTTCCTCTCTTCAAAGATAACCAAAAGAGTCGGGACTCGTTTATAGGCCAGACACCCTAATAACGAGCTAGAAAGAAAGCACTTTCTCATAGACCATCAAACCTCAAGGACCCACATGTTGCAGCTTATAAAGCAGCCCAGGTCAATAGAGTGACACCAAATGCAACAAGTATGTCATGTAATGTCCATGTGCCATGAAACAGAAATAAATACTTGTTACAGCCAAAACAACATCTTATTTCGTGTTATGAACATGGGTAGAAGTTGAGAACAACCTGGCCTGATGAGACAACCAAGGTTGCACAAACAAACTTGAAGCAAGTAACAGAAAGAGAATACATTGAATATTCATTCATACGCCCAAAAAAAAAAAAAATTCAATCAGTATAGCCACAGATATGGTGTTCTATACCGGAATCTCAGTCTTCATGCCAATACATGTCACTGCGTTGTGCTCAAATCCAGTCAACATCAGGGATGTCTCCTCGGGGGCGAGCCTCACTAAAAGCAGAGGCAGTCAATAAAACATTCCATTCACAACTACCAAGGTCAAAAGAAGTACATGCCAAGTATTAAAAGCATGAAAGAAGAGATTTAACTTTCAAGACCAGAAGAAGAATTTTATTTTTTCACCAGTTCCATATCTCGAAATGTTCATAGCACAAAGCTAATCCCTGTCTCAAATGAGAATAGACCCCTTATTTCCACCGTACCCTTTAAAAGTACCTGACCTAGTGCATAATCACATGATGGTTCTCACATATGGCCAGTCATGGATATGCCTGAGCAGCACAACCGCCATGTTTATGTGCTGTCACAGGCCTGCAGCAACCTAAAATATGTCCCATGGACAATATGTCAAGTTATTGATTGTGAATCTAGCAGTCATAGTTCCACCTGTCATCACTCACCCCAGCAGATACATGTGTACTCATGCCTAAATGTCCCTAAATTACTCGACATTGATGCAACCCTGAAAAGATATGTCAACATGGAGGAAGTGGGAAATCACTCTCCAAGAAGACGGGCAATCTCGTCAATAGTAACAAACTGTTCCAAGTTATCGTTGTAGAAATGAGGAATCGCTCTTTGAAAAGACACAAATTTTCTTATTTGAGGAAGACCCATCTGAATCTCATAAATAGCAACAAGCCTTCCAATCCAATTAATCAGACTAGTCACAGACATTATGGATACTTTTTTCATACTATCCTAACAAACACAGCAATCCCCAACCCCCTGCCTACAACCATTATCAGAATGTGATAAATATAACAAGAGAAATCAGTTGAGCATCCAAATACTAGTTAAAAAAGTTCAGCTTAGATTAAAGAATGGTATCTTGTTGAAAAGTTCCTATTGTATCGCTCGAATCATGTTATGTCGTTAAAATTAGCTAACTCTTAATTAATTAACAAGGATTCGGTCCAAGTATACACTCAATACTTATCTTCTTAAGAAATAATCCCGAAACATTTCTTTCGCAGCAGAAACTGCTGAACCAGCTGATTGTAAATCGTTTCCCTCTATTGGAAATAGGGGGAAAGAATTAATACGAGTAGGCATGAAAACTTCAAAATCTTTCCAAACAAAGGGTTAGAATTCCGAAGACATGAAAACTTAAAAGGCATCAAATTTGTCTCAAATACAGACAAACCTACTACAGAAAAGACATTGTCCAACTTGAAACTTTATGCTGAGAAGGCAAAGTTGCATGATTTTCAAAGTCGAGCAGCTCCTAAAGATGAAATAATCCCTTACTAATGTATAGATTAAAAAAAACATAGAATAATTCATTGCTATCCATGCTGATATTAGTTATGCACTGTCATGCTTTGATGACACCGTCTCGCTTCTGAAGATAAGTCTAAGAAGGAGGTCTGTGTTAAAGCACAGATTACCTAAAACCATAAAAAAAAAAAAAAAGTACGGAGGAATCCGAAGGCTCAAAACCAGCTACTCCTGTCATCAACTGGCAAGCTAGTTGTGGAAAAAGGAACACCATTAGCAGAGGGAGCAGCTTTCAAGAACTGTCATCTCACATAAAAAGACCTAATTTCAGGGCAAAACTGAAAGAAGTACCTCCCCGCGTGCCGTCATTTATTAAAGCTATTAACTACGTAGATAGGACAGATTGGTTACATGAGGGTATCAAAATCAAAACTTCACCAATTGGTTCCAAAAATTGAAAAACCCAAAGGCAATAATACCAATTTTCCGTTTACATTATGGGCTTGCCTTCTTTGCAAACAAGAATGGATTGCAGCCACTAGATATTCATACTTGAATCAACTTGCACTTGAAATAAAGATATTAAACTAGAGACTCCAACAGTATGTTGAGTTCACAGAGAATAACAAGCTTTTTTGTCACCTTGTTTCACCCCATAGCATTAGCCAGTCGACTGTTGCCCCATTAAGTCCAGCCTTAAAAGATGAGCCCACATTTCCACATACATCCAGTTTAAACTGTAACCTTTGAAATTAAAGAAGTATGGTGAATGGAGAGTAACTTACAATTGAATTTCTTTTTTGGTACCTTGCTATCGTTGAGTGCATAAAGATAGTTTTTTAGAGCTTCGGCGTTAAGCCGAGCAGTATACTGCAAGATACAAGGTAAAAGTGTTAGTGTGGCTAGTACTTCAGCAGGATACAAACTGATCTAGAAAACGATACCTGAACAACTACAAGATAATACTTTGAATTGTTTCGATCATTGCAATCAATGACAGTAGATGGAGCTTGAGTATTCACCTGAAGTCAAGGAGGCAACATTAGCTCCAAAATTGAGTTTGACTCAAGCTTATCATTCCTTTTCATAATATTTTCATGTTCAGAAACGATAATGAGCCCATTTGGAAAATAAATTATAAGAATTTTTCCAACCATCAACAATTGCAAGGCATGAACTTCACATGCAAGATAATCATCAGATCTTGTGCAGGCAAAATTTCATATGCAAGATAATTCTGATTTTTTTTTTTTTAACCAGCAATGCACAACCAATGTATGGAATAACTACTTGTGATGAATTATGGGGAAAGTTATTCGGACACATTATGTGTATCCCCATGCCCTTCAACTATGCAAGACATAATCTTTATCACTGAATAGCAGAAAACCACATACATGCTGCAAAAAGATTACTCAACAGTCCATGAATTAGCTATTGGGAGCAAATTTCCGGAAAGGCTGGAGATTTGCCCTATCCCTGAAAGATATCAGCCACATTACATGTCTAAACACGTTTTGTGGAAAATAAGTGATTTAGAAATTTTTTTCCTAAAAACGATCATATGTATTGCTTGCAATAATTAGCTAATAAAAAATATCACCATTACCGATAACAATTTGTGTCTACACATTTAAGTAGACAGTGAAAATATTTTTCGTTTATTCATTTTTGTAAGCGGTATAAGCGGTTTTTTTAGAAAATATTTTCCAAACACTCATTTTCCGCTCAATAGACAGAACCTAAAGCTACAAACCACTTTATAAGGCATAGAAATGATCCAGATTAAATACGTAGAGACTATACACTTTTGCGTTCATTTACATCCCCTGCAAAAATAGACAAGAATAAGTAGCCCATTATTTCGTGTAAAGAAAAGAACCACAACTAGTTAATGTTTCTACGACAATGTCCTTTTCCCTTCTATTTGCTTCTTATTTGAGCCGTTAACTGTTTTTCTGGGGGATATTGAGTCTTACATTTACATTCAGTTTGATTATACTTGCGGAAACCAACATTTTCGTAAATCCATGAGCAGATGATCTATATAGACACATAGATCCAATTACCCATTGAGAGTATTAGCATTTGTACACACATGCAGGTTGCTTACATGAATGTCTGGGACCAAGGCCCTGCATGTTAACCTTCCTCATCCTCAATTCTCAAACGCCATAATTCTTCTCCTGAGGACCTTAGCGCTATAATATCATCCATAGGGTGTCTTAAACCGTACCATCATGTCTGATATTACTTCTGGAAAAGGACGGAGATGAAATCTATAGGTATGGTTTTCCCTCTCTTTGCAAATCCATGCTCATCGTCGCAGCTTATACACAAACTACTTATTCTGGCAAAGTTATGCAGTAGCATGTTAATTGACTGCCAATGGAGAACCAGGAAACAAATAATCTAACTAAGAATTCAACAAAACAAAGACCATGGTTGCAATTGCTTTCTTCAGCCATTCATTATCAACTCCGGCACCTCCTCTAACTACCTCGTAGTCATCTCCACCTTACAAAGTTTTCTGAAATGTCTGCATTACTAATCATAAATCAAAGTCATCTCAGTTTTCTTATCTATTAACACCATCCATCTTAAACTTTCTACCTTCCAAATCAAAATTAACGACAATAATCGTCGTCCAAGGACTCAATTAGAGGCCAAAAAGCCGAAAAAATCAACAGCAGAATGCTAAAACGAACCGAGTATCCCCTACGCATACTCTACTCCACTCGTCTATGCAATGAAAATCACAAGCAACCTAGTGCTGACTTCCAACGAGCTCAAGCAACACGAAGAGCATCCACAACACATAAAAACATCACTCGCCATGACGATGCTTTTGCACAGATGATCAATTGAGCGCGCGCCGAGGATCCTCTGCCTCTCCTCGTACGACCGCTCGTAATAATCCCCCGGAACTCTTTTGAAGGCGAAGTCCGTGACGCCATTGCTCCTGAGAATCGCCGATAGGCGGGCTTCGGTGCCGGAGACGGAATCCGGAGCCGCGGCGCCGAGCGACGACAAGAGCCGTCCGGAGAGGGCCGAGACGGCGTCGCCGGTCGCGACGGGAGGCAAGGAGACGGCGAAGGAGGAGGAAGAGAAGGTCCTGGAGAGGAGAGAGAGCTCGAGGTTGGAAATGCGCTCGAGTATTCGGGATTGGACTCGCTGGAGCTCGTCCCATGCCTCCATCGTTTTTCGGTTTCCCGAGATCTTCCCCTTCTGCTGGACTGTTTTTTGTTTTTTTTGTTTTAACGGAGGGGTCTTTCAGGAAATACTGTATTCTTGAAGGACCTAATCTAATTCTTAAAAGGACCCAAACCGATCGAGATTAGCTTTTAATTTTTAGTTTTTATTTATATAAAGGGAAAAATCCAAAAAAGGGCCTGAAGTCCTCTTTTTTTTTCAAATTAGGGCCCCAAGTGAACTCTGTTGCAAATAAGGGTCCAAAGTGACATGATGTGTTTCAATTAAGGGCCCGAAGTGGCCACAGTATTTCAAAAATGGGTCCGGCCCGAAGGGCACTTTCGTAATTTCACATTTTAATTTTTTTGTTCATTTTCCTCCTTTTTTTCCCTTTTTTTATTTATAATTTTTAAAAAAAAAAGGAAAAAAAGCCGCACAGGTGGGAGGGCCGCCACTCCCGCCTGTGTGGCCGCCGGCACATCGCTTATGGGGGGTCGGCGACGGCGGTGAAAGCCGGCGTCACTAGCCAAAAGCGTGGGTCACCGAGAGAGGGTCGGGCCCTCTCCCGGATCCGTGTGGGATCGGCGGCCCCCGCCCGGATCAGGGGCCACGGGTCGTCGCCCGGGACCGGGCAGGGGTCATCTAAGCAACAGCATGGCCTCGGAGCGGCGGTGGGTCGCGAATACGAAGGCCGAGGGTGGTGTCGAGTCTCGTAGAGGGTAGCCGCGGGGTCCTCCGGTGGCGCGACGGCTCAAGGTACTAGGTCGGGTGCAGATCCGAGCTTCTCGGGCTCGGATCCGGTGGCGAGGGGAAGGCGGGCCGGCGATTGAACGGATGGCCGGTGGCGCGAGGTGGAGTCGGTGGTTGAGTGGGTGGCGGTGAGCAGAGAAGGAGATAGGGGTCGGACCTCACCGAGCTCGTGGGTTCGTGGGTCTCTCGGCCTCGGGTGCGGGGGCTCGAAACGGTGGCGGTGGCGGCGAGAGGCTTAGGACCAGACGGTCGAGCGCGCTGTATTGTAGGTGGGTTGAGGTGGACGGTGGCTGGCATCTACAGATGGAGGGGTGGCCGTGAGCAAATGAAGGAAGGAGAAGGAGAAGATGAAGACGAAGGAATAGAAAGAAAAGAAAGAGTAGGGGAGGGCCTGGTCGCATCAGGAAAGAGAGAGAGAGTGAAGGGAAAAAGAGAGAGAGAGAGAGTGAAGGAAAAAAAAAAGGGTGTAAAACAGATAAAAAAATAAAAATAAATCAAATAAATCAAATAAATAAAAAGATGAAAATGCTCTTAAAATCGGGTCCTTTTTTGAAATTTTATGATCACTTCAGGCCCTTATTTGAAATAATATTCACTTCGGACCCTTATTTGAGAAAATGAGAATACTTCAGGCCCTTATTTGAAACAGAGATCATTTGAGGCCCTTATTTGAGAAAACAAGAGGACTTCGGGCCCTTTTTTGGATTTTTCCCTTATATAAATCTCACGGTTCGCATACTTTAACTTAAAAAAAAAAAAATCAATTTTGAGACTTTCGCAGTATGTATTCAAACGTTGACACGTGGATTTACGCGTAGATTTTTTCTAATAATATTTTGGAACTTGAATAATATTTGTAGCAAACTATATGGAAAAAACACGTACTTTAGACTTCTTATGACAAGTGACCATTTTTGACACCTACAAAACATGACTCGAACGGGAGATAGCTCGTTTGGATTTGTAAATACTTGATTGTTTATGTGTCATCTTTGCGTTTCATCAGTTCTATTATCCGTAGCCGAGAACAAATGAGAAAGACGAGCAAAACTTCCATTATTATCATTTTGCATTTTGTGTGACCATCGTGTCAGAATTATTCAGAGCCATGATGCTAAGAGAAAGAAGGAATCGATAAGAAGAAAAGAAGAAATAGGAATGAGTAAAAAAAAATTTCATTCTTCCTGTTTTTTTATTGATACAACCTCGTGTATTTATAGTATTTTACGAGGAGAATAATATCTAATTTGATGATTGATGTGGAGGAGGAAAATCTGATTTCTGATTTGGTAGAGCTTGATTGATATCTGATTTGACGGAGTTGATTGTTAACACGTCGGCAAGAGAATTAATAGGTGGGGCCCGTGGGGCCGATCGAGGAAGTAAATCGTAATGATGAATTTAGAAAACGAGAGTTGAAATTGGACGTTTTCCCATTCATTTCTTGGGTAAATTAGTCTCCCTTTTTATGTTTTTTTTTTTGGCTAATAAAAAGGGTTTTGACCGGCTGGCCATTCTTTAGCTGAACTTCAAAAATCAAACTGCCCACCAACTCTGCCGACGAGACTCTCTGTTCCGCGCTTTCAACCCTCATTCTTCTTCCTCCGTCGTCGATCCCCTCTCTCTCTCTCTGTCTTTGACCCATCGAGTTCAGCGCACAGTCGCACTAAGAAGATGCACAAAGCTCCGTCGGCTTCCTCCCTCGGCCCCGGCGGCTTGGACCTGACCCAAGCCTTCTTCAAGCCGATCCAGAACACCGCGCCGCCGTCTCCCACCAAGCGCCACACCAAGATCGCCGTCGTCGGGGTCGGCAACGTCGGCATGGCCATCGCCCAGACCATCCTCACCCAGGACCTCGCCGACGAGCTCGCCCTCATCGACGCCAAGCCCGACAAGCTCCGCGGCGAGATGCTCGACCTCCAGCACGCCGCCGCCTTCCTCCCCCGCACCAAGATCTCGGCCTCCGTCGACTACTCCGTCGCCGCCGGGTCCGACCTCTGCATCGTCACCGCCGGGGCGAGGCAGATCGCCGGGGAGTCCAGGCTGAACCTGCTCCAGAGGAACGTGGCCCTGTTCCGGATCATCGTGCCGGCGCTCGCGAGGCACGCGCCGGATTCGATGCTGCTGATCGTGTCTAACCCGGTGGACGTGCTGACGTACGTGGCCTGGAAGCTGTCCGGGTTCCCGTCGAACCGGGTCGTCGGGGCGGGCACGAATCTGGACTCGTCCAGGTTCAGGTTCCTGATCGCCGATCACCTCGACGTCAACGCGCAGGACGTGCAGGTACCGGACGTCCATGTCTTTATTCTCTAGTTCGCCTTTTGCTTTATCTGCTCTGCTTTACTGGACTTCGTACGGTCCAGTGGTCATTACTTTTAATTTAAGTAGTTACTTAGCTTGCATTTTAAGCTGATATATTATTTCCATACTTTTAAATTGTTCATCTATTGATAAGAGATCTGCCGAAAGGTTAAAAAAAACAAAACAAGAGATTTCTATAATGGGAATGCTTTATAATTTTGTAGAGTAGTGTCGTACTTTATGAAAAATTGAGATTAATCTGTGGCAGAGAAATGCAATAATTTTAAGTTTCCTAAGCTTGTCAGATATAAATATCGGTAACTTTTTTGAATAAGTCTGTTCCAAAGGCAAAACATGTACTTATAAAATATAAATGATCTATGTTTTAAATAAACTGCGAGTTAATCTTTTTTACATTTAAGTAAGTATCCGCATTCACGTAACATTAAAGTAATGGGAGTTGTTTATTCCATTTGATCTAAAAAAAATTGGGGCAAAAATCCTAAACTATGCATGCTTTGACACATTTATGTGACGTAAAAAATCCAAAACTTATACCCGTATGACATATTTACTTCAAGTTTTTTTTAATTGTGACACGGAAAATTCCGAACTTCTATTTTTGCGACACGTTTATCCCAAATTAATTTTTAAGGGTGAGTTTGGGACAAATGTGTCACATCTTGTATAAGTTGGAGGTAAATGTGTCACATGATTACACGTATGACAAATTTATACTAAATCTTTATTTTTGATGTGGAAAACCCGAAATTTGTACTGCGAGACATGTTTTTCCTAAATCAGTTTTTTGAGGGTTTTTATATTACAGAAACAAGTTTGGGAGATCTAAGTTAAAGATAAATGTGTCACGCGATTACAAGTTTGAGGTTTTTCGCGTAATAAAAAGGAAGTTTGAGGTAATTGTGTCACGGTGAGCAGGATCTAGGTTTTTTATGATTTTTTTTTCTAATTATTCATAAATTGTGTTATAAATTACCAATATTTAATAAAAGTTTGTTCATTTCTTTACTAAGTTAATTCGTTTTCAAGTGAGGTTGGGTAAGACCCAAGTCTTGAAACGAAACGGTTTCCCCTCTTATACTCTTCCAAAACTAACCGGCATCAACGCAGTAAATCTTCGGACACCAATCTCGTATTCATAATATTTATTTTAATTAATGATTGCTTGCGATCGCATGATATGATGTGATATTCCTAATAACGGTTTGCTTTGGCATTTCAAGAATTGTTATATGCATTGAATTTGGAGCAAACCCTTCGCTCCCGATCTTCAATCTTTGGTTTTTAGGCCTACATCGTGGGCGAACACGGCGACAGCTCGGTCGCCTTGTGGTCGAGCATAAGCGTCGGCGGAGTCCCGATCCTGAGCTTCCTGGAGAAACAGCAGATCGCGTACGAGAAGGAGACCCTCGAGAAAATCCACAAGGAGGTCGTGGACTGCGCCTACGAAGTCATCAGCCTCAAGGGCTACACCTCGTGGGCGATCGGGTACTCGGTCGCGAGCTTGGCGCGGACCCTGCTCCGGGACCAGCGTAGGATCCACCCGGTCTCGGTGCTGGCCAGGGGGTTCTTCGGCATCGAGGGGGGCGACGTGTTCCTGAGCTTGCCGGCCCAGCTCGGCCGCGGCGGCGTCATGGGCGTGACCAATGTGCACATGACCGACGAGGAGGCGGAGCGGCTGAGGGGGTCGGCGAGGGCCATCTTGGAGGTGCAGGGTCAGCTGGATTTGGGCATTTGAGGAAGATAATGAAAGAAGCCCTTCCCTTTTGTTTCTCTACGTTGGCAACTTTGAACGCCCGGATTGTGTTTCTTTCTGAGATTTAGTCCCTAAATTTTGGATGATTGCAAAAGAAACCTTGATGATTCTCCTATGTCGCAATTAAGCCCCTCCCCAGTATTACTACCAATGAAAAGAATGTAAAAGAGCTTTGATCTCTTCTAATATAGTCTAATTGCAACTTTGTTTTTGGCTAAATAATGTTTCATCATTTTTTGCGATTTCCGCCTTATCTGACTCGGCCATTCAAAATTAGGTCCATAGTTTGAACCGCGAGAAAGCCCAAAGCCCGCATGGTAACACTTTTAGAAATGAATTTCTGTTCTAGAAGTGCTTCTGAAGTAGAAATTTGTTTAGTTACATAACATTACATTTCTACTTCTGAAGTTAAAAAAAGTTACTTCATTTTTAGAGATAGAAATATCTCAACATCAAGATCTCTTTCATTTCAGCTTTTTTTTTTTTTTTTTTCATTTTTAGAACCTCTCTCTCCCAACCACACCTTCGCCGTCGCCGCCCATTGCCAACCTTTTACGGTCTCCACCGCTCGCTGCCAACCTTCGCCAAACACCACCGCTCGTCGCAGTCCACCGCCCTTTCGTCACCAACCGCCTATTGTAGAGTCTCTGTCTTCAGCCGCTGGAGTAAAAATTTAATTTTTTTATTTTTAAAAAGTCAATAAATTTTTTAATAATGAAAAATATTTTTTAAAGAAGATTTAAAAAATTAAAAATGAAGTAAAAATCTTTCGGTCGTCGATAATAATTATTCGCAGAATATTTTATGTTAATAATATTCCATAATTAGAAAATTCTAACTGTTAACAAATAAATTTCTCCGATTAGAAATCAACTTCTATAGCAAAAGTAAAAAAATCAACTTCTGGATATATATTGATTTCTGAAGTAGAAGTGTTACCACGCGCGCCCTAAGATTGCATGTTTTAGAACTGTCCGGATGATTTCCAAGCAGATTAAACATGAAAAATATTAGATTCTTCCAATTAAAACAAGATATTGAGGTCGAGAATCTAATGGAGAAACTCATCTTTACATAATTTCCACTGAGATTTTATCCATTTTTTGGTGCGCTGAAATGGAGGACAAATTAGTAATTTTGTTTATTGTGTATTGGGCCGGGTCCAACGCCAATGGTCCGAATTTTGGCCCATTACGTTCCCGAAACCAGTCTAGTTCAGAAAACAGTCTGTAGACAAGTGCAGACACAGAAGAAACCTGCTTGGCACCCCGAGAAAGTGAGAGAAAGTGCGAGAAAATGGCTGCGAGACTGAGCCACGTGGCTTCGAGGATCATGGGCGGCAACGGCGTCGTCGCCCGCTCCGTCTCTTCCTCTCTCCGCCTCCGTTCCGGCATGGGCCTCCCCGTCGGCAAGCACATCGTCCCCGACAAGCCTGTAAGCGATTTCATTCTCGCTAATAGAAACCCTAATCCACCATCTTCGTTCTCGTATCGGTATCTTGGAGACACCGCGAGTGAAATGCAGTAGATGCGATCATTCCCGGCATTTTCCTAAATCATTTCCGATTGTTGATTTGCTGTTTTAGGTGCCTGTGAACGACGAGCTCATGTGGGACAACGGGACCGCATTCCCCGAGCCCTGCATTGATCGCATCGCGGACACTGTCGGAAAGGTTGGGTTTTTTTTTGTTTTGTTTCTATGGATTGATTCATTGATGGACTTTGTGGCATAGCTTCAACAGTAAATTGTGGTTTACAGTATGAAGCATTGGCTTGGCTTTGTGGAGGTTTGAGTTTCTTCGCGTCTTTGGGGCTTTTGGCTGTGTGGAATGATAAGGCATCGAAGATACCATTTGTAAGTCCAATGACTTGGGTTTAAGTTTGGTTTGAAAGTAGTGTTCATGTTGATCTTAATTGGTGAAAATTTGTTGTCTGTGCTCACTCTAATTAGCTAGACTTCTGACTCTTCTTGTTGTCCACTGAACATTGATGTAGCCGTGATCCTTTATTTCTCTTTGGATTGTGGAGATTCAAAAGTTGGTGCGTCTTTCACTTGGAAGCTTCTCATGTAACATGTGATGCATAGGGACTTACGTTTGTACACGTATGCGGATAGTCATGGAAGTACCTTTGACAGTTTGTTTATAGCTGTCCTGTTCAATTGGAAAACCGTTTAACTTGGGATCTTTGTTATGATTAATCTTTATTGGAGTCAGAGAGGATGGAATAGGATGCCAATGTGGTTTCAGAGTCTGCGAGTTTTATTTGTTCATGATGACCCCATTGAGATTATTTGTCCTGCCTATTTTTTTAATCTACGTTTGGTAGTAAGTAGGAGATCGAACCCAAATAGTGGTATTTTGGATTTCCCGTTCGTTATTGGTCTCAATGTTGAGCTTAGTAATTACATTGGGTTCCTAAATAAACCCTCTGCTTGTACATTGTTGGTAACTTTCAATTTTTTTCAAAGATCAGATACTTGTCTCTCTTCCATTCTGCTGGTGAGTTTAGGATTGTCATCTTCGTAACCCACTAACTTTTATCCTCTATCTCCAGGCACCGAAAGTATATCCGTATGACAACTTACGGGTGGAGCTTGGTGGTGAACCATAGGGAGGCTGCAGTTTGTTGATCTTGAAGCTTCTGTTGTTTCATGTGTGCTATACTCTGCCTTTTCTGCGGTTGGTAACTTTCAATAATGATCGATCAACTGTTCTTTTTCTCTTTCCCATGAAAGCAATATGTTGTTCCGCTGTTGCATCAGTAGAGAGATATGCAGGACTCTGGTTACATCCTATGTCTTTTTCATTCCATCAAAGTCGATTGTACGTATGAGTCATTTCGGTAGTATGCCACAAGGTCCCTATGGACAAGGGAACAAGTGAATCATTGCTTTGGGGCGCAAGCAGCCCTCTACCATCCATCTCATTGCTTTCCATCATCTCATATTATACTGTACCATATAAGACCATAGCCATCTATCAAGTGAGAGAAAGGTAGTATGATGCTCAGCCTTTTCATACCATTCTTTTCTGTCGAGTGATGTTTCTGGGATACAGATTCAAATGCATAACTAAGAAGGATGTCCAGCATCTTGGGATTTGAACGTGCTTTATTTAGGTCCGTCCTATATTGGGCACCCAGAATTTCATGAAGAGAAATGTTACAAGTACCTTCTTCAGTGTTTTACCCAAGATCTATGGTAAACACAAAAGAAAAAGACCTAAGGTAGCTGTAGGGGTGATACTGAGATCAGACGCTTGATTGCATTATAGGTGCTTTTGGAAGAGTCATGGCTCTTGTTGGCGGTTCTATGAAAATGGACTTCCAATTGAGAATATTTGCAGGTTTCTAGCTTTGTAAGCCATATCCACGTTATACACTAGGTTGAAAGGGAGGCAAAGTTGTGAATGGCATTGCTAATTTACATCACAGCCTAGGGATAGAAGCCAAATTTCCATGGGTCCGGCTTGTTGCTATGGAGGAGGATGTTCCTCACATATATATCTTTGCTTCCTAGGCATGTATAGTATTGGTTTTGCTTTGGAACACATATCTTTGTACACCCCATATGGATGGAAGTTCAAGCTATAACAAAGAAGTGATTTTGTGTTATGACTTTATTCGGCAAACTCCAAACTGCTTTCCTTTCATTAGGACAGGATCCAAAGAGACAATGGAAAGAAATATGATAGTCCATGAGAGAGTATTGGACATCCTAGGCAAAAGGCTGGTTTTCCTAATGTTGCTAAATTGAAGGATATGAAATGAGAGTCTCTCTATTTGCCTCCCAAAAAATAAAAATAAAATGAGTCTCTACACTACAAAAAAACAAGGTTTTAACCACGAAATTTGCAACGTAAATTTGGGAAAAATTCGTGGCAAATCGATTTTGCCACGACATTTGCAACGAAAAATATTTCGTTGTGAATTAGGCGTCGCAAATTTTGCCACGACAATTTTTATGTTTCGTTGCAAATTTGTCACGAATTTTGCAACGAAACCGTATTCGTCAGCAATTTGCAATGAAAGCATGTTCGTGGTACATCCGCCACGAAATAAATCTTCGTGGCAAATTTGCGACGACCATTTTATTTCGTGGGAAATTTACGACGAGACAATTTTCGTCGTACATTTGCGACGACCACTTATTTCGTGGCATATTTACGACGATAATGGTCGTGGCAAATTTGCGACGAAATATTGTTCGTCGTAAATTTGCGATGAAGATGTATTTCGTGGCGGGTTTGCGACGAGCATAGTTTCGTGGCAAATTTCCCACGAATATTTATTTCATGGCAAATTTTGCGACGGTCATAATTTCGTGGCAAATTTCCCACGAATATTTATTTCGTGGTAGATTTGCGACGGTCATAGTTTCGTGGCAAATTTCCCACGAATATTTATTTCGTGGCAGATTTGCGACGGACATGGTTTTGTTGCCAATGCGCGACGAATATTCTTTTCGTGGCAACTAAAAAAAAAAAATTTTAGTACTTATGTTGCAACGAAATTTGCGACGAATCCATATTTCGTCACTAAAACGGCGTCGCAAAATTTGCGACATAAATTTTGTATTCGTGGCAAATTTGCGACGGACATGGTTTTGTCACCTTTTTTTTTAGGCCATTTTATTATTTATATACATTAGCGATGGCAACATTAGGAAATTTAGCGACAAATATTTTTTGTGCCACGAACATTTTTGGAATTGTGAATAATACATTCAAACCACAAAGCACTTGGCATTTCAATTCGGCATACACATTTAGACCATCTAAGGGTTGTGAATCCCTTAGAGGAATTGGGGAATCAAATGTTTGGACCAACGGCTTCATTCCCTACGTACTACCTACGTACAACTTGCAATCTAGGGGTTCAATCTACCAGAAGCAACAAGACAACGAAATAAAGCCCATTAATCAAAGAGTTCACACCGCCCTGGACTTGAAAATTCTAGGCACAAGTTCTTGCTTTCAATGGAGAAACTTCAATTTCATTGTCTAGTCGATGCCAACTCGCACGGAAGGAAATCATTCAAACTTTCTCAAATTTGGGCCAATAGCTACCTGGAGAAATATGGTCACATATGCTGGTCGAACCGGTCGAAATCGCAAAGCAGAGACTATTGCCATCTCCCGACTTGTCACAATAGAAAAAAAGCAAGTATCGGACAAGGAGGTTACAAGAATCGGGAAGCTTAGTCTCCACCGTATACATGGGCATGTTGTGAAGTCGTATTTCTATATTCTTCTTTAGTCCAGTCGTAAATCACCAGCAAGGGTAACATTCAAGCCAAGCCATGAAGATTGAAGTTGAACAACTTTCTCGGTGATTTCACAAGCTAAGAAAAGCATCGGGAACATAATTATCCACGGTTAAACAAATGTGTGGTCATCGAGATGGGAACCTTCACATGTCATAGTCAAAAGACATTGCCTTTATGATTGGCTCTAGTGAGGCATAATAAGGCAAGATTAAAATAAAACTAAAAGATGATCTCATTGTATACGTCGTCGAGGCTATTATACTAGACAGAGCATACCAAATCCAATCCCATAATATGGACATTTCTCAATCTATGTCGACAGTGATACTAACAACATAGTTATTCTCTATGAACACTTCTTTATCCTAGGAAAAGCCTCGATGTACTATGATATGTCGACTCAAACTATAGCAATATCTTACTTTTTACTCATTCATCCCACCCTTTGCGGTAGTCTCACTCCCCCCAATATAAGACAACAAACAAGTCGGACCAAACAACCACCAAATAATTCCAAGAACACAGAAGCTAATAAAGAAGAAGAGTTTGCAAAAGCTCGCACAAATATGCAGATTTATTTGAGCAACTGTTAAGCCCACAAAAACAAATGGGAAAGGAACATAGTAACGACAACAAAAGCAATATGCAAAATCTTTTGATGCAATGATCACCGCAATCGTTATTACCTTGGTTAATGATCATACCATGTCTTCGTCTCCACCTCCTCCACCTTCTTGTTTAATCATTGGTATTACGTCTAACTAATTCTGCAGCAGCAGCATCATCAACAATCCCATCCTCATTGTCTCGCCCGGAATTTTGTCCATCACCTATTTCACGGAATCGTTCCATGAGAAATTTTATCTGAGACTGCGTTTGAAGCTCGAAGGATCTATGATGGTCCATCATTTCTTTCATCTGCTCATCTTTCTCAGCAAGGCGACTCTCGACCTCCTTAATCTCTTCATCCTTTTGTACAAGTAAATGTTTCGGTTGGGCCATTTCCTCCTCCCTTTGGGTCCTCCTTCCACCAACCGCCTTGGAGGATGAACTTGAAGCAGCCTTTCCCGTGCAAATCCTTGTCATGGAGCCCAAGCCATATGTTCTTCCACCCATTGCCTCAACCCACACCGTCCGTTCGTTAGCTACTGGAAGTCCATCCGCACTCCCACCATCACCTCCACCGGCCGTGCTCATTAGCTCATCAAATTTTTGCTACATCAATAAAATAGATATGAAAATAAAATAACTTTATATATCTAACTACCATAAACATGAAAAGTTTATAACGTTACACACCCCGACAGATTTCGCTCGGTCGCTAGCCCATGTCTTATCTTTTTTTCGAAAAGTTCGTTCAAACAAAGCTGCGTAGGACGGCGCCACCCCCAATTCACGTGTCTACAAAATTAAAACACAAATGAGCAATTAAATTAAATTAACTTACCACATATTTAACATAACTTACCATCCTTTCTCTATGATCCGCAACGTCGATGGAGCCCCCAGCATACGTCGCGGACGCTTGAGCGGAAGAAGAAGCTCAATTCCTCTTATTCTGTTCACTCATTTGCTTAATTTTTTCACTATCCCAGGTTATCTTTATTGCCTCCCAATCGTCGCTGGGGACAAAAGGTGGCCTTTTCTTGGCCGTCTTTGCTCTATGCATCACTTGGCGAATGTGATCACCGACTTTTTTATTAAAAACTCTGCGAATTTGCCCCTCATGCTCTTCATCCCAGCCGTACTTTCTTTGTAATCAATGGAAAAACAACCGATTTCATTTATGCTGAACCTAGTTTGTGAGAAAACAGAAGAACAAAACTCACCTTGAACTCGTTCCACTACAAATCTGTCACTTGTGTTGGAGCGGCAGTATAAGTAGTCCACGACCCCTTCCAATGATTATTCACAATTTGATTAAGTTTGCGCACCACCTCCACACTATCTTTGAATCCGCAATGTCACTCAATTCACATCCATATCGGAAACCAAACGAAGGGATGACATAAATATTACATTTAGGTTAAAAAAAAAAAGTACTTACAAATCTCCATACGGCTCTATCTGTTTACGCGTATTTTCTTGAGGTGTGCTTCCCTCATCATTCGAGGCTCCAATCGAAGAAGGTGGAACAGAAGCACATGGAACCGAAGTACGTTCGGGTCGGATGGGTCCATCGGTGTGTAGTGGTACAGGGTTAGATGAAAGGGCCGGGGACGAGCTAGGAGAAAGTGCTGGGGACGAGCTAGGGGAAAGGGCCGGGGAAGAGCCGAGGGAAAGAGCCGGGGACGAGCCAGAGCAAGGCAAATGGGAATCTAAATGGCCCGGTTTTCCTTGTGAAGATGCACCATGGATGTCCTGGGAACGGGAAGGCCCCGGTCTTCCTTTTGATGATGCACCACGGATGTGGCCTCCATGCTTATACCGACATCCAAAAAAAAAAAAAAAGATTAGACAAATATTAGCATAAATAAGAGCATGTATTAGGGACGCATAATTATGAAGCTTACCATTTTGTCTCGATTCTAGCTACTAAATGAAGACAGTAATTAGGCAGTGACGAATTCCGATTGTATTCGCAAACAAGTTCCCGAGAGCTACACTGAAGATGGCTTTGCAATCGTATGAAGATAAGAATACTTGTTGAGTAAAAATAAGCAACGGAATGCAAGAGTCAATAGGATATAAACAACTCTAACGAATGGTCTTTCTTTCTCTTTTCTTTGGCTCTTTTTATTTATGTTTTTACTCATCAATCACTACTCATTTCATTTAATTGGAGGAAACCTTGCAAGCAATAAACGTGAACTATCAGAATTAAAAATAACCACCTCAATTGGACAAGCGAAGAAGCAATCGAAAAAAGAATTTAGCAACGATACTAACATGACAAAACACAAATGCAGAGAAGCATAAGCAGCATTTTCATGAAATGGAAGCAAAGAAAGGAATGCTTTTTCCATAACATTGAAAGCTACACTATATATAGTGGCTACCGGCAGATGATTAGGTGTCAAAAAGATGTTCTGTTCCATCATATTTTAACGTTCTCAGTATATTTTTATAGCAGCACCAACTAGGTAATGGATATTGTAAAGAAAACCATCCTATGTACACTAAGAAGGTGTATAAATTCCATTGATAGCGAATTTGTAAGCAAAGCTGTCATTAATATCATATCTAATAATGTATGAACATATGCATGCTACGGGAAATGAAAGTAGAATATAACTTAGCAGCACATATACCTTAGGCTTCGGATCTTTGTTATCGGCAAGTACCCATCATTTACCACTTTCTAGGACAAAAGGCTCATCTTTTGAATTAGTAGACACCGTTTCATACCCCTCAATGGCAGCCAATCTTCTGACCAAGTAGTTATTTGATTGTTCGGGATCCTTCAAAACTAGAACATCTCCTACAAAAACATGGCTGCAGAAGGTGTAGTAAGAATACATGTAGTGAGCATATGCACCTAGGTAAGGGCCACAGACATTTCAAGATTAGTTTTCATTGGAACAATGTGTTCCCGCAAACTAGGTAAAGGCAATCCGAGAATGTCATCATGAAATGGAACACAAATCTTTCATGTTAGCAAAAAGCTCCGCATAAGCATATGCTATTGCTTGTAGAAAATAGGCCTATGTCAATAGCATCAAACAACATCACACGACTTTATGCGGGGACCATACTCTGTTGCTATCACTAGTCGTTCAACTTATCAAAATTTTAGTGGTTGGGACGCATGAAAAGACATAAATATTGAGCGCATTCTGCATCCGTTAAATCTCCCTATCGAACAAAGACTTAGCACTCTAATGGTAGCAAAACCTTAGCCCATGTTTCCTCATATGACAATTTGCATTTTGGCATACAGACAAAGAGATATGTATAAACATGAATCACCAACAAATCTATTTATCTCTTCCCTACTCTTCTATTTGCTAAGTAAACCGAAAGAAGGAACAATAGAGAGACATCTCTATAAATAGGTGAATGTCTTCACATCTAGGATTGTAAGTTAAGAGAAAAACTGTGCATGTAATTTTGATTAGACACCGTAACCTATTTGTTTTTCCAGCCTAGGCAAGATTTACAGTGAAAAGTCAATCCAATTGGCACACTAACCGATCCCTCCCTAACACCCTATCGAAGTAAAGATTTACTATTTCACATAGTATGAGTGAGCAATTACCTCTAATTCAGCCATCCAATGTCTTTAAAGCAGAGAAACAATAATAGTCTCAGCAACATTGGCTTTGCAATACGTTCTGATCAAACCCCTATAATATAAGAAAATTTATTCGGATTTCAGCAAGTCCGCTAGGTGCAAGCACGGACAATATACTGAGAAAAGATATCTTTTGAAACAAACTAAGTACCACAACTCAGTCGGACAAACAAAAATCAACAAAAGGAGGAAGTAGCTTTATATCTATTTCAAGGAAGTACCTCTAACAACTACAAAGAAAAGCCATAAATCATTAGCGTAAACAATAATAACTTTCGATCCAACGCAACCTTCCTTACACCAGAAACTTCCATTGTGCTATTTATCCCACCACTAACAATCATAAATTCAACCTGTTTCGAGACGTAACCCGGACTACACCAAAGAACGGGGTGATCTGCAAAACCAAATTTGAGACATACGAGAAACAAAAACAATAAAAGGAGACAAAGAACACTCATCCTCACGGTAAAGAAACAAAAATACCCTACAAAATATATTTTCAAATTTGTGAACGAACCAATTCTACAAAAACTACACACATTTTGGAGTGAATTGGAGATAATTACCTTTCGAAAATCCTGAGTTGGGCAATGGAACTCGAAGAATGTTTCAGAGAGAGAGAAAAGAAGGGATGGGGCGGCGGCGGCGGAGGCAAAGGACGAGGGGGAGGCGGACGAAAGCTCTCTTCTAGGGCGTGGCCGTAATCAATTTGGGAAGGAGAGACCTACTGGGGAGGGCTGAGGCGACGGCGGATACGCTCGTCGGACCTCTTTGCTATGGCGTCGGAGAGACCTGCGGTGGTCGTAGGAGGGATGAGGCGACGGCGGAGGAGGCGTCCGTTGGACCTGCTAGGGCGTGTTGATTTGGGAGGGAGAGACCGAAGGCGTCGTGAGATAGGAGAGAGATGGTCGAGATAGGGGGAGAGAGAGAGAGACGGGATCAAAGGCATTTTCTCTCGTGAGAGGGAGGGAGAGAGAGAGAGAGAGAGAGAGAGACGCCCGCGCGTTTCAAAAAATTTTGGCTAGTTTCACCATACGGTGGTGTCAATCTTGATTTTCGGGAATCCTGTGTCCGTCACAATAATGCTTGGCTACTCGTTAACCGTCCTTCGAGTTGTACTCTATAGTGATGCCAAAAAAAAGGAGCAAATCATAATTATCAAGGAAGAATTAACAGACTTATATTTTAGTGGAGGCAAGTTGGGTTTGTGCTAGCGGTTGGTGAAGGTGTCGCCTATCATTCTATTCCACCCTCCTCCCTTGGAAGCCTGGAGATTGTTTCCACTATGTTACCAACAATTAGACAAGATTAGTCCAAAGTAGAAAATTCAATAAGTGAATGATTTGTCTTATATTTTCGGTTTTTGGGATGGGGGGATGCATCATTTTGTTTTATATTCTTTTATAGAGGTTGTAGAATTGAGTGTCAACACAGCCAATCTATTATTGACGTTTCTTACGGTGATTAATTAATTAAAGAATGCGTGCTTCGATTTCGCTCTAGTCGATGTGCACTGGCTAGCGAAGAGCTTTTTTTTTTTTTAATTAATAGGAGAGAGAAAAAAAAAGATTTTGGGAAATCTGTTTTGAGTTCGCTCGTGCCAAACATTTTTTAAAATAGTAAAGCGGCGTTCGATTTTTTTTTTCCTTGTCAAGTGTCTGGACTCTGGATCAAATTACGGATGTACCCATGATAGAAAATTTATTCTCCATATTTGTAAAAAATTATAGAAATAATAATTATATATTTAATATATAACGTGTCCCCAACGTGTCGAAAATTTGTATTTTTTAGAAATGACGTATCGGCGTATCGTGTCGTGTCGTGTCGCGTGTTGCGTGTCCGTGTCCGTGCTACTTAAACAGAGAGAGACCGGACCGAGAGCGGTGAGAGACGCGAGCGATAGAGATAGAGAGAGACCGGACAGAGAGCCTTTGCAATGAGGGAGGGGCGTTGGAGGCAAGCCCTAATTGGGTTGTTTTGCAACGATCCGATGATCATCGTTGCAAAACAAGCACGCGAAACACCCGGGCAAAAATTTGCCACGACCCGACAAGAATTTTCTCCTTAAATGAGGGAGAAACCCTAGCCGCAATACAAAATAGAGCCCAAAAAAGAGCCCAAAAAATTAATTACGGCGAGAAAAACCTCAATATCAATTGAAAAGAAACCCTAGCCACAGTACAAAATAGAACCCAAAATTTTTTTTTCGAGGGCGTTGCCCCGGAACCCCAACACAGATCTATTCGCACCGCAAAGGAGATTTATTCGTTTGCTCCAAATTGGGCTTATCAGCCCAACTCTCCGCGTCACGAACTAAATCTCAAATTTTTCTCTACTTTGTGGACTGCACAAAAATATGTCGGGTCGGGTAATAAACTGGACCGGGTACATAAAATTCAAAACATATTTAACAATAATGATAAAGAAAAATGTGGTGATAGTCCAAGTCATTGTCCTCTCTCTCCAAGCGATATATTTTGCTTTGCTAGGCACGAATAAATTAATTGCTACAAGAAACAATTCGTAAAGTGTCGCAAAAAACCTAATCTCCATCTTCGTCTTCGTCTTCGTCTTCGTCTTCGTCTTCTTCAGCAGTATCATATTCATCATATGTCTCAAAATCAGATTCTTCGATGCCTTCTACGTTTGATTCGCGAATTTCATTTGGATCTACATCTATCACAGCTCCGCATGGATCTCGTAAAGTCAGAATGTTATATTCTTCAACTTCAACCGTATTACAAACTTCCTCCTGTTGATACGCTGTATCCTTCCGGTGTTCCTCGACTTTTCCTCGTGCTTTGGTTTTACATACAGCCCACCAATCAGCTTTGTTGCGTTTCAAACTAGGATACGATGCATAATATACTTGAATTGCTTGTTGTGCCAAGATAAATGGTTCATATTTCATATACTTTTTTTTGTGATTTATTTCAACCAAATTAAACTTCGTATGCACATTCATTCCTCTGTCGGGGTCAAACCATGTGCACTTAAATAACACAACCCGCATTGGTGGTCCAGGGTACTCTATTTCTATGATTTCATCCAACAAGCCATAAAAATCATCTTTCGCACTACCACTGTTGGATGACCGAACACACACACAACTGTTCATTGTTGCTTTTCCCATTCCGTACTCTCGAGTGTGAAAATTGTACCCATTTATGAAATATACTGGCCAAGTTCGTACCGTTCTTTTTGGACCCCATGACAGATGATATATCAATCCTTGCTCTTCGACTTGATCATAAATATTGTGCACCCGATGTCGCACCCGCAAAGTCAATAATATATTTTTAATTAATAAATTATAAAATATTAATAACTTGTTTTTCATCCAAAGACAACTTACATATGTTTGCAACCATGCTGCAAATCGTTCATCACATACACGGTCAAAATCGTTTGGTTGTAGTCCGGACATTGAAGCTTGAAAAATCTTATTAACAAATACCAATTATATATTAGCAAATGTTCGACACAAATATATATATGCAAAAGTACACTTACTCGAAGTATGGCTCGACTTCCGGACAATTCAACAAAATATATGTATGAGCTGCATGCAATTCATCGTCTGTTAAATAATGAAAATTACATGTGCCGCTTGGTTGACCAAGATAATTGAAAATAGAGAATGATTTGCAATTGAGATCAATGGGCCCCTCATCATTTCTTCCTACTCTCCGTCTCTTGCACCGTACGTGCGACTTAAAATAGTATGATGCAAATGTTGTCACTTCTTCCATAACATATGCATTGCAAATTGAAGCTTCAACACATGCCTTGTTCTTCGCTTTTCTCTTCAAATGATATAAGAACCTGGTTACAATAAAAAAAAAAAGTTCATGAGAACATAATATGTAGTACACTAACTTCAAATTTATTTTAAAAAAATATTTTACCTCTCAAACGGATACATTCAGCGAAATTGGACGAGACCTCCAACTCTGGCCTCATAAGGCAAATGAACTAAAAGATGCTCCATTGAATCAAAAAACGATGGAGGGAATATTCTTTCTAAGTTGCAAAGAATTATTGGAATATCACCTTCTAACTTCTCCATGTGATGTTTTTAACACCGTTGAGCAAATATCGTGAAGAAAATTACTTAACTCTGTTATGGCGCCCCATACAAAGTTCGATAGAAGTTCCTTGAAAGCTATTGGCAATAGTCTTTCCATAAATATGTGGCAATCATGACTCTTCAGACCTGTCAACTTGCATTCATTCAAATCAACACATCTCACAAGGTTTGAAGCATATCCATCGGGAAATCACACAGATTTCAACCAGCGACAAACAACCCGTTTCTGCTCCTTATCCAATATATAAATTGCTTTTGGTTTTGGTCCCCTACTACTTGCATCCACATCTAGTGCCGGCCGATCACAAATAACTCTCATATCTTTTCTCGCATTCAAGTTGTCTTTCGTTTTTCCAGTGACGTCCATCACAGTATTGATGACATTATAGAAAACATTCTTTTCTATGTGCATGACGTCAAGATTATGACGAATAAGATGGGTCTTCCAATATGGTAGATCCCAAAATATACTGCGCTTAGTCCACTTATGTGTGCTTCCATATGCAATGGTCATGTTATGGGGGTTTTCAACAACAATCGGAAAGCCATACACTCGTTCCCAAATTTGTTCACCGGTCAACATCAATGGTGGGGACGTTTTTTCACTCCTATTCTTGGTGAACTCTTTTTTATTCTTTCGAAATGTATGATTCATCGGTAAAAATTATCTATAACAGTCAAAATAGCTGGCCTTCTTACCGTATTTTAATCCGAATGACTTTGACCTCTCCATACATATAGGACATCCTAGGATCCCAGCTGTACTCCATCCGGATAACATCCCATAAGCTGGAAAATCATTTATCGTCCAAAAAAGTGCAGCCTTCATTACAAATGTCCGATCTGTTGAAACATCATACGTAGGAACACCTCCATCCCATAACTGTCGTAACTCCGCAATCAATGGTTGCATAGATACATCTATCGGTTTTTTTGGATTTTGCGGGCCAGGCACGATCAATGTCAAAAACATATAAGGCGTCTTCATATACATACCGGGTGGCGGATTGTATGGAGTTAAGATAAGCGGCTAACATGAATAATTTTTTCCTGATTTCCCAAAACGGGCAAATCCATCAGCACAAAGACCTAACCCGATATTTCGAGGCTCCATCGCAAACTCGGGGTATGTTCTATCAAAATGTTTCCAAACTTCTCGCATCGAAGGATGACATATCGGACCCTCCTCGGTTTCATGAGTTGCATGCCAAGTCATGAGTCTAACAATGGCTTGAGATTGATAAAGCCTTTGCAATCTGGGAATTAAGGACAAATAAAATAATTGCTTGCACGATCTACGCTTCTGATTATGACCTCGCCTCGTACTAATCTTGTACCTCGGCCGGCCACGGAATTTGCAAGATTCGGCTTTTTCATCATCCCCTCCGTATAACATACAACCCCCACTACATACATCAATCCTTATAACTGGAAGACCTAAGTCATTCACTAGCCTTTTCATTTTGTACAAATCACTTGGCATGATATTATCGCGAGGCATTACTTCCCGCATTACATTAATGAAAGAGTTGAAGCAATCATCGGACACATTATGATCTGCCTTGATGTTTAACATTCTCGTCGTTGCTGATAACTTAGTGTGGTTGTCACAACCTGTCCACAAAGGTTCATTTGCGGCTTCCAACATTTCTACGAACCGATTAGATGTAAAATTTTCATTGTGCACATTCTCATCAAAATCTGTCACTCATGCATCATCAAATTGTGATGCATAGCTAGTGCCCACTTGTTCAAATGTGGAACAAAACTAGAACTGGCATGGTTTGATTCGAAAGCAAAATTCTGACCGGTTGCATCAATCACCATCCTCTGATACGGGTTCAATTGATTATAATAACCACATTCATCCCCAACTGAAAATTGATCACTTGTTCTATATCCTTTATCGGATATAAATTGTTCACCATAGCAAGTCCAGTTATAATAGTTCGGAGTGAACCCAAATCTAATAAGATGTTCTCTAACTCTATCAAAATCATGAAAATTGCTATTTCTACACCTTTTACAAGGACATCTTAACTTATTTTCATCCTTCAAATCAAATTGATTGTTAGCAAATTCCAGAAACTGTTCCAACTCAATGCAAAACTCATCGGTCAATCCTCGACGTTCGGGTAAGTTCTTATTATACATCCAAGCCCTCTCTCTTTGCATTGTGTCCGTTAAAAAACATTAAAAATTATTTTAAAATATTAAAATACCATGTATACTATTTAATATTCTTAATTAAATTCGTAAAATTGCAAAAACTAAAATGCACTAAGCTAGAATTTGCAACGAAACAGAATTTCGTCGCAAATAATTGCGATGAAAGAAGATATCATTGCTATTTTTTTTGCGACGAAATCCCTTTTCGTTGCAGATCTTGCGACGACGAAAATCCAGATTTTGTCGCAAAACAGCGATGACGAGACTCGATTTTCGTCGTACCCTTTGCGACCAAGGAACCCTTTTCGTTGCTGACTCTCACTGCGAGCCCGAGATCCTTCATGAACGTTTTTGCAGAAAAATATGCAAATATTATCGCTAATCTTGCTAATCTACACATACACCTTGACTTATGAGCACAACTTTACTTCGAAATTAATAAGTTACAATATCAACAAGGCTTACCGAATTTCAGTCTGAATATTTTGCAATTTGATGAAAATCACAAGATTCACCTGTATTGCGAAATTTACAAAAGGACGTGTACCTAAAAAAAGAAAAAAATAATAATCAACATTCATGAAGCTTATGGCATTTGATAGAAAAAATGATGAACTAAAATAATAATTTATTCTATGATTATTTATCATAAGACACAAATAAAAATGGAGAAGGGAGAAGATAGAAGGCACAATAGAAAGACGAGGAGAGGGCGAAGAGAGAGAAGAGGTAAAGAGATTTTAAAGAGGGAATCTTTAATCAACCACGAAATTACCCACGAAAAAATGTCATTGCAAACTGTCGGTGGAATTTCGTGACGAATTTTAGCCACGACAACGTTTGTGGCAAACAAATTTGCCACGAAAGATTTCTCATGGCAAATTTTGCCACGAATCCCTATTTTCGTTGCAAAATAATTGCGACGAAAATACCATTTCATCCCAACGTAAGGAAACGAAACCTCATTTATCTCCATTTGCGACGGAAAATTTCTTTTGTGGCAAATTTTGCGACGAAAACTTTTTCTTTCGTAGCAAATTTTGCGACAACACTTTCCCTTCGTGGCAAATAATTGCGACGAAAGAAGATATCGTCGCTGTTTTTTTGCGACAAAATCCCTTTTCGTCGCAGATCTTGCGACGACAAAAATCCAGATTTTGTCGCAAAACAGCGACGACGAGACTCGATTTTCATCGCGCCCTTTGCGACCAAGGAACCCTTTTCGTTGCTAACTCTCACCGCGAGCCCAAGATCCTTCATGAACGTTTTTGCAGAAAAATATGCAAATATTATCGCTAATCTTGCTAATCTACACATACACCTTGACTTATGAGCACAACTTTACTTCGAAATTAATAAGTTACAATATCAACAAGGCTTACCGAATTTCAGTCTGAATATTTTGCAATTTGATGAAAATCACAAGATTCACCTGTATTGCGAAATCTTCAAAAGGACGTGTACCTAAAAAAAGAAAAAAATAATAATCAACATTCATGAAGCTTATGGCATTTGATAGAAAAAATGATGAACTAAAATAATAATTTATTCTATGATTACTTATCATAAGACACAAATAAAAATGGAGAAGGGAGAAGATAGAAGGCACAATAGAAAGACGAGGAGAGGGCGGAGAGAGAGAAGAGGTAAAGAGATTTTAAAGAGGGAATCTTTAATCAGCCACGAAATTACCCACGAAAAAATGTCATTGCAAAGTGTCGGTGGAATTTCGCGACGAATTTTAGCCACGACAATGTTTGTGGCAAACAAATTTGCGACGAAGAACCAATATTCGTGGTCATATTGCGACGAATACAGCGTTCGTTGCAAATTTTGCGTTAAAAATATCTTATGTTAAATATTGCGACAAAACAATGATCGTGGCAACTATTCCGACAAAAAGATATGTTTGTACCAAACTTTGCCACAAAAAAGTCTTCGTCGCAAAACATGCGACGACCACAAATATTTCGTTGCAAACTAGACGCTAGAATTTTGCGACGAAATAAAGCCATCGTTGCAAATTTTACGACCACAAATATTTTCGTGGTCATATTGCGACGAAAGATGTCTCATGGAAAATTTTGCCACGAATCTCTATTTTCGTTGCAAAATAATTGCGACGAAAATACCATTTCGTCACAATGTAAGGAAACGAAACCTGATTTGTCTCCATTTGCGACGAAAAATTTCTTTTGTGGCAAATTTTGCAACGAAAATAGAGATTCGTGGCAAAATTTGCCATGAGACATCTTTCGTCGCAATATGACCACGAAAATATTTGTGGTCGTAAAATTTGCGACGAAAATTTCTATTCGTGGCAAATGTTGCGACGAAACTTTCAATTCGTGGCAAATGTTGCTACGAAACTTTGCTTTCGTAGCAAATTTTGCGACGAATTTTTTTTTCATTGCAAATTTGCGATGAAATTGTTTTGTCGCAAGATTTGTCGCAAGATTTGTCGCAAATTAGCGACGAAGTTGTTTTTCGTCGCAAATTGGCCACGAAATGTTTCCGTCGCAAATATTTCGTGGCAAAAGCCCTGTTTTTTTTTAGTGCTATACAATGAAGCATCCTGGTCTGGTGGTATGAGCATGGCCATGCGTGCTTACTGGTCAGGGATTTACATGACTCAGGTCCACATTTGCCTGTTCTGCTTGAAGCTCTCTCTCTCTCTCTCTCTCTCTCTCTCCTTTTTAAGAAAAGGGATAACACCTGAATGACATGTCGTTCCTATCGTAATAAAGCTCGATCTTGTTCGATCTCCTATCAACCAAGGAAATAAGCCTCTCGGTGGCCTATCTTTAATGCTAGTGTCATTTAGATCGCATCTAGTTCGATCTCCTATCAACAAAGGAAGTAAACCCCACAGTGGCCTATCTTTAATGCTAGTGTAATTTAGATCGCAGGATTGATGTGCCCAATTTGATGACCAATCTGCTGATGCACGATTTTGACCTGTTGGAAATACTCTCAGTTTCCAGTATGAGAAAGGAGAATGTCACCAAAATTGGGAGAGGGAGTTAGATTTCCGAAGAAGGAAGATGGCTGCTGGCGAGTCCATCTTCACAAGCATATGTTGGTGGGACTCGGTGCGATGGTTTCATCTGTCAATATTGATCAAATTAAGCTCCTGACCAAACGCTTTTCAGAATGATTATTGTTGATTGGACGTAAAAGTGGTTTTGGTCGACTGTTCAGTTCTGGTTCTTTGCACGAGTTTTCTTTCTCAGTCCGAGCAGAATATCTTTTTGCTACAGTTGCCTTGGTCCATCTCGCCATCGCAATTACCTTGAGCTTTCAGGTCCACTGCCCGTTCATCGAAACTACGGAATACGAAAATGTTAGGTTCGTAGCATCTCTCGCAAGGAAGACAATGGAATGACCTTGAAATTCATTGGGTTGATGATGACACGATTCTTTAGAAGCATTGAAAAGTCTCTCGTGTAGAAAGGATAGTCGAAGAACATCGAAGTGTCCTTAGGGTGCTTTACTCCGCAGCTTAATTCCTAGCACAACCATACAACATTGTATTTTTCATAATAGTTCTATGATTCGTAGTATCATGTCCTATTATAGTTCCTGTCCATATAGAAATCCAATTTAAGCAATTGTCCGAGAACAATATCTTTGGCACTAATGGTTATCAATAACAACGAGATACTATCCCCAGTTTCATGGTCTAAGGTGCATAAGTCGTGGAGTTAGAAAAATAAAAAAGGATAACACAATAGTGCTCACAATCTCACGGCCTGAAATGTGAAAGCAAAACACCATGTGTTGCGTATTGTGCCAATGTACCAAAAAGAAGATGAAGGACCGCCAAATTTCATTCGATCTTTTTTTATTAGGCATCAAGAAACATAGAAAAAAATAAGGAAAAAAGAAAAGGAAAACGAGATGCTCACGGGTTTGCATCGTGGAGCGCAAATGCGAGCCGAATCATACGACCTTGGCATGATCGTACTATCAGAAAATCGCAGGAGGGGGAGGACGACAAAAAGGTGAAAACCTCATGCCCTCGCTGTAATTTCTGCGATGCTGCTCAAAACCATGCAAAACTCAATTCTCACGCACACGCAAACCCCGAATTAGCAAGAGGAGAAGAGGAAGAAGAAAGGGTAAACACGAGCAAACAAAAAGAAGGTGGGCGTGAAAATTACTGGTGCGTGGGAACTGAGACCCGATCGGAAGTGGAACATGTCCGTGGATCACAGCGAAACAGTCACGGATCGAGCTTTGGAGTTCGCAATTCCACTGCAAAAACAGTCCAAAAGAATCACCAACTTTGGTGTATATCTGAAAAATTAGCTCTTGAATTCAGTCATCTGCCATGATGTGTCGTCAGAGAAGCGAGCTGTCACGGGTTGCTCATAAGAGTTCGTCATCGTCGGCCTTATATAAATCCTGGCCAGGATCGAAACTCACCGACACCCCCACCCCAAGAAGGATTAACCAGGAAAAGATTAAAAAGAAAAACAAAACATGGGTTCAAAGACCATGGCCACGTTCTTCATCTCCATGATCCTCATGCTCTTGTCCTTACCACCCATATATGCTTGTGGCTATTGCGCGCCCCCGCGCCCCCCGTACCACGGCCCGACCATCCCCCGCCGGCCCGGCCCTCGCCCCCATCCTGGTCCGGGTCACCATGGCGGCAGAAGCAGCGGCGGTGGCGGAGGAGGAGGCGGAGGAGGTGGCGGCGGGAGCAGAGGCAGAGGAGGCGGTGGAGGAGGAGGCGGAGGAGGTGGCAGCGGGAGCAGAGGCAGAGGAGGCGGTGGCGGCGGAGGCGGTGGTTATACTCCAAGAGTGCCGACTCCACATCCGCCCGTTGTTCTTCCGCCAAGAGTGAATCCTCCTCCTGTCACCAACCCTCCTGGCATGATTCCTCCTATTACAAACCCTCCTGGCGGCCTCATTCCTCCTATCATAAATCCTCCCGGTATACTACCTCCAGTAACGAACCCTCCGACAACACCGCCTGCTTCTCCATGCCCTCCTTACGGCGGCGGCCCTCCCGGCGGCGGCAGCGTCCCGAGCCCGCCGACCCCGCCGACGACGTGCCCTATAAACGCTCTAAAGCTAGGGCTTTGCTTGGACGTGCTGGGAGGGTTGGTCCACATAGGGATCGGGAACCCGCTCGAGAACGTGTGCTGCCCGGTGCTCCAAGGGCTGCTGGAGCTCGAGGCGGCCATCTGCCTCTGCACGGCCATAAGGCTGAAGCTACTCAACCTCAACATATTCATTCCTCTGGCTCTTCAAGTCCTCGCCACTTGTGGCATAACCCCTCCTCCCGGCTTCGTATGCCCTCCTCTTTAGATAAGTTCAGCGTAAGTAGTTTCGGATATTAATCAAGTAGCGATGGAGTATTCAGGCCTTAGAATGGGTGTGTTTGTCCTAGTGCTTTGTCGATGTTTAGGGTTATAAATGCCGGCTGGCTAGTCCTAATTCATCTTGTTAGGTTTTGGCTAAAATCTTCCAATTCCTCCATTTGCTTTTCAAGATTTGAGGGTACGTGTGCTTGGTTCACTTTTTACGTCGGTGTCTTTGGATGCGTGCGTGCATGCATATAACGTAAGAGATTTTTTTTTTTATTTATATAACGTAAGAGATGACGGCTCGATTTAGGTCTCCAAATAATTGTCTGTTATGCTAGTTTGATATTTCATGCTATAAATTTTTTATCGAATTTAGGGTTTGTCGTTATGATAATTTCTCGAAGTCATCTCTAAATTTTGGCCTATGTCGCGTTGGGCTTGCGTGGATTTCCACCAATATGCCCACTTATAACAACCATATCCTTCTCTTTCCTTCACTTTAATTATTGAAGGAAGTCGACTTGATTCAATGAGCGCAAAAGAAAAGGGTGTCGTGCATTTACATCAACATATGAATGTGAGACCTTTATTTACCACGACCGAAGCTACATTCAATAGCTGAATTGATTCGGTAAGAACAACCCATTAAGAAGGGTGAGGCAACATCTGTGATTCCACCACGGTGTGATCCGATTCTAGAATTGGTCCAAACGGCGAACTTCAACATTGTCTGGCAATAGCAAAAACCCGTTCACAAACCGCTATTACTTAAGTTTGCATCTGAAATGAACGATCATCTTCGACACCGATAAGAATTAGCGACATCATTTGATGACTCACTTTTTCCATATTATCGGGACAACGCCTATCCTCGGTCATAATCCGACGAGGGGATGAGAAAACGAGACCTTGGAGTGCACACAAGATCCGATCCTAGGCAACGACGAAGCCCCAACCAAAGCCTATGAACACTTTCACGTACCGTGACTCATACTACTATCGAAACAGGAGTACGTGCTTCTGGCCCCTCACATGCCCATTTCCTGACGTTCCAAGAACTGGCAAAAATCCAAAATCCCGCGTGGCACAGTATGCCACGGGAAAAATTTTGGAACATTTTCTGCAATACGGTACTCTAGGGTTTCGATAACTGCAGGGAAAGGTAAAAGGATAAAAGGCTTTGTCAAGCTCGAGAATGAAGCCAAAATAGGTTCACGGGAGCGAATGATGGGGTCAATAGGGACCGCTTGATTAAAAGAGAGAAATCAGGCAAAGATGACGGGAAATTAGGTCGCCGTACAATCAATTAGCCATATCATAAAACCCACTTAGCTCGTGCATTCGATATGGATACATTGAGCTTCAATTAGTAAATGGTGCGTTCAAAAACGGAGATATACGTCCACCGAAAACACATGCGCATGCTATTTACGTTCCTATGTCCTACCGGTGGTGTTGCTATAAGATCGGTCTTTTGATATCTTTAACATTAGGGCTTTGCTAGCATGGCGGCTTTGGTGAATTGCGAGAGCAACATCATGTTTTGGGCCACAAATTCTTAAAATAGTTGACTCCATAACGATTTCTAATTATTTGTTATTGATTTTTTGTTACCCATAATAGGTTGTTAATTTCACAGTGAATTAAAGACTGTCACATAATCATTTCTCTTAACATTATGGGCATGACATTACGTGTATGCTTCTTTCAATCAAGAGGTTTTAGACTTTTGCATGTGAATGCGAGAATATCCCTCGATCACACGCATGGAATATCTGGGATTCAACAACTCCCATTTCGACGGGGAAAGCCATTACTTTGAAGCTCGGAAACTATACATTCCGATCAATTCTTTACCGGAATTATACCGTCCACCGTGTGATTGGATTGACGGAGACGTCTTAAGCTTATAAAGTGAGGAACGAAAGGGAGCCACCTTTCCGAATCAATTATATTTTTCGTCTAACAGCTTAAATTTTCATATTGATCGCAATGATCCCCTAGGACTCTTCACGATATGTGGAGAGGAGGTCGAGCGTTTACGAGTCGGATAAAAAATTTCTAAGCTTTAGAGGCATGCATATTTTGGATGGTCGATGTGACATGAACTTTTCGAAATAGTTTTGCCGTTTTCTAATGTATGGGAAAAGCAGGTATACCTAACACAAGATTCTGATTCACGGACTCATCCACTGTGTTAAATCTCGTCCTCTTTCCCTGGTGATTGTAGAATATTGCACGGGCCATTGACTGGCCACTAACTTTCGACTAAAAGATCTACTTCCTATCACCAACTCTCTCTAATATTGCATGGTGGACTTTCCTTTAACCTCGACCTCTAATGTCATTCAAACCATCACCAAGACAGCAGCTTACTGTATTAGAGCTTAAATAGTTGGAGGAAAATTACCAAAAAAATCATAAACTTATTGTAATTGTGTCAATTCAGTCCTAGACCTTTTTCTTTTAAGTCAATTGAGTTCTAAATTTTTTGTATTTATGCCAATTTAGTCCATTTGCCCGACTAATGCTGACATGGGCAATATTTAATAATATTTTAATACCTTTTTTTTTCTTTCATTCCACTGTGGCCGGCGAGAGCCGCGGGTGAGGATAGCCTTGCCACCCATGGGTGAAGGAGGCCATGGTGAGGGCCGCCAAGCCCTCGCTAGCGGAGGGAAAGCCTTGGCAACCCTCGCGGGCCACAGAGAGAAGAAAAGAAAAAGGAAAAAAAGGAAAAAGAAAATAAAAATATTATCAAAATTATCCACATCGGCCAGCCAAATGGATTGAATTGGCACAAATGCAAAATGTTTATGACTCAATCGGAAAAAAAAAAAAAGATGTACAAATGAATTGGTACAATTGCTCTATATTTAGGATTTTTTTTGGTAATTTTCCCATTAATTGAAGGATGTGTCTTTCGGATTGCAACCCTCTAAATAAGTCACATTTGTGCATAAGTATAATGAAAATCTTTGGGTCACTAATTTGAATGCTAATGTATATGTGTTTATGATAACCCAACGTGTCAGATTTGAATCTCTCTGTATAGAAGAGCAAGAGTTATACCGAATTTCCTCTTAATCTTTCTATTTCGTTGCTTCAACGGTGAGGTTGTTATACGAGATCCTTTCTTTTGATGGGATGGAGTCCACTCGGTGGTTATGGAACATGTGTGTTTGCCGGATAGATGGGCGCATAATTGATTAAGAATACTTTCATATTTGAGCCAGTCATTCCAGTTTTGACTCGCGTCTTATCTCGTTGATAGGGTTATCTTTGGTATTTAATGATCTTGGAATCCAGGTAGCATGTTTCCGAAAGGTTAAGTTAAATGGAATTCAAACTTGAAATCGAGTTAACTCCTAATTCGATTACTGTTAGCCTCTCGATTGCCTATCGTTTTCACCATGAACCGCACGCACGTTCCATCCTTGAGATGATTTCATGTTTATCATGACTTAGAGCGTTTTGGGGTCCATTAGATTACTCATATAAAGTGAATAGAACCAAACGGAAAGGAGGCCCCTAAATAACCTTTATGGGCAAGTCTGGTGCCAATAATGATAGCATCATATGACTTAAAAAAAGAGAAAGTATAATTTTTTTTTCTAAATTTATTGCTTTGGTATCAATTCATTTCTAAATCTTTTCACATATATACCAATTCAGTCAATCCAACCAATTTTGGCTAGAAATTACCGACGTAGACACTAGCCATCTTACATGGCACTACTGGCACTGACGTAGACATTTTTAAATATTTTTATTTTTTTTATTTCCTCTTTTTTCTTTCTTTTGTTTTCTTCCCTTTAATGTTTATTGGTGGCCAGCAAGGCCAGCCTTGCCTAGGCTAGGGTCACCTCGCTGAGCTACATCTAGCCAAGGGCGAGTGCTGGCGATGTCCCCCTTGCCGGATATGGCAAGGCCGACCCTTGCTCAGGCCAAGTGGCCTCGCCGAGCGTAGGCTAGGGTGGGCCTCGGTGGGATTGGGCGAGATTAGGTGACAGGATGCTGACGGGCTCGTGGAAAAAACAGAAAATAATAAATTTAAAATATCTATAAAAAAAAAAATCCACGTTAACATCGGTCGTGCCATGTAGAATGACCGGCATCTACTTTAGCAATTTTTAGCTGAAATTGGCCAGATAAACCGGATTGGCACCAATTTGAAAATATTTAGGACTAAATTAGTCAAATTGAAAAGTTTATAACTAATTTTTTCACTAAGAAAAGGAAGTAAAGAGAGTTAGCCTCGTAGCTTAATGAGGCATTTTGATCTTACAGTATTTGGGATTGTTCATCAAGGCTTGATCGAAGAGCATCTGATTCATTTATGATGATTATTTGGTTTTAGGGTATATATATATGGTGACTATATATTCTTCGACATACGAACTTTTTGCTCCATTAACTGACTAGACGTGGTTTTCTGAAAGCAAATCACCCATTGAAGACAGTATCATCTCACGAGAAGCAAAGATTGATGGTACCCATTTCTTATCAAATTACACCATCATGCATCATCAATGAGAAACGCAAAATCATTCCTTCTGAAACCAGCCCCCACCCACAAACCCGGCAAGAATAGTAACATGGAAACAAGAAGTTGCCACCACTTGAGACACACACACACACACACACAAACAGAAACTTTTCCTAAAAAGCACGACATGTTGCAAACCCACGAGATGAACCGACAACATAAAACACATAAAGCAGAGGTGTGTCTTCCTTGTAATTTAGGGACATTGGAAGCCACGAGGAACCCTCCTGCTGCAAACATTGAGGAGCAAGGTGAGAGAGAGTGGGATGTTAAGATTGATGCCCAGTATGTTGGCCCTAATGGCAGTGCAAAGACAAATCGCAGCTTCAAGGTCGACGAGGCCGTTGATGAGGGCGCAGCAAGGGGTCACCGGGGGTGTGCCCACGGTCAAATTGAGCAGGTTCCCGAGCACATCAGCACATATCCCCAACTTCAGGGCATCTCTAGGGCATGCTCTCCTGAACGGGGTTGGGATTCCACCTGGGGTTCCCGGGGTTCCCGGGGTTCCACCTGGGGTTCCACCTGGGGTTCCTGGGGTTCCCGGGGCTCCTGGGGTTCCTGGGGTTCCCGGGGTTGGGGTCGGCCTCGGCCTCGGGCTAGGGCAAGTCCCACAGGAGGAGACTAGGGCAAAGAAGAGGAGGTTGAGGGTGAAGAAAAGGGCTAGAGAAGCAGTGCTTTTTGAACAAGCCATCTCTCTCTCTCTCCCCCTCTCTCAAGAAAACGAATCAAACCCCAAGTGGTATGAGAGGAGTGTCTTGGGTGCTTGTGGGATGGCGAGTGTTGAGAGAGGTGATGGGGGTATTTATACTAGGGTTATGAGGAGGAAGCTTGGTGGGTTTGAGCTAGATGCTGAGAGAGAATAAGTGCATTGTGGCCATGGAACGAATTTTTTTTTCCTAAATTAGGATTAAGATGTACGGTACAATATAGTCTACAAGTGTGACCTAGGGATTTTAGCTGGCCCCAGCAAGCGAAATCAAGGTGATGTTTTGGATGCTTGTGATCTGGGAAGCTGGCAACTCCCATCTAAAATTCTTGTTCTCTAGCATAAAAAAAAAAAATTTCTGGATCCATCTTTCGGTAGCTGATATAATTACCAATCTGCCGATGGATTTTTGCAATTTTTAACCCGAGTGTTCGCCTTTGGGAAGTTCTTGCCGGCGGGTAGGAGGTAGATTGGGTAAATTTGATGCTTTGCTAGGTTGAAATTTATGTGGTTAAATACAACCTAAGGCTTGTCTTAGCTCAGTCAAGTCACGGAGCTGCCTAGAGGGATTGGAAAATGGAGAGTACGGATCGTCATTTGCCGGTTTGGATAGAACACTACGTGGAAGCAATATTTTTTATGTCCGCGGCTCATACGCATCGGTAGAGATGGGTGCGTTTGTTGCACGAAGCAAAATCTATGTTCATGCTCGCTAGATAGCTCCGAACCTGAAGCGTTGCTACCCTTACCACCATATGAAAATCCCTCAGTTGAAGAAATACTAGTATACTTATTTGGTCTTCATAACATTAATTTGCTATGTGAGATTTTGCGGGACCATAATGAATTATTTTAAAAGCTTAAGCTTTTATATGAAGGCATGATTTAACAATTTTATCACTTTTAGGAACTTTCCATTAACTAATCAAACCACATCAAAGTTAAATTTTCGGGTTCAATTTTAGTTTCTTTTTGTCACTTGAACAAGGGTAAATTTGTCCAAAAAATCCCAAATCTATTGTACTGTTACCAATTCAGTTCTAAACTTTTTTGCATTTGTGCCAATTCAGTCATAACCTTTTTTTTTTGTCAATTCAGTCCTAAACCTTCTGCATTTGTGCCAATTCAATCATAACCTTTTTTTTTTTTTTGTCAATTCAGTCCTAACCCTTTTGCATTTATTCCAACTCAATCCATCCGGTCAACTTTAGCTAGTTGGCACCGACGTAGATACTTTTAAATAATATGTTGATATTTTTTTCTCAAAAAATTTTATTTTTATTTTTATCTTTTTCTTTCCCTTTGTTTTCCTTTCTTCTTCCTCCAAATGGTCGCCGCCAGCGACCGGCCAAAGGCTTGACCTTGCCGGCCTCGGGTGAAGCTCTCCCCCACCAGCCACTAGCAAGGGCGAGCCCCGTCGACGCTAGGTGAGGTTCTACCTCACCATGGCTGGATGAGGTTGGGCCTTGCCATTGCGAGGCAAGCTTCGTTTGAGGCCAGCAAGGTCGACCTCACTAGCCCCGGCTCGAGGTTGGTCTCCAACAAAGAAGAAAGGGAAAAAAAAGGAAAAGAGAGGGAGAAAAGAAAGGGAAAAAATAATTTGACAACATATGTAATATTATAAAAAATTATCCATGTCATCGTCGGCAGGTCAAAATTGGTTGGATGGATCGAATTAGCACAATTGCAAAAATTTTATGATTGAATCGGTAAAATTAAAAAGTTTATGATTGAATTCGTAAAAGTTTAATAATTGTGTTAGAAAAGAAAATATGCTAGAAGGACAACAAAGATATAATTATCAGGCACAAAATTTCATGGTTTCCCACTAAGTTGTTGGTAAAAGATAGCTATACTTTTTTTTCTTTTTCCGTTCTTTTGTCTCAATCATTAATAGTATAGATGGACTGAAGGTACTGCTTTTCTCCCCTAAATTTATTCGAGATCAGTGGGAATCCGTTTCCTGGGGCCAAATCTTTGCCGACGAGATAACTGTCATTTCCATAGCTCCTTTTTACTTGACTCAATTACACTTCCACAACTTGCTGACAACTTCAAGAATAACTAATCTCTCTGGCTCAGACTGTTAAGACCTAAGCAATATGCTTTTATTCAGGGGTTAATTAGCACAACCGCGCTTTTCCTGTCTGTGCCGATGAAATTTCGTGCTGATCGGGCGGCGAAGGAGGAGGAAATGTAGATAGTTCTGGCAACAGTTTAAGTTGAAGAGACAGAAGCCAATTAGCAGAGTCATTATTATCATGAGGATTTGGTTTCGTTTTACTTAATAATTTGGCTGGTTGCGTAGGGCAAGTTGCCTGGAGTGGGAGGGTCACGAGCGTTGTTAAGAACATGCGATGGGATCCACACTTCTAACCCTTTTGCGTGAAAATGAGGAAACGATACAATTCCGGGATAGATTCGTTTCGCGTCACCAGCTCGCCAGGCCTCTTTTTCTTTTATGCATTCACACACACACACACACACCGAAATGGCAAATGGATTAGAACGGTTAATGATGCAAATTGATCGCTAAATTCTGGCTCAATATGCAACGTGATATCTGAACTTTTGATTTGTTTTTTTAATGTGGCATCCGGACTTATATGGAAATGTTTAATGTTATCCATGATCCCGATCTTTAATAAGGACAACATTGAAAATTTTCATATAGTTCGGGCATCATATTTAATATGTACCAAAAGTTGAGGGATCACATTAAATAAATCAAAAGTTCAAGGATCACATTTAACGTGTAATAAAAGTCGGGGATTACATTGAACAAATCAAAAGTTTAAGGATCACATTGCACGTTGGGCTAAAGTTCGGGGATCAATTTGAACAAATTAGAAATTCGGGAACCAAATTGCAAATTGCACATTGGGTCAAAATCTAAGTATCATTCGTGTCATTATCTTGAATTAAAACTTGGGCCATTGTTTCATCTCCGTTATGGAAAGTATGATGTTTTGATATGATCATGGACTACGAGTTCAATCTCTCGTTAATCCATCTTCTTCTTTTTTCCAAATCGTGCGTGTTGTTTTCTTGTTTTGAAAGTTGTTTGAACTCGAGATACTCGCATGTGTCTTATTTCGTAGACGAGGAAGCTAATGTTAAGTAGGTAAGCTCCAAGCTCATGAAATTCCACACCGACTTTGCAGACTACGCATGAGATAAGCTGAAGTAGGAACGAGCGGCGAAAACTTTGAATTGATTACGCTTGGTGGACCGAAGAAATCGAATAGCCACAGGCCGGCATTAAGGGATTAACTCCTAGCTCGTCTTTCAACAGAACGCACGACCTTCACGCATATTTCTGAGAGGGGTTTTACTAGTATAACGGTCTTTGGGTGAATCTGAGAATAATAGTATGTTGTGGGCCACAAATTCTTGAAGGATTGTATCCCACAATAATATTTAATTGTTTGTCATTTAATTTTTTGTTGCCCAATATAGTCTGTTAATCTTAAATTGTATTAAGAGCACTCATATAATCATTTCTCTTTCTTATGAGAACATGGGAGAGAGACTCTCATCCCAACATACCGCGAGTTGGCTTCCAACATGTTGCGAACTAGCGAAAGAAATATGCTAAACCTTACGTGCGTACATGTTGCATCCATACAATTTGGATAAGTTATTCCTGCGACATTGCCGTCTGCCCCCTTTACAAGACAATGGAAGAACTATGAAGCTGTCGTATCCATCACATTCAAATATGTCGGCTCTTCCCTCGAGTGGGGTGTGGACCAAGTGCTTCGTTCGAACAGAGCAACTCCAGGAGTCGGTCCGAATTCCGCTTCTGTCCACTGAATGATGTGCAAGCTTCTGAAGGTCAAATGAGAATTCAAACGCAATAGAAAAGACACCGCGTGCGGCCGCTCCATAAAATCGCACGTAATAAGGCTCGATTTATCTCGCGAAAAATAAGTGATTTGAAAAATATTTTCAAAAAATTCGATTGCTTATATTACTTACGAAAGTGAATATATGAGAAATAATTTCAACGTCTATGCAAATATTTAGACACAAATTGTTATCGCTAATGAAAGTATATTTCATTAACTAATTATTTCAAGCAATACATACGATCATTTTTAAGAAAATATTTGCCAAATTATTCATTTTTTACAAAACGACCCCTCTCGCATTATTCGTTGCATGAAATGCAGGACGATAGTTTTGATTTTTGGGAAATTTTTCCATGCACGTATGGAAATGACATAAATAGCAGTTTACGGTAACACCAGGTGAATCACTCTAGATGCACTGTTAGACATGGCGAGGCCACTACAGCATCATATCATGTCGGGCAGGATACATTTTAAGCTGAAAGTATGTGAATATTTTACTATTATTGATTTTGATGAAATACTCTATTTTCCCCTCCCAAACTTCAACAACTAATTTTTTTTTTTTTTTTTACATTTCTAGACATGTTCAACAAAGTTCATACTTGCCTTACCAAAAAAAAACAAAGTTCGGTGGAAAAAGAGTTCGTGAGAAAGTATTATACTATTCTTCTCGTGTCATGTCATCTTTTAAGTTAGCATGTTCATCATGTTCACTATCAAGTAATTCGTCACCTTCTTGACAATGGTATTGATTCTAAGTGTGCGAATGTGGACGGGATGACGAATTTCCTCGAGCATGTCCACTTGACACGACCGGATGAGAGAACCCGTAGAAATGAGTTTATGGAGAAAGGAAACCCAAGAATGGCTGGAAAAGAGCAAGCAATCAACCTTAAGACACTCAATGGCAACAAGTCAAAAGTTGAGTATGCAAACACTTATTCTGAAACTTCCATTATATCTCAACACCGTTTACAACCTTTCCATAAAAGACCACGGCACAACTTCAAACACAAATACTTACATAAATTGAGATATCCGAGGCTCATAGTAGTAACTAAATGTCAAATTCCAAACCCTAAAAGCATAAGCATAAGCATAAGCAAAACGCTCAAGTTATAAATCATGCGAAACACACCCTCACAAATACCGGGAGAGGAAGAAACCCTAAAACCCTCAATATGTCGATTGGCATGAATCTCCATCGAAAGTCATTCTACTCTGGGAAGAGCAAAATGCAGAAAGAACAATAATTGGAGGATGAAAAACGTGGATAGATAGAGCAGCTAAACCCGAATTAGAAATTAATAAAAAACGATCCCCATCTTCAATGCACTGCGGTGTGTTCGTGTCGTGTTGAGAGCTCACGGGGGGCAACCCAGCCTGGCGATTGGTCAATCTCGTGATCCACAGATGAATAAACGTATGCAAAAGAAATTCGAATGTCGACAAAGAATGTCGTGAAGTGTTCGCTTAATTGGCGCCGAATCTCCTGCCTGGCTCACTAGCCCGCCAAAGATCTGGCTTAGCCCGTGCTTCACATGCCTCTTCACTCTCTGACTCTTTGTTTTTTTCCCCCCCTTAATCTTTTAATAGACAAACATCAGAGAGTGAAACGGGAAAAATACTGCGTAGAGTCGCCCCGGGAGCCGCACATACTCAATGGTTGTGACGGTGTCGGTCTCCATGGATTGAATGCATGTAGTAACTTCTCAATGAGATGTATCATTTAGAGATGTACGTAGTAACTTCTCGATGAGATGGATGCTTTAGAGAAGGAGAAGGAGGAAGGAGGGAAGCGCTTCGGCATTCATGTGGGTATAGAAGGTGCGCGCGAGGCGACACCCAAATTCAGGACATCTTTCGTTCTCTTGAAATCAAGGTCGAATACGACGTGTTGTTACACTACGGTCCCCCTTATAAGTACGGCATCTTAACTTGTTTCTCCAGGTCTTATGTATGAAACATAAAACTGACCGGTCGGGTCAAAGATTCGAGTGTCAACTTGAACATGAGTAGTCACTAATGTTTCCATTTTGAGTTAGATATGCCTTTTAATGGTTGCACCAATCACGGTTCATTGTGTGCGTACATTAGGATTAATAATCTTTTTAGTGTATGGACTCACCCCACTACTTATATGCATATTTCAACAATTCTACTTTTATATATGCTCCCTCAAGCGGAGAGTGATAGACTATCTAATTTCAGCTTAGGAAGCACGGACACTCTTCGAAGGCCTTCGTGTCGTGTCAGACACCAACACGCGTCTAACACGTGGTCAACATGTGTCACACATCCGACACGTGGTAATGCTTCGGACAAATCAATGACACGCTAGTCTAGCCGACATTCGACATGCACGGATTTAATTTTAAATATTTTCAATAAAGTAGTGGTCAAAATGTAAATGTATCAACAATATATATAGTTAAGTTATATACCTAGCCATCCCAAAATTAAAGGGGTGCATGACAACCATTCTACTTCTGTGTTTCTATTCCAAATCTATCTCCGGAATAAGTTTGGAACAAAAACTCTTTTGGTAATGTAATTCTATTTCTCTATTTCTGAAAAAAAAAAATGTTCCCAAAATAGATTTGGAATGGAAATAAAAAAAAAAAAATTTTAGCTTCTCGGAGAAACAGAAATTAGAAATAATAACCCCTCACTTTTTCTCAAGTACCCACCGCTGCCGACCACCACCACCCGCCACCCCCTATCGTCGCTTCCGGCCTCACCGCCTACAGTCGTCACCCATCGTCGCCCGCCGCCGAACCCGTTGCTGCCGACCATAGCCCACTACCACCCTCCGTCGGCCGCCTCAACTATCGCCGACCGCCGCCGACCTCCACCGGTCGTCGCCAACCATCTCCTACCGCCGACCACCACCCGCCGTTGTCCCTCGCCTCACTGCTAGTTGCCGCCACCCGCCGCCGCCGCCACCCACAGCGGTGACCAACACCGGCCACCGCCGCCAACCACCACCTATTGCCAACCTTCGCTGCCGCCAAACACCGTCCTCGGTCGCCCACCGCGGGCTGTCGCGAATCACCATCCACTGTCACCCGCCACCAAACGTCGCCACCCACTACCCATCACCAACCATAGCCCACCGCCAACCTCTACTGCCCACTACCACCCTCCACTAGTCACCGCAACCATCGCCGGCCACTACCCACCTCCGTCGGCCGCCGCCACCCACTACCGCCGAAGTAAAAAAATAAATAATAATTTCTAAAAGTATAAATTTTCAATTGTTGTCAAACAAACTTTTGTTTTAGGATCAGAAATTTTATGTTGTTATCAAACGTATTTTTTTGCTCAAAAACTCATCCGAAAACCGACATAGAAAAATCCATTTTTAGCCATAAATCTATTTCGGGAACAGAATGGTTGTCATGCACCCCCTCATATACCCACCAGCCAAAAAAAAAAAACCTAATCATGAATCCCTAGAAGAAGAAGAAGAAAATTTCACTATTGATATTTAATTTATCATGTATACATAAAAATATACATTTAATAAACAACATATCGAAATTCTTTATTTTTTTAGAAGTGACGTGTTGACTTGTTGACTTGTTGTGTCATGTCGTGTGTTACGTGCTAGTATTGGTGCTACTTAGGTTTCAGCAGGCTAAAGCTGGAGTTGAAGTTGGAGCTGGTACATTAAATAGTTCTCTGCAGCTCGATTGGTTTTTTGCCGTCCAAACACCGGAAAATCGGCAAATAATTTTTCAAAAACAGTTTTCCTCCAAACAAATGACCCTTAGTGTAATTTTTAATTTCTCTGATGTTGGAGAAGGATTTTTTTTTTTTTTTCGGGAGAAGGAAGGTTGATGAGTCATTAGTTTATATCCGCTTCTCCAATAAGACCAATGGCACGTTGATCCACGATTGAAGAGAGTTATTCCTTGTGACATAAACCCCAATCTCTTAAGAGTTCATCGCTAGATAGTTTTATTTTATTGATTCGAAGCAAAGTTTCCCTACAAATACTCACCACCATACCTCATTTACCTCCAACTTAACAACAACACGCACACTAATTACCCCCAAGTCACCAACTTCTCGCTTTCTTGCTGAGAGATGGATGCCAAGAAACCTTCCTCATCAGCTGCTTTGTTCCTTTGCCTCATCAACCTCCTCTTAATTGCCCTAGCGAGCGGATGCGGTACTTGCGTTCAGCCGAAACCGATGCTGAACCCTAATCGTATCGCTAACCCGTTCTCTCCGAGAGGCTCTAGTTGCCCTAGAGATGCGCTGAAGCTGGGCGTGTGCGCCAAAGTGCTCGATGGGCCGGTCAACGCCGTCGTCGGAACACCGCCGGACATGCCTTGTTGCTCGGTCCTGGAGGGGCTTCTCGATCTTGAAGCAGCCGTCTGCCTTTGCACCGCCATTAAAGCCAACATCCTCGGGATCAACCTCAACATCCCCATTTCCCTCAGCTTGCTCATCAACGCTTGTGGCAAGAACGCCCCATCTGGCTTCCAATGTGCCTAACAAGAACCGATCAATGATCGTAACTTGCTCCATTATCGTTGTTGTTGTGTTCTCTTGCATTAGCCGAAGTTGTTGTCGGGTCATTTCACTTGACTCCTTTGTGATTCTTGGCTTTGTGGTTTTGACTTTCTAGGGTTCGAATAATGTGTTCTAGGTTGAGATCGGATTTCTGATTATGTCACAGTGAGTTGTTAGGGCATGAAAATTGTTCCTTATTTCTGATTTAGGCTAGGGAAAAAGGGGCAGGCTTGGATGACATGCGAAATTATATGGCATATCTAAAAAATGAGCCTTTTTCATAGTTTGTGACAAAAGTTTTCAGATGCGTCCATGAAGGCACGTGCTTGAAGGAGCACGTGCCATCTCCTCAATCTCAACCATGTGACATCAAACCAAAAATATTTTGGATCCATTTAACGTGTCCATGCATAAAATATATCAAATGACGTTTATCCTGTCGAGACAAGCTGCATATTAATGTGCAGCTTGTCCTATTTCGAGGGAAAATTATGAAAAGAAGTTGTAATTCTTTTATGATTATGCCAATTCAGTTTTAAATTTTTTTTGTCAATTGAACTTTCAACATTTTCATATTTTTCCAGTTGAGTTCATTCGGCTAATTTTTTGGCCGGAAATAGATGACATGGACGTCGGCTGTCCACCGACCATGCCCAGGGAAAAGTGTCAAAAAAGTCCTAAACATTTTGCATTAGTGTCAAGTCGGTCCTAAACATTTTTTTGGTGTCAATTCAGTCCTAAACCTTTTGCATTGATGCCAATTCGGTCTTAAACCTTTTATTGGTGCCAATTCGGTCCTAAACATTTTGTATTAGTGTCAATTCGGTCCTAAACTATTTGTATTTTTGCAAATTGAGTAAATTTGGTCGATTTTGGCCGGAAATTACTTATGTGGATGTCGATTGTCCTACATGGCATGGATGGCGCCGACGTGGACATGTTTTAAATATTTTTTTGATATTTTAAATAATTTTTAAAAATATTTTAAAAACCAAAAATTGCTTAAAAAATTATTAAAAATACTATAATAATATTTAAAAATATCCAAGTCAGCGCTAGCCATGCCATGTAGGACAATCGACATCCATGGTAGCAATTCGAGGCCAAAATCGGCCGGATTGACTCAATTTGCATAAATACAAACAATTTAAGATTGAATTGGCACAAATGTAAAAGATTTAGGACTAAATTGGCACTAATAAAAGGTTTAGGACTGATTTGGCGCTAATACAATAGGTTTAGGATTTTTTTGACACTTATCCCGCCGTGCCCACCGACCGTCCATGTCATCAATTTTAGGCTAAAATTGGCCAGATTGATTCAATTGACAAAATATGAAAATATTTATAACTAAATTAGAAAAAAAAAAGACTCATGACTAAATTGGTATAATTACAATACGGTTATGACATTTTTGGTAATTTTTCTCCTATTTTCATGGGCACAAATCCCCAAAGCTAGGGTTCACTTTTTTTTCTGTTTTCCCCTCGTTAAGCGACCCGTGAACCGGTTTCGAAATATCCAGGCAGCACCTGGTTTTGTTGGCTTCATTACCGTTTGCTCTTTCTATGGACTACTTCCGAAAGTTTAGTATCTTGCGCAAGTTTCGGCCGATCGAGGATCACCATCACGTCACATTCAATACGGATAAAACGACAAAAGGAAAAGGTGGAAAGACCCCCATCTCGACCGTTGAAACTAATGCTACGTGAAGCTACGAAGAGAGAGTTTTCGGATATTTTTGGAGCAAGACGTTTGTTGTGCAATCGAAATAGGGTTAATACAACAGAAAACCCTAAACTGGTACATTTGTGACAAATTTACCCCAAACTATTTTTTGGATCACAAAAAATCTCAAACTGATACACTTGTGACAAATTTACCCTAAACTGGTATACATGTGACAAATTTACCCTCCGTTAATTTTTTTAAAATTTAACTGTCAAATTGCTGATTTGGTGACACGTGACGCTTGACGGGTATACCAGTATGGGGTTTTGACCCTCTGTTTGTCATAGGTTTAACAATTTGAGATTTTTCGTGATATTAAATCAATTTAACCGGGGGGTAATTTGTCACGGGTGTACCGGTTTGGGGTATTTCGTGGTCGAAAGAATTAGTTTAGGATAAATTTGTCACAAATATACCAGTTTAGGATTTTTGGTGGCAAAAAAATAGTTTGGGGTAAATTTGTCATAGGTATACCGGTTTGGGGTTTTTCGTGGTCAAAAAAATAGTTTAGGGTAAATTTGTCACATGTGTACCGGTTTATGGTTTTTCATGGTATTAACCCATCGAAATAATCATAGGACATGCTCTTTTCTAGATCGCATCCTTCTTCGTTGGAAGTATTATATAAGTTTGCTTTTTCTTTTTATTTCCTCCTAAAATTACAATATATCTCATTAGCTGATTTGATTTGAATGGACAAGAACGTCGTGCTCAAAAAGCTTCGAAATGTACATTTGTATGGACGGAAATAAAGAAAAAAATGAGGAGAAACGATCTCTTTGTTTCAACATGTTAATAACCAATGGGTTTGAATTGGCCAAGCAAACCGACGTCAAATAATGAGCACCATGTCAACATGCCACATGCGGTATAATTAAGTGGCCCCTCCAAAATAAATCTCTAATCTTGCATAATAACTTCCGGACTTTCTTAGATTCAATTTGGTAATAAGCATGATCGGTCCTGGGTCCGCCCCGGCCCATTGGGCTGGACCAAGGAAGTGGCTTCCTCCACGGGCCGAGACCAGCTCGACCGGCCGGACAAATTTTTGCCGAAGGTGCTGACAAGTCGAGGCCGGGTTTTTAACCCCAACAGGGGGCGGGCCTGTGTGGGCCCCTTTTCTGGAAGGGCCTAACCTAATCCGGCCCATTCATCAATTCCCCATCGTGAAGGCCATATTGCTATGGGCTTTAAAACCGGAAAATCCCTTGGCAATATTATGCTTTTATAGATAAACAAGGACAGAAAGCTATGTCATTAAGTTGGTTTATTGTTAAGTCCTTTAATTTCTCGCATCATTTTCTTGTCGCAATCGAACATATAATGGAATCCAAATACTCATTTCATCTAAATTGATCTATCATCGCACTCCATCTTTATAGCATTTGTACCAAGGCATGCTTGTCAGGGATGATCCATCGCGACGAACCCGGCACATTTCTTGCAAGAACAAAGTAAAATGGCTAAAGAAGAGGGACAAAGAGCAAAAACTAAAGATTGGGCAAGCAAAGTCGTGGCAACTCAATCACATTTGAGGGAGGCCCAGTCTTGACTTTAGTCAAACGGGCTTTCCTCTTTTGGGCCATCTTGTAATCATAAATGATGACAAGAATTCTCCAAGGCATGATTACATGACATCATTGTGAAATCTTCCCCCCCAAATTAATGGGTGTAATTCTGTCTCCATAATCTCTAGATTGAATATTCTACGTAGCCCATAAGATTAATGGAATATTCCATTGATTCGAAATTAATTCATCTAGAGTCATCTTTCTCGTCATAGAAAGAAATTGTGCCCATCGTCAATTTTCATGTTCGTCCTTTAATTTTCAAGCATTTGAACTTTAGTTTGACCTAGTTATTGGGGTATAGCTCATACTCTCATATGACCAAAAAGCATCTAAGTCCCGCTCCAAGCTGAGCGAGCAAGGGTTCGGGGGAGCAGCCTCGGCGAGGGTCTCAAGGGGGCGGCGCCCCCTGGACACCATAGGATTTTAACAATTTAAGCCCATAATTTTTATTGATAGTTTGGATTTGGGCTCATGAATAGCTACTGCTATATATACTCTTTTTCGCTTGTAATTGAGTGATGTAACAAAAGGTGTAAGGTACTAATTATAGTGCAATTATCTACCGAACGTAGCTCTAGTTTAAGGGTGAACCAAGATAAAGTATCATATCTTAATTTCGTTTTTTCGCTTTATGTTTTACTTCGATTTTATTGTGCGTCTAATCCTAACTCTAGTAAGAGTGACTATTTTGTGAAAGATCTAACACAAGACATTTTGCGATTGATGAATGGCTGAGCATGTCATCTTCAATCCCTATTTAAATCAAGTTGATAACATGAATTCGGTGTTTCCTCTCTCTCTCTCTCTCTCTCTCTCTCTCTCTCTCTCTCTCTCTCTCTCTCTCTGTGTGACAAATTCGAACCCGGATAGAGTTGATATCGCGATAGATACTACTTAGCCGGCTCGGTGAGCGCATGTCGTCACCGTCGAGATCAGGAGACTCGCGAGGAACAACTTTCCTTCCTCCTACTTTAAGTTCCGCTAGGTTAAATTCGAGACTCTAAACTTGTGTAAACATGTTTTCAAAATTCTATGACATCACGTAAAGGAAGTTCCTTTCTCTTATTTTCTTTTTGAATCCACGATTTGCCGTTCATTATTAGTGAGCAATATGATGATTATTATTTTTTAAACCGGGTGGGATTTTCCCCCGAACCATGCTAGCATCCATGATGATAATTAACGAAGCATTACAGTTATTTGAATCATTTGGGACATCACATGATTCAAATGATTGATGGACTCAAAAAGAATCGGAGCAAAGAGATCGTGCCCGATTATGATGATGCCCAAGTAATAATTGAAGGATAATCGCACTGCTAAATCTTAGAGCCCACTAGGCACTATTAGTTTGCATAAATATATGCATCGATAATATAATTATCGGATATTACTGTTTCATAAACAAACTATTCAGATTCAACCCCCTCAGAGGAAAAAAAAAAACTGCCCAAAACTAAGAAGCACGGACACTTTTCAGGAGTTTTCGTATCGTGTCAGACACACCGACACCCGACCGACACGTGGTCGGTGTTCCGGACACTCACCTGCACGCAAATCCAGCATTTCAACATGCACAGGTCAATTTTAAATATTTTCAATAAATTTTGGGTTAAAATGTAAATCTATCAAAAATACATATACTTAAATTATATGCCCAATCACTCCAAAATTAATATACCTAGGCAACAAACAAACAAAAACCCTATTCGTGAATCCATAACATAAGAAAAAGAGTAAAAAAAAATTCATCGATACGTTTATATATACATGATAATTTATCATGTATATATCAAAGTATACAAATAATATACAACGTGTCTCAATGTGTCAAAATTCTCTATTTTTTAAGAAATGATGTGTAGGCGGGTTATGTCATATCGTGTCATGTGTCACCTATCGGTGTCGGTACTATTTAGCCTATACATATGAAAATTAAACAATAAGGTCCCTAACTAACAAAATTCCTAAGTAGAACCTCATCCTAAAATTAATGAAAAAAGCCATAAAAAATTCTAAACTATGCTCAATGTGACACATTTACCCCAATTTTTTTTACACAAAAAACCTCAAATTTGTACTAATGTGACACATTTACTCCAAACTTGTGCCCGTGTAACATATTTACCTCAAACTTTTTCTTGTGATGCCAATCGGTTTGTATCTATGTAACACATTTATCTTTGAATTTGCGATAAATGCGTCACATGCCTACAAGTTGGGGTTTTTTGTGTCACTAAAAAATAATTTGAGGTAAATGTGTCGCATGAATATAAGTTTGGGATTCACAACAGCTTCACATGAAAAAATTTGGGGTGAATGTATCACATGTCAAAAAAAGAAGAAGTTCAGGTTAATTCCCTAAAATTAATGACGATAATCATAAGATTATGCACCAACTGGGCCTAATCAGATGATCATTGTGTTGAGCTTTTTCTTCAGATTGATCCGGAAATCACTCTGCAATCGATTGAAAGCTTTGGACACTTGAGAATCATTTGGTCTTCCGTCCCTTCCGCTATCTCCTTTTTTTTTTTCCGGGCACTAGAGGACTCGACCAAAAGGTTAAAAGAATTCTCATCATTGGACTTTGAAACTTTCGATTCTTCCGAGTGTCCTTCAAAGAAAATTAAGCATAAAAGAGAAGAAAATCTCTTCACCCCTCGAATACTTGGTATTTGAATCGTGAACGGGATATATTAGAGCAGCATGCCTGTATCTATAAAATACGTTATCGAGACATCTCAAATGTTCTAACTATTTATATCGCAAAAACGTTACAACACATCAAAATATCCCATGCCGCTTCGCTTGACAATAGAGTATATATACTCTTTACATGCATTTAGTCCCACTCTATTGATTAGCTTTAAGGTTTTTTAATAGAACTTTCCAACATAATATCAAAGACAGATTCCGCCCCAGTTTGTTACGCGCGAGCGTCATCCCGCTTGTCAAGTTCCAAGCATCGGTCGTGATCCGACTTGCATGCGAGAAAGAGTACTAGAAATATCCTGCATTACTCAAACAACGGAGTTTGTATGCTCGCTACACACACATGACCTTTTTCCATCTATTAGCTTAAACTCTTGGTCGGGCTTTCTAGCTAACCGTTGTCCTTGCCAACTTCTACCCCGAGTAATTTCTAACTTTATGTTATGCCCAATTTAATATGCGTTGTTGTGGCTCCAATAAATTTGGTTGACCACGAGGATGACGAATGCGATTCCCGAGCCAACGCAATTGAATAGCATTGTGGATCGTCGTGAATTAAATTGAAACTTATGGGCATTTATGGGGCAAAACGAAGGGAAGGGCTTCGCATTGAATCCGAGTTGAAGTCTCCGTGTCCTAATTCAGGCACCCCCCCATCATTGCATTTGGCACGATGTTGGTCAAAACCTACTAATTTGAACGAGCCGTCTCCTCCTAAATGGGCCACCAATATTTTGCATTGATTAAACCTATCCGGTTAGTCGAGATTTTGAATTGATTGAACCTATTCTTCCTATGGCCACCCATCTAATAGATTATACCGTGCATTTGAACTTTAAACTCCTCCCTCCTCTCCGATCCCACACGTAATAACTTGTTCTTTTACGGGGTCAGGTGTTCGAGCTTCTGGAATAATACCCGATTCGCGGTTCGATCATCTGAGCACGAGATTCGCAAAAGTCGCCCCATGAAAAGCTACCTTCATTGAGATTCCTAGTTGTGATCGCGTCATTCTGAAACAAACTCCGACGCTAGAAAACCCTTTTTGCGTGCTGCGAACTCGGTAGGTAAAAAGTTTGAACATACTGGTCATGACCATGCAAATCAACATGTGTAGAAGAACAAATTGCTTGGCCAAACATATTCAAAATCATAATGCATGTTTTTAGAGAGAGAGAGAGAGAGAGAGAGAGAGGCAAAAAAAGGGAGGTTTTAATGAAGTTCTTGTCTTGGCTTGGAGCAAAAGAGGAGGGGTATTAATGAAGTTTTTGTCATGGTTTGGAGCGACGGCAGGAGCACGCCAAGGATCCGAACGCGGTTCCCGGAGCTCCACTAAAAATCTCAAAGCCAGGCGTGAAGGGCAAAGGCTGGCAAATCTCCACCCACGTCTTTGGTTCGTGCACCGGCCACCCAAATCTCCATCTTTTGCCCAAACCTAACAAAAAACTTTCGACGATTCTCGCAGACCCACTTGGTTATTTCATGAAAAAGACATTTCTATATTCCATTATCCCTATAATGTACATTGTTGGCATGAAATGCTAGATGAAATATCATTCGTTCGATCGGGCAATCTTATTTATCGCGGATTTTAAATATATAATGAGGATGAATTGATCTATTAAATTTGCCACGTCGTATCGCGTGTCGATGTCGGTGCTACTTAAGTACTGATAGTTTTGAGATAAGTGTGTAGAACACGCGCTTTTTTCTCCATACGAGTAGCAGAAAAACAAAACGACGTTACATTAAACCGGCATGAATTCGTGTTCCCCCCATCATTCGGATAATAATTGGGAAAACGAAAGTGGATGGTCCCTTCATTCCAGTCCCTTCCACAAAATTCAAATTCTTGTAATCATGTCGGATTCGGGAGTTGTTCCCCCGTCGATCGCATCCTCGTCATGGGCGTCGGACCACTCTCTCTCCCTTTTCATCGTTTTTCGAAGAGACGTTTATTGATTGTTTCTTGCTAGTCTCAATGTTGTCTCCTCCTCTCGCAGCTGAACACCCATTTCCCCAATTAAAAAGAAAAAAAAAAGACCTTCTTGAGAAAAGACCCCAAATTGATTAGAATTGTCCCCTTAGGCTAAGAGCCTAGATGGGTCTCTATCTATTTCCCTAGACTGCATACGTTACTATACGATTCTACCCAGCGATAGCCAGCCAAAACCGACGTGAAGCCTACATTCTCTACCGCCACCCCTTTATTGCCAAACATATCTTTTTCTTCTCTATTGACAAAGAATACTCTCTATTTGTTTTACGTCCGAGAGATCTCAAGGCCCAAACGAGGCATCGGACAAAGCAGTTTAAGGATTTACTTGGTCCAAAACTCCTTCTTGAAAAAGAGACCCATAATTAATTAGAATTGCCCCCCCCTAAGGCTAGAGTTGAGAAGGCTCTCATCCATTTCCATCAATTCTTTTAAAATTTCGGTGAAATAATATTAAACAAATAGACAAAGAGAGGAAGAAGCATGTTGAGTAGAGGAAAATCTCTCAAAGTGTTGTCGTTTTAGTAGTTCAAATTTCAGTGCTTTGTTTTGATGTCTTCGCCTGCCACTTCTCATTCTCTTTCTATTCTTCTATTCCCATCTGTCCCACTTCAAACTTCCATGTGAGATTCCTACCCTCTTAATGATTCTTTTATTTTATCCCCCCACTTGGGATTTTTTTTTAAATATATTTGTGGAAAAATTCCCCCTCCTTGATTACCAAACTACCCTTAATTTTGTTTGGGCAGACGGTTGGCACAGCTCAAATATTAACGAGGCTGTGTTAATGGGAGATCTAATGTTGTTGTGGGTTTTTACTATGATTTCACAGTCAAACCCAAAACAAATTTCAATGAAAGGAAGATGCTTTGTTTTTTTTTTTTTAATGCCATCTTGCTAATCGACTTAGCAGTATCAACGAGTGGGGAACTTGACATTGAATCCATAGTCTTTATATGGACGAGAGGAAAAAAACGAACTAAAATCTTAGCTAAAGGGTGAGCGTGGCGAAATTTTTAATGCTCCCTCGACGTGTAAACAAGCCGATACATGAAACGCATAGATCGATATGGACAGCCGAAAGAGACCGATATCTTTCCTGAAATTGACATTTTCTTGTAAATGACATATAGATTTCCAAGATGGCCACATCATAGATTCACTTTAGTGGTTGCATAGATTCTGTCAATTCGTTTCAAAGGAAAGATCATGCCGTCCAATGTCACGCGTTAGCTTAGTATAGAACCAAGAAACCGAACTTTGCCAAAAGTCGTGAGGGAGGTTTTCTCATGATTGTAGCTTCGGTTATTGCAATGAGCACGTCAAGTCACGCACCAGAACGTCCACCAGAAATAAAATAAGATAAAATAAAAACAAGTGACTTTGCATTTGGTGCTTACCTACCGGATGTTACCTTGCGGTTAGTGAAGAAATTAATGTCAACGTCAATGGGATAGCAACCATCAACAGACAAGTGTATTAAAGCAAAATGAATATGATTATCTACTTAGACCCCGTTTGTTCTATGAAAAATGTTACATTTTTTTTAAATTGTTTTATAGAAAGTCATTTTCTAGGAGAATGATAATAGGTTCTAGTGTATGACTGAAATCTGAAAAAGAATCGGAATTTTTTTTCGCCGTTTGGAAAGGAACACAAACACTAATCGCGAGCTAATAACTTACACACAGCCAGCCGGGGAGCTAGGCGGGGACTCTCGCATCAATGGACATGGGCGCCGGGACCAAGGCACGAGCATGGACCCAAGCACGAGCACCGAACATTGGCTTCTGTGGACCCGCACTATGATGTGGGGGATCCGAGCGCAGGCCCTACGTCCCAAGCTAGGCTTCGATGGACGCGGGCTCACCCTTTGTGGACTCGGGCTCAAGAGCCGATTACTTCGACAAGGGCACCAAGGTCTTAGGTCTATCAACGCCCGACCTCTATGGATCTAGGCTCGGGCACTAGGGACCCGAGCTCGAAGTGGAGGACTTGGGCACGGGCACAGAGGTCCCGGGGTCTCGAGGTCCTAATCCAGGCCTAGATGGACTTGGGCACAGGCACTAGGGTCCCGGGCCTCAGGCTTAAGGATGGGGGATCCTGGCATAGGCACGTAGAGCTTTGGTCCGACCTCGATGGACCCAAGCATGAACACTAAGGTCTTAGGGCTATGCCTTGTTGGACCCAGGCTCTAGCAAGAGGGATCCGGCATGAGTATGAGGCTCACACACCGGGTCCCGAGCTTGGCCTCGATGGACTTAGGGTGGGGCATGTACATCGGGGATCGGACACCGCCTTTGTGGACTTGGGCCTGGGCAAGGAGGATCTTGTGCTCGGCTTTTGTGGACCCGGGCACCAGCAACAAGATTGTGGGACCAGCCTTAATAGACTCGAGCCTTGGTGCCTTGGACCGGCGAATTAGTGTTAGGGTTCCCGTGTCCAAATAAAGAGTTTCCAGTTCAATCACCAATATCTAGTTATATTTTGTAAAAAAAAAATCGATTAATTTAAGAGGAAATCCTTTTCTTGAATTTAAGCGCATGTTTTCTATTGACTAGGAAAGGATTTTCCGTTTCATTTTCCTAAGCCATCCAAATACAAATATATATATATAGGAGTATATATAACTAGAGATGTAGGAATGACTTCGTAACAAGTAATTTCTTTTGGATGATTATCTTAGACACATCATAAAAATAAATCGTAACTCCACGTGAAAGACTTGGTCATTGGCCATACATCACTTTTCGGCAAATGAATTCCACCGATGGGGAGCTCAAGACTTGATTGTGGCGTTTTTTCACATCTTAGATCCTTAATTGTCGAATGGTCGACACCTTAAACCTTGTTTATGATATTTATCCACGTAAAAAAATGCACGGTTTATGCTTATAGCATAGTCGATTTTCAGTGTAGCTTCAACAAAGTCAATCCCGGTTGGTTTGATTGGACCACCGGATTCAAAGCAAAAGCAATAAAGTGTTTGGTTTTTTACTCTTTTTTTGCCTTTGAGAGATACTATGATGAGCAAGTTTCCTTTTACTAAAGGAGAAGTATGTGAAAACATGTCATGTTCAATGTTTTCTAGTAATGTATTACGAGCTAATTTTTATCATAATAACGTAGAGATGTGAGATTCTTTTATCATTTTTGACGTGATATTGCGGAGAAAAAATAACTTATATCAATTATGTCTATTTATCGTTATACTTAAACCCCAAAATAATGCGTGCTTGACGTCCGATTAATGTCTATTTTCCGAAAGTATCATTATCGATTTCACTGATATATTTTTACCATTTAAGAAGAAACGCGCCAAGTAGAATCAAATAAAGCGAACTGGTATAATACAATTAGGGATTTCTCTACGACAATTTCATATATCCGATAAATTTGATAATTCTGTTGATTTTCTTGTATCTTTCAAGATCTGCGTGTATTTTGATCGACGTATTATCTTAGATTCCAATCTAATGAAACCTCTAGCTCATTATCAACACATCAAAATATGCAAAAATTACTCAAATTAGTTTTCCGCATATTTCTTAACCTAGAGAAATCCTTAATTATGTCCGAGGAAAACAATTCATAATCACAACCAATCCCACAAAATTGAATTGAATGCGGTGGGAATGAAGCCACCCTCTATCAACGTCGACTCGATATCTTCCCACAGGCAATGCCAAAAAAACCACTCATGAATTTCTGTTTCCTTAAGCTAAATGGAATTTGTTCTCTTCTCTCAACACATAAGACAAAAGTAAAAACAAAAAAAATAGAAAAACAGGTACGGTCGACGACATTACAAGTAAATATTTAAGGCCAAAAATACAAAACGACAGGGAACGGTAGCGACAGCGCAAGGGCAACCCCGTCATTTCACGGAAGCCGAGTAGAACATCACTTTTATCGTCGCGCCACGACCCGACGCTTTCCCATTCCCCACACAGTCTCTCTCGTAAAGTCGCTAAATTTGAGAGCTCAGACCTACCAAATCGGCGACAACGCCACCTGCTAGAGAGAAAGAGAGAGAAAGTTTCGATCTTTAGTGGTGGAGGAGGAAAGATCCGGTTTCAAGGTCCGTCGTCAATGGCGGGCGGGTGGGTCAAGTCGCTGCACTGCAAATCCAAAGCGTTGGACGACGTTCATCACGGCCAGTACCAGAAACGCTTGCTCTCTTCTTCTTCTTCGTCGTCTTCTGCTTCTTCTTCTTCGTTGTACTCTTCCAGTTGCAGAAAGAGCGCCCAGACCATCAAAGACGTCATCGACATCGCCAAGCAACAGCGACCCAAGAAGCCCAGACCCGTGTCCAAGCCCGAGCCCGCACCATCCAAGCAGCCCCCGCCGGCGTCGAAGCTTCCGCAGAAGACGAAGGTGGAACCGTGCCCGAACGCGACGCCTCGGGCCCGGATAAGCGCCTCGGCGAGGCCCGCCCGAGCTCCGGAGCCCGTGTACCCGGCGCTCACCGAGCTGCCGGAGGGCCACCCGTCCCGCAATGTGGTGGAGATCATCTTCCACACGAGCTGGGGGCCGAAGCCGTTCGCCGGCCGGATCGACGTGATCCTGAAGGTGCAGAACGGGCAGAGGACCGCGGCCCGGTTCGAGGAGTACCGGGAGCTGGTGAAGTCGCGGGCCGGGTCGGGCGGCCCCCGGGACGAGGACGCTCGGTGCGCCGCGGACGGGAACGAGGTGATGCGGTTCCGCTGCATGGGCCCCACGGCCCGCGAGGGCGCCCCCTGGGACTGCGGCGGGGCGGCGTGGGGGTCGGGGGCGGGGGCGGCGGCAAGGGGGCGGCGATCTGCACGTTCGACGGCAGCGGGCGCGCCCACGAGAGCGCGGGGGGAGGGAGAGGGAGGAGGGCGATGCTGGTGTGCCGGGTCATAGCGGGCCGGGCCTCGAAGAAACTCGGCCTGGACCCGTTCCTGGACGGCGGGGCCACGTACGACTCGGCCAGCGGGGACGACGGCGAGTTGCTAGTGTTCGATCCTCGGGCCGTGTTGCCCTGTTTCCTCATCATCTATAGGTTGTAAAAATTATTATTTTCAGACCAATTTTTCGCCAAGTCAAATTAATTTTCTCTTGCATTCTATTTTCTTCTCCTATTATTTTCCAGGGAAGTTCTCAATTTTCTGTTCCTATTTCCTTTTTCTTTTTTTGGTTGAATGGATTGGATCTTATAGGATTGAAAGTTGAAGGACGAATTAGGTTCGATGAGTATGAAGCAAAGTGCAAACTTCCCAGGCCTTGTCTCAATGATCCCACTCTTACTGCTTCACCTCACATCACCAACGTAACCTCGTATACTTACTTAGGTCCTCTAAATGTCTATGGTATCTGGTCATGTTACGTTTCGTAAGACTGCTTGATTTTCAAAAATAACCGAGCGAATTTTCCCTAGAAGTCGAAATCGATTCTCCATTCATTGAAACCTGGAACCTACCCGTCACAGATTCCGGGGTCGATCAAGGTCTACTCGGGTTCCATCTGCATTCTTAATTGAAAGATTGTAATGGATCATCACCTCTAATGACCACCAATTGCTGTTACAATCTACTGATCACAACGTATATTTAGACACACCGAGAATATAAAACATTAACAAAACAAAAGTCTCAATCATGGATATCACAAGAAATGAAAGCAACATTGCGCAAAAAAACTGAACAAGAAAAGCACAAAGACTTACTTCAGTTTTCAGCCGGATTCTCGATTTTTGTAATATGAAACATACCATATATATCCTAGAACTAAAATCAGATCGGTTTCACCCTGGAACCATGCTCGCTCCTAGACTCAACCCCGGCTTTTCTTTTGGCGTTTGCCATTTCCTATGCACGATAAATTGACCGGCGACCAATACGTTTGAGTCCTAATTCTACACTTGACCCGCGATGAGCGCACATACGAGAATAGAAGAGAATCTGTCAGCGCTCTCCCCCCGCAACATTTCGCCGCCTGCCTACTTTTTACGTTATTTTACGCAGGTGGTGTTGCTTTAAATACTTTTTTTGCCCATTCTGCACTCGCGATGAAGATAACACTGTATGAAAAATCTTTCAACTTTCAGTGGCATCATACTTTTTCATGAAAGATTAATTTGTGGAGGAGGAGGAGGAGGATAATGTTTTGTATTCCCTGCATGTGAAGCAAGTGATGGCCAGGCCATGTCTCTTTCGAAGGGGAATTGAAGATTGATGAGACTCTCGTAGATAGAAGCGTCTTTAATGGAAGACGTGTAGTCGAACGTCGAACACTTTTAACGGTGGGTTCGTACTCTATGAAAGGAAGAAAACGTAACTCAAGGGTAAACCTTCACAGGTCCTAATCAAGCGGATACAAAGGACGGCATCTTAGGCCTCGAGACCTGATCATGAGCTTGGCGGTCCGACGGACCCGCCCATCGACCTTGCAGGTTTGGATGATGACTGAGGGCCGGTTAGCTGGATGGTCTGGGCACGTCTTCTCCTTCTCAAGACAGGCTCGAGCATTTCTATAAAAAAAAAATTCGATCTTTCAGTTCGCGAACCAACCGAGGTACAGGTTTTTAGGCCTGCCTAGGATCGACAAACCGGTACTGTGATATCGCATTAGCCCATTTTTCGGAGTTAATCCGATTTTGCCTGCTCAACTCATGTTACAAATCGGGATGATCATCTTGCATTAGCACGTTGCAGCTGCTACTGACCCAGAAAAAGAAACTATCAAATGCCAAGTAACAGTTGATTGCAGAATTTCAGAGATATAAATTGATACCACACAAGTTTACGAGCCGACAAAGGTTGGAGATGAGATTCAGCAACGCTGCGGTTCATGAATAAGAAGATCCGCATCAATAGAACCAGGGATGATGGATTTAGGTTAATACAGTTTTTTCTCCTGAGAAACAGTAGCTAAAAGTACCCACGGACCAGACAAGCTCTTCGATACAACATTCCAGGATCTTGCCAGGTAAAATTACCGATGCTGGTCCGACCGAATCACCAAGGCCGATCGAAATTCAGCAATGGTCGGAAGAGAGCAAAGGCGAGATTGGAGTCCCGATGAGAAGTGACCAATAGCCAATACAGTTCTAATGCACGTCTAAGAAGGCTTCGCTAAGGACAGCACAACATGCGCTGCTAGAATCAATGGGACTCCACAAGCACGTATAAAGGCTTTCCCTTCAACCTCTCCCTACCCTGAGAAAATCAGAACTCATCAGAAAATGCGACCCAGCGATGAAAAAACTGTATGAAAACTGGAAGCAGTACATACTGTTTGATCAACCAACAGATTGATAATTGAAAAAGGTACGAAGGTCTAATAGGGATATGCGCACCTTTAAGTCTGGCAATTCAATCACGCAAGCGCACTCGACAACTTCGGCTCCAACGCATTCTGAGGAACATTATCCACGAGATATTAGATAGCTTGCCCTTACAACTAAAAATATATTCCACATCAAACTGACATTATTGCACTAAGAAGTTACTTCAACCATCCAAAAGACATAATCGAATCATTTCAGTAAAAGAAATTTCAGTCGAAGACACTTTTTACTTCTCTTGCCCAAATTCACAGACCTTTCCCCACAAGTAATGGAGCACATTAATGAGAAATATATACCAAGTAAATTCATGGCTGCACAAAGGGTACCACCGGTAGCAATTAAATCATCAACCACCAAAGCTCGTTCCTGAGGTTGCACTGCCCCGACGTGCATTTGCAAGCAATCTTTTCCATACTCCAGAACGTAATCTTCAGAGATGACCTCGCCTGACATTAGAAAAATCTTTATCACAACTACTGGCAACACGGTTGGATATGCATAATATGTTCATTCTCGGCATTAAGCAATTTCAACTCCAAGATGGTATCGGATTTGCGGTGTTTATACAGCTTAAGAATGTTCAATGGCATGCAGGATGACAAATTCATTCTGTTCTTAGATCTTGTCAATGCCAGAGAGCAAGGAGCAGCAACCTTTACAGAGCTAAATGTGTACTTTGATAGATACTGAGAACAATGTAGCCTCAACGTAAGTCCAGGAGCCCAAAGGAGCTTGGGATGCTCATGGTAGAACAATAACATGACAGTCAATTAAGAGCAGATTATACAAAATATTTGCAGCAACGTAAACAGAACGCAGCATAATCATGTGCAGCTGTTGGAATGCTCAAGATGAAACAGTGAAAATAAATAAACTTGAAAATGGGGTAACTAGCAGAAGGTAATAATGTGCATGCTACATGTCTCGATGACCTAAAGACAGCTCCATTTATCATAATTCTAGGCAGACAAAAGAGAATGCCCATCCGCAGCACCGGCTATTGTTTTCGGGTTCAGGGGCAGCCTAATCTAACAAACCTTTCGAATTATACAATATCATGAAATTGTTTGTGAAAAAAGGATTCAGTAATTCTAATGGCTAAAAAGAGATGCAGACGCAACCAATATTGATCATGATAAAAGAACACAGGTAGTTTTACCAAATCATTTTGTCATTAGAAATGTACCTGGCAACTTCCCAGGCTTTCTCAAGGGAACGAATTTCGCTCCTATCGCTAAGGCAATAGGAGGGCCGAATATGAAACCTCGAGCTTCTATTCCTAGAAAAAAAAAAAAGGAGAGAAAGATCAGTCTCATGTCATTGAACAAAGAGGAAACCACATAACTTAGCTCTATTGATTAGAAACTTGTCAAAATGGTCTAAAATATTCTCTGTTATAACACAATTAAGTCTTCTTTATCCTTAGCTGCGGAGGAACGACGATACCACCGACCGGAGTGAAATTAATCAGATTGATCAGTGATGAACAGTGCAATGTCATCACAGAATGAACTACATAAATAGGGTTTTCAAAATTTTCGCATCCTCATATCCAGCATCAAGCATCATCCCACGTGTCACTTTGCAAATATCAGATCTATGGGGCATATAGTCAGATTACACGATCCTTTTCCTGTGAAGCGGTGAGCTGCAACTTATCCATTTGAGAGCATCTGTTGGTGCTGAAGAGAGAAGATTCCAAAAACTTGCATTGATTCTATTAAATTCATCACACAGACAAATGACAGCAAATGCCTCAGAACACAGACACAAGAAGAAAGAAGGCCTTCCATGGTTCTATAATGGAACAAATGCTGGTGAAGGGTGCAGTCAAAGAAAGAAAGAGTGAGCCGACATCCCAATTACAAGGGTCAGGTGAGATGAATAAGGTAAACTCTGCGTGTTTCGTGATAACTTGTAACGTCTTCTACCAAGATTAGCTGATGTCTTTAGAAACAAGACCCTTAAAAGCACAAGCTGGTAAAAAAAAACACACTGAATCTGACCCCATAGAAAACAGGCTAACATGAATGGACAAGAAGGAGCATAAGCAGCCAAAAGAATCCAAGATTATCTATCACCAATCTTTACATAACCATACAAAGGCTCACTTGAGAGTACAAATAAGCACATGGGTAGAGAAATGAGCAACTGGTCTCGTCTGGTCTGGTTGTTAGCATCTGCAAGCAATACGGACCAACAACAAAAGCATTTTCTAATCCTGAAACCACAAAAAGAACGTTTTATCTTTCTTTCTTTCTTTTTTCAGAGACCCTCATACACAATCACAATCGCAGTATCATGCGAGTTATATGTCAATACCACATGAATTATTATGCAGAACCCGATTTCAGCAGCTGCTCATTGTGATTGCAACAGAGTCAAGGTGAGAAATTTTCATGGAGGACAGGCACAAGCTAGAGCTCACATCAGCCATGGTCCACTTTCTAAGTAAGTGGGCGTACATCGTTATCAGACGTCTGCCCAAAATCGGATCCAACCATGTACCAACAACAACAGCAATGTTAGAGAGATGTTAGAGAGAGAGAGAAGATAAGCGGCTCCATAAAAACTTCTAAGCAGCAATTGATGGCACACCGCACTAGCAACCGCACATGGTCAAGCAACAAATCACCATAAAAAGCCAAATTTGAATGGGGAAAAAATAAGGTGGGGGAAGAAAACAAAAAACACCAGGAGGGAGATAGTCGCTTATCCAATCCAATGCATGTCAAGGGGAAAACAAAAATCTCGAAAAAAAAAGAAAAGAAAAAGAAAATTTAAGTCGTGAGAAATGATTAAACAAAGAAAGGTGTCGATTTTCGATTCGCATTTTACTACTTGGAATATTGCTTGTTGAGAGCGACTGTCCATGAAGCAAAACTAAGAGAGCTTTCAGAAACTGAGTTGAAGTTCGTACTTTGAAAGTGGAACTCCTTTTTCCCAAGAGCTTTCGGGCTCGAGGGAATTCGTTGACTCGACCCTTCGCTGATAATGTCCGAGTCTCGGCTCATGAACTTGCAATTAACTCACGGAAATAACACATTCTAATTTGGAAAAAAAAAAACGAGGTTCTTTTCCAATAAAGATCGTCTTTTTCTCCATTTTTTTACCTGCAACAACAGAAAAGATCGTCTTTTTCTCCATTTTTTTTTTACCTGCAACAACAGAAATGTTTCTGTCCTTGTAGCGCTCGACGAACAAGTCGACGGTGTCCTTGAAGGCCTTGGGATCCAGTAACAGGGTAGTGATGTCTTGGAACATTATTCCTGAGACAAACAAGCGTGTTTGTGATTACTAGAGGGTGACAACCAAAAAAGGAAGGAAGAAAGAGGAAAACAGACGCCATTTGTAGATCACTGAGAAAAACAGAGGAAGAACGAAAGAAGAAAAAGATGCAGGAAAGATGGGACTTGGATGGAGAGGACATGTGTGGATGCATATTGCATTGGGCTTCTTCCTGACAAGGAAGAGCCAACAAAAAGAAAAAGAAAAACCCAACTTGGCTTGAGCCCTCTAAAGCAAAAGTAGACGAACTTCAGAAGCTCGGACCCAGCCAAAAAAAAAAATGGGGGATTTGCAGAGAGAAGAAGCGGGATGGAGAGAAGAACCTGGTTTGGGAAAGTCAGGGACGACGCGGATTTTGGACTTGATGCCATACATGCGAGGGTCCTCGTCTTTGTCCGCAGACATTTGTCACTGAAAAAGAAAAATGCAAGCTTGGAAAGAGGCGTGAGAGAGAGAGAGAGAGAGAGAGAAGGAGGTGAAATTTGAAAAATGAGGAGGATCGAAGTTGCTGCTGATATATAGGGACGAGGGAGAAGCAATGGGAGCAATGCATTCGCAACGTGTAAAAATTTACTCTTTCGGAGATGGGATAGACCTGGTCATGAATTTGACGGAATTCGTGCCGCCAAGCAAGAAATTCAGGAGTAAAAATCCTATCCACCTACATAAATAATTCCTTTCTCGAGCTCGGACCCGCTAACATAGACCCACTTAGATTCACCATATTACAAATCAACAAACAAATCTAGATTGGAACTTTAAGGTTCGATATTCGACTCGACTCGTCTAAGCATGCTCATTGATCAAGCATACTACCGGGTAATACTATGAAGTAATGATATGCGCGCGGCTCGAACCGTGTTGTAGGACCTATTAGTACTTTAAAATTTACTTTCACCATTCAAGTACGAAGTGGCTTATTTTTAGAATCTGAAGTAGGTTCCATTTTCGTCTTTCATATTGTTTTAAGTGCAGACTTTGCTTCTCCTTCTTTTTCATGCTATTAATGCTCTTTCTAAGCTAGTTAAGTGAGTTTAAGCTCGTGAAATTACGAAACAACAAAAGAATGAAGAGCAAACGAATAAGAGAAGAATAAGCGGTTTGGTCGGTCCTCAATGGAACCACACCGCCAAAACGGTTTGGGGTCCGACTAATATGGTTTGGCATGATTTCACTTTCCTCCGAGTCGTATCTTTTCGAAACCTAAATGAAGTTAGATTAAAAGGGCTTTTCGAAATACGAATAGTGTTTTAGGAGTGCATTAGGTAATATTGTGAAGGATTTTGCCATTTTATTTTATTAAAAAAAAAAACTCAAACCGATTGAAGGCTCGGGCCATCAATGGGTGGCCAATGAGCCAAATCTAGCACTGGCGGCCTCGCCCAAGGTCGCACAACCTCGGGAGGCGGTTGCCCGAGGTCGCACGACCACCGACAACCCCCGGTGACCCTCGCTCGAGGTTTTGCAACCCCATGCGCACTCACCGGAGGTCGTGCAACCTCGAACGAGGGTCGTAAATCTGGCCAAAAATGGCTCGCCGACTCCTTGAGCCCTTCACCGACGACATTGCGTAAGGTGAGGGCAAAGTTGGAAGAAAAAAAAAATATTTTTCACGTTCTGGAAATGCTAAAGCTCAAAACTAGTCCAGACCTACCTTTGGTTAAGGGATTTTAATGGACTTTGGTAGTATAATGTATTTTCTCAAATCTCCCTCGAAAGAATTTGTCAAATGGCTTGACTTTTGCTTAAAGTCCTTTAGAGGCTCAAAGGCCTTTGGCAAAGTGGTTAGTGCGTTTGGTTTAGTATTTTGAAAGTCTCATGGGCCCCAAAGCATCTTGAGAAAATTTGGCAACAACATTAAGATTTTAGCATCTTCGGAATGTTAAAAACCCCAATTAATGAAAATTAGTAAGTTCCCTATTTTGCTCTCAAAATAAAACTAAAACTCCAATTTTGCCCATGTTAAACATTAAAACCCTAGATCTATTGTTCATTTTCTTAACAAGGGCGATTGGCGAGAGCCGACAAGGCCAATTCTAGCCAGTGAACCGCCGACGAAAGGCTGGCAGGGGGTGGTGACGTCAATTGACACTAGATCTGGCTCTCCGACGGCCTCGGCCCTTCGTCAGAAGATTTGATTTTTTTAATTCATAGCCAAAGCCCTCGGTACCTTTATTTTTTTGGGGCTAAATACTACTTAAATCAAAGTTACTTTACAATGGATTTTCTATTTAACGCAATTTGCATTGCCCCAAAGCCTCTTAGGCTAAAGGCATTTGCATTTTTTCAAGGCTCATTTCCAAAATCGAACCAACCGCAGACTTCCACAGGCGGGTCAATCCCTACTTGAAAGACTTTTATGAAGTCGTTGTTAATTATTCTAAAAGTCTGACGTATCATATACGAATAGAATAGATAAGCACGAGTGAGACACGCAACACAGGCTTACGGGACGGGCATAATAAACACATCTATAATCGCAAATTCAGACCAAAAAAGTACATCGTAATTATGTCATTTACCAAAAGGATAAGCTATGTTTTACAATGGAAATGGCTAATATATAGACTGCAAATTTTAACAAAACCAAGGAAATTAAAAATTCGACCAGGAAAATAAACAAAAAAGATAAAATAAATAAAATCGGAATGTAAGTTAAAATTACCTAATATAAAACTAAATATGACCCTACGACATGAGAATGTAATTCAAATTTATGGAAAATCCTAAAAATAAGAAAATAGGTCAGATTAGAATCCCAAATGCGAACACCCGCGAGCGTCGACGTTTAAAATGTTAGGTGAATGCATTATTTATTAGGATTTGGATATTATAACATTTATAATCAGTGACTGAACCTTTATATACCTTGATTAGATCGACCAACCCAACAACTTTATCTCAATACAAAAAAGCAATAATCGCCAGAATTTAACTAATTGCAATGGAACATTAATCACGAAAACGAAAATGAAGATTGAAAGAGATGAAGATTGTCAAGTATGCTGTTTTGAGAGGCACAATGGGATTTGTCATAGTCATTTTTTTTTTTGAAAGAAATATTTCATTTATTAATCAGGGTAATAGTCAAGAGGTACATAGAATACTTTCAAGCCCCCAAATAATTGCGGAAAAGGTAAATACCGGAAAGCAAATAACAATGCATATTCTGCAACTAGAAGCGTACTCTCATCGTTCAAGAATAGAGCTGTCATAATAAAATTTCGACTGTCGATTGTCAAATTCGGTGATAAGCATACACCGAGAACTCCCACACTAATTGTAAGCGCTTGCGGTGCGCGTTTAGGTTCGACGTCCTATCACCATTGCCGAGCAATAACACCAACATCAATATGTTAAAAGAGCACAGATCAAATATCTATAAAGAACTCCCATATTTATATCTAGATCTAGTTCGAGAGAGTAAAATTCTTGAATCTAGACCTAAACCTAAATTGGAAGAAGAGAATGGCTCTTAAGTTATATATAGATGGCAACATAGTACATCTGCACCTTGCATATCGATGCACAAATTACCATTCATTTTAGTCCAACCACGGACAAATCCTATTTGATACACACTTTTTTCGGTCTAAGCGCTAAAAAGATTAGTTCTTTAATTTATTTATTAGATTGCTCGGGGTCATAATAGGTTATTTACATATCATAGAAGCATGATTAGACTCCTCAAAGGTGCATCGAGTTATGTCATAAATGGTCCAATCCAAATAAGCACGTTTAACCAGTTATGATCAATTTATTGTAATGCTAATCTAGTGACCCGTCCTCGTCTCGTTCCATATTCCTAAAACATTTTGATATTTGATCCAATATAAGAAAATCCATACCCAAACTAATGGGAGAGCGCGAAGTGCGTGAGCGCAAGATCGAGTAAGGCCGAGAAAGAATGAAGAAAAAGTCATAAAAGTGAGTCGAGTCTAAGTAAATTGTAAATCCATTTAAGATCCACTTAATTATCATATTATGTTTAACCTCATTTATGACCTATTTTGACAGATTTAAATGCGATGTACATAAAAATTCATGCCTACCATGATATGTCGAAAGTGAAGGTCAAGATGTGTCGAAAGTGCCGATAAGGACCGAAGAAATTCGGCCCCAATGGACGCGCCACGTATCGTTCCCATCGAATCGCGGCCGGATTTCCATCTAGCTAGGTTTTGTGGTCCTCCTCATGTCCGTTTGCATCAGCCATTGCTTTCAAGCTTTGATCTTTGTAAGCATCAAATTAGAGAGAAAGGAGGAAAAATGCTATAAAAAAAAATTGATGGGCGTTCGATTGGAGGCTTTCGAAAGAGTCGGCAGGAAAAATCTCATAAAGGGTTTTTGCGTATCGACGAAGATTTTTACCGGGCGTAACATCGAATTCTTAAAGTGATTCAATGGTATCGATGAAGCTTTAGTTTATTAGGTGGAGAGAGCGAGGAATGAATACGACGGGACCTCAGCCGGAGCGGTTGTTGCGTCCTCCGTCGCATCCTCTTGATTCGCATCTCTCTCTTTTCCTTTTGAAAACGAAACAAGGGTTAACGAGAACCATTTGACTAATGGGCCACAACAAGCTATGGAGTTCTTCGACTAGGAAGATTTATTGGAGGGTTAGGTGGATGAAACTCCCACACCACCAACTCTGTTCCGCCTTGGATGGCCAAAATAACAAGGGTTAAATACCACGAAAAATCTCAAACCGGTACACGTATAATAAATTTATCCAAATTATTTTTTTTACCATAAAAAAATCCAAATCGGTACACATGTGACAAACTTATCCCAAACTATTTTTTCGACCATCAAAAACTCCAAACTAGTATATCCGTAATAAATGTACCACAAACTAATTATTTTAACGACAAAAAATGTAAATTGATACGCATGTGATAAATTTACCTTTCGTTGACTTCCGTTAAATTGGATTAATATCATGAAAGCCTCCAAATTGATACATTGGAGGGTAAAAGCCCCAAACGTGTATATTTAGCAATTGTCATATGTCATCAAACTCAGCAATTTGACAATAAAACTTAACGAAAACTAACGGAGGGTAAATTTGTTACTGGTGTACCGGTTTGGGGTAAATTTGTCAAAGGCGTACCAATTTAGTGTTTTTGATGATCAAAAAAATAATTTAGACTAAATATGTTACAAGTGTATCAGTTTGGAATTTTTCGTGATATTAATTCAAATAACAAAAGCAAAAGGAGCCAAAAAAAAAAAAAAAACAAAACAAAACAAAACAAACAAACAGAGAGAGCAGAAACCAAAACAGGGCAGAAATGAGCAGAACCAGTTTAGGGGTGTGAGGTTGGGTTCACGGAGAGTTTCCATAGGGTCAGGACCACAAGGGAGGTTTTCAGGCACTTTTGGTAGGCATCATCAATGAGAATTATCTTGTTCAAGGATTTGGTGATCCAACTGATTGGGACTCTGCTTTTCCATCGAGTCGAATCGGGGGAAGGGGGGTTGTAATTATGTGCATTTAATTTGCGATCCAACCAACATATCAAATTGTCATCTTTCATTTACAAGGTCAGAGAGAGAGAGAGAGAGAGAGATCTTGCAGGATATTATGAAACTGTGCTCTGTTTGTGGGAGACGTTTGGTAACAGAGACAAAAAGTGGTGCTTTGATTAAGATTCGTTTGAGACGATGAATGTGTTGCCACAAAAGGGCAATGAACCTTTTCAGGGATTTCAAGTGGACTCATTGATCGTAGGTAAAGAGATAATGTAGTTCCCTCCCTTACGTAATTTTTTTTTCCCATCTTTTTGGGCTCTCTGTTCAGTTTATTTCTTTTGATTTCGCGTGCAATTACCTTAATTTCGACGGCTCTATCGGAAACACTCTTAGCCAAGGGGTTGGCTTGCGCGATAAAGATCGGTGTCTTTGGTCTTAGCCATCCCAGGTTCGAATTTGGCGTACACGGAGCAGAGACTAGGATTGTTTTGAGGCTTTGATTCTCTCGAGGGAGGTGGACTAGTCGAGACGCGTGCAACCCGATCGGACTGTGCCTAAAGATAAGACCCGATAAAACAAATTGCGGTATGATGCTGATGAAAGAGGATGAGTTGCTGGGCCTACTAACATTGAAGCAAGAGGGGAATAAACTTTGTGGGGGTGTTGTGAGGAGAGAAAGAGAGAGAAGAAACAAAGGGGTCAGTGGTCATGTTTGAGGAAACCTTCCATATAAATCAACGACTCTTGAATCAATCTGAAGTCATCATTTTCAGTCCACTCACTGGACAGTTCATGAGGACCAGAATGATTCATTGTAGAATATGAGGGTAAGTGTATCTCATAACATTTCCCTTTAAAGATTTAGTCCTTGACTCTTGCAGCAACATGAGTAGAATCCAATGACCAACATGTTCAATCACAAGGACAAAAACTTGTGAGGTGGGACAGATCCACATCAAGAGTGAGAGAGAGAGAGATTTCATTGATCTTCACTCTAAAAAGAAAATGGGGGTCCTCCCCCTCTTGCTCATAAGAGTCTTTAAGGTTCTTGATGGATTCAAGGTCACATTCTTGATCTTTCACCTCAATGTGAAAATTTACTGGGTAAATCTAGGTTATGTCGTCAATGTTTTTGTCTGATCAAGAAGAACAGCTAACTTGAACATCGGTTGGCATCCACAAATAATGACCGAATAACCAGATTGCCAATTGCAGGATGATTCATTTTTTGTATCACTAAATCTAGAGAGTTGATCTGATCGAGCATCATAAGCAGCAACAGAAAAACACTTAAAACCGCGATCATCAAGCTGCATAAGAAAAGTGTTCGACAAGCTCCTGTTTATCATTTTGATAAAGTAAACGCACAAGTTTATCTTCACTGATCGCCTAACTGAAACTGCACAAAGAATCAGAATAAAAAGCAAAATCACTAGGAGACGCACATCATCAGATAAACGTGGCCTGGAAGGATTTTCCTAACCTTTATTGTGACAATCATTTGCAAAAACAGAGATCATCTCTGAACATTGAGATTATTCACGGCAAGTGCATAAACTTGACTGTTTTAGAACTTACGTCACAACTGTCCTTCTGCAATGAAGAACCAAGACAGGTTAATAGTAACACTAAAACATTGATGCTTATAGATAGTACTCGTAAATTCCTAGGGGGACTAGATTAACATTCTTTGCATCCAAAAGCTTCTAAAACATAGCCATGGCAAGAGAAAACAATAATTGGTAGTGCCAAGGCACATCACTTGAAGTTATAGGAAGGCAAATAACATCTAAGAAGCAATATTAGTCAACAATATCTTCTTCGTCCTGCATGATAGGATCTCGACCGTCTGCTTCTCAAGGGAGTGCACACCATCTCCCCATCAGCCATGTTGGCTCTTAACTTCCGGTATTCCCTCGATCTAATGACTCCCTCTAGAATGTTAACATCTTCGAGAATCTCATGCCTGGAAAGAGAAGCTAACCCGGGCAATATCTCCTTCTGAAAGTCTTTCAATCTCCTACCCCTTCTCAGCCTAACGCTGAAATCCTTATCCGACGCTTCTGCTATGTCGAATGCCTTTGAGGTAACCGAATAATCCTCTGTACTGTTTTCCTCTAGCATGAGCACGTTCAACTCATAGGAATCAGAAGAAGACGGAGCTTTCGTAGGATTGTCAATATCCTTCTCTACTTCATTAGATCCCACCTGCCTAGAACAGTCTTCAAACCAAGCTGGATCTGTAAGTGAAATTCGGATGAGTGAATTAGCTGCTTCTTGGATCAATTCATCACCTTCAGGTGAATCTTGCCTTCCCGGGCAATTGTTCTCGGGTCCAATGCTTATTCTTTGTGCTGTTTCCTCCTTGTTTGATGAGGTTTCCACAGCTTGACGTGCTATTGATTTTTCTTCTGACATGAAAGAGCTAGATTTTCCAACTCCGTGTCCAGATTGTGCTGTCTTTATGCTACTTGAATCACTATCCATGCTTCTGATCCCACATTGCATCTGCCGATATCCATCTTGACTTGCGTCTTGACAGCTTTTCTCAGATGAAGAAAGCAGAGCGTCTTTTTCATCATCATCAGAATCTTTTGCTCGTGCATTATCCTCCTGCTGCTCCAGGACAAGACTATTTGAAGATTCTGATGTAAGCTCAACATCTTCATTCCTGATAGTACCATTATTAGTGCCAACACGTTCAAAACATCCCGGTAGCCTCCTGGATGAAGCCTCAAGATCCACGGAACTAATCTCAGCAACTGTAATGGCATCATCGCGGTGATTCTTTCCTGTGAGTCCACTAATGGTTTTGCCCTCGGAGTTCAGCATGGCATTATTCAAGCGTCTCTCTCCTTGAAGCATGTTATGCTTTTCATCTGAGCTGCTGATGCCATCTTTCATGACATAGCCAAAAATACAACAACCGTCTGGACCGTCTGGACGAACCTTCCCGGCTAAGGACGTCGAGTGACTGGTGACAGCGGTAGCATCATTTGAGTAACAAGGTGAGCTGTCAACAATAACTGTATTAAGATCAACAACAGGAGGCTTCCTGGGCTGGAGATTGTCGTCTGGAATTTTTGCAATGTACTCTTCCTGAGCTGCGAAGGACATAGCGATGGTAAGGAACACCCTTTAACTGCCCAAGAACTAGGCAAGTGGGAAAAAAAAAACAAAAACAAAAGAGCCAAGGGTACAATACTAGTCATAATGAGCCAACCCTTACCTTCATCCAGAAAGTTGAACCTAGGTTGGCTTTTAGAGTATGTGATCCCATCAGACGGATCACACTTTGCACTCTTCGAGATGCTTTGACCAGATAAAAGAGATAAGTTGAAATAATTTTCATGTGGCAATGGCGTGAGTCTATCATTCTCATTGAACATCCTTCTAACCGGACATTGACGATTTGTAATGCCAGGGGAACAGGAGTAGTTTCTCTTAGCATCCGATATAGTCAAAGTGCCTCCCATCTCCTCACTGCACTCTCCATTGCCCAAGGAAAGCTTCAAATTATTGAGATTGGCAAAATCATCACCACAGGACTGAGGACCATCTTCTGATTCTTTTAAATAATCTCTTAAAATTTGCTTTTCAAAACGGTGCGCATCCCTGCTGTTGGAATACTCAATAGCAGGAAGCTGGCAGTTTATCATCCTCTCCTCGAGATCAAGGTGCCTCTGCTGAAGCTTGTTGCAGGAGGAAGTGCATTCCTCTATAGCCTGGTAGGGCAATATTTATGAAGCCTCCTCAAATTTCATTTGTGAACACGGTCACATTTCTCAGATTAAAGAACAAAAATTGAGCTCAGATACTGATCAGATGTGTCCAAGGTAGTGGCAAAATCATATTTAGCAAACAAGTCGCAAAATTCCACAAGCCTGAGCAAACACGCAGGCAGGGAAAAGCGGAAGCTTGCAGACTGAAATGAAATGTTATTAGCGTATCTTGAAGTTCACAGCATTACCTTTGGAATTTCATGAAAAATTGTAAGTTGGGTTAGATTTGACTGAGTGCTGGCTTTCCAAATATTGCATTTTCCGGGCTCTTTCCAGCTGAGTTCTTGCATTAGCATCTTCTGCATCTTGTATAATCGATGAAGCTCAAGGATCTATGGATAGACAAAAGATGGAAACAGCAGCGATATTGTTGAGAACCCTTGAGTCGGTAAAATGATGGTCAAAATCTTAAAAGGCAATCTGGTTGTTGTCTATTTGGACACAAATGAAAAAAGAAGATGACTGAAACATGTATAGAAGCTGAAAAAGTCATGCCATTACCCCCAAGAACACCCCAATAGTGGAAAAATTTCTCACCAACAGGCAACCGAGATGAAACATCGGCACATAGTCAAATTATGGTAATTCTACAACATAAGACACGCTACCTTACGTGGATACTGAAGAATCTACGCCACCTTACCTGATTCCTGAAGATGAGCTCCTGGTTGAGGATTGTATGTTTCATATATTCTCTATGTGAATCACTGTGCCTCTGCACTAAGTTCACGTTCAAGTCACCTTGTTTCTTCATCTCTTCCACAAATTGACGTACTGAAGTTCAAAAGGTGATCTTATTCCTTATGTTCAATTCAGAGCCTCTCCTCAATAGATTTCTTCTCGGATACACTCTGAAAAGAAATGGTTGAATGATTTATTCATCCAAGCAGACAAAAGGAGAAATTTTACGTGAGCATACATTTTGCCTTTTCTGCTATCAGATACATTGAGGCATTTACAATTAACAGTTCAGTGACAGAGTTCCAACTTTCGTAGCATGAGAGAGCAGAAATTAGACTGGTTTAAGTTTAATTGGTGACCGCTGGTAGTTAGAATAATCTAAAAAACTGAAGTGATTGCAGCCACAGAGGTTGCACAATTATCCTCCAATTAACTAACTCAATTTGTAAAGCGTGCTCAGTGAAGAATTAACTTTCTTTCATTGCTCGAAGCCTCAGAGAGAGAGCATTGTCAGAACAATTCCAGTAACTCCGAGGTTTAGAACAGCCAATAGTGTAAGCCCTCAAGCTCTACTACCGCGTACATGTCGTGTGTATCATTCATGTATACTGCCCAATTGTGAAGCCACTCTAATGTAACACAGAGGAACAAAAAACAGAAAAGTGAAAGCGAACGATCATACCCCACTACTCCAATATCATCCTTCGGTGTCAATTTGATACATTCAGGAGAGGAAGTAAAAGCAACACATCGCTTGACATAGGACCCATAGCGGAACCGCTGAACACTCTTGGTTGTTACCACCTAAATTACCATCCATCACTAAGGCAAAACAAGCATAACATCACAATAACCAGTCCCAACCAAAAGCTTACTGAATTTCTACGTCAGGAACAGTTGACAAACTACCAAAGAAAGCGCCAATCTTCTCTCTTCATATGATCCAACAAAATCATACAAACATCGGATGTATCTCTGTACCTCTCTCTTCGCGTGATGTTCCTCTACTCAGGAGGCTCAGAGAGGACTTGAACAGGGTTAATGAAACATCAGACGCCACCAGAACAATTAATGTTTTCTAGTCATCACATCTACCCAGAGAAAGGAAGGCATTTAATGCAAAACTACGACGGCAAAGAAGAACAATACCCAGAAATCTGGCGACCTCCAACTCTGCATTAAGCTCGTGGGTATGCGAAATAAATAGGGCTGAACATAATATCACCCAAAAAGGAACATTTTTTAGCCTCTGGGTAATGAAATAGGAATCAGACAAGATCAGACAGAGACTGCAGACACAGAACAGAAGAAAGAACAAAAGACTTCTAGAGAGAGAGAGAGAGAGAGAGTACCAAGAACCATTGAAGCTCAAGAAAGGAGGATGCTTTCTTCTTCTTCTTCTCTCTCAGCGGATTTCTCATTCTCTAAGAAAGAAAAACAAATGAAACTGCATGATCCCACCATGAATGAAGCACACGCAACGGAGGGAGATATTATTTGTGGAAATAGATGAGAGAAAGAGAACAACAATAAATATATCTGAGGGTAAAAGAAACAACAGAGAGAGAAAGAATCGGATCTTTGGGGACAGCTGATTGAAAAACTCTCTCTCTCTCTAACGCTTGCGTTGCGTTTAAAGAAGAGTGTAATGGGCAAGAAGGTAACCTCAGCCCAAATCACATCATTCTTTCTCTCTCTCCTTTTTTTTTTTTGGCAGTTTATTTATTTTCTTTCTCAACTTCAGTTCTCGTGAAATAAAATAAAAATTAATAAGCTTTCTGTCTCTTTCACTCGCTCTCCTGATCTTCTCTTCTTTTTTTTGGGTCAGAGCTCTCTTGATCTTCATAGAGTAAGATTCCTCTCTCTCTCTCTCTCTAGCATCAAAGGTTTTCCAAGCTTTTCAAAGACTTGACCAGTCACAGACGGACGTGCTTTTGGTCGGTACAGCGCCTACTGCAAAAAGCGTTTCCTCATTTCTGCTCTTTTCCCCTGTTTTTTGTGCGCTTCCTGACCATTGGAGAGGAAGCTCCCATTCCTTGCTGGATAAATTTCACCAAAGCCTCCCATCAATTGAGATTATATGAATCTTTGACAGTTCGTTTTCTCATGAGAAAAGGGTTGGGCCCATCGTCCCCGAAAGATACCCTTTCCATGAAAATTTAAGACAACGAGTCACGACCGCACGGCGCCCAAGTCGACATATGTAGAACAGGGGAAATTTATCGCGTTTCGATCTAACCGCGAGAGATCTTAAAGACACAATACTTCCTAGAAATCATAGAATCATCTCGAAAGAAGTTCGTCATGTGTATGGTAGCAAACTAGCAATATCTGTTTCCCTGTGATTTTCATAATTAATGAGATACGAGAAGCTTAATTACCAACCATGACAAGAACACATAAAAAAAAACCTAAGTGTTTTCTGTCACAAACCCTTTTCAGCAGCAGAATTATTTGTCAGATGGATGGTAAAGTTGGCTTAAGTAAAACGTGGATCTAGAGATTTTTGTTTAGTTCCATTCATCGGATAGGGCACATGGTAACATATCATATCGAGATTGTTTGCACTTGATGACACGAAAGACCGAAACTTTCTTCGTGCATTCAATCTGGCTTGATAATGAGGATTCGAGACGTGTTGAACATTATGTACGCGTGGGAACGGAGTGCTGAAATGTAGTTGATGAAGTCAGGTAAATGAATGGGCACCCGTTTTCCACTCTAGTTAGCTTCAGCCGAGCAGGTTGTCTTCACTGCCCGGTCGCAGTCGGAGCCGGCCGGTGGACATTGATGATTTCCTTAAACATATTGAATTCTCTGTCCTGCTCGAAAGACAACCATGTCATTTGTTCGTCCATTTATTTATCGATGCTCCAGCACACAACACCCCCCCCCTCTCTCTCTCTCTCTGTTTTCGGTGCGTGTGTGGTCAATGATAATGTCCAGCCATGTTGGCACCGTTTTTTATGCTACTAGCCTGTTCTATTACTACTCTCAACTCTGAACATTAAACCATTTGAATATTAAAGTCACTCGTTCATCTATTAACATAAATTTTTAAAAAGTTTAGCAAAGGTCCAGCAAAATCTTACATTGTATCGGCGCAGGTCTCGAGCTCAAATCTTTTCGGACCCATTATTATATATTACCACGCCTAGTCTTTAGTCAAAGCGCAACTTATGCATGAGAGGAATTATTATAATTGTCGAATGTTACTTTTATAAAATTAGATGTCGCGAAAATAATCGATATTTTCAATTAGTTTAAGCAATTTTATAGCTATGCAACAGTCCAATTCTATGGCACCTCTCTTTCTCTCTCTCTGGGTAGGCTTTACATTTTCTTATTGGTTATAAAGTCATCTAATAAAATATAAGCGGAACATATGTTACACGTCACAAGACTGATTCAATTGAGTCCGAATTGATACCATTGCTCATGGACCCAAATGCTCAACTAATTCGCTTGACATATTTTCTGCTAATAGCTTTTCAGAGGGAAATCTCATGCGTAAGGTTCCGGTTATTTAGCGAAACAACAACTTTCAGGAAACTATTTTTCGTAGTTTCCAGCGTTTGCTTCACGGAAAATAAACAAGTCCAGAAAAATATTTTTTGCCCATGGAAAAAATACCATCAAAAGTGAGGAAAGTCATTTTCTCTTTTGGAGAAGAGGAAAACATTTTCTCTTGCTTTTCTTTTCTTCATATTTTCTTTTTAATTATATATTTTTTTCTTTTTCTTTGTTTTTTTCATTTTTCAAAAAATTTTGAAATTTTATTTATTTTTTATTTTTTACCTTCTTCTTCGGTCGGTCATCGCCATCGGCCATAGCCACGGCCGACACCGATCACAAGTAGGGGTGAGCAAAAAAATCATAATCCATCTAAATCGGTCCGACCAGCACCCAACCGGTTGATTTTGGATGGAACCGGTGGATACCGGTCCGACTCTTGGTTTCAATTTTCTGGAATCGGCAAATACTAGTTCGATTTGCGGTTTGGGGTGGGAACCATCCGACTTGCCCAACTGGACCGATTGTTTTATATAATACAAATGCATATTCTTTTAATTGAAGCCATCTCCCTCAAATGCTCAGAGTCCGGACCCATCCGTAAAAAAAAAAAAAAAAAAGAAAGAGAGAGTCCAGATCCAACTTATTTTCATGTGTGATATGTGTTGTACACTATGGATGCATTTGAAAACCTGCATTAATTAGTTGATCAACTGCAATTGCATTTCCCACAATGCTCGACTCCACTGCTGACAATAATATTGCCGCATGCAAAGACATTGTCCTTAAATTTTTTCATGTGATAAGAATACTGAATGCTAACGTGGAGAATGCACTACCAAAGTCTCAAGTTGAGCCCTTCTCCTTCAACCACTAGGGATTGGTTCCCTTTCTTTTTTAATTGATGTTGGTGTTCCATAGGACCGTAACCGGGATCCAATTGGGAACCGAACTAACCGATGGTTCGATTCTCGGGTGAATTCATGGAACGAGCGGGTGGTTCAAGGTTCGCATTTTGCGGAACCGGTCTCTAACGAGCGATTCTCGATTCTAGAATGGGAATCGCTCATCCCGAAACCGATCACCCCTAGCCACAAGCGAGCAAGGTCAAGCCTCGCCGCCTGTCGCCATGGCCAACGATCGGCTAAAGAAGAATAGAAAACGAAAAAAATAAGAAAATAAAAATAGAAAAGAGAAAATTTTGAAAATTAAAATTTCGAATTTTCTAAAAAAAATAAAAGATAGATAAAAACAAAATTAACTAAAAGGAGTGCACGAAGGATAATTAAATTCGATTTTTCATACCAAATGGAGAAAAATATTTTTCAGTTCATTTTCAGATTTTAAATAAATACCGAAAAATATTATCATTTTCTCAAATTTTTTTGAAAATATGATTTCCCAAAAAATAATTTTCATAAATATTTTATTTTTCGCGAAATGACCTGTAACTAAAGTTATGTTGACGCATAGCAGTTTTTTTTTTTTTGGTCAAGAGTTATTGCCGGGTTGATAATTCATTCCTTTGGTATGATAATATCACCCGACCAAACGGGGTCTGGAATCTGGGGATGTGCACAGCTAATCAAAAGAGAGTATCAATGGTTGATAGTTGATCACGACCGAATTCTGAAACATCGCATATTTTTTTAATGTTTTACCATTACGTAAAGTCGAATTAGAGAAGCTTGGGTCACGTGGAATTACAGCGGCCGTCGCGAAGGCAAACCGCCGATTCTCTCTTCCTTTCATCTTTCTACTCGATCCGATCTATATATACAAGTAGATTGAAGCCGAACCATCCCGAACGACGACGACGTTCTTCGTTCTGGTTGTTCACTGAGCAATTATGGTATCAAGAGGAAGAAAATAGGAGCAGAGGAAGCCAAAAGGGCCCAACACAACGCTTCTTCTTCCCGGGCAGTTCCAAGGTATTTTCTTGCACACAGCGGTAGTTTCTCAGAACATCCTCGCGACCCCAAAAATGGCAAAAAGAATTTTTTTTTTTATATATGTTAGTGGGCCCGAAGAGATTGCCTAGCCGCCCAAAAACTCTCTCGTCGCCATTCGTTCGTCATTTTCCTTTTCGCGCACGAGGGAGTTTCGCCTCCGTAAATCCCATTCACTCGCCCCGATTGCGGTTGTGGGACGACACCTCCATGGCCGCCTCGATGATTTCCCGCCACGTGGCTGTCATCGGCGCCGGGGCGGCCGGCCTCGTCGCCGCCCGCGAGCTCCATCGCGAAGGCCACAGGGTGGTGGTCTTCGAGCGCGAGTCCCGCGTCGGCGGCACCTGGGTCTACACGCCCGGCACCGAGGCCGACCCGCTCGGGACTGACCCGGGTCGTGCCGTGGTCCACTCGAGCCTCTACAAGTCCCTGCGCACGAACCTGCCCCGCGAGGTGATGGGGTTCGGGGACTACCCGTTCCTGGCGAGGGCGGACGGGTCGGGGGACCCGAGGAGGTACCCGGGTCATGAGGAGGTGTTGGCTTACTTGGAGGATTTCGCGAGGGAGTTTGGGCTTGAAGAGATGGTGAGGTTCGAGAAGGAGACTGTGGGGGTTGGGATGGTGGAGGAAGGTGGAAAGTGGAAGGTGAAGTGGAGGATGAGAAATGGCGGCGGCGGCGGCGGCGGCGGCGGCGGTGGCAATGGCAGACGAGAAGAGGACGTTTTTGATGCGGTGGTTGTTTGTAATGGGCATTACACGGAGCCCCGAATAGCGGAAATCCCCGGTAACGTTCCATTTAATTCGCGGTCTCCCTGAATTTTGTTCTGTTCAATTGGATTCCGTAGGCTATGGAAAGATTTGATTTTTGGCGGCTCCTTTTCTTGTTTTTGTTGTGGTACAATGTTCGATGATGGGTTATGTTCCATAATGGAATTGGAATGATAGATCGGATTCGTCGCTCTTTATGAGGTATCTTGCGCCAGTTGCTTAATTGAGCCATGTCTCCTCCAATGAGGAGGGTCTCAGACTCTCAAGAGTATTGCAAAATTCTTCTTCTATGGGGATTCCTGTAACTCTATTCGTCTCAGAAATTTGCTGTGACAACTATGAACGCATTTGCAAAGTATTCTTTTTCCTGATATTCTGATGAGAAGCTAGCGAAAAGTGAACTGAGAATCGGGTGCAAAAAGCGTATCTTTTACATATTAGAACCAGTTCCTGAATGTCTAACCTGATTGGGGACGGAGTCTTAGTTCATATAAAAGCAAATAGAGGTTATCCTTTACTATTTTTCGTTCCATAGTCATGTGAATAAATTGCTTGAACAAAAGATTTAGTCCTCGAAATTCTTCCCTAGGGATGAGTTAAATTTTCGATTTTGCTTCTTTTTGCTTCAGCATCTGTTATTGCTAGTTTGATGTTCTTACAAGTAGCGGCTTCAAAGTCAGCAGCAATCAAAAGTTCAAAGTGTGGGCATTTTGACTCATCAGACTTCTGCTGTCTGGATTTCTCTGGGATCTGCATTTGATCACCTTGTATATGGAAGACCAAATGAAGTACAGCATATTAAAGAAAGTTTTCTCATCTTGCTCCTTATCAGTTGTGTGAGACAATAACTGAGTACATGAAACATTGGTCGCCTGTTCTTGTCATCTCTTAGCAAGGCTGTATGATGGACTTGTCGTATATCATGCCTAACCATAGAGAGATTGGCCCCATAATGGGATGCGTTATCGGAGTTGTCGTCATCGCTTCTGTCGCACTGTCCAAACAAATGAGTACATTCATTTTGGTCGAAATATATCCCGCGCTTATCATTCTCACTTTGTCATATCATGTTATAATCATGGTTTTGGCCACTTCTGCGTAGGCATTGATCTGTGGCCGGGGAAGCAAATGCACAGCCACAACTATCGTACACCCGAGCCATTTCAGGATCTAGTACGTTTCAGGTTTCTACTTCACCTAGTCTTGCTATGTAATGTGTACTTTGTTTACTTTCTATATATTTCTTTGTATTATTGTCACATCCAAATATTACAGTTGCTGCTGTCCATAATAGTTTTCAAACATGCTCTCGAATTTGATGTACTTATTAAATGAGCGGTTAATTTCGATTAGGGGTTCTTAAAGACTGACAGGGCAAAGATTTTGAATCATTCATGGTTCATGAGGGGGTGAACAGAGACTGCTTGGAATGAGTAATCTTTCATAAAGTTAACTGCTCCCATATTGAGTGAACTACTCTATTCAAGAGTTCGAACAATCTGGCATTTTTCTGTGTATGATATTTAGAAACCTATATGATTTTAATTCTACCCTCCCCATTTCTTTTCAGTGCCTTCTTTTTTTCCTGATCGAGATCGCCAAATTGCATGCTTAATAGAATTATTTTTTTTTGGCTTCTCAACAGGTTGTTGTTTTGATAGGGAGCGCTGCAAGTGCCGTGGACATCTCTCGGGACATTGCCAAGGTCGCGAAAGAAGTTCATGTAGCATCTAGATCATACGAGGACAAAACTCTTGGAATTCAACCTGACTACAAGAATCTGTGGCTTCATCCCATGGTAATAATTGGTCCTCTGTTTTCATCACAGTATTCTTGTGAAACTCCGCCACTCAAGTAGTCTATTCAATATGTTTACGAAGCTGAACTAAGTGCAGATCGAAAAGGCCCATGAAGATGGTAAAGTCACTTTCCTTGACGGGGGTTCTGTAGGCGCCGATATCGTTCTACATTGTACCGGGTATTCTTTTACCAATCCCGCTTTGAGTTTCAACACAAAGGGAAACTGATGCTATTGGATATGTGGAAAACGAAGCAGTTCATCATGCTGGTCTCATTTCTTGTTTCAGGTACAAATACCATTTTCCTTTTCTTGAAACCAACGGAATTGTGTCCGTGGATGACAATCGTGTCGGACCATTATACAAGCACGTATTCCCACCACTTCTGGCGCCTCGGCTATCATTTTTAGGATTGCCATGGAAGGTTTATACCAAGCACCGATCATCCTCGTACTCATGCAGTTGATTTCTTCGACTCTTTTCCTTAATCTTTGTAAGTTATTCTCTTGACACGAGTTTCCAGGTCGTACCATTTCCCCAGTTCGAATATCAGAGCAAGTGGATAGCCAGTGCTCTGTCCGGTAGAATCGCTCTTCCATCAGAGGAGGAGATGATGGCAGATGTAGAAGATTTCTACTCTGAACTCGAAGCTGCGGGCATACCGAAGCGATATACTCACAACTTAGCCAACTCACAGGTAAACATTGTGGACACACATGGAGAAAATTTTCAACTGTCAACGGCTTCGATTTCGACAGTTCTGGGAAGCTGTCTCTTGGGACGATCGTTAAAGATTCATGTTTTGACGTAGTTAAGTCCATCCCATTTTGACTAAGTTGCACCTCCTCCTTCTTCTTCTACAGTTTGAGTACAACGATTGGCTAGCGGGGCAGACCGGTTCTCGGCCGTCCGAAGAATGGAGGAAGAAAATGTACTCGGACAGTTCGAGGAAGAGGCGGGCTGGACCTGAGACGTACCGCGACGAGGGGGAAGACGAGACATTGGTTTCGCAAGCGCACGAGGACTTCGCCAAACACCCGTCGCATCGATGATTGTGTAGTTGTGTTTCCTAATAAATTAAGGATGACCTAAAGTAGACCATCCGTGCATCTCACCATTCTTTTGTTCTCCAAAAGGATATTGTATTGGTGATGACAGCAAAGCCAACAAGAACAAAAGCAACATCGTTTGAGAACTCTGCGCATCCAACTGATGTGGTTAGTTTTCTTAACGTGGAGATGGTTTTGGTGAGCTTTCTTTTCAAGGATATCCATTTTATTCTCCGAATAAGTTTTTGAGCAAAGAAACGTATTTAATAACCGACACAAAATTTTTGTTTCCGAAACAGAAATTTATTTGATAACATCATAAAATTTCTATGATTGCGATAGAGGTTAGGATCGGGAGCGGCGGAGCTACGATTGCGGCGACAAACATTCAACAGTTGTGAAGAGTAAATATGTCGAGCGTGTGGGTCGGGGTCGAAAATAGTTCGACCCATATTGTCCACGCAACACGAATCTAATGACTCATACATGATCCGATCCATACCTGTATTACTAAAAACACTTTTATACTTAATTCAATTAAAAAAAATTACATATTATAATCTTTTTATTTATTTATTTTCCTTTTATTTTTATGGTCGCTGGACCGGCCGGCAGTTAAATCCAAAAGAAAATATTTTTAAAATAAAAGGTGGGGGAAAAAAGGAAGCTCAGGGTTGGCGATACATTTGAACCACAGAGGGGATCAGATGGCGTGATGGAATCAACGATCACGATCGCAAGTCGTCACTGCTTCTAGTAATGCACCAGCCGGGAATCGAACCCGGGTCTGTACCGTGGCAGGGTACTATTCTACCACTAGACCACTGGTGCCCCTTGTTTGTCAAAAGCTGGCTTCTTTTTATATTTAGAGACTGGAAAATTCATTTGACGAAGAAACAATCGGCAGCGGCTTGTTTCGCATACAAAATAATTCAATGTCGGCGGTTAATTAAAAAAACGCACTGGCTCACGTAAGATTCTGAGGAGACCATCCCCCACGATACGTCGCGCTCAGACAGACCGACAGGGCGACAAAGAGTAAAACTTACTAATGACCCAATCTCTACCAATTTTTATGAAGTCACAGTGCACACATGAATGACCAAAACCAACCCCAATTGGGACAATAAAGTAACCAGAAACAGCAATCTCCCCCCCCCCGGAAAAACGGTGGATTTTTTCCAAATTCGCACCTGAATTGAACCTCGTCCATCAGAAGGGTGTGTGTAACTGTAAGTCTGCTCTGTCCTGCCTCTTCTCCGATTTGCTGTTGGGGTGGGGGGCAGGGCATTCAAGAGGCTCTGTTTTCCTTGTCTCTGCCAAGAAACCGGGTGGGCGGGGAAGGAAGGGGAGGCGGGGTGCCTCAAAAAATTGATTGCCCTCTCCCTCTCTAGGGTTTCTCCTCGTCGCCTCCTGTTGTGATGTTGTTGCTTATGTTTTTTTTCTTTTTTTTTTGGGAGGGGGGACGCAGACAAGCAGCGAAAGCGAAGAGACAGCACAGCGCCGCGCCGGGCCGCCGGCTCTCTGTTCGTACTAAGATCAGTTTTACATAATGGGCGTACCGCATGACGACCGTGATGGGCCGGACGAACGGGGTCTTTTTTGGCAATGTTCAGCGACCAAATAATAGTTTGCCATGTCGGCCGGTTTTATGTGCTGATTTTTCGTGAGACCAATCTGAACTAGGGCAGGGGAAAGAAGCAAAATGAGAGCAGGAGAGGGGAGAGGAGGTGAGGTGATGTGCACCTGAGGACAATTTTTCAATCAATGAGTGCTTTACGCAAAACACGAAATAATAATGTGTAAATACACTATCAAGTGGTGTCGTGCATCAATTCATTTGAGAGAGTACATAGTTATAATCCTCACATCAATGATGTGTTTTGACAAATCTAATAGCCAAGTTACGATATAAATCTCGGAACTACATAAAGAGTTTTAGCTTCGCTATTCACGTGGAAACGAACATATTTTCTTCACAAAACTACATTCTTGCTTTCAAAATAAAGTCTCTATTGCAGTACTAATCCAACAGCTTATATATGACACTCAGACCATCAAATACGAAAACGACACGATAGAAGGAGCTCGGCATGCGATCGACGTCTCGACTAGGCACACTAGATTGCGCGATCAATCCCGACTCACTGCATCATCATCCATGCGTGAGCTCGACTTCAAATCTTAATTAACAACGCCCCTCCCCTGCTGCCCAAAAATAACTTTTGAGCCTGCCCCTTGAATTATATGAACACCATTATTATCAGCAAATAATCGAAAAGAGTTGATCATTTTTCGGGGAACAAAAAAGAGGGACTCATTGAATTTCGTCGTGAAATTATTTGGCAGGGACATTAATGTCTCCCCAGAGCTCCAGAAATTTCAACTTTTTCATGCGCAGTGCGGCGTAGAGTCAATCCCCCACAAATCACCAGCAAGCCGGGCCTTCGAATCGCATTTACTAACGCCATTGCTGCTCATCCATGCCCTTTTCTCTTACATCCAACACCGTTACACAAGACAAAACCCAACAGATCAAAGGATGGAGATCTAAAGCTCAGCGGACCTACACAGGACCAGTCGAAATGCTGTCTAGCTAATTCTGGCAAACTGGCTGGTTAATTAGCGCATATAATTGACTACCGGCAAATTGCAACCATGCATGCATATTTTCAGTACAATGATGATGATCACTTTACAAAAAGGGAGAGAACAGTGTGTTTCTTTCTTGTCAGAGCGCGAAATTGCACCCAACCGTCTCCGGCCGCGAGGTCAGTACAGGGGCGACCGTTGCGGGACGCCCTTCCGCCTGTTCATGAAGCCGGCCACGTCCGTCGCCGGCAGGCACCTGAGCTGACCCGTCACCCGGGTCATCGGGACCGGACGGTTGCGCCGCCTCTTGACGAACTCGGCACTGGAGGTTGGGTCGGGGGAATCGGGCGGCGAGACGGGCGGATCGAGGACCGAGTCGGGGGTGACGTGTCCATCTTCCAGCTCTGGGAAGCCCTCGCTGGGTGGCTTGTTCAGTGACGGAAGGGGCTTGCAGCTGTGATTTCGGAGCCGTTTCTTGAGGCCAATTTGTTTGGTCATGTGGCGGTGAACCTGCATTTTAAGGAAGAAAAGATGAAACTCAACCAAGGAAGAAGAAAGAGAGCAAAAGTCCAAACTGAGGCCTTAAAACAGAGTCGAGCTGCTCGAGCCTTGATTCATGCATTAATCGAACCAAACTCGATTCATCTTGAGTTTCAAAGTATTGTATTTCAGTTTTATTGAAATGGGATTGGACCTTGCACGAGAGAGAACAGAAGAGGAAGCCTTCTTGGAGGCTTCGGTCGCAAGTGATGCAGAAGTTGCCTGAGCCTCTGAATGGGCGGGACATTGGCCTCTGGTTCAAGAACACCACTTTGGCACTGTTTGTTGTGTATGGCTGTTTATCAAAACGACAAATTCATCGAGAAAATTCCAATTGGAAACACAACTGAATAACATATTTAGGCGCACGCGGATGCACGGAGGCACTGATCTTACTTGGACGAGGGAACAGTTGAGCAGTTTCTGCGCATCACCCAAGCGAATGACATCGTGGTACACATACCTCCTTATCTGAGAAAAATCAACAGGAATGGTGAATTCAAGGAAAATTGAAGGCACGCTGTTTTAGGATTAAAAGGGGAGAATTTTGGGCGGTGATGCAGCGAACCTGCAAGAGACGGTGATGGCGATGAGGAGGCAAGCAATGAGGGCAAATGCTGACGCAGCAATCCAAGCAAAACGTGTTCTTCTCCTTCTTCTTCGCACAGTCGTGAACTCCGCAAGGATTGAAGAACTTCTCTCCGAGGAGAATTTGGAGCCACCGTGGAATATTTGAACCCCCACCACCACCAACCTGATCCAACAAAAAAATAAAAAGAAGGGCACAGCACCCACATGGAAAATTCAATGACCCATCTCACAAGATCCTCCAAAAAGTAGAAAAAACTCAAAATCCTGAAAATCTAGACACGAAAGTCACCATCTTTTCTCAGCAAAAGTTTCTTCTCTGTTTCTGAAGACGAAGACAGGGTCGAGAGACTCAAGAACAGGACAGAGACAACTTCGGCATTTGTCAGGCTTTATACCAAGAGTTTCAGAGAGAGAGAGAGAGAGAGAGAGAGAGAGAGAGATGGAATTGGAGAAGAGTGCAAGCAAGAAAGTGGAAACGGCGCGCTGGTGGGTACGTAATTTACTCTGCTTCTGTGATTACCAATGAAGAGCGGATACGGGGGAAGTTGGAGGCTCATTTAAAGACGAGAAAAAGTTCTCTTTTTTTCTCTTTCTTTTTGCTTTAAACTTATTTCATGAACTGATCTTGATGATCTGATTTGAAGTTTCAAGAGAAAGTCCAAAGCAAATCTTGCTTTGCGCTGGTTCCACTCCTCAGAGCTAAAAACCCCTAATCTATGATTCTACCCTCCCCTATCATATTTTTACCGCCCCCCCACAATGTCTACCCCTCCCGAGGACGCTCTTCCTCCCCATCATCACTTCTAATCTGAGGAATGACAAAAACAATGGAAGTCTACACGTACAATTTATCCTCCCCGCGATCACATAAAGCGTCGGCAACTCATCAGAACAACTCGATCACGACTCCATAGCAGAGTTGACCCTTGAATGAAGCGGAGCTATTTACAGAACTGTAATCAGTAGCGTGGAAACAGAAATTTTGAATCTTCTCTTGATGTGGTAAAATGAAATCCTCTTCAACCCTATCGATTTTGGAGGTCGGGTTAGGCGATTGGTTAGGGCTGCTCTGCTCCTCAAAACGTGCTGCAATTTGCATTCGTAGGGGCCGGGGTTTCTATCTCTAGAATGGAATGAATGACGCAACGAGAGGAGACCCTCGGAGCATGAGCAAAGCACGGTACTCTTTCTCCCGTTCTTCGGAGAAAACATTAAAGATCCACGCTTTGTCCAGTGCTTCCTCGAGCCGTCGTTGGAGATTCGACGACTATCGCATGCACAAGTAATAATTTCTCTGTGAGTCCCGAACAGGATCACAAAAGACCCGCAAAATAATTATTGCTTTGATGCGTTTAATCTTAATTTTTTATTGTGACACTAAAAATCTTAAATTTGTATTTATGTGACACATTTACTCTCCGTCAAAATCTAGTAATCATAACCGCTAGAAATCTGCTTCGCTGGAAAGCAAACGGTGTCGACACACATTGACAAGGAGTAAATGTGTCATGGAGATACAACTTCGGTACTTTTTACGTCACAAGAAAAGTTTAAGGTACATGTGTTACGGTAGATATAAGAAATTTATGGTAACTATGTCACAATGAACACAGTTTGGAAATTTTTCTGCCGACTTTTTCCCAAAGAATAATTATTATCATTATCATTTTAAGGAGACCCGTTTACGAGACGACTATGGTATTTGTACAGTGGCCAATGACCTTAGTCCACTAACGAGTGACAATTTGCAAGCTGTGACCTATTTCATATAGGGCAGGGCTCTAGTCCCTCTGGCTAAATTAGGGGAGATGGTTATACTGTGTAATCAAGTTCAGCGTCACCAGTTAAAGCTGTAGATGTAGTTGTGGCACGTTAGGCTTTGGTTCAATCTCGAATAATTTGACTACTAATCAGACAAAAAGTTGACTAAGAAAGTTGTAGACTTGACTGACAATCTGACTCAACTCTCCTCATAGCATGGCTGCTTGATTCCTAAGGAAATTGTAGATTTTACCTCTACTTAATTTCTCCTGAGATCTCGATTAATTTCATGGCGGTCGGCGAATCTAAACATGCGCCTATTCACAAAATTAGGAATAAAAAAAAATTAGATTATTGTATTGTCGAAATTATTATCTTACACATTGGCATGTTTGTTTTAAAAAGGAAACTCACGACATCAGCATTTATTTTTTGGAGGCGTCTCTTAAAAGAGATCGAAGTAAAGGGAAAGAGCTCGTTGCAATGTTGAATTGAATGACTTTGGAGCATCACTCAAACATTACCACCTTTGGCTCGTCCACTAGATACTCCACATGATGGTATCAACCCAGCATTGATCATCTTGAAAAGGACTCAGAAGTTCATTCTCTTCTCGACCTTTTTGGGAGTCTATGCCAAGCCTGATAATGGAGAGTCTTAACCATTTCTAGTAAAGGAACCCATGAAATCGATCTCGATGTTCATGAAAACTATAGATCGGGCGGATGAACCACGTCACATTGTTTGAAAAATTCAAGGGACGAGAGAATTTGTGGGTATAGTTTAGATGCACGGCGTGGATCTTAATCCCGCACCATCAAATGCCGCACGAACTTTTGGCCGAAGCACTCATTCACATGTCGAATCGAGGAAAATTATTGGAAAAGTCTTTAAACCTACTGTAAGATCACTAATTCAATCATAAAATTTTTCATCTTGCCAATTTAATCCTAAATTTTTTCGCTATTTACAAACATAGTCATTTCGATCGGGAATGAGCGGTTTCAAGATCAGTCCAGTGAAACCTACCCATCGAAACCGGCTCTCCAATTTTTGAAACTCGGAACCCATCATACATGCTCAGAACTTGGAACCTACCTTGTCATAGATTTCAAGATCTACTCGCATTCCACATGTATTCTTAATTGAATTATTGCAATGAATCATCACACCGAATTACCATCATTTGCTATTACAATCCATTGACCACAACCATATTTTGACACACGAAAAATTGACAAAATAAAAGTCTCAATCATGAATATTGTTAGAAATAAAAGTTTAGACTTATGGTTCCAAATTACACTCATCATCGAATACCACAAAATATGGCATGATCGCACGAAAATAGAGAACAAGAAAACACAAAGACTTATTCTAAGTTACGGGTTCGAGGTACCTACAAACTAGAACCTGCCCATTGGATCCGGTTCCCTAATTTTTTGAACTCGGAGTCTACTCTGCATATTTTAAAACCCGAATCAGTTCTAGGTGAAAACCGGTTCGATTATTCGATTCCTGGTTCTATCATGGAACCATGCTCGCTCCTAGTCCCGACCAATTTTAATTAGAAAATTACTTACGTGGAAGTCGACTATCCCGCATGGCACGACCGTCACGTCAGTATTTTTTCTGGATAAGATTGGTCAAAAGAGTTAGGTTGACAAATGGTCAAAATATTTAGGACTAAATTGATAAATTAAAAAGTTTAAGGCTTAATTGACCAATATATAATAATAAGTCTAGAATTTTTTGGAAAAAGTATTTCGTAAAATCTTATCCATGGTATCTGGGGATGAAAAGAGAGTATTTAACGAAGATAGAGAAGGTGGAATTGGGCGGCGGACGTGAGAAACCATGAGTAACCAAAAGCTACGCAAAGATCTTTTGTGATAGCTCCTAGACCCTGCCTTGGTTGGATCGTGAAATTTATATCACGCGTGACGATCTTTCGGCATGAAAGCTGGAGACCCCGAGCCGATCCACGAGTAAGGATCGTCCTGTTCTCATGAAACCTGAACGCTTGGACCATTTTTGGAGTCGCTCCTTGAGCGTCTCGAACCCGTGAGATTCAGTATCCGGCTCGAGTTCGAGGACCACAGAGAATTTTCTTTCGTTCGTTAGTTTTACACTCGTCCATATCATTTTGTTGCGCGTCGAAATTCTTCGACAGGGCTTTCTTGGTTATGGGTTTTAGGCCCAAAATGACTATGGCCCAAAAAGAGTTACTAACGCGAGAATCTTTTATCGAACTTAATCCGTTCGTTTTTCGAAAAGGAGTTCTGGGTCGATTTTGGACAGAGAGTGTCAAATGCGGTAGATTGACACAAAAGACGTGTTACAAAACAACCTCGACGGCCCAATATAGTAGCAGTATGTAACAAATCTCGACACAACCCTGGAATTAAATCGACAGGATCGGGAGATGATATAGGACACAATGCTGGAATTTAATCAACGGCACTGGACGGGGGATTGTAGGACACAATATCGGAATTGAATCGACGGTCTTGGACAAGATGGGTGAAGGGTGCAATACCGGAATTCAATCGACGCATCTTGAACCAAGTGAGTAGACGTCGGAATCTAATCGACGACACCTAACTCTGGATATGATACTCGCCGGAATTGAATCGACGACGGGGATCTAAAAAACTATAGCTATGCTAGGTTAAAGGCTAAAGGCTAAAAGCTAGTTAAAATGCAAGTGTTTTGGATTTGTTGTGTGTGTGTATCTTGCTACTGCGAGGTATTTATAGGCAAGCTCTTTGGTAACCGCCGAGCGGTTTCTTCCTTTGGCCCCACGCTTTGCTCTTTTCCGTAAGCCACGTGGATGACGGTTTCCCAGGTTTCGCGCATTTTCTTTTTACCTCGTGGGGATTACCGCCAACCGCCTCGATCGTGGCCTCTCTCCGCGCGCTTTTTCTTGCTCTAGAAGGAAGTGGCGCAGTAGTTTACCCCGACACGTGGCACATTTCTGATTGGCACGTACCTTGTTTCGGTGTTCCTTCCTGCACCTGATTATCGCTTCCTCGGGTGCTCGTCACGAGTCTTTCTTGGATTATTTTAAGTGTCAACACACTTGTAGGGCCCCCCCTACCATTCGAACGTTCATCCCCATTAGGGAACAAACATAGTGAACTTCTATGTGCCCGTCCAATGGATTGAGCACGAAAGGTTATTGCACCAAACATAATTCCATGTGCAATGAGAGCAAAAAATGATAAATCAGTCATAAATTTATATAATGGATGCCAATTAAATGCTATATATTTTTTTAATATGACCAATTTAGTCCTAGACGTTTGTGCAAAGTTACAATATAGTCATTCCGGCCAATCTTCGTTGGAATCGCCAACCTGGCGATATGCCATATAGGAGACCCTACAATGACCGGACCGTCATGTCATCGATTTTCGAAGAAGGTTGATCGGAAGGGCTACGTTGGATTTTCGCGCAAAAGTTTATGATTAAATTAGCGAAATTAAAAATTATAGGATTGAATTGACATCCGTACAATAAATATGAGGTTGATCGAGTAATTTTCCCTCGCATATGCTTCAATGCTGCGGCCTTCATTGCATGATTTTGGAAATGATCTTAGGATTTAGATCTCTCAAATTGAAGGTGAGCACAGTTGATTCCGTTCGTTTTCATTCATCGAAAAAGAATGCATTTTTCACGACAATACGGCGTCCGAGTCTTTTCGAACATCCCGTTAATACAATGAGCGTTGGAACATGAAATTTGAACTTTTCGAGGTAATATTGACTTTCTTATCACAAAATAGTTGTGAATTGTCATTTATGAAATGTTGTTCAATGCATCGTATATACCAGCAATCTATGGAGATTTTATTACTAATACGAGCATCTAAATGACGAGCTATTTGGGTCTTTACATCTGGCTAAACGAGCCGATTAACTGAATTGCTAATATGTTACCCCACAGCATACATCATGACCAAATCAAGCAATATCTCTTATATCGGTTGTTCAGGACAAGTCAAAATATCGTGACGAACGAAAATCATTAAGCATATTGCGTTAACATTACATCTTCATTCTTGATTTCCTATCTTCGTGTATGACCACATGCGCCGATTTAAGACCAAATAACGAGAAAATTTGTCAAGAAAATTTTAAAATGACACGACGGAACGTTAATCTTACACTAATCTGGAATCCACGTTACTTAAAAGGCAATGGCATTTTGAACGAGTATCCAACTTTAATTAAGTTCGACGTTAGGGTAATTAAGTTCCAACTGTCACGAACAAACGATGCGATGCCAGTTGTCGTCCTCCTATTGGTGGTGATGGATGAGCCCGAGTCATGTGAGAGAAAATCTTGGTATTTAAATTCACGTGGGCCGACCAAAAAAATTCACGTGGGCTTTCCACTAAAAAAACACGTGGGCCTGAGTTTATGTGGTTAAGATGAGGCCCATTTTACTGCCCAATATAAACAATTGAAAAGGCCGACTCGTAGCCCATGCATGGCCCATGCTCAAGGAAATGATTTATTTCTTCTTAGGGCTCTGCTGTCCGTCCTTTTTTTTTTTTTTTTTTTGGTCGAAAGAAAATATTTCATTTTTACTTAAAAAAGAGGTATATAACTTTAAGATAAAGATACAGATTAAGCAAAGTAAGTAAATCTGAAAGATAAATCAACTTAATATAGCCTACAGAGACTCGCTCATTACACATTGACGAGACTCGCTCATTACACATTGACGGGTCTATCATGGCATCAAAGCATAACCGGCGGCCGATCACCGAATCTCGTATTAATATTAGTGATGAGCACATGTCAAGATTTTTCTCTCCCGTAATTATGGCTTTACCAAAAGATAGTGTATCCTTAGGTTCGGCTTCGCCAGCACAACGACCCCAATAGATTGAAAGATGATAGAAAACGCCTTGTAAATCATAGATCTATTTATAAATCGGAATAAAAGAACATCTAAATCTAAATATAATTTTAGATTGGAAGAGAAGACCTGCAAAAGAAATACCATTTAATCACAAAATCATTTTCAGCTTAGCCGACTACTAAAGCAGTAGAGAAGCCGCGATGGAATATAGGGAGCAAGCACTGAAGCCGGAGCTAGTATATTTGAAATAACATATTCTTCTGAAGCGCTTGCGCTTCAAACTTCTAAGCTCACAAAACAAAACTCTCCACATGGAAGAAGTTGACGGGGTCGTTCGCGAAATCTGCGAAGAAGTATAAAACGAGGATATAGAGAGATAAGGAAAAAAAAGAAAAAGGAGAGGAGAGAGAGACCTCATAGTTGCTGCAGAAGAAAGGGTGGGCGGCAACTTTGGGAGAGAGGGAAACCCTAGGGGCAGAAGAAATGATTAGTTAAACTTCCTTGTTGTCCGTTTGTTTAGTTAAAAATAAATAATTTTAAAAATACTTGTTAAATAATATCCATCTGAAATAATTAGTCGATAAAAAATAATTTCAATATTCCTCCTACATTAATCTCTATAAGTGATGTTTTGGGAAAATGTTTTTGAAGTCATTGATTTTTTCGCGAAACAAATGGACCCACTTTTCAATTTTTCAATTTTATACGTAGGTTTCGATTTTCCGAACAACATATGGGCGCGCATGACAACAATTTTAGTTTTCTAATTTTTTATTTTTCTGTTTTTGGGAACAAGCTTGAAACGGAAATCAGTTTGGTAAAACAATTTCATTTTTCTATTTTCGAGATAAATTTTTGGCCAAGAAATAAGTTTAGAATAGAAATGAGAATTATAAATTTTATACTTTTCTATTTTTGGAACATAAATAAAAATAAGAATTTTCTCGTTGCTCACTCCCCTTCTCTCTTGCATGTGGTCTCCATCTCTCTTGCGTCTATGCCATCGGTCATCGGCCGTCAATGGTCCGCCGCCAATTGCCGGTCTCCGGTTGCCAGCTGCCATGCTTCTCTTCCTTCCCCGATTGCCATTCGTCCGCTGCCCTCACTGTTCACCGGCCGCCGTTCGTTAGTCACTATTCATGAGCCGCGATCCGCCGATCTCCGATGCCCGGCTACCGTTCGCAACCGTCGATCTCTCATCCTTGGCCATCGTTCGCCCGTCTCCGATTGCCATTCGTTGGCTGCCGTCCACCAATTGTCGGTCTTGGCTCCTCGGCCGCTGTTCTACAGCCGTGCATTGCCGACTCCATCGATCCCCCTATCGTAGAAATTTTATATTGTTATCAAACGAATTTATGTTCTGGAAACATAAATTTTGTGTAGCTATCAAAAGCGTGTCTCTACTTAGAAACTCTTGCAGGGAATAGAAATACAAAAATTTTATTTATGGCTAGAAGTAGGGCCCGAGAAAAGAATGGTTGTCATTCTCATCCTTACCTACTGCACATTTTTTTCCCCCAAAGTTGGTCTTGCTTTCAGATTAGTGTACATGGAATTTAAATAATTTCTAGAAGGTGAGAGAGGTCCGTCTCTCCTCTATAGCGTGTATTGCTCGAGCGAAGGCAGTTGTCGTGAGAATTTATATGATTGCAACTCATCACGCCTCACCTGATTTTCAATTACTAAATTTTGTTCCAACCCAAAAAAAAAATTACTAAATTTCGTGGTAATCTAAATTGTCGATTTTGCTATAATTGTTGTTTATGTTTTTTTTTTTTTGGTAGGATATAATTGCTGTTTATGTTGGTTGGTAGCTTTGCTTGAGATTTCATTACTCAATGAAACCAATTATCGTGTCCAAGAAATGCAATTCTCCAATTTTTATGATAATTGTGCTTCACGTCACTATAATTAATTGGGTTTTCAACTTTATTCCGATTGCATTACGTGCAAGAGAGTTATGTGCGCGAGTAATGTGGTCAAGGACCTCCATTGACTTGTTATCTCGATTCATCGAGTTCACATAGACATAACAACAGCAAAACATGATTAATAACTGCAAAATAATTAGCATGACAAACTTTGGTACATGGACATTGAAACATCAATTTCCATAACCGACTAACCTACTCAATATTCTTCGAGATATGACATTTAGCGGGATCCCTTGGCACCATCATTCGCGTTGAATAACTATTGAACAAGTGATTAATGTAGATATTTTTTTCTAACGGAAACATGACAAGAACGGTGTTTAAACTTTAGTTCAATGTGCAATCTCGTCTCTGAACTTTAGTCTAATATGCAATGCCGTCTTTGAACTTTAAATTTGTTCAGTGTGGTGCTGGAACTTTCAAACATTTTCGCATAATTTAGGGACTATATTAAACATTTACCAATAGTTTAGGATCCTCATCAAACAAATTAAAAGTCTAGGGACTACATTTCATATTGGACCAAAATTCAAGGACGACGTTGCACAAATTAAAAATTCAGGGATGACATTATACTTTGAACCAAAGTTTAATAATAAATTGTGCTATTATCCCTTTTTTTTATCATTTCATGTGAAAGTTTGGTTTCCCCACGTCAATTGGCTTAATTTCCTAAAAAACCTTCAACTTTATGTTGAGTCCCAAATCTACGACAAACTTTTTTTTTGTTTGTCTCGGAAAAAACCTTCAAATTTATGTCTAGTCCCAAATCTGTTCCAATTTTTTTTTTTTATCTCAGAAAAAACCCTCAACTTTTGGTTCGGTTCCAAATCTACCCCGAACATATTTTTTCTAAGAGAAAAATAATCAATCTTTACTCTAATATCAAATATACCCCCATTAGCCCCCTGTCCAAAAATCGTCATTAATCATCCTTAATTTTCTTATCCAAGAACGACTTCATCTTGGAGAATTTTAACAATTTTTATGGGGGTGGGTTTGTTATTCATGTGGAAATGCCACGTTGGTTAGTACTTATTGCTTCATTACTTTACCGATGTGGATTTTTTTATCAATGTGAAAATACCATGTCAAGTTGGGATTGGACCACGGGGTAAATTTGAGAATAAATTAAAATTTTATGATTTTTTTTAGACAAATTGGGGCAGATTTAGGACTGGACCTAAAATTTGAGATTTTTTCTAAGACAAAAAAAAGTTTAAGGCATATTTAGGACTTGACTTAAAGTTGAAGGTTTTTTTTTAGATAAAAAAAAAATTGGGGCAGATTTGGGACTGGATGGAAAGTTGAGGATTTTTTTTTAGACAAAAAATAGTTCAAGGTAAATTTGGGATTGGACATAAAGTTAAGGGTTTTTTAGGGAATTAGGCCCACGTCAATTTCATCACCTCGGATTCAAAAATCTAAAGATGGTAACATAACTGAAATCTGCTTTCTCCCACGTGCCAAGGTAATGAAGTCACTTCAAATAGTTTATTATTTCACGGATGAGCGATTCAGAAAATATTTTTCTAAATATAATCGCATGTGTCGCTTGTAATAATTAATCATTGAAAAATATTATCATCACCGATAATAATATGTGTCTAAATATTTGCATAGACGATGAAAATATTTTTTTGACATTCATTTTGGAAACAATATAAATAATTATTTTTTGTGAATATTTTTCAAATCATTTATTTTTTGCAAAACAAACGGAGCTTAAAACCGCATAAGACATGGCAGCATAAATGGCATGTCGGACGAAATAGACGACCCTTGAACCATCCTTGGAGGAGGAAGAAAGTCAAAGGGAACGGCGAGCTTCAGGCCTCAAAAGAATATAAAGGCGAAAGCCTGATCCAGCAATATCGCGTGAGTGAAGAAAGGCAATGTCGCTTGTAAAGCTCTTTTGTCGAGTATGTGATCATGACAGGACTCGAGGAAGTGATTTCCCCTTTTAGCTTACCTACTTTTCGGTCCCGTCCATTAGAGCCGCAAAACCGACGGGTGTTGGTCCATATAGATCTTTTCATCAAGATCCTTGTTAAGAAATGATGTTTGAACATTTGGTAGAGCCCTAACCAGCTGGCACCTCCTCTTGTAAAAAATGTCTCGCGGACTCCTAAACTCTACCAAGAAACTTTTCCTCGTCGAGAGATTGGAAGAATAAGCGTAAGATTAGAAAATATTGGGTAGGACAAGCAGTTCCATCACTTACCCACTCTAATATAAAACAGAGCAGACATAGCAAGACAGATTAAGAAAGACACCTCAGCATTAAAAATAATAAAATCGACTTTCTTTAAATCCTCAAGGAAAGTTCAAAATGGGAATTCACTTCCTAAACCGACTTCATTAGATCATAGTCTCAAAAGCTGGAGAACACTCCACGTATTAGCAAGTTTCTGGGTCAAAGTTAAAGGCCATTTGCGTCATTTTTTCATAACTAGTTTCGATTTTTGTATATGTGCTCTAATACCGAAAAGTTCTAAAGTTTCTATTTTCATAGCGCTCGCTTCTTGGTTTGCTTTCGTGATCATAAAAGGCGAGCGAAGTATCAAAATCTTGTGGTGAAAATGAGATTTTAAATTCAGTGCAGCTTCTACATTGTTTTGCAGCAGCAATCTTTTGAACAAATAATCTTAGTTATTCATCTCATCTCCTACGCAATTAAGCCGTAAATGCCTAAAGTGCTCACAACAATACCGAGATCCCAAGGATTTCTCCTTGACTAAATGCTAAGCTCTTGGGGAACCAAATTGGCAGTAGCTTGGATTGGAGTGGAGTGGAGTTGAGCCGCTCGAGTAGTGACTGTCGAGCAATTGGAGTGAGCGATGGAGTGGCGCTATCGAAGAGAGCGCTGGATCACGATTGAGCCGCTAGAGAATGAGAAACACGAGATACACAGGGAGCCGGAGGCGGCAAGACTATATCATATAAGAGAAATGAACTTAGGGTAACCGAACCGGTCAAGGTCGGTCCTTAGTTTCTTAAACTAGGCCCCGAACCGGCCCTCGTGTGAATTAGTCTTGAACCGGCCGGGTAAGGCCGGCTCCTAAGTTGAACTAGCCCCGTTATTCACCCCTATAAACGATAGTAAGACTTGCTTCGTATTTGTGTATGCGCAACAATCATCCAAGTCCAATACTAGGAAAGTTAAAGCAGTCGTCGGTATGTACAACAATCATCCAAGTCCAATCCTTAGAAAGTTTAAACAATTGTTCGATATTGTCTCATTGAGAAAGATTCTTTGTATATATCGAGGAAAAGGAAGACATGACGCTAAGTCAAAAACATGAGACCGTACTTGTATAGGTCCAAAATCATACTAACATGACTCATGTACCTAATAAGTCAAATAGTGCATAAATTGCATTGTAGCTCCTACAATTCTCCTCTACCAACCTACCAAGCCAACTTCCAATTAGAAAAGAAAAACCTACCGAGCCAACTTCATGCCCAACTAATCTCTAACCTAGAAATACAACGACGAAAATTGCAATCCCATCTTAAAATTAAGATGTTCCTTTTCTTTATAATGTAAGCAAGGCATGATTGCCAATAAACATGTGGCCCTACCACCAAAGGAATTGAGGAGTGGGACCAGAGAGTACCAAATCCGGGTTTCAATTCCCGTGAGGGCCGCACACGTCTCGAGGAGTGAGACAAAAGGAAAACCAAAAAAAAAAAAATGAAGCGAGACATGGTTGGGAACAGAGTTGAGATCACAATAAACGCACATAATTTCCTCCTCCTTTTTAATTACTGCCTTAGATCTCTCAACGAATGTATAAATAGTGCCTGTAAATCCAATTAAATGGACCGTCAAATCTAGTCGCGTCCATGGGACCCCCAAAATGAAACAATCGAGAGAACCAGAACGTGGTGGATTCTGAGAAATCTTCGGAGAAAACAAGGAGATGGGACCAGGGGACAGCAACCCATTCACAAAGCATAAATCCTCAGCTCAAAGAAATTATCGCTCCCTTCGTTTGTGGTCACTTGTCATGTTGGGTCAATTCATTTATGACTAAATTAATGGGCGGGCCGGGTCAGTAAACCTCCCTTGCCCGTTATTGTAAAAGGACTTCACACTTCGACTTTGAACCAATCACGATCCGAAGGTTTGAACCTGCCGAATCCATTGCCACGATCCCACCTCGATGCTGGCGGCGAAAGGGCCTGCCTCCCGGCACGAAATATACGACTCGCAGTCGAACGGCACAGTTAGAACAACTTAGAGACTTGCTCACGGTGTGAATCGAAACCCGCGATCCTGCTCATGACACGCGGGGTGTTTGTTACTAATCCGTTCAACTTAGATTGCGTGATGTTTGCTTAATTACGTTTCGAGCAAGACACTGAGGGAGCGTAGGGTGGGTAGACAATCAAGTCAACCTTTGTACAGTTAAATTCGTTTTAAGAAAATGAAAGATGACATCAAGCAGATGCAAAAATTCACAGTAGATGAGGATCCGTGTGCTGATCCTATGCTCTACACTTCATTTGACTCCCCAGCTATATCCAACGGGGTGGCTCCACGTGTCCTTAGAAGGGGCATTTTGTTGGGTTTCGAGTACCAACCCCTTCCCTTTTGTTGGATAAATTCGTCGAAAATCGTTTCTTTTTCCGCCTTTTCGGCTGAAAATCAATTATCAGATCATTCATCTTTGGGAACTCAGGGAGCATTGCATGAAGCTCCCACACGCAAGCACGCCCTTGAGAACCGGGGGGTTGTTTTGCGTTGGGGGGGGTTGCTGGAAGAGAGAGCATTGGAGTTTGCTCAGACTTGGGTTGGCATAATCGCCCCTTTCTTATTTGTTTTATTTCTTCAGACTCTCCAATGATTTGAACTATAAGACCCAAATTTCTCCGTCACTTCCCCATCCGTTGATCTCTCTGTGTAATGGGTTGTTTGAGCGTGCCCGTTCTCTCGCAATAAGCTGAGAAGCAAAGGAAAAATCCGAACTTTGTCTCGCCACAGCACACAGGGCCTGGTGTGTTGCATTAGACATTGTGTTTGTTTGTAGAGAGAGAGAGAGAGAGAGAGAGTCCCAAGTGATTTTTAGATGGCCAATGTGTCTGGGCTGTTTTCTCCTTCCGTTCCCACCCTGAGAATCAAGATTCAGCCTGCGATAGGAGTTTTTCGATCTTGGTCTTGCCCGAATAAGGTCGTGCTGGGGCGGATACTGTGCGGCAGGGCCAATGAGAAGCATGCTTCGGGCGTTGTGTCTTCTGAATCTCCAGTGCCTAAGTGAGTACCGATTAGGTCTGTCTGCGTTCACAATGCTTCTTGATGCAATTGCAGTAGCGAGGAGTTGTATCCGTTGAATCGAATGATGTTTTTGGTGATGTTGTGGTAGAGTTGATTTGTGAAAAGTGGAAATATGTTTAGCTGTTTCTGTTGTTATTTCAGTCTCCGTGTTTCACCTAGCTTTTCATTTTTAATCTCTTAATTTCTGTCAAAGCCTAGTAGAATCGGGAAAAGAACGATGATGTTGGCCAGATTACCTCATGAGTATGGTCTAAAAGATTGCCTTGTCTTTTTGATTTGTTTGTGGCTGATGCATCTATATCTAGAGAAGAGGTGGGAGCATTTGAGCAACTTGAATAGAGACTAAATTCGTTTATGGGATCGAGTGGTCTTGCATCATGGCAATGGTGATCGGGGTGTATTGTTTAATGACTGTGTTGAGCTTGTTTTGGTGGCTGGATGGCGTTTCAGTCTATTTGAATTTGTTCGAAATGCTATGAGAAGAGCCTAGAGGATTGTTGAGACGACAAAGTTCTTGAAACAACTTGATCTTTTCTATGATTTGTGAGGGCGTTCTTTGTATACATTGTGCAGGAGACATCAAGAGAAAGTTAGGTCCTGAAAGTAGTTTGGTGGGATACGTGTTTCTTGGTTCTTCTTTTCACTCAATCTGAATGCAGCTCCTTTACAAATGGAGATTAGTGATAAGCTTTTGTTCCAATTGTTTGAGTTTCTGTTTCCTATTATGATGGTAGCGGACCATAGATTCTGATGGATGAGCAAAAAAGAGACTTCAATCCATACAGCTGATACAAGTGCTTCTGATGTTGTTAAGTTTCCTGATTAAGCATCTCGAATCATTTGACCAACATTTTGTATAAACTTTGCTCTGCGGAAGTTGGCTTGCATGCTTCACGTACCTCTATGCTAAAGGACAGGATCTGCCTTTAAACCTAATCAACCCTGAAATGTTTAGGCCTGCCTTGGCCACATCCCATGTCTAGATGGACAGAGACCTGGAACGGCATATGCCATAAACTGGCCTTGTCAATTTTCATAGGCTGTCTAGATCAGTTGTAGGTAGATGGAGGATTTACTGTGTCCCAGTGGCTGAGTATGCATCCACATTGAGGGCAGTTTTGTCAAGTAGTGCAAAATCGGAAGTTATAGCTTAAACTTTGAGGAAGTTGTTCTTTACTTTGTTAACCTGTATGTGTGAACTAAATATTTGAAGGGTCATTGGTAAAGGCTGCAAGTTAATTGGATGCGGCTCGGGCATTCCAACTCTTCAGGTTTCAAATGATGATCTTGCAACAATTGTCGACACCTCTGATGAATGGATATCAGTTCGTACTGGGATCCGCAATCGACGTGTTCTGTCAGGTTGGTTCTTGTAGATGATGCCGCCGTTTTTACTGCTTAAGTTCTATGCTAATGAAGAAAAGTGGTCTTCTTGTAGATTTTGGATGAACTGGTCTAATCTTGCTTTCTCCACATACCTTATCAAGAAAGATCGGATTGTTGGTTTTATTTATTTTGGTCGTTTTGATGTGTACAATCAGATGCAGACGTGATTTTACAAAACTCTGAATGGAGATCCATCTGTCATCTGCAAATTTATCCACTTATGTCACCTCTTTTTCCTTCATTATTCTTGACTTTGGATTTAAGTAAACGCATACACCGTTTTGTTCCCATGGTCTGGATCTTACTATCTTATGTATGTGGTGGCTCTAAGGTTTATAGCTGCAGTCTCACAATTTTGTCAATGCAGGCAAAGATAGCTTGACAGGTTTGGCTGTGGAGGCAGCGAGGAAAGCTCTAGAGATGGCACAGGTTGATCCTGAGGATATTGACCTAGTCTTAATGTGCACGTCTACGCCAGAGGATCTTTTTGGTAGCGCTCCTCAGGTATTCTACGATTGCATGTATTCTGGTTGTGTGCACTTTGTTCTTTCACATTTGCACCTGTCCTTGGTTGAGTATGATTCCATCATCCTTCCTATTAAGTCATAGAGAGGATTATAAATTCAATGGGGGGAGATCTTATGCCATAGTGTAACCCTAGAATGGTCGCAGTTGGCACAAGCCTTGATTGTTCTTGGTTTAACCTTAAAAATAAACATCACTAGAGTCCAAAACATTCCCTCCATAGATACCTTCTTCAGGAAGTCTTTTCCATCTCAAATGTTTACCTAAACCATCTCATAATACATTCTTTTGCACTATGTCTATTTCAGATTCAAAAAGCACTTGGATGCAAGCATAATCCTTTGGCTTACGACATAACAGCTGCATGCAGTGGGTTTGTGCTAGGTCTGGTCTCAGCTGCTTGTCACATCAGGGGTACTGTAAAATACATTTTCTTTTTTCGAATAGTCTATAGTACGGTTAACATCTTTTTTGGCTAGTTACCATTACTAATAATCTTCTTGGTTAAAATGTGCCAAAAACTACAGGAGGTGGGTTTAACAATGTCCTAATTGTTGGCGCGGACTCTCTTTCACGTTATGTTGATTGGACTGATAGAGGGACCTGTATTTTATTCGGTGACGCTGCAGGTGCGGTAGTGATGCAGGTGATTTCTGTGTTGGACTGCATGAGGATTATCCATGCGAAGCTTATGCAGCTCTTTAAATATTCTTTCTTCTGGCATTGAAATATTGTACTCCCACATTATAAAGGTTCATTAATGTCGATGCCGTCATCATCATTGTATAATAATTTGATATTTATGTTTGACATATGCATTAGGTCTATTGCCTGTGTCCATTGCTATGTCATAAATTCTTTAGAAGGATTTGGTAGTTTGTTTTATCGTATGATGCTTCATTTCTCTGCTAGCCTGTATTTATGATCCAAGAGAAATAATCCAGGTTGCTCGAATCTTGCTTCTCCGAGTATTTTTTTGTCCAAAGAACTTAAGAGGACTGACTATTCGAGGACAATGATAATGGATACCGTTTAATTAATGGAATATATTCTTATGCACTGCACAAAATCTTCTTCAGTAAAATGTTCTTGTTTGGCTTCGTAGCTTTCTGGTGCAAGCCTTCACTAACATATGTTGTAGAACACACTAATGGCATATATCTTAGCAGCCGGCCTCCTTTTACCTTATTCAGAGTGCCTGTCAGTCTGCTGTCTGTTGTATCAGGGTCTCCTGTACAAAGTCTAATTCAGCTTAGCCTTGTTCATGCCTGTAGCCAATTAAACATCAGGAGCAACTAAAATTGTTTCATTCTATACTTCGCTGCAGGCCTGTGAAGCTGAGGAGGACGGTTTATTGGCTTTTGACTTGCATAGTGATGGAGATGGTCAAAGGTACTCCTTTTCCATGATCTTCTTCTTCTCTTTCATCACCTTCTGCTAGGAATACCAGTTTTTAGAGCCCTAAATTCCATTTTGCAGGTATCTAAATGCTTCTGTCAAGGAAAATGAGACCGATCATGCCTTGGGTACTAACGGTTCGGTAAGAGATTTCCCTCCAAGGCAATCCTCTTATTCCTGCATCCAGATGAACGGCAAAGAGGTTTTCCGTTTTGCCGTGCGCTGTGTGCCACAGTCAATTGAATCTTCCCTCCAGAAGGCCGGCCTTACTGTATCTAGCATCGATTGGCTGTTGCTTCACCAGGTATTCTTCAATTTCCTAACTTAGCCATAGAAGATTGGGATTCAAAATTTTGCACTCTAGTTATGTCATCCTGCTCTTTCTTTGATCACTTATGTGACCGCATGTCTCCTTTTATTCTCTTGAACCGAAACTATAGTGATGGATAGCTTTGAATTCTTAGTATGTAGATTCATAAACATGTGAAAAACGATATAGTCAGATTCTATGGATTACTTATCCAAAGAAGAATGTGAGAAGCACTGTAGAAACTGACAGAGATGATGCAGGCAAACCGGAGGATCATTGACGCTGTCGCAACACGTTTGGAAGTCCCTCAGGAGCGTGTCCTATCAAATCTGGCAAATTACGGTAACACAAGCGCTGCATCGATCCCCTTGGCCTTGGATGAAGCTGTTCGTGCTGGAAAGGTGAAGTCGGGCCACAAGATTGCGGTTGCAGGTTTCGGAGCAGGCCTAACTTGGGGTTCTGCCATTGTTAGATGGGGATAAAGCTTTACAACTTCCAGTTATCCGTCAATGACTACTGAGCCTAAGAGTCCAGATATCAGCACAAGGCAATCGCCGAATTCTTGCTTCCAAATTTCACAAAATTCTCCTAGGGAGGTAGCAATTTTGTTCTTATTATTTTTTTTTTTTTGTAAAGGCAATTTTGTTTTTTTTTTTTTTTGGGTAAGGTCAATTTTGTTCTTTTGAACTCCAAAGATACAAATAAAAATTGTATTTTTGTCCAACTCTTGAGCAACTCTTGTATGGATTTGCGACTGTTGGTCTTCCAACACAGCAAGCTAGCGACAATCTAAATTATGCAGTTGAAGAAAAGATCTTTCGTTTTTGCACTCCCAGTATTATTTCTCTGTTCCCACTGCTGTTATTGTGAGTCTATCAATGTTTGCACAGAAGAAGGGCGCATTGCACAACATGCAATTGACACGGGCTGAGGTTTTCATGCCCAAGATTTGCTGTGTCTTGGTCCCCTAGGGTTTGTCTGGGGTTTTCTACTATTTTATATAATATTCTAGAAGGTTTCCAGGGGCGGGCGAGTCGGTAATTTGGCAAAGTTCTGGAACCTTCCTATTTATTGTTGGTGGTTGGAGAGTCGGTAGATGAAGTCTAGGCCGTTAGATGATATCTAGATCTACGGTTGTAATCTGAGGCCCCCTCCTATATAAAGGGGAGTCCTCCTTCTCATTTGATCATCTACAAAAGAAATAGAAAGTATTCCTCTCCAGAGCCTCTCTCTACACAATCCAAGTTCCAAAGGAAGCCCGAGTCGCCGCATGGGTTGATCACAATCTACCGGCCCGTGACACAATTCTGCAAGAAAGGAAATATTTCTGAATCTTTATTGCTAATCAGATACATATAATGTAGTTCTTTCTGCAATTTTTGCAGACAATAAATAAGTGGGACAAAAAAAATGAGGGACAACAACAGACAAACAAGACAATTACAAACAGAGCACAAGAACGTAGTAACTTCGCTCTCAAGTAAGTGAAGCTCAAGCTGAAACCTCTTGGAGTCTTGCTTTGATCCTCTTCAGAGTACCCTCAACTGCAATATCGACTGCATCCATCTTAGACCTCAGACCAGGTGAGCCTCCATGTCTTCTGTACATGATCCTCGGTATCATTTCCACTACTTTCTCTCTCATCTTCCTCACTGTCTCTGTTGGTATCCTCATCAGCACGTCGACGATCCTCAGCCCTTTGAACACCACCTCCTCCTTCGATATGGACACCGAGAACTCCTCGAACTCTTCCTCCGGCAGATGCCACCGGTACTGGGACCTCGCCGATTGGTCCTCGAAGAACACCGGGATGCACCCAGCAAGGAGCGAATCGAAGGTCGACCTCCGTGTCGGTGTGTCCCCAGGGGGTTGCAAGCAGAATGCGGCCTTCAGCATCGGCCGCATGTAGCGGATCGGGTTGTGCTCGCAAATGCCATTCGAGCAATCCACGAAATCACAGGTCTTCGTGTAGTACCCACTGTCTGACCCGGGAGCTTCTGTCCCATTTTCGCACTCGATCCTGATGCTCCTCCTGATGTTTGGGGTCGCCGAGATGCCGCCGCCACCAGCAAACAGCATCAGCGCGGTGCGGTGAGACTGGCGGACCCGTGCCATCCACGATTTGAGGAACGTGGAGTCCGGCGGGTGGAACGAGGTCGGGTAAGGGATGGCTTGCTCCTGCCAGGGCCAAGCTCTGGCCTCGAACGTCAATGCGGTGACGTTGAAGAACTCGGGCAATTCAAGAAACGAAGTGCCCCAAATGGGAGGGTCGTTGGACAACGGCTGCGAGAAGTCCCAGGCCGGTCGGGCCATGACCAGGAAGTGGTCGTGACCCAAACGCCTCTCCCAGATGCCCGGATCGTTCGCTTTCAAGAAGCGGTAGAGATCGAGGCCGTGTTCGGTGCTGGAGTTGACGTCGCGGCCGTAGAGGTATCGCAGGGCGTCGAGGCCGGCGTAGTAGGGGAGGAAGATGGCGTCGGCGACATCCGGGTCGGGGGTCAGGCAGGGCAGCTCGAGGACGCGGCGGTGGAAGACGAGCTCGAGCATGAGGGGGTCGGTGCGGAACCAGCTGCGAGAGCGGTTGTGGGTGGGCTGGCCCAGGCCGTGGTTGGCCAGATACGGGCAGAGGTCGTCGAGAAGGGGGTAGTCGGCGCAGGTGGCAAGGAGGTCCAGGTTGAACCGAGGCGGCAGGCGGCGGACGTGGATCCGGCGGCCCGAGCAGCCGTCGGGGACGGCGGTGGCGGGGTCTGAAAGGGTCAGACTGAGAATGGAAATGAAAAGGGAGAGGAAGAAGGAGATGGTGGTGGCCATGTCCCAGAGAGAGAGATTTGTCAGTCGTCCATTGAAGGGAGGAGGAGATTTGATCCGGTCAGATCTTTGCACCACCCCACACTCACTCTCCGTATCGTGGGTTAGTTCGATCGAACTCAAAGTCACTACCTTTCTCTCTCTTCTTTCTCTCTCTACTGTGGCTTTGTTGCGTTTTTAACTGTCGATGGAGGAACTTCAGGAAGACGATGACTCTGGAAAAAAGGCCTGAAAATGCGGCGACCATTTCTTGCTTCGTGAAGGACGGGGGATCATCAACTGCAATTTCAGCACAAATCATCGCATTCGACTTCAAATTGCTTATGAATTGTTCATCTTGATAAGAGGAGGGTCTTAAGCTTGACCATAAAAGTTGGTGATGATAGCCCTTCCATTGTCGTTACTTAGAAGACCTCACAGGTTTTTTTTTTTTTGGGTAAAAAAAGACCTCATAGGTTAAAGGATGCATTTCGCGGATTAAATGAATTTAAACCCTCTCCTTTGCAAAGTGGGGAAAAGTTATAAAAAAGGTCCTAAAATATTTTACATTTGTATCAATTCAATTTTAAATTTTTTAATTATAACAGTAAGTCCCGAACTTTTTGATGATTTTCCTATATAGTCTATCTGACCAATTTTAGTTTGAAATCACTAATATGAACGCCGTCCGTCTTACGTGGTTGGTCGACACTAATATATACAAATTTTAATTTTTTTTAACTATTTTTTTGTTTTAATTTTTTAAACTTTTTTTCTTTTTCTTTTTTTTTTGTTTCCCAAATGTGAGTCGGCGAGAACATTCGGCATTGCGTCACTTGCCGACCACAAGTAGGGGTGTCAATGGGGCAGGTTGGGTCGGGTCTCATATAGGCCCGACTCGGCCCAAAACCAAACAACACCAAAATTGGCTCGACCCGGGCCGACTCAATACCCGCATTATATAAGTCCAAGATAGTTGGGCCGGGCCGGGCCGGGTCGAGTTTTTTTTTTTTTTAATTAAGTCTTTTGTGAAAAGACAAACACCACTGATCAGGATTTGCAAAAATAGAAGATTAATTCTACAAGTTAGGTTCATCGGATAGGAGCAAAAGACTATTGAAATGTTATAATCACATAGATTATCATCCGAATTATGCTTCTAATCATCACATGACCAATTCTTCAACCAATCAAAATTGTGAAATCAAAACCCATTTTCAAAATTTAGGAAATTTTCAAGGCCGGAGCGAGCCGACCCGGGTCTTTTTGATGACCCCAACCACAAGCAAGAGGGTCGGGCCCTTGCTTGGATCTAGGCAAGGGCCGATGGGGCCTCTTGGCCCTCGCCCGGATCTTGGCGAGTGTCGCAACACCTAGAGTTGTGAAAAACAAAAAAAGTAGGAAAATTCAAAAAGATATTATAAAATTACCCAATCCTCTAATTTTAACGGTCCTTTCCATCTTAGACAGAAGTAAGAGTACCACTAAAAAGCCTCCTTCTAACCGCTTACCTCTATTTCTTTCATCCCCAACATACTCTTGATACGAAAGAATCTATTCCCGTTAGTGTCAATCATACCACATAGGACGGATGTCGTCCATATCAGCTTTTTCTAGCGAAACTTGGCCGGATTGACTACATTGACAAATTATAAAAAAATTTAAAGATTCAATTTGTACAATTGAAAAATTTAGGCATCAACGCAATAAATTTAGGAATTTTTCGGTACTTTCACCCTTCGCTAAAGAGTAGCTTCGTGTTCTCGAGACCAAGGAAGAAGTCATACCTGGATCGGCATAAGCCTCTAGAATCGTGCAAACCATCCCGTCTCCGCTGATCGAGTTAGGCCGCAGCGGAAAGTCGGGTTGCAATAAATTTGTTCTAAAGAGGTAAGTATGTTCATTACAAAGGCCCATGATGTTTGAGGTAGTTGTGAAGGGCCCACTAAGGATTTGGGCTCATTCTAATTCGATGCAAGCCTCTCTCTCAGTCGAATGCAGTCGGGTTAGTAGGGGAGGGCAAGGCACCCCAAGCCCAATCTCCATGCAAATGGGTGCTCGTTCTACTTCAATTCAAGTCTAAATGTTGGAATATTTTAAAATTTTAAACCTCTCATTCGTCTAAAATTTTATCTATCTTCATGTATAGGTTGACACTAAAGCTCCATTTTGCTTCCTGAAAAAGATTGATTGTATCGGTCGAAGTAATTAGTCGGCAAAAAATGTTTTGATTGACAACAACAATTTATGTATGAAAAAAAAAAAAGCAGTAACGAACTCGTTATTCTATTAATCTGTTTGCACCGTTTCAGCATCTTGGTGACTGATCCATTGTTCTAGGGTTCAACACGCTAGATAAGGTAGAATCTTGATTTAATTAACTCTCCAGGCTCTCTCACCAAACCCCAAGCCGAATCTTCATGCAAATGGTGCTCGTTCTCCTTCATTTCAAGTTGGGAAAATTACCAAAAAAAAAGTAGGGAAAATTACCAAAAAATTCATAAATCTATTGCAATTATGTCAATTCAGTCATAAACCTTTTGCATTTATGTCAATTCAGTCCTTCCGACTAACTTTGGCCTGTCGATGCCGACTTGGTGTCGCCTGCATTGATGTGGCAATTTTTAATAATATTTTGATAAATTTTTTAACAATTGTTTCCTTACACCTTAGGGCCAACGAGGGCCGCGACGCCCTCACAAATACTAAAGTATAAGGAAAAAAGAAAAAGAAAAGAAAAAAATTAAAAATTAGTGAAAACTTCAAAAAATTGTTGAAATATTATTAAAAATTGTTACGTCAACGTCGGACGGCCAAAGTAGGTTAGAAAGACTGAATTGGCACAAATGCAAAATGTTTAGGACTGAATTGGCACAAAAAAATATTTATGATTGAATTTGCACAATTGTAATAGGTTTAAGACTTTTTAAATAATTTTCCCATTCAAGTCGTATGCCATTCGACCAAAAAAAAAAAAATCCTATGTCCAATTATCGGATCAAGCTTGACGGAAAATGTTGGAAATATTTTAAGTTTATGTTCCTCACCTCGGTATAAAATTTTATCCAACTTCCCGTATAGGTTGACAGTAAGGCTCCGTTTGTTTCCTAAAAACGGTCCTCGTAACGCTGAAGTAGGCATTGGACAAAAGATGTTTTATACAAAACCAAGGACGACAGTAAAGACTCATTATTCTACTAATCTGCTCGCGATTTTCAGGATCTTGGCGTCTAGTCCATTGCTCTAGGGTTCAACAACGCGAGATCGGGTAGAATCTTGATTTAATTACCTCTCTAGGCTCTCTCAAGAGCGACAAGATTTAGGTCCACTAGTCATATGTTCGGCCATGCGCTTTCTGAACTTGGCTTATTTAACACGAGCAATTTCGACTCGAACAAGTCACAAAACATATTGGACGACGCATCATCTACTATCTTTATTTGCAAGGAACTCGTGCCAGATTATATTGTAATCTGGTTACTTTGACGTGTGTGGAAGAGGGTGTCCTGAAGCGGCAGCGCAATAAACAAGTTCCACTAGACATCATAGATCTTCTTTTCCGGTTCTTCTTATCCACAAAAGGGATGGATTTTAAGAATATAGAATGGCAGATATGGCAAAAAGAATTTTTGTTAAAAATATCCACTTCCACGAGTAATGTCGGGCGATTCCGAGTAATATCGCTTGTCAAGAAACGATTCGGAGTCTTGTCCTGAGAAGTTTAGGGTTTGTCAAGAGCATTTAGCTTGGAGAAGAAAACTGACAGACCTAATTCGAAAATCTGCTGAAAACCCTTTAGATCTTTCCCACTTCTGTCCCTAATTCACGCCAATCCAATGCCTTAAGAAGAGCGAAACGCACATATATTATATGCATAGATCAGACTGATTGACCACGTTTTAGAGCAGTTATGATTCCCTAGCTATGCTCCACTAATAATGCACCAATGTGGTAGTTGATGGGATCGTTAACTTTTATTAAGCTCAGTCCAACGTGAGCTTTTGGACAAAAGGAGAAACCATGAGCTTCTTTCCATGGCTGGAAAGTCTGTGATGAAAACCCTAGCCAGCTTCCTTGTCCAGCAGACATGTAAGCCAAAGCCCAGAAGGAGGAGGAGCCCGACAGCAAGATGTTTCCCATAATTGAACAGAGTTTGTCGTGACTACCTCTGTTAACTTGTCCTATGCTCTCGAATGAGTATGCATGCACAGTCCCTATTGGCTCAGAATTGATGAGATTCATGTTAGTGTAGGCCAAATGGGACTCACGTACCATAATGTTTAGTGGCAAGCTGTACAATATTGTACATGCAATATAACTTTGGACGTTTGGGCAATGAAGGACAACCAACATTAATTGGATTTTGGATATTCACATGAGGGACAACAAACATTGATTGGCTTCATTATTCACGTTGGATGTATATATATGTATATGTAGCACTTGCAGATAAAATGTCCACACAAGCTCAAAAACAAGAATCGGGAAAAGTGCCAAAAAAAGTCGTAAACCTATTACATTGGTATCAATTCAGCACCGAAGCTTTTAATTGGATCAATTTAGTATTGAACGTTTTCACATTGGTATCAATTAAGTTTATTCGATCAATTTAGGCCTAAAATCACTGGTGTGGACATTTTTAAATTTTTTTTTTTTAAATTGGACCTTTAGCTACTTTGACTTCTTTCATTTTGGACAACAAGGGCTAGCAAGCCTTCGCTAGCAGCTGAATAGGGCTAGCAAGCCCTCGTTGGCCAGATCTAGGTCAAGGCCACCTCGCTTGCGGCTGGTGGGGCCGTGAAGGCCTTCCCCGCTGCTAGCGAGGCCACGATGGCCTCCCTTAGGGCCTTCGCAGCCCTGGTACGGATCTGGCGAGGGTCGCCGGCGAAAATGGAAGGAAAATATCAAATAAAGAAAAAAAAGAAAATTAAGAAAAAGAAAAGAAATTTTTATTTAAAATATTCACGTCAACGCCGACCAAGCCTCGTAAAACGATCGGCATCCACATCAATAATTTCAGGCCTAAATTGACCGAATGAACTTATTCGGTATTAATGTGAAAAAGTTTAGGATTAACAATTGAAAGGTTGAAGAATGAATTTGTACCAATACAATAGGTTTAACACTTTTTCGTATGGGAGAATTATATAAGCGTTTTTATTATCCTTTCGCTGAGTGTTGTTTGGGGGAGTTATGTACCTAATCGCTTTCCCGATATCTGTTCTTTTCTTGACCAAAGAGGGTCAAGTGTGAGGGACAAGAAAAATCGAAATACTTCAGGAAAGATGAGCATTTTTTGACTTGGTACATGAAGCCACCATTAAACTTTGATTTCGAGAACCATCATTGCTCCCCCAATGTCAAAACAATTTGGTCAGTTTGACGAAAAAAACAAAGCGTTCACGGTAGTGAGATTGACAATACTCATGGTGCCAAAAAACTCGGAGACTTTGCGTGCTTTCCTTAATTATATCGTATGAAAGACATTTGGAGGCGGTAATAGGCGATCCCTAGTTCTACCTCTGCATGGCAAAAATACTAGAATAAATTCTAAGCTAACTTGTTGCGGAAAACGAAGTTATTGCCTTTGATGTCACTGATGATGCACTCCAATTATCGATCGCCTTCTCCGGAGTTCGGAACTCAAAACCCTAATTTCCTGCTTGTTCTATCTTTTGCATGCACGCATCGAGATCAGAAGATTGACCAGAGAAGCAAACACGCGCGTTTCGAGAGTTTTAAGACGACCACATGCTAGTCCCAAAATATATGATTTTGTCTTAACGGAAGACATTTGATTCTTCTCAATAAGAGATTACATCGAGATTCATAGGTTAGTATCGGACCACGACTAATTTAACTGCATCTCCCGACCACTTTTCAATCATAGGTTAATAAGAAACTCTACTTCTTGTCCTAGATAGAGATCGGGAAAATTCTCGTTTGAGCGAAATGATGATCGAGCATAAATAGTGCTGGAATTCATAAATTACTATGTTGGGTGATGTCTATATTGTTAGTTTTTTTTTTTCCGGCGCATTTAGTTTTGAGAATTGATTATGCATCAGTCTTTAGGCAACTGTAAGATTAACAGTCTGTTTTTGGACCACAAAAGAATATATAACAATTAATCAAAAACTGTTGTGGGGTTCGTTCTTTTACGAATTTATGTGGCTCGCGATATTCTGTTATTCACGCAGTTTCTCGAAGACTGTTATGCTAGTAAAGCTCGTTATTATTTTAATATTCATTTGAACTTCCAAATTAGGGTTTGAGGAATACAAAGATGCGTTTACCAAAATAGTGAAATTCGGCAGATGACATCATTGGCCATAGATACCGTCATTATCGTCTGAAATCTTAAAAAATTGGGGAAAGTCTTACATTTTTCGTCGAAGTCAGGTACAAACGTTTGACCCAGGAGGCGTGGAGTACGGGGTATTAACTCATTTTTGTTATGGACAAGTACGAGGTGGAGAGGGGCGGACACGAGTTTCAACTTGCAAACGTATGCCCAGAGGAAACGTTCCCGGAGGGCACGAAGAAAAATTTCTCAATATTAGGATGCGTTTGTTTTCATGAAAAATTTAATATTTAGGAAATATTTTTTTTTAAATGAAAGTTTATATCGCTTGTAACAATAAATTAATAAAAAATATTTTCATCACCTGCGAAAATAGTTAGTCCTAAATTGTTGTCGATGATGAAAATATTTTCTGCTGACTAATTTTTCTCAGCAATATAACTAATTATTTTTTTGAAAATATTCTCCAAATTTTGATTTTTTCGAGAAATAAACGCATCCTTAGTTCCGATCCATAGAGATAAACTTAATTACATGTAAGTATGAAGCGCTAATTATGTGCCTAAAACCCTAACTCTAGAAAATTAGTACTTAATAAAGCTACCAGAGAAAAAAATTAACCGAAAATTTATAATACCTTAAGAAACCTAAAGAAGGATGGTGCTAGCGTAACGGCTACGGTTACCTAGAATTTCTGAGGTGGGATTTTTTGCCACAAGGTTTCATTTTGTAAGAGATGGGCGTTAGAAAGTGATGTCTTTCTAGTTTATTTAAAGCAACAAATCAATGAGAATCAAGAAATAAATAATTCACAAGAATTTGAAGTGTAAATTTTTTTTTAATGGACGATGGGTATTGCTCCATCAAATAAATAGTGCATTATAATTGTGGGTTATGTTAAGATTTTGAAGTCCGTTTTAAGGTACAAATGTGAAAACTCTTTTCTGGATTTATACATGAATACACAAGAGAGCCCCTAAAGTCGAAGCAAGAAAGACTCATCGATCTGTTGAGATACACGTGTGATTTGTTTTAGAGAAATCTCACATTGGAGAATTAATATGGGATTGAGCTGTTAATATATCTTAGTTAGCCCATAACTCATTAGCTTAAGCGTTTGACTAAAGATGCGTCCAACTGGATATGTTGAAAGGTTCGGACTTAGATTCCCTCTTGATGATCTCCCCGAATAAAGACATCGGACTTTTACTGCGCACTCCCAACACGATCAATCTTGTGATTTTGATTTGCAGAAAATGAATCATAATCAATGAAAGGAACTGTGAAAAGGGCACCTCATCCTTTGCGCTAGACTTGTAAAGAACAAAAAATGTTTCATTAGTCTCAAAAACAACATTTCTAATACTTTTCCCACCTTGGAAATTTGATGTATATTTCTAATAACACTGATAATCTCTTTTTTGGCGATACTATTTTAAAACTCGTTAAATTATTTTGGTAGTTAATTTTTCATATTAATTGTCTTACTTTCTTTTGATTATTTTCTTTCCGTATATAAGAAACTCCGCTTACGCAAATCTCAATGAGATTTTCTATTCCTGAATTTCTAAAGAAATTGAGAAAAATTTACTGAGTGTTACTATTAATATTGCCAAATTTTCATTTTTTTTTTCGTTATCAATAAGTCTCAATTGAGAGCAATCAAAATGTCAACTCGCGCAAGTCTAATCTCACGAAATTTCGCGCCACGTGAATTTCTATAAGGGTATTTAATATGATGATTTACATGAATTCCATACATATAGATCTAGATCGTTCGAGGATCGTTACAAATTTAGTGAATTTTAACTGTTGGTCGTGTAGATCTCTCGTGGATCTGACGTCATTGAACAATGTTGACATTGCTTGATTCGATCGACGGGGATCGAATGGCACGTTGCCTTGTCAGGAAGGGACGGCGATTAGGAGGTGGGTCCCGGTTTTATTTGTCATAAACGTGGATGACAACACGCTACCTTGAATGTTCGACCAAAACAAAACAAAAAAAAAAAATTGTTACCTTGTGGATCCGAGGTCGGCTTCCCCAAACCTCTCCTGTTTTTTAAACGGTCAATTTCTTTTGCAGTTTCATTTTTCTTTTTAACGGTCCACATCTGACCGCTCCTTCTTTTTCGAACCGGTAGAAAATAGATAATTTCCGTCCAATGGGGATCAAATTATAGTTAGGATTGGGAGGATAAACACAACAAAATAAAGAGTTAACGCGAGAAAAAAAAATCATAATACAATATTTATCCGGATTCGCCCTTAAATTTAAACTAGAGCTACATCTAGCGGGGGGTTCCACTATAATTGGTACGTCCACTAAGTCATAACTCTCAATTACAATGGAGATATTATATATAACAGTAGCGGGAAAATTACCAAATTTTTTTTAAATTTATTGTGATTGTGTCAATTCAATTATAAATTTTTTTTTTGTCGATTCGATCATTAAACCTTTTGCAATTGTGCCAATTAAGTTCATCGGGTGAAGTTTGGCTAGCCTACGCTGACATGGACGCCGGCCACCCGGCAACCAAATATTTTAATATTATTTTTGAATTTTCTTTATAGTTTATTTTCTTTTTCTCATTTTTTTTTATTTTCTGTTTTCCCCTTTTCTATTTTCCTTCCCCCTCCTCCTTCTTCATAGGGATGCCAGTCTTCGAAGGAATGCTAGTGGCCGAGGTCCAGTGATCGGTTAGAGGGACAGCCGGCCTCGTAGGGGCCGACGAGGCCGAGCCTTGCCATGGCCGGGCGAGGCACGCCCCGGCGAGGACGCACGAACCGAAGCCCTATACCCCACCATCTTCCCCCTCCCCGTCGCTGTTCACCGCTCTTCAATCCCTCTCTTCTTCTCCTCTCTTGAGGGTTCTCCTTCTGCACTTCCAATTTCCATTTTCCGATTGGGGTTTCAGCATCTAATGCTCCACGTGTTCTTATTTTTTCAATTGGATCAGATGACAAAAATCGGAGATGGTGACGCGTCATAATTGGAGCACAGAGTCGTTCCTTTTCTTGTGCGGCCAACGAACAAAGTAGTTCCTTGCCAACCATCCTGACATATCACCAGATTCACCACCCAGAGTCCCTTTTCCCCCAAAACAAACACCAAGCTTCCATTTTTTCTTTTCTGTTGCTCTTGAGATTTCAGGCTCACAACGGCAAGGTCGAGCCTCGCCAAATCTGGGTTGGCGAGGCTGACCGTCCCTCTGGCCGGTCACCGTGGTCCGGCGACCGGCAACCGTCGTTCTCTGAAAAAGAAGAAGGAAGGTGAAGGGAAAAAGAAAAAAGAAAATAAGAACAGAAAAAATAAAATAATTCTGAAATAATAATAAATTATTCGATCGCTGGCCGGTTGGCTTCCACGTCAGCACCGGCCTGCCATATTTATTTGGATGGATTGAATTGGTACAATTACAAAAGATTTAGGATTGAATCGGTAAAAAAAAATGTTTAGGATTGAATTGACACAATTACAATAGGTTTATGACTTTTTTGGTAATTTTTCCTAATAGTAGTTATTCATGGGTCAAGTCTAAAGTACCAATAACTATTCAGCGAAACCCTCGTGTCTTCTTATCGTTGAGGAATATGAATCACACTCCAACCGTTAAGATAGACAATTCAACTTTCATCGTGTACCCGGATCTAGGGATGGCGGACAATTCACGGGTTCCATTAGAACTGGAAAAATCCCTGTGATTATTGTCCGATCCAATATTTAAACTCACGTGCGTCACGCTGTCCATTTCTATTTACGTGCCGTTTTAAGAGGGATTTCGCTTAGGAGAGCGGGGTTTCGACCTAAGAGAATGGGCAAGGCATGTGCGTGTCTAACGTACATACTGCTACACATGTTTTCCCGAAAGTGCCGTAAGCTTGTCCATTTAATCACGTGTTGACTTTGAGAGGTGAGAATAGTGAGAATGAGTTATCGGCTTGAAGAGTAAGAACGACATAAATACACGCATTTGTATGTAATCTTCAGTAAATTTTTTGTTTTATTGCAATCTCTTAGGCTCGGTTTGTTTTTCAAAAAATGAATGATTTAGAAAATAATTTCCTAAAGTGCAATCACTTTTATCGTTTAAAATAATTAATCAATAAAAAATAATTTTCATTATGGATGACAATTTATGTATAAACATTTTCATCGATGATGAAAATATTTTTTCGGCATTTTATGTCTAAATAATTTATATAAACGATCATTTTTCAAGAAAATATTTTTCAAAATATTCAATTTTCGCGAAACAAATTGAGCCTTAGAGTAAATTATGCTAAGCACGTATAAAACCCATTTCGTATGATACTCACGGAAAAATTCTTCATTAGCACGCGTATATATAGGTATGCGCGTGTGATAATATCGTCACAATCACATAAATAGTTGTAAATACTCCATCTAGAGTTTATTTATTCTTTGCTTTTTCTTATGATGATGTAATTTCATTTCAAGTCATTTTGATTCCATATAATCTCTCAACTCTCTCTATCTAATAGCTTAACTTTTTGGATTGAATTTTTTTAACATGATATTAGAGCCAGCGATATTCCTTCTACGTATGTGCGTCCATCCACATAAGACAATTGCTTGACAGCCGGTTTTTAACAATTGCCTCGGTATTATATGCTTTTTTTCTCTGTTTGGAACAATAAATTGCAAATAGCATTAAGCTAGTGTACCACTATATGGAAAATATGGCCGTAAAATGAATATTTTTGTAAAAAATATGTTCACAAAAACGATTGCTCATACCGATTACAAAAATGAAATGTCCACAAAAACGATTGCTTGTATTGATTACAAAAATAAACGAACGACAGCCGGTTTAGACATAATTTGTCGCCAATAATAAAAATATTTTTAATTAACTGACTATTTCGAACGATATAAATCATCGTTTTTCGAAAACATTTTAGACATCGATAGATCTCGGATTCTTGCTTAGTTTATAACCTTGGACATTTATGATGGTTGCTTCCAATTATGTCTCTGCATGCAGCACCTCAGGGAAAAACGAATCCCACCATCCGGATCTAGCGCTTACGCTTTTCGTGCGAGCTCCCATCCGACGAGTCCACATCAAAGACAAATCGAAAATTTCCTAGCCTTTAGCCCATTCGATTGAACCTAACATTTGCGATGTGTACATGTGGAATTGGGCATGTCGGGCGCTGTCACCCCAACGTATTTTGGTTGGCCAGAAATGCCGACCTTTACCTAACTATGTGTATCATTATTATAATATAATTAAGAGAATCATTAATGAAAAGGACACAAAAAGAAACTACTTGAGGAGAAAAAACCAGCTTTCTTTTCGTTTGGTGGGAATCTTTTGCCTTAAACTTGAGGCAATGCATAAGAGAAAAGAAGGGTAGATCTTATGCCCACCCTATTGTCCGAAAAATAGAAATTTGTGTACCAAAGTTTGGGGTAGTGAAATATTCCTTCCAAAGATGTAAAACTTGTGTGCCCCGAATGGAGAGACATGTTTCCCTGGTTGTTTCTGAAGGATTTCGATGCAAAGACGTTTTTTTTAGGTCGGACCATTTTAGGTGTCGCTATAGTCTGTGGCATGACTTTGCTTACGTAATTAAGAAAAATGCGTGTAAATTGAGTAACGTGGTTATTTTTCTAGAAGAAAAGCTCAAGGTGAGGTCTTACCACCGCCTTTTATGTAGTTGGTGCTTTCATTTATAGTCTATTTAGTCGCTTGGTAGGTCTTAATGAGTATCCTTAGAGACTTAATTCGCCATAGCTAAAAGTGACAAGAACCCGACTGAACTTATTAACGCGTCACGACATATCCGATTGAAACGAAGCTAGATATTATAATACACGTGTGGCGAAACCCTAAGAAGCATCGGAGCGCATGTTTCGACCGTCTTCGTCGATAAATTAATCACGGTTCGTGCTTTTGCCCTCTCAGCATCATCGCATGTCAATGAAGTTGATACAATAGATTGTCCACTGCCCTAAAGATGAAATGGTGACGTCGAGATATCATTGCCAATTAGGATCTCGGGGTCCACATTACGTCCACGCAAAGGTTCGTGCTACCAACAGCCGTAAAATCAAGAACAACTCGAATCGGACTCTCAATGGCCACACATGAACCTTGGCGTTTTTCCTTCTCACATAAGGCGATACCACGATCACAACGTGAAAGCCGTCGCTTATGTTTGGCCAAAGCATACACATTTAACCTTCCTTAGCGGTCACGCGATATCCCGAGCCGTTTCGAAAGCTTACACGGCCGCGAGACCGAGTACAACGGGGCCGACACCATCTTCTCGTATAGTCCATCTCTGCCTGAAGCAGGACCTCATAACCAAGCTAAAACTGGATTCAACTCTACTTGTTGAGGATCAAATTACAATGCCAAACACTTCTCTGACCACATCGCTTGACTTTGGTGACTTGTCCGCAATTCCGTTTAATATGTAATGTGATCTCTAATTTTTTTAATTTGCTCAATATAGTTCATAAACTTTACCTCAATATTCAACGTAGACCTTGAACTATATGAAAATGTTCAATGTGAACATTTTCATATAGTTGAAAGACTAAATTGAATATGTACTAAAAGTTCAGAGATCTTATTACAAATTAAGATAAAGTTCAAGGACCCTATTGCACAAATTCAGAAATTCAGAGACCACATTAGATTAAAATTCAAGGATCATTCGTGTCTTTTTTTTTTTTTTCAAATTGAGGCATGCACCCATATTTTTGCCCGTGTGTTCTTATGGCGAGGTTATTAATTTCGTTCATCATATGAAATCACATGTAAAGTTTTCTTGAATTATAGGTCCTGTCTTGTGATCGGAAAGAGAAATAAAAAAAGAAGAGCAAGACAGAAGGAAAAGAGAAAGAAAAAGAAATGGAGGATGGAAAGACAAGAAAAAGAAAGGAGATGTCTGCGGAATCCCGCTCTATAAAAAGGCCAGACCACCGCGCCGTCCCTTCTCTTCTGCCTCTGCGTTTCATCTCTCTCTCTCTCTCTCTAAAAGTCCAAAGCTTCGACCTTGTTGGCGTTTGGCGACAGAGACAGATTTCTTCTTCTTCTTCTTCGACGCCCCTTCGTCCACCAATTCTGTTCAATCAACTCGTCTTCGTCCGCCACGGCTGACCTTCTTCCTCCTCAAACTGCATTCTTTCCGAGGTCGCTCGAGGGGGAAAAAAAAAGGTAAGAGCTGCTTTTCGGCTGTTGGTGATTTGTTGCATCATGCACGTCTCTTGACGACCGTATCGACGGAAAAAGATCGTTTCTTTAAAACTCGCGTTGCAGTGCGAAACAGAGTCCGCGGCTGGAATTTCGCTTGATGAACGTTCTTGATACGGCAAAATCGAATCTTTTAGTGTCAGCCGCGGTTTATGATGACGATACATGCATGGAAAGTCTTTCCATTTCGACCCGCAGTGAGTTTCGGCGACAGTTTCTTCAGCTTTCGATTTCAAGGTTTTTGTTTTTATGCCTGCTCGGTTCGTCTAGGACCATATGATAGCGGTCCCGTAATTTTTAACGCCGTATAGTTTTCGACGACGCGATTTTCTTGATTATTTTAGAGCACTGAAAAGCTTTTCTGCTAGTTTCGGCTTTGAAAGAGCTGTACTTGCTGAAAAGATAGCGACTTTGAGGACCCCATTTGTTTATTTCGTTCATAAGTTATAGTTTACGAATAACAGTTAATTGATTGTCGGTTGATGTAATCCCGGTGGATGATGTTGATGTCTGGAAACGGGTATCAAGCACACTCTTTCGAATGCAAAACCGTGAAACGGGTCCTAATCACTTTCTTTCTATGTGAACTGTTGAATAAAAGTTTTGATGTACTCCAGCTTACCTCTTGATTGGCCCAGAAACTTCTGTAAGTAGTTGACAGTCTTGAATTGTTTCAGCCTATGTAGTTTGAATTGAAAGTGGGCAAGAAGGTAGATGTTGCGTTCATTTTCTTGTTTATTTTTCCCCCATTTTTTGTGCCCGGTGGCATCTGATGGTCGTTTTCTGTAGTTGTACTGTCCTTTTTCGCGGCAGCGATATAAACCCTGTCAATTTCCTGATGGGTCACACTATTATGCATCTGTCAAAGTGATTAAAGAGATTTATACATGGTATTTCATGTTTTTTCTAATTTTCGATCTAGCCCTTTAGCGGCCTAGATCGAAAATGATTTTCTTTTGTGGGATATGAGATGGTGTGAAAATGATTTTCTTTTGCGGGATTTCCTTTTTCTATGCATGTTTTTTAAGAAGTTTGGCCTATGTTCCATGTGCATTGTCTCCGTAGGAATTTGTGACTGCACCATAATGGTCCCCTATTGTCTTCTCAATAACAGTTGTGACAAACTGGAAGAGTTCTTTGAGAATTATAAATTCTCGGATCGTCTTGCTGATGATTACACGTACCGTTGATTACTCTCTTGAGAGCGTGAAGTCTGTATAAAGTAAATTTGGGATAGAAACATTGAGATTTTGTCTGTGTTGTTTTTCACTTACTGCCACATGGTGCAAATACTGCGTGCCATCTTTTCTCTTTCTGCATTTTTGTCTCTTCAATTTGTCATATGAAAGTGTCATGCAAAAATTTCGGACTGATTGTTGCATATGAGTATAGATATCCAGCACCAAAGTCATCAGTGTTTGCATATTCGGTTGCCCTTTTCCGTGTCTACATCTGCAAAATGGGTTCTTTACCTCCTGCTGCTGGACAAAGTTTCCAGGGCTAAAATAATTCAACAGGCTCAAACTTCAGATGCTAACATAGTGATTTTCGTTTGCAGTGACCTTCAGGAAGGGATTGAGCGCGCGGGATCTAGAAGATAGTTGCTTTTCTCAAACGTTTCGATGAATTATCCACTATAGATGCAGCGCTTTGGAAATGAGAAGGTATTTTTGGCATAAAAGCTACCTGTCTCGTTTCGTGTTAATTATAGTTTTCTTGCTGAATGTTCGTGTTTTATTTTCATGACCAGATCTCAGGAACTCAGCACTTAATGGACTGCACTCCCAATAGCAGTGATAAGAGAACTCTGAAGAGGTGGTTTTTCATCGACAAGAGGGTCGGATAAAGCATATTCCATTATAGATTATAAGTCACTCTTAAAAGCGCAATTACCGGAAACTGACAGCTCAATCAATACGATCCATTGTCCTGTAGTGCTTGTGTTCTTGATTCAATGGAACTTAAGTCTACTCATTCATCTCCTGTTCTTGCCGATCCTGCACCCATTAACAAGACAAGACTAGGCATTCTTTCCACCTTGTCCTCTAGCAAATGCATCCCGGTACCGAGGAGAAAGCCAGGAAAGCTCGATGAGGCTCTCTCTAATGGTTGGCTAGATGCAATGAAAGCCTCGTCTCCTCCTCGTAAAAAGCTCATAAAAGGTTATTCCGTTGAAGTTGCTTTAGATGATGCTGAGACTGCCTATTGCTCTTGGAAGGTATTCTATTCAATACTCCTAAGATTTCTAAGGACTAAATTATGCCATTTGCTCTAATCCATGCTGTTTAATTGCAATTTCTCTGGATTGCACAGATTAAGCATCCATCAGCACTCAAGTCAATGCAGCAGATCACGAAGCGGGCTAAGAATAAGAAGATAGCCATTTTTTTGGATTATGATGGGACTCTTTCGCCAATTGTAGACAACCCTGATGATGCGCTGATGTCTAGTGAAGTAAGAATAACTTTTTTTAAGAACAGAAGCCCTTCGTTTCTCGGTATTCCATAGTTATTTATTTTAAGAATTTGTCAATACATTTTCAGATGCGTTTGGCCGTGAAAAACGTTGCAGAGTTCTTCCCAACTACCATTATTAGCGGGCGGAGTCGTGACAAGGTATTTGGAGGACTCCGCTTTGGAGGGTGCTCGGAACATTATAAGCCTTTAATGCACCTTTCAACTTTCACTTCTCGATTGATAGTCCGAAGATGTCGGGCCCGATTCACATCGGTTTAATTTCTTTTTAGGTACATAAGTTGGTAGGACTGACTGAACTTTATTATGCTGGAAGCCACGGGATGGATATTATGGGTCCTGTGGGCGTTACCGCATCCATTGACCATCATGGCTGTGTCAAATTAACCGACAGACAGGTATTTGAAGATCTACTGGAGAATGTATGTATTTGATTCTCCTGGGGGAATAAATTTAATGTCGATGCTTCAACATTTTAGAGATGTTTGTTCTTACTATTTACAGGGTGAGGAATCAAAGCAGTACCAGCCCGCTGGAGAATTTTTACAGATGATTGACAAGGTGCGCGATCGCTCTGCCTTCAATTTCTTTTTTACGGTACGGTATCTGTATATATATGATAAGTGGATTTTGAGGAGATTGATTCTTGACCTGGGCATGCAGGTTTTTAGAACCCTCGTCGAGAAGACGAAGGGAATCAGAGGCACAATAGTTGAGAACAACAAGTTCTGTGCCTCAGTACATTACCGAAATGTAGACGAGAAGGTCAGGGCTCAGGACTTGCTGCAGTTTGTAACTTCCTAAGGGGGATGCAGTGATGTTCGATCAGCTTAACTTCCGAGTCTCCTTTTAATGGCTTGCTCTCTGATTTCAGAATTGGCGCACTATTGCTCGATTGGTACACAATCTGTTGAAAGACTACCCGCATCTGCAAATAACTCACGGACGGAAGGTGCAGTTCTTGTCTCGATCCCAGCACGTTCATCTGCGAACCGTGACTTCCTTTCGTTAAGCGGCTCTCAGTAATTTGTTGCGCATGCTTCTCTTTGGCTATCCAGGTATTAGAAATCCGTCCTGTGGTGGACTGGGATAAGGGAAAAGCGGTCGAGTTTCTGCTCGATTCTCTCGGTATATTTCCTTTCCGGCCTTAACTCTCTTCTTTTGCGGCACATAAGTGGACACGCGCGCTATGCTGCTACAAATTACCTTGCTTTCACGTCGGCACAGGTTTCACTAATCAAGCCGACGTGCTCCCGATCTACATCGGAGATGACAGAACTGATGAAGATGCATTTAAGGTACTCCGCACATGCGATGTTGAATCGTTTTTCCTCCCCCTTTTTCTTCCTTGAAGCAAGCATGCAAATGATTTGGCCAATTTGGTGATCTACGTCAGATGCTGGGCAAAAAGAAATGTGGCGTTGGGATTTTGGTATCTTCAGTCCCCAAAGAAACAAAGGCATTTTACTCTCTAAGGGACCCATCCGAGGTGCGAATTCTAGTCCATCTTTCGAAACTACTTGTCGCCTCGAAACTTTTGGTCCCGTTTTTTTTCAGAAGCATATGCTGATATACGACGTATGTGTTGGAATCGAATGTAGGTGATGGAATTTCTGAAGTCTCTCGTGGCGTGGAAGAAGATGGAGGACGCGTGAAGGATGTGAAATTGTAGAACTTAGTGTCATAAGGCTAGGAGATTCGAATTGGATGCTGTCTATGCTTCTAATAGATCACGGCCGGCGCGGTCGAAATCGGAGCGAAATTTTTTTTGCTTTTCGTATCTCGGCCATTTGGTCCGTGTAGTTTCTAATGTTCCTATGCTATGTGTAGTGTAGGGGTAACATGTGTTGTTCAGCATGGTTGCGCTTATGAAACGACACTCAACTTTTATACTCAAGAACAACTTGTTAAATGACTAGACATAGCTGTCGACCAAGGATTTCCTCATCTCATCCACAATAGCACCGGGTTGCGCTAACCTCAACCTTGAAAACAGTCTTGACGACGAATAGTTTGGTCGGATGCGGTGTCCGAACCTCAAAATGCTATTTAGTCATTCACGGTCATATTCGCCGCGATTACTTCGCTGTCTTGGTTCACGGCTCCGGCCACCAAAGGAACCTAGAGGAGGGTCGAGAGCTCATCCAACTCTTCAATGGATGATGTGTCTGGATGAACCTGGGAACTTGATAACGCTAATGTCTATTAGCGTTATTAGCGTCCTTTCGGTATCAATAAGCTAGTTGGTTGTTTATTTGTTGGTTTGTATTTGTTAAAGTCCGGGTTTGTCCTAACCTAATTTAGAAAAGAAATTGACGAGAAATGTGTTAAAATGTGGTGCGGGAACGAAACAACCAAGTAATTGAAAGCGTTTAAATAAAGGTATGGGAAATAAATACCCGATACACGTCGGGCAGAGAATATACATGGCAGTGTTATAAGCCCCACGACATGATCCAAAGATCAATTCAAGTTCAATTTCTTTTCTAAAGGATTGATTTTCCTAGACCAAACTAGATGTGTACAGTAAACCTCCTAAACTGAAGGGATGTTAAATAAACGAAAGAAGTTAATTTTAACTCTGAAACCCGAATTTTTTTATTTTTTATTTTTGATATGTTCTTACTTTTTCTTTTTTCTATCTAAAAACAGGACCCGGTGAAGACCGAAATGGTCTAATTGACTTGGTCCCGGTCGGACTGGGCTCGACACATGAGCCCGATCCGCACTATGGCCCAGCCCCCTAAAACCAAAGATAAAAGGGGAATCCTAATTTATACAAGGCGGGCCCTAATATTGTTGTCACGGTCCCACTTCACCTAATTGATTCGAGCCTGCCTGGAAAAACAAAAGTCAAACAAAAAAAAAAAAAAGTTACCAAAGTTCACGAGCAATTATTAAAATTACTTTTGTGCAGATGGCATTCAGCTACCCATCGTCCTTGGACAAACGTACATGAATGTCTCCTATTAAGTGATTTAGCCCCTTCTCCGGTGAATCTCGATTACTCCTTTTGAAATTTCAAAATCGCTTCCGACTTGCTCTAATTTGTCAATTAGATGCAATTTCATGGCATGTCTAAAATAAATACCAATTGCAATGAGGCCAACTGAACGCCGTAGAGATAGAGACTTTGGATCCATATGTTACGCGGAAAATGAATGATTTGAAAAAAAAAAATCCTAAAATCGCTTTTTATTGCTTAAAAAAATGGATGAAAAAAAAAACATCATCATCCACAAAAAAAAAAGCATAAATTGGTGTTGGTAACGAAAGCATTAATTATCAAGTATTTATTTTAAGCTTACATACAATCATTTTTTAAGAAGATGTTTTCCGAATCATTCATTTTTTACGAAATCGATGAATCATAAGGATTGCAAATTCACATTGTGATACCTTAATCCGAGAATCATCACATAATCCATTATTTATTAGCAGTGAACATTTACTCATTTATTGTTCTACTCCTTTATATATTGACCTCCAGTCGTGTCGTAAGCTCAAGTGTGGCACTCAAGAATACAATGAATTTGAGCATTTTCGAACCCCAATTTTCCTTTTCTTTTTCTTTTGTCATGAAATTTTTTTTTATCACTTAAATGTCATGATGCAACTTCACTGGTTAAATTGAGGGATTAGCAAGCCCTTAACCCTAAACCCTCTCTTTTTGCCTTTCTCTTGTTCTTTTAACCCAACTTTTTTCATTTAGGGTTTCTTGTGTAGGAAGGAAAGGGAACTAAACTTATTGATTATAGCTTATGCTAGTTATGAACGTGGTGGAGACATAATTAATGAAGAGTGAAATTAAAAGAATTAATATATCAAGAACTCGAAATGGACAATCTTTAATTGCATGGGAAGCAAAGCCGACACCACTAGGTTAGGACATTGATGAAAGATGTCTAGGGTTGATCATTTTCCACGCAAAGCACACGTTCTTGCTCTTCTTTATTCGTTATCACCGAGATTTTGCAAGGTGTGATTAATGTTTAGGATCAATTTGGGGGTGGTTCCTTTGTCGCTGAAATTATGTAAGTTGGAGTTCTTTTCCTAACTCCTTGACTTTAGGAGCGATTAAGGCAATTTCTTTTGTCCATCTACCCTCGAAATCCCAATTGAGTTTTGTTCTAAAAGTCTGCCTTTAGTTGTCCGTGTTTAGATTGTGATAACATAGGATAAGGTTGTATTAGAAATTCTCCAAATATCCTCCAGATCGTGAAAATCTCACCACATATATGGTGCAATTTCGAGATAAGATAGATATTTATGAAAATCTCAATTGCATGGCACGGTCTTCCCAATATCCAGATCCTGTTCTCCGTCCTTAAACGCGACTTACGAACGGTAGTTGGATCTCTCTGAGTGTTTAGGATTCGAACTTCCGAGATTTGATTTTTTTTTTTGTGCAATTCTATATTATATTGATTTTCTTGGGTCAAAGCTGTAATGGTAGTGGTAGCTGGCTTGGCTATGTTGAAGATAGCAAAAATCCAACATTCTGGCGGCTTATATTGTACGATAAAAGGCAAGACATCCGCGTTCCTGTTCAGACAACATCATTAATTGGGAATTAATTTCATCTTAGTTAACTATTATTTTTGCCCGTTGTGGTTACTATTATTGATCCTTGGCCCACTCTTGGGAAACCCATAATTATTAAATTTCGGGCTACAATGTTTGCCGCCAAGCAAAAGCAAAAAGCTTATCGAGTGAATGCTGTCTCACGAATTGATTAACAAAGCTGGTTTTTAGGCGTCAGGTATGGAGGTTGATTGAGCCTATTGCTTGATCCTATCCCTACATTAGTAGGTCCTAAATGTACATTTACCTTTTTCTCCAAGTATTTCCAGGGAAACCATCAAAGGAAAGTATCGCCACGTACAACTCGACCAATCACTGCGATCATTTCATAGCTCTTTGTTGCAGCCAAACACCCTTCGTGATCGTGCCAGGGTGAAGTAGTAAGTGAGAAAAGGAGAGTGCAAGATGATGGAGGAAAGTATGGAAAATGTTATAAATCTTTTGTATTGGTATTAATTCGGTCATAAACATCTCAATTGGACATGAGCTGTCCCGCAATAAAGCCCGTCGTTGCAATTTATTTCTAAGTTTTTTCACATTGATATCAATAGAATCCATCAGGCCGGTTTAGGTCAGAAATTACTGACTTAACCCTAACGTAAACATTTTTATTTATTTTCATTAATTTTTTTTTCTTATCTGTTCTTTCATTTCTCATTTTTTTTTCTTATTTCCCTCCGCCAACCTCTATGATGGCCAGCTAAGGTCGTTGACCGCTGGTGAGGGATGGGCAAGGCCACCCCTCGCTCCCTCACCATATTCGACAAGGGGACCCTCATCCACCCTTCCCTAGAGGCCAACGGGTGCCGAGACGCCCTCTTTTGGTGAGACCCCTAGCCATTGCCATAGGCCAACAAGGGTTCCCTCGCCGGATCCGGCGAGGGCCGACCTTGTCCGGCCCTTGCCTTTATCAACGGCTATTTAGCGCCGAAGAGAAATAAGAAAAAAAAAAAAAAAGAGAAGGAAAGGAGAAGGAAAAAAGAAAAGGAAAAATTAATGAATTTTTTTAATATTATTTAAAAACTAAAAAGAATATCCAAGTCACCGTCGATCATCATGCCACGTAGGACAATTTGCTTCCACATTAGTAATTTCCGATCTAAATTAGCTAGATGGACTCAATTGGTATCAGCATAAAAATGTTTAGAATTAAATTAGTCCAATTGAAAGTTTTAGAACTGAATTATTATCAATGCAAAATATTTAAGACCTTTGATACTTTTCCTCAAGATAATGCATCCGAATGTGTTTTTTCCTCCAAACTCAATCTTCAAGTTTTATTTAAAATATTAAAAAACAACTTTTTGGAGGGTGAACAATTTATGAATCACAATCGAAATTATAACAAAATAGAACTATCGAAAAATGAATGTCATCTTGGAAAATGGCAAAATGTTTTATTTTCTTTTTTGGAAAATTCTAGCGGAGCAATTTCCGCTTTCGGCTCGCCATTTTCTATCGTGACTTCCATTTTCCATTCTCTTTCCAAAGTAAAATCTCAAAATAAGTCTTACCATTTTTGAAGAGGGAGGTTGGGGATTCGAGGGGAGTGAGGTGGGGACGCATGAGTATGAAGCGAGTTTCGTAACTCTGCACACGGCACATAACGCACACGGTGTGGCTTATATGGTAAAATAGAATTGTATAAAACAAACAAAAAAAAACTTGAAATTTTTTTTTGACATAAATGACGCGTGTACTTTTAACTCAATATATAAAATTATTTTCGATACTTTAATTTATTCAATATTATCTAGAAATTTTAATCTAATATATAATGTGGTTCACGAACTATTAATTAATTTAATTTAATTTTTAAAATTTTTTATACGTATTCAATTTAGTCGATAATTTATTTGCGTGACTAAGTATTCCTATTAAATTTTGGAGGAGTTTTTCTTTTTTGGGGGGGTCAAATTTAAAACTTTAAAGAGTAGGTAACCTAAAAATATAAGAAATTGAAGGAGGGTTAAAAAGCGAAGGGGTCTATCGGTCACTCCCGATAGTCAAAAACAGAGAAAGACTGAAAAGCTGATGACCGAATCAAGCGGTTAGCATGTGTCGTTACCTAACCAACACTTTTTCCTAATTGCCCAATTTTATTTTTTTCGAATTAATTTATTCTTCCAAGAAAAGCAAAAAGAAAATAAAACATAAAAAAAAAATGGAAAAGGAAAAAAACAAAAACAGGCTCTAATTAATTAATTGATTGCGGTGGGGGGCCCCACGCGTGGGAATGGCGATGGGCTGGCAATCGTGTGGCGCTTTCAGAGGATGATCTGGAGTTTTTTTTTTGGGGGGATTCTCTTTCCTTTTTTCTTTTGTCTTTGTTTTGTTTACGTTGGAGACGAGACGCCAGTGGTCAAACGTTAAATCCGCCGTCTCTGCTCGGGGGAGGAGCACTTGGTATAATAATGGTGTCTGGTTGGTTGATGATCCCTGTCCTGGGCGCATTTAATTTAAGAAGGTAAATCAGAAAAGGAAATCAAGACTTGAGATTCGAGGACTCAAACGAGCTGTTGGTGCGATCAATTTTCTAAAATTTCGTCTTTTGACGATAAGCTATCTCACCTTCTCTCACTCGAGAAAGTTCAGACCTTGCTCTCTCTCTTTTTGTCTGTCTCTCTCCACGCCATGCATAGTCGTGCTCCGCAACACATGAACGACGAGTGGTGACCGATAAGAAAGAGCTTGGGATCGGAATCCTCCCTCCCTCCCCCCCCTCTCTCTCTCTCTCTCTCTCCCCCATTGACAATTTCCTCATTGTTTATGACTAATCGATTAGACTAGGGACATATATCTAGAAAGGAAGTTTTTTAACAAACATATTGCGATAATTCTCGCTCCCAATCCAAAGCTGTCTTTCACCCATCAGCGCGCCAAAATGACTAGAAAGTTGGTTCATCAAGGTAATTCTTGCGAAAAGGAAAATGTTAACCTAGACTTGCAAATTTCACAATGTTCCTATTTTCTTTTCCCTCTTGTACAAATGTATGAAAAGATTCGAGGGTGTTGGTCCCCGCAATTATTTCTTTCTTTTTCTTCCGGAGCTAACGAGATTATTAAGCCCACAAGAGCAGCAGATAAAAGCAAAAAAGAGCCGTTTCCTTTCACACACAGACTCTGTCTCTGTCTCTCTCTCTCTATCTCTCACGCACGCGAGCACACAGAGGCTACTCCGACTCCCCATTTTTGCTTTTCCTCTGCCAGATAATGCACAGCCCATAAAATCTTCGGGAAAGTTCGCCCCTAATTTTCGACACGAACGCTGCAGAGGGGAAAGAAAAGGAGGAGCTTTCTAATATGGCTTTGAATGGCCTCGCCACCGCAGTGTTGCTGTTGCTCGTTCACATTGGCCTGCTCTTGAGCTCCTGTTACGCTGATGATCCGTTCGTCTTCTTCAATTTCAAGGTCTCCTACATCACTGCCTCTCCGCTCGGTGTTCCTCAACAGGTTCGTGCTCAGATCTCCAGCTCTGTTTTTCCCGAACCTCTCTCTTTCGGGCTCCATCTTTCAGTGTCGGACCTTACCTTTTGTTCCTGCTTATAGATAATGGGTCTGTGCTAACTCCTCAAAAGTTTCCATTTTTGGCACGGATCTGAGTGAAATGAGCTTTCAGCAGTTGCTTTGAGCTGATACGTTTTGGTTAGAGGTCGAAACAGACAATGTAGTGTCGACGGAGTGAATGCTCCACGGGGCTTATCGTTTGGGTTTCGATTTTGCTTTGCAGGTTATTGCTGTTAATGACAAGTTTCCAGGACCAACTATCAATGTCACCACTAACGACCATGTCGTCGTCAATGTTCGCAACAAGCTGGACGAGAGTCTTCTTATGCATTGGTATGATTTGCTTGACCTTGTGAGACAACAGGGGGCAAAAAGAAAGATTTGATTTTGCTGCTCTTTTGATCAGGTAGAGTGTGTGATTTGTTGCTTATGAGTAGGTCCGGAATACAGCAGCGGCGGAGTTCATGGCAAGACGGTGTTCTGGGGACTAATTGCCCCATTCCTCCAAAGTGGAACTGGACTTACCAGTTTCAGGTCAAGGATCAAATTGGGAGCTTCTTTTACTTCCCCTCCACTAATTTCCAGAGAGCATCAGGCGGATTCGGTGGCTTTATTATCAACAACCGGCCAATAATCCCTATTCCCTTTGCGACTCCTGATGGCGATATTGTTATTCTGATCGGCGATTGGTATACCAAGAATCATACGGTTGGTGATTGTTAGATGATTTGGGATTGTGGCATATGGTCAAAAGCTTATTTTTAAGATAGATTTTGCTCTTTGTTGTAGGCCTTGAGGAAGTCCCTCAATGGTGGAAAAGATCTCGGGATGCCTGATGGTGTTCTTATTAATGGGAAAGGACCTTACCAATATAATACAACTCTGGTCCCGGATGGTATTGATTATGAAACCATTACAGTCCACCCAGGTAATATTAATTAAGGTTCTATTATTAAACAAATTAGCTGCAATTATTTAAACAAACCAGATAAGCTCCGCTTCCAATTGATAATGTTATGCTGGAGTTTCCCTTGTCATTGTGGAGTTTTCCCAAGATTCTCAGTTGTGTGCTGGAAAAAGAATTTGGCTGGCTAAGATAGGTGCCAAAATTATCTGGTAACTTTTGCACTATCAGTATGATTTAGGTGTTGCAGCCATGGGTGCTTCTTTTGTTTTCATGCTCTTTTCTGTTATTCTCTTCTTGTGTAAGCAGCATTATGGTTCTTGTTTTTTGCTTCACCATCTGCAACATTTTTCCTCATTAGGAAACATATTTATAGTCGATGACATATCTATCTCATGGATAGTAGTTATTTGATTGTTTCATAATGATGCTTGCTCTTATTAAAGTGAGCACATACAATTATTTATCCTGTGACTAGTTCACGGGTTGTGTGGATGTGGCTTGAGCCGCAAAAGTTTACAAAATTCTCTGGGTCATTTGCATAATGTTATGAAAGCTGATCTTGTTTCCTAAAGTTGAACCCTTCTGTTTTCTTTCTTTTTTTTTTTTTTTTGGGGGGGGTTGGGGGGTGGGGAAGGTTTAGGAAGTCATGCTTAATAGAGTAGAAGTTAACAGCACCATAATTACTTCCTATTTCAAAGAACTGACTTGTTTGAATGTGGGGTAAATCATGAGACTTACTGATGCCCGTGATTAACAGGGAAAACATATCGCATCCGTGTGCACAATGTGGGAATATCGACAAGCTTGAATTTCAGGATTCAAAACCATAACCTCCTTTTAGCTGAGACTGAGGGGTCATACACAGTGCAACAGAATTATACTAGTTTGGACATCCACGTTGGTCAATCATATTCATTCTTGTTGACAACGGATCAGAATGCTAGCTCAGATTATTACATTGTAGCAAGTGCCCGAATGGTGAATGAATCTCTTTGGAAAAGAGTAACTGGTGTTGCCATATTGCATTACACAAATTCTAAAGGGAAGGCAGCTGGCCCTCTTCCTGATGCACCGAACGATGAATTTGACAAAACCTATTCTATGAACCAAGCTAGATCAATCAGGTATGCTCCCAGGAATTTTATGCGTAGAAACATACATTTCTTTTCCTGATTATGGCGAGAGTATTGTTGAGTCAGCATCACCTTGGATTCAACATCTGAACTTCTTTTTTATCTGGAAGAACTGTCAGTGCAATGAAAAGATAGAATGTCTTGAATTTACATTCTGGGAGTGTCTGGTCCATGTTAGTTTCAAAAGTCGATGAGCATATATAATCAAACATGGTGTCAAGAGTGCATCAAAACCATCAGTGCATCAAATGTTTGAAAATAATCACACACGGCATCAAAAGTGCCTCCCTTATTTGTTGTAACATGATCTTTTAATCACTGACACGACATTTACGATTAATTTGTTAACTGAGATTATAGATAATTGAAGCTCAATCTCTGACTGATGCTGGGATGCAGATGGAATGTGTCTGCCAGTGGGGCGCGACCCAACCCACAGGGGTCTTTCCACTATGGCTCAATCAACGTGACTGATGTGTACGTATTGAGAAACGCTCCTCCAGTGACGATTGATGGAAAACGGCGCACAACGCTAAGTGGAGTCTCATTTGTGAATCCTTCCACCCCAATCAGGCTGGCTGACCAGTACAAAGTGAAAGGAGTATATAAGCTTGACTTTCCCAAGAAACCACTGACCGGACCGCCAAAGATGGAAACATCCGTGATTAATGGAACTTATAGGGGGTTTATGGAAGTAATATTGCAAAACAACGACACCAAGGTGCAGTCGTATCACATGAGTGGATATGCATTCTTTGTAGTGGGGTAACTTCTTCTGCATTGTCATGCTTTCTTGCAACATTGCTTTTGCTTTCCTTGGTTATTCTAGTGCTATTTACTTTGTTGGTTGGAGTCGTAGGAATTCCCTTTCCTTTTAATCAAGAAGTGGTGACGAAAATCTTGTGTGTATAGGATGGACTATGGCGAGTGGACAGAAAACAGCCGAGGCACATATAATAAGTGGGATGGCATTGCCCGCTCCACAATCCAGGTGCGATTTCACAAGTTAAAAACTTTTATCTGTCAAAATTCTGAACATCCTTATCTTCACCATGGACTTTCTTGCAATGGTTGGGCTCATTTTCTGCATTCAATGAGGAACACTGAGCATTTCATTGGTTGTTGTATACCTTCGTAGTGCTTTATAATTGAGTGTGAAAGATGCTTGTTGCAAATGATCCTCCATACCTTGGTAGTGCTTTATAATTGAGTGTGAAAGATGCTTGTTGCGAATGATCCTGCAGTGGTGATGCTGTGAGGCATCTCCTGTTATACAAAAAGATAACGCTTGAAAAACTTATTTTAGTTCAGAAGAAAGCTGAAGTCCTCATGTTTCCCATATCATTTAGTCAACGCTTGATTTTCTTTTTAAGTAAGATGGGAGACAGGTGAAATGTTGCTTATACTGATTACTCTCTCTCTAGGTCTATCCTGGAGCATGGACATCGATCCTCATATCCCTTGACAATGTTGGAGTTTGGAACTTGAGAACAGAAAACCTTGACTCATGGTACCTTGGCCAAGAAACTTACGTGAGGATCATCAATTCAGAAGTGAATAATAAGACCGAGCTGCCCATACCTGATAATGCTCTGTACTGCGGTTCACTTAGCCATATGCAGAAGTACGTATTCCAAATCTGCCATTAAATTCTTTGTTTCGGTAGATAGAACTGTCATCTGCCAATTGGGCAGCCTATCCTTTTTAAAAATTACAGCTTTAGTGTCTACTGCTCATTTTTTTCTTTCAGTTTGTTCATGGAACCATATTTAATCTAAAAACCGAAGCATAAAGAAACAAGGATTTTGTGACCCATCTTATTGTTTTGGTGAAAACTTTCCTGCCATACTAAAATTCAATTCCTTCAATTGCAGGCCCGAAGATATCTCTTCGGCAATCACAATCGCCACCAGTAGATCAACCGTGGCTGTCACTCTGCTAACGATACTCTGTGCTCTCATATCCGTCTCCCGCTAGGCATCATCGTCACCATCTCCTTCTAGTGTCTCCCACGTGTCGCTTTGCCGGATTGTAGCTTCTTAGTGAGGTTGGTTTGTGAGTGTTTTAGGGTGTGCCATTCTAGCCTGTCCATAATTCAGTGGTTTCGACATGTATTCTTTTGATCCACAGTCAGTCAAGTGTTCCGCTCGGGGTCCTTTCGTCTAATTTATTGTTGTCTTACATTCTTTTGATTATCCCACAATTGTATGAATGACTTATGAACAGTTTTCAGAAGCAGATCCATTTTTCTGCACCCCGGTTGAGCTCTTTTTATCACTCATTCGTCTCCTGTCTTTAGAAGGGACTAGCCCAGATTACATATCAGCTTGGAAAGTCCGAGTCTTTGTTGCCTAGCAGATCATAGTATTCTTTTTCCAGGTTTCTCAAAAGGCCATGTCTATTTGCAAACAAAAACCAGAATCCAATGTTGGCGTTTTGTGCTTCATAAGCCCTTATTTATCTCCGAGGAATTCTCACTTTTCAGAGACTAAGGAATGAGAAGAGCCTCTGGCAGGCACTGTTCCGGCTAATTCATAAGCCTTCTGCAAATGGATGTTATCCACAGATGCCATCCCGAATCCGCATCGCAAAGCTTCTCGCAGGAGTCTAATTGAACTTCCGAACTTCCGATTGACCCATCACAGAGTGGAACTTAACTGGATCTGGAATTGAGGTCTCCTTTCCAAGAAAGAAACTTGGAATCGCATGAACAAGACAGTATGATATATGCGGAGCAAGAAGGCTCGCCTCTTTCACTTCAGGTGAATGGTAACTTTTGTACCTGACCGAAAAAAACAAAGCCACATTTTGTTAGGTCAGGAGATGGACCGAACCAAAGGAAAGGGAATCGCAAAGGGACGCTTATGGTAACATTTCTATTCTCGAAAATAATTTCTTTTTTGAAATAGATTTTTCTATTTCTATTTGCTGGATGAGTTTCTGAGCAGAAGAACACGTTTGGTACAAAATTACCATTGCCGGAGTAGAAAAAGAACAAAAATGCGTTTAGTATGGTCCTAAAAACAATATGTCGGCAGCGGTGGTGATTAGCTGGCGGCGAGCGGTGATTGGTAGCCGGCAACCGATAGCAGTGATCGGCGATCGACAATAGACTCGTGCTTGTAGAAATGAGCATTAAGTTACACCGAGCTTGTTCTTCTAAAATAATATTATTTCTCTTTTTGTGTCCGGAAATAAGGAAGCTACTTTTTTGTTTTACTTCATATTTCTATTCCAAATCCATTTCTAGGCCACTATTCTATTCTCGGGAACAAAAAAAATCAACTAACCTACACAAACGGATTTCTTTTCTGTTTTTGTTCCTGGAAACAGAAAAAAAGAGAATCAGAAACGTTGCCAAACAAGCCATTGGCAGTTTAGTGGGCGAGCCGGGAGCGGCCACGAGGAGAGTTGTGCTGCCTGTGATGTACTTCAATCACCCACTGTTTGGCGAGATTCTAGAGGAAGCTCAGAGGGTTCGTGGGTATAATCATCCGGGTGGGAACAACATATCTTGCAGGATTTAGGAGTTTGAGAAGGTGAAGATGAGGATTGCCACCGGAGATCAGCGTCGGCAACGACAAAGGCCAGGCTGGTGGTGGCATTGCTAATGTTACTGAAATTCGAAAACAATTACTCTATAAATTTACAGATGATAGAATGAGTGAATGAAGGCAATGGTGATCTTAAGTCTGGTGTTAATCAAGATTCATGACTGGTGTTCCACAAGTAGCAGACCCTCCGTTCTTCAGTTTCTTAGTTGTCATTGATTTGATTATTTGATGCAAACCGCAAATTAATTTCAAAAGTTCTGCAAATTATGGAACTCATCCCTGATTTTTCCATGTCATGGGTGGCCCAGATCGTCTCCAAAGAATGCAAATAATGAACCACACAAGATTGTGCATGGTGAAACCAATTAAAATCACAGCATCAAAGCTTTCCCGGCCTAAAATCAAGGTGATTCTCCTTCGAAGGATGAGGATTGCAAAAAGAAAACATATCAAGTAAGAAGCTGCACTACTCTCAGTCTCAGAATGTTATAAGCGCGACAAAAGCACATGAGACATGCAATAAGTCTCTAACCGTGTCCACAGCCGAGCCATGTATGAATTCTGCTCAACCCCAAGTTCGCTCAATAACCGATGCTGCTTCAGGATCAAGAAATTCACCATTGCCCTTCCTTAAAATGCAAAAAAACACAACAGTTGTAGTCCAGCTCATTCGAGCATGGTGAAATTAAAGTGAGAAGATGCTATTCAAGGGGGAAAAAACACCTCTCACATGACCAGAAATTCAAACTTTTATTTGCTGGTTGTATAATCGGTTTCTTTGTGCTATTCAACTTGCAATGAATGACTATTCTCTAGTATCTACCCCTCCAGGAACTCCATTTGAGTTTCAGTTGGTACCAAAGAGGAGAGATGCCTAGAACTCCTCGTGCTAGCCTAGGATCAAACACATCGAAATGCACCCGACTGAGGGTATCTAGCAGTACCTGCGCAGGCACGGCCGGAAGCAGCACCGGGATCGCCTCAGCAGGCACTGTTCCGGCTAATTCACGAGCCTTTTGCAAATGGATGTTAGCCACAGATGCCATCTCGAATACTGCATCGCAAAGCTTCTCGCGGGAGTCTAATCGAGCTTCCGGTTGACCTCCCATTTCGACCAGCATTCCATGCTTGGCCGCCACTTTTCTAGGTATGTATAAAGAGTGGCGGCTCTTGCTAGCATGATATGGCATCGATTTAAGCAGCAAAAGAAGGCCACTGGCCTTTCCAATATGAGATGCCGCGTGATCAGCCGCAGTGGACCTGATTCCACCAGATTGAAGTGTCATGTACAGAATGGTCGATGCAGTGTCCTCGGCATATTTTTCCAATTCATCGATGGTTTCCGGCATTTGAGTCACCTCTCTGCTAGCATCATTGATACGAGCTTCAACAGATCGTTTCAACCATGCCTTGTTAATTTTGAACTCAGATACAACTGCAGAGAAGGCGCATGCTGTTGGGTGTTCGATTAGTTTATTGGCAAAAATTTTATCTATAGCTTCCTGCCACCAGACAAGGCGCATCAGACCAATTCTTGGATCAGAAGCAATGTCCATGGCTCTGGATGTTTCCACATTGAAAGCGCGGAGGGCAAATGCAGCCTTACGCATGTTGGGTGGAAGCTCAAGAAGGCAAAGGTAGTGATGGTAATCATAACTCCGAACCTGCTGCACGCAATGGGAAAAAGCAGCACGTAAGTTAGCAGATGCACCAGAGCCGCTCATCAGTTCAACGTCAGAAAAACCACCCTGCAGATACATGGAACTCAAATGAGAACAGGAAATCTCTGGAAAAGAAAGGAAGAAATTTCAGCGTCGTTCAAGTTTCCGGGTAGTCTCTCAACCGAAAATTTTGGCTTTCACATATGCATTTATGCTTCCTCTTCTCTTTGTCAATGCAAACCTCTACATATGCGAATTGATAGTCCCAACATCTTGCTATAAACATAAGGCCAGGTCATAGAGTGAGATGGATAAGGAATATCATACTAACCTTTGTGCATCACTAAAACTTCTTTGATAGTCCTTAATCAAAGTTAAGCTAGATACTTTGCTCTTTTCTAGTTGAGTTGCGGTCTTTCTCATATGGCCCAGGAGATACAGGGGCACAGGCGCATACATCAATTGGCCCAGTTGTTGCAGACCTCTTAACACACAAGTATTGATCACCCAGCGCTGCTATGTGTTCTACCAAATTTTTTTCACCGATGCCATTTCATTTTAGTACGTGTAAATTCGCAACAGGACACAGCACCAACGGTTAGGGCAAATGCAGTCGCTAAAAAAAGCAAAAACCATTTGGCAATGTTTGCGAGGCTTAACATGTCTCCCTCTTTAGTAGATGGAAACGCACTGGCATGAAAAGTATTGAGTCAGACAACAGACATGATCTCGCGGAAGCACGCGCTCACAGAGGCATTTCGTCAAACAGGTGACCCCCAATGCAATTTCAAGCGGTCGAATCCAAAATAAGTTGATGCGAATACGACTTTCGGATCTTACCGGATCGTCACAAGCGATGGTTGGCGGCGAACGGTGGTTCCAGGTAAGTACCAAGAGTCGAATCGGGTAAGAGCCCCGAGGGAATGCGTAGCCAGCTTGAAGTGGGAGTGGTATCGCGGAGAGTGGGGCGAGCTCTTCGGCACGTGGACACACGCGCGGGGATCTCCGGCGAGAGAGGTGGGTTGGTGCGCGCGGTACCGCCGGAGGTCGGGCGGAGTTACAAGAGCGCCAAAGATCTAATGGATTTTTCGTTTTTGCTCTCGATTCTGACGGAGGTTGGAGACTTGGGACGTCTTTTTTATTGGTCGGGGTGAAGGGGAAAACAACCAATTGAATCTGTGAACCAGAAACTATGATTAAGCCCCTGTAATTTTGCTTTTAGCACATCATGATGTCTTTATAATTTCCTGGATTTATGTTTTCGCATGGCCAACATATTTTCTTTTTCAAATTACGCCAAAAGTGTACTAATTGAATTGCCACGGAAGCGTCGGCACTCTCTGGGACCTCTATGTGCATCTGACACTCTTCAACACGCGATCCATACATGGTCAACATGTGTCAGAAGTTCAACGCTCCGGACACGCTGGCGACGTGCGAGTCCAACATCCCGGCATGCCATTCCGACACTCACCGGGTCAATTTTAAACATTTTCAATAAATTAGGGGTGGAAATGTAAATCTGCCGAAAATATATGTCCTCAACCCATACAGCCAACCCCTAAAAAAAAAAAAAAAGAAGAAGCTCACCACTGAAATTTTATACATGATAATTTGTCATGTCTATATAAAAATATACATTAAATACATAACATATCCCAATATATCGAAATTATCTATTTTTTGAGAAATGACATGTTGGCATGTCGTGTCACGTCACGTCGCGTGTCGGTGCTGCTTAGACTAAACATGGTCTTGTTTATAATTGGTAGTCCGTAAAAAAAAAAAGGAAGAGCCCGGGATCATTTCACTATAAAGTTAAATCTCTCACCATGGAAAAAAAAAATGTTAATTAATCTCGACTGTGCTTTTCTTTTTTACCTCATGAACGAGTTGCCCTTCTTTGTTGTGGAAAAGAATCTTTAGGTGAAAAGCACTTTTTTAGTTATTTTACATAAGCTCGTGAATAGAAGCTTCTTATTCTAAGTAAGATTTGAAATTTTTTTTCCTCAAATAAAAATGAAAATTCGTAAACGAGAACAAGAAAATTGGAAAGAAAATTAGAAAAACCAAAAGAAGGTAAAAACTGTAAAACCAAAATCTGACAAGAAGAAGACAAAACCTACGCGGGAGACCGATCCACGCTTGTTTGATGGGCCGCCAAAAAGGGATAATGTAACACACCAAATGGATGGGCCAGGGCCCAATACCAGCCTCAGCTTAGTGGGCCTGATCGGGCCCACACATAAACAAGCTGCCATTAGGGTTTCACGGGAGTGTCCTTTCTCAAAGACAGAGCAGAAGAAAATTACCAAAATAGTCATAAATCTATTATAATTGTGTCAATTCAGTCCTAAATTTTTTTTTCTTGATTCATTCCTAAAGCTTTTATAATTATGCCGATTCAGTCCATCCAATCAATTTTGGCCGATAGGCAACATAATATTTTAATACTTTTTTAAAACTTTTATTTTCTTTTTTCCTTTTTATGTTTTATTTCTTTATATTTTCTTTCCTCTTCTTCCTCCGGTCGGTAGCCGGACCTCGACAATTGGCTAAAGGCAATGGCCGATGAGGTCGACTTTGCAGGCCTTAGGCCAAACTCACCCTTGCCGACCGGTGGCAAGGGCGAGCCTCGCCATCGCTAGGTAAGGTTGCCTCACCATGGCTATGCGAGGACGAGCCTCGCCGGCTCGGATTTGGCCCCTTCGGCGGCCTCCTACTGGCCCTAAAAAAGAAAAAAAAAGATAGAAAAATTTATTAAAAAATGACTAAAAATATCAAAATATAATTATAAATTATCTACGTCAACGCCCCGCCATCACTAGCCCGCCAAATGGATCGAATTGACACGATTACAAAAGGTTTATAACTCAAACGATAAAAAATAAAATGTATGACTGAATCGGCACAATTACAATAAATTAATGACTTTTTTTGGTAATTTTTCCGAAGATAGGTTATGAGGGTTAAATAAATAGAAAGCGAAGCATAAACAGTTGATAAATTGGTATAATATCATCAGGGGTTAGCTAAACCAACATCTTTTGATGTTTTATAATCGCCACAAAATCCGTCATTGGGCGATTTTCTTTTGACATATCATTAATGAACTTCAAAAACAAATCGCCCAACAATCTAATGTCGATGGAGGAATTAATTTCCTACATGCGAGTATGGATTTGACTATACATCTAAGAAAGGAAGGACATACAAGGTTTAGTTCCAATTTCATACCAAAAGAGAGAGTGAAAAGAAAGAAAGAAAGGTACTAGAGACGAATGCCAAAATAGTAGCACGGTTTCTCGGATTTTAGCTTGGTCATGACCTCAAGCATGGACATTTTAGTCAGCTAGATATGCAAAACGGCACATATGATTAAGTTTTTTTTAAACATTTACATGTTGCAATTTATAAAGAAAATATATTTCATTGACTAATTTTTTTAATGGGCACCAACCATTCCCCCACTCTCGCTGGCCCTTACCGGCAATGATGGGGCAACAATAGCGGCTTACTGCATCTTCTTCCTTCTTGTTTTGTATCTTTTTTTTTTTCTCTAAAATTTTTTGCTTGTTTTTAATAAAATTTGAAATTTTGATTTGGACCGAAATGACATCGTTTTAGCTACATCGGAATAGAGAAAAAAAACAACAACATCATCATTTGCCGGTAGCCAAATTGAAAAAAGTTAACTCAAGAACTCGATTGCATCAATTTGCTAAGTTTTAGGACTTGATTACACTTTTTGCAAGTTTTAGAATGCAATGACATTTTCATGATAAGTTTTAGGACTTTCAATGCACTTGTCCGAAAATTTTATTTAGGAAAATAACAAAATGGAAAAAAGCAAGAAAATGATAGGCTTGCTGATGGAGTGCTACCATCGTTGCCGCCCTTCACAAGAGTAGCCGGCGACCTTCGCCGATCTTGAGTGAGGGCGCTTAGATCCGGGCAACGCCGACGCTTGCTTGGGGCTCGCAGGGCGTCATCCTATGTTCGGCCACCCTAGCTTAGAGCTGGCATTCATGGCGGCAATTTTCTAGCCAAAATTGACTAGATTGTAGAAGAATATTTTCCTCTATATCGAATGAATCTTTACAACATTACAATCGTTCTTATATACAATGCGGGTGCTACCCCTAGCATCTCAATAAATTAGGAAAAAACTATAATAAAGAAAAGAAAAAGAAAAAATCCCTAATTTATAGGAAATATAGCTCACGCCAACACTCCCCCTCAAGTGGGTGAGAAGATGTCTTCGATACCAATCTTGATAAGTGAGCTCTCAAACGCTCTACTTGACACGACTTTGGTCAAAACATCAACCAATTGATCTTCAGATTTGACAAAAGGCAACTGAATTATTTTAGCATCCAAGTTCTCCTTGACAAATTGTCTATCAACTTCAACATGTTTGGTTCGATCATGCTGAACCGGGTTATGAGAGATAGCTATAGCGGCTTTATTATCACAAAACAACTTCATCCCGCACTACGGTGGATATCCAAGTTCGGACAGCAATTTTTTAAGCCATAATAACTCACACAATCCCTTTGCTACTCCTCCGAATTCCGCCTCGGCACTGGATAAGGCTACAACTTTTTGCTTTTTACTCCTCCACGTTACCAAGTTACCTCATACAAATGTGAGATAACCTGACGTGGACCTTCTATCTATTGCGTTCCCCGCCCAATCCGCATCTGTATATCCTTCTACTGCAAGGTGATCATTCTTTGCAAACATTATCCCTCTCCCTGGAGCCGACTTTAAATATCGAAGGAAACGATATACTGCATTCATATGTTCTTCATTAGGAGAATGCATAAATTGACTCACAACACTTATCGCATAAGCAATGTCCGGGCGAGTGTGAGATAAATAAATTAATCTTCCTACTAACCTTTGATACCTCTCCTTATTAGTCGGCACTTGATCAAGATACTCTCCAAGTTTATGATTCTACACCATAGGAGTATCGGCGGGCTTACAGTCCAACATTCCCACTTCAGCCAACAAATTAAGTACGTATTTTTTCCGTGACAAAAAAATTCCTTTCTTAGACCTAGCTACCTCAATACCTAAGAAATACTTCAGTCCTCCCAAGTCCTTCATCTCAAATTCTTCCGCCAACTTCTCTTGAAGCCTCGAAATTTCTTCAGTATCATCCCCCGTGATGATCATATCATCAACATATATTATCGGAGCAGTCACCTTACCTTGGCTTTGCTTAAAAAATAAAGTGTGATCTGAATTGCTCTGGGAATAATCGTACTTTCTCATGGCTGAGCTGAACCGACCAAACCAGGCATGAGGTGATTGCTTCAAACCATATAACGATCTCTTCGGTCTACAAACAACATTCGACTTATCAACACACCCATATCCAGGTGGAACCTCCATGTAAATCTCTTCCTCCAAATCTCCATGAAGAAATGCATTATTCACATCAAATTGATGCAATGGCCAATCCAGATTTGCAGCAAGTGATAGCAAAACCCGCACAATATTCAATTTTGCAACCGGAGAGAAAGTCTCCCGATAATCCACACCATAAGTCCGTATGTATCCTTTTGCGACCAATCGAGCCTTGTACCTCTCAATGGTACCATCTGCCTTGTGTTTAATGGTGAACACCCACTTACACCCCACGACTTTCTTTCCTTCCGGCAACTCTACAAGCCTCCAAGTTTGATTTTTTTCTAATGCTTCCATCTCCCCCTTCATAGCTTGGACCCATTTTGGATCCTTAAAGGCCTCTCCCACCCCATTCGGAATTCGAACAGTTGATACATTTGACACAAAAGCCTTACAAAATTTCGACAGTCTTCTTGTTGACACAAAATCGGTAATTGGATATTTAGACCTTCTTTCCTCCACATCCGGTGAGTACCGACTAGGAGGCTTGCCCCGGTTATGCCCGTCGGGGAGTTTATATCTAACAACCAAATCGGGATCATCAGAAACCTCAAGATCAGAAAGAGATCTTACCTCGGGATCATTCTCAAGAGAGTGGTCGGGCATCGAAGAAGGGGCAATTTGTGAAGAAGCTGGTTGATCTTGCTCATTAGGTGTAGATATAAGCTGCTGGTCATCTCCACTTTCAACTAAACAACGATTACCCTCCCCCTCATCATCTACCATCGCCCCCTCATTGTCCGCCATCGAACCATGGCCTAGGTGCTCATTAAACCGCATCGATGGAACTTTTCGTGAGTTGGTTAATGGTCCAACCCCACCCAGTTGCACCCTGGACTCCACATGTCCTCCCGACTCCACACCTTCCATGCCAATGTCCCACCAACTTTTCCTTTCACTATAATTTTCCCCCTGAAAGGAACAATGAGGTGGAGAAAAATAGGACTCGGACTCCGGAAAAGTCACGTCCATGGTAACATGTGTCTTCTTGGTCGTCGGATCATAACAGCAATACCCCTTTTGGTGAGCTCCGTAACCAATAAATACACACCGTACCGCACACGGGTCAAGTTTGGTGCGTTGGTTCTTGTGAAGATGCACAAAAGCCACACACCCAAACACTTTAGGAGGTATTGTCAAGATCGAAGAGAGAGGCACAAACCGGGATAGAGCTTGTAATGGAGTTTGAAATTGCAACACACGAGAGGGCATACGATTCATCGAGTGAACGGCTGTGACCACCGCTGCATTCCGGAACCTTTTTGGAACATTACCGCCGACCGGAAGAGCTCTCGCCGTCTCTAGAATGCGGCGATTCTTTCGTTCAGCCACACCGTTACGTTGAGGAGTTTGAGTGCAAGAGGTCTCATGAATGAGACCATGTTCCTTAAAATAAGAGGTAAGGTGTTGATTGATATATTCTCCACCATTATCCGTGCGAAAAATTTGAATACGAGCTCCAAATTGAGTGACAACCATTTTATGAAACATGCGGAATATGTTAGGAGCCTCATCTTTATGCTTCATCGGATACAACCATGTCATACATGTGCAATCATCAACGAAGGTTATAAACCATCTCATTCCAAATATTGTAGTAATTGGAGATGCACCCCACACATCAGAATGAACCAAACAAAAAGGCTTGCTACTTTTATTAGAGCTCAAAGGAAAAAAAACACGGTGACTCTTTGCCATAATGCATATTTCACATTGAAAAGCGGAATTCGATAAACCACGAAACAACTCAGGAAACAAATACTTCAAATATATAAATGATGGATGCCCTAACCGACGGTGCCACAACCAAACATCCTTCTCCTTACTAACAGACCGACCAGAAGTGTGATAGGCACGGCTAGAGCTGAGATTATCCACAATGTATAGCCCCTCCTTCTTAGTACCACGCCCAATAATCTCCTTCGTGAGAATGTCCTGAAACAAATAGAAATTCGAGTACATAAGAATACGGCAATTCAACTCATCAGTAATTTGTCCAACGGACAATAAACGGTTGGACAAAGAGGGCACAAGTAATGTATGAGATAGAGAAAGAGATGGCGTGAGAGCCACACTCCCAGCCCTGGTTATAGGATGGTGATGTCCATTAGCATTATATACACTGTCTCGCCGCGAAGAGGTATGGTTAACTAGATCATTGGGGTCGGGTGTCATGTGATCGGTGGCGCCTTTGTCGATAATCCAGCCATTGTTTCCACCATGACGAGTAGTGAAAAAAAACAGAACCACAATTACCTTCAAGAGGAAGGGTGGAAGAATTAGTTGAAGGTACCATCAGAACTAAGGAAAGAGACGAACTCCCAGTCACTAAGGATGCCCGGCCCGCACTCATGCCCGATTCCGCTTCAGATTTCTTCTTCTTCGCTTGAAAATCATCCCACCAATCCGGGAATCCATGTAGCTTAAAACAAGTGTCCCTAGTGTGTTTGGGATTGCCACGGTGAGAACAGCCACCAGGCACCCGAGACTTGGCCTTAACAACATATCGAGAGCGCCCACCTCTACCCACCGAACCTTTCGCCATCAACCGCAGAGACGGGACTCCTTAACTGTCCCATGAGACCATTGTTGTGCCCGTAGGCAAACCATCGGCATTGGTCAGCATCACGGTTTGGCGCACATCTTCCCTACCGACGCGTGCATAGGCTTGCTCAACGGTGGGGAAAGGCTGCATCCGCAAGACATCCGCACGAACCTTGTCGAGACGATCATCAAGTCCATCCAGAAAAAGGTAAACCTTGTCCTCTTGAACAACAGTATTATAGCGCTCAATATCTACGGGACACACCATAGGATTAGGCCTACGGAAATCAATTTCACGCCAAAGTCCTTGAAGATCGTTGTAGTATTTTTCGATTGGTCCTCCAGCTTGCTTGAGTCGTGATACCCGGCGCTTTAAATCATACACCTGGGAAGTATCGGTGCCATAAAAAAAGGTGGTAGCTACGGAATCCCACATAGCTTTAGCGGTGGGGAATCTGATAAAATTGCCAATCAACGTCCGATCCATGGAGTTGATGAGCCATCCTTTCACAGTCGAGTTCTCGGTTTTCCACTTCCAAAAAACAGGATCTGTAGGCAAAGGCCGGGTAAGGTCTCTATTGATATACCCCAACTTGTCTTTGCTCGTGATGTATATCTCGACAACCCGAGACCATAAGCCATAGTTGGTTCCATCCAATTTAATCGCAATCCGAGATGAAGCCGAATCATTATGCGGTGTTCGTGCTGGAGGAGGAAGAGGAGGAATTTGGTTCTGAGTCAAAATCTGAGTCAATCTTGTGGTCAAATACTCCAAAAACGCTTCCGTGGTTGAATTCCCCCCTTGATTTTGGTGGGGAATCACTTCTCTTCTAGGGTTTTCATCCACCATGGATCCAATGTCGAGTGCGATTGGGTGAAACAAAGTCAACCGACGCGAGACAACGGCGCAATGAAGAAGACGAGTAGAAAAAAAAAAATCGGGCGCGCTGGCCCCGAACCCCAAACCCGCTCACCGACGAGTGAGACCGCCGTAATCGGGAATTAACATACAGTACTCACAAGGAGCAAACCCTAGGCTCTGATACCATGTAGAAGAATATTTTCCTCTATATCGAATGAATCTTTACAGCATTACAATCGTTCTTATATACAATACACGTGCTACCCCTAGCATCTCAATAAATTAGGAAAAAACTATAATAAAGAAAAGAAAAAGAAAAAATTCCTAATTTATAGGAAATACAGCTCACGCCAACATAGATATGCTCAATTGACAAAATACGAAAAGATTTACAACTCAATTGACAAAATTAAAAGGTCCAAGACTTAATCGACTAGAAAAACGCAATAAATTTAAGACTCTTTTGAACATTTTCCTTACAATAATAACCTTGTGAATGAACTGGCGACACCAACCAGCTGAGCACACGATTCTTGCTTCCAAAGAACCGCCGAAGACCACCGGCCACTGCCAGGTGCACGATACCAACCCATCGATTCGATTCAATCTTCCTTTCACGGGAGAGGAAGTCGCCTGGCAGCCAGCACTTGCCTCCGAGCAACATAAATAAACCAGCCAGTTATTATAAGCTGTCCGTTTGGTGTCCTAGGTTTTTATTTCCTTTTGTCCACGTGGGCCTGTCGGGCATTAAAAAGATTTTGTCTCGGAAATATAGCTTCCACTTGACCTTGAGGAGTGGCGCATTATTTTGATCCTAAGCTCATATTAAGCTAGCTCAAAAATTGAAAAATTAGCTAGTGGTCTATATTAAAATTGGGGCAATGTCTGCCTAGGTGCACGCTATCGGTCCATTGACTAAACATAATATCGTTGATGATTTTTGTTGGATCGATTGCATTAATGGGGAGACACTGTTGCTGGTTGACTCCATTTGATCAGAAGTTATAAAAAAAAAAAAAAAAAGAAATGAAAATACAATAATAATAATAATAATAATTAAAAAATCCCACCATTTGCCATCGTTTCTCCCACGTAAGCCTAGTCAAACTTTTAAGGCGCGCATGACAACATTTTGCTCTAGATATCAACTTTTGTTTCTGAACAGAATTTGATTTTTCTATGTTTGGATAGAAGTAAATTTTTTTACTTCTTTAATTGGCTCCAAGCTTCTAGAGCAAAAGAATGTTTCAGAAGTAAAAAAATAAAATTACATAATCGAGTAGATTTTTTTTCTCCAGAAGCTACATTACTCAACAAATTTCTGCTCCAGTTATCATGCGCGCGCCCTAGCTGCGCCTCTCGAAGCCCGAAGTCGTGCATAATTGGGAAAATTTTTAACTTTTGTGCTCACGTGTTGGTTTTTTCTTCCCCTTTTCCTTATTCACACGACAATGGGAAAATAAAAATCTTTTGTAACTTCGACATCACCCATGTTCTACCAATGATGCGGGCATGCGTTCATCATGACTTGCTACGTAGATTTTGATTTCGTTTTTGGACAAATGATAACGATTTTATTTTCGAGTTTGAGTGTACAGCAACTCCCGTCTCTCTCGAACCTCAAGTGCTCCTAGATGAAGATTATGGTGGGAGTGAATTATTAGGGACGAGGTCTCGGCGATGGTGATTGTATCCATCATAGATCTGGAGGAGGGGGTCGCTGTAGTCGAAGCCGAAGCCGAAGCCGAAGTCTCGACCCAAATGGACGTAACTTCGTTTCCTCTTTGACATATACATATAGATCGGAGGCTGGATTATATCGCGAGATCTCTAACGCAATTCACTTTAATTTTTAATCCCAAACATTTTGGTACGTGTTAGGTAATATAACAATTTAATTGATTTGCAATAATGCAACAAAACTTAATTATTAATGAAAATTCAACATTCATTCATTCGAAATGTGATTAAACCGTACGACCATGTACATGTGAATTTTTTTTTGGGTTTTTAAAGTACATGAAAAGCTAGATATATGTTGGTATTGCACTAACATGGGAACTCAAACTTGTTGGACATTTAACGTGCAATTCCTGCTAATTATGGTGTGTATATTTGGGTAATTTTTTATTCGCATTGCTTTGTAACGGGAGTGTTCTTCCTTAGAGCAATCATCACTTTTTCATGCATTTCACAAAACTTCTTACATTCATAACCTTAACAAGTGACAGCAACAGCAGAACTCACTTCCCTACATATGTTATACATGTCTAACCCACGTCTCGTCTTCCCACCATGATCCCCGGATCTACGGCTTGCCTTTGGCCGCCCCGCGGTGCCTCGACCCGAACCTGTCCACGAGGGCCAGAGCGTTGCTCACCACCTGCGCCACCTCCACCAGCCGCCCCCTCACCGCGCTCTTCGCCTTCCCGTCCATGCCCGGCCTCGCAAACCCGTCGAAGCACGTGTTCTCGTCGGTGAGGGCCCCGCTCACCCACGTCTGCACGTTGCTCATGTGCCAGTCGAACGCCTCCCCCGCGGCCCCCTGGCCTCCTCCCATCTGGCCAAGCTCGTCAATGGACCGGCTCAGCCGGCTCACGCTGTCGCCTACGTTCTGCACGCAGTCCTGCACGGCCTGGGACTCCCGTGGGGTGATGCCCTGGAGGCGGGACAGCTGGGCCACGTAGGTCGCGGCGCTTTGGGCCCGGGCGAGGCTGACCTGGAGCGCGGCCCGGGCGAGCTGGCGGGGGTCCTGCTGGATGGAGGGGGCGTAGCCGGAGAGGCACTGGACGCAGAGCGACGGGTAGTGCGTGGACCGGCAGGAGGACTTGATGAAGTCCGTTCTGGGAGCTGCGGTGGCCTGTGAGCTCGACGGTTGGAGGATGGCCGTGAAGAAGAGGAGGTGGAAGAGGAAGAGGAAGGAGTGGGATGGTTTTGCTTTGGCCATGTTTATGTTTTTGTGCTGTGTGCGAACTGGTTTTGGTTCAGACTCTGTGCATGTGAAGGTGAAAGGCATCGTGGAGTGCATGGTCTTTATAAGGAAGTTTAGAGAGAGAGAGAGAGAGAGAGTGGTGTGCTTGCTTGGAAGCTCCACTCAAAGTCAATGTTAATCTCGTCGTACTAATGATTTTAATTCATATGTTTGGCGGCAAAAATGTCGGAAATTTTTTAAAAAATGCAGTCACGTGACTACCTGCCTGCCCTTTTGACCTCCGCTCGTTTATGGTCGCATTAGTTTATGCTCTTAAGTCGGTAACATCATGTTCGACCTGTCGACCTAACTTTGTTTGTGGAAGTGGAACCACATTTTGCAACACTAACTTACCAAGTTAAAGAATGTAAAGCGGAAGAGAGGATTTATCATAATGAATATTACGTTTGCCTTCGTGAGATCACTGTACAAGGCAATATAACAATCAAGATACGCACGATCAAATGGAGATATACGCGAAATCTTGAAAGATGCATAGAATCAACATAATTATCAAATATCTTTAACAAAGTAAATTATCTTGAAAATATACTAATTATCTCTAATAATCTAAAAGTTAACGCAAGTTAATAAATTGGCGTGATATCTCTAGGGTTCAGCTCAATTTGGCGTCTAGATTGCGATTTTGGTTCTCTAGGAAGTGTGAAAAACCTAGGTTTAATTTGGATTCTCAACATTTCTTTGAGTTTGTCGGAAGTCCTTAAATCCCCCTATCTCGGGGCAACCTCTAAGATGGACATGGCTCGTTGTTTTGCAATTGCCACAGATCAGCTAAAGAAAGATTACACCACCTGTAAGCAAGGATATATTCAAGGTTTAATTCAAACGTTAAACCAAAAGAGAAAGCAAAACAAAAAGGGTGTACATATGGCCTTACTCGAGCATTTCCATCTCGATGGTCCTTAATATTTCAAGTAGTAGCATTATTTCTCTTATTTTAGCTTGGTCGTGACCTTGAGCATAGAGATAATAGAGAGCTAAAACTTTGAAAGGGCGTGTATAATTATTCCTTCCAAATATTAATAAGTCATCGTTGTATTGGATAACCTATAATGTGGATACATACTTTTCAAATCATCCATTAAATAGATGCCACGTGAAACATAAAGTAAGTATAAATCATACTCTTGGATAGTTGGACACAAGAGGGCCGACACGTGAGGAACAACTCTAGATCGATAAAACCATAAGAACCTACAAAATGAACTCAGGACACCAACATCCAGCTGAGTACAAATTTTACAATACACGCCTCCTAGGATGGTATGGTCAGAAAAAAAAAATGGTATGGTCCTCTTCTTCCCGGATGCTTCTTTCGAGTCACTCGATTTCATGCAACTACCTTGATATATTACACATAATTCGTGTACAAAGTACAAACGCAGGCATTAAAATATCCCAGTCCACGTTTCTCGTATCTCGAGAAACGCCAGACCACAGGTCCACAGCACAACTTGCACAGTGTCGACCCATCAATCCAATCTCCTTTCACGTGTCCGGAAGTCACCTAGCACTTGCCTCGAAGCATTGTTATAATTGGGTTTGCCATTAAAAAAATGAACCAGCCAGCCATTAGAAGCTGCTCGGTAGGTCTAGGGTTCCCATTTCTTTTGTCCTTTCTGGGTCGGTCCGTGCATTAAAGACTTCCTCTAGGGAAATAGCTTAACCGGCAATGCCGGCGCTGACTCTCTTCTCCTCTCCCTTGTTTCTGTCTGCAGCTGGACATGGACTTCACACTATTTTATGGAGAAATTGCACCCCTCGAGCTAAGGCCTGGGCATATTTTTCGATCCTTGCTCGAACCAAAACTTGCTTGGACGTTAAGTTTGTCAATGTTTATCCCCAGCTACCTACTTTCGCGTCCTACACAAACAATTCTTAACTTTGATCAGTCTTTCTAACACATCTCGTGTGTAAGCCAATGATTCGTATATATTCTAAAGATGTGTGAATGTACGACGAGATATCCACTGAATAGAAATATAAATGGAAAATAAGAAATAACGAGCACGGTTGAAAATCGGTGGAAGGGAAAATTAGGGCTCGAGCGCAAATGGCATGGAGTTCTATGAATCGCTTGTTTTCCAAATTATTTAAACTGTTCAGAAACCGGGTAATAATGGGCATGTAGCAGGTCTCTAATTTTTTTCGGGGCAATATATTTTGATTCAAAAGTTTATATTAGCTAACTCGAAATTTGAAAACCTAACTCGTGATCGGTATTAAAATCGGGGCCACGTCTTCCTGGGTACACGCTATCGGTCCGTTGACTAAACTTAATATTTTGTCGATGATTTGTGTTGGGTCGACAGCATTAACGGGGAGACAATGTTGCTGGTTGACTCGATTTTATTGGTAAATCATAAAAGAAAACAAAAGAAGACAAAACACAATAAGAGAAACCTCCACCATTATCGATCATGTGTCTCCCACATAAGCCTGGTCAAACTTGTAGCTGTTGCCTCTGGAAGTCTGAGCTCGTGCACTGTGTGGGGGGAAGAAATTATCTTTTAAGCTCACGTGTAGATTTTTTCTTTCCCTTTTCCATATTCACAAGAATAGGGGAAAATTAAAAATTAAAAATAAAAAAATATTGTGTTTCTTTAGCTTCACCCATGTTCTACCAATGATTTAAGCATGCGTTTACTATGACTTGCTAAATTGATTTTGGTTTCGATTTCGGGCAAAGGTTAACATTATTTTATTTCGAGTCCGAGCGTACCGCGACGCCCCGTGTAGTAAATCTAAGAAAATCTTGAATTTCAAACACTTTTACGTTAAGATTATGGTGAAAGAGAAAAGCAAGAGTCGAGGTCTCGGCAATCGGGATTGTACCCATTAGAGATTAGAGGCTGAATGGAGGGCAAGATTTCTGGCACGACCTACTCTAATTTTCAATCCTAGGCATCTGTAATGATAGTGTTTAAGTATCAACTTAACTAATACATAAATAATGTAACAAAGGCCTAACTGTTCGTGAAAATGTAATATTCAATCAAAATGTGGTTAATTGGTAAGATCATGTATATGTTAATGGAACAATTAAATATTAAATAAAATTCATCTTACTTTATTTTCATGAAGGAATGAAATCTATTTTCAGAACTAAGTGATTGGAAAAGGGAAAAGGTCATTCAAAATCAATGTTTAAGCGATACAATCTTTTGAATTTATTTTATGAAAATTGTTATTCTTCAAATTCATGTAGCACCAATATCCATCTTAATAGAAACTAATTCGAGATAAAAAAAAAGAAGAAGATAATTTTAAACAAGTTTGAGCAGAGAAGATTATCCAAAAAGTCAAGAACCGATTATACGACGGCCGGTTCAGTCATAAATATTTCGATTGTGCCAATTAGTTTTAAGCATTTTGACGATTTGCAAATATAGTCCCACCGGCCAATAATTCAAACATTAAGTTTAAGACTAACTTGGCAAATTTTCAAAAGGTTTAGGACTAGATTGGCAAGTTGTCAAAAGAGTTTAGGACTAAATTAGCACAATTGAAAGATTTAGAACTGAATTAGCTGTATAATAAATCTAGAACTTCTTAGACATTGTCCCAGTTCGGGTAACTTGAAGTTGATGAAAGTAACGTGACTTGAGAGTTGAACTTCTTGGACGATTATCCCGGCTTTCGCATCTCCTCAATCTTGGAGAATTTCTTCTTCGACAAGGAGGATAGCAAGACAGTGGGCTTGAACCGGTCCGGCCCATCAACGGAGCTAAACATTATAGAGATTAGAGACTGCAACATGTCAGTTGGATTAAGGCTGTCTGGTCAGATCCTCGAGAGCTTACTTGGACATTTTTTGCCATTCTTACCCAATACACTATGCTTCAATCCGATTTGATGGGGCCAAAATTTTCTCTGAGCCCACCTCTCCCACAAAGTTTGACTCGGGTCTCAATTCTAGCCTAAATTTTCCTTTTTATCCGAATCGACTCGGGACCCAAATCTTGGCCCAGACTTTTTGTTTTATCACGTAAAAAAAATTCAACTTTCAGTCGATACCTGAATATGCCCCCCCCAATCAAGTTTCCGTCTAGTGATGTTGTTGGAGATTTGACATAGCAAGTGCTCGACAATCCGTTGGATGGAAATTTGACAGGCTTTAGATTCCAACTAAAAGTTTGTGCTTTTTTATGAGACCGAAAATAAAATTCGGGCCTCGATTGGGACCTGAAACAAAAAGAAAAGCTTGGGTCAAAGTTTAAATCTGAATTAAGGTTAGTGTTTTATATATTAAAAAAAAAAAGAATCTTGGGTCAAACTTGAAACTTCAAGCTAAAGTTTGTGATTTTTAAGGAAATTATGCCCACATGACTTCTCATCGATGAAGCTAGGAAATTTGTATGAAATTTCATATGCGTAGGTGGTGGCTCTTTTCTAGACTTGTCAAAATGGGTGTTAAATGGGCCTAATCATGATATGGGTGTTAAATGATCATTTTTATTTAGACCAAATCTACATCTATGACTCTCTCTTCATCCTCTCTCGCTCCGCTCAATCTCGCGCTCTCTCACTCGGTACTCTTACTTCGGTTTGGGTATGAGTTTTCCTAAATTTTGACAAATATAGAAGTGTGTTAGGAATATGGATCGGGTCGGGTCGGGTCAGTTATAACTCATTATATTTATATTGCATGAAAATGGGTTTAGTTCAATTTTTCCAATGGACTTTAGGCCTCCAAAACCCATTGGAAAAACACTGGGGTGTTTGGCAAGCCTTTTTAATGTGGCATTTGGGCAAATACCAGCCTTAGGAAGGCTAGAAGCTTAATGTTGGTCATTACCAATATTGAGCATACATCATCCGACCAAATGCTAGCCTAGGGTTAGATATTTTTTCATCTAAAACTAACCTCACCAATTCTCCCAAATGCCGATTTTGCCACCTTGTTGTTACAGTTCATCTTCTTTGTGCGAGGGCAGCCTGGGAGGTCGTGCGACCCAAACGAGCTTCGCCTTGGTTGTGCAATCCTCGCCGTGGGTCGCCCAATCGGCAACAGATATGGCTTGCCTCTGTCCCGAGGCTTTACGATGATTTATAAAAAAAAAAAATAATAAAAGAATCGCCCAAAGCCCTTTGCAAATGAGTTCTTATCGAACACCATTCAACTCAAAGTTTATTTTCAAATGAGTTTCTACCAAATGCAATTTGCATTTTCTCAATGCCCGTTACAAAAGTCAAACCAAATACAACCTAAATGGAGCTATCTGGGTCTGGCGACTCGGATCCAAAATCAACCCGATTCATCCATTTGACGGGGTCAACTCTTTTTTCGAGCCCATGTAAGTATTTTACAGAAACGTGAAGGACTTGTTAGGTAAGTTGCAGTTGGGTAATCTCGGTCGCATTGCTTGTGAGTCTCTTTGTGACGAGATTTGAACCAAAACTTTCTTCGCTCACACTGTTTCGTAAATTAGTTCCCGGTCGGACCGGGTCCTAGTCTTCGTCGAGGTACGAAAAGGAGGACATTTCAGGACCGCCGCGAATGGCGGACTTTCTCGCCCTTTTCGGGTCGACCCGCGTGAAGAACGGAGATGTCGCATCAACGAGGTTTTGGTTTCCCATCGGCGGGGCATGCCGCGTCATTTTCACCTGCCGAATCAATTGCTTAGGGCCCACAAATAAATTAATTTTCAACAAATCCAGCGGTAATTATTTAATTTCTACCATTTGGTGTATTTAAGAATGATTACTCTTTCTTTTTTTATTTATTTTTTTTGGGGCCCTTTCTCATCGAGTCTAGTTTTCGGACAACAAACTTTTTCCTTTTTTCGGGTCGTCGACGACGACGACGACGACGAAGTGAAGTTTAAAATCTCCCGTCGGCTTGTTGAAGACTCCATCCCGTCGCCGTCAATCGCCGTTGAACAAATGAAAATATACCAGAATAGAAAATTCGTTGGTGGGGGTGCTTTCGTTGACCGCGAAACTTCAATTCCACGCGCAAATGCCCGTTCCGATGACATTTCTTCTCGTCATTTTGTCAGGCAACGTAGCCGCCTTGAATGCCCAATGATTGATTGCTAGATGTATAATATTCAGTCCAACATAATTAAGGGAGACGCTGTGGAATTTGGACTTGGACGAGCCAATATTTACCGAAAACGACGTCGAATCAAATCGGAGGGGCCGTCACATTCCGATCTTCGGTTGATCTGTTCAAATCTCAAGTCGCAGCGCACGATCAACGGGTGCAATTTGTTCGTCAATTATGTTAATGGACACGAAGAGTTGCTTCTGGTCGCGGCGCATGCGACTCCTGGTTTTCGTACTTGTCAACGTGACCAGTTCAAAGTTCACCTGTTTTTAGGAGTTCATTCGAAGGAGAAAATCGGCCATTGTCAGCACGATAGTGCGGTCCCGTGTTGATAATTGTTAGGTCGAACCCCCGATTTTACACGCTTTTCTCGAACTTCTGATCTGTCTAATTGAAGTCCCAAGAGATTAGCATAAGTTTTCTATTCAAATTTCCTCCCGTTCCGGATGCGATTGATCCGTGAAAGCCGACCAATTTTCGACTTGAAAAACACAAGCGCGATGTTCATCTAGTGGTGTTTTGGGAAAAATGAAAATTCCAATTGTTGTTATGGTAAGACGTTTCTTATTGCAGCCTTTATCGTCTACAACATAAGCCGTCGAGACTTTTTCGGTCTCGTGCATAGCCGGTAGGCGATAGTCCACGGGAAGCAAAAACTTCTTCCACATCGGGCCCAATTTATTGGATTTGAAGCGGAAGGGATTGATTGAAGATATGAAAGAATTTGATTGGGATACCGATTCTGGTTGCATCTTGATTAATTTGGTCGATTCGTGATTGATTTGGTAAAATAGGAAAATTTCATCTCGTATGTTTTCTTTCTATTTCCATCTTTCTTCCTTATACTATAAATACACACATAGAAGGTGTGAAAAACATTGAATAGAATTCCTCCAAATATTCTCCGGTTCTTGCCATAGTTAATTAGGATATTGATCACTATGTCTTATACTAAATTTTCAATACATGACTTTTTCCGCATAAAACTCCCGCAACTCAATAAAATTTATGCAAATAGGAGCTTGATTGCACAAATTAAAAATCCAAGGACCCGATCGAAAAAAAAAAAAAAAGTGAAAGGTGAAGGACCAAAAGTGGGATTTCATTAAAAAGTTGTATGTCAAAAATCTTCTCACCATGCTTTCGAAGGTAAATTACTTGCCATGCAAGATGTTGGGAAAAGAACAATAATGACTTAGGGGGCAAAATGGTAAAAAGGGATAGCGTGAAGGTGACGCGAGCTGCAAACGCGTGGCAACACAGACTCCCATGAGTTTTCAGAAGTTCATACCTTTTCACCAGACAACCTGAGCGTTGGACAGCTCAAAAGGCGAGGAGCAAGAAGAAGAAGACGAAGACGAAGAAGAAACGAAACTCGCTCATCGCACACAAAACACACTGAGTCGCAACCATATAAACCGAGTCGACTCCATCAAAGGGACATCACCATCCCCACCTAACAACCCTCCATTCCGACGCGCACAGAGAGAAACATGACCTCGACTTCTCGCCGGACGCCTCTCCTCCTGGCGGCGGCGCTGTTGTTCGCCGCCGGGGCCGCCATCCTCGCGGAGGCGCAGACGCCGGCGACGCAGACGTGCGCGTCGAAGCTGGTGCCCTGCGCCGACTACATGAACTCGACGAACCCGCCGGACACGTGCTGCAACCCGATCAAGCAGGCGGTGGCCACCGACCTCGCTTGCCTCTGCAACCTCTACAACACCCCAAACCTGCTCGCCTCCCTGGGGATCAACGTCACCCAGGCTCTCCAGCTCACGAAGGAATGCGGTGTCTCCACCGACACCGGCCTCTGCAACGGTACGATCGTCTACTCTCGTCCACTGTTTCGGGAAAAATCTTGCAGGGGAAGGAGGAACGAATTAGGTTTTGGTAAAAAAAAAAAAAACTGGATTTGCAATTCGGAAGAACCTTCTCTATGACGAGACCGAATGACGATTCTTGAGTCATTTTTAAGCTTTGGGAACTGCGATTTGGCCTGTTTTGGAACTGAATTGAACTTGCTTGTGCGACACCTCTTTCTTTTGAGCTTCAATTCATACCGAGAAGAAGTTTTTCTCACACGAAATCTCTTGATTTGCAGCGAGCGCTACGTCTCCATCGTCATCAACAACACCACCACCAGGTAAGAAATTTTCCGTTTTCCTTCTTTCGATTCATTCGCTAGTAATTTTGGGTCGATCAGCCATTGTTGCACCTCCAGATAAGTAATTTTAGAGCTGGTTTAGGGAAGCAAATCTAGGCGAGACGATAGAGTTCGTCTGGAACCCGACAAGGGCGAAATTTTCCTGGAAAAGGCCGGTGTCCGATGGTCTCTGCGCGTCCGAGCTTGACTTGGGTCGCTTGGGGAAATCTTACTTTAGGGGGGAGATTATTGAAGTCATGTCCTTTTCCCAGAAAATTATTGTGGCTCGAGTCTGTCTCATTCCATAACTTTCTTGGCATTGCCGTCCCACGTGAATCAGATTTATGAGGGTGATGAAGTATGTAAATAGCAGATACATGACAAATAGGAAAACTAGACAGGGCTGTTTATGGTTGCTCTCGGTAGTCCTTATTACAGGTAATCAAATTTTGGGGTTCTTCCTGGGATTGATGTCAGATTGCTTCTTTATATAGACAGTTCATCGTATGCTAAAGTCTGTTCTAGGTTAAGACAGAAAGACGTGGAATTAGGACAAGAATTGTTAGAGCTGATAAGAAGAATCGCTCAATGCGCGTGTGTGGAATATCCCTTGATGCCGACAGTATTTCTCGGTAACCTTCGAGCGGCATCTCCCGCCACAATGACGAGTGAAGTATCGAGTATGTCGTGCAACTCTTTTGCATTCAAGGAGATTTGGGGTGAAGTGTCGCCGAGGTTGTAGACTTGAGTAGTAAGAGAGACTTTACATTGTGCAGCTGCATTTTGTGAAGCTCGTCTTTCCTTTCGATTTGAGGCATCTTGATTGCTATGAGTGTTGAGTTTCTAATAGCAGAATGGTGAATGAATGTTGCAGCGACGCCCGGAGGCGACAGCGATGCCGGCAGAATAACTTGGAGCGGTATCTCAAGCTCATTCCTCATTCTGGCATCGATGATGTTTTATTGAGGTCCGTGGGTTAGGTTGCACACGTCCGATCGATGGGGAGATGCTTGACATGGATTGTTATGGTTCTCAGAGAGGGGATCCCGGCGTTCTTGAGATTTTGGTCGTTTCAGTTGCTTTCGGCTTTCTCGATATGGTGAATTCGATTTCGTTGCTGTGGCAGGTCTAGCTAGCTATTTTACTCTATTTCATGCCCTGATTATTGTGTACTCGACTCACCGGGGATCTTTTGACCTCGAGACGCTTGATGGAGGTCATTTCTCAGGTGCATCACAATAAAATTGTTCACACTTCTCTTTCATGAATGGCTCCCACCATGTTAGGTGCTTAAAGATAAGCTGTAAACTAGCGGCTCTGGCTCAGGCATGACTCCATAAATTAACTGTCTTGGGAGTTATGATTCGTAACTTTTTTTCTTTGCTCAGGGTGATTATGTATTTCTATGCTTTTTACTTATTCTCAAAGTACGAAAAAAATTAAAAATCATACATTTTGAGTATTAAAAAATGTACAAAAAAAAATTTAAAAATCATACATCTTAAGGAGAAAATATTGACCAAGGAAAGGGGATCTCGTGGAGTGATGTCTTCCTCTGTAAAATTAGTTGGTTGATGGATGAACATCGGATGTTGTCTTCATGTGACATTGCGGAGAAAACCCCGTAGGGATTCCTCCAGATTGACATAAAAAAATCGTGCATTTCTAATAAATGTTCTTTTTCGGGTCAAAGCATTTCTAATAAATTAACCAGAGGAAATGGCGCGTGAATTGGCATTTCTAATGAATTAAATTCGGTTGTAATTTATGTTTTCGTAAGTTCTTACTGGTTTCACTATTGTTCTACGAACTCTCCCCTCAACTATTCTAATAGATGCTATAGCCCCAAAAAAGGGGCGATAGCGGAACCGGAAATCGGATCGGAATGACCGTTTCTCGGGCGGTCCAATGAAACCGGTGAATTATTAGAAGGGGTGACCGACACCGACTTAATTCTAATATATTGATTAAAAATTAGTTTTACATTTAAGAAATAAAAATGTAACGGGGTAGATCATTACACTTACATTTAAGAAACAGAAAAATAAAAAAATAATCGATTTGGTTCCTTTCCACAATCGGGGAGCTTGATCGATAATAACCGGTTTCAATTTTATGGAACCGAAAATCGAGGATGAACCGTTGGTCTGTCTTGCTCATCCCTAGGGCCGATGTAGTGATAAATATGTCGTGTGTCCATTTTGAACATTTGTTTCTAATGTAGAACAATGAGACTAGTGATGAACATTATAAGATTCAATTGAACTTCCCCACAAGTTTGAGGATTTTCAGTGCATTTATTTGGAAATTTTAATGATGCGGCAATGGCTTACCACTTGAATGCATGATATTCACATATAACATCTTGAATGATTTGACTATACAATCCGTAAATATCCAATCTCTTAGAAGGAACTGGAGGCACTCGGTCATTGAAATGAATGGCAAAGTTAAAATCACCTTATATCCGATCTCTTCGACTATACAATCTGTAACATTCTAACATTTTTAGAAGGAGATATAGGATCTATGAACGACGAAATTAATCACCTTCTATCCTTATCTAATTACTTCTACACAATTTGTATATTCGACGCATTATATTCACACACGACATTTATCACGCATTCAATACGTAAATGATTTTTTTTATTGAAAATATCATTTCTCCTCTCCAAAATTGCCTATGCGCTACAATTACGATTTACGAGGATGGAAAACTTTTTCCCCTTAATCAAGAAATTTTGACTGTCCGAAGAATAATGTACCAAAACCCGACCCTATAGAACATTTGGCCAGCAAAGGGAAACACCTCAACATACGTGAGTTATCACCTTAAGGCTGTGTTTGAAGGTTTGAATTTTTTTCGCCGGCGTCTCTGGCCGCCTTGCGATCCCTAATGAGTAGCGTCGGGTATAGATTATTAGATTTGCATTGCAATAAATGTGTCATAAACGGGTTAAATGAGACCATTTGGTTCGTACAATTTACGACCCGACCCAAAACCGATCCGACCAATCCCGTTTGACGGGTCTAGGCAGCATCATATGATGGTCTTTCTTATGTCCTCACCTCTAAAGCTCGCGGACATGTCATACTTCGGTTGACATGTATACCAAAGTTTGGAAATTTCGTAGAGCCCAATCGTTGCCCTGTTAATTAGAACACCATTATGTAATCTCCAATAATTTAGCCATTATGGCCCAAGGAAATTCTTGAGCCTGAAGATGAAATTGGGCCTATGAAGGCAGAATCACTTTGGGCCTAATAAAGATGATATCTGGGCCAGCAACTTCACCATCGACGGAATCCCATGACCATGTTAATTCAATGGAGAGAGATCAATGTTGGGACCTTGATGAGATCGAACTGAATTGCAAATTATTGGGGCTGGGTGAGATTGATTGACTTTTGAGATAAGTTTACTAAAAGTCCTAAAACTTGTCATGCCTCAATTACACTTTCGCGACAAGTTTTAGGACTCTCATTAAACTCATCCCTTGACTTTCTAATTCTTTACTTTGATTTATGCTTGTATTCACTACATGAGTTTTGTCGAGCACATAAGCACCACGATTAAGACACGAGAAACCCACGATTGTATCAGACCGTCTTTCGTTTCAACTTTTGCGATGCAGGACTGAAGAGAGCAAAAGACTGCAATTTAACCTTCAAGGTTGACATGGTTGATTCGGGGGTCTTGGAGGACTTTTAACTCAAGCATTCGAGGTCGTACATTCATATCTCACAAACGACCCGCCAAACGTCTTAGGTTAAGGTCGCATGCAAAGGCTAAAAACCCAAACTGGGCCTCGAAATGTGATCTACGAGGTTCTAGGCAACTGGGTCTATGAGCTCGTGTCTCTAGATATGACCGGAAAAAAAAAAATTGGCAATTGGAATTGATCCACAAGAACATGTTACTTAGCCAGATAGGATGCACACATTTTCTTAAGCTCTAAGTCTCATGATGACTTTTTGGTAAATGGTATTTGGTGCTGGCTTGGTTTGGTGAGATGCTGATCCAAAAAGTCAACGTGAAAAGTGTGGCTTAAGTTTAGGAACGAGGATGCTTTCGCTTGGGGGAGCTTTTTTAGCGGTTAAATATCCTTTGCCCTCCTCACAAGTCTCCCTCTTTCCCAGCTCTTGCCATCTTCTCAAGTCTCTCCTCTCACAGCTCAGCCTTTCTTTGCTTCTGTCTGCCTCTTGAAAGACTTGGTTTTGGTTCTTCATCACCACTTTGCCGTCTTGACCGTCTGCAAAATCTCATTTTTGTTTGGAAGATACTCATACACATACGGCGCAGAGGAATCGAGAGATCTTAATTCATTGATCGGAAGTGAACCATCACGTTAAATGATCTTGCTCTCGAGATATACATGGAAATTATTAACGAATAGCGGTCACTTATGTATGACATAACATCAATATGTCCTATGATGTACCTTTTTCGCATGGACAAATTTCTCGTGAGTTCGATGGTATGGTATTTGTATGCATGCTGCACATAATGACATGTTTATGAAATCTCATGCATAAAAATGCATCGATTTTCTGCTTCGTTAAGCCGTGCTATATACCGAAAAAGCCGCGTCGGTCGAAATGGCGTTTTTCACCTTTTGTTTTTTTGCCGGGAGGGCATTGAATTTTTGCAGCCCTTAATAATGCAACATGTGGATTTCCATCACAAGGTCAAACTTTAACCTCTGCGGAGCATGATGTCCGACTCGCAAGAAAAGCTCATGAAAAGGGAAAATCGAAACGTTGAGCATGAGCTGTAGCAAGTTGGAAATAGGATCATTTAAGCTCGAATTGGATTTCTTTTTTCCTTTCGTTTCATTTGCCGGTCGAGCAATATCGGCAAAGTTCGAGAACAATAACACATCCTACGAAAAAAAACACGAACTTTTCAGCATCGAGGTTTCTAGCACGACGTATAATTGATCGATCGAACGATTTAGGAATTAAACAAATTCCATACAAAAACGAAAAAAAGGCTTGATAATGAATATTGAGATCTTAGAAAGGAAACTCATTTAAAACGAGATGAACGCGTAATCTACTTCTCCGGTGTCAAGCACCAAATCAGAAATTTCTCAAAATCTCCTCTCTCTCTCTCTCTCTCTCTCTAGAGGGTACTGTTGTTTAGTTTCCATTTTGCTCAGTGTTCTTGGAATTTATTTTGATTCTCTCTCTCTTTCCAAGATTTGGTTTTGGTAACAAGACTTTCCTCTTTCTCATCAAATCCCTGATCTTGATCGCAATCCCCGCCATATAAACCCTAGGAATTCCTCGAAACAAGAACCCAGGTGTGAACAAGAGAGCTTCTTCTTCACACCCATTTCCCAGGAACCATTGGCGCGGCCGGAAAAATCCAAACTTTTTTCACGGCGGGTGGTGGGTTTCTTCCGCCGTCGAGATCGGTCCCCGTCTCGCCCCCCCACCGAACCCTAACCCTAGATTCTCCCCCCCACGGAGATCGGTTCGTCTGGGTGATTGTGATTTTTTTCTGGGTGGGGGCAATCATCCGTCAATGTCACAGTTGAAGACGATCTCACTCTCCCACTTGGACAATGTGCCATCCTCGCCGGGTAAGTTCAAGTCCGACAAACCGTTGACCTACATCCACCGTCTGAGGTTCCACTCCTCGGTCTCCAAACTCACTCTCTGGTTAGCCCTCTTCTTGGCCCTCCTCGTGTTCTTCTTCTTCCTCTCCCCTCCCTCCCCGTCCCCGCCGCCGAGGCGGTCTCTCGGCTCGTGGGGCGGGTCGCGTTGGGAGAAGCGGATCCGGACGTCGGCCCGGGTCAGATCGCGGTCCAGTTCCACAGTCTTGGTCACTGGGGCCGCCGGGTTCGTCGGCACCCACGTCTCGCTCGCCCTCAAGCGCCGCGGGGACGGCGTCATCGGGCTCGATAATTTCAATGAGTACTATGACACCAAGCTCAAAAGGGCCAGGCAAGAGATGCTGGATCAAGCGGGGGTCTTTGTCGTTGAAGGAGATATTAATGATAGGGAGCTTCTGAATAAGCTATTCGATGTGGTGCCGTTCACCCATGTAATGCATCTCGCAGCGCAGGCCGGGGTGCGCTATGCGATGCAGAACCCCGCATCTTATGTGCATAGCAACATCGCCGGGTTTGTGAACCTTCTGGAGGTGTGCAAATCTGCGAATCCACAGCCAGCAATCGTGTGGGCTTCTTCGAGTTCGGTCTACGGGCTCAATTCCAAGGTGCCCTTTTCGGAGAAGGACCGGACTGATCAGCCTGCGAGTCTGTATGCTGCCTCGAAGAAGGCCGGTGAGGAAATCGCGCACACTTATAATCATATCTATGGGTTATCCATCACTGGATTGCGGTTTTTCACTGTGTATGGACCGTGGGGTAGGCCAGACATGGCATACTTCTTTTTCACCGAGGATATCTTGAAGGGGAAGGAGATTACAATATATGAAGGGTCTGATCATATTTCTGTTGCTAGAGATTTTACCTACATTGATGATATTGTGAAGGGTTGTGTGTCTGCCCTGGATTCTGCCAAGAAAAGTACTGGGAGCGGTGGTAAGAAGAAGGGGTCTGCGCAGTTCCGCATTTTCAATTTAGGGAATACATCTCCGGTGCCCGTGACTAAGCTCGTGAACATATTGGAAAAGCTTTTGAAGGTTAAGGCTAAGAAGAAGTTTTTGCCTTTGCCGAGGAACGGCGATGTGAAATTTACACACGCGAACATAAGTTTGGCTCAGCGCGATCTTGGATATAAGCCTACCACTGACTTGGAGACAGGGTTGAAGAAGTTTGTGAAGTGGTACATCCGTTACTACAAAGGGTCGAAAAGGAGTTCCTGGTGAACTATATATGCCATTGCTAGTTTGCAAAGATGATAATTGATCTCGACATTGACTTTGCGACCCTGTGATCCTTAAATTTGATTCTATCTACGCTCATTCGATTGTTTTCATCATAGAAAAGGAACTGAGTCCTGTACTGTCCAGAATTCAGCAGGATGGAGCATTCTTTTGCAGGGCATCCTGAACTGTATGTGCTGGTAACTGGGAGCATTGCATCAATTTTTCCCAAATATAGGCTCCTTTCCGCATGCTACGATTATTTTAGATCTGAAATATTGTACAGTCCATGACTGTAGAGATTACAATCATATGTTGATCACTCGACTTTTTCTTTTCAGATGGACGGGAATAAGATTTCAATTTGCTGCTATGATTTTTTTGATTGTCTTAAAGTGCTGGAGTGTTTAATGAGGCTGCCTCTTATCACTTTTTTGTCTCATTTCACAAGATCACTTCTGTCTAGAGTGGTTTCAGTTCTTCCAGCTGAAGTTGATAATGTAGCGTGTTTGTCTTTGCTCATGTTTTTCCTGTGGCCGTTTGAGGGTTGCCAATCACCTGTTGTTACCATTAATTGAGTTCTGTTGTCGAGATGAGCAGGAAAATTTTGTAGATCAATGAGTGACTGAAAGATTCATTATGCAGCAGGGACTCTGATCAAGTTCAGAAGCTTTTATTCAGATTTTGCAGTTTGTCAACAATCAATGCCTTGTCCAATGTGCTTTGTTAAACAAGTTGCACATTACCTACAAAAATTTACAAAAATTTTCAGAGTTACGTGGACATTATAGTTGTAATTGGTATGGTAATGGATGTCCATCCATCCTGAGGTCTACTTTGATTGTGTTAATGTCCTGCTAGGTAGAGAAATGAAAATTGGTTCGTAGGGTTATGCTCTGGAGTTCGGACAAGAACGTGGTTGTTTTGCGCCAGCATAATGTAGGTGCTTAGTCCATGATGGTGTGTATGAAAAGCGCTGATGAGTCGACAAGATTTTTTCTGGAATGTATTAGTTAGCCTTGTGGGGTGATTAGGCTCGACCTGTCGAGTGAATGTTCTGGTGGAGAGCCGAAAGGTGACCTTCATATTCTTTTCCTGAATGATGAGAATTGATGAACAGGTGACATTGTTGAAGTTTCTTAGACACTGGTTGTCTGTAAATGAGCCATGCTTTGAAGTAGCAAGCGCAAGTCAATTTCATAGATGGACAGATCACTCTCCTTCAATAATATAAAACCTTTGTACTCAGCTAAGTCCAAGTCGTTTTGAAACTAATTATTGAATCGGAGAAAAATATTGAGCATGTACAATTTATTTCAGTTAGCTACATCAATTTATACGAACAGTCTACTCAAGAATGTGTAGTTTGAGGGAACATGAGCATTCTTTTGACACAAATGCCAAAACATCAGAGTGTTACAATGAATGTGCATCATCAGAAGCATAGCATTACAGGATGTGCAACCACAATTAGACAGAAAAGTAGCACTTATGAAAAATCCAGAATCTCCTATCAAGCTTTTGGTCATGGAAGCCGTTCGCTTTCTAACTGCCACGTCGTGGAAGCCTGAAGATCTGCAAAGTGATGTTGAACTGGAAGGTTTGAGCTCTCTAATACCCTGCAAGTCTGCAACAGCATAAATTCCCTGCAAGCTTCTGATCCTGCCTGATAATAACTTCCTCTGATCCTACATAAAGCAATAGTCCTTACTAGTCGTCAGTCACTACTTTCAAGTGTAGAGAACAGACCGAGCATATTATGACATTGACAAGTAGGATCGAAATGCACAAGTAGCCGCTGAACGCAACAGGCCAATTTCAAGAGTCGTGTCAAAAGTATCAAAAAGGATGACAGGCAGAATTTATTTATGCTTACAACTTCTTTTTTTTGGTTGAACATGAACAAAAATACTTGGGAAAATTTATCATAAATATGTCAAATAATGCTCCGACATTCTGGCTAGTACCTGCTTAGGTAGGAGTTCAACTTAACTTAAGCCTTTGAGCTCGACCACATTTCTGCATCATCATCCACAGATTAGCCAGAAAGCCCTCGAAATTGAGAGAGAGAAAGTTCTGCCAGAAGGATGCAGTGTTAAATATTGATGACTCAACTGATTCTGCGTCTACCGATATATGTGCCAAATCAATTCGGTTCATCAACGATCATGAAGATAAATGAGATGCCTGAGAAGAAGCATCATCATCTGAGTCCAGATCCCACCAAGCTCTCCTATCATCTTTTTCTATAAATTCAACATCTACTCCGCCCTCACTGTCTTCAAAATCCTGGCTTTCACTCTCGTCATAATAATCATACATTTTCCTATCCACTTCTGGGTTGTAAGTCCACTCCAGCCTCTTCAAAATGTCACGGTCTTTCCAATGGCCCATAACCGACACAGCTTCTTTCTTAGCCTTCCCCATCAGAATATCCCTCCACGAGAACCCAACATCTGCCGTTCTCTTCAAAGGTCCGTCGTTTATATCTCCCACAACAACAGTCCTAAGACACCTCAGCTTCGCTTCCTTCAAAACATCAACAAAATCCGAATCATCTGAGACCAGGACCAAACAATCAGCCTTCCTCTTATCCATCACATCAACCATGTTATTCCTCAATGCAACATCCGCTGCTTGAGGCCTATCTGAGACCATATTCACGAAAAACCCCGCTCGTTTCAACTCATCCGCTAAACCGTACCCGACTTTGGGGGTCAAAGCATCCCTCGCGGCACTCTTGTACTTCTCCATTTTCATCGAGTACTTAGCAACCAAGTTCACCCTCCTCTTTCCCCTCGCGGACTCTATTTGACTCACCCTCTTCATATGTTCGCGCTCGTGGATTTGCTTGAAATGATTAACAAATTTTTCGTTTGTATAGAATTTCCTCCCACACACGCGACACAAGTACGGCTCCACCAGCCTGATCACACCCTTATTTTCCAACTTGTTCAACACCTTCCTCTCTTTCCTCTGCTCTCTAACAACTGGAGGGATGTGGCTGAATGCGTGACGATTAGCATAAGCCACCATGTACTGGACCACACCGAACGAAGAAGCCGAAGCTCTGAGCTTGATAGCAGCATCAAATGGAGGGAACGAATTAGGGGGCTTGTTGTCTAAATCCCAAAAGATGGCCACACTATTCTTGTTACTTGATGAAGGCGATGGTTCCAAATAAGTAGCAGTGACACCGAGTGGCTCAGAGTGACAATATCTAGCAAAGGCAGTGTACGTGTACTTGAGGGCATCGAGTTTTCCAAAATGAGCAAGACGCCAAATGCTTCGCATCTTCATATGAACAACCATGACAAATAACAAGCCAAAAGACACCCACTTATGTTTCAGAAACGAAAATCTCGAATCCGCACAAAACCCAATCTTCGTAGCTTAATCGCACACAACCCTGTGCATATATGGACTCGTACCTTCACGATTCCCGAAGAAGAGACTGGGACGTTGTTTTGCTTCGAGGGCGGGGATCTAGAAATGGATTCCTATTCGATTGATTGGTAAGCTTAAATTTTACGTGAACCATGAATACACCGCTTCCACACAATCATCCCCCGCCTACTATCCTCCAATCAACAGCGAAAACCATATTGCCACCTCCTATGTTCCCGCTGAAGCATTTCATCAAACAGATGTTATGCAATCTTGAAATCACTAAGCAGACGACTTGATGTCATACGGGGCCACAGTTACATGTGCTCCCATCACCTTTGCTTCTGAAAAGAAGAAGCATAGCTCTGGATAATATCAACGATGGGTTCACTGAGGAGAAAGATGACTTCTTTTTCCCCTTTGCCTCCTCTACTGCCGAACAACGAACATAAAGCTGTCTGGCTGTCTCTGTCTCGCCGAAGAACGGAAGGCTCGTTCGACGTTTAGTTTATGGGTTCTCTTCAAGCATTCCACTGCTCGAAACGTAACCTTCTGTGCGTATTGCGTCTCCAGGAGAGAGAGAGAGAGAGAGAGAGAGAGAGAGAGAGAGAGATGTGAATCCGTTCCATCTGCGATCAAATTCAAACTCCACCCGACAAATCTCTCAAACAGGCTTGCTTGTGATCGTGACTGGGCCCAACACAGGGTCCATAATAACGAGAATCCATCCTTAAAAAACTTGTCTTTATCTTTGAAGTTGTTCTTAACTTGGAAAAAATCATTCGATAAAATCATTTTACTGATGGGCTTTTTTCGGCTGATAGATTTCCCAAAATTAACTTTTTACTTCCATTTGTCATTTCTTCATTAAAATCCCAAATTTCATGCTGGGTCAAATTTGACTTCCGAATGTGACTTGTATAGTAGTATAGGATAGTATCACACTATATCAAATTGGACCTTCGAGTTTCATGAGTCCTGTTGTATCTAACTGAGATAGAATTTTCCGTCGTGAAACAAGAAATCATCACGAAAATACATTTTGGTTAATCCATCTCTTATTTCACTAAACCATCTTAATTTTTTTTAATTATTGAAAACATGATGGGAATTAAAAACAAAAGTTTCGAAATTGACACTTAAGGCGCGCCCCTCTATGTTTTGGTTTTCCTATAACAAGTTTTTCCTGCCCTAGTACTTTTATACGAGTGACTAAAGATAATATTGATTGTGTAAACAGTTATTTGGTAGTGGTGTGTAGAAGAATCGGGAACCGCCTGGATTGGATCGAACCGATCAAATCCGGTCGATTACTAATTCCAAGTATGGAACCGTCTACCCGGACTACCGGACTAGACCAAGTACATCACCCGGACTTGACCGGTGCATATATATTTAATATTTTACGCTTTCAAAACCCTAATTCCTAATTCTCTCGCCTCATCTCGCTCTCGGTGGCCTACTTGCTTACTCATATACATTCTATTATTCTTTGCCTTTCTTCTTATTCCTTATGAAGTCATCTTTGTCAAGAATCTAAATTCGCTTGAGTTTGGGAGCGCAGCCTGCAATCATAATATTAATTTGAGCACTTTGATGTATAAAGAGGAAAAATATTTTTGAGATAATACACGCAGTTTACATCAAAATATTCATGTCCAGAACCGGTACACGCACTTTATCCTAACTACTGCAAAGAAATTGAAGATATTATTATTTACCTAATCGCGGTACATATTAAATTTTGGAATTCGTTTCATTTTTCTCGGAAACTTTGTGACAAAACCTTGTAATAATTATTGTGTTATGTAGACCGGTTCCATAGACCCACTAGGGAGCCGAACTGGTGATCCGGTTCTCGGGTGGATCCAAGAACAAGTGGGCGGTTCTTGGTTCTCATTTTGTGAAACCGATCCTTAATGGGTGGTTCTCGAAATCAAGGTTAGAATGATCCACCTTGAAACCGATCACCCTTATTATTTGGGATAACTTGTCTGCAATAGTTTCAATTATAAAATGAAACGATGTTTGACATGCCTTCTATAACTGTACTATTTAAAAAAAAAAGCAGCAGCATACTACGGCTTTTGGGAAATCAATTTACTCAATTTTAAGGCGCTACAATTTTGAAAACGTGCACAACTATAGTACAATAAGTTAACGATTAGTTACAATTGTACCAAACTAGCTCGATCGGTTTAGAGGAACAATAGGGATGCGTATGGTAACGTTTCTGTTTTCAAAAATAAGTTTTTTTTCAGGAATAGTTTTTCTATTTCTCTATTGTGGGCGAGTTTTAAAGCGGCGTTTGGTAATCGTATAAAATTTCTATTTCTGGAACAAAAAAAGAACAGAAATGCAATTGGTACGGTCCTAAAAAAATAGATCGGCGATGATGAGTGGTGATCGGTAATTAGTTGCGGTAGCGGGGACTGGCGGTGGCGATGACCGGTGAGCGGTGCCGGTGATCGGCAACCGCGATCGGCGGTAGACTCGTGGTTGTAAAGACGACCATTAAGTTATATTGAGTTTGTTTTTTCCTAAAATCACATTTTTTTTTTCTCTGTTTGTTCCTAGGAACAAAGAAGCTACTTTTTTTACTTCTTATTTTTGTTCCAAATTTATTCCCCGACCATTAATCTATCCCCGAAAATAAAAAAATCGACTGATGCACACAAAGGATTTTTTTTTTGTTCCAAGAAAAAAAAAAAAACGAGAATCAGAAACATTGCCAAAAATGCCCATCGAAGAATCTACTCTCATAAATAAAGACAGACTACAAAAAAAAAAAAAAAAAAAATCCAAAAGAGTGCTCAAATTTGAAAATTCAAAGTGAAACAACCCAATTCAAACTAAACAATAACTGATTAAACATTTAAACTAGCAAAATGACGACTTCACGAATTGCATGTTAATATTCGAGATAAGAAGATTTTCGTTCAAATAAAGCACTCGATGAAGTGTTAATCTATGATTTTAAAGCTAAAATCGGCTAAAAAAGAGGACTTCACACGTATTACAAATTAACATAGTGAAGAGGGTTAACGGGGAAACTACAAAAACGAGACAAAAAAAATCGCTTTTTAACTCATACATAAACATAGATATAAGTATAGCTCCTGTTGTATTATAAGGACATAAAAGGTATTAACAGTGGAATTAAACTTGAGTTGATCCAAGTAGAGATGTCAAACTCTAGAAAAGAAAACCTTTGATCGAGCAAATGGGCCACCTTGAAAAAGTAAAGGACAATTTGAACAAAGCACCACAAAAGTGATATAAGAAAGATCATTGTGGCTTTGAAGAACCCTTAGTAAAAGTGGAGACTTTCGGAGGATAAAAGATTTCGATTTCTCCCCTTTTTCACTTTGCTCAAGCCGGCACGATCATGTGGAAGTTGAACCAATCCATAGATCTCCAGATCCTGCTTTTCTCCTCGCCTTTTTGACCACGGTTAACCCCGCACATACTCTTCTCGCAAATAAAGTGCCGTAAGTTTGACAGACTAGCTAGTTCGATGTATTGAATACGAAATTTTCACGAGTCTAATTAAAGCGGTCTCTTCTCTTTACTGAGGAAAACGCTGCCCCTTCATGTTCGCCGTCTCCTGCTCTCAAATTGTCGTCCATTTTAGGGTCGGGTCTTCCTTCCATGCTCTCTTCAAACGAAATTTGGCGCATTTTTGAATTGTTCGATAGTGGCAACTGCCGACTTTTTCCATGTCAAATCCTTTTCCACCCTTTCGAGAAGCACCAACGTCAGTTCCCTCCCCAACCCCCTTTTTTCCATCTCAATCATGACGAGAATGGTGGAGAGATTACGCATCACATCAGCCCCGCAAAATGGTCTCAATCAAATCAAAAAAATTACATCATTTCCCGTCATGATGACGTCATTATTTGCAGTCCTTTATACTTTGATGGGAATAGATGAATAAGTGTACCTCTATGCCACGTTGCTAGGGAGTAGAGAAGAGAATGGTTAGTTGGCAACCAACGCCCTTTTGAATGCACGTGCATTGACAAGGATGGCCACGTAATGTGGTCCATGTGGACCACCCCGTGCTGTGCATGCTCAAAAATTTACAAGTTGGCAAACCTAATTTTTCCTCGTGCCTTATGCGATAGAGGAATCCAACCCCTAAGATCCAGTTTCTTAGTTGAAATCATTACACTAGGAAAACCATCTTAACATAATGATTTAGCCAATTCAAATGATAGGAATTTAGTATGAAACTTTGTATATTTCACGAACCGAGAAGCCAATTCAAATGATAGGAATTTAGTATGGAACTTTGTATATTTCACAAACCGACAATTAATACGACTAATTGTACGTAAAAACCGATAATTTCGCATATTTCTTGTGTTATCGGAGTGTTCGGCGCTGATCAGATCTTGCTTTTAATGAAAACATCGGAACTTCCTTCTAGCGGATAAGTATGTGACTAGACATTTGGGATTCTCTATCCTTAAATCTTGGAAGAACAAGAGAGACAAGGAGAGAGGATGTCCGTCTTTGTTCTGCCCCCACTAGGCTGTGGTCCTCTTTCATTTCCTAGATTATTAATCAGTCGCTTTTGCCACCATTATGAGCAATGTATGGAACTTCTGCATGGAATCCCATGGAACCAAATTATTATAGAACAAAACAGATGGAAGAGAAGACGACGAAAGATGATTTTAATGTTTGCCAACATGTTCCAGATATAATGCATTTTTAAAGGGAAAGTAATAAAAAAAGTCATAGATCTATTATACTTGTACTAATTCAGTCATAAACATTTTATTTTGTTAATTTAGGCTTAAATCTTTTGACGATTTTTCAATATAGTCCATATAATCAATTTTGACCGAAAATCATTAATGTGGACGTTGATCATTCTATGTGGTACCATCGGCACCGACATGGATAGTATTTCTAATTTTTTTCTATTTTTAATTATTTTTTTCTTTGTGGTGGCCGACTAGGGTTGTGGCCTTCGCCTATGGTCGGCGCGGGTGATCCTCGCCTGGCCCTCTTTGGGCATCGTTGGTGGTCGACCATCTCTTGAGACATGCCATCAGCAAAAAAGAAAAAGAAAAGAGTGAAAAAAATATGAAAATTTTCAATTTTTTTTAAAAAATTGTCAACCTTAGCACCGGTATGCCACATAGAATGGGACTATGTCAGCTTTTTCCAGTCAAAATTAATCGGAATGACTACATTAACAAATTGTCAAAAGGGTTGAATTGACACAATTAAAAGATTTAAAATTAAATTGGCAAAAATGTAATAATTTTACGAATTTTTTAGTAATTTCCTCCATTTTTAAATGAGCTGATTCGGCCGTATCTGAAATGTCCCATTCAATAATGATTATTCGACAAAGCTTAAAAAAATTAGGCTGCTTCATTTGAATTTCGTCCTCGAGCCATTGTCAAAGCACGACATTTACATAAAACAAAAAAGCTGTGTCGCAGCAGCATAACGGTTGAAGCTGCCCAAGAAAAAGTACCCACCAACCCCACTTTTCTATCGCCATAAAAGACTGATGTTCCTTCATATTCTATGTGATTATCATATCAGTTATCTAAATTGCAATTAGTTTAGGAGACCAGCAGGGAATCCAAGGCTGCTGAAGAATTATAGGTTTGTCCCCTTCGCGAGTTAGGAAACAAAGCGATAGACACATCGCGTCCATGGTCGCGTACGTGAAGTCAGCTTTCGGACAGTTGTTTTTTCTGTCCTGTCGTTCGAGGAAGAACGTGTGCGATCGTCGAGGGATGCGTCCGGCTTTCGGATAGCATTCGAGATGGTCGTATTACGAGTCCGTTTCTACGTCGGAAGCAGAATCGGGTAGTCCTTTTGAGGGACCAGTTTGGCATTTCCCAGAAACCCTTATCCTCCTTCAGTACGTAACGAGGGAAATAGCCGATATGTGATTTCCGTTCTACTCTGTTCCCTCCCTCGTATGGCTAAGTTCATGACTTGGTCTTAGCTTCTTGACCACGGAGCGAAGGTCGCGCTGTGCATAAGAAGTGAAAAATCGCAGCTTACGTACCTTGTTTGCTGCATGAGACATAATGCGTAAACTTCATTAGGGTTTGATTAGTTAAGTTCGTTTGCCGACTATGAATTAGACAGTCAAACGAATAGATTGGGTGGAGTCTAAAATGGTCGATCTAAATAGACCTAATCACACGCAATACAAATCTAGCGACTCTTACCCAATATGATCCATATCTCTAAAACGCTTTCATATTCAATTCAATTTAAGAAAACTTTATAGACCCAAACCGAGGTGAGAATGCGGAGTGAATAAATGTGGGATCGAGTGAGGGTGAAAGAGAATGAAGAGAGAGTCATAAAGGTATGTAGAATCTAATTAAGTAAGTTGTAAATTTATCTATGACCTATTTAACACCCAAAATACATTTAAACTCATTTGTTGAATATAATTACCCCATATAATAAATAGCTTACTCCATCATACATTATTCAAGAAATGAATTTACGATCCATTTTGATGGATCTACTGCGAACTGAAGATCACTCATGTTCTTGAATAGGGTTTTTGAATTTGAAATTCCTTTGTCGGCAAAAGTTTCCAAAAAAACTCCTATGTTTGGTACTATGTAAGATGGACTGTAGTCAACAACACATGCCATGTGGGGTTGCCACACTAAATTAGTTACCCCATCAAGACCGCCAAAGTTAGGTCTTCCCACCAATCAATCCTCTGACTTTTCCACCCCCAGGAAAATGAAAAACAACAGCAAGTTTTAGGAATTTTTTGTCGAAGAGCATGATGGATATAACTAATTATAACATAAAAAAGCAATCTCCTCTCCGGGAACCGTTGGTGCAAAAAAAAAAAAAAATGCTTTAAAAAGGATGAAGACGAATGTGGAGAGTTTCCCACCTAATTTGAAAATTCAACCCCGCCTCAGCTCTTTATTTTCCATGCCACAGCGCCGAAAGTGAAAAAACCCACGTAAATTCCGATGTAATGATACTCGATTCGATTCGATTGATGCTTGGGAGCTACTTTACTTATAGGTAGAAGGGGAACACCTAATTAAGCCCTTCCAAGGCGCGCATCTTAAAGGCAAACTTGATCGAGCGAGCGGACCAACCGGACCGTGGATGATTCGGTTTAACTGTCTTACTCAACCTCGTCCATAAACGAAACCAGAGAATTCTTGGAGTTGGTTTCGAGCCGTACGACATGGCTACGTTTTCCCACCCATGAACATTCGGGCCCATCATATTGAATAATTCAAATATAGCGCAACCCATTCATTTTAAAAATTTAATTTTGAGCTATCTTGTTGGTCCGTCCCCAAAAAAATTAAAAGGGTCTAACGACCTTTTGCATAAAAAGGAGCGTCTTGTCAATTTTTTCTCGTCCCTTTTGTTCTTCGTTTATTAGTTTGTAAGGATCTCATCTTTTTCTAAGGAAAAGTTGTGAATCAAAAGTAATTTTTTGCACTAGACACTATTATGGTAACTAATTTAGGCGTCTTTCAAAAATGAACTCGATGCTACAGATTTAAGAGCTCGTTCTATATTCGCTGATGCCAGAAAACAGAAATATTTGCTAGTGATAATTCGGTTTCTTTTTTTTTTAATAACAACACGAGCATCCGAATCTTTCGACTCGACTAATCTCTCGAGATACACGCAAGCTATCCCCTCCCGTACGTCGAGTATGGCTCCATCCATGGGGTGGCAGATTTGGCCTCGAAAGTTAACACAAATGGATGATGCCGTGATTTGAATGCAATTTCCCCGTTTGATCCTGACCGAGAGATTAATCCCTCGGCCGGCTACTTAGGTTTGAAGTTAAGTTTGCATGTCGCGAGATTCGAACCCCGACCTTTAACGCGAGAGGCACCACGCAACCACTTTGCCTGCTAGGATATTTATTTATTACGAAATGGAAAACTACGGCGGAGAAGTTTCTCTGTCTTCCTCAGTTTTACCAGTTACAGTAGAGTAGTTTCGTCTGCGACGTGGAGAGGAATCACATTACCCAACTCTACTTGCCCCCACGAGCGAGTGTGAATGAGCTGATTACTGCACAAAATCTGACGACAGCTTCTTTTCCTGGAAAGATCTCTTTTTTAGCTTTCAAAAGTTAGCAAATTTGAGGACCACCCTATCTCATCTCATCACCCTTCCGTAGAAATTTAAACTCAAATCAATCGAAATCCAAAGTGGCTGTAATGCTTAAATCCACTCCCAGTCTGATCCCGAGTCCAAGTGTGAATCCAGTCAGAAGGTGAAAGAAGAAGCGGCCATTCAATGCCCATCTCCTTTTGAAGTTTACTGCGCACCCTCTCTCTCTTTTTGCTCTCTCCTTCCTCGCCTTCGCTGGATCCCTCAGAAGCCAACAAAAGACCCGAGACCCGGACAAAAGGGAGCTGTTTCAGACTCTCAGTTCATTTATTCCACACACCCAGAATCAGAAAGCAAGAGAGATAGAAAAACGCAGGACATGGCCTTTTTCAGCTCCTGCTTCTACCTGAGAACGAGACGGATTTGAGCGGACGTCGGATCTTTTCCGTGTTTCGAGGACGGGGAGTGTAATGGGGTTCGCCCATTTGCTCCTGATCGGTTTTGTTCTGCTCGCGCTTGATAGTAGAGGACTCGTTCGTGGGAATGCGGAGCTGGGGGCTCTCATGGAGATCAAGGCCTCTTTGGACCCGGAGAACAAGATTCTCACCTCGTGGACCAGTAACGGCGACCCCTGTGGCGGTTCGTTTGACGGGGTGGCTTGCAACGAGCGTCTGAAAGTGGCTAACATCTCGCTGCAAGGGATGGGCCTCGCGGGCAAGGTCTCTCCTGCAGTGGCTCAGCTTAAGTGCTTATCGGGCTTGTACTTGCATTACAATTCCTTGACTGGGGAGATTCCTAGAGAACTTGCTAACCTGACCGAGCTGACAGATCTTTACCTCAACGTGAATTATTTGACTGGGAGAGTACCTTCTGAAATCGGAAGCATGGCTAGCCTTCAAGGTGAGTTCTGTTTTGCTTGACGTGTTTTGAACACGCGTGCTGTGTTTTTTAGCAGATGAGATGGTTGAGACACTTTTCTTTGGCATCTAATCTTTTTAATAATCTGGCTTTTGAGTTCTTGTTCTCGTCCTTTTCAGTGCTACAGCTATGTTGTAATCGGCTTAATGGTACTATTCCCCCGGAAATGGGATCCTTGAAGAAGCTGAGCGTTCTTGCCTTGCAGCATAACAAATTATCCGGTGATATTCCTGTTGGCTTGGGCAATTTGCAGACCTTAAAGAGGCTTGACTTGAGCTTTAATCAGTTTACCGGTCAGATCCCGGTGAAAGTAGCTAACATTCCAGAACTGCAGGCTCTTGATGTACAAAACAATTCTCTTTCTGGACTTGTCCCTCCTGGTGAGTTCAGTTCCCCAGTCCCTGCTTTTCGTTCAGTGTTTTTCTTTTCCCTCCCTCTTTCAAACAATTGCTGTGACTTTGAATGATGAATCTTTCTCATTTAGCTTGTTTCCTAGGATTAACTGAAGTGTGTTTATGTATGTTGAAGCTCTGAAGAAATTGGAGGAGGGGTTTCAATATCAGAATAACACAGGTCTATGCGGATTTGGATTTCCTTTGCTTAGAAATTGCAACGGTCTCGATGACGCGAATGTCAATGATTTACAGCCCATCGGACTGAACACGAACAAGACTGTTCCGATCCCACAGACAGCAAATGTGAAGGCACATTGCAACCGACGCCATTGCTCAAGTCCATCGAAACTCCCACAAGCAGCTCTTGTTGCTGGGATTGTCTCTGTCACAGTCACATTGGTCGGTGCAGGACTTCTAACATCCTATCGATATCGTAGAGGGAAACAAAAGATTGGTAGTACAGCTGATGCTTCTGATAGCAGGCTTAGTAGTGACCACTCGAAAGACTTATACAGCAGAAGTGCATCTCCCCTCGTCTGCCTCGAGTATTCTAGTGGATGGGATCCTCTGGATGATGGCCGCTATGGAAATGGACTATCCCTGCAGGCGCCTAGGTACACCTTGGAAGAAGTTGAGTCGGCGACCCAATACTTTTCGGAGGTTAATTTGTTGGGAAGGAGCACCTTTTCATCTGTCTACAGAGGCATACTGAGGGATGGGACTCCTGTGGCTATCAGGAGCATCAATGTGACAAGCTGCAAATCGGAGGAAGCCGAGTTTGTGAACGGACTAAATTTGGTGACTTCGCTAAGGCATCAAAACCTCATTAGATTGAGAGGTGTTTGTTGCTCAAAAGGCAGGGGTGAATGCTTTCTCGTGTATGATTTCGCCCCCAAGGGTACCCTTTCGCAATATCTCGATTTAGAAGATGGAAGCATCCAGGTTCTTGATTGGCCCACGAGGGTTTCTATCATCAAAGGAACTGCTGAGGGTAAGTCTTACTTTCTTTTCAGATCTTAAAGAGAGCTTTCTGGTTTTCCTTTACTTCAGTTGTTGGAACTTTTTTCTCTAGCTTAATGCTTCTAAGTCTTTAAATTGAGAAGTACCAACTACCAAGCGCATTTACCCAGTTCATTAAGTTCTCTTGAAGTTTTGGACATTCACTTCTGGCCTTCTGGCTTCATGGGTGGCTTAAATTCTTCTGAAACCTAAAAATCTTGCACTTGGTTTTTTACTCAACAACTCATCAGGAGAAGCGTTTGAAACATCAGTGGGATGAATTGACTGGTCATTTCTGGACAAAGAGCCCCTCTTCCTGAATTCGTTTCCTGTCCAATCTAATGAGTAATCTTTGTATTTTATCCGAGCAGGTATCGGATACCTACACAGCAGTGAAGCCGACAGGCCTGCAGTTGTTCACCAAAACATATCTGTTGAGAAGATTCTCATTGACCAGCAGCTCAACCCACTGATAATGGATTCTGGGCTTCCAAAGCTTCTCGCCGACGATGTCATATACTCAGCTCTCAAGATTAGTGCTGCCATGGGTTATCTGGCGCCGGAGTACATTACGACAGGTCGTTTTACCGAGAAAAGCGATGTTTTCGCATTCGGAGTCATCATCTTCCAGATCCTCTCGGGTAAGCGACAACTTTCCAGCTCAATGCGGCTGGCGGCGGAGTCTTGCGCTTTCGAGAACTTTATCGATTGCAATCTGAAGGGAAACTTCACTGAACCTGAGGCGGCTATTCTCGGGAAGATTGCATTAGGTTGCACCAGTGAATTTCCCGACAGTAGACCTACTATAATCAGAGTGATCGAGGAACTAAATGATTGGCGCGTCCAGCATGGATGATTGTACATAGCCAATTTGCCCGAAGTTGCATCCATGGCGGCACCAATTTAACTGAATGAGTTATCAAGCTCAGCGGCGCGACGGGGCAATGATGTATGATCCCTGAAGAATATACAGTGTAATCTTGTCCTAATGTATAACAGATCAGCTTTAACTTATATGTACTTTTTCTGTTCACCTGAGTCATAATCATTTTCATTTTCCCTTTTGTTGTAAGTAGTTACCATTTGAGTTGGTATCCTGATTTCAAACCTATTAGAGCAGAACTATCCCATTCTCTCCAACATCGATACACAACGACAGACGGTTCTGCTCTCGAACTTAACTGCCGATACCGGAAGTTTCATCTCCTGGCTTTTTTCTTGAAGCTATTCCAAGGAGTGCCTCGTATGGCACTGCTGAAGTCCAGCTGCAGTGCCAGTCCTGGAAAGTCACATCTCTGGGGACAGCGATTCGATTCGGTCCCTATAGTCCTCCACGGTTCACAGGTTTCGCAAGCACCTCGGGCTGAATTACACTCAAACTTGGGATTTGCAAACTCAAGTAAGGTCCGATGAACGTCGGGTTTGAGATCGTGAGATCTTCACGCAGTTCTTGCACCAGATATACTGCCATGTTAGCGATTCTTTACTCTCCTAAGCCGATGCGAGCATCCGCTCTCGATGACGACGGTTACTACTGCTGCAACTTAGCATTGCATCTTGTTGGTTCGCTAGTGAAATGCTCAGTGAGCGAACGGGCAAATTGCTCTTGCTCTTCTTTTGTTTCCCCTGTTTCATGAAAATTTGGTTGGATGGGGCCGTGGACTCGGAGGGTTGGGCTGCGCAGAATGAAAGACATCAGAGATGATATATTCTCATATTATGTTCTTCTAAATGAGTCTACATTTATGGTTTTCATCCATCATCGAAGCACAATTTAAAGTTCCGTTTATTTTGTGAAAAATGAGTGATTTGAAAAATATATCTATCACTCCTCGAAATAATTGTCCAAAAAATTCCAAACCTATTGTACGATTATCAATTCAGTGCTAAACCTTTCGATTGTGCCAATTTAGTCCTAAACTTACTATCGATTCACCCAATTATTCAAACAATAGATTTATAACTAAATTGTCAAAACTTCAAAAGGCGTAAGATAAAATTGACATAATTGAAAAGTTTATGATTAAATTGGCAAATCGTCAATATGTTTAGGACTAAATTGCTATAATTGAATTGGCTACCGTATAATAGTTTTATGACTTTTTGAACAGTTTTTCCATCACGTCCCCAATAGGGAGCCGATTTAGCTGTTCCTTTTTTTTTTTTCTTCTCAAAATCATCCTTGTTTGTCAACCAAATTTCTAAAGCTCGGATTCGATCTCGGGTAGTCTCCAAGGTGCATCGTGCTTGATCCACAACAACGAACCCAAAGGCAGGGCCGCCACCCTCGGTTGCTAGGTTGCCGCTGCATTATTTTCCTTATCATTAAAATTTCATGTAAAATATTTTGGATCTCGTCCCCGAGATTAAGATCTAGCAATTCTTTCTAATCATGCTCCCTTAATCTTAACTTTTTCCAATTTTTCACTGATTAAGCTGCTTCACGAGCAAGGGGTTGCGCTCATTTAAGTGGCAAAATGTTAACGTACGTTCTGATATATACACGAGTCCTCTTATAGATCCTGAGAAAATTCAGTTGCCAAAGACACTGATCGTGAGATTTAATGACCAATTGACCATCACTGCCTACATGCATACGTATGCAATACGTATGTATACACGTATTATTTTAATAAAATGCATGACGAACGCGAAAATTTAAAAAAAAGAGAGAAGTAGTCACTTTCGGCCAGCACAGGCTCGTGTTATTCGAGGAAAAATATGAAACCAAAAAAAAAAATGTTCCAGCTTGTTTTTCACGCAAGGCACGAAAGGACAGTGGTGCTTGTGTCTGCATTGTCACCACTTGTCGGATTGTTTATTGTCAAGTTTAATGCAAATCATAATACTTCATAAGCAAAAGTCAAACCCTTCTCGACTAAATTAAGCAGCTAACTATGGTAAGGAAGAATTTTATTAGCTCATCGTTATTAATAGTTCCAAATTGTCGTATTCGGGTTAAGTTCACCAGATACGGGCATGTGATAAGGTCTAGAGAAACATAAATCTTTCTTTATTTATATGATCGCCGCCTTCCCTTTTTTAGTTTCCTTCTTGTGCAATAACATCAAGTAGACTGCAATGCCAAATTTTGCGGTAAAATTGTCTAACAAGTCCTAATCTATAGTATTGGCATCATGCGGTTCTAAATCTTTCAATTGTGTTAATTTAGTCCCGAACCTTTTGACATTTTGTCAACATTTGGGCATCATACGTGATATGACTAACGCCGACATATATAACTTCTAATTTTTTAAAAAATATTTCAAAAACTTTTTATGGATTCTTATTGTTTCTTTCAATATTTTCTTTTCTTTCTTTTTGCTTCATAGGGCTAGCGTGGCCGTTGGCAACCTCCGCCGGCTCCCGGGCGAGGGGCGCAAAGCCCTAGTTGGTCACGGGCGTTGTGAGCCCTCACCTCATTGGAACTAGTGAGGGTGTCGCGAGCCTTCTTTCACCCTTGCTATGGCTAGCGAGGGCCCGGGTGAGGGTCGTGGTGCCTTCGCCACCCACAACAAGGGCTTCATGGTCCTTGCCCTATAGCCGGCAAGGGTCGCTAGCCCTTGCCTAGTGGCGAGCAAAGGTCTCTAGCCCTCGAAAAATGTCCGGCGGCCCAAGTGAAGAATAAAAAGAAAAGAAAAAGAAAAAAAGAAATTAATAAAATATGTGGAAAATTTTGAAAAATAAAAAAAATTGTTACTTTAGCGATGATTGTGCCAAGCGGGATTGCCAGATAAACTGGTACACCATGTCGTTGATTTTCAATCAAAATTAGTCAGATAGACTACATTGATAATTTGTTGAAATGTTCAAGACAAATTTGGTAATTTTTAAAAGGTTTAGGATCAAATTGACACAATTAAAAAAAAATGACTTAAGATGGAATTGACTGTTGTATAATAGGTTTAGGACTTTTTGGGTAATTTTTCCTAAAATTTGTAGGAGTTTCAGAAGTTCATGCGGTTGACAGTCTCGAGGTTTCGAAGTCACCAAGCAAGAAAGGAAAACAAACCGTCAAATGGACAATACATGCATAAACCATCAAACGGACAAGCCAAGTGATAGTGAGTGAACCAGTAAGTCAAATCTGACCAAAAAAAAAAAAAAACCAGTAAGTCAATGGATATATAAATATAAATATATATATATATATATATATATATATATATATATATATATTTATGTGTATATGTATGCATGTATCAAAATCTCCATTAGACAGGTGAGGCAAGTATAAGAAATAAAGAGACGTACAAGAAAGATGAATGTTGGCAATAGATTGAATCGAACAAGTTGCCCTAGTTGCGAGGGAAACACTGCCTCCATTTGAGGTTTAAGAAGAACCACTTAGGGTTTCGTCCAGGTGGTTCCCCTCTGCAGTCCTTCACGTGAGGTTGAAGACACAAGGGGAACATACCAAACAAGAAGCCTGTGAAAATCTTGCAAGCCTGCTATACGCGACTCGAAAGGGAAGGGTTTACCAACTTTACCAGTCAAACCCTTGTGTTATCTTTACATTTATACCTAAAAAAAAAAAAGAGAGGAGAACTCCTTTAAATTTCCAATTCTAATATCCACGAAAAACATCGGTACTATAATGACCTGATGTTCGGATAGTCCGTTCATTTGCCAAACAGGTTACAACATCGAACATTATCTATGTTATTCCGCCTTGGCTCGTACGTATCGATCTCATCCGTACCGAGTAGTTTCTCTGTTCTTTTCTCTAATAATTAAGAGACAGATAAGGGAAAAGGAGGAGGAGGAATAGTATAAACCTTGGCATCGTCAGCGATTAGGTTAGATGTACTAGTCAACCAATGTGGAGGCCAACTCTCACTTGGACTAAAGTTACAATTGATAACAGAAAAACAAAAACATTATCATTAACATGTTTCGTACTGCGGCCGGGATCCTCCCACTACGGACGAAGACCGCATCATCCGCCATTTGAAAAATCTGTCTTATCTCCATCCCCATCTCCATTTGTTGCTTTGACTTTTTCCTCTCATCTTCTGGACCTTCCATGCCGTGTTGCTTCGGTTCTCCTTCGTCTTGCTTGGCTGAAATAGCCCCTGGTTTCCTCCTGGAATCTCGAAGAGGCCACTCCTCCTTGCGTAAACGGTGGTTTCCACACGGAAATCATTAGCGTCACCCATTTTAAAAGTAATAGAAAGAGGGAGCAATCGAAATCGATTGGCTTGATGACGCAAAAAAAAAAAAAAAAACACAGACCAGCTTCCTCAGTCCCACACATGCATTGAACCCCACAAAGATCTCGAAGATAAGTCAACATTTGGTGCTGCTGCACTTGGTTCCCAAATTTACATTATGCTCGCACTTAGAGACAAGAAAGGTTTCGTCATGGCTCCACTTGTTTCAAGAAAAATGACGGATTTCGTAAAATTTTCACAGAAAACGGTCCTCTTGTGTCGCTTACGAAAGTGAATGAACACCAAATCTTCTCTTTTATTGGCTATGAAAATATTTAGGTATAAACTGTTGTCGTCGGTAATGAAAATATCTTTCATCAACTAATTATTTCAAATGATGTAAAGCGATCATTCTTCGGAAGACATTTTTCAAATTATTCATTTTTCGCGAAATAAACGGAGCCCAAGATAAATAATTTCTTTTGCTCCTAAAGATTAATAATGACCCATGAGCCTCGACTCTCGAAAGGGACATTTTATTCTTACAAGCGAAAGTGCACAAGCTTTATGTTGTAAAAGCATGGTCAGAAAAAAACACGAGTTGTTGAACATTTGGTCCATTTAGGGCGAAAATTCAGAGCTTCGCTAGATAAAGAAAGATTTGACTTAATGAAGAGGAGAAAATCTACATTTTAAGTTTGGAAAGGTGCAGAGAGATATAAGGAATCATCATCCGAGAAGTTAGAGATTCTGATTATTTTCTGGTTGCGACTTTTGTCCATCGTTTATAGTCATACCTTTACAGCAATTTGATGGGGAAAAGTTACGATTGAAACCGTCTTTTGGGTTTGCTTTGTTATCCACAGATATAGAGATTATAAGAGAAAGGAAAGATGAAATCCACTAAAACATATTGTGTTTAGATGAAATGGTAGAAAATCAGGGCAGGCGGCGACGCCACTTCTCTGTTATCTTGTCGTGATAAAGATGAAATCCCACTAAATGATCTTTGGTCAAGTGATAGAAATCCATGGATAGTGGACGCTTTATGGTCCAAGTACTTCGTACAAATTTAGTCTGTGCACCCGTTCTCACACCTGAAAACAAAGTCATAGACTTATTATAGGTCAACTAATTCAATACTAAATCTTTTAATTGTGTCAATTCAATCCTAAATCTTTTAATTAAGTTAATTTAGTCTTAAATTTTTTGAAGTTTTGCCAATTTAGTCCTAAACCTTTTGAAATCTTGCCAATTTAGTCATAAACCTATTATTGGTAGAAAAGACTACAGTGATAAATTATCAAAAGGGTTACGACTAAATTGGTAAATTATCGAAAGGTTTAGGAATAAATTGACACAATTGAAAGGTTATGACCGAATTGGCAAAACGTCAAAAAGTTTAGGGCTAAATTAGCACGATTGAAAGTTTTATGGCTGAATTGGCAAAACATCAAAATGTTTAGGATTAAATTAGCACAATTGAAAGCTTTAAGATTGAATTGGCAAAATTGTCAAAATGTTTAGGGATTTTTTGGAAAATTATCAAAAAACAGTTGAATGAGGTGAATAAAAGTCTGTCCTTTTCTTTTCAGCAATCACGTTTGTAGCCCAACTTCTTTTACGGCTAAGTTGGTGTTTGTGGAAAAAGAAGAAGGTGCAAGCAGAACCACAAAGAGATTAGACACACCATAGTTTGCAAAGAGATATATATTGGAAAATCTCAGCACTCTGAGCTCAATTAGCCTAATCTTTCAAGCAACACCCTTCAGTTTAGGGTTTGTTCATCATGAGAACCTTCTTTTCTATAACTACTAACCCCTCAATACCAAAGACTTTTCAGAAAGTTTCTGTTTTCTTGAAGGAAATGATGTTAGCTTGCATTTGAGAATGTTTCTTTTTCGATATGTGTCTAGGGTTTGTTTGGAAATGGCAGCAACAGGGAAGGAGCAGCGTTTGCTTATGTGAATATCCAAAATATTAAATGCTCTTGTTGCTGCCGTAACATAATGATAGAGATAGCAAAGTTATAAAGATCAGTGCACAAATCTTGCACGGACATCTACCCTTTATTTTCAAGCTCAAGACTGGCTTGTATTTTTCAATCCCATATTGTAAGAGGGAAAAGTACAACAAAAAAAGTCCTAAACTGTTCCAAACTTTTTAATTGTACTAATTGAATCCTAAGCCTTTTGACGATTTGTTAATGTGGTTACCCGGTCAATTTTCGCTGACATAGACGCCGACCGTCCTGCGTGGCACGATCGGCGCCGATGCGGACAAATTTTAAATATCATTTTTGAGTTTCTCAGTATTTTATGAATTTCATTTTTCTTGGTGAGGGTCACGACATCCACGTCTGATCTAGGCAAGGGCATTAGGCTCTCACCCAAATCCAAGCAAGAGCAACGAGGCCATCGCTCAGATCCGGCAAGGGCGTCGTACCCATGGATGGCGAGGGGTGGAGGCCCTTGCCCATACCCATTTGTGGCCGGAAAGGGTCGGCCTAAGAGGTCGCCGGCCGATAGTTCGGAAAAAGAGAGAGAAAGGAACAACAATTAAAAAGAAAAGAAGAGCAAAAAGTTAAAAAAAATTGAAAAAAAAAAGTTTTTCACGTCAATGCCGGCTATGTCACGTACGACAACCGATGTTCATTTCAACGATTTTTTGCCAATTTTGGATGGATGGACTACATTTGCAAATCCTTAAAAGGTTTAGTTATCAACCGACACAATTGAAATGTTTATGACTGAATTGGCACAAATGCAATAAGTTTAGAATTTTTTCGATACTTTTCCCTATTATAAGATCGAACCACATATTGAAATTTTGATGGTTAACCGATTGTCACCAAGATAAATTAGGTCGTAGACGTAGATGATTGGCAGGATAATGCGAACAAGGCAAGCAAACAGTTCAGCGGAATGCCATTCTAGTGATAATCTCGTAAGACGAGGGCATTTTGTTCGCGTAGATTTTGCCTGCCGCCGGTCCACGATGGGACGGAAATTTTTAATGATGTTTTTAAAAACCAATTTGTGCAGTGCAACCCTGCAAAAACCGAAAACAAAACAGGCAGCTGCGATTAATGTAATGGCAATCCACACGTTGAATTTGTCGGCGCATTGTCAACGGCCACCAAAAACCTTTTCTGGGACTATTCCTGTCCGAATATAAAGTCAGAACTCGCACTGCTTTTCCCATTACCACTCTGTTTTGCTTGATCGTGAAGCAAACCACAAACTCAAAATTTATTCCAAGAAGAAGAAGAAGAGGAGGAGGAAGAAGAAGAGATGAAGCTTATCTGGTCTCCGGAGATGGCTTCGAAGGCTTACATCGATACCGTCGCATCTGTAAGTATTTCTCTCTTGCAACTTATTGTCGTGAAGTGTTATCTCTTTCGTTGATTTGTTTTCTGATCTTGTGCTTTTACAGTGCAAAAAGCTGCACAAAGAATCGGGTGTTGCCGAGCTAGTTTCGGCCATGGCTGCGGGCTGGAACACGCGTCTTATAGTAGAGACGTGGTCGAGCGGCGGAGCCACTGCCACAAGCATCGGCCTTGCAGTGGCAAGCCACCACACTGGGGGAAGGCATGTATGCATAGTCCCCGATCATAAATCCAAGTCTGAGTACATGGAAGCCCTGGGGGAAACCGACGAGAACGTGGAAGTGGTGGTTGGAGAACCGGAGGAGGGGGTGGAGGAGTTGACGGGAATCGATTTCATGGTAGTAGACTGCCGGAGCAAGGATTTCGACAAGATCCTGAGGTCGGCTAAGTTGGGTGCTCGAGGGGCAGTTTTGGTGTGCAAGAACGCAAGCTCAAGGATGAGTTTGAGCTTCCGCTGGCGAAGCGTCCTCGATGCGGGGTCGCGCCGCCTTGTGCGCTCGGCGTTTCTTCCCGTGGGCAGAGGCCTGGATATTGCCTATGTTGCAAGCATCAGTGGGAGCTCGAGCACTAGCAAGGGCAAGAGCCGGTGGATCAAGCATGTCGATCAGAAATCAGGGGAGGAGATTGTCATAAGGAAATGAATTTGATATGGGCAGTGATTTGGGTTTCTTATCCTTGCCTTTTTTGTGTTTGTACAGTCTTAACTAGCTACAGATTTAGCTGGACATATTGTTCATGAGATTACTGAAACCAGCGCAGAAAATTTCTCCACATATCAACAAATGAACAGAGATGCTTTCACCCACCGTCTAGCTAGAGCATCATCGCACTAATCAAAAAGAAAGATCCAGACTGAATTTTTCATCGATCACCGGAACAGAAGAAAAGTATCAACATAAGTCTCAAGCAATCTCTGCTGACTTTGTTTATGAAGTAGCCCCTGCGAAATTTCACAAACAACGGTGAAGGACTATATATATGTCTAATAGAAATTAGAATTCTTCCAGCAGCTTGATCATGGAGGGTGTTAGAGCGGCCTAGTTAAACAATCTGTAGCTCTGATTCTTTATCTTCACGAAGTTACCGCAAATGGGTACCTGCTAATCAGCTACATGAAACACATCCATTGCTACTATTCTCAGATGGTTGCTGAGAACATCGACGAATCAAAAGGGGGATTCTGTCCATCAGTTTGTGTGTCAATCCCAGCCGTCTCTACTTCTGCGAAATGCCTTTTTATCTGAGAGCGCCTTCTTACTCTTCAAGCGTTTCTGCTCTCCAATAGCAGCCCTTTCATGCAGAACGACTTTAGAAATTTGTAATGAGTCAGGACATTTAAGTGAGAAACCATACGAGTGAAATGACTCACATCTTGGCAATCTTCTTCTTCTGCTCTTCTGAAGGAGGTGGTGGGACGTATGAAGCGGCATCAATAATTGCCTGCTTGCAACATCCAAATATAAAACCAAATTAAATCAAAAGGTGATCTAAGAATCCAACAACTGAATATATTTAAGAGGAAAAACAAATAACAGCTGACTGCACACCCAGACCAAGTGCTTTCACTCGTGAAAAATGTGGATTAAGTGATCAGAAGACAAAACGTTGAGTAGCGTATCATCACCGCACATGAATATGAAACTAGCTTCAATTTTTCGTACCTGTAGCTTTCCTAGAGCATCATCAATGTTCCCCCTGCACAGAAATAAAATTGTCAACCGGCTGCCGCACTAAGTGGCAAAACCAAAAATATGTGGACAAAAGAAGGAACTGACTTCTGAGTTCGAGTTTTCGTTGAAGAGATCACAATTTCACCATCCTTATTGATCCGATTCTTTTCCTGTTCGGTAGACAATATGCAGAAAGAAGAAAGAACAGTTAGGGACGATAGCTTTTAATTAAATATCTGAGAAAAATTACACATTTCCAAGCGTCGGTCATTCTAAAGACTGAAAATGCAATATGTAGTAATATTGCTATATATATCCTGCACAAAATCAGCTAACCAAAAACAAGAGCACACCACAGAAACAGACACCACAGGGACAACTACTCCACCAGACAAGAGGAAAATATATATGGAGAAATATCTTGCTCGTGACATCCTCTTAGCCCCTGTATCGGGAGGGATTATTGTTCAACATGTGAGATTCCATAGAAAAATCTGTTACATAAAGCTCAAGAGAACATTAAAGCAACCGACCATTTGCATTATCCTCTCCCTAATCCTGCCACTTAGCCAGTATGCATTTTTCACATTGAAGCGCATGTCAACCTTAGTATTCACTGTCAATTGGATCAAGAAAAACAGGTGTTAGTGGAAGGTATCGTCAGAGAGAGAGAGAGGGAACGTGAGAGAGAGGTACAAGGAAATGACACATGAAGGAGAAGGGAGGAAAGAAAAGGAAGGAAAAGATCAGACCTTTGTTCACATTTTGGCCTCCTGGACCACCACTTCTTGCAAAACTCACGGTGACATGGTCTGGCAAGAAATGAGAAAGAAACTAATACCTTTAAGGTTCTTTGATCGATTAAGAAATCTAGCATTAGTAAATCACGAAAATTTTTCATATCTAGCAATAACTTCATCAAAATGCTACTTTCTACAACTTAAGCGCAATTATTCATACATGCTTACACTTCTGTAGCAGGATATGAAAAGCAAACGACATATGCAAGTGCAGTGTTCCTTATGTATTTGTTCCCTTCAGTGGCAGGAGAAATGACTGCAGGGAAGCCCGAGAACAAGCACAAGCGTACTATGGAATCCAAGAAATCACAATCAGGCAAAGGAAAAACACCTAATACTATTTCCCTAAAAAGCTCCTTCACAAAACAACATAAACTGCTGGATAAGGTGCTCTCCTCATTAACCCGGACCAAAGGAAATCTGCCCACTGGCTGAATGTGCACTGGGAGCTGAAAGCCCAACTCACTGTCTAAAAACAACATAAACTGCTGGATAAGGTGCTCCAGATGAGGAGTCATATAACTTTGTGAAAACAGCCAAATCACTGCTACTTCATTCACAGATAGCACAAAATTAGATTATCACAGGATATAGTATGAATGCTGTCCGTATGTAGTCATTTTACACCTGATCCAAGAAAGAAGGCCAATGAACCAGCTTGAAAAGCATTTGCCCACCCATAACATTTGCATAAGACTTTTTGAGAAAGATAACAGATAAAAAGGGCTAGAAATCCATTCTTTCCCAAACAAACAGGGAAATCATAGATCAATTCCATAAGCCATATCCACTCTCAAAACCATGCACCAACATTAATAAACACTGAACGAAAACGCAACTTCATGAGGACTCAACCGATTAAGGGCAGAGACAATATTGGTCTGCATCAAGGTAGGGAATATGCAAGAGATTCACTCATCTAGCTGTGATGCATCAATGTCAACGAATTGCCGGCGACACCAACTATAAACAACATAAGTATGCTCTATAAGCCTCTGTGCGGCTGATATAGGGAGTAAGCTGAAAACGAAGGCAAAAGGAGACAGGCAATGTATCCTGTTATTATGAGCATTCAAAGAACACAAAATGAACCCAAAACACCTATCGGCCATCAGCGGCACGGGCATATAAACTCTTGGGCAGTCTTTGCTGATATAAAGAGATTAAGAGGGCGAAGGAAAACACTCCATTCAGTGATCATTCAGCAAATTTGACAAAAATGCAGAGCTGTCGACATTGCCGCGTGGAACAAGAAAAGAGAAGCTGTTACCAAAGTTGCAGAATCGTCCGAACACAAAGGAACACGCACAGAATCAAAGAATTCATCGAGCTGCTAAGCCAGCCAATACCTGCCTAAACGCTCCTAAACTATTTTATCAGCAATTGTAACCAAACAGGAGCTTCAACAAACCGGAAGAAGCAACAGAAACGCAGCCACGCACCGAGCGTTATTTTCGGGGTGGGCTCGTCCCCGGCAGAGAGAGCTCGCTCCTCGGCTTCCTGCAGGAGCTGCTGGACCTGCGCGAGCCGAGAGGGGGCCTTCTTCTCTCCGGCGCCTCCCGACGCGGCGCAGCGTATCCGGGTGAAGCTGATCCCGCGCTGCGCGCACCGTAGCGTGGCGCCGAAGCGGGGCGACGGAGGTCGAATCCTCCAGATGGCTGGCAACGGAGACAGGGGCTGAGCGAACATCTCTCGGAGGAACATGGCCGTCGTCGTCCTGATGACCGCCATCTCCGGCTCCGACGAGGCCCCGGATCGGAGCAAGCAAGTGCGGGCAGCGTCCGTGCGTATGCGATTCGAGTTTTCAGTGTTACTGGCGATGGGAGACGGTAGGGAAGAGAACCGTTGGCCTGTGGGGGCTGGGAGTGGGAAGCGGCTCTGGTTCTTCGTGGCCAGAAGAAAAATTCGAACTTCAAAAGGAGTCGACTCCTAGCCGGACACAAAATTGTAGCATTGAGTCGTGATATTTGTGGTCGTCCGCTTTGGCCCCATCTCGTCATAGAAACACGACGCCGCCCCGTAAGATTGGATTACGGACCGACCATTCTACACCCCCCGAGTCATACGAGGTTTATCATGCGCTTTCACCGGCGCAGATGCGATGCGGTGTTTTATATTTGTTTGGAAAGGACGTCTCGCTTGGAGTCCCCCTTCACTCATGTGCACCAAAATTTCCGCCGTTCGCATCCATGATTCGATTCATTTTCCCGTCAAAATCTCTTATTGATAGCGAAAAACAAAGACGCTCGGCGCCTCTGACATCAGATATGTTTGGATCCGTTCGCATGCCGTGCCCATACAGTTGAGAGCTCCACATACAACTCGATAAGGAGAAAAGATTGGTCTGAAAACTTCAGGAGCTATTTGAAGTACTGTTCACTTGAAAAGAGGGTGGCGTTCGCAAAAAATGCCGGGACAGATAATTTCATCTTCGGCCAAATGAAGGTTTATATCACCCAAAATCAAATGTCACCTGTTTTTCTTGACAACATTAGGAAGCGCCATTACTTGAGAGAGAGAGAGAGAGATCCTCTTAAGAGCAAAAAACTGGGAGGAGCAGAAACACAGCTAATGCCATCCCTGGGACTCGCAAAGCAGAACTCTCGATTTATTGCTCCAATTACGAACGTGTCAACAATGACTAGGCTGATAAACTGCAGGTGTACGTTAGACCGCAAAAGCCTCCATCTTATGAGCATGTGTACGTTAGACCGCAAAAGCCTCCATCTTATGAGCATGTGTACGTTAAACCACAAAAGCCTCCATCAATGAGCACCCACACATGCTCATAAGATGGACTACAAAGCTCCCTGGTCTTGAGCCAAAGACCTAAGCTATCCTTTTACATTTCGGCCAACTGCTATCCAATAAATCCTAGTCCAAGAAAGTCATCTGTCTCTCACATCCTGCTTCCACGGACAAACATATCCAATCTTATACAAGACAAGGTGATTGATTTAACTTTTAACATCCAAAAAAGAGCATTCGAGAACATTTGGCATTACAACCACGCCTATCGAATCATACACGTATTACCATTAAGCATTATGAGAAAAAGGTAAATGATCTCTGCCTTATGCGAATTTCTATTCGGCAAGTCCAAAATATGCGAATCTACGTGGCAAGGGTAAAGGAGGGCCACAACAAACGAAAACGATTCAATCTCCTTATCCTCTCGGTTTTCCATGGGAGAGGCCGGCCTTTTCGCTGGCATTTGCTTTCATTCTTCCAGCATTTTGCCTCTGAGAAGACTCTGCTCGTTCCCTCCTATCAGATGTCACCCTCTGCGTGGGCAACGATTGCTGAGTGGACGGAAGCGCCCATCCTCCATGGCTTGAGGGTCCTTGTTGAGTGGACGGAAGCGCCCATCCTCCATGACTTGAGGGTCCAATCTGACCAACTCCTCCTAAAATGCATTCGGTTTTACCAATATACAGCTTAAAACCATATTTGCAGGAAACGCAAGGTATGAATCAGGAGTCAAGACACACAAAGTCACAAAGCATCATCAAAGGCCTAAGTATCATGAAAAACAACAGTAAAACCTGTGGCAATCAAAAGCAACTACACCATCATGCACAAAAATGAACGAGTGACTTGAGTTAGCATTAAAACCTGCCACACACTCAATTTTCGGTGCTTGTAGAACAAAGGAAACATAGAAAGAGCTTCTTAAAACAGCTTATTGTCACGTTTGGTTAGATAATTTATGCGCTTAGACGATGGGAACCTGTCTAGTGCCCCATTAGCTATCAAGCAAACTCAAAACCCAAAAAAAAAAAAAAAAAAAAAACAAAGGACAATAGGTTAAAAGGATCATCTCACCTTAGCCCACCTCATGAGTAGTAAGAAATTGAAACATGGATTCTTTGCTTGTCATCACACAATATGCAGCCGGGAAAAAAAAAATATATCTCACAGTAACACTCACCTCGTCCAACATGACCATCGAAATGCTCACTCCAACCAGGCAAATGCTGTCTAGCACTTCCCTTCCAGGCTTGTTCAAATTGAGGCAGCTCAACTAAACAGTCATGACGTGACATATATGAGCTATATGAATGACCCTTTTATAGGAATCTAGCATCCAACAAAATGTTCCAAAATGTTTCAATACCTTCATTTAGGTTGTGCAGAGTCTGCATGGTATTCACCTTACCATCAGGAGTAAGCTTCCTGGTAAGTGAATGGCCCTGCAGTAAAATCATAATATTAAGATACATCCAAGTATTATCATAATATGTGACATCTTAGCTTATGGCACACGAGGTAATGAGACCAACACTAAGGCATTCGGCAATACCTTATTATGGAGTCCCCTGGAAACTCTATGAGTGGCTTGCCTAGTTGCACTATCAGCTTCTTTCCTATCCTCAAATGTCAACTGTTTTGTAACAAGGCAACCACTGAATTAGACCATTCCATAAGTTCAGTTTGTTGCTATAACAGGTACTCATACATACCCCATCACTGCCCGTCCTTCTAGTCATGGATGATGTATGATATGCACCATTTGCACCACCATAAGTGACAGTAGAGCTCTGAAAGGCGAAACTGTGATTCTGTGGCTGCATCTGTCTCTCAGATGGCCTCTCTCTGGAGCCATTCCAATAATGCAGCTGCTTGCTTGTCCTCTCTGCCAGGACAAACAGGGCAATCACTTAGAGCATTTCACAATTTCAAACACGCAATTAAGAGATGGACATACCTTCATCATCAGGACCCTCAACACGAGGCATCTCACTTGACCTCCCATGCTTTCTTGGGTTCTCCTTCTTCTCATTGTCCGCTTCTTCCTTGTCATCATCAGAGTTCACTTCTTCAATAATGGGTCCTCTTGACATTCTCGGTTCTGGAGGATGATGCTCCATCAAAGCAGATGGATGCATGTTCATGAAAGGAGGCATACTCATGAAAGGACTTGCAGTTGGACGAAATATGCTCGAGTCAAACAGGCCCCCCCCAAATGGTTGTGTAAAGAAAGGGTCATCAAATGGGTCTCTTCCTCCAAAGAAGCTAGAAACTAAACTTCTCTGACCACCGAAGCTTCCAAAATCAGCAAAAGGGTCACCAAATTCAAAAAAAGGATTTCTACCACCTCTGTTACCCTGCATCTTGCAAGTGCTAGACCCCTGCAAAAAACAAGTAGAATCCAGAATTTAGCAAGCATTTCAAGCAAAAAATCCTGTAATGACAAAACATATAGGCCACCTAACTCAAAAGAGCTTTTGCAAAATTGAAGAAAGTAAAAGATAACAAAAAAAGCAAAGAAAACAGAAGGACAAATTCCTGGATTAGAGAATTTGATACTGCATTATAGAAGGAGAATAGCAAACAGCTCATAAACTCTCTGCACATCTTAAAAAGGTGTAGCTGCTCTTCCAAATACTACCCATCAGCACCAATAACCACCAACAAGGTAAAAGGTATAACAACAAATACAGATCCCCCACAGGAATGAAGCCATGAGGGAAGAGCAACTATCATATCAGAGGAAAAGGAAGGTTAAGCCAATCAGGGGAAACATCCCGCCAAAAATAAACCAAAAACAAAAGGAGCCTTTTCTAATACACGAGACGCATTTCAAAGCTTAAACACCGGTAACAGTGATATGAACAAGTGTGGCTCTCTGGCATCTTGCCGAAACCTCACCGACATGCCTGGGAACCATTAACTCGGCAAAGCAAGTGAGGTATGGTGAGTATCATTGGCGCCTAACACCGTAACAAAAGTCACAGATGCATTTTGAATGGACACGGTGCCAACATGTTCAACCATCCACTTGTCCAATACGGACCACACGAAGAGAAAGAACCCAAATTAACACAAAGATCAACAGAAAAGGAGCCACATAAATCTCGACGACAACACGATCTCAATATCAACCACATCAGGACGATCTTCGGCATTTGAAAGATACTGAGAACTAACAGGATAACTAAAAACTCTCTCTCTCTGTCTCTGTCTCTCTCTCTGTCTCTCTCTGTCTCTCTCTCTCTCTCTCCCACAAGTAAGTCATAAAGCATGGGCCTCGTGAATAATGCTAATCGAAAAACCGCCATGAGAGCAGCCTGCACCTCGCAATCCAATCCATAGACGAACCGCAAACACATTTCAATCCGAAAGGAACGTATAACATAGACGAAATCGTCCCAGCAAGACACTTCGCGGGACGAAACTAAACAGAGGATCGCCGATGAAACAGGCAAACGCCGACCGATAAGGCGTGCCGTCATAAGTCGAGTAATCGCAGGAAAGACCCAGAAATTCACAAGCCGCTCGAGAGAAGGAGAGCGATCATCGGTTGCTGAAACTCCCGGCTGGCAAATTCAAACCGGTACAGAGAAAGACAGAGATTACCTTCTTCTGCTTCAGGACAGGGAGTTGTGTAGTGGATTGAGAAACCCTAACGCCTTTCAGATGCTTCGATACGGGAAATTTCGCCCAATTGCAGAAGAATCGCAAGCCACAGCGTGAAATCACCGACTCGAAGTTTAGAAAGAGAGATTAGAGAGAGAGAAGGTCGCCGAATTTAAGAAAGATCGAGATACTCGAGGAGGACTCACGAGGCAGCCAGAACACGTGTCCTGTCATCACAGGTTGGTAGTGATTTACTTTTCTCTCCTCTTTCGTAAAATGCATATTCGCACCCCGTATTTTTGCGATTTTCTGGGTCAGCCCCGGGAAATCAAATTGTCAAGCTTTTAACCTCCCTTTTCCTAGATTTTAATTGCTGTTGCATTCGACCCTTTACTACAGTGACATTTAGTGGGTGAGCATGGTTTCGGGATAAAATCGCAAACCGGAGAACTAAATCGGTGTAAACAAGGCAAGCTCTAGGGTATGCATCATAGGTTCGATTCCAAAAATTAGGGAATTGATTTTGACAAATAAGTTTCGGGTTTAGTTAGAACTTTGAAATTAAGCCTTTATGTTTTCTTATTCTGTGTTTGGTGCGATCCTGCGATGTTCCAGGACGTTCGATGATGTGTGTAATCTGAAACCATTAGTATAAGTTTTCATTTCTAGCGATATAGTTCACGGCTAAGTGAACAAGACTCCAACGATCAAGTAGATAATTAGTGACAAGGAGGAGGGGGTTTGGCGACGGCAAGTTCTCCATAGTACTAGCAGAAACATTGCATAGGATGTTGAGACAAGTTTCCCCCATGTGCATCGAATGATTAGCTTTATTCAATGGCCCTGAGCAGGCGATGACAATACACTTAAACCAATAACGACCTCCTGCCGGTCACAACAATAAAAAAGCGAAAAAGGCACAATAATAATAAAAGTTAAAATATGCCGATAAGGCCACATAGGAAGGCTAGCAGTACACGTTCGAACGAAGACCCTTCCTGATACGTGTCGCTGCCGCATTCATAACTGAATACGGTGAAGCCAGTGCCGTCAGCTCCGACAGAGACGATTGCAAAGAGAGACGATACGGTAAACACTATAAGCTTATAAGCAAGTACCATCTTTGGATCTTTATGATCTGTTTTTGCGCAATCTGTGGTGATGTATACAGCGGGAAAGCTCTCTCATGGGCTTATCGTGTCTCGGGCTTTACATTGATCAAATGCGGGGTTTATGCGATTTTGCCGGCACTAGATGTCCTTGTACATTTGTCTCCACATGCACGTTCAAGGTGCCGCCGCCATCGTGCTTCGAGCGAAACTGATCAAGGTCTGGCCAGGATTGGAATCTGCGACACGAACGAGATCCACCGAGAAGAGGACGAAGTACGATGATTGCATTGTTTCCAACGAGGATCATTTTTTAGCTCACCGATGAACATAACCATAAGTCAAAATTAGTCGAATGGATTTTATTGACAAAACATGAAAATATTTAGGATCCAATTGATACAAGTAAAATGTTTAGAATTGAATTAGCATGAGTGCAATAAACTTACGGCTTTTTATTTGAATTGATGGTGGCATTAACAATATTGATAGAGGAGGACGTCTACGATGAAAAGGCAATGTTTTGATCAATAATCATATCTAAGCTCACCAATGACATAATCGAACGCTCTTTATGGGCAATTTTGCTGCTTTATATGAATCGATAGTGATACACATAGTTAACCGTTTGTTGTTTGTTTTTATACTAGAGGTAGATATCGGGAGAAGCACACTATAATTGCCAAAAACTATAGACGGTGTATTTAAATGTCAAAAGTTTCAAAACAATAATTTAAGTGCCAAAATCACGGAAAAACGATCACTTAGTGCCATGTCCAATCTGGTTGGCCGAAAATCGTACGTGACTTTTTATTTATTTATTAATATTTGATCTGACATGTTTTGTCGGAAAGTCCATGTGAACTTTTAACTTGAAGAATAAACTAAAATTTTTTAAAACAATGAATTAAAGTTAAAAATAAGCTAAAAATTAAAAAAAATAAATAAAAGAGGGGGGCCCGGGGGCCCTTATTCAAGCAACAAGGGTTGCCGAGCCCTACCTAGTGGCCGGCAACCCCTCCGACCCCGGCAAAGGCGAGCCCTCTCTCGTTAATATTTGAGCTGATGTGGCTCGCTAGAAAGTCCACATGGACTTCTAACCTTAAAAATAAACTAATTTTTTAAAATAAATTAAAAATAAAAATAATCTAAAAATATGAGGGGGGAGGGGTGGTTCTTGTTCAAGCGGCGAGGGCATGCACTACCCACGTCGGTTATTGAGTATGGGAATGGTCGATGGGGGTTGCTGAGCCCTAGCCGGTGGCCAGCGACCCCCATTGACCTTGGCTAGGGCGAGGCCTCAACCTTACAAAGCTGGAAAAAAAAAAACACGTAGGGTTTTTAATCGAGCAAATCGGACTTGGCATTTAAATAATCGTTTTTCTTTGATTTTGACATTGAAGTGATCGTTTTGAAACTTTTGGCACTAAAGTGAGTGCCGTACACAACTTTTGACACTTATAATATACTTCTCCCGTAGATATCTCACCAATGACTTTAATATAGTGGAGGTAAAGTTTCTTGTCATTATAATCTACTTCCTAGCTAAATATTCTGATTAGCGTGTGCATACATGTGTACTAGTTTCTCTATACACGCATAGCGCGCCAATCTTTTGTCGTCGGTATTCTTTTTGTCTCTTACCAATACAAATTAAAATTTGTCAACCTGAAAAAGAGTTCAATATTTTTTCGGGAAATTCTGCTAACCCAAATAAACAAAATATGAAAAAATTCATATAAGGACTCGAAGTGAAGTCATTTTCTCAAAAAATGGCCCAAAGTAGATCTAACTGCCTAACGTGGCTAAGCCGGTCTCAATAAGGGCCTGAACTCGCTAGTCGGCCAAATACTCGCATACGTGATTTTTCGGGGAACCGAAACGGGGACTCTTTTGTGAAAATTTCAAATAAAGACCCAAAGTGTCCTTATTTTCTCAAATAAGGGCCTAAAATGAACATTGTTTTAAATTGGCTTGAAGTGGTATAAAATTTTCAAATAAGGGCTTGAGTGACCATAAAGTGTCAAAAAAGGGGTCTAAAGTGAACTTTATTTTAAATTGGCCTGAAGTGATACAAAAGTTAAAAAAAAAAAAAAAGCCTGAGTGGCATGTGGCAATAAAGTGTCAAAAAAGGGCCTCACCTCAATGATACATTCGTCATTTTAGTATTTTGATTTTTTTGTTCTTTTTATATTTTTTAAAAATTAAAAAGGCAAAAAAAAAAAGGGGGAGGGCTACCCCTCCTTCCTGTGGCCGCCGCCCCACTGCCGGTGGGGCGTTGTTTATGGCCTGCCAGAGGCAAGGGCTGCGACCCTCTCTCAAGTTCGAGTGAGGACAGTCCTCGCTCGAACCTAGGAGAGGGTCGCGGCCCTTGTAGAGGGGCCGGTGGCCCCGGGAGAGAGGGGCACCCCTCGCGCCTCTGTGTGGTTTTTGTTTTTAACTTTTTAATTTTTTTTTTAGGAACAAAACAAAAGGTAATAAATAAAAGAATAAATGATGAAAAATGCCCTTGAGATCAAGCTCCTTTTTTGAGATTACATGGCCGCTTCAGTCCTTATTCGAAGATGTTCATTTGAGACCCTTATTTGATAAAATAAGAGCACTCTAGACCCTTATTGGAAATAAGCACACTTTAGACCACTATTTGAAAAAAATGATGATACTCCGGGTTTTTATTTGGTATTTTCTCAACTTTTTTTTGTCCAATAAAATATCTTAAAGAGTTGTAATCCTAAAGATTAACAATCGTCGATCTCTTCTTATTCTTTCTTTCCAATTTTCTTTCTTCCTTCCCCGTTCGTTTCTTAAAGTTTCTTTCTCCATCTATTGATTAAAAATAGAAAAAAGAAAGAAGAAAACAAGATCACCGAAGAAGAAGAAGAAGAAGAGCAAGAGAAGGCGAGGGATACTCTCAGTCCCAGTCCTCCGCTCTCCAATGGCTCTCCATGAGCTAGAGTTTTCAATCTGGTGCCTTCCGTCGGCGACGGTGGAGCTTTCTCACGACGCTCGCTGTTTATGCAGGATGGAGGAGGCTCCGACAAGTCCCAACGCCGGCAATCATGAGAGCAGTGACCACAGCCCTCGCTGCCGGCGTCCGCGAAACTTACTGAGTTACTAACCAAGTTATAGTTACTGCATATATATGGCGAAACTACTCCTTACTCTTGATTAAAATTACTTTTTATATAAAAAGTCAATATCAACGTGGAAAAGTTACTAATCAATAATAGATTGAATGTTATTTACAATGTTAAAATTTACTAGCCATAGCGAGATGTGCTGCCGTGGCGCAATTCTTTCTTTTTTCACACATGAAGAGTTACTGATAGAATGAAGAAGTTACATATCGAAAGTTAATGGAAGCTGCTAGCCTGACAGCCAATTAATGAGTATTTTATGCAAAACACGCGATGATGATATGTAAGTCTACGATTGAAATTATACCGTCCCTAACAGTACTTTCAAAAGAACATTCCCCTTATTTCACTTGACTACACACTCGGAATAGGTTCGCTCGCTTATTCGGTAAACGGATAATGTTCATATCAAAATCTACAATTTCCAAACCGGGTATGTGCCCCATGGCACCTCGGGCACTGAGCCAATAAGAAGTTGGAGGCAAAGTTGATGCAATGCCGACATACGAAATTCGAGCTAGCATTGCGCGCCGCGTGATCGTAACATAGTTCATTGTACGGATCATCTTGGGCATAACAATCATCACCGTGATCCGTCGTGGAATATATCAGGCGATCGAGGACGACCGTCAGCGTGTGCGCGTACGTCGCCCCCACATCAATCCTCTCACGGCCGCATTGAATACTCACCATGTCGTAGCCGGGGCCGTCGGCTCCAACGGAAACGATGGTGAAGAGAGCCAATACGATCGAAAATGTAGGTTTAGAAGCAAGTATCATCTTTAGATCTTCATATGTTTCTCCCACGAGTCATGACTCGTGTATATATAGTGGGAAGCTCTCTTGCGTTATAGCTACTACAAGCAAAACTGATCAAGGTCCAGCCAGGATTAGGAAGCTGCGACGTGATCGGAAATGACAGAGGAGTACGAGAGGACGATGAATGCAATGTTTCGAACGAGGATCATGTCTGAGCTCTCTGATATAGATCCTTGCTCTGTCTTTAATTTGTAACATAGAGTCGACCGAAGTTCATATCTCACCAGTGACTTCAACAAAGCGGAGATGGAGTTTCTCGTTCTTGCTTCGTTTGATTCGCGGAATATGAATGATCTGAAGAACTTCTTCTTTTTTTTAGATGATTGCTTCGATCTCTTGTAAAAATGAGCGAATGAAAATTTATTTTCATCTCCCACGAAAGAGTCTGCACATAACTTATTGTGGATTATGAAAACACTTTCCATTAGCTAATTATTTCAAGCGATACATGCCGTCATTTTTAGGAAAATATTTTTCAAGTCATTCATTTTTCGCTAAATGAACGGAGTCTTCTAATCCAATTTTGAGACAAATCTTCCAATTTGCATGTGTAGATATTACTAGTTCATGTGTATAGCGCATGGCCTCCAAGAATGTAAGCCATCTGTTCTAATTTGATAAACTTCCATGCGATTTCCTTGTTGTTTGCAACATATTGTTCGAACATTTTTTAGTAATTTGAGGTTTGGAAAGTCCTTGAGGCTTCGTCGTATACAAGAATTCATTTACCTTTTTATTCGAAATCGACTTTGACACTGATCATCCTCAATTGGGCTTTAATTATTAATTCAAACCATTGAATTTCTGACGGCCCGTTGAATTTTTAATATTATCTATTTTTTATATTCTTTTTCCTTCATCTTCTAACCGGTCGTCAGATCGGCGATCGGACAGAGGCAAGGGCCAGGACTCGCCCTCGCCCTTGTCGGCCCTCGCCTCCGGAACCGGCAAGGAAAGAAGGAGAAAAAGCCACGTAATTTTCGGTGATAGAGAAAGAATTTTCAGCGTGTGCTCATCACTAATGAATATGCGAGATCAAGTGATCGCTCGCTGGATATTTTGGTTGACATATCTGTTAGTGTGGAGTGAGCATGTGCTTAACCCTGCTGGTGCTCTATTGATCCACCTTGTTTTCTTGGGTTGACTTTGTTTTGCTGTATTCTGGGCTTTGTTCTATTTGGATTTTGCTTTGCTACGAAGTCCACGTAATTCTCATGTATCATTTTGAGCAATCAATACAAATTTTTCTCCGATAAAAGATAAAAGATTGAATATATTATTATTCCATACCACACAATTTTCTAATACTAGACTTTTCTAACACAACTCACGCGTCCATCAAAACATGTCAAATGATTTCTTCGAGTTGCACGCAATGCTCGCCTAGTTCACGTTGAAGTCACCCCCTCACATTATTGCCAATAAAGAGAAGGCCAAAAATGCTAAAGGTGTCGAATTTTTTAACAGCTTAATTTTGTCTTTCGTTCCGAATGTTGAATTAATTACCCTATAATTACTTTCTTTTACTTGAATTTATCAACACGAAGATGAAGAAGGTGTGCAATTTTCCTCGATCTCATCAATTTTTCAAAGAATTCGTAAATGATTCACATCGTTTGCCGTTCAATTGGCGAGGAAGAGATTCTTTTAGTTACTGGATATATGGAGAAATTACCAGTTACTCTTTACAAAAAAAAAAAGGTTAATAGCAACGGAAAGAAGTTACTGTTCATAAATAGGTCGAATGTTATTTTCAACGTTAAAATTTACTAGCCATGGCGAAAAGTACTACTGTGGTACATGCACTAGTCCTACATTTTGTCTCCATGGACCGAGGAGAAAGGGGGGCGTGCATCCGGTAGAAATTGCACTTTACGAATCCATCAATTATGAGTTGAGGCAGGCATCCTCATACATGGCTATCGAGAACGAATCAAATTAGATGGTTCTATTTCTCAATCTTTTTGACTTGTTCCTATGGAACCAAAGCTGAAAAGATTAAAAAAAAAAAAAACGGATTTTTCTCTGGTAGCCATGACTTTCTTCACGTCTCTCCCGCTTCTTGGTTAGGGCGAGTCACTCGAGTCCCTTGCCATTCATCCCTCTTTCACATATGGCTTGGCTAGTATGTGGAAGGCTTTTCTTTTGGTCATTGGAAGCCGCACCTGAGCCCCGCAGCACCTCGTACATCGAACCATTAAGTAGTTGAAGTAGAAAAAATGAATGTGGCCTTCTAATTAATAAAAAGACTTGTACTCTTTTTTCCAATCCTATGTGAGATTAGAAAAGGCAAATTTTTATTTGTTTTGCAAACAAATTTCAACACATACTGTCGTTTGTTATTTCTCTAATGGTAGTAACTATCTCCCCCAATGATTTAGACATGGTGGAGGTAGAATTTCTTGTTCTTATAATCTATTTCCCCGGGTTACATCTTCTGGTTAGCGTCGGGCGTATGCATATACGCCCGTTTCCACGCTCGAGCACAGCGGCTGCGTGATTCGAGATGGATACGGATGATTTCCGGCATGGAATATAGATACGAACTTTCAAAGGTTAAGGTACTGCGCTCGTAAGTACAGGAGATTTGTTTGGCAACCCGCCCGGAGCTTGTCGTCCTCCATTTACTAATGATATGTGATGCGAATCCATTGTGCCCGTCGCTCCGTCCAACGTCCGATACCTGTTTCTAAGGTACATTCCTTTGGCACCGATCCTTAGCTCGTTATTTATCATTGTATGTGTTGACGCCTAAATTTTGATTAATCTATTTTTTGCATAAAAATTATAAAAAATCATCTCACATATTTATTTTTAGCGTACATTGCATTGGCATATAATCGGGCAAGCAGAACACTTAATTTAGCATGCGTCTAGACTAGGCACGGGATGGAAAAATACACCGAGAAGATTTGAAACTTCAAGGACTGTATTGCAAATACTTAAAATTTCAGGGACCGTATTGCAAATACTTGGAACTTCGGGGACCGTATTGCAAATACCAAAAGAAGATGAAGAAGGGAAGATGATGAAGGGAAGATAATGAAAAGAAGATGAAGAAGGGAAGATGATGAAGGGAAGATAATGAAGGGAAGATGAAAATGGAAGGTGAAGAAATGAAGATGAAGAAGGGAAGATGAAAATGGAAGGTGAAGAAATGAAGATGAAGAAGAGAAGATGAAGATGGAAGGTGAAGAAATGAAGGTGAAGAATGAAGGATGAAGAACTTTGCCTATAAAAAAGAGAGCTCTTGAGAAGAGTTTTAGAAGGGGGAAGTGGAAGAGAATTGAGAGAGAGAGTAGAAGAGAATTGAGAGAGTTTTTGAGTGGAAGAGAATTGAGAGAGTTTTGAGAGAGTTTTTGAGAGGAATTTTTAGAGAGGAAAAGAGAGTTCTTGAGAAAAATTAGAAGAGAAAATTCGAGAGTGAAGAAAAGAGTTTTAGTCGAGCATCATCTTCGACGAGTCCCGACACATATTTCACCTCTCGCCACCCAACAACGCCATTACTTGCCATTTTCGACGACAGCCGCGTTCTTCCATCTCCGAGATCTTGAAGGGAACTATAACGTGTATGTGAGTAAGATTTTGTGTAATAGAAGGTAATCCTTTCCATCTCGATCTACAAAAATGTAATCGTTTGGTTTGAACATTTGTTTGTTTATTTTAGACATGCCACGTGTTCCAAAATTTAGCATTATTACGTGTTAATTTATTTTTGTAAATACTCGTGATTGGCTGCGTTTTCTTTCTTTCTAAATTATCCATTGTGTATATCGCACAAAGTTCCATGTTTTACATTCCCATAAAAAAGAAGAAAAAACCAAAAAATTGCATCTTTGAATTTCAAGTAAAATCCATCAAAATTGCCAAATCAAATATTTTTCATGAAAATGGTACCGAAAGGGCGTTAGAGAAATCTGACGTAACCAAATCCCCGAATTCAAAATCTCTGGTTCGCGGAAATAAGATAGTTTTCTCCCGCTATTTTATTTAGGTTTCTAATCAACCTACCGAAAATGATTAGTGGCGACTCCAAATTCAAAACACATTGCATGTTAATTATTTGAACCTTAAGTTGCGATTTGGTATGGACTTGGGAGAGTTCGAGTTAGGTTAGTTAATTAATTAACCCGATAATCCATTAGCCCGAAAATTAACTCGTTTATTTTTTGAAGGTCGCGACGACTTGGCGACTCCATTGGGGATCCAAAGAGGACTTAGGCCGGATAATTTCATGAAAAAAGAAAATCACTTGATTTGGTAAACTTTGGTTGAATTCTCATTCTTAGGTGTTAAATGTTTTTGCAGATTGGGAGTTATAAGGGGAGGAGTGATTGACTAACCCTTTGTTTTGCGTGCTTGGTGAATTGGAATTCTGATTTAACTTTTGAATCATTGAAGCGGTGTTTGCTTTTAATTGTTGTGCATGATTTATCGTCTTTGCACTACACTGCACACAACCCGTGACCGGACCCGAGTCACACTAATAGTTTTAAGATGGTATTTAGATGGTCATTTAACCTTGGCGGTAAGGCTTCGCTAAAGGTTATCCCATCCGGATCCCGAAAATTTTTTCAAAAAATGGCTCAAGGGTCGTTCTTATGCACGTGAGGCTATGATGCATGAGAATTGCCCTTGTCGACCGAACCAAGCCGAAGTGATTGAACCCGACTAGTCATGACTATTGTACGCGAGGCTGCGACTAGTCATGATGATTGCGCGCGAGGCTGCGACATGTCGTTTCGTTCATCATTTCAATTTGCAAAAGCCTTTTGGATAGATAGAATAAGATTTAAACTCACAATTCATGCGCATGTCTTTGTGATTGACATTTTCTTCCTATGAACGGTAATTTCTTGTCTCTTTTACCCTATTATCTCATTTTTATTTTGAGCTGGTCCATGGTTTAGGAGTATCGTTGTCTTATTTCCAATTTCGCACTTTGCTTCCGTAGCTTTTACAATTTCATCAGTTGTCCTCATTTCTGATTTGGCTTGTTCTTGTTGTGCGATTTTTACTAAATTCTACGATCGAGCTTTGAGTAAGTGCCAAACACGAAAGTTGTAGACCTATGTTTCAACTAATATCCTACAAAATTTCAGAATTAAATTCATAATTTAAGATGGCCTTTCGTTTTTTCAACTACCTGCGGTTATAACAGTTTTCTGAATGTGATTTTTTGGAAAAACACATTAAACTGATTTGACCCGTGCATTTCTAGTCCGATTGGCCAACATAAAAGTTGTTCATCATCTTCTCAACTACAAGTTCGTAAAATTTGGACATGTTTTGATCAACATACGAATTAATATGAATTTTTTCGTAAAAGCAGATAAACTGAAAATTACATGTTTCAATCCTTTGGTCATAATCACTTTGTTCGTTTGAGTCTAGAGGGATGCCATGGGCCGGCTCGCTATTCTTGCTCCCTGTACTCATTTTGGGTTTGTTACTGTGTACAGGTAATTTATCACGGATCCTCCACATATCACCCGATCAGTAGCAAAAAGGATGGGCGACATCAACGCCACCGTTAGTGCTGCCCTGGATGAGAAACTTGGCTCCTTGACCGAGCGCTTTGAAGGGATGATGTCCCGAAAGATGGAGGAAATGATGGCCGCCTTTGCCGTCAAACTTCAATCATCCACCTCCAGCCCGCCGCTAACCATTCCTGCTCTAATTCCTCCTACGGACAACGTCGGTAAAGCCCTAGAAGCTACTCCCTATCCGACAATGCCGCTAGAGGATGTGATCATCACGGGCGTGAACTCGAGCACGCCGCCCGTAGTCCCAATCCCTCAAGCCAACCCCGTGGCCCCCGGGTTGAATGGTGATACGGTCAAACTGTTGGCCCAAATGGAACAGAGGATCCGAGAGGTTGAGGGGACTCACAACATACCCCAGTTGACTGTCTGTCTTTTCAAAGGTCACGGTGCCGAGAGAAGTTCAAGATGCCCGACTTTGAGAAGTATGATGGAACTTCCAACCCGATTCAGCACGTCCGGATGTACCAGGCAAGAATGAATAAGCATGCGACCAACGGTCCCTTAATGGTTCAGACCTTCCAGGCTAGTTTAAAAGAAGCTGCCATGAGATGGTATACAGACTACGAGATCTACCGGATGGATGATTGGGAGAAGGCAGCTAATGCTTTCATCAAACATTTCAGCTTTAACTTGGACGTGCTCACCACCAGAGAGGACCTTGAGCGACTTGAGATGAAAATGGAAGAAACAATCAAGCAATATGCCACCAGGTGGAGGAACGTGGCATCTCAGGTGAAACCAGTCCCTCCCGAAAGGGAACTCATGAAATTGTTTGTTTCCACCCCCGCCGCCGGTTATGAGAACTCGAATTTTGGGATCTGTTGCCACGTCATTCAGCCATCTCATCGCAATGGCTGAAGAAATCGAGAACGACATGAAGAAAGGTTGGTACGGTGATGTTGCCATGACGACTAAGAGGTTTGTGGTAAGGAAAGACAAGGAGTCGGCCCCACAGGTCAACATGACCTACAGCCCAAAAACCCACGACCCGGACGCCGCTGTCGTACTGATTCCTAATCAGCAAGAGGCTAATTTCGGCATGCAACGACAAAGAGGGAATCAACGGTCTCCTCGGCGGTTTACCCCTCTACCGGGAACCCCGTCGCAGTACTTGCGGTTCCGCGTAAGAGAGGTTTACCGACTTCCGAGCCTCTACGACCCAATGAATACGAGCTTGCCGAGATATGATCCATCGAAGAAATGTGATTACCACTGCGGGGAGCTTGGACATGACACCGATGGCTGTTTTGTGCATCAAGCATCGGATTCAAGATCTCCTGGATTCTAAAGCATTCTCATTCCAAGGCAACAAACAGCCAAATGTCCATAATAATCCTTTGCCGGATCATTCCGGTAAAGTTAATGCTGTATTCGGGCCGGGAATCGACAGGTTGGTGCTAGTAAGGATGAAGGAGTCTTCGATATCGCCGGTTGTTTTGATGATGTAACCATTGCTGCTATATCCGAAGACGGAGCGCATAAGGAGGAACCTTACCTGGCGCCTAAACCTTCCAAATCATTCATTAATGCCATATGTGATGATCCACTAGAGGGTTTAGATTCGGAGTAACATCTTTATGTTTATGCAATCCCCTACATGGGACATTTTCTGTTTCCTTTAGGTTTTGGATCGCATTTGGATTTCTATTCTGTCTTGCACTCTTGGATTTTCTTTCCTAGAAGATGTAATTTCATATCAATAAAATTGCACCATTTTTCGAATCTTGTTGAAGTATCCCAAACCAACCCGATGACGATAACCAACGACCAACAAGTTTGTCATCATGGTAAGAACTGAGGGTTGGGCTTCTTCAAGAATTCATGTCCCACGGTTTTGAAAAAATAAAAATAAAAAAAAAGTTCTTCAAAAAATCATACCGCAATTAAGCCCTGTTTGTCCTTTTGATTTTGTTACTTTATGTTTCAAGGGGAGGGGAACTTAGTGGATTCAGAAGTATACGACCTAGATGAGTCCAGTCCAGATTATGAGGAAATTCGTCGGGATTTCGAACGACATGAGGAGATCAAGCCCTTGACCAGGTGAACAAACTGCTCTCGGTCGACCTAGGCGATGCGGAAAACCCTAAAGATGTTAAGATCGGGGCAAACCTTTCCAAAGAGATGATCGAGCGCTTGACTAAGCTCCCCGAAGGATTACCAGGACATTTTCGCCTGGTCCTATGCAGATATGCCCGGTCTTGACCGTTCCATTGTCGAACATTGTTTGCCGACAGATCTTTCGGCTAAGCCGGTGGTGCAAAAGTCAAGGAGGGCCGACTAGAATTGGTCCGGGAAGATCAAAGAGGAAGTCATGAAGGTGCTTGACGTCGGATTCCTTGAGACTACGAGAATATTCGATTGGTTGCCAATATAGTCCCCGGTCATAAAGAAGGATGGGCGTATTCGGTGATCTGCAGGTTTGAATTGTTCTCATTCATGGACGGTTTCTCCGGGTACAATCAGATCCCGATGAATGTCAATGACAAGTTGAAAATCACCAACACCACAGCTTAGTGGTCGGGGGAATGATAGTGGTCTGAGGCGTCTCGGGTTCGATCCCGGGATTTGGCATCAATGTACAAAGATTAATAAAAACCTTTTTGCTTCGCGATTCAATGCCGATTGAAACTCAGCCCGGATGGTTACAAGACCGGAGAGATAACATCCCGGACATACAATCCAATCCAGATGAGTTGATCCTTTCAATTCAAAGTTCACAAGAAATTCGTACAAGGGTAAAGCGGTATCGTTTCAACTCGTTTAGAACATGAGAACGTACATTGATGCTTTCCCTTTTGATTTTTACGAGGGTCTGCGCCTTTCCGGATACGGAAGTATCCCTTCTCCCCGAGAAATTAATGAAATGAGAAATTCCCGGAGCCTTTGACAATCTCATGTCTCGAACCAAATAATGAAGTTTTGCAACTCATTTGCATGAGCAGGGGCAACTCACGATCCACGCCCCTAAGAAGTTTCTTATGTGCTTGCAAATTCTATCCACCAAGATAAAAAGTTGCTGCATTTTATATGCTCGAAAACACTCATACATTGCATAGTTTGTGCATGATTGTTCCTCATGTTTAATTTATCAACTCGAATAAGGAACATGAACTACATAAGATACACCAAATGTATGGAATGGGGCAAGACAGGGATGATGAAAGGCAATCTTTTTCCAAACACGTCCCATTTTTTCAAGGCGAGTTGAACGGTGGCTAAGTTCCGCATTCCCCGAGGTAAAGAGTTTTCTCGCGAAAGGTACGTTAGCCGAAATGACAGAGGCATTCAATTCTCTATCCCAAACACTACGGGTGATCCATTGATTACCCCTTTTGAGCGGTGGTTTCATTTCTTTACCCCTGTCAAGAACCACCCCACATCGGGGTCCAGACGAGTTAATTCCAGCGGCAACACGAGGTAAATGGTTAGAAATTTTCTTGCTGGGACTAACATTAATCTTCGGGTGTTTCTTTGCATTTATACTCGAATTTTAATTCAAGTGCCTTAGGATGATGAAGAGCATTCACTTCTCTATCCTATACACTTCATTCTTTGCATAGCCCACTTGAGCCCGCAAATTCATTTCTTAAACCCTTGTTGGTGATCATTTGCTCATTCCAAAGACGAAGATAGCATTTTCCCAAGGATTAGAATTGAAGATGGTCGGGTCAACAGAGAATTCCCGAATGGACTCATTTCTTGTATGCTAGATTTTTTATGTTTACATAATTTTTCTTTGTAAATGTTTATGTTTGTTGTAATTCCTGGTTCAAAATCATGGGATTGTAAAAAAAAAGGAGAGGCAAACTCAGCTTAAAGGAGAAGGGCCCGCTCTCGAAAAAAAAAAAAAAAAAAAAAAAGCAAAATAAAGAGATGTCGAAGAGCTCTCAAAGAAAAAGGAAAAGAAATCTCTTCTCGAAAAAAAAGAAGAAAAAAAGAAAAATGAGAGTCGGGAGTAAGAAAAGCAAAGGCTGATCTCATATGAAAATTTCAAGTATAGGAAAAGCAAAGTGCCTACCAAAAGTAAGGCCAATGCACATTCATTTGTAAAGTACTTCTGAATTTTGAATGTACATTTTTGCATGTTAAGTTGTAAATTCCATGTACATATTTGCATTGTGTCTCTTGCAAATCCTCGACAGACACTTGTTGTGAAGAAGACTCCCCAAGAAGTCAATTTGCAAAGTGCAATTTTCAGTAGAAAATTACCATCCCTCATTCAATGATGGAATTCTTTCTGAAGACATTTCCGTAAGACCATGATCGGTGACTAGTCGGCGACGATCACCAACGTCAAGCCCCTTCTAATTTAATTTCGAGCCAAAACGAGCATTTTCGTTCCTCGGTCCCCAATCCTAGCCTACGTTATAACCCTCCAAAGTCTCTTCTGATTAGGGCACTTGAGTTAACGTAGAGTTAAATGATTTTAAGCATCACTCGAAGAAGTTCGAGCAAGATTATTTCTCTCTCATTTTTGCAGGATTCTTGACTTGTAAATCCGGAGCAGATGATGAAGAAATTCATTTCAGCAGCCTTGACTCAACTAGAGTCCCCTTTGTAAAACCTTTGACCTAGCCCTCATTACGGTCCTAATCAAGACCTCCCGGATCGGCTCGGTCGTATCAATTGCGAGATTACTTGGATCCTTATCGAATGCGATGATGGAAAGATTGAGTGATTTCTCTTGAATCCTGCAGACAAGATAAATAGCTTTTCTCGAGAGTGAGAGAAAGCCCTTTCGGACTAAAGTCCCCCAATTCAGCTCACATTCGAGGTATTCGTAATGTGAGAACCTCTCTGGACAAAATTGGTAATGCAAACTTGACAGAATGGTTATGCATGAACCATAGTATGAGTGATTGCATTATACTCATTGTTGAATATGTTTGTGTGTGTTACCTCCGACATTCTATGATAGGTAATACATTACCGATGTTCGAGTTCCCTCCCGAGGTCTCGAAATTCATCCAAGGATTATTGAATGAGCAAGTTTTGCTGGCAAATGCCTACCAGGTACGATACGATGAATCGCTTCGTTCCTTGATTAATCGTTTGGAGAACCCGGGTAAGTTTTCCGAACCCCTTTTCAAATTAACAACTCTTCTCATGATAGTTGTTATGATTCAATTCGGGCAATATGCCCCTTTTGTACTTATCGATTCCATTCAATGGTGCTCCTATCAAATATTGTTCAATTCGGGCAATATGCCTCTTCCGTCAAGTCGTGTAGACATATGCACTCGGCGATCTTGACATCTTATCAAATCATAACGACGTAGCTCTTATGGTTTCAATCTCGGGACGTGAAGACATATGCACCGGCGATCTTGACATCTTATCAAATCATAACGACGTAACTCTTATGGTTTCAATCTCGGGACGTGAAGACATATGCACCGGCGATCTTGACATCTTATCAAATCATAACGACGTAGCTCTTATGGTTTCAATCTCGGGACGTGAAGACATATGCACTTGGCGATCTTGACATCTCTTCAAATCATAACGACGTAGCTCTTATGATTTCAGTATCGAATCACGAAGACGTATGCACCGGTGATCTTGACCTTTAGTCGGCTCATAATGACATAGCTCTTATGATTTTCGGCTCCTTTATCAAATCATGAAGACATAAGCACCCATATTTTTGATCCAAACCAAATCATAACGACGTAGCTCTTATGATTTTGGTTCCCCCTTTATCGAATCGTGAAGACATATGCACTGGCGATTTTGACATTTAATCAACTCACAACGACGTAGCTCTTGTGAACTTGATCCCACTTCTTTCGACTCACAACGACGTAGCTCTTGTGATCTCAAACGACACACATATCTTGCGCTGTCTTGCATTAGGGAGAAGTCTCGATAACAGTATAGGCCAAATACCTTAAAATCCTTGCATCCGCAAAAAGAAACTTGGAAATTAAGAGAACCATTAGCTTACGAGAAATTTGGTAAAACAGGTATTCTTGTATGCGATCCATGTGCGAGTTTCTCTAACATGAAAAAGGGAAATTATGACACGTGTTATTTACAGTCTTGCATATCATGCATCACTTCATTACATAAAAAATGGGATTAAAACTCCCGCCAAAAAGTTCATCCATAATTTGCACCGTCAAAATTTAGGATTCAATTTTGTCTTTGAGCGGAACCTCTACGAGCCTCCACTCAAAGAGGGGCAGCTGTTGACGCCTAAATTTTGATTAATCTATTTTTTGCATAAAAATTATAAAAAATCATCTCACATATTTATTTTTAGCGTACATTGCATTGGCATATAATCGGGCAAGCGGAACACTTAATTTAGCATGCGTCTAGACTAGGCACGGGATGGAAAAATACACCGAGAAGATTTGAAACTTCAAGGACTGTATTGCAAATACTTAAAATTTCGGGGACCTGTATTGCAAATACTTGGAACTTCGTGGACTCGTATTGCAAATACCAAAAGAAGATGAAGAAGGGAAGATGATGAAGGGAAGATAATGAAAAGAAGATGAAGAAGGGAAGATGATGAAGGGAAGATAATGAAGGGAAGATGAAAATGGAAGGTGAAGAAATGAAGATGAAGAAGGGAAGATGAAAATGGAAGGTGAAGAAATGAAGATGAAGAAGAGAAGATGAAGATGGAAGGTGAAGAAATGAAGGTGAAGAATGAAGGATGAAGAACTTTGCCTATAAAAAAGAGAGCTCTTGAGAAGAGTTTTAGAAGGGGGAAGTGGAAGAGAATTGAGAGAGAGAGTAGAAGAGAATTGAGAGAGTTTTTGAGTGGAAGAGAATTGAGAGAGTTTTGAGAGAGTTTTTGAGAGGAATTTTTAGAGAGGAAAAAGAGAGTTCTTGAGAAAAATTAGAAGAGAAAATTCGAGAGTGAAGAAAAGAGTTTTAGTCGAGCATCATCTTCGACGAGTCCCGACACATATTTCACCTCTCGCCACCCAACAACGCCATTACTTGCCATTTTCGACGACAGCCGCGTTCTTCCAGCTCCGAGATCTTGAAGGGAACTATAACGTGTATGTGAGTAAGATTTTGTGTAATAGAAGGTAATCCTTTCCATCTCGATCTACAAAAATGTAATCGTTTGGTTTGAACATTTGTTTGTTTATTTTAGACATGCCACGTGTTCCAAAATTTAGCATTATTACGTGTTAATTTATTTTTGTAAATACTCGTGATTGGCTGCGTTTTCTTTCTTTCTAAATTATCCATTGTGTATATCGCACAAAGTTCCATGTTTTACATTCCCATAAAAAAGAAGAAAAAACCAAAAAAATTGCATCTTTGAATTTCAAGTAAAATCCATCAAAATTGCCAAATCAAATATTTTTCATGAAAATGGTACCGAAAGGGCGTTAGAGAAATCTGACGTAACCAAATCCCCGAATTCAAAATCTCTGGTTCGCGGAAATAAGATAGTTTTCTCCCGCTATTTTATTTAGGTTTCTAATCAACCTACCGAAAATGATTAGTGGCGACTCCAAATTCAAAACACATTGCATGTTAATTATTTGAACCTTAAGTTGCGATTTGGTATGGACTTGGGAGAGTTCGAGTTAGGTTAGTTAATTAATTAACCTGATAATCCATTAGCCCGAAAATTAACTCGTTTATTTTTTGAAGGTCGCGACAGTATGTAACAACCACAGCCATTAAGAAAGATTAAACGACTCCAGTTTGACGTCAGAACTTGGACTAGCTGTCTCCGATTCGTCCGATGTCCGCCAATTGGCTCGGTGACAGACAAATCGGTGTTGCAGGACTATGAAAAGAGGAAGAGAAGAAGAGCCACTCGAACAAGGAAGCATCAAACTGTTAACCGACTGAACATTGCACAAGGAGATACAGCAAACATGAACTGAATGGTTGTACAAATGGTGGTTGAGGCAAATGATATTAGGAGCGTTCTAGTTTCAGCGGCAAAGAGAGACTCCCGAAACAAACAAACGTCGAAAGAACAGCAATCTACATTGACAATTACCACAATCTAATGCCATAACTCGAAACCCTCTCCAGCGCCATCTCCTAGCCTTCATCTATAAATTTTACTAGTACTACTACCACGCTCTAGAGCAGCGATGTCAGCTTAAGAGTCAAAAGGCTTCCGAGATCTGTCGCTAGCAGTGCTACAACTATCTGGAGAAGCCCCGTGCACAGCCGCAGCTAATCATTCTTCACTTCGTCACAAGAGGGATCACTTTTTCCTCCACTTAGCCCAGTGCCAGTGCCTCCATTCATGCCTTTCAACTGAAGATTGAAAAAGACCAGATAACTAGATGAAAGAGCAAATAAAGTGGGCAGATAATCATAAAAACCCCCAACTTGTAAGGAACGGGAAAAGGTTCGAGTTGACTAGGGAGTGGTTAAGTGAGACGTGAGTTCCTGTGAAAAGATCGATGCTATTCAAAACAAGAATATGCATTCATGGACTTCAAGAATGTCGCATGGTGTTAGCTATAAACTTTGGTGATTTCTTACATCTTCCTTTTGGTTTAAGAATCGAGGTTGTTAATAGTACAAACCGAGATTATAGGACCTTACCTTACCAAGAACCTTCTTATGATACTGATAGCCCTGGCAGAAAGAGCAAAATTAGTTTGTGATATTCAAACAAATGGAACATCAAAAATTTGTAGAGCACTGATAAAAGGTATGCTCACCTTGTCAGTTCCATAGATGAAGTCGCAATAAGTAAAGACAGATGCAAAGTTGCTCTGGCTTTGTCCTCCGACATAATGATGGTAATCATGGTACTCTGCACCTCCATAAAATGGAATGTACTTGGTTGGAGTCCATGGTAAGTCATATCTGCACGGAAAGAGCAATTCACACCACAAGGATCACCCACTAAAACGAAAATGAGAGGTTTGATCACGGTTATGCATCTAGAAAGCATTACACTAAAGAGAAAATTTCACTTGGGATCTCTTGGAAACAAGCAGAGCATCAGCACACAAAGGAAAATTTGTTAATCTATCCGCATGGCAGACAAAGAGTATCCAAAATTGGTGACAACTTCACTGCACAACAAATTTATATGGTACAAGAAGCTGCTTTCAGATCATTCCTGAGATTTGCAAGTGCACTGACGGTGCTAATTAAGGGGGCCAATTCTGGTCATCAGCGAAGTTGCTTGGCTTGACCTGTCAGACATGATTTTATTCTATCCTGTGAATACACGACAAAAGGAAAAAACTGAAAATAAAGATCTAATCTTTTGGAGATGTGTCCATATCTAGATGCAGATTTTGGCAGGCTTCAAATCAATAGAGAAATTTGGACGTCATCAACAGACAAGGGTATCTGGAAGTTATGTGCAGTTCCAGTCTGACTGGGCTTACAAAGTATTCAGGGGAAAGAAGAGTTCAGTCACAAGAGTTGCAGGATTCTTAATGATATCTCGGATGAGAAACATTAAGGATCGATGTGATAGTTGAAATCCCTAGACTCCAGAACAGAACCGCAAGTATCAAGTGGCTTTTCATTCACTTGCTTCAGGGTAAAATGTCCAATGTCAGCTATCGTAAATTCCAGCCCAAACATGAAGTCTGATGATGATCACAAGGCGACAACCTAAAAGTGCATATTGAAATATCTACACTTTTTTCCAGGCGACGCATGAGGCAGCAAATACTTCGAGAATCATATCTTAATATCACATGCTTAAAATTTGAAACTTCAGAAAGCTGTTCTTACAATCTACCATGAAGGTCGCCATACTTCGAAGCTCCTTCAAGTTAGTCATTCTGTAAATCCAACTTCAGAATCCTCACAGCTCTCCCTTTTTCACCAACTAATAGTGGCCCCTTAGACTATTTGTACGTGCTCGAAAAGTTCCAAACAGATGAATAGCAGCAAATATTCCTTGGATACCGAAAGAGTATTAAACCCTGTCTTGGTTGTGCTTTTTCTCATTTTTACCATCAATTCGTGCAGTTTGTAATCAAATTTTAGAATAAGCAAGCCAACAACAGTTCTGAGAGATATGACTCCCAAGTTAAGGTCGTGAAGATATGATATATAATTCAGCAAATCATGCTTGGCAAGAATTTGAGAAGCTATGAAGTGAAAGACATGCAGCCCCCAAACCCCCTGTCATGATTTTAAAAGGCAAAATAAACTAATGAAACAGCAATACTCCATCTCCAGCCTGACGAAAACTATTGCAACACGTGTCAGGAATCTTCCCTTTAACAAAGAGCAACACACATACATACCTAGACACCCACATGTAGGTTAGATGCTTGTACACTTGTTTCATAATATACTCACATAAAACCAAGGAAACCCGGTCTTTATGCTTGTTTGCATCCAGGAAAGGTGATAAAAAGTACAATTAAGTGCAGAGATCCTACAAAATCTGTACTTTACATGTAATGGCTCCAACCTCAGTCATAAATAAATCAGCCACCATGATAGCATCATTTTGTCACTACCAACTTAAAAAAGGAAGTGCTCAGCCAAAACAGACAATTAGAAAAGAAAAGCAAGCGACTAAAGGTGAAAAGCATGAAGGTTAAAGCAAATATAGTAGATTATTGAGCATGCGTACCCGCTGTGAGTCTCAATGGCCTCTATCTGCCGTAAAGCTATCCACAGCCAAAAGGTGACCATGTGGCCAGGAGCCAAAGCCGGCCCGAGAAAAGATGGGATTCCGAGGATCAGAACCTCCGCCCAGTGAGCATAAGGCGCAGCATAGCCGATGGGAGCCGCGAATTCGTGGTGAACGGAATGGATCTTCTCGTATCCCCATTTGCTGTGCAGGAACCTGTGGATCCAGTAATTCGTATAATCCTCCACGAGGAAATACACCACCAACTGTGACACAATCTCCCATCTCGAGGGCAATGGCAATCCTGTCCGAATGCCAATCATCTGTAAAATTAAGGAAAAGCCCTTAAGTTTTAACTCAAGTGGTTTCAGAAAGAGGGTTCATACCACCAAAAAGCAAGACATTACAGTGCAACATCATTCAGACTCTCCACAAAACAAGCTGAAGAGAAGAGATGGTGAATGGAACCATCCAACCCTGAATGGCACAGTCCAACCATATGCACAATGATTGACACAAATTGCTCGGACAAACACAAACATAATGCGATGGGAACGCAGTCAATCAGAAACAGAGAAAAACTCAAGCACGTTGTGACCTGTTTTGTTGAAATTTCTGTAGCATCGCTTGGTATTCATCATTCAAAAGAGCTAAAATGCTAAATCGACGCGACACGGGTCGCCGCTCCTATCAACCAAAACAGCGTCAAAACATTGGAGGCGACGCCGAAACGCTAAACATCAACACAACCATCCTCAAAAACAACAGAAAGTCTCTACCTTGACGGAAGGATAGGAGACGAGTTGCAAGGGGCCGACGACGAGGAAGAACATGCGATTGACGTCCTTGTAACACTTCCACATCTCGGCGAGCGAGAGCCTGACCTTGGGCTGGATCTTGTACTGGTCAAGGCCGAGGGAGCGCGTGAGCTCCGCGAAGGCCAGGGGGATCGGGACGAGGTTGAAGACGAGGAAGAGGAAGAGAATGTTGTGGCAGTAGAGGAAATAGTCCGACTTCGCCGCCGAGTACCTGAACCACAGCGTCTCCGCCAGCGTCAGGCCCCGGCCGACGGCGGACTCCGCCTCCTCGATCGTCGCGTACGGCAGCATTGGTCGCCGGTGGCGTGGGCTAGAGGAGAGCGAGAGCGACTGTGCTTTAGAATATGCAGTGAAGTGAAGTCGAAATTGATGAGAGTGACAGGTTTCCCCAGATTTTTATAGACTCTGGTTCGTATTTCCCGCAATGGAATTGGAATCCACTAGTAAATTATTAACATCTCAAAAAAAAAAATATTGTTTTCTGATGTTAGAAAACCACGCTCCGACGAAAAATGAGTAATTTGAAAAACGTTTTTCTCAAACACAAGCCTAAAAAACTCCATGAATTGTCGGGCTTTTCGATACCCGTTTTCGTTAAAATAGTGTCGACACCAAAAAAAATGTCCGAGTCCCGGCTCGAGCTCAAAGAGGCATAGCAAGACATGGCAACAGTAAAATTCGCCAAGTGCTTAGAGCTCTTAGTCGTTAAGAATAGACGGTCGACAAGATGACTAAGTCCTAAGACGTGAGTGCTGATGAATGAAGTTCAGTTTGATTGACAAGAAAACATGAATCTCCGGCGAACCAGCTTCTTATATTAATTAAAAAAAATGCCATATCGGATTTACGGCTAAGCATATTGGAGTTGATACTTAAATGGTCGTTTTAAAAAAAAAATGGCACTTAGATGATCCAGCGAAAACTTTTGGAACGAAAGTGTATCGTATAAAACTTTTGACACTTTTAGTGTACTTCTCTCTAAAAAGTCATTAAAAAAAAATTGAAACTTTTATAAATTGTTTGATGAACACCTACACCGCTTCATTAATTTTCAAAAAACTATCTCGCCTAAATTTAGATAACGTTCCGACAAAAAAAAAAATTAGATAACGTGATTTAAATATATATTAGCACGAAAAAGTCACAGCAAGTCCAATTACAGTCATTTCAATTTGGCCAATTTGATCCTAAACATTCTGATGATTTACCAATTCAATCCTTACATTTTAATTGTGTCAATTTAGTCTCAAATATTTTTTAAATTTGCCAATTTAGATCTAAACCTTTTAACGATTTGCCTAGTCTTTCCAATCAATTTTGGACAAAAATCGATGATGCGGTGATCTAGCAAACGCTGACCACCCTATGTGGCATGGCGATGCCGACATGGACAATTCTTGTAATTTTTATATTTTTTCTTATTTTTTCCTCTTTACCTTTTTATTTTTATTTTTCTTGTCTTTTATCTTTCTTTTTCTTTTTCATTTTTCCCTCCACTAACCACTAGCGACGGCCTCGACACCCTTGCTAGCCTCTAGCGATGACCTCCATTACCCATGGCCGGTTTAAGGGAAAAATAAAAAAGAGAAAGAAAATGAGAAAAAGAAATGAAAGAAACAAAGAAGAAAAAAATCGTAAAATTAAAAAATGCAAAAATTATCCATGTTAGTGCTCATTGTGGCACACCCGACCGGCATTGAATAGACCGTCACGTAAGTAATTTTCAATCAAAATTAGCCCAAAAGACTAAATTGGCAAATCATTGAAAGATTTATGACTAAATTGATCAAATTAAATGATTTAGCACTAAACTGGCTTAAGTGCAATAAATATAAGGTTTTTTTGGTAACTTCTCCACTGGAATGAGTTATGGATGGGAATTGATCTCGAAGGACCATAAAAATGTCCCCGAACGATGGGGATGAGTTCTTTAACAATTCCTAAACATAAGTTTATTAAAAATTTAAAACTTATCATGAAAGTGCAATTGAGTCATAAACCACTGAGTCCTAAAACTTGTCGCAAATGGGTAATTGAATCATAAAACTTTTAAAAAGTGCAAACATGTACTAAAACTTATCAAATTGATCTAATCAAATCCTTCCGTTAATTGCAATTTTTTAAAGTTTTAAGACTCGATTGTACGTCCATGACAACTTTTTTTGATAGATGGGTAGCTACATAAGAATGAAATTGTCTTTCAAATTTTCGAGATATTAGCATCAGTATCTTAATGAAAATCTCCTCTCTCTTTTTTTTTTAGTTAATGAAAATCTCTTTAACTAGCTCGTGTTTTGAAGCACTTTCTACAAATTTTACTACGTAAAATGCAATTGATTACAACACGTTATAGCAGCAAACGAATTCCCTTGGGAGATCATGGAAGTCCTTGTCGAGTCGTTAGCCGAAACCAGACGTGGAGCGCAATACTGGAGGCTCGATGTCTATCGAACCGAACATTCCATGCAAAAGTAGAGAAACCTCTTGTAATAAATAAACCCTAGGGAGCATTGTTGTGGTGCCAATTAACTCTTTAATTTCTTTTACTTGTCCAAAACAAAATGTTCTGACTACAGAAGTAAAACAATTCGAAGAACAGTGATAATTTAAGGCACATCTTAAACTTGTCAGAACATTCGAACATTAACCGTGGCATTTATTTTAATGATTTAAATTTTTAGAACAATTAGCGGTAATATTAAAGTAAGACATCCCGAGTTCAAATTTTTTCAGACCCTCGCTTTCGGTGGTGTTAGAAACTTCAGATATCAAACCACACCTTAATTTAACAACTTAAATTTTTTAGTTGGACTTTTTAACATAATTAATTAAACTTAAAGAGTACATTTTCAATATAAAACTACGCTTTGTAAGGACTTCACATAGGAAAAATGAATGTCTCCGAAGAATATTTCATAAGGCTTAACACGTGTCAACAGGGCATTCTTTAACTCTTTTTCTGGAAAAAAAAACGTCTAGCATTTTCAATAAGAATATTTATACTTGGAAATATATATCCAATGAATTTTAATAAAGTGTTTAAGAAATACTCTTTTCGAATTTCTTTGTACAATCATATAAAGTAACTTTGTTACGGGAATTTTTTTTTTTTGGTTTCTTCTATCTCTAGCTCTCGTCTTTTTGACTTGTGATTTTCCTCTCTGCAGAGTGCGAGAGTCAAAGTTAGTACCTATGATATTAGCGTTCCCACCTTTCCAATCCCTTATCAGCACAGCCGTATGTCTATTGGCTGTCACGGGGAATTCAAACACTGAAAATTTGCAGTAACCATAACACATTTAATCGAGGTACGTACGAGGTATCAAACGCAGCTTGAACCCAATAGCCGGATAAACAACCCTTATTAATATGGCCAGGCTCGTAAAACTTATGGAGGTCGAGCAATTGTATCCTCTCCACTGACAGAATTTAGACAAATTCCAGTTGACTTTTGAAGCCCCCTTTCTCTTTTGACTTCACCCTTTATCCCAAAAAAAAAAAAAGAGAATTATTGTCCATTTGATAATGAAAGCTGTAGAACAATCAATCCCGTGTAAGACATGGCAGGGATAGTCCTGTCCCAATCCGAATGATTATCATTATTGATGGGCTGGAATTGGTCTGAGTCATTTAGGAAACCCGAAATAGTTAAAAAAAATAAAAAAACTTGATTAACACATTAAAAAAGAACAATAGACGTCAACAAGTAGTCCACGATAGAACTTTGCAAATACATGTTACTATGTTAGTGTCCAATATACTAGGAGTGAACGGTTCTAAGGCAAGTAAGTTTTAGACTTGAAATCGGAAACCTATAGTGTCTTGATCGGCTTTCAGTTTTTCAAATATAGAGTCAACCATGTCAGTATGATTCGCTTTTGGGGTCTACTGGCATATTCCTTGAGAATATTGCTTGAATCTTCGAATCCTCGGTTACACGACGCAAACGCCTCCAAAAAATCTTTGCATATTTACTCTTATCTTTCGGGTGCTAACGATATGTACAAAAACCAGAGAAATGGAGCTTGGGCATCTTCAATTCTTCTTGTACACCCGAGAAACTGATCTATAGGAAGCTCGTGAACTTCCAATGGTCAAGTCGCGTCGAGGAAATGTGAAGAAGTGGGTATAGCAAAGCAAAGAGTGAGAGAGAGAAACCAAAGACAGAGGTGGCAACAACAAGATTGCAAGATACAAGGTAAAACTAAAAAGAGAGAATTAGGGTTTCTCGGACCGATTCTCTAGTACATTCGATCGTGCATCCAAAATTGGGAACCTAACTGGTAATACCAGGTTCGAAATTTTTTTAATCGAAAATTGGACCAAAACCGGCCAGGTAAGGTCGATCCGGTCTGGGTTCAAGGCCTAACTTGGATCGGTGCTCACCCCTACTAGCGATTATTCCTCCCAAGTAAAATACTCGAGTTTTGTTGAGTTTCATTTCAAGTAAAAGCATCGCTTAAAGCGTGTGTGATGTCCAAAATGAAAAACTTATCAAGAAGAAGAGATTGTCGGTATTTATCCGCTATTGGTAAAGATAGATATTGGACCATCAAATCATACTCATGCGCGTTCAAAAATCCCTACGACTTTTTTCGCATATGATTTCGGTTTTCCAATTTGGTCAAGAATTGGATGCTCGAGGTGGGGACTCTCGTACCAAAGGCAATCACTAAGGGAGATTGGCATGTAGGTGATAGCTCCTCATATAGGATGATGCCATTGTTCATCTTTCTCTCTTCTTTTCCTTTTTAGCCTTTGTAATTTTCCCCTAATCTCAGAAAAAAACAAATCAGTTTGTCACTTCATCTTTACCAGTCCCATTTTGAGCCTACACTTAGCCTCTGAGTGATTGACGAAACCTAGCTACGGCCCCGCATTTAACAATTTGATTTAGGGCAAGTACAAGGACATGCTCCTTTTATTCATGTAAATATTAGACGTAAGGTCAGTGCTCGAGTGAGGTGGAGAGGAAATGAACGGCGGATCAAATTATCTTCGAGCACAACGTCGGCCCTTGAAATCGACCGCCCATCATGGTTTCGATCATCGTGGCTCTTTTGAACTGGATGATTGTCCACGATATCGATTTGGGTCAATAATAAATTCACGTCCGCACTCATATCCGTCGCGCTAGTAGTTTATCAGAACACGTTAACATGACAGATTCTCCGTGTATTTGACCCGTGCAGAGGCGTTGTGTTAATAAATTAGACCTTTTGAACTAGCCAATTAAAGAAACTAAACGTGGAGCTACATTCGAAATTCGCTATGATTTTACTTTTCGCCCTTGATCTTCTCGGAGAAATTGATAAAGGAGGAGGAGGAGAATTTTGACGAGTGAAAAAGCATGGAAAAAAGACTCAGAGATTCGGTGAGTGGAGTGGGGGCGCACCGTCTCGATCAATCTCGCTAATCCGTTTTGACTAAGGAAAAGGCCAAAGGTGAAGATAAAAAGGGATAACGGATCAAGATCCAATCATGAGGGTTGGGGGGGGGCCCACCCCGATTTCGAGACTCGTGGTTGATGATCGGCCCCCACCCGCGGTCTCATGATTTTGTGCGTGGACCGCGCCTCACTGAAAAGCTCTCTCTCTCTCTCTCTCTCTCTCTCACTATACGACTGTAGAAAGAAAGGAACAAATGCAAGCGAAGGCATGCTTTGGTCGAAGCCCCCACGAAATGAAAATGGCATCATTTCTCGTTCCGTATGCTTCTCTCGCCACCCTTGGCTTACGTACCTTCAGAATTCCTCGACACGACATCCGAGAGTCCGATACACGGCCGTCGTCGGACCTATTGGCCGCATCCCGCGGATTACGTCCTTTTCCGCTCTCGTCTTGCCGGATATGCTCGACAATTATGCCATGGGACGCTTGACGCGGCCCTGGATGATCAGTAGACTCGTCAATTTGGTGGGACGGGCCGAAAATGTTCCAATCCAAATAGACTCATTTAGCATGTTTTGATCCATTTTCATGCAACACAAACATAATAACGATACCGATCTCGATCCATATTCTTAAAATACTTTTGTATTTAACACGTTCTATGGGCGGCGGTCGATGGGCGATGGTGGTGAGCGGCGAGTGGTCGTCGACCGGCGACGGCAGGTGGTGGTCAATGGGCAACGGTGGTGAGCAGCGGGTTGCATTCGACGGGCAATGATTGGCGACCGGTGGCAATTGTAAGAGGCAATCGACGGGCGACGGTGGGCAACGACAGGTGGCAACAGGTGGAGGTGACAAAGTTAAAAGAAAAAAAAATTATTGTATTTCAGAAATACAACTTTTCAAAATACCTCCGTAACTACTATAGGCTAACGGTCTTGAGGGGCCTTTAGAAATGCAATTACATTTTCTCAAAGTTGAGCAAAAAAACGAACCAAACGCTATTTGCATTTGGCCAAGGGACTTTAGAGCCCCAAAGTCCTTTGGAAATGCTGAATCAAACAGGCCCGACATCCGAGAGTTGGATACACGACCATTGTCGGATCTATCGGCCGCGTCCCGCCGTTTATGTCCTTTCCCTCTCTTGTCTTGCCGGATGTGCGCGACGATTATGCCATGCTACACTTGACGGAGCCTTTGATGATCAGTAGACTCGTCAATCCGGTGGGCCGAGCCGAAAATGTTCTAACCTAAGTATACTCATTTAGGCTATTTTGACCCATTTTCATGTAACACAAACATAATGACGATATCGATCTCGATCCATATTTTTAAAACACTTTTGTATTTAACATGTTCTATGAAAACTTATATCCAAATTAAGGTGAGAGTGCAGAATGAGTGAGCATAAGATCGAGTGGGAGCTAGAGAGAATGAAGAGTTATAGAGGTGAATTGAGTTTAAGTAAGTTGTAAATTCATGTACAATTCATGTATCACTCATTTAATCCATATCCGGTTCAAACCAATTTAGCAAATATAATTAGCTCATACAACAACTCACCTTATCATATGTGGATTTAAAAATCGATTTATAACGCATTTTGACGGATCTAATGATCCGCCGACCCTACTCCAATTGTTGATCGCAAGCTTATTGCGATTGGAACAGAATTGACAACCGTCGTGTCATTCCAACGAGGAATATTTTGATCCTGGGGCTACTAATGAAATGCCCAGCACTAGCGGCACCACCCTCATCATCATCCTCATCGTCATGGTCGTCGTCATCTTCATCATGCATGTCCTCGAAAGAGGACAAAATTATCGTATGGGTGCCTCGCGAAGTCATTCATTCGCTGTGAATATGCTAATGAAAGAAGGGTTTTCAACCGCAAGTGAAATGTAAAACTTTCAGTGCCTTGAGTCAGTGGACTCGAGCCTGATCCAAGGTTAGAAAAGAGCAAGTAGAACTCGTTAGCAAGCGGGTAGCTTTAAAGCATGCAGTGAGACCTTGCGCTGGGATTAGGGAGTTATTTCCTCGTAGTAACACATTACGTATTTACCTTAATCGTGCGAATATATCGAATCTCGCGCTTCCTTTTATGATTGCGCTAGACGTCGGATTGCTATGCATTCTCGTTTTCCCCTTCGGGTCGTGTCATGTGCGTGCCGAAGATGTCCAAATCTGTCCCCGCATCGGATAAACTCGATCCTAATCAACTTTAATCCCATGCACTTGTAGACACTATTTCGAGTTTGACCATGATTTTGTCGGTGATGGCCGAGGTTCTAGCCACTGTGGAGAGTCGTGCTTCATGAGAGGGTTTAGCTAGCAACGAGGATAATCATAATCTTCTCTCTCTCTCAATGCTTTATTTACCCAAAATCAAAAGAACCCCTTTTCATAATTAACCTTAGTGCTGATCATCCACCATAGAAGCATCTCAAAACAGCCAAAACAAAAAGGGAGGAAGGAAGAGAAAGGGAGGGAAAAAAAAATCAGAGCATGTAATTGGGTCAGTGAGTGGCGATTTTGACAGATTCATGCACAAAAAGAGTGATTGATTCAATCCTTATCCCATGCTTAATTATGATTAGATCTCTCGTCCACTGGTGGCAACAGCTGAACTTCCTCAAGGCATGCCGAGGGAAAGTTGCCTAATGGGAGGAGACACTGTGGTTGGATTCTCCTTGCTCGTCCCACATAATAATTGTGCCGATTCATCATGTGGAAGGCCAACTAATGAAAGTCGTGGGGAATGTGAAAGGACATAACATGTTCATACACGAAATCGGACCATAATGCCGGTGTGAGAGCCTCGCTAAAGTAGCGGCCCCGAGGATAGAACAGTTGGCAAAGTCGGCTCCAGGCGGCTTCGCGCCCGCAGAAGCGTGAGGCCTTTACCTCGGTCCCATGCCCGGCATTATCTCTTGATATGAGCCAAAGTCTTGCTAGCTTTTCATTTATGGTAAAAAGGGTGTCGAGGTCGCATTATTTACAATCTTCATAGCAATTTGTGGCCTTTCAACCTTACCCAGCCGTTGCGCAGCCTCGAATTGGGCTAGAGAAACTCCTAGCTAGGCCCATGGGCCTAGCCGACCAGCGTCGAACCTCGAGTTCATATGGCATTGTTCAAGTGTGCATGTTAGCAACATTATCTGTGCGAACTCCATGAGAAACATGGGACTAGATGCGCTCGGTATGGTCGGATAGGGTCGGACTAGGCCTCATGAGCAATCCATTATTCCCAGACCTATCCAGCCGTATTGGCCAAACCAACCCAATGATTGGTGTCCTTTTGATCGATAAGTCGAAGAACCAACACTTTCACATGATCCAGTTTCATAAAATTTTGGGTGCGTTGATTTCACGAAAAAAATTTAAGTTAAAATAAAAGATTTTGTCCAAAATTAATTTTCAAGGAAGGTGATTGATTTTTCCTTATTTGGTTGTGAGCATGAAAATGAGAAGGAAGGGGTAGAGAGAGAGAGAGAGAGAGAGAGAGAGAGAGAGAGGTGTTCATCGATATTGCATTAGCAACACCACGGCGGTATCTAAAGGTGTGCAACCGGATCAAGTTTAGCCGAAAAGCTGACCGGGTCACCCGAAATATAGGTTTGGAACCGATTCCTATTCAAATCGGTCTAGGAACAAGTTATAATTTTTTAGAACTAGTTGGAACCGGTCCGGTTCTCGTTTTCAAGCGAAGACCCACTCAAGAACCGGACAGGTTTTGGTATCGATTTTTAGCTACTATTAAAAAAATACCCTAGTCTTGCTTGCCTCACCTCTTCTAGTTTTGGTAGATTATAATTTTTATCGCTTATATTAGAGATTGTTTCTTTTAGCGGATAATGAGTTTTATTATTTGTCTTTTACTTTGAATCGTTTCATTAGTACTCATATTATTTTGCTGAAAAAATAAAAATAAAAAATTATTTTTGGATAGACCCTAGAATTGGACCCAAAAAAAGGGTAGGTTTCAAAACAGGTTCCAAGACACAAATGGTTGGTTACAGGTTTCAAAAATTGAAAATCGATTATAAAAAAGTAGATTTTGGGTTCTAGGTCTAGAATTTATGCACCTGGACCATGCTCACCCCTAGCGGTATCTCTTTGGGAAAAATGACCTCCTCTTTCATGGAAGGGGAATTAATTCTCTAAAGTCCTGGCATACCAATTTTGGTCAATGGAAAACATATTCTATTGGCCGATTCATTTTTTGGTGTCCAAACAAATGAAAAGTCCAAAAACATATTCCTGAAAATGGTTTCGTTCCAAACAAACGCACCCTTGATCTTGCTTTCATTTATGTGGCCGAGTTCATCTTATGGTGAATGATTCCTTGAACATACAACGCGATTAATATTGTGATCCGAGGTAGAAAAGTGAGGCAATGTCAAGTGATGCTTGATGATAATTAAGTCAACCTTTAGGGTGACTAAGAAAAAATTTCTAGTGGGTTGCTTATAGCAACACCACGGCGGTAAATAGAGGTGTGCAATCGGATTGGGTCTACTCGAAAAGCTGACCGGACCACCCGAAATATAGGTTTGGAACCAATTCCTATTCAAATCGGTCCCGAAAAAAGTTATAATTTTTTAGAACTAGTTGGAATTGGTCCAGTTCTTGATTTCAAGTGAAGATCCACTCGAGAATCGGACAGGTTTTGGAACCGATTTTTAGCTACTATTAAAGAATACCCTGGTCTTTGTTGGCCTCGCCTCCCTCTCTTTTGATATATTGTAATTTTCGTTGCTCATATTAGAGATTGCTTTTTCTAGAGGATAATGAGTTTTATTATTTGTCTTTTACTTTAAATCGTTTCATCGGAACTCGTATTATTTTGTTGAAAAAAAAAAAAATTCAGGTAGACTCGGAATTGGACCGAAAAAAGGGTAGGTTCCAAAACAGGTTCTATGACAAAAGAGGTTGGTTAAAGGTTCCAAAAATTGAAAATAGATTATAAAATGGTAGATTTCAGGTTCTGGGTGTAGAATCTATGCATCGGAACCATGCTCACCCCTAGCGGTATCTCTTTGGGGAAAATGATCTCCTCTTTCATGGGAGGAGAATTAATTCTCTAAAGTCTTGGCATGCCAATTTTGGTCAACGGAGAATTAATTCTCTAAAAGTCTTGGCATGCCAATTTTGGTCAACGGAAAACATATTCAGCTGACCGATTCATTTTTTTGGGGCCTAGACAAATGGAAAGTCCGAAAACATATTCCTGAAAACGGTTTCGCTCCAAACAAACACACCCTTGATCTTGTTTTCATTTACGTCGCCGAGTTCACCTTATGGTGAATGATTCCTTGAACATACGACGCGATTAATGTTGTGATCCGAGGTAGAAAAGTGAGGCAAAGTCAAGTGATGCTAGATGATAATCAAGTCAACCTTCAGGGCGACTAAGAAAAAATTTCCAACGGGTTGCTCATAAGCAATGGCTTTTTATCTTGGGCTTCTAATTTTAAAATGGGCTTCTACATGACTCCTCGAACCAAGCACTTGTTCGGCCCAAGCCCAGTCGAGAGCCTGAGTCCACCCCCACGGCCCATCGCCAAGTCCCTCGCCGACGCGAGACTTTTCTTAGGCGGAAAAACGGCGTATATTCTGAAAATGCACAGGAGTTACTGTGGTCCTCACCTTACTAGGTCAAGAGAACTCGGGGCCCCCTGATCTACATTTCTATATGCATAGCATTGATAGCGACCTTATCTCTAGATACATGCCCGTTCGAATTTTCAATTTGTTTTCACGAGAAGATTAATACTTTGTACAATAGTTGTTTTAATGCTTCATCGGGCCTATCGCAACACTAGATCAAGCAGGCGGTCACATTCGATCGAGATTAATTAACGCAATTATTGGGCCGGGGGGAGGGGCATGCATTTGCCATTAGTTTGATACTTTTGATGTGTTATTTTACCATTTTCTTCAAGCCATGTCCCATCGGTCAACGAAGATTTCTATATGCATAGCATTGACATCGACCTTTTGTTAGAGGCTGGTTCGAAGTTGATAAACATTTGTTAAACATTTATGTAAGAAAATCGTTTACTTGGCCAAATTAAGAAAAGATCCATTCAAACATGCAAAATATAGGACAAAACATGAACTCGGAGTTGGCTTTATTTATTTTTTAATTACTAAAACGGGCAATTGGCATATTCTCAACGTTATCACGTAGTCCTTTTCAAAATCTTAACTGCTCCATTTTACTTGCGATTCGACATTCGAGGTTAGGCAACGTATCGAGATGCCATTTAGGGGCTCGCTTGAGACGTGAACTAAATTCACGATCTCATGGAAGGCGGGCAGGTAACCTTTTTATCACTAGACTAACCACCTTGGTAGCGAGCATTCTATTCATTCTTCCTTGCAATTTCACTGTTGATTAACTAAATAGTCTAGACTTGGATTTTAAAGTTTGAGTTACAGTTTCTTATGGCAATCTAGTAATATTATTCGAAGATAAAAATAAATAGAAATATTAGTAATATTCAAAGATATTCATCTAGCAAACAAATTGACGGTTCATATTGGACGCTCCACTGACTTTCCTCAAGAAAAAGTCTCCAATTAGGAATTTGACGGTCTCCCAAGCAATTTGCAAAACCAGACAAACAAGAACAGTCGATTTCCATTTCCTTCCCCCCCACTAGCCAATCTGAACCTTGAAGCAACCTGTCGCGCCCCCAAGAACCGGCCAAAGAACTCCTCCTCCTTCCTCCTCCTTCCTCCTTAATCCTCACTCCATCTCTTTTCAAACTGCCGAAAAGCACACGCAACCGAGTGGGAAAAAGAACAGCCAACCCCCACGAAGAAGGGCAGCAGTTTTTTCTCTCTCTTTCTCGCATGCCGGAGAGGGCCCACCGGCGACATGCCGCGGTCTCCCGCAGCCGGAAGAGCAAGCCGCCGCAGCCGTCGCCGCCCAGTCGGGCTCCCGCTGCTCGGCGATCTCCGTTCAAGCACTTGAAGCCGGCGAAGAGGCTCGAGAGGTGCTCGTCCGCGCCCATGTTGTGGAACTGCGAGGAAGATCTGGTCGGGGGCGACCCTGGCGATCTGAGACAGAGCGGGAGTTCGAATGATGGGGCTCTGTTCAGCCCCCTGAGCTGCACGGACGTGCTTGCCTCGTCTCCTTCTTTAATGGGTAGTTATTCTCCCGGCAGATTGGAGGTGAAAGCTGCGAACTTTTCCGTTTGCTGTTCTTGATATTGAACCGTCGCGTTCAGATTTCTAGAGTTGGGTTTTGATGGGTTTGGGTTGTCCTGTTTGATCAATTTTGCTTTGACTCGTCTAGCTAATGGGGTTTGACTCTTTGGCTACTCAAGTTCAATTTGTCTAATGATCCGTCAAGTTCTGTTTTAGCAATCGTAGGGAATTGGTTGATTCCTCCAACCAAAAGCAGGTGCTGGAAAAAAAGGAACCCGTCCTCATCCCTGATAATAGACATGCGCCTAGACATAGTAGCTAAACCAAACATTTCTGGAATTTCCAGATGTGCTATCGAGCCACATACATAGACTTTACTGGGTGGGATTCACTTGTTGCATAGAGTGATCCAGTAGATCGATTGCAGGTAAATGCGTGAGCTCGATCGTCGGCCTTAAGATAAAAAACTCGGGTAGCTTTAATTGATTATTGAGAGACAAATCTAGAAGCGGTGGAGGGGGATCTTTGGTTTCAACTTTTCTGGTTTTTCTTAGTTATGGATCTGAAGTTGCTCAATCCGTGTGCGCAAAAAAATAAATCTTTTTGGAACTTTTGGCTGTGTGTAGGGATACAATAAGGAAGCCAAGGTGGTGGTCAATGTAACAGTGGAAGGGAGTGCAGGGCCTATCCGGATGATGGTCAAATTGGGTTCCAGTGTGGACGACGCGATCAAACTTGTTATGAACAAGTATAAGGAAGAAGGGCGAATGCCAAAGATGGATCGCGGTCACTCGACCGGCTTCGAGCTGCACCGTTCCTACTTCAGCCTTCAGAGTAAGTCAAGAATCTCGTTGTTCGGTACATCTTATGGTGGCATGTAGGAATTTTGGGAATCCGGTAGCTTTATGATTGTGCTGGTACTAGTTGCGCAATTTGTGAAGTTCTTGGATATTCATTGATGGTATGCCTGAACCATGATGAGAGCCAAGCCAACTGAATCAAAGTGCAGTCATGTTACGACTTTCTTGGGGGAGCGGTGAGCAGTCAGGAATCTCGAATTAGGCACATAGCAAACCAGTTGCCTTCAAAAGGAAACATAGAGAGCACACCTTCTTAGTCATTGCCTCTCTGGTTCTGCAGAATCTTTCAGAGTTCTTTTTACTTCAGCAGGGTTATGTGGAAAGACCGTTTACATATCGTGAAAAAATTGGACCATAATCGGTAAATCCACAGTGCGACACTGACGAATATCTTCTACTAGTCAGGGTCTCTGCTCTACGAGAAGAACATCTGGAATCTAATTTCGAATGTCTCTGTGCTGTATAGGTCTGGATAAATCAGAGCTTCTCGGGGATGTCGGTAGCCGAAGCTTTTATCTGCGAAGGACCACTACTGGTCTTGATACCAACGGATTCTCGGCTTCTTTTGGATCCGGTAAAGCAGTACCAGTGAGCACCATCTCTCCACAGAGCCCGCCTCCCATCTTCTTGTTCACAGCTTTCATAGCTCGAAAGCTCGCGAAAATCATGAGGAGGGCTCATAAGCTCTGGAGAATCATCATCTGCTCGCAACAAGACTAACCCGACATCCTGTCCGGTGTTGGAGTAGCATAGTTTTTTTGTCATGTTACTCTAACTGCTATTGCCGTTCGATATAATCTTCGTATAATTCGGCTGGTTTGAGCACCGATCCAGCGTACTGGCCATGTACATAAGAAGTGTATACATTCTTTGCATCGTATAGCTAAAGCGTGCGAGATGAACTTCAATGTATTGTAATGTAATTTCACACGACAAGTGAAAAGGAGGAACTTTATATTATGCTCAGGTTTCTCCTTTCTTTTTCACTTTTTGTTCCTTTTGTTTATTTCTTGCCCGAACCTTTTGTAAGCTGCGGTTTAAGAGATTTGAGGGAGTCATTATTCTTTATGCGGAACAGCGACAATCCAAGCTCGAATGCTTCTCCTCTATCGCTCTCTATATCGTTGGCTCAATAAAATAGCCTCTCAACTATGCGAATTCGTATGCTTCGGTATCTCTCGCTCGGTGAGATAGCCCCTTAACTACGCGAATTCGTACGCACTTATTGTGCGAGATTGATTATGTATTCGCTAGGATTAGAGGAGGGACTTGAGCGTTATTTATAGAGTTATCGGTTAAGCCCTCTCGACATCGGCCGGGCTTAACTCGGCCTACACATGTCAGATTCATATTAGACCGATTAAGAATATTTATGTTATTACGAAACACTAGTTCACGGCCGAAAAGGTTAGTCTCGTAACGATATACTTGAAAAGAGTAAAAACTGAATTAATAAAATCGATTTATAATTAGAAAAACGAGCATCGATTTGAACTCTATTTGAAATTGACGGTTGAATGATAGCTGTACAGTTATTCCTACGGAAAAGTGTCATCACGAGAGCCGCTGCATGTCCCGCCAAACTCCGACGAAGCTTCGCGCTGAGTCTCCGTCCTCCATTAACGTCCAAAAAAAATAAAAAAAAAAAGGAACTCGCTCGCTCATCTTCTCTCTGTCTCAACCGTCATCTCTCTCTCTCTCTACGAAATTATAATCATGAATCACCGCTCCGGCCACCTGACCGCCAGCCGACGCCCCGCCGCCCGAGGTCCTCAGGTCGCTGCCGTCGTCCGGACGCCCTTGGACCGGTCCCTTCAGACCTTCCCGCCAGAGAGCCACACTGACCTGGTGCGCCGCCGAGGCGGACTCATCTCCATCCCTCGGAGGCTCGTGCTGCCCCCGCCGCCAGCTGCGGCGGGGCTGGCGAAGCTGCTGCTGAACGTGACGGTGGAGAGGAGCTTGGGGCCGGTGCAGGTGGTGATGGCACAGGAGAAGAGCGTGAGGGACCTGATAAGGGCGAGCGTGGAGGCGTATGGGAAGGAGAAGAGGCGGCCGTTGCTGAGAGTGAGCGACCCTCGCTGCTTCGAGCTTCACTACTCGCCCTTCAGCTTGGAATGTGAGTTCTCCGCCAGATTTCTAATTCTTAAAATCCTCGAAATTTGTCCATGTTGTGCTGACTTGGAGTTTCCTCAAACAGACCAAAAATAATAATAATAATAATAATAATGTTGACGAAGTTGTTGGAGGGCGGGATTTTTGCAGAGAAAAGTTTTTAGTTTCTGTACGTATTTCTTCCTGCTATGTGCATATTTAAAGCTTAAAATTTTCAAGTTCGAGAAAAAATGGTTGATTACGTGACTTTGTCGATCAGTATAGAGAAATCGGTTTAATCCGATGCTTAACGCATCCAACTTTCTATGATTCCATGACGATAATACTACGCAGTTTCATCATGATTATCTTACCCTCAACAACCCTCCTCAAATTTACATATTCATGAAACTTGCTCTTAGCTTTTAAAACCCGAAACCTATCATGTAGATCCGAGAATAAACACAACTAGTAATTCTTGTAGAGCATCTCCTTATTTACAAAAGAGGTATATGCATCGATAACAAGAATACAAGATGTAAGGTAAAGCTAAAATGAGAGAATCGGAGTTTACTAGTCCTTTGTGCCTAGAATAGGAGCAGTGATAAATAGTTTCAAAAATTTGGATCTGGAGCCGGCTAGGTAGGGTCGGTCCGATTACAGTTCTACTTTGGATTGGTGCTCGCCCCCATGAGCGACAAATCAAATCAAATCAAATCATCAAAATCCGATAAATAAAAAATCAATATCCTTGTTTTTATTATTGCGGCCTACGCAATTAAATACCTTGCCATGTGATATCTTATATCCACCTACCAAATTTATGCTCTCTATTTCACTTTCCATTTGTGCCCCCCGGGAACTTGGATAGGCTCTGAAATTGCATGATTTCTCTTTGCAAGCAGGTCTAAGGCCAGAGGAGAAGCTGATAAGCTTGGGGTCAAGGAACTTCTTCCTCTGCACCAAGCGCTCCACATCTTCCAATTCCTCTTGCTCTGAAGAAGCCAGCGGGAACGCAAACGCCCCATTCGCACTGACCTACCTGATGGACTTCCTGCTGTAGATCAGCCCTACGCGGCTAGCATCCGTAGCGTCGAGCAACCTAGGCCTATGCGGCTGGCGTCGAAAGAAGGCCGTGTCTGTGGAAAAAGGCTCGACTAGGTGGTGCGATCGGTGCGATGCGGTCGAAGCACAACCATCGTGGAACTGACTCGACCAAGCGCTTCCTCATATGTGACTTGTGCCCAGGGAGTGAGCACCGGGATGCTCGGGGCGCACCTGTGCACTTTATTTGAGATCTTACAGAGCTTTTCTCAATTTGAAAACATGATTGGGCGTTTTGGGATTTCCGAATCCAAGAAGTTGTTCCACATATACATCTTCTTTTATATAGCCATTTATGATCTGTTAGCTTGAATATAAGCAGCACGCTCTATTGTTTGCTAACATTATTACATAGAGGGGATGAATAGGTTATTATAATCAAACTTGATAAAATAATGTGGAAATAAAAACTTCAAGTTTGATAGGTGCGGATATAGAGAACAGATTTGTGTCGTGTTTCTGTCGGATAGTAAACAGAAGCGAGTGAGTCTACTTGAAGTTCCGGAATATATATATCGCCATGGATGATAGAAAATAACTCGAGTGAGTCTGCTTATGTCCACGAGACCCGCTTCTATCTCAATATAACAATTTAGCAGATTAAATACATACGATATAATGATATATTCACAAAGAGTCCTATGAGTAATTCACAAATTCTTTTCAATATATTATAATTTTTAAAAAAAGGCGAAAAGAGAGAATTGTGAAAATTTCCGTATATTTCGATTTATATAAAGAAAAGAGTACTTGTGCGTAGTTATTGATTTTATTAGACGAGAAAATCAAATTACATACATTTTACAAAAAAAAAAAATCAAATTACATATGCATAATCAAAGCGTATATGAAAAATCAGAGAAAATATCTAAAATATCTCTAACACGAGGAAACGTGCGGCCAGCATGTACGCGACGCACGTGAATCCGATACTTTCGGAATCGCGAATCGGGTGAATTACCCCGAGAGACAAACGAGACACTTTACGAGGTCGAGGGCTCCAAGAAGTTGGCCGGTTCTCTCTTCTGGAAGCCAAGAATACCCCTAATTTTTTTTTAAACTTTATTAATATAGACTAGTAAAACGGCACGGATTTTTCTTTTTATGAAATATCTTTCTTTTCAATTCTGAAAATTTTGACTTCGAGCTCCCCCACGTTCTTTCTCTTTAGGACGAAAGAACTTTCAGACATGATTTGGAAGGGCTGGGACCTATTTCACCCCGTTGGTGGATTGGTTCGGTCTTGACGTGCCAACGGAGCACCAAATGTTTATCGGGGCGAGCCCGTCGCTGCAACCCCACTTGGGACCGCCTCGCCGCCACCCCCCCCCCTCCGGCCTTGCTGCGGTAAACTCGAGTTTTGGTACGGGGTGAATGCGAAGAAAGCAATAGATGCATTTTTTTTTCTAGGAATTGAATAACAGTATTGTAAAATAAATAAACAATTATGCGGAATTGAAGTAACAAATTTGTAGGGTTCTAAAAAGCGGAGATATGTTTTTCTTTTGTGTTACTGCAAAAATTTAGATATGTTTTTTGTTATTTTCTCGGAGAATCGAAAAAAAAAAATTCCACCAAAAAAAAGGAAGAATTAAAAAAGAGAAATATAAAAATTCATTTCATTTCATTTCCTTTCTCTTCCCCCTTTTATTTCTTTAATTGGATTATAGCACAACGCCATTTCCTTCTCCTTTCGAAGACAAGCCCTTGGATTCGATCCCCCGATCCCGATGTCCCCTCTCTCTTCTGCACCTCAAAAAGTCAAAAAGTCAACTTGGGGAGCTCGCTCGCTCTCGCTCTCTCTCTCTCTCTGCGGCTCTGAAAATTTGAATTGAACTCGAGAGGAAGGCGAGGTCAGGGGGTAGCTTGAACGAGCAGGATCATGGAGGATCTCTACGGGTGGCTGGTTTCCTTCTTCGCCGTCGTAGCCCTCGTAGTCGTCGTTATTTACCAGGTCAGGCATCCACAACCCCCCTACCAAAACCCTAGCTCCCAACTATCTTGTCCGTCGGAGTTGTCCGCCTTTCTTAATCTGGATGGAAGTCGAATCGTAGCATGTTGTCAATTCAAAGTCGCGATTGACCTCTGAGCGCCTTATCGATTGCCCTCTCTGTGCTTTTCCCTCGTCGTTGAGCTGAACCGAATAGAGATAGAGTTTAATTTGGTACGAAGCATCTCGGGGTTGAAGCTTTGCCATTTGCCTCCGTTGAAAGGGTGCTGAAGGAATTGGTTCTCCGCTGGTTTAGCTTATTGGAGACGGTATCGAACGTTGAGATTAGACTGGTAATCGATGGTAGATTAGAAGCAGATGACTTTGTGCTACATATCGCGTCTGAATCCCTTTTGGGCAACATCATTTTTCCTTCTGCATGATTGCCAAAAGCTGTTTTTTTTATTTCCTACTTCATTATGGAAGCTTTTGATTCCCGAAGCATTGTTTTTCCGGAGCTGTTAATCCTCACTTGAAATGGGATCCTCCATGAGAAGTGCTGTGATCTAAGAACGACGCATTTCAGTCTGTGTCATGGGGCAAGCATAGGTCCTTTGGTTTTCTTTATGGAGCCCTTTGACTATGCAGTTCAATTGGTTCAGTATGGTTCCTAGAGCAACAGCTTCTGCGCTTCCTTTTCGAGTGCTTAACCACTTAGGGGGTTGTAATTATCTACAAACTGCGAACCGTGGCCTTTTGCTGCTCTTACTATGAATTCTGTTTTTATGTATTCTTCATTCGACTCTTTATGTTTACAAGTGATAAGGTCTAACTCTCGTGATTACTTGCAGCTCATGTGCTTGGCAGATCTGGAGTTCGATTACATAAACCCTTATGATTCTGCATCGCGGATTAATGCAGTGACCTTACCAGAGTTCATTGGACAGGGAGTCTTGTTGTTGTTTTATCTCTTGACAGGACATTGGGTTATGGCCCTGTTGTGTGTTCCATACCTATATTACAATGTGACATTGTGAGTTCAGTTTATTCCTCCTTTTGTGGCGTTATATTTTATATTTGTAGCCAAACTTGCAGTACTTTCTGTTATTTGGATGATTCTCTCTGAAGAAATGCTGACTGCCTGTTGTGACGTCCGATGAGGACAGTATTTTCAATCATGTATACTAGCCAGAGCTTTGTAATTGTTTGGATGTTTGTAACACGTTTAATGACCAAACAGATTCTTGAGTTGATGGCTTGCACTAATTCGCTGGGCCCTAGTTTATCATCCCCGTGACTCTTGCCCTGCAGCTGAAAGTTGATTATTCTCAGCATGATGATGCTCTTTGACTGTTGTTGAAAATGCGAGCCCCTTTTTACATCAATACTTAAACAGACATGTCCTACCTCTGACTTATCTGAAGGATAGTTATTATTTAGATAGGTGAACCTATTCTATTTACTACGTTTGGCTTTAGTCAATGGCGAATACTACATGAGAGCTTTAAATTATCACGAGGCAACTTGGTTATCAACTAGAACATTAGATGCAGACTCGTGTGTAAATTAAGAAATAAAAACATCTTTTGTCTGAGCTGCTTGTTGATTATCCGTTTACCTTGCCAGTGAAGATAGCTGCATCTAATAATTCTGTCGATGACCGACTCTGATCTGTGACTGTTGTTAGGTACACGCGGAAACAGCATTTGGTAGATGTTACTGAGATATACAACATGCTCAAGTGGGAAAAGAAGAAAAGGCTTTTTAAGCTGGGCTATCTAGTATTGCTGCTCTTCCTGTCCTTATTTTGGTATGCTGAAAGTGGAAGGCTGCTTGCTTATGAAACTATTCATGCTTTTTTATTCCTTTGAAATCTTCAAGCTGTGGCCTGATACTAAAGCACGAATGTTCCTCCCAGGTTGATCTATAGTGCCCTTGACGATCATGAAGAATGAGGATATTATCAATATGGGATTCTCATATATTCACGTGATCTTCCGAGAATCTTCGGGTTACAGGGAGTTCTGGTTTCTATGCTTTGCTTTTGTTATCTCGGTTGATTGGGTAGGGGGCAAGTTGCGCCTTTATAGTCACTATCAAGTCCTCCTCCATCTCTGTTTGGCTGTGCTGCTCTGTGCTAAGGAATGTTCTGTTACCTGTTCCATCTTTGTCTCCGTGATGCTCCAAGCTTGAGCAGGAGCTACGCATGGAAAGGGCTGTCACTTCGTTAGACTAAGCATTTGTGCATTATTTATTCTGCAACGAGCTTTCATTGTTGTTAGTTCTGAGCGTACGGATTCCATGGGGAACAAGGACCTGAGTTCTCATAATCAACCCGTGCGCTGCAAGTACGGGTAACAATTCACGAGTGTACTCGACTCTCTAGTTGGGCAAGTTTGGATGCGATTGCTTCCAGATGCGAATTGGGAAAACATCTAATTGCGATGAACCGGCAACGTCGGAGACATGAACTCATCCACAACTCCGTGGTTTTACTGCTTACTGGCCCTATGATAATTTCTCAATCGTATAATCTAAAGAATCAACCCGCGGGGCTATCATGATCTATAAATTCATTCGTATCACTCAATGATGAAATGGTTAATTTGAATACATATCAATCATTTTTCAATATCTCAGTTTATTGGGATCAGAATTTCATTTTTGCTCGTTACTTAACTTCTATATAAATACTAAAAGCAAAGCCAATAGACATACGGTTTTACTGATAAAGGGATTGAGGAGTGGGGATATTAATATCATAAGTGCGGGATTTGATTCCAACGCTCTGTAAAGAGATAGGGCAAAAAAGCGAGAGGTTTGACTTCGGCGCTCTGTAAAGAGATAGAGCAAAAAAGTGAGAGCCAATAGGCATATGGCTATATTGGTAAAAGAATTGAGGGGCGGGGACACTAATATCATTGGTGCAGGATTTTACTTTAGCACTTTGTGAAAAGACGGATCAAAAAGTGAGGGGTTAGACCCCGATGCTCTGTGACAAGACAGAGTAAAAATGTGAGAGCCAATAGGCATACAGTCCTAATGATAAAGGGATTGAGGAGTGATGATGTTGCGGGATTTGACTCTAGCGCTCTGTAAAGAGATAGAGTAATAAAGTGAGACGTTTGACTCCGGCGCTCCGTAAAGAGTTCAAGTGAAAAAGTGAGAGGAGAGTTAGAGAGAGGAGGAAAAAAAAACATTAAAAGCAGAAAATCATTATTTTTAAAATTCATTCAAAGGAAAAATGTAAAAATGCCACTCGTTGACATTTTAGAATAAAAAACTTCGAGAGCTTCCTTGTTTTTCCGCAAAGAAGAGACCATCGGCGAAAGAAAGAGTCTGGTTCAAGCGTCGACGTCCTTCCACCTTCAGAAAATTCCGCAGAAGGTTGGTTCCATCCCCTTAAATTTACTCAATCTTTATTGGTCTTTTTCCACGAGATTTATCAAGGTGATCTTATCCATTCCCGTTTGATCCCATCGTGCGGCTGTTGTCGCCGAGAATCCGCGGCAGACGTTTAGAAGAGTGTCGGAATGCCTTTTGAAGTCTTTAAGTATCTTGGGTCGGTAACAAAATCTGGACTTGGACCTTGTGTATAGCGTGTGGAGTGGATGGCGAAGTTCATGCTCTTTTATCAATTGCTGCAGGGTTTACTAGCGACTGGGAGAAAAGGGTTTACTATCGTCGGAGATACGCAGCGAATTCCCGGTTTAAATCATTTACTTTCGTTACTTTTTTCCAGCTGATAAGATATGTGCATTGATGGGTGATATCTCTTCAATCTCTGAAGTTGTGTTGAGAAATGAAGATTGCTGTGTGTTCTGGACTAGATTTTTGAACTCATTGACAATGAAACCGGATTTCACTGCTTTGTATTGATCAGATGAAGCTAAAAAGAAGGGTTTTTTTGTTTTTTTGTGGTATTCATACTTATTTCAGAATCAGTATTTCTGGGTGGATCCTTAGTAGAAACTGCTTTTTTGTGTCTATGATCGAGATATTGGCTTTGGTGGCTGGTTGACTCCAATGCGATTCCTTTGTTTTTTCTTGGCATGTTCCTGCGCACTGTGTGTTTGATCAAATGCTTCAAAGAACTTATTGTCTTCGGACTGGCTAATCCTTTCGAGCTTTTTCCATTATAATCTTTGCTAATTATATGTGACGTAAACATCCAATTTTGGGTCTGCCATTAATAGATAAAGGTGGACATTGTTTTTTTTTTGTAAGGAAATAAAGGTGGACATTTTTATCCTCTTCAAGTCCAGGAGAGCCATAAGTGCACCCACCATGGGACGTAGCAACCTATTTTCTGCATCGAGTGTTTTTGGGACTCAGTGGTAATGCGTCTGTCATTTAAAGCTACGTAGCCACCATTTGCTATTCAATCAGTTGAGATGGGAGCAAGTTGGATTTGAATCTCCCAAATAGTGTGTACAATTTAGAATAGAAGCCTTTTAGTTTTAGTTTTGTCTATAAATGGTACCTGGTTGTATTCCTCTACTCTCATCTCACTATCATTTGGTTTTCTGTTTACAGTTTGATGCTCAAGTTGGCTGATATATAATGGTTAATGCCACAAAGGGACTTTTCATTTCATGGTAATCCCTTTGTTTTCTTCTGCTTGGAGGATTGCTTTTAAATGCTTGAATCCATTGCGCATCTTTCTGCCTTCTTGTTGTGCTTAATCACAGGTTTTATTAGGTCAAATTTCAGCATCTATAATGCTGCAATCTGTCCCTCGAGAGATTATTGTGTTTGGTTTTGAGATACAGTTATCTTTCCTTTTCTTTTTACAAATTCTTGTGGGGATCCCTGGAGGTTTATTTTGAAACATTGGTTGTGTTGTTATTTATGATGCACATCATTCTTTTCTTTTGATGATACTTATGTCATAAAAAAAATGATAGCATGCATCTTCGTTCAGCGACATACCAATGGCGCAGTTCATCATCAACATGAATGCTTCTCTGCCGGCATCGCAGAAGTTCATCATACACGTCCTGGACAACACTCACTTGTTTGTGCAGCCCCACGTGGCCGACATGATAAGGAATGCCATTGCAGAGTTCAGGGAACAAAACTCCTATGAGAAGCCGACTTGACAACCTCTTCCCATTTGATACATTTCTCGGCCAGTTAATTACAATGAGGGAAGTTTCGGGAGTACTTTTCGTGTAAACAAGAGCTTTCTTGTCTGAATGTAGATGCTCATGTCGAGTTTCTGTTTGGATCTGGCAAAAAAAAAAAAAATATTGCCGCAAATGCTTGGATTCTGACTTTAGGTAATGAGAGTTTCTTTGGTATTGGCAAAACCAATTCCGCTATTCCGTACACCAAGAGCTTCATTCCGATTCGATAAGCACGATCTACTCCTCACACCCATATGACAGATGATGTTATGGAACTCTGATCTAATGGTGTACACTCCCAGCTTAAGCGATGCTGGACAAGCGATTTCCCCCATCTGCCGATACAGTGGCTCACCGGCCCATTTTGTTATCGACATACTTTCTTTCGCTTTCGAGGGGAGGAAAAGGATTTGCCACTTACCTGTTCCACACAAGTGCCACCATTCAATACCTTCATTCCCAGATTCTTATTTGCTTTCGCATGATCATGATTGAGTCTCCCTTCGACCATGTACATATTTGAGAAGATTTGAGTGAGCTTGTGTGTTTCCCTTATTTGTGATCCTAGGCATACTCTTCATGTCCAAGAGTCTCTGTTCTCCGAAGTCTTCATCTTAAGCCCAACTTGCCACCCCAAGTTTAGCAGTTCGTAGCAGAGACTGACACGAACTAATTTCTTTTATTCTCAGACTAATTGAAAATCATGTGCTTCGCCGGCGCCGCTGCCTACATAATCCATGCTTAAAAATTGCAGTGAAAACAAGGAATTTAGCCTTTTAGGCAAACTGACGCGAGTCATGAAAATGTGCACATTTGATTTTAGGCTTAAGTAAAAAATCACTTTCTCGTCAAAAACTAAAGTAATATCTAAATTCGATAAATTTTGAAAAAGCTATATAAAAATACACGTATAAGAATTTATATATTGTGAAAATTTTAGATATTACCCAAGAAAGGAAAATAAAAAATGCGTCTATTTGCAATAAGAAAAGTAAAAAGTAAAAAAATAAAAATAAAAATAAAAACTATCCGGACAAACAAAATAAATTGTAAAAGCAAAAGAGGAATAAAAACTGAATTTTTCTCAGAAAAGAGAAGAAGAAGAAGAAGAAGAGGAGAAGAACAGTGCCCAACATCTTTCCACGGCTTATTCTCTCTCATCGTTTCCTCTGCTTCGTCTTCTTGACCCAGAAGCAGCATCACTCTCTCCCTCTCTCTCTTCCGTGCCATTAATGGCGGTCTCTCTACACACCCAGCCGGGGCTCCACCAACCCTCTCTCAGGTCATTCGAGCGCTTGCTTTCGCTCCCTAGAACCTGCCTCAGCTGAATTTCTCAATTTATTTCTCAGTTAATTTTGGCTGGGGAAACTGATGTGATAACGGATTGCAAATTTTTGCAGTTGCACTACCAGACTCTATTCGGGGCTAAAGCTTCAATCTTCAAGTCTGTCTCTCGCTCTTATCGTCGACTCAGCTTGTTCAGAAAATGGGTGTTTCTCGTGTTGATTCGTGGTTGTGTTTTGGGTTCTTGTGCAGGTCTTGCGACTGTGAAACCTAACGTGTCCGCGCAGTTCTATGGGAAAGTTCATAAGAGCCTCCAGTGCGGGTAAATTTTGTTTTTTGTTTTTAATTTAATTGATGAGGGTTATCTTTTTATCTTCTTCCTTTTTTTTTTTTGGTGGTTCTGTGGGAATTGTTATGGTCCTTTATTGGTCTGGGAGGCATTCTCATGGAAATGTATTGGTTTGAAGCTTATCCATGATGTTTAATGGCGACATAGTAGTTTGGTCGAAAGTTTAAAGCTTGTCTCTTCAATTTGTTGAGTAAGATAAAATAATGTTCTTTTGCAAGAAGAGAGCAGTAGAGTAGAGGATGCTGCTAAACTGCTATTTATCAGGTCAATTTTCTCTTTGCCGTGGCGAAATATTTCATGCCTTGCCCTGTAAAATTTATGGGGGTATCTAACTTCATGATACTCTCTACTTGCCGATTTCAGTTCAGGAACCAAATTTCACAGACTACATAGGTTTGTTATCTGTCACCGGCATTGTTCGTGTTATGTATAATTGAATCTCTTAGATTTTATGGACATCCTTTTTTCTTGAATTGGAGTGAAAGTATAAGAGTCCGGGTTTCTCGCTGAGACTTCTACTCTCAAGTTATTATGGTTTGTTTGTTGGTATACCTTCTTGTTCATCCTATTATCTGCTCAAAGACACTGATTGGGTTATTTATTGAACAAATTGCCAGTATTCCTTAAAATGAAAAGAGAGCGGCTACTTTTCTGTACGTTAACTGACTGCTGTGTAGTTTCAAGAATTTTGTGCTTGCTTGGTTTATTGCGTAATATGCATTTTGTGTCTGCTATGTTTTGTGCATGCAGGACTAGCAATCCTAGGCCAGCACAAGGTAGAGTAAGAATGATGCCGATAGGGACACCAAGAGTACCGTATAGAGTTCCTGGTGAAGGAACTTGGCAGTGGGTGGATTTGTGGAATGCCCTAGTAAGTCATCTTACTAATATCTGAGTTGGACCGCTAGTTTGAGTTACCCTATAACATGCTCACCCACGTTGATTGTGCTATTCATATCCGTCACGGTTTCACTGTTCTCCTTTGTCTCCAAGTGTCATATAGACCATCGACATATTGGGTGGTATGTGGTCATGTCTTTTGAAATGTGCTTTGTTGACCAAAAGGTTTGTTTGCACTTTCTGCATTAAATCTACATCTGCATACCCTTTCCTCGTTAAAGGGACCATCATATGGAGGACTTACTTAACTGATGGATGCAGTACCGGGAGCGTGTCATCTTCATTGGACAGCATATTGATGAGGAGTTCAGCAACCAAATATTGGCAACAATGTTATACCTTGACAGTGTTGATGATTCCAAGAGGCTTTATCTTTACATCAATGGTCCAGGCGGAGATGTGAGTGCTACATGCATGCAGTTTTCCTATTTCTCTGGAATTATGTACTTTATCTTATTTTAACTGGAGGAAAACTGCAGTTTTGAGCTTTTAAGTTTCTCATTTTGCAGCTTACTCCAAGCTTGGCTATTTACGACACAATGCAGAGTTTGAAGAGTCCTGTCGGCACCCATTGTGTTGGCTACGCCTACAATCTGGCAGGTTTTCTCTTGGCAGCTGGTGAAAAGGTTTCATCATATCTCCACCCGGACCATTATTCAGTAACACTAGCATGGGCCTTTAGTTGAATAGAACAAAAATATTGCCAATGCCGCTACTTTAGATAGCATGGTGAAGGCAGTTTACACAACATGTGTAAACACTCTTAAATCGACATCCACTATTGAAAAGCTTAGAGTAAGGAAGTCCACTTCCCCATCAAATGGGCTCATAAACCTATCCCAAAACAGTACAATACGAGCACCAAATGCTAGCAGTTGGTTAAGTTTGCTCTGCGTATGTAACAGGTTGATGTGGAAAAGTGCATGGATTGAAGTAGGAGAAGTTAATTAGTGGAAGCATGTTGGCTATTTCATGTGAGCTGCATGTAATTGTTAAGAGGTAGTTCAATTTCTGTACTGTTAATGTTCCATTAGCTCTTGTCAGAAGAACTGAATTCAAAAAAAAGATAAAGGACCACGTGAAGTTGACCCCATCTAGCACGATGTGGACCCTCTTGGGGTTATGTTTAAGGTAACCATAGAACTCATCTGCACAGTATTTGAGTATCCTTTAGAACCTGGTGGAGATGGCTTTCGGGATATATATTGGTTCATATGTAATACCTGATGCTTGGACCTTGTTATGGTTTATTTTCTTTGTTTTGGTAATTGACTGCATAAGGAAATTAGATGCCTGGTACCAGAAGTTCTCTTTGGCGTATTCACTATTATATTGTGCTCCCGTTAATAGGGTAATCGCTTTGCAATGCCACTTTCAAGAATTGCGTTACAGTCGCCTGCTGGTGCTGCTCGTGGACAGGTATAGCTTCATGCTAGCATGCGGTTAAACTTTCTGAGGAATTTTTGCATGGCAATCATAAGTGTGCTAATATGTCTTTGCAGGCTGATGACATTCGTAATGAAGCAAATGAGCTTCTCAGAATCAGGGATTATCTTTTCAGTGAGTTGGCTAAGAAAACAGGCCAGCCTATTGAAAAGGTGTGTTCCCTAAACTGAATTCCAATTTTAGTTTTGTTGAAAATAAAATAGAAGAAAAGAATTGACAAATTTACACAATTAATAATGTAGTATAAAATGATCTGTGTAAGTCTAGTTTGCAGTAGCTGCTTGTAAGCTTTTGAATATGCTCAGCCACCTAAAGAAGAAAAAAAAGGCAGGCTTTTATATGAATCCTTTACGTTTTTGTCCATATCTTTTGATTGTAAAGGCAATCTGCTTTACTCCTGGAAGCTTTTGAATATACTTAGTTTGAAAAAACAGAGAGAGAGAGAGAGAGAGAGAGAGAGGAACATATATCTTGATGTCTTGGCTCCTTAAAAAGGGCAAACTTCTTCACTCCCAGAAAAGAAATGCTCTTTTTCTGAGTGTTTAGATATTCATAAGTCCTTTTTCAAAAAATGTGCAGGTCAACAAAGACTTGAGTAGAATGAAACGCTTCAATGCTCAAGAAGCACTTGAATATGGCCTTATTGATAAGATTGTCCGGCCACCTCGTATCAAAGCTGATGCACCGCGTAAAGATAATGGAGCAGGTCTTGGTTAGTGTAATTTATTCCCTCCTCTGTTGGCTGCTAGAAGTCTTTTCACTTTTTGCGACTATTTTCCTTTTTGAGGTCATCATTTGGTTGAGAAAGGGCTATTTAGCTGCGAATAACATTGTGTAAAGGTTCTTGCGCTTGTGGAATGCTTTATAGTCAGTGACATCCTAATATAATCTTCTGCTGAATAGAAAAGTTTAAAAGAGAATGAATATACTTCAAGTAGCTGCTGCAAAGATGCACGGTACTTACTTAGAACTCATGACCGATGCAATACCCTGCAGCTAGAGTGGCCAAGAGAAGGATTTCATACATTTAGCTTTTACGTTACACCCTCGCTGTGGTTGTTCTCCTTGAACCTCTCCACACACCACCTTTCATCAACCATGGTGATGAATTCTTCGATTCGTTTCTCTATACTGTTGGTACAATCTCCATCTTCCCAACTTATCTCATCGTCACTTCCGCTCATATCATCATCTCCATCGTAACCATCCGATCTACCAGAACCACTATACTCTTTGACGTCATTACCTCCCTCGTCTCTATTTTCTCTGTCTTCTTTTTCTGCAACTTCATCAGAAGAAGGGTGGGAGAGGTCAGCTACGCGACAGTTAGTTTTATGGCTTCCGAGGAGGACGGTAAGGACGATGGTGTATAGGATTGAAAACACCAAGAGAGGGCTCGACGACAAGTCGGGATCTTCGAAACTGCTGTGGCTGCTTGATGACGATAGCATTCGTCGGTCCAGGAGAAGAATAGCAGAGACAGGGACGGCCAGGATGACGAATATCTTTGGCAGGACAGGCTTCATGCCCTGCACAAAGAGTTTGGGGAGTTTGGTTTTTGCTTCAACAGGAGGGTGACTCTTTTCTGAACGCTCCTTTTGGTTGGGATTGAGTAAAAGCTGATCTAATCAAAATCAGAAGCATTTTTTCCGGTGTTGGTATTTGTTTGGAGTGGAAGGTAATCTAATCAGATGTTTTGGTCGGAAAATTTAGGTCCCTTGGATGATCATAACTTTCTTCTCTAATTTTAGCAATTATTTTGAACATGACTTACTTTTCTTGTTAGATTATTCTTTGAAGTAACGTAATCTTATGGACATAAGATGCCGATGAATAAGGGATAAGCAACCAAAGCTGGCTTAGGATGGTGACAATGACGAGATACTAATATCCAATGGAATGATTCCATAAAAAAACCAGTTTCTTTCAGCTTCCCTTTCTCCATGCTCCTTTTCCCTTTGACCTAATAATCACCAGAGTTAAATTTACGTTTTCGACCGAGACTTGGCTGTACGTGCCGTCTCATCTCGTGTCGTCCTGTCCGATCTCTATCAATATGATGAAATTTGCAAGAGCCGGAGCATGCTAGGCAGCATCAAATTTCAGACAGCACGTCCATTTCCATGGAATTCGTATGTTTTCCATGGTATCAACGCTATATTTTATGTTTTCAACCGAGACTTGGCTATCCGTGTCGTGTTGTCTTGTCCGATCTCTATCGATACGATGAAAACTCGGCTTCTTCATAGACATGAGCCGGAGCATGCTATGTGGCGTAAACTTTCACACAGCTCCATCCGTGTTTATGCTATTGCTATCATAACATGTGACAAATTTACTCTTCATTAGCTTTCGTTTAATTGGGTTAATACTACAAAAAATTCCAAACCAGTACACTTGTGACAAACGAAGGGTGAAAAACCCAAATTGATATATCTGTCAACTAGCACGTGTCATCTAACTCAATAATTTGACAGCAAAATTTAACGAAAACTAACGAAGGATAAATTCATTATACGTGTACTGATTTTGGGTATTTGATAGTCAAAAAATTAATTTGAGATAAATTTATCACGTGTGTATCAATTTGAGATTTTTGCGTTATTAACCCTAACAGAAATTATCCCTCTAACGTTGCTGAAAAAAGTTTGACGTCCCTCTGGAATCTGCTACATAGTTGCGTAGATTTCACACGTGTGACAAGATACGAGCTAGGAAGATGTGCCTTGTAAAAGTTCTAGCATTTGTAAAGGGATGTGTCGACTACGAAAACAAATCACAAAAGCACACGAGCATAATCGACACAAGATTCTTCTAATATCAAGAGCAACCATCAAATTTCAAAGAAAGTCGGCTAAAATTCCGAAGTAATTCCCATAGTTTTCATTAAACATCCTACGCAAATCGAACACGCCAGCAGAAGCAGCATCCTAGCTGAACCAGACAACTACAATCTGAACACAAACACCGATACAAGAGCCGGGGGAGGAAAAAAGAAGGAAGAACAAGGAGGCCCTGGCCGAAGATTACTCTCTCTAGATGAAGTTTACAGACAGAGACAAACTGCGGGAGTCGCAAGACTTACAAGCAGAGAGCCAAATCGATGTGGTGGGTCAGTTAAAAATCATGATATGATCAGTAGATATCATTTAGCACTACTACTACTACCACTACTGCTACCAGTACTACCTCTCTCAAGGCAAAGATGACACATTAATGTCAGTTTGCTTGTTATTTCTCGAATCCGGCTGCAATGCAGACCAGTTCTCAGCAGCCGATATTGGAATGGATGACGTCGGTAATGGGACTGTGGAAATAACATCATGCTTCTGCTTCTTCGGCTTTTGCTCGTGCTGGTTTCCCGCGAGGAAGCTGCCTACCACAACCTATCGGTACGTACAGAGGCCAAAAATAGTGAATTCAGGGGGTTCGTGCTTTTAAAATAATCAGGAGTACGTGAGGCATCACATATAACGTGGACATCCTTAGATCAAGATTCAGTGTACTCGGATTAGAGATTCTTCTAAAAAGTTAGGCTCTAGAGATGGCTATTAGAAACCCAAAGATGACAGTAAATCTTTCTATTTGAGAAAATGTGAAAGCTAACTTTCAGTTGCAGGTACTGAAAATCAATCAAACCCAAATTTGTTGTTGCAGAAAAGGAAGCATGACAAAAGAAACTATCGAAAAGATCATACCTGAACAGGACTTGCAGCTACTAGGAGACCAGCAACTCCTCCCCCAACGACACGTCCATCTGGACTTGCTAAAGACACACTCATCCCGCCCGATCTACTTCTTGTTCCTCCAGTGTCGCTGGGCATGAATGACCCGGTTAAGGACAAAATCTCGAAACGACCCTGCAATGAGAAAATCCACAACACATAGGAATACTATCAGTCGATGAAGGGGTAAAAAGGACATATTCTACAAGGGACTTTGAAATCACAATTATGTGGCAACCATTTGCTAAACATGGGACTTTGAAATCACAATTATGTGCAGCCATTTGCTAACCATGAATTTATTTGGTTCTTCTTCTTTTATATAATGTTATTAAAAAATATTCCGTGACCAAAAAATAAAAGAGGAAGAGGAAGAGAACATATATTCAAAAAGATTCTGCATACACAAAGATGCGTATGCATGTTTCTATAAGATGCATCACCTCATATGTCAATGTACCCCCGGAAGAATCAGGCTGACGAAGTGTAACGCTCGAGATCACACCATTGGCAGAGAGAATGCATATAGCTCGAGGTCCTTGCTGAGAAAATGATATTATCTTCATAGTGACATCCTGAAACAAGGAATAGGTAAATCACCCATCAACTACAAGAAATGTATCTGACCAAAAAAAAAAAAACTACGAGAAATGTAGGAACATATTAGGATGAACTCGATCTAGTTACTCCAGTTCAATAAGTAGCCAGCGTTACTTTCTCAGACTATGATGGCATGCCCCATTAAATTTGGGTCAGAAAATAAAATAAAGAGAGATTTTTTTTTTATCTGCAATGTGAGATAGTAATTCTCCTTTATCAATTGGGAGAGTTGGCTGAGTAGATTAAAGTGTCGAATTGCTAAACAGAGCGCAGATGATATTTGTACGAAAAATCAAGCAATAAGGAAGCCAAGGTTAGAGGAACATCATCAAGTACAACTACTGCAAAAACTTATACTGGAATAGGGACAAACAAATGCACTTCCGCACTTCTTTCCATCTTCCTTTTTTTTTTTTTTTTAATTACTTCTGGTGATCGGAAGGGGTTGTGAAGAATATTCCTGAGCTTCTGGAGGGCTCATATCCTTTCAAATTCAAAGTAGCGGTTGTCACGCTGGTCCATGCATGTCATGAGAAAATTAGCTAAGCATGATTGCAGATAACAGTAGATAAATGCCAATTTTGAGTAAATATACCTCGCCTGTATTAACATTGATGATATGAGGAGTGAAATTCGCACCAACAGAGCATGCAACCCAATCACCTGTAAAGAAACAATCTAATACATGGTTAATAACTCTGGAACTACCTCATTTACACGGTAAACAAGTTCATTACAACCTGATTAACACAGCAAAATTCGTATGATGTGAGAAAAGAAACGAGAATCAGAAGTTTAAGACCGTATAACACAGGAACTGATGGACAGTCTATAAATCATCTGTCAAGTTGCTCGTCCAATATGCTCGATGTCTATACTGAATCACTATAAATAGAAAGGAAGACACAACGGAAATTTCTAAGCAGTTCAGGATTTTTTGTTTTTTCCTTGATATTACTTGCCATTGAGATGCATCCAATTTACCTAACCACAGCAAAAATTTAAATTGCTTCAAGAAAGGTTTATCTTTTTCTCGAGCCAGCAAAGCATGTCAAGAAGCCAACATGAGAACAGTATCACCAAACTTCAAACAATGATATTGTTGCCATGCAATACATCGCCTTAGCCAGTGATTCTTCATCAGCTATTACTATGTGGTCAAGAAAAGACCCAGTATGGGCGCTGATCCTACCAGTGCATGTCAAACAATTGGCAAACTTGTAAGTTAGCCCTCTTGAAGAAACAAGGCGACCGTAAAAGAGTGGTACAAGCAGAATCTCCCAAAGTTAGATTTAACACATTCAAGAACCAACTTTGTTTAGCTCTGACAGCCCTCACAAAGCCCCATATGTCCATTTTCTGAGCTTTTCAAGCAACAGATGATAAGTTTTGAGGTACCCAATGACAGGCTTTGCTAGAAGATTCCATCAGTCAACTACAAACACTTCCTCTTAGTCCCTCTCAGAAAATATCCACAAGCATCAGAAGATCTGATCTCTGCAATAGAAGCATCTAAACTCACAGGTCCCACATCTATCGCCCATCAAAGCATCACCAGAACTGCAATATTCCCACACAAATCTCTCGATTTTTTCTCAAGAGTAAACAAATCCAACTCATTTCCCACGTCAAAACCACATAGATCACGAGAAACACTCGTAAACTCAACCTAAACACCAGAGAGCTTCCAAAAAATGTTAACTTTAGTACAATAAACTTAATGATTGCAAGAAAGCCGAGACTTCTTTCATTTACCTAAATTCTCCACTTCAAAGCTCGGCTTGGGGACCGACCCGGTCGACCGCCCTCGGCCTCGCTTAGGGCCCGCCGAGGAGAAGTCGATCACTGGCGGCGGCGCCGACGAAGATATCGGCTTCGGGGACAGCGCCATCGTCACCGACCCGTCCGGCCCGTACTTCCTCGGCCGTCCTCTCTTCTTCTTCATTGGCATCCCCGTTCCCGCCACAGCAACTGCAAGCTCGCCGCCCACCGGTTGCGGCGGAGGAGGAGCCGGCGCCGGCTGAGCCGCCGATCCAGGAGTCTGGGCCGGGTTCTCCGGCCTTGGAGCCACGTGGTACTCTGACGGAGCATCTGATCCCACCACTGTAACACCTCCACTACTACTCACACCTTCTCTTCCCTCCATGGTTAAAAACCCCACAAATTCCTGTGCTCTAGACACCAAAAGCATTCAACTTTTAGCTCAAAATTAGAACACCCAGAACAGCTTTCCAGTGAAAAATTCAAACTTGACAGAAACCCAGAAACTAAACCATGCTACTGAAGCTTGAAACGTGAAAAAAAAAAAAACAAAGAACAAATTGAGAACCTTACACAGAAGTAGAACCGCAGGGACAACTTCAAGAACGGATTTTTGAAAAAAAATTTCTCTTTTTTTTTTTACAGTGAGATTCACTGCAGTTTCTTGATTACAGGAAGTAGAATTAAGCTCAAACGGAGAGCTTAAAACTAAAAAGTTGGTGATCCTAATTTTTCCAGTAAAGAAAAGCTATAAATATATTTATCTAAAAAAGTGGAAGGTTGATTTTTCGGACAGAGATGGAGTATAAGGAGATAATAAGAAAATTTCGATTTTTTTTTATAAAGTTGTTGTTCAGCTAATTTGGTTCCTAACTTTCCTAAGATTGTCCGACCGATATTATATTAAGAAACAGAGACTGGCACAAAAAGAAAACAATATATGCGATAAGCATCACTCGAAATCATTATTTTAAGGTTGATTTTTTTTCATATTTAATTCGGAGATATTGATATCCGTGTTCTGGTTGAAACTCCCGTTGAGATGTAATAAATTAATTAATTATCGCAGAGGGTAGAGTATTTTTTTCCCATTTTTTGAATTATTTTTTCTTGGAAAATGGGTGGAGAAAATATTGGATTAATTAATAACTCCCCTATTTAAAGAATGAATTAAGACTTTGGTTGCCAAGGCATGAAGCATTTGTCTGTACTCCTAAGAAAAGAAAAGTAGTGATGGCCAAGATTCTCCTCAAATGAAAATAATGACCGAAAACAGATTGATTAGAGAAAAGTTAAGAAAATCCCATTCCAATTTTTTTTTTTTTTTTTACTTTTGAAGCTTTAAATAGATTCTGATTTCATTTCCCAACACTCGAGTTTTCAAAAACATGTAATTAATCTCATTTAAGTCCATCTCTAAAAAATTTCTTAATTAAAGAATTCATTTATTTCGATGGAACTTTTGACTTGGTTTGAACAATTCCATCCTCGCTTAGCCAGCAATCAAGATACAAAATAATTACAAATCCATGGTTTTTTCCAAGAAAAAAAAAAGTCTATGTTCCTAAATTCATTTAACATTCATATTATTCACCCCTTATTAGGTTTGAGAGATATAGTTAATTAAGTTTCGAATTTGTGAAATATATTTTTTGGACAAATTTTCGGTAGTTGCTGGGTTTGCGAAATAAGTTGATCGAAATGAAAACAAAATTTAATGATCTAACAGGAAAAAAAAAATATCTTGTGCTTAATTTATCAAATGTCATTTCGAAAGATAAATCCTCATTCTTTTCTTAATAATGCTCATAATCATGTAAATTGATGACTGATTTACAAAATATAATAATTATAGAAATGTGGGAGTGGGGGAGTGGGGACCATGGGTGGAGGCGAGTCCATGTGCTCGAATTACCACCTTGATATTACCTACCAAAAGTGTAATGAATTCTGACCATAAAAAAAAAAGTGTAATGAATTACTTACTTTTTTTAATATAAAAGACACAATAATAATTCTAATGAATAATTACTACTACTTGGTGTATACCAAATGTTAGGCAAAGCACGTGCTCCAGCTGTTTTACACTCATCTTTTGAATCCAAATTTATATGTTTATAAAAGAAATATATATACACGACAAATAACAAAAAAGAATCCTTCTTTTTCTCTTTTTTTTGGCAGGATTTTTTTCACTCATCGAGAAGGGCATCTCAGCCTATACCCAAAACTCAGCTACCAAAAAATTTCCATAGATAGCGCTCTCATTCTACTTGCCGCTAATCGATAGATTTGAACAAGATGTGAGATGAATGGTATGAACATCTGCAACTCGATGAATAGTGTCAATCTCTTTCAAGTAGGTTGGACATTCACTATAAGGACATCAAAATAGAAAAGGGCATCTTGAAATATAGATTAACTATTTTCTTTCGAAAATCGGAAATAAAATATTGAAGGGTCTTTTTGTTTGTCTTATTAGATTGAAGAAAAATGGAACAAGGGAAGATGCAAAATGAAAAAAAAATTACCCCCTTTTACGGAAAAAAAAAGAAGAAAGAAGACTGCAAGGACACTTTTTCCACGATGTGCTCAACTGCTCATTATCAACTTATTAGTCAGTCAACCGAAAACACACCCAATTCAACATCATTGTCCATAAATTAACAAAAAAAGAAAAAGAAAATATGTGTAGTCCACTAGTCATACCGAAATAGGATAAGTGTCCGAATGAATTACTTTTGTTGCATAGAAATTTGGATCGATCATTTATTACTTTTTTTTATTTTTTGTGAATGATTTGAGAAGCGTTTTACGAAAGGTGTTGTGAAAAGTTTTATGTATTGCTTTACTATTTAGTTTTAAATTCTAAAATGATTTGAAAACTACTTTACGAAAGGTATTTTGACTGGTGAGCTGAGATGAGAAAAAGGAATATGTTTTGTTTTGTGATATGTATTCTTATTTATAATATGGATTCTATATTGATTTTGTGGATCATTGGAGGATGATGGTTTGTTATTCGTTATCGCTGAAAACTCGGTATAGGGTTTCTTTATATACATTCTGGTTTCAGGATGTCCTTCAGGGCCGAGCCACCATTGATAATAGATGGAGATCTTGCCGGGGGGAATCTTGATCGCCTTATCACTAAGCGTTATATTGTGACCGTGGTTGAATATTGAGCATAGACTAGTCAATGGAATAGATCATTGACATATGATTTGGTAGAGATTGATCAATAAATTTGACGATTGATACTTATTATGATATTATTGTCATTTAAGGAATATTTCAGATATGCATATGGTTGTGTTAAAGTGATGTAACTCATTTTTATCTTGTATGTGTATTATATGCTGGATTTGGTATAAGTGAGCTTTGATATTATTTTATGAATGTGCACAGTGGATACTTGATCTACTTAGAAGAGATTTGTCATACTCACTGAGTTGTAGTTGCTCATAACATTCATCTTCCATCTTGTTCAACTTCTTTAATTAGCAGAAAGTAGAATGAGGGCGCTATCAATGAGAATTTTTTGTAGTTGGGATTTGGGCATGGTCTGAGACATTGGTATATGTATGATGATGGTTGTTTGCTTTAGCTAAGTTTTGAAAGGTACACATTTTTCCGTATTTTTTTCAGTTTTCAATTGATTTGTTGAAATCTTTAATTTTTTCTTCTCTATGAATAGGTCATTGATCTGAAGACATAAATGATATCGAACTGGAAGAATATGTTGATCACTTTAACGAACTCTTATTGACACCGATGTTTGTTCACTACTTAGGTTTACCACTCTAGCTGACAACAGTCTCACTACCATCCCATGGGGATTTACTACCGAGACCACTAGTCGATAAAATATCCTGGCGTAATAGGTGTTAAATCAAGTTTATTGAAGTGATTAACAAATCCCTCTTGGCTATGATACCAGGTCTATCTTGCGAAGCAAAATGTTTGAGCACCATTGATTTAGTTTCAATAAAAAAAATTGCTCCTAATGGACAAGAGGTTTTTATAAGTTATATGGGATTTCTGAAACCAATTTTCAGGGAAAATGTTTTGGGCAAAAATTCGAGATATTTTGATAAACATTTTTTTGTACAAAATTTTGATTTTCGATGGGCTGCCTATGGCCTAATAATCACCTCAGTGGACCATCGTTTTAGTTGGTTGATAGAAATGACAAGTGGTGTTGGATTAGAGCTTAATTATATTGATTAAGATGATGACTCATGCTTTGGTTTTTGTAAGGAGTGAAGGAGAAGCACGAGTGTTTCTTCAGGTAACTAGGGAGCTAATTGGGTTAATGATTGTCCAGGTGGGATGATGGGTTGTTCGGATCCGTTTGTTTAATGAAAAATGAGTTATTTGAAAAATATTTTTCAAAAAATGATAGTTTATATTTCTTATAAAAATAAATGAATGAAAAATATTTTCATTAACTACGCAAATGCGTAGACACATAGTGTTGCTTCATCAAAAGTTGGTTTCCATGTTTTAATAGGTAATATGGCAAATGTTTGGAATTTTTATTTGTTGGAAGGAGCAGAGGTTTTTTCTGATGATGTGGTTATGGCGTTTCCTTTTGTCATTTTTTCAAGGTTTGGGAGGCATGGTGATTATATTCCACGCAAGAATTCGCGTGTAAAAAGATATGGTAACGAGTTTGAAGAATCATTCCTGAATTCGATGTCAAAGTCAAAAACCGATAGAATGGCTTGCCATGGTGTAAAAAAAAATTTTTTTTGATGCAATATTCAAAATATCCTTTTTGTAAAACTTCTTTTGTCGATTTACAATCAATGCATACAATTAATTTTTGATTTGATAAATCTCCTAGAAATTTGAAAATTGTTAAAACGATTGCCAAATTATTATTTTTAATAGTGGAGCTAATTTTGTTGGGTCTTATTCCGGTGTTTAGAGATGAATTTAATAATTTATGCTTTGTTAGTTTTTACTCGTTTGAGTATACCCCATATTCTATTTTCGATGCATCGGTTTCCACTTTCTACTATTTTGAAAGCAGATGGATCAACTAAATATTTGTAAATCGTGTATTTTATTTGCTTTTAAAATTCACTTATTTTAGGTGTATCGTGAATTTACAAAAATGATTCACTTAATTGAGAATGGTGATGAAAATAATATTTTAAAAAAGTCCACTTAAGTTGATACTCAATTTTTGTTAGAAAAAAGACGTGGAACAAGCTCACGAGCTTTAAATTTATCATTTTATCATTCAAAATTTGTCGTCTATGTCTTCTATCTCGATATTCCAAAAGAAACATACGAATGAATAAAATAAATGACCTTGAGCCTTAGCTTAATCTTTAAAAAGGATTGGATAACAAATAAAATAAAGCACGAGAAGACAAAATTTCTAATTAGAGATGAAGAAAAGAGTCACTCAGTAAACTTCACAAATGGAATCAACACTTTATACTTTCTCACTTTCTTTAGCCAATTCATTTCTTTAATAACACATCGGTAAAACCCTAACTTGTGTAATAACAATTTCAAAAAAAAAAAAAAAAAAGAGTGATTTCTAGCATTGAGAGGAGAGAAGTACACTAGAAGCATCACAAGTTTTGTACGGCGCTCACTTTTAGTGTCAAAAGTTTCCATCGGATCTAAGTGCCTCTGACAAGAAATTCCAACCAAAATAAATATGTGGCATTTATAAGTAATTTTTTAATATGACATGTCGATTTTTAAGAAAAAAAATTACAGTGCAAGTGGATTTCTAAAAGTAAAAACAAGCTAAAAAAATTTAAAAAATTAAATTAAATTTGGTAAAACGCCAAAAAAATTATATTAAAAAAACGGATCCAAGCCCTCACCGCCTGCTGTTTCTTTATTTTTTAAGCTTAATTTTAGCTTAATTTTAAATTTTATTATTATTTTAATCTAATTAGTTTTTTTATTTTTAATATTTTTTGGAACTTTTATCTTTTTTTATTGTTGAGTGACCTCCGACAAGCCATGTCAACTTCAAATATTAATAAAAAGATGTCACGTCGGATTTCTGGCTCAAGATATCGGAGTTGACACTTAAGTGACCGTTTTATAAAAAAATGGCAATTAAGTGATTCGGCGGAAACTTTTGGCACTTAAGTGATTTAGTGAAAAAATTTTATACTAAAATAAGCGTCGTATACAACTTTCAGCACTTTTAGATGATGTACTTCGCCCGCTTCGAGAGCATCAATAAAATAGCGAGTCGAAGAGAGTTGAATGCCGGACAGCAAGCAATTGACCAAGCAAAAAAAAACATTTCTGCAATAAATAAATGTTTTTTTATTTGCACAAAGACTGAGGGCATCTTGCGTAAACAGGGGCTGCTAAAAAACAAGAACATTTGAAAGAAAAATATGTCCAGACAGGAACAATCTAAATTAATCAACCTACTAATAAAAAAAACTATGGTGATAAGGTCGATGTGCATTAGCTTGCACAACTTTAAATAATTTTGGTAAAAGCATGTATAATCTAACCTGTCTTAAATTGCATTCTACTCAATCCAAAAGGGAACGCAGCGGACGAATCAATGGCGGGCTCGTGATGTTGTAAAACATTGGATTATTCATAAGTTAATTAAATCGCCACTTGACCCTAAAGACGAGTAGGGCTTTATAGTGGCTTTTATTGCACATCCATGCCATCATATGTGTTTTCATGATGAAAGTGAGCGAGTGATTAAATTAATTGTCATTATTATGTTAATAACAATAATAAGCCCTTCCATAATATTTTAATGTTTAGGCGTGCTTCCATGACAAATCATTTTAAATAGCGAGTAATTCCATAAACATCTCGCTTTTCACAATCGAACTTAAATCTCTTTTCTAAGCTGATGGTTCGCATCTTTAGACAAACTCTCCCCGTATGGATTGAAATTTCACAACCATGCATGCGCTTATATAGATGAACAGGTTACGGATTTCTAATGTCTGTAGAACAAAATCAGGTATACGACCGGCGTCACTATGATTCCCCGAATCGAAAGCATAAATCCAATCAGCCCTAGCTAAGCGCTTCGTGACTTGTAACTCAAATTCAAGATTTTGGAAAACTAAATTCGTATTAATAATTTAGTCGACTAATTATATGAATAGGGTCTATATTTCCTTTTGACTAATAGTAAAATAAATTAGGGATATGATCAGTGGAAGTCCCAAAACTTGTAATGAAAGCGCAATTGAGTTCTACAACTTTCAAAATGTGCAAATCAAGTCTTAAAACTTATCAAATTGGTGCAATCAAGTCTTTCCGTTATCTATGTTCAATTAAGCTAACGAAAAATGTTGACGTGATGTTTTTTATTACTTTATCTCTCATATGTGGTGCTTATGTGGCTAAAACAAAAAAGAGAAATCCAAAATGACGTCATTTTAGTCCAAAATTTATTTTTAATGTATATACGTTAAATTATTTATTTATAAAAAAAAGAAGCAAAACCAGCTAGGGCCCTTCGGACCCTTGTCGTCATCGCCCTCACCATCGATGGCTGGGGTCACGAGGGCCCCAGCCAGCGGCCAACGCCCTTGGTCGACTGCAGGTGAGGGTTGCGGCCCTCATCTAGATGAAGTTGAGGGTCACGGGCGTTGGCCCAAATCAGGCTAGGGGTCGCCGCCCTACCTTAGCTAGTGGCGACCCTCAACCCAATTTGGGCGATGGCCTATAGAGCCTTCATTGGTTTCGCTTCTTCTTTTTCTTTTTTGAGGATTTAGATCAAAACCAGGGGTAAGCGGTTCTAAGTAGACATGGCCACGAGCCATGAACCGTCGGTTCCGGTTTCGATTCCGATTCCGGTTTCGGGGTGAGGCCTGGGGGGGAGGGGGAGGGAAAGAGTCGTTGCTCTTTCCCTAATTTTTTTTTTTTTGCCGGTTTGGAACCGGGCCGATTCTGGTTCGGAACCGCCGGTCCTGGTCAATGGGGTGATTCCGGTTCTTCCACGGGCCGGTTCCGAGCCCAAACCGGCCCGTGGCCATGTTTAGTTCTAAATTCCTTACGTGTTTCACCCGAAATCTGGAACCCACTCGTCAGAACAAGTTCCTCATTTTTTGAATCTAGAACCTACTCTGCATACATTAGAACCTAAAACCTACCCTATCACGGGCTCCAAGGTGTATACAAGTTCCATCTATATTCTTCATTGAACGATTGCAATGAATCATCATCTTTAATGACCATCATTTACTACTATAATCCACTGACCATAACTTTTAATTTATACACAAAAATAAACATGAAACATTAATGAAGTAAAAATCTCAGTCATAAATATCGCCGAAAATGGAAGTTTAGATAAGTGGTTTCAAATTACAACACTACCGAACGCTATGAAATATTGCGGGATCGCGTGAAGAGATATACAAAGAAAAATACAAAAACTTGTTACATGTTGCATTAGATGTTCCAAGTTCCGCCTACCTAGAATCTGGAGCCTACTTGTCGAAATAGGTTCCCAAATTTTTAGAACCTGAAATCTACCCTCCATATCCGTGGAATACCGCAGGATCGTGTGAAGAGATATACCAAGAAAAATATAAAAACTTGTTATAAGTTGCATTACATGTTCCAGATTCCGCTTATCTAGAACCTGAAATCTACTCGTCAGAACAGGTTTCCAAATTTTTGGAATTTGAAACCTACTCTCCACACTTTAGAACCTGGAACCGGACAAGTTCTCCACTAGTCCAATTTCATGTTTCATGTTCTACCCTGGAATCATGCTCACGCTTAATCAAAATGATATTGTTTTGAACTCATATTTATTATTTTAGCCACGTTAGCGCCGCGTAGAAGAGTGAAAGTAATAATAAAAAATGTCACGTCAGTATTTTCTGTTAGCCGAATTGGACGGAGTTAACGGAATAACTCAATTGCATCAATTTGATAAACTTTGTTATTTGATTGCACTTTTTGAAAGTTTTAAGATTTATTTGTACTTTCGTGATAACTTCTTAAAACTTTTAGCGCATGTATCTCAAGAAATTAATTAGATTTTGAATTTCTCCTCCCTGGGAGTCAAGATCAGTAGGCATGCCGGTCAAAAAGGCTTTTGGAGCATGCCCTATGGAGCTGGATTATTGCAGTCAAAGAGCACATGGCCTTCCCAAAAAGATGACAAGTTTAAAAAAAAAAAATGTTTTGTTTCTTTTGTTTTTTTGTTTTTGTTTTTTTTTTGCTAAAAGGTTAGAAAGAAGTTTTTGTTAATAATAACGGGGCAGGTCAATTTGGACAATCTGGCGACCGTATATCAAGGAATTCTCTCTTTCTTTAAAGTCAAGGACCACTGACCCTAGGATGGTAGGATTAGTACTAAGTAATAATTAACTAGTTTTTAATCTTTTTTTTTTATCACTAACCCTAATTAAACTAAAAAAATATATAGTTTTCTTTTATTTGTTATATATGCACAACGACGATGACGAAAGTAGAAGCCAAGCAATCACAACATTTCTTATACTTAACTTATCGTAAAGACGACGTCGCTAATGAACATGATCTCTTGAAATTAACTTTAATTTCGTTGACATCGTCTCGACACTTCTTTGCGTAGCTCCCAAAGCTCGACTTCAAACAAGGTTTGAAGCATTGAATCCTAAAAGATGAGCAAGTTATTGCGGACACGCGCCATGTGTTTCCTCAAATTCGATTTTGGAATCGGTATCGACTTCCGTCGTAATTTTTCCGAACAATTTCTGTTTGGTCGATGCAGGAAGCATTGAAAAAAAACTCCTATGAGCAAAAAATCTCAAATATCCTTAATCACCAGACATATAATTGTCATTGTAAAAAAGAACCAAAATTCAAACAATAGGAATTAATATGAACATAATAGAAGTGAGTGGATCCATTAAGTGACCTAACTCTAAAGAGAAGTCGTTCTTAATGGTCATCCCATTGTCATAAAAAAGACATCGTATGCAACGATGTCCAAATGTTTGGATTTGGTACATGAAGATATGATCCGATAGATCTATCAAAACAATCGGGGGCTCATTTAGCCCATGCTAGATTAATCATATTTTGGGCCGAAGCAATGACCCTATTTGAAGTGGCTCATTTTGTACCAAAAAAGCCAAACTATAATCTAAAGTATATTTACATAAAAAAATAAATAATAATAATAAAAAGATATAGAGGACCTCACATGGAGAGCGGATGAAACTGAAATTTGAAATCTACAGTGAGCCCGGCCCAACAAGCCCATTCCCACATGCAGGCTTTCTGGAGCTCTTTCTGCTTTATAACCTTTGAGCTTTTCATGAAATTTCTCAGATACATGACGGACGTATTCTCTCTAGGGTATTCCTTAAATCAAGAACAACTTTTGGAAATTTAGACATAAAGATTGGTGTCGTGCGTAATACGTATGCTTCGATATCGGATGAAAATGAAAGAGTTTCTCGAATATTCGACGGCCCAATCGACGGTAGGAACCTTTTCGAGCACGATCGGCTCGTATATTCACCGGCTGTGCACATGGTCGAGAACCTCAAATATCGAAGAAAACCGAAGAATGTTTTGCGGCCGTAATTTGTACGGGTGGGAACAAATTGGTAAAGATTCTATCAAAACAAGATGGCCTCGAGTGAAGGTAACAAAGGGTGGAAGTGGAGATTATTCCAATGTAAAACCAAAGTCTCGTGGAACATTTGTGCTTCGGTTTCTCACGCACGACTTGTTAATAGGTGGCCGAGAGAGCAAATTCTCTGTATGTTTTCGGATAGATTCCTGCTTTGGCCAAGTTTCCATAACTCTGTTTCATTATATGAAGTTTTAGAAAACTAAGTATACTTAGACACGAAATCATTAGGATCTTTGTTGCTTCATTGTCTGCATCGAGAAAGATTACCAAAAAAAATTTCAAATCTATTGTAATTGGATCAATATAGTCATAAACCTTTTTGCATTTATACCAATCCATTAACTGAAAATCACTGATGTGGCGCGACCGGCATTGATGTGAATAATTTTTTAATAACATTCAGTGATCTTCGCTAAAGATGCTTAGCTGATCATTCGCGACCCACAACAGGAAGGCCACGCGAGCTCGGCCTGAGCTCGAAAGCGAACAAAATTAAGGACACGAGGGCACAAAATTAGATTCTGCTAACGAACGACACTCGAAATGGAGCCGCCTTGCTTTGTCGGATCCACTTTAATCAACGACGAGAAGCGAACCGAATTTAATTAAGTTATTTCCCCTCCTCCCTCTTCTTGCTTCTTTGCGAAAATATCTGGACTGGTGGGGCCAGCCAATTTGCACTAAATTATTCCAATTTGGGGGGACCATCTTGGATTCAAATCTGGGCGTTTTTATAATTCGTTCAGTGTTGCCACATGCATCCTAATCCCACTTGGGCGAAATTGGAGCTTTGCGGGTTGTTTCCTTCCTCCCTTCTCACCGGTTAGAAAATTAGGAAATTTCCCAATCACGTTAAGGCTGCAAATACGACACCGCACAAGGCGTTAGCGTGCACTTTTTTTTTTTCTTTGGGTGTCGGAAATTAGTGCGTACTTATGTACTTATAATTTTGACTAAATTATTGGAGGAGTCAACGGCCCACGAAACCAAACAGATTTCAACCGTCGGCACACGGCTTGTCCCTTTGTCAGTGGCGGAATTGCTCGCAAGAGTACGACGTCGTTCCTTCGGAGAGAATCATTGTTTCGCTCGGCCGACAAAACAAGTACATAGCTACGCGCACGTCCAATGAGCCGTTGACCCGTATTGATGTCGGATTTCCCTTTCTATAGCCGAAACAGGAGTTAACAAAGGACGACTGAACTAGGTCAAGAGAATACAACGTCCGTCTGCTGAGTTGCCTTGCGACGCCCTTCGTCGCGCCCCTTCCGATCGGTCCAATAACTCAAGCATAGGAAAATAATTAAGACAAATTAAACCTTTGTACGTGCATTAAGTAGGGATGGGAACCGCTAGGACCAGGTTCGATTCTCGAGGTCGTCTGTCCTATTCCCGTTTCCATAAATTTGGAATCGGCGATTTTCAGTTCGATTCCCAATTTCAGGGGAGAACCGGACCGAACCGGTTGTTTTTTATTTTTTAAATGTAAATCTAATAATTCGTCCGTTCTTTTTTTCTTAAATCTAAACCTAATTTTAATTAATTTATTAAGATTAAAAGCCCATGTTGCTCACCTCTACGGTTAGCTAAGAACCAAATCGGACCGATCAGAGAATCGATCTTTTCAGTCGATTCTCGATTTTTAGATGGTGCGGAACCATATTCGAACCGATCATCCATAATATTAAGCCCCTGACCAATAAAGTGGTCGAGGCCATGCGAAATTGCGATTTTGGGTCACGTGAAAAATCGTCAAACGTTGAATCGATCGAAGAGGAGGGGTGGGTGGCATGAAAAGAAGAGCCCCAAATGAGTGGTGTGTGCTCAGTAGGGGAGTCGTACTCGCGACCGACTTGTTGTCTCGCTCTCTCTCTCTCTCTCTCTTACCCTTCACTTCTTTTTCCCCTCCATTATGTCGGAATTAAATAAAATAATAATAGCACGACAAACAAAGGTCAAGAACCCAAAAAAAAAAAAGGGGAAAAGAAGAGGTGGATGCCAGCTAAGATAATAAGCTTTTTAGCTCGTTAATCGCCGCATTTTTCGGCGTGTTAAAGTCAGACCATTTGGACAAAAAAAAAAAAGAGTTGGACCATGCCACTCTTAGAAAAAGGTGTGATTTTGAACGTCGGGGACTATTGGTTTTCTTTATCTTTTTTTTTTTCTTTCTTTATGGACTATCGATTTCCGACCCCATTTCGATTTAGGGAAAAAAAGAAAAATTTTGCTCTTAAACTTTGAATCAACGTGTAATGTGATTCCTAAAATTTTGAGTTTGTTCGACGTAGTTCCTTAACATTTGGCGCATGTTTAATTTAGCACATCGACTATATTATTAAATATTCAATATTGTCCCTGATATTAAATTAATGAGATAATAATATTGAAAATTTTTATATAGTTCATTGATTACTTTGAATATATATTAAAAGTTTAGATATCACATTATAAATTTACGTTGTATTCTGTATGATAATAAGATGACGATAATTCCAAAGATGCTAAGTTAGAAACAAGCTCGCTTTCGGGATCCATTCGGCGTCGGGGTCGTGGCGTTTTCCTCGGGCGCATACCAAGGCATGCAATTATTTTAATTTTGCCAAGGGACCCCTTTTATTTTATTTATTTATTTAAATCCAGCCATCTTTGACCACTTCAAATTGTATTTTTTTTTTTGGTCAGAAGTCTAATGAAAATAACAACAAATGCGTCGTTAAGGTGAAACTATCGATGCCCATCATCGTTAAACAAATGGAGTTTTAGCATTAATTAATCGGGTTTATCCGACTTAGCAACTAAACTTCTTTTCTTGCTAATGTGGGACGGATGGCAACGGACGAATTTGGCATGGCGAATCTGTCCGACATCGCAGCAAGATCTAACGAAGCCTAGTGCGATGTTCACGAAAACCTAGTACTCTGCTCCGGATTTTGGAGGGGACTCTTATGGATTTATCGAACTTTTTAGAGCAGATTAAACTAGGAGCTAGCTAGCACCGGATCGAACAAACCTTGCAAGGTGGATTCCTACTTTTTTTTCTTTTTTTTAAAATGGATTCCTAGTTAATGCTCTTACTCATTATGTGATTCTATATGCCAAGATGCGCCGTGATCGTATCTTGCTCGCTCGCTCACATCGCCGGCGACGTGTATGGGGACAAGCTCAAAAGGAACCACGGATACGACCTCGAAGGATCATTTGACGAAACCATTTTCTTCAGCTAAGAGCAACATTCGAGTCTGTACGCTCGCATGTTCTACTCGAGGCATCCTTGTAAGCACGTAATCTTGTGCTCTAATTTCTCCAATGCACATAGAACATGAAAGATTGTTGCCAAGGGTCAGCACCGATTCGGGGTAGACCGTGAAACCGGATTGGACCAACCATACTTGGCCGATTCTAGTTCAGTTCTCGATTCCAAAAATTGAACCGACGATCACGGGTCCGATTTCCGGATGCGGAATTGGATCGAGAAGCCTTAATTCATTCTTTTACTTTTACCTTGAATACTATATTTTTGTTGTCGCCTCTGTCCCTAATTCATCTCCCTCACTCTCTGCTATGCTTTGCCCACTTCTTCACATTTGTTCGATGAGAGTCGATCATCCAAAGCGCACAAGCCTCCTGTAGATCGGTTGCTTGGCCCCACACGAGGAATCGAAGACATTCGAGCTCCATGTCTCCAATTCCAGCAAACATAAAGGTTTCTCGAAGAAATTTACATCGTGTAACTTAAAAATCAGAGTCTTGAGTAACACTCTCCAAGAACAAAAAAAAAGAGGGCATTGTTTGGACTAAACCGATCTAAGTTTCAAAAACTGAAAATCAATTACGATAGAATCCAGGACTAAACCGATTCAGGTTTCAAAAATTGAAAATCAATTGCTATAGGATTCAGAAATCGCTCACTGCTAATATTTACGGCGCCTTAATTGGCTCAAATGGGTGGGCTAGAAAAGGATAAAAAGCATGTCATGATGGGGGCAGGGCAATTCACATGATTTTTACCTAACAAAATCAATTTGATTTGATTTTTGATTGAACAAGGAGCAAGGGAATGATTAGCAAACGAGACAGGCGAAACATTTTGAGTTGCGAGTCGTGCTCTTATTGGTCGCAACGTTGGGGTCGTTAATGAAGAAGAAGATTCCTGCATAAAAAAAAGTGTGCTCCAGACAACATCGCTGCTCAATCCTAGTTGTGAATTAGGTCAACCGTTGATATAAACTTCATCATTTTAACCGTCCATTAACCATTTTTCACCCCCGGGCATTTGGGGGTCTCTCACATGACAGCACCCTGCTTCGTATTGCAGCAAAGGTAGCTCTCCAACTACTTGGTAACAATTTTATTTTCGAAAAATAATATTTTATAAATAGAAATAATTTTTTTCTAATTCTATTCTAAAAAATAGTGAAGTAATTTCTTTTGCTTTTTTATTTCTGTTTCAAATTTATTCGCTAATCCTGATTTGTTCTCAAGAACGGGAAAATTAACCTGATTTGTTCTCAAGAATAGGAAAATCAACCGACCGTCACCGAACAGACCCTAAATGGTTCCTCCAAAAATCCGAAAACTACGGGACACAAAGTTCACGAGTTCAGAGAGAGAGAGAGAGAGGAGAGAATGTGGAGAAATCAAGCCAACCATTGCAACCAGCACTAGAGAAAATTAAAGTAATTTTTTATACAATAATTTCTCCTGTGTAGAAATAGGAAATGATTTCCTCTACCTACTCATCTCACACTCGCCGCCGCCGCCGCCGCCGCCAACAACCGCAAACTGCAATTCATGACTCATCATCACTAACCTTGAACACCCTCCTCTTCACCACCAATTTTCATTACTTGCCTCACCTCTCTCTCTCTCTCTCTCTCTCTCTCTCTCTGGCTTCCTTCTGCTAATTCAAACCTCCATTTTAAAAAAAAAAATCAAGCATTTGAAAAAAAATTGATCTTGTATGGTGGACCTCCCACCCTCCAATCCAATCTGGGTCCCTATCAAATTGAACCAACCAACCAACCAACAAAACCCTCAAAACCTTCCCTCTCTTCTGCTAATTATACACAAAAAGCCCCAATCTGAAGCAAAGAATATGCCCGCCCCCAATTTCAAAAATACTCGTTTGGCCTTTTCAAGAACATGATCAGATCAACCCCAAGTTGTACAGATTCCTCTTCACTATGCTTCCGAGTGACAGCAGCACCGCCCCGGCAACCCCGCCTGCTTCCTCTTCTTCGCTCTCCGGGCTTCTGTGGTAGATCAGTGGCAACTCCTTCACTTGCAGCTCGCTCAGCCCAATCCTCTGCCTCACTGCCACGATGATCTTCGCGTCTGCCGGGTTCCCTGCTGCGTCCGTCATGTAGAACACGTTGAAAGCTGTGCCCAACGTGGTGGATATCTCGGCCCTCGTCACGTTGAGGCCGTTCTCGCGGAATGTCCTCGTGACCTCTGCTACAAGGCCCGGTCTATCCGCTGTGCATAGTTCTAACCTCACACCCTGTTGAACGTAGAGGACATTCCATTAGATCAAAGGACTAGAGAAACAAGAACGGTACTAAATTTGCAAGATAAATGGCGCTTGATCGGTGAAATTTTGGGATTATCTGTAAAATTACCTCAGATGCTCGTCTCTCGACAGCAGCTTGCAGACATAAGATCACACGTTGCCTCTCAGCCTCGGAATTAATCGGGGTTCCATCCGTGTGCCTAATCCAGAATTCCTGAAACAACATCGACAAACTGTCGAGTTAATATCTTTACCAAATAGCGAACTGGTTTTTTCTCATTTCGATTAAAATCGGCAAAGATATTTACCAGAGATGCTCTATCCCCAGTAGTATCAATGGTCGCGTGGTAGACGACATACTCCATATCCGTCAATGTGCACACCACATCGAACAGAAGCTTCGTTCTGTCCTTGCACTCAACGTTCACGGCTGAGTAATCGGCCCAATGTTGTACTGTCACAACTGGAGAGCCGCCATTCAGCTGTAGGACTGGCTCCCTCTCATAATCCCGATCCGCAAACATCATCTGGTGCAGTCTTCTCTCAGTGTGTGTCACCGCCAGAGAAACTGACGTCTTCGCGCTCCTAATGTCGTTATCTCCCTTGAGAACGTTCCTCAACCGTGCCTCGATTGTATCGATCTGCTGCGAGTCCTCGATCGGGGACCCGGAATTGCAGTCCTTGACATAAATTAGGGAAGCAATCCTGCCGTTGTGCGTCCACACTTTGGCCTCCACGACATTGCATTGCAGATTGGCCAACACTGCGAACACCTCGGAGAGCAGGCCGACCCGGTCTGTGCCGGTCAGCTCTAGCGCGGTTAGGCCAGTGTAGTCACTGGTGCTCGTGTAGTGAATGGTTCCGAGAGACTGCAACAACCATAACCGACACTCTTTTCAGATACAAACAATGCAATGTCCATGACTAATCAATCAGTCAGATCCACTTAACCCAGGATTGATTCCTCCCATAATCTAATAGAGTACACATGTAACTGGTTCCACATATACCAGTTACAGTTAAGAGGGTTCTTAAGAAGTTTCAGAGGAGTAAATTACCTGTTCCATGTAGCTGATAACGCTCTCATCTGTTAATTTCTTTCCGTTTTGATCAGTCACATGGAAAACTGTAGAACCCAGAAAAATCCAAGGCAAGAAAAATCAGGGAAATTTCTCAAACATTCGATCAAGGCAAGTTACTAAATGTGAACATACCGAGATAAAGACATAACGCTAAGAAAAGAACCAAAAGAACAAAAAATTAAGGGGACAAAAAAAAAAAAAACGATATGGCGACTCACCATCCATGAACCATTTCCCATCAGACGAAATGTGAGCCTTCTTGACGGAAAGGTTGAGATCAGTGAGGATCTGGACTGCCTCCAAAAGAATCCCATGTTTTCTCGCATGGTCGACCTGAAAAAAAAAAAAAATCACGAACCCAAGACTTGGTCAGACCCGTACAACGTTGAACGAGCTACAAGGTATCTCTTTTTTTTCTTTCTGGTTTTGTTGAAACTTCTGGAGAAGGGTTTCGTGGAAGCATACCTTGACAATAGTGGCAGTGGGGCAAACACCATTGTCAATCACAACCCTGTTAAGAAGGCAACAATTAAAACAACCAAGTCAACTTGAATGTCATCTGGTCTAAAATTCGAAGTCTACACGACAGAACTCTGTCTTTGAACTTTCTAAGGATGGTTTGCGAAGAAATCTTTTTCCACTAGAAAATAATATCTATTTGAAATAAAGCAAGTTTCTTACAGAATTTAGCAAGAGACCGGACGAGAAAATTGGGGAACAAAAAATCAACAAATCCCAAAAAGGGAAAAGGTCAAAAACAGAGACCCAGAGAGCTCCTCCGTGATTTTGGGACCAGTAGAAAGAATTCGAGGGAAAGGAGGAAATGAATCTCGGGAACAAACCTCGGGGTGTTCATGCGAAACACGAGCTTCTCGTACTCGTCCAGGAAGGCATGCCGCTCCATATTCTCCACTCTCTGCATCTGCATCTTCTCCCCTCCCTTCTCTCCCCAAAACCAGAAACACCGAACAAGCAAAAGCCTCAGACTGTCAGACACCCACTTGACCGAAACCACGTCTCCACCTCTGAAATCGAGACCCAGAGGCGAGAAATCCGAAGGCACCGCGATTTGTAACGACGTTGCTGGCTGCTGCTGCTGCTGCTGGGGGACTGTGGGCGTGGATAGCGAACAACAGCAGTAACAACAAGAATGTCGGATTCTCTCTGTCTCTCTCGTGCTACGAATCGTCAGCCTTTTGCTGGCCTCCCTCCTTCGATCGAACGTCACCGAGAAGAACGAACTCCTCTATAACTGCCGCCTTTCTCTCTCTACAGAGCTAGCGGGCAGGTTTTTTTCTCCCTCTAGAGAGCCTTTGGTCTTTCTACTCTCGAGGACTCTGCCCTTGGGGGGTCTCTAGTATATATAGGCGGGCAGTTTCCCTTACTGAAATTGTTATTTTACTGAGTAATGTTCCAGTACGAGAAATTTATTTATTTCTGGCAAAGCGAGAGAGAAGGTGATGGTACTGGGAGGGGGGACACATGGCGTGGGTGGCGCTGGCGCGTGCCCCGGACGGACTGTCCGGGCCGGGCCGCCGGCCCTACCCGCCCCACCCTTTCCCTTTTCTTTTTACGGTTTTACCCCTTCACTACTTAAAAAATAGGAAAAACCCCAATAATGTCAAAAGGAATTATGAATAATCAACTCAGATTCTTATTAGGCGCAACCCGGGAAAAAAAAAAAATTTACCCTTGCGAATAATCAAAAGGCAAGAATTCTAATTTATTTATCTCAATCTTTTGAAATGCACGTAAAGTTAACCATGAATGAACTCGATTATGTTCGAGCCGATTTGGTTTCGACACTAGTTTTATTTTTCCTCTTTTTCAGGGAAATTTCTTCTGTACGACACCGATCCCGCTTGGTCACTATAATATGGGCTTGGTCTGAGAAATGATCTAAATATCTCATCTTGTTCTATTCTAATTCCAAGAATTTTCCGCTTCGCTCGATCGAGGTATCAATCGACGACAGATCGAGTTAAATTCCTCGATCCGACGGATGGGATTGAATGCATATCCGGGGGCTGTATTTAGGGTAATCGTCAAAAGGAAAATGACCCAAAAAAAGAAGAAGAAGAAGACAAAGTTAACTTTAAAGTAGGTGATCCGGCCGACCGGGTCGGCAAGTGAAGAGAGCACCGCTCGGGTCGGCTCTTCCCTCGTCCATTAACCTTGTTAGGCTGGTTCCTTGTACTTGTCGCTGTACCTTCCCTCGTGACGAACTATGGTTTCCAACCGAATAGGCCCCTCGCCCCGCTGTCCTTATTCCCCTGCTCGTCCTCTTTTGCGGGGAGGTTAAAGTCGTCCTTTTCACACACGCCATTTAAGAGATATCGGGAGCCCCCAGATTGGAGAGTCGTGCTCCCGTCCAATTGGGAAAAGTTCAATCTTCGAGATGCTCAACTTAAAATGAACGGACAAATCCAAGACCAAACCCCGTGACAAAGTATCTCTCGGCACTACTCCGTTAACCAGTCGTTCGGAACTCGGTCGCTGTTTTTTATATTCACTACCCACGAAACCATCCGGCTAAACAAACCCCTTCGAGAGGGTTGATCCGAGTTGTAAAACGACCGGAATCTTTGCGCCTCGGGAAGGAGGGGCGACTCGGGGTTACTTGTCCGAAGAGTGCTTTTGCCCCTCGTTGTTGGGCGGAAGAAAAGTGAGCAAAAAACCTACGAAAACACGCCGCTGTCGCGATTCGATTGGTCGCCCTTACTGTGGGCGTGGGGGATCGCTTTACTTCGCTTTGGACTCACTCCGGCGGGACACTTTTGGGCCAGTACGGGTGGGTTAACGTAGTCGGGGAGGCACGCAATCCTGGGTTTGGCTCATCATGCCGTCCATTCCATAGCCGCCACGTGTCCGGACCAGGGCAGTGTGTTGGCCCGACATGCATCCCCCTTGTCTCGCCATCACGTGCTTCCCGTCAGAGGAGCACGTTCCCCGGTTTCCTTCGGAGTCAAAGCTCCCCAGCTCGTCTCACCAACGTGCCACCGTCGCATTAATTAACCGCTTCACCCCCCCCCTCCCGCCAACTTTACGATGGCCCAAATCCTTAGTGGCCGCACGATTCCCCATCGCGGGCCGTCACGATGCCGCCACGTGGACGAGACATCGTAATTGAATTTTCCCCCTCCCGCGACGTGCGTTGCACTTGTTGGAATAACCTGTATTTCATGTAAATTAGGAATTTTTTTTTATTTTTATTTATTATAATTTATTGTAGATAAGAACGATTGTAATACTGTATAGATTCATTCAATAAAGAGGAAAATATTCTTCTACAACACTAACAAGAAATGAATGCTTTGGAAGAGAGGCTTGTTAATGGCGCGCCGGTAAAAGCGCGAGTGGTGCGACGGTTGATGTTGAAAAGACGCCTTCGACCTTCCCCGGGTCGACCCGTTGAAGCAGTTTCGATGCCCTTTTTTTTTGGTTTTTTCCAAACAAAAAGGATCCACGTGGGATATAAAAAGATGAAATCTCTTTTTTTTTTATAAATAAACAAAGAAACGAAAACGGAGGGAAAACGAATTTGGAGGAAGAAGGGATCCGGCGGGAAACCGGTAACCTTACCGCCAAATTGGGACGGCGGTGGTGGGGGTCCACGTCATCACGGGTGCCCAGCGACAGCGACCCCCCCTCCCCGAATCTGACTCAAATCTGATAACGCGGGAGCAGGAAAAGCAAAAGGGTGGACCCCACCATGTCTTTTTGACGTGGCTATTACATGGGTTGGCCAAATTATTCGAAAAATCAATTGTATTATTTTTTTTTTCACACGAAAAAGATTAAAAAAAAAAAAAGGATTACAAAATAATGTCAGGCCGGAGATTAAAATCCGAAGCTAACTCAATATCCAAACTTTGCGCGACTCGATATTTGATCGGAGCTCGATTGCCCTAACTTTGAGCACACAAATTTTTGCCGAGTCATGCGAATAAATATTTTTCAGTTCGCGCTCCGTCGGTTCGATAAAGAAATGCAAGAAATCCCAACTCGACCCGAATTTCTGATAATGAATCCGGGCTCGAAGTAACTTCGAACGATTGTTTACCTTATCCGGAAGAAGAGGAGGAGCCCCCTTTTATTTTGAATTGGATTGGCCGAAGCTTCTGGCGTCAGCAGAGCACACACGTGGGAGACAGCTAGGACGTCTGTCCGCGGGGTCCACAGTCCACTCTCTTTCCCAAATTCCCTTTCGACGTGGGTTTTTCGCCCTTTTCCCCCTTTAAGTTCTTCCCTCTTTTTTGACCCTCGACTTTCCGGACCCCCCCGGTTCACACCCGTGCTGGGGGGCGCCGGATTCGGGTCTTCGGGTCTCGACATGAGCATGAGCAAATGAAAGAATGAATGAATGAACAGTGCGGCGCCGCGCGCATCTCTCGTCCTCGAGACACTCGCGGGCATGTTTTCCTCCTAACGTGACCCCTCCCCACCAACAGCGTCCCAATAAACAAAACATTTAATTCCATCAGATCAGATTGCTTGCCATAAACTTTCAAAAAGATGTTTTTTTTATTTATTATTCCATTAAATTGCTTTGTAATAAGCTTCGAAGATCTCACCCCTTTTTTTTTTATTTTATATGTTTTTTTGGCCGCTGAATTCGGACGTGATTTTCCGACCACCCGCTTTACGCATTTTCCACAACTACTCCATCTTCGTCGGGGTGCCGGAGAAATTCCGCATCTCGATCTTCGTGTCTCCCTGTGGGTCCGCCACTGTGTCGTAAGATCTTGGCCGTCAAGTTGGGTTGGAGGAAGAAAGGTTGAGATGGAGATGGAGAGAGAGAGAGAGACACCAATATTTGGTCAAAGCGAGACTCCGCGTGATTCCGACGCTAGAGGCTTTGCTTCGTTCGTGGGACATCACGACGTTTCCTTAGTCTATTATTGTCTGAAAGAAGAAATTGCTAGTACAGACGGTTTGATTATCAGTTATTTTTTATTAAATGATTTTTTAATTAATGAGTATTTTATACAAAATATATGATGATAATGTGTGAATCTATTATTCAAATTGCACCGTCTCCGACTGTGCTGTCAATGAAGCATTTTTCTTTATAATATAACAATTTGCGAGCCACGATAGATGTTAGGAGAGCTTCGTATAGTATAAATCTACGAGCGTGTAATGGCACGATGAGGTTCTCAAGTTTAGTATTCGATCGTGTGGACCAGTAAGTAATCTCGAAGTTAGTACTTCTTGAGGATACTATATAAATGGAACTTTTAGTCGTGAATTGGTTCGCGATAAAACTACCGTTTTGTGATCTCTTCTGACAATCCTACGTGTTGATTCAATGCATGTCATGGTGAGATTGTATCCGTGTTGGGGTTATTGCATTCACAAAACCAATGGTGTTAGTGGAACGGAGAAAAAAGTTCTAAATCTATTGTACGATGGGTAATTCAATCTTAAATTTTTCAATTGTGTCAATTTAGGCTTAAAACTTTTGACAACTTGCCAATTAATTTCTATAGTCCTAAATCGTTTAACGATTTGTCAATTTAGTTCCAAACGCTTTAATAATTTGTTAATTTATTCTTTCCCGCAATTTGGGCTAGAACTCTGTGATGTAACGACGTAGTCGGCGTTGACCGTCAGAAGTGGCATGGTCCGTGAAGACGAGAAACTTATTTTATGTATATATTTTAATTGTCTCGAACTTTTTATTGGCAAGGCTCAACCTCACCAGGTTGGCAAAGTCAAACTCACCCACTCACCCTTGTCGAATATGGAGAGGCCAACCTTGTCCATTGACGGTGAGGCTCACCCTCCGTCAGATCTGGGGAGGGTTGAGGCTCACTAGTGGCACAGCGAGGTCAACCTCGCCTATCTAGCTCATTGTAGGCTAGGTTTGTCGTTGCCAGCCCCGACCTATGGCCGATCGTCGGCCATCGCCAAGGCTCGACAACAAGCTAGAGGAAGAACGAATGAAAAAAAAAGGGGAATTTTTTTAATCCAAAATAATTATAAGAAATTCACAATAATGTAAAAAATTGATAACCAACGGTTCAAATAGAATGGTCGACGCTAACTAAACCGCATATCAACGATTTTCGGTTAATATTGATCGGAAGGACTATATTGGCAAATCGTTCAAGAGTTTGAGATCGAATTGACAAATTTTCAAAAGGTTTATGACTACATTGCCACAATTGAAATGCTTAAAACCGAACCGACCGTCATATAACATACTTGGGCCAATTTTTCCGGGAAATGAGTCTAGAGGTCGTGAAAACCAGATTATAAGCCTGCCCAAGTACGCATTCCATAATGCGGTTAACAAGAACTGATTATGGGGAGTAACTTTCCCATAGCAAAGACCAACACGTGCTCAACTACCGGCCACAATCATCATCATTATCAAGTGAGAAGAAGTGAAATCATGTTCATGTGACGTAGATTGACGGGTGAAAGGCACATTCCGAATGAGAAGTGACGCGCCGTGAGGGATCGAGATCGAGATCGTGGCTAAAATCGGTAGATGCGGACGATCGAGCGGGTTGGTGAGGCAGATCATCACTTTGAATGTGAAGTGAATACCAAGTAAAGCGATCGTTGGCTTGCCTTTCACGACTTGGCATCTTAATTGGCCCCCCTCCTATTACTTACTCATTCCATAATAAGCATCCCGCTAATGGCAGTTGCCTCGGGTTACCAACTAATTAACCCGCCATTTTTCACATTCTAAAGTTAGCCAAAAATTTCGTGTAGCGAATCCCATCTAAAGCATCGCCGATGAAGTGAACAGTTTGCAAACCGAACACGGGTTGGTAACGTGCATGTCGGCGTTTAGTAATCATTTATGATGAAGCACGTCATTAGAATGCACAGCTCGTATCTGGGCATGCCTAGACGGACCGAACTAAATTGGGACGGGGTTGTGGGATTGATCCAATGCAATTTTGACTACCGAGATCACGGGGTTTACTCGTGAATAGAAGTGTGAGCGGGCTGGTTGTCGTTGCTGTTGGAATAATACGTCTAGTCAATTACTCGAGTTCATTAAGATTCCTTTTTACTAGCGTAATTAAAAGAGTCGAGCTTGAGGTTAAAACTACTTTCACTTTAATGTCCTGTATGTACTCTTAGATAGTTGTATTTTAAGTACTCAATCCTACGCACATAGATTAAAGAATAACCATATCTTATTTTCATATTTCAAGTTCAAGCTCGGAATTTAATTCAAGTTTCGAGTAAAATCTATTGACCCATGTGTTCGAGCTCAAGCGTTTTGAAAACTTGTCCAGTTGAGCTCGAGCTTTGATCGATTTCAGAAACCTTCATTACTCAAGTCGATATAAATTCAAGCATTGAATCGTGAGGGACTCGACTCGGCTCGATTTAACTCTTAAAATTCAGTTCATGCACGTGTTTCTTTCATCTAATCAAACTTCTGCCGACTCCTTTTTTTTTCCCTTGTGCGCTTTCTTCATAATTCTTATGCTTTAAGTTTACGTTGTCTTCATTGCGGAAGGTGAGGGAGGGTTCATGAGTTGGACCATTCACAGCGCACCATTTGGTCGAGTAGACCTACGCAGCAGACTATTCTTAAATCTTGCAATTATGTCTGTTGTCATCAAAATCCCCGTGAGTGCTACTTAATATATGTAGGGGGAAATGACGTCGGAATGTAATGGAAATGACGTCTACATGCACGGACAATCCCTAGGTTTCTTTTGACACCGACGTGTCCAAGTTTCTTGCACGATATTCATGATTTGGTGAGCTCTTTTATTGCTTCTACTAAAGTTTATTTCTACCCGTAAACAAACTTTTACCAAAGTTTATTTGCATGATTTGATGAGCCTTCTTATCGCTCCTACCAAAGTTTTATTTCTACAATCGTTAAGGCCCTATTCTTGAAAAACAAGCATGAAATGCCAAAAATTATAAACATGCATGATAAAAACAAATCCCGCTCCCGCCAATTAGGTTTACTCCGTTTTTTCCTTTTTTAAGGTGGTAAATGTTTCTCGGAACATGGAGTGCGAATCAAACGCATGTTTGAATTGAAATTGAGATCAGAGGAGCTTTATGAAGGTTTGTCTTTTACAAGTGTTAAATTTATGCTTGTTCAACTTTTTTTACTCTACTCGGTGATGGTGTTAGGGACCCCAAAATCTACGCGTGTGTAGCCGAAAGGTTAAACCGTAGCAACAGTTGGAGATCTCGACGTGTGTTCATTACTCAAGACGGATTCGGTAGTCGATCGTCGATTTTGGTGTAAATAAGTCGTAGATTTGCTCTTTCGATGTGTGACCTATAATCTTGTTTCAATGATTTCTCTTGTTATCTAAAACTTATTTTGTTTTGAAGTTGTCTGGGAGTAGTTTTGGTTTATAGTTTGATCTGCGATATATATCTCTTATATCCCCGATGAAGTGAATGAAATGAATGCAATGTTATTTGGACAAAATGTCCAGAGAGTTTTGAGCGAGGGAATTATACAAGGAAAGGAATTTTCCCATGGCAAATATCAATTTTTTTTTTCCTGATTAATCACCATGTATCTTCTCCTTCGTACATATTTGCCATTATTGAACTTTCTTGCCATTATTGAACTTTCAGTCGTTCGATACTTCTCTGCTAGCGGTTGGTCCATCAAGTCTCTGCCAGCTACAAGACGATAATAGCAAGAAAAGGCGCTGGCCAAAGCAAAGAACAGCAATTGAACAACAAAGGACAAAGAACAAAGAACTGAAAACCCCACTCCAATCAAAATCCACCGAATTTTACCTGTGGAATCGAATTTCCGACAACGACATTTCTGTGATTCATATTACACCTTTGAGAGTTTGAAAAAGAAAGGCAAAAAAAAAAAAAAAAGATGCAAGAGATCTTGGTGGGGGCATCTCTGGTTCCCATTGAGAAAGACAACATTTGGTGTCGATCGGACCACGTCCCCCACGCATCGACAGTCCCTTTTGCTTCTACATCATTAGGAACGAAGCTTTCGAAATTACCCACCTTTCCCTTTTATCTAGGATTATATGTTTATGGGTTTTGTGGTTACAGGGTACCTAAAGATCATTGCAACTTGAGATTGATTCCGCCTTTTCTCCCAACGAAACGGGCTGCGAATCTCAAGACTCGTTTCTTGTTGGTGCGAGGCCGTTCCCCAAGCCCCTTAATTCCTAGCAAATTATTTCTTCTTTCTCCGATAGGAGGAAAATACCAGAAAGACTTACGAAAGCATTTTAAGGACATGCCCGGGTCCAAAACTTTTCCTTTTCCTAGGATTACATGATTTTTTTTATTTATTTAATTTTTTTATTTTTTTAACTCTGTTCTTTGTAGATGATTGAAGTTGGATGCAGGTGCTGGCCGAGCTAGGGCTTCAAACTAGCCATGCTTGTGGACAAGCCCCACTGTTCGGCTTTGATTAGATGCGGCTCTTTAGCGAGCAATGCGATCAAGGCAGATGATTTCCTCATCCATGTTTATACGAGGAGGACGTGCTTGAGGAAACATCTTGATCATGAATCGGTTTGTTTGGTTTTTTTTTTTTCTCTTTTTCACGGGAAGTCAACGGGACGCGATGATTTTTCGTGCCCCGGCTGCATCTTTTGACTCGGCTGGTTTTACGATTGGACAGACCACGTACGGAGATCGTTTCTACCATCGGAGAATTCGGAAACGAGTGAAGTAGACCCCGTTGATCACACTCGACGGAAACTTATACAAAAAGAGTTTCGATAGCAGTAGTCCGATCTGCACATGGGTTATTTTATCGAATGGAGCTTAATTTAGCAGTGGAAATCCGAGACATACGAGCTACAAGACTTGCTTGTTTCTGTCAAGAACAGGAACGGTGAAGTGAATCGAACCCGATTCCAAGGTTTCATCAAAGCCCACGATGGCCGGCGAGGACAACTGCACCCGCACATGGCGAGAGACCAAAATGCTCAAATCTGAAGGGGGCCCCCGACCACGAGGGACGCATGGTAAAGACCTTCCCACATTGCCAAGATCGTGTCCCCACTCTTTTTAGGTGCTTTCGAGTCAAATTAGGTCGTTCTTGACATAATAATGAGCCGTCTTCTAAGCCCGTTTCTACTGTTAAAATATTATTAAAAATTGTCTATGTCAACGTCGGTCGTGCTATGTAAGACGTTTGACGTCCACGTTAATGATTTCCGATTAAAATTGACCGGATAAGTTCAATTGACAAAATTTGAAGAGAGGTTAGAACCGAATTGAGTGCAGTTGATTTGCGACTTTTTGGACAAGTTTTCCCTCTCTAAGCCTATTTCGAAAGCACTTCGGGATGTGTATTAAGACGAATCGTGATAGTTACGAAAATAATACACGGAATAGAGAAAATGGCTATTTAAGGTAATAAAGTAAGTATAATATCAAGTACAATCAATTGAGGATATAAGGAGATAAATGCATAATCCCGTGAGATATGGAGACCTGAACAAATATTCTAACATCGATTTTAACCTTGAGGATCTAATCTTGATTGGAGTGGGTGCCCACTAATACCACTTCCGTTGACTTCTGTTCATTCGATTGGTGCACAATGCCTAAGTAGGGTAAAAGATTCCCCCTCCAACCGGAAAATCTCGTGCAAAGATTGACGCCATCATTGCAAACAGGAATGGTTTTCGGTCGACAAGAGGGACAACCTTTTTAAGGCTGCTTCAGCTTCTTGTTTTTTACCCTTCGAGCTTTGTTCATATGCTGCTCGCCTAATCACATGGCAAGCTCACATGGTTCGGACGTTCGAATCACGAGATTCGACATCTCCGTTTAGCTCGTTGGGTCCGATGCGACCACGCATGTCCTAGCTCAAAGCACATGTTTGTGTCGTCTCGTGCCGTTTCGATGCGATGGTAGCTCCAGCCGAGTCCCGTAAAGCACGCTGAGATCCAGAAATGGGGAAGAGTCATAGTCAAAAGAGAGACAGGCCAGGGAGACAGCAGCGTGCGCAAATCCGGGATTGAAGACAGTAAATTGGGGGGGTTAAGTGGGAAGTGACAAAGCGGACATGTTTCGGAGATCATAACAACGTGGGCTCTTGATTCCTGCGTTCAGATGTGAAGACAGCTTCGGTCAACAAAAAGCACGCACCCGCTGCTGCATCCCCTGCACTTCGTTTGAACATTGGCAAGTTCGATGTGTTTCGACTTTGGGGCGAATGTCTTTGAAAAAGTGCAAAAGCTTCGGGTCAAGGTGTTTCGACTTTAGGGCGAATGACTTTTCGGGCTAAATGCCTTTAGAGAGCTTTGGAGTTGCAATTGCATCTCCTCAAAGATCCAAAAATTTTCCCAAACTCCATTTGCATTTGTCCAAGAGAGTATTTGGGAATGCCGAACCAATTCCACCCTAAGTATTAATCAAGAAATTCGTTTATGTTAGACAGAACAATATTATTGGAAGTTCGGATCTTAGCTCTCCGCTTCTTATGTGCTTCATGAGATCCGCAGGAGATTGGTTCTATGATTTGCTGTATATTTGAGATTGTTCTTGATCTACTTTGCACATTGATCATAATTGCTACAGAATAATAATCATATAGGGTGAAAAATAACCATTTGCCTAAAAAAAAAAACACAAAAACAAAAACACAACTTGTGTTGTGAGAAAACATGCGGTGCGAATTGCTTTTCTCAAATTCTAGCTCTTTCGACAAAAGAAAAAAATTCTAGTTCAATCTTTCAAAGGTGTTCCGACTCAATTTTAATCTTGATCCACAAGGTTGAGTCTTGGTAGGTTCGAAGTGGGTTGTGACTGTTGTAAGCCAGGATAGTCACATAGGCCGGCAACTTCGGACCTAAAGAGCATTACTCAAACTCGCCCCGTCACATAAAGCAAATCGGAAATCAGGTGCGCAACGGTGAGCCCGCCCCCGCGAGTTCGTATTTTCTCAAACTCGGTCTACATGGATCCTGGCCCCGACAGACAAACGTAGAAAATCTCCGTCTGAATAATGAAGGCCCTCTTGAACCTAATGGTTGCACTCGGCTTGGCAGAGCCTAGACATAGATAGACATTTTACTATGTGGCACATTTGCTCTCTCCTCCCTCCACCAAACACAAACACAAAGCAAACAGGAACAAATGGGCCCAAGGCCCAGTATGTCAAATGGCCCAAAGAACCACCAAACACAAACACAAAGGAATAGGAACAAATGGGCCCAAGGCCCAATATGTCAAACGGCCCAACTAGTTGAGCTATTTGGGCCAGTCTACACTTGCAAGAACTGAGCCCACGGGCCGTTACGACGCCGTTCCATCTTTCCTTCCCCATCTCCCTCTCTCTCTCCACACAACGCAGCAGCGACTCCGCAGCAACTCTCGAGCTTTTCTTTGACCTGCGTGGAAATGGCGTCTCACGCTCTCTCCAAGCTTTCGCCGTCGACGCCCTTCTCGACATCGGCTTGCCCTCAATCCCCTCACGGACCGAGACTCGCGAACTCGTTTAGATTGCCGAACGCATGGCTCGGTGCGAGCGATTTGTCGCTCCGTTCGACGATTTCCATCTCGCGGTCGCCGAAGCCGCGCCCAATCATCGCCACCGTCGCCGGCAGCCTCCCGACCGCGTGAGTCTAATCCCCCAATCGCCTCAAAAACATTGCTTTTACTCATTTCTTTTTAGGATTTCAGGTTCAAAGTTTTGTGTTCTTGTTTGATGTTGGTTCTTGTTTTCAAAACTGCAATTTTAGGTGACTGGGTTGTTGTTTCAGGAGTGTTGTGCTTGATTTTGCAGAAAGCCAGAGAGAGTCTCTTCCAGTGAGAATGTTCCCAGGTGAGTTCAGCTAAAACGTTAGAGTGAAAGTTGTGTTTTCTATTGTTGTTTCTTGGTTAGTGTTCCCGAAATTGTTCTCTGAATGAGCTGCATTTATCGAATTACAACTGGGAATGGATTGATTATTTAGACTCAGCTTTGGAACATGCCGTTAGTGGAGATAGTGGATTTCCTCAATAATAAGTGAATATGAATCGGTTGCGTTTCAAGGGTTATTGCTTGTTCCGTGTTCTATCGGTACATTGACTCTTTTCTGTTTTTGTTGCGGTTGGGAGTGAAATTAGATGGTCAAGGAGGGCGATAAAGTCGTTTGCTATGGGGGAACTCGAGGCGAGGAAGCTCAAATATCCGACTACCGGAACTGAGGCACTTCTTATGGGATTGCTTATTGAGGGTAATTTCACTTTCTCCGTTTCGGAACATCTTTTATATTGCTTCCGGTTGTTGCTTCATTATTCAGTGAAGTAGTCTGTTGCTTATGTCCATAGAGATGATCATGGTCATGTTAGATCACTCTCACTAGAAACGGTACGTAGAATGAATTCAACTGGTTGGTGAAGTGATATTTCAGGAAATTTTTCAAGTTTACTTGTAGCTGTGGAGTTTCAACTGCACCAGTGACGTTTAGTCCATGAATCAAGGCGGGGACATCGTACAAGCATTTTGTGCCACTTTCCTTTCATGCAAACTCTCTTGACTGGGCCCTCATTTTGTTGCTAGGAAGACAGCATCAAGTCTTGATAGGATTCAAGGAATATCATTGAGTGATATGGATTGTGGTACTTCGTAATTTCCTGGTCATCATGTGCAGGGACTAACTCTGCTGCTAAGTTTCTGCGGGCAAATGGAATTACACTTTTCAAGGTGCGGGAAGAGTCCATAAAGTTCATTCCGAAAGGCGACATGTATTTTTTCAGCCCTGAGCATCCGCCGCTGACAGAGGATTGCCAAAGGGTACTTGATTGGGCTGTCGACCAAAAATTAAAGTCTGGTATGCTGCTCATTTTCATTTATTTTAAGGACTGCCATGTGATTGCGTAAGTTGGAGGTCCACACATTCTTGTGGATTATCGGGGAAGTTTCATTGGTTTGAGATGAGTTACCTTTTCTAATTTTCATACGATTATTTTTAAAATGGTGGAACAACTGTCTTAAATTATCTATCTCAGAGAGAGAGAATCACTAATATGAAATGGTTTCATGTTAGCTTCTTCAATGTCTGAAATGCCAAGTGACTGTACTTTCTATCGCGGCTTTATATTGTGGAGAAGTTTGTCCTTGGAACCAGTATTAGTGTAGCGAATTAGTTCTAATTCCATTACATAATAGTCTAGACTCACATTCTTCGTTTCCAACTTCCAGAGAAGTCAAAATCTGGTTTTCGTGCGGTTCTTGGTTGGAAAGTTCTGTCGTTGCTTTAATCTTTCCCTATATATCCCTAGAATTAATCATTCCTGATTTTTCTATTCGCTTCGTTTCTGTTTTTCGGCACCTAACAACAGATGGGAATTCTGGCATTCCTTCTTTGTTGATGCAGCTGATGGTGGGGAGATTACGACTAGCCACTTGCTTCTCGGTATATGGTCTGAAGCGGAGTCACCAGGTCACAAGATACTAGCTGCCCTTGGTTTTGATGACGACAGAGCCAAAGAGCTGAAGTCTCAAATTAGTGAACCAGAACACGAGGGCTAACCGGTTTCCCCCCTAGAGTCTCTTTTAAATTCTTATATGGGCATCCAGCATTTCTCGGACTGGTCTCCCCATTATGTTCAGTCCCTAATCCCTCGCACAGGCTGGCATGGCCGGATGATTTCTTGACCATTTTTGTTTCTTGATTGTTGTGATGTTGCGATTCTTTGGAAAAATGATATGGATCCATCAGGTATGTACCAAGGTCTTCCATTCTGAACAACTCTTTTCTTGGGACTTAAAAGAGTTTGTGCTCCTTATGGGTGTGGTTCTTTGTATGAGATGACAATAACCACGCGTGGTTGCTCATTCAGCAAAAGATGAGTCATTTTGATGGTTTGAAGTTTCTGTGGATTTATCAAGGCCGTTAATTGCGAAACATCAAGAGCAAGCTTGACAAATTTTTTACACCTTTTGCTGCTAATGTCTTGTCTTTCTATTTTTTTCCTGATCTAGTAATGTTTTTCATAGGGAGGAAATCACCTCCATCTATAACCAAGAAATGATTCGAGGGAAAACCAACCTGTTCAAAATGTAAATACTGTTTGTACATTGGCTCGGTTCAAAGTGCGACCATTTATCTAGGATGCCTCCATGATTCAACATGTTAGCCAACTACTAAGCAAGTAAACTCTAATAATAAACTCTTACTTACATTGTCTGGAACTCTAGGCTCAAGCATTTCCCCTATGCAATCCAAGCTGTACACGTCTTATCTATACACTATTCTTTCACGTGGAATAATTGTTAGCAAATTGACTTAAATTTACACTGCTAAAAATCGCATCGCCAGCTTCAGAAAGCATCGAATATGAATGAATAATGACCAGAGAGCACAAACCCGAACTGACGACCTGCTCCCCTGGAAATCTTCTATGAGAACAGAGCTGCAAGTAGCCCCTATCATGTGATCTCAATCCTTCCACTTGAATTAGTTTAAGCTGATAATCATCTCTCTATCTTCTATGAGAACAGAGCTGCACGTAGCCCCTATCATGTGATCTCAATCCTTCCACTTGAATTAGTTTAAGCTGATAATCTTCTCTCTCTCTCTCTCTCTCTCTCTACTTCAATGAATCAGTCCAACAATTATGTTAATAATCCATCCTTAATCGCCGCAGTTCAGCTTTGAAAGTAGAGCTGGATGCTAGTGATCTATGGGCGAGGGTCCTTATATCTTCACGTGAACAGTCCCGCGAGATGCGAACCAGTTCCCATAAAGCACCTCCACTAATCATGTCCTTTGCATTCACTTCTGAGATGATGTTAAACACAATTTACTTCAGATTTACATAGGGAGGTTACAAAAATTCTTCAAACTACGAATTGAGAGGAAGAGAAACTACCATGCTGTGCTAAGTGGCAGAGAGCAAGCTCAATATGACGCCTGATAGCAGAGGCTTCACTATTAGCACTTTGCACAATCCATGGTAGTGCACCGTCTTCTATCAGGAGAGACCTTCCAGTCTTTGTGCCTGAACCACCAAAGCGATGCAGTTCATACAATAAGAGAGGATTGCGGCACAGGGGGTTCTATAGTACCCGGAGGTTGTAAATGCTTGTAAAAATGTGCATTTTGTTGTAAATCACAAACACAGATTAGTTTATGCGAGACTGAACATTTTTACGAGGTTCCCTAACCCAGTGTAAGACCATGGACACACACCTAGCTACTGGTACTCCCAATTACTTGATTGAGTCAAATATGACAGTCCACTCTGCCTTGATTCATGATGGAATCATTAGATTTTCTCAATGGCAAGTCAGATATCAAATGAGACCATGGGTGTAATGTATTCAATCTAAGCAATGACAAAAGTTTCAGGAAAGTCTTTTAGTTATTAAACGTATGTACCTTGAGCAGATGCTCTTGACTCGCATTTTGCAAAATTGGCAATTCCACGAGCAACTTGTGCGAGAACGTCAGGATGCCCACAATGAACCATCCCCAGTAATGCCTTGATGCCACCTTCACCCCTTAGCATAGTTTGCAACTTGTCTGAATAACGAAAACAATAATACATGAACCTATCTTTTACGCTAAAAGAAGATTCAGCAACAAGATTACTTTGCCGGATGATTAAAATGTATTCCCTACCTTGTCATACTATTGAGGCATTAAAAAGGGCAACATGGGCACAGCACTAAACGATGAATTAGGACAATATATACCCAAGAAAACAGAACCTAACAATAGAATGTTCTACAAATCTCCATTAGGCTAATGATTATTGATCAAGGAATTCTTAGAATGTTTGATATACAATTGCTGGATCTATGACTTGAGCACGATCTATCCCCACACAAAATAGTCAGAAAATACACCCCGTCATAATTACAGCGCAAGATACCTATTTTATTGAGATCTCAGCACCAGGAAAGAAGGGCTTTTGCAATTTTCTAGCAAGGGTTTGTGTAACCGACTCTTGCTTTTCGGACAAAATAAGTGTTTAGTTTCAAATATATTCCCAACATGAATGTACATGCCCTGCCAACTTAACATTAACAATCAAGTTAATGGAGAACCAGCTCCGCAAATAGTGAAGAACAACAAATAACAATTCCAATGAGACAAACGAAAGTCGGGTATTTTATTTTTACCATTTCCACAAAGGTTAGCAATAGCTCCAGCAACCATTCTAAGAGTTTGAGGATCCCCAGCATTAGTGGCTGTTGTTGACAACAAGCGGATTCCCCCTTGAGCCATTATCAGCTCTTGGTTGGTTTCTAGGTGAACAAATAAAACAAAGAATCTGCTTTAAAAAGAAGTCCAAAATAGCAGCATAAAAACATAATAATGATTGTTATTTATTGTGAACGACGTGAAAAATAAGAATTTTACCATTCATTGCCAGATTAGCAATTGCACCAGCTGCAACTCTATGTATGGTCTCATCATCTGAGCTCCTAAGCAGATTCAACAAGGACATAAGACCACCAGCTTCCACAATCTTCTGCTGATTAGCTTCTGCAAGACACAGTGAAATTTTTGCTCAAATACTTCCATATTTAATCCAACCTATGAAAATCCGTATCCACCTATTAATCTGCTTTAAGCTCCTCACGTGTATGTGGTATTTGGATAAAATCGCTATTTCGAATATAAGATGCTAAAGCATTGGCTTTCAACAATACAGAGAATTTCATTTTTGTATTGATTCACAATAAAGAATAAGAGAAAGTACTTGGTAGTGGATTTCTAAAGTTATAGCAACAAATAGCATGGAGGAAGTGAAATTTTAATTAAATGGAATGTAAGATATTGAAGAAGATGATTTATGCTGACCATGGATTGCAATGACAAGAACTATGATTAGAGTATTACATAAAAATAACAATGTCAAATTGAACAAAGGAAAGATAAAAAAAGAAGCCGTCTTGATATTTTTTTATAAGGGTGAAGTCGAGCCATCTTCATTGACCAAAAAAAAAAAGGTCGAGCCATCTTGAGGGCCCACCAAGACTTCTTTGAACTTGGAACAGTCCGAGGAGTCTATTATTTTCCCATAGAAGGTGAAGAGAGAGTCACAAAGGTGGGGTGGGTGGGGTTTGGGTAAACTGTGAACTCATTTAACACCTATATTTTTCAACAAAAAGACACATGGAGTGCCAATATTTGTATACCACGCTCACTTTAGTGCAAATAATTTTTTTTTTTATGACTTAAGTGCCAATATTTTTTAAAAACGGTTGTTTTAGTGCCAACTCCAGTAAACTTCGTCGGAAATCTGACATGGCTCGACGGAGCTTCCAAGTCAGCAATAAAAAAAATTGAAAATCAATAAAAAAAACCATGTAATATGTAAAAAAATAAAAATAAGCTAAAAAATAAAATAAAAAATGCAGTTGTAGCGACGAGGGCGATGATCCCTTGCCACCGCCGCCCCACCGCCGCCGGCCGGGCGAGGCCTCGGGCAACCCCCCAACCCCCCGGGCACCCATCGTTGGCCATTGCCAGCAATGGTGGGGTGGCGGCGGCCCACCGCAACCGCAACGTTTCTTTTTATTTAATTTTATTTTTTAGGTTATTTTTCTGCGTAATTTTAATTTTTTTAAAAAATTAACTTATTTTTAAGTTTAAAAGTCCACGTGGCTTGATTTTTTTTATAAAAAAAATTACCACGTAATTAATAAAAATGCTACGTGTACTATTTGGCAGGAATTGGCACTTAAGTGATTGTTTTTTACCGAAATTAACAATTTAACACTTAAGTGATCGTTTTTCCTCCGATTTAGCACTTAAGTTATATATATATATATATTGTGGCACCAAAAGTGAGTACCGTACACAAATATTGGCATTCTGGGTGTCCTTTTGCCTATAGTTTTCTTTTGGGTTTGCCATTCTAAACCCATTTATAACCCATTTACTGAACATAGCTAACCCACATAATGACTCAATCCATCAAATATGAGCTAGAAATGGGTCAATGACCCATTTTGATAGGTCTACGCAAACATAACAATCAACTTGAAAACACAGGGTACTCATGTTGATAGGATATTGACAGATTTAAACCACCAAAATAGATATTCCACTTCTCCAAATCAAGTTTCAATTGAAACTTTATTCAGATATGTAGTCAGTAGATGGACACTAGGAAACAGCTCGAGCAACAAAGAGAAATAAGGAACACAAAAAATCTTTAAAATAGAAAAAAAATTAGAGCTCACAAAAAAGTTTCGGGTCATATTGTAATGAAAGTGCATATCAAAACATAAAACACTCAAAACAAGTACAAAAGGGCACCTTCAGCAGCTAGATTTGCTACCACCTTGACAGCATGAATGCGGACATCAACATCATCTGCTTCTAACAAGGACAAGATCTTGTGCAACCCCACTATAAGAAAATTTGATGTTATTGAGTAGAAGGAAAAATAAGTCAGCAATCCAAAATTATCAAGAGTAAAAGTGGCATATAAAATCACCAATACTACACTACCTTGTTCAAAGAGTTTGGCTACTGAGGCTTTCTCGCCATTTTCGGAATCACTGAGCTGAGGATTCTTCACTTGGGCCATGAGACAGTCTAAATCATTGGAATCATTCCCTGATCCAGCTCTGTCTAGTCGTCTCCTTCTCTACAAGACAAATGACATGTACTTATGCATTGGGAATTATCGTTAAGACTCAGCTTCAAGCAGCCGACCTATTTGCCTGAGTGGCAATTTGTATATTACATTCACATTTTCCCCCACATTTTAGGATACCAAACATCATCTTTTTCTGGACCAAAAGTATAAAGCTTAAACAAGTGCATCAAAGTCTTGAGATATCAGCCATCTATAGAACACAACAAACTTTTCACAAGCCATCGAAGCCAAAAGGCATTAATACAGCCATCTCATGCAACAACTAAATAAATGAGGTGTTCCATAGGTCAACTTCGGCAGTGTGATTAGCATACCTCATCAGCATCCAAACTTAGCTGCAATAGCTGACTTTGCAATAATGAAATTTCTCCTTCAAGCTTGTCTTTCTGCCTTGACTCATCTTCGAGCAACTTGCGAAGCTTTAAAATTTCAGAAGTTGCTGAAGCCTAGTAGATGGACATTAACACTCCATCCAGTCACTCTTAAGATACAACAGCCCAACTATAGAATGAAGGAAGAAGAGAGTTCGAAAAAAATGTTAAACAATCATAAAGAGACCTCCATTAACTTTGATTGATATAATTGCCTCTTATGGTTACTAAGCTCCTCTTCCGCAGCCTTTTTGAGAAGAGTTTCCTTCTCAAGCAGTTTCTTCAGATCAGCAACTTCCTTGAGAGCTGAGATTGAGGAAACCTATGTGCAAGACATCTTAAGTTTGACTTCATATTTACCATTCATTATTTTGGGGAAAACTAAGAGCAGCAAAAAAGTATGTATCGGACATGTTGCAACAGATTAGGGAGGCAATGTCTCGAATTTAATAGGCAGCATATGAGCACTAAAATGGGTCTCTAGCTATGACTATTCTCATGCAAAGCTATATCCAGGCCTTAGGTCTTGCATTTCTGATGCTTTCACTTAGGTGTGGAGAACATAATTGACATCATACAATTGCATTTGTACATCACATCTATGATAAATAGCAACAAACTTGCAGTGAAATTTTTGGCGATATCTAAGCTTGTCTATTTATTCTTCAAGGCATTATAAAGGTACGTGAAAATGTACATAGCAACCCAACAGAGTTAAAATGGATAAAGCTGCCAGGATATCTGCCTTTTTTCCGAATGGTAGGATTGAGGATATTTGTAACCGATTCAATCCTCATCACTCCGTAAACCAGAAAAACAAAAACAAGCCTGACATTCATGTTAGGACTATGTTTTACAAAAATTCACTTCTACCTCAGAACAATGTAGAATTGTATGTTGATCTACTTCTCATTTTCCATTTCAGAATATTTTCATGAAAACACGCCCAAATCTGAAACGCAAAAGTTGATTTTTCAGTTGTTGTTTCTTTTGTTTTTTCCATTATCTGAGGAAATAAGCAGAAAAATGTCAACCATGGGCCCTGATTATCTATATAAACAGCAGGAAGTTTTTCATTAATTTAAAATCAACACTAAGATTTGATTGAAGTCATTCACGCACATATTTCTACTTAAGCACACTGAAAAAACCATTTCGTGCTTTCATTCTTAATTGTTTCCAAGTAGGTCCCCAAGAATACTTGTAGACAAGTAAGATATCTCCAGCTTCCAGAGGCACTTTGAGAATATGATACTTCAACTGCTTCCTACATCTTCAAAAATCCATGCATGGTCTGGACTCCAATTGGCCGCATGATTCACATTAATTCCGCAATGATTAATATCTCCCATCGCCTTTTCTAGCTTTTAGAGCCTTCACTTGATATTGAGACCTTTTGATTTTGTGTTATGAAATTTAAAGCTGAGTATCGGTATTGGTATCGCCCACTTAGGGGAAGACAAACAAACAGCTGGTTATTCCAGATGGGCTTCCTAGTGGAAGTATAATTGATAATGCATCTGTCAAGATTCTTCCTTTTTTAATTCATTTTTCAAGACTATCTATAAGGATAATTCACCGGGATTGATCCCTTCCTTTAGGGGAAGACACCATACAGCTGGATATTCCAGATGAGCTTCCTATTGGAAGTATAATTCACGGTGCATCTCTCAAGATACTTAATTTTCTAATTCATGTTTTGAAAACTGTCAAAGCATTTTACAAGGCAAGATCACAAGATTGATCGCTTCCTTTACGTTATTTGCCAGCACGGATAAAACGGCTTACAAAATGCAAATTTGAGTTTGGTTATATAATTATTATTGAAGTATTATCACACATCGCTTGACAACGGATCCTAAATGCTCTTTATATTCATATGATTTCCCGCCATATATCACCTGAAGCTTTTGAGTATGACTTTCTAACATGGTATTAGAGTCGGTGTTTTCCTTTTCGCGAATGTATGTAGTCAAAATTCCACATTGTTAGAAAGTCATTTGGTTGGACTTTTTAACATAGTATCGGAGCAAGGTTATCCCTTTTTGCGAATGTGCGTGGTCAAAATTCCACGTGAATGTGTGTAGTCAAAATTCCACGCGCCGCGCCGCTCGTAATCCGGCTTGCACGTGAAATTTTATGATATCAGAGCCAATGCTAACCCTTTCACGAATGTGCGTGATAAATTTCCACGTGAATGTACGTAATCAAAATTCCACGTGCCGCTTATAATCCGACTTACAAGTGAGAGGGGGTGTTGAAATATGTCCCACATCGCTTGACAGCGGGTCTTAAATGCTTTTTAAATTCACGTAGTCTTCCTCCATCTATGAGATTAAGCTTAACTTTCTAACATGGTATCAGAGCCAGTGCTAACTTTATGCCAATGAGATTAAGTTTAACTTTCTAACATGGTATCGAGCCGGTGCTAACCTTGTGCGAATAATAAGTCGAGGAAGATTACATGAATATAAAGAGTATTTAGGACCCACCGTCAAGCGATATGGGACACACTTCAACACAAGTGAATGTGCGTGGTCAAAATTCCAAGTGCCGCTCGCAATCCAGTTTGCACATGAGGAGGAGTGTTGAAGTATTATTCCACATCGCTTGACAATGAGTCCTAAATACTCTTATATTCATATGATCTCCCTTCACCTATCAATTTAAGCTTTTGAGTTGGGCATTCTAACAATTATTCTCATTGTAAAGACACAAGGAGCGAACAAGAGCATGGAGACTAAAAATCCCTGTTAGGCTTTCCTCCTTGAATTAAGGATTCACTTTAGTTGGCGGCAAGAATAATTTAAGAAAAGGAGCAGTAGCTTCGGAGGATTATTTTTCATGACGACTACATGCTAAGAATGGGGAGGATGATGAGCTTACCTCTCCATTAGAGTAGTAATCATTCTGTGCAACAGTAGCACTATCACTATCATGCTTTCGTTGATCTCCCACCAACTGCTCCTCAATCTTCTTTATTGATTCCATGTACTCTTTCTGATATTTCATTCTTTCCCTCTATAAATTGATTAACAGTTAGTTCAGCTAAGTTATTGAAACAAGAATAACAAGTAGTTATATATTTCGAACTGTATCTTTAAGAGTGCATACCTCTAGGGCATCTGCATACTGTCTCTCGGACTCAGCTATTTGCATCTCCGATTCTGCATGTATCCTTTCAATTTCATCATCGAATGCTTTCTGCTGCCTTTCATGTTCAGCAATGAGCTTGTCTAATTGTAGCTCTAGCTTTCTAGACAAACTTTTGTAATCAAACTCTTCCTTTAGCTTCAACATGTTCTCCACCTTCATAGCCTAAAAGGGAACAAAACTTTAGCGTCATTAACATGATCGAAGATCATTAAGAGATTTGCCTCACATTAGTAAGCTTTAACTAAAGCAATCAACAAATTGTGCTGCTGCATATCTCATCGAAGATTCAAGCATATAAGTCAGAACCAGAAAAACAACAGAGGCACTGTTACATCTATAGCAAACCGTGATATGTGAAAGTGATGACTGCTCAACATACTCTTTGTCCAAACATTATGGTGCTCATTGTCTCCCCTCGATGACGTGGGGATGGGCCGATAGTAATCACCAAAGAAGTCCTTGCAGTACCTACAAAATTCCAAAATTTCAGGCGACAAATATAGTGGCGTCATTCTGTTCCACCTACAAGCTAATTCATGAAGCATTCCCTAAATGAAAGGAAGAACTTATAATGTGTATGCCTCTTGGTTAAGTAGAACTGGGCCGGGTATATGAGAAAGAGGAAAGTGGTGCGAAATGAAATATGAGACGCAGCAACACAAATTAACTAATTTTAAGGTTTAAGACGGAAGTGTTCTAATTTCTTTTCTTTTGTTTTTTTATCAATAACAGGGATGTCTGCTCATTTTATTAGGTACAGAGAAGGTAAAAGAGAAAGAACAGTAGGAGCCTGAACAGACAGATAGATTAGTACTGTCACGGTAAAGGCCATCATTACTGCATATATAAGTAAAGGGGTGCTACAAGGAACACTGGACTGGGAGTCCCTTATAATGTGCTCAATGCAAAAATTATACAGTTGAGAATGAAAAGGAGATTCAACAAAAACGTAAATGCGATCTGTACTATACCTCCAAAAGAATCTCGGAGCAATCTTGTGAGCTTTGAATCACGAACTGGAATGTGTGCACTATTTTCTGCCAGAGCATTAATGCATTTCCCTAGTGCACTCAAGGAGAGATTGATCGATTTGGCTTCCTCAAGTGTATGACCTTCACTTCCTGCCACATGCAAAATTGATAAATTTACATCGATAGGCAATAAAGGATTTAACTTCATAAGCAGCATCCAAACTATAACTAAGAACCTATGGGCCTGTTCTAGAAAATCCACTAATATGAAATGAAGAATTGAGAATTCACAGTTAAGAATCATTTTCCACAGTGATGTTGTGATCTATCACATCTTCACGACACTGAGATAACTTTATATCATGAACATTAGTAATTCAATTTAGTTAGCCCATTTTTGTTCCAAATACTGACTAAAATATTTTATGTTGAGACAAAGAGATCTATGAAATTCTTTAAACCATCAGATGACATTGATCTGACTGATTAAATGTCTAGTGGAATAATCTGTTCTACTAGAAGAAAATAAACAAATAAATAAATGTAAACATACTACACCTAGCAAATAATGTAACACAAATGAAGGTGGAATTCAATTATAATTTTAGCCTCACAGTCCCCTACATTAAGCAACAGTCCACTGTGCTGAAACAGGAACAGCATAACTATTTATCAAGATCATGGCAAGTATGGGTATTCTTCATTATGATGTGCCTAGATGGCGGCATGAAAGGGTATAGGAGGGTTGGCTTTCTGCGAGAAAGCTTCGAAATTTGATCCTCAAAGAACATTCCGTTCCTACCACTATCAAGGCTGTCAGAATTCAAATTATTATTTGGATTGGTATGAATTTGTGACAAATGCAATTTTTTCTATCAGTATAGCTTTTTCCGGAATATTTATATCGTCTTTTTTATATAAGCCTATTTATTCATCTTTACAAAATTGAACTTACTAAATTTTTTTTTTAAAAGATGTCCTAATAGAATTTTAGGGGACAAAATAATAAATGTGACGCAGTTGACAGACTAAAGCTCCTTATCCAAATGAGCGAAAGAACCACGCTTCGAAATTTGATCCTCAAAGAACATTCTGCTCCTACCACTATCAATCCTCCAAATGTTGACAGACTAAAACTCCTTATCCAAATGAGCAAAAGAACCATGCTTGCCAATTGAATTTTGAGATGGCTGAATAGGAAGCAGAGGCATCTACACAGATACTGTGCCACAAAAGGCAGAAGGGGCAAACAGATAGCTATCGCAGCATAAGAAGAAGATGAACAAAAAATTACTGTTGATAGAGATGCTTCTTCAACAAACTACTATGGGTGAGCATAGGAACATGTGCATGCTAATATTGACGTGTGAGTGCATGTCATACAAATCAGTAAGTGCTAAATTAAAGGCAATAGCCACTCATATATACCTGACTTGTCAATACGCTCTGAGCCAGCAAGATCTACCACAACTAGCTTCCCCTTCCGAACAACAGGAGCTTTAAAAGTTCTAGCCAAATGGGAGTTGCTACCATTTTCCATTGATTGAACGGGATCCTTTTCCTTCACATATCTTTTTACATTTACCTGAAGCATATGACAATTCCTGTCACGTATTGTAGCTCATAGGCATACCACTGAGAGCTCAAGTACCAGCAGCAATCTTAAAGAAAATATTCACCATTAGAATGGCATGACTGCGCGATGATTCAGTATTCAATTTGGTGTTAGCAGCAAAGCGATGGGCTTCCCCTAATTGTAATAGCTCCAGAAAACTTTGTTGGTCTCTTACTTCAACTAAGCTAGCTCCTGGTAGTGAAACATCTCCAGTTTTGGGATCTTCTACTATAGAGATGTTATCATTAGAAGGATCGAGGAGGTCTTGTATAGTCTCCATATAGAGCTGACCAAAATTGTGAAGAAAGGAAAAGGTTATATTAACAGTTGAAAATTTCAGTAATATTCCTGTGAATTTCCAAAACTCATAAATAGAAGAAAACTTTATAAATAGGCTCATATTAGTGATAAAATAAGGCACAGAGATAATGGGGGCATAAAATCAAGATGTTATTCAAAGGCCTACAACCTGCAGATAGGAGACAGACACGGAATCAGTCTCCAAAGAGATATCTCCCAGTATATCTTCCATAGCACGAACCATGATCCCACGAGCAGCTGTGTCCTCCTCTCCAAGTTTCCCAAGAGTATAGGTTTTACCAGTTCCAGTCTGCCCATACGCCATAACTGTTCCATTATAGCCTTCGAGAACACTCTGCATGAACAGTCACAGATGGTCATGTCATTTAAGGGCATGGATCATAGAGAACATAAACATTAATCCATTTAATCCATTTAGAGTTATGCAGAACAGCAAACTCATATCTTTCGTATATTTGCAGAATAAGAGGTTATGAGTCAAAATGTAAAATAATATATCAATGGAAATAGCATTTTCCCTAAAACTCTTCCATTTGAGGTCTACAACAGAGAGCTCAGCAAAAAACAAAATTATCAGAACTTCTTCAACTTTCTTCACTCAATAATAGTTCAATCAGTGGTAGCTAACAACAGTACTTCACTTTTTGTCAAGCTTCAAGGTTTAGCTGTGTGAACATACCTTTCCTCAAACTGTAAAAGCAATGTGAAATGACAGCAGAAAAATCAACTGAGGAATTTTAAAAATTTTAAACATTCAAAGTGGAATGAAGTGCCAAAAAAGTACGTGTATCCAAACTCAGGTTTTCGTACAACAGGAAGCAAAATTATCTCAGCTGGGACAGGACCTAGACCTTAAATGATGGAGTAAACAGGAACATTACTCTTGGGGGGCAAGAGATAATCCCAGATTTCTCCCAATGATGATATTAAAACAACAGAAAGGGAAGCATATTAAATGCCAAAATAAGTCAAAAGTTTCTCCACTTGCTTATATTTACCAAAAGCACGCTCATATGAAGGCGAAACGAAGACAGCAATCAAAATCTTTCATATGTACACACCTCCACAACAGGCTTTGCCACAACCTCATACACGCGTTTTTGTGACGCGAACTCGGTGAAAATTTCATCAAACGCATAGGTGTCTGTATCCCAGTTATTCTTCCGCAGTTTCAACCTTTTCAGCTGATCATAATAAGACATGGGACGTCAATCAGTGCATCATGATAAAGAATAAGCCACCTGGATATTATCTTAATGTTTTAGAAGCTATACATAAATTGTAGCGTCAGATACCTCAGGCTGTAATTCCACACAATCAGCAAAATCTGCATCAGCAGCCAATTCCTCAGCATTACAAGGTCGCAACCTCACAGCTACCCGAACTCTTCCGGGAACTGAAAACAAGTAAAACCTCATGTCTCATGATATGTATGTGTCACTTATTTGGTACTTGAAAGCCGATCATAAAGACAACCGTGAATGCCCATTCATGATCTATCTGTCGTGTTTGCCATACTAGGTTCTGACTCACCCAAGACTCAAAATAAAACACAAACTTCAAATTAGTCTCAATAAAGTTGGAACATACGTCTCAGAGTTATAATTTCTTCGCCGATAACCTACCAAGAATCACAAGAATAGATTGTTATAATGCAAAGAAGAGGGGCATTCTCAAACAATCAATCTCAAGGGTACGAGTATGAGAAATAATCAGTAACAATGGGCTGCAATTCCTCTATACGCTGCTAAGTATGCTGGGGAATGTCACTTAACCCCAAATTCCACAGCAACTTTAATTCATTCACTCCATGCCCGTAATTTCACGTGGTAAGTTGTTCTCAACAGCCTCAATTCCAGCATGCAATATTTAAGACTTCCACATGAGATATGACTCCCGCTGCAGTCTCCACTTTACTAGGCAATTCACTTCAATACTACATAGCAAAAACGGAACATACATTATCCTTGCTAGCGCATCAATGGCCATTCTTCTCCATGCAGCCAATAAAACCAATCAAAGTCGTAGGCAAGCGACCATAAGCGACAGAGGATCAGCTAAACAGACGATTGACCTAATGTAACAACATTAGACAGAGCAAACCAAAAAACGGAACATCTGCCAACGAAAATTAAGCACCTCAATTCATGGCAAAACCAAAGCTTTTCCTAGACTACGTCATGTCAGACAGGCAAGAATTCGACTCCTCCATTTATTTCATACAAAAGCCGAACCTAAACAGAAAATGACAAAGCTCAAAATCCCATCTGGGCATATTCTCTTCCAGCACAGCCAGTGAGGCCAATCAAACTCCAAGGCAAGCAATCGCAGACAACAGCATATCGACTAAAACAGGGGACAAAAAAAAAGCCCAAGCTAACAGCATCATCAGACACCACACCAGAAAATGGCAATCTAAAAAAAAAAAAAAAGAACAACTTTCGAAAAAAGCACGCCAAAACTGACCTCCGCCGCCGTCCCTGGCAACTCCATTCGCGCCTCCCAAGGCCGCAGGGCTACTCTTCCGAGGTTGCAGACTCCTCGACTTAAAAGACGAGGAGGAGGAGGAGGAGGAGGAGGGGGAGGATTTGAAACTCTGATTGGCAGCTAGACTCTTGTTGTCCGCCTTGAGAGAGCTCCGGTGAGCGGCATTCCTGTAGGTATTGCTCCCGAAGCCAGCGGCGGCAGCCATAGCTTAGAAGCAAAGAAACCGTACCAGACGAAACACGCCTCTCTAGCTTGCTTCTTGACGACGAAGATAAACAGAAATGCAGCTGAATTTCGCTTCTTTCTAGCTTTTTCACCGAGAAAACGAGAGAGAGAGAGAGAGAGAGAGAGAGCGAAGGAGAAGGAGAAGGAGAAGGAGAGCGATGGCGCTGCGCGTTGAAATTGAAGTCTTTAGAGGGGGAAGTGGGGAGAATGAGTGGGAGGCCGGGCTTTAGATCGTGTGAGGCGTGACTCGGACAAAAATCGGAATTCATTAAAAGACACGAATTAATTCAATTTAGAATAATCCGAGATTAACTTATTGATTAACATTTCAAATGACACCCGCCAACACTTTAATAATAATGCCCAACGTATCCAAGCACAGCTTAGGGTCATGATTTCATGCTCTCAACCTCATTTAATCATTGTTACGTTACCTCGATGCGAGATATGTATGTCGGTTTAGAGAACAACGATCCGACCGTCGTCAGACACTTGGATTTTGATCCTTAACTAGCATTCTTGGGACATACTTTATTTTTATTTTTTCTTGGGCACTTGAAAAGAAGTGAGTTCTTACTCGATTGTGTTTTAGAGGACAAGTTAGGTACCTCCTCGTTTGAAGGTGGATGAGAATTTCTTGTCGAAATAACTAACCATAACCATTTTCACTCCCTTTCGGGTGTACTTATATGTTGTTTCTATAGAATCTCTGATGAAGTATATTTATGGAGATTAGAGATTTTCTTATCAAAAATATTATTAGAGATATTAGGGATATTATTTAATATTATGAATTTTCTAGGGTAGCTTATTTCCTTTCCTATACATATTGTTCCGATTTAAATACCCTTGATTCTAATCCGTTCGTGAAGAAGTCAATTGAGCAACAATTTAGTCTCAACAATGTGGTCTTTAGTGATTCTCTCTCCTCTATTTTGAAGATCTTATGTTATTTACACCTCGTGTGACGGATTTTTAATGCATGATCACTTGGATAATTATAGATGCGGGAGCTTTGAAACGGACTTTCCACTTTGATCAAAGCAAACAATCTGAAAACATACCTGGCTAAAAGTCACACGCCAACAGATCCGCAACATCAATCGGAGTGGTTCATCGCTCCTTGATCGCAACAGATCTGTGTAATGTCATAGGGGCTCGCTTCTTGATTTTCCCAATAAAAATCCATTGAATCGCGTTCGGAAAGCATAAGTTTCTCCCCGAGTTGTCTTCATCGGAAAAAATATATCATTATCGTCGAACCCAGTACGATTCCAATCCTCCTCTATCTCTCGAAGATCGAATTAGTTGACTTCATTTACTGCAATAAGAGGTCAATGCCAAGGTCTTCACGAGATTCAAAATGCCACGAGTAAATGCATGAGTCAGTCCGGCAATCGTACGTACGTCCACAGGTCCGTGAGCAAATGCATGCACATATCGCGTGTGGTTTTTGTCGAACATCTATGGATTCTGATCTGAGGGAAAAAAACAAAAAATCTACGAGAGCTGTCGAACACTCACCTACTTCCCATTAATATGACTGCAAAAGGGAGAAAAAGTGAGATGAACAGATGAACTTGGTGTAGCATTCTAGTGGTTCGAATGTCACTACCAAGGCTGCCTCGAGTTGGAATTTGGATTAGGATTAGGATTGAATTTCGATTTCACTCAACCTCAAAGGAGTGCAAAAGCAAACTCGCATGAAAAAGGAGCACAGATGGGGAAGATCTCCAACGATGAAAAGTTTGAAAACTGACCAATAACCTGCAAGACAGTAAAACCACCTCTAATCTTGTGACCTAGGAGTTAGATCTTATGAAACAAGCTCTCACGTCAGCCCGATATCCATGTCGAGCGTGAGTTGGTGGAGAAAATGTCCGAAAAATGAATAGACTACCCATTTGAGTTCCTCGTTATAGATTGTTTGCGAAACCCTAGTTCGTCGAACGATATAGTAGAGAGGAGGGTAAGTTCAACACGCCTCTTAATATTATTCAAGGTGCAATTGGCTTGTCGAGTTTTTCCCGGCTTAGCAATTGGGTAATGTAAAGGGCAGCTTTTTTCGCAACTCGACCGCTCTGCTTCCTCCGGACGATCTTAAGAGCGCAGCCTCTCGCAACGGCCAGGTGCATTTGTTATTCTTGTTTCGAAGTAGTATTAACAGGCGTAAACCCTAGAATAAGGAGAGGCAAATCGTAGATTAAACAATTACGGTACGACGAGGAGAATGTCCCGCGGAGAACATTCAAATCATTCACGAAAAGAGGATGGACCGAGCATCTTTCACTGATGACACTTCCAAAAGTGGACTGAACTGGGGCCGGAGCTCCACTGAATAGACTTGACAAATTGGGCACGCCATTCCTCAACCGAATGACACTTTAAAAAGATGGTCATTTTTCCCAAGAGCTCTAAAAGGCTGAGAGAGCAAAGGAGAAAAGGGATAAAGGAAAGAATCTCCTTGTGCTAGGGTTTGATTAAATGATCAAATGCTAGTGGATTTTCACTGTATCTTTTATATCCGCAAGTTTCATATAGATTTGTGGACATTATTCTCTGTTATTTTTTTTAACAATTGAATGAGTAGATACTACTCCCTGATTGGGTGCTAGACCTAGGTTTCTCCATGAAATCGAGGAGAAAAAGATCGAGATCAAGTAGACTGAACAGTTGAGAATTTCGGGTATATTTCATTTTCCAGTAAAGATTAGAGGGGGGGAAAGGCAAATTTGCCATTAGATGGATAAAAACTCGCAATAGATGAATAAAAGAGGTGGCTTCGCTCGTGTAACTATCCGGCTCATCATTATGTGTAGTTAATTGATCAAGTTGGAAAATGGAAAAGGAATAGAAAGAAACACTACCATTCTGAGTTTGGATTAGTTCACACTTTTTAATATCAATTCCCAAGCCGAGTCATCACATAGTATATATTTCCATGCAAAGTAATTATGTTTCTTCTATACTCTTACCAAGATCAATTGTCTCTCTTTAATCTATTCTTCATTAGTAGAATTAAGATCTTAACAACGAACACCAAAGAATCAACAACCAATCCTACACTAAAGTTTGATCTCATGAAGTCTTTTTAAGGATTTTCCTTTTAGGTTTTGTATTGGACAGCAAGCTCTAAAGTTCAAAGGATCAATTGTGTGTAATTACCATAAATATCCAACTTTAAGGAGGTTTTCTAGTACTAGTCCAGTCTAGCCCACCAAGGGGGACCTCGTTGCCCACCACTGGCAGGCCTAGAGAGAGAGCCTTTTTGCTACCCTTTCTCTTTTTTTCTACACTTTTTCACCGTGTCTTGACTGAGACACTTCAAATTAAAAGGCTCTCCTAAGTTTCAAGTCTTGTGACACACTTTTGGTGGTCCTTGGAAAACTTGCTTTAATGGATTGAAGGATAGATGCTCAAGAGAAATATAACGTTCGAGATCCTCTCGATCTAGGAACATGTCGAGACCGACAATCGTGTTTTTGAAGACTCGGTCTTCCATCTTAGACTTTAAGTTTAAGTTCTTCAGCAAATCGCATTCGAGGGACTAAAATTCCTAGTAAATTAACATGATGAAACTATCGTTTTCGACATAAGAATTTGAAGTTGTAAGAATTAATGCTAAGTATAATGGATCGAACAAATCGGACAATGCCATTAACGAGAAAAAATTAATGATCAATTACCACCAAAAAAAAAAATGCGACTGGTTCATCGATTGGACCGCTCGGATCGATCCGATTCCCAATCCTTGAAACCGGGTACCGGTAGGTTTTCGATTTCGAGACCATACCGAATCGGATTGGAAATTGATCACCCTTAGCAAGAATGAATGAGGACGAGGAACGAGGGTTTGCGATGAGCTTTGATTGAACCACTTTTGACTTTGAACGTCTTCCCCACGTGCCGAGAACGAGGCCCATGTAATTTTTGAGAGGCCAGGGATTTGATAGCCAGCTTTGGTGTTCGTTCGAAACCCTTTTTTCTTTGGCCGTGAAATGATTCATGTCAAACATCATAAAGTTGAGAATGTGCCTCAGAAAAGAAAAGTGGGAGTCCATGTCAATTGTGAATAGATGGATTTCATCTTCACCGCAATAAATTCTTCGTTAGAGATGTTGTTGATGAACAGATCTTCACATCTTTTGTATGGCTTTTTCACATTGAAAAAGAAAGGAGGAAAAGGAAAGATAGGCTCAAAAAAGGCAATTGAATCCATATTGTCATCCCTATTTATCCAACAAATCTTTCAACTCTTAAGTGAAGTGTAACTCAAGAAAAAAAAGTTTTGGGTGTTCTAAAGTCTTCTCTCCTTTCCAAATCAAACTTACATAATTGCCCTAAACCACCAAAAGATGGCTTATTCTTTTTCCTTTCTTGCTCTAATCCTTCCATGCGCATTGATTATTGGGCTAATGCCAACATTGGTTCCCGGACTAAGCTTGACGTTCAATTTGGCACTTAAACTTTAATTTTGATTGTTTCGATGATCGACTCTTTGATTTTTGGATCAGTATGGTTCTTTTAGTTGATGTAACAATCCAACTCGCTTTTATGGAACCTATATAGGTTGCCATGGAGCCTAAACAGGAAGACAGATAGACAGTTGAAGCAGTGCCACTTGTGCCCAGCGAGGGCCCGCAAACCTCCCTAGGGTCTTGGGAAGGGCGGCCAACCCTCGCCGGTGGTCACATAAGGTCAAGCATGCTCTCACCTGCTATCAACGAGGGCCAGCGAGGGCCAACCATCCTCATTGAGACCCAAGTGAGGCATGCCCGCAAAGGGTCGGCAGCCTTTCACATGCTGCTATTATTTCCCTTGTAGACTTTCAAGCGATGTAATAGTCATCGGTGGAACTAGAGGACTAGCGGTGGCCCTTGCTTCCTAGGTCCCAAATTTTTTTTTTTAACAAATGTTAGATAATTTTCTTACAAAAATAAATCAGAAATCTTAGTTGAAATTTTCGTTGCCCTCCCTAAGTTAGAATTCACGGTCCGTTGGTACTGAACGTTGTAATGGGCCTAGCAAATGCACATTCTTTTGGGCTTGACTAGCTTGACTTAAACTTGTATCAATGTAGGATCAACGTCAATGCACACCTGTAATGGGCCTAAGCAGATTTGTACGAGAATTGAGCAGGCAACTCGCCGTATGGCCTGGCTCATTCGGGGTCAATACTTACCGAGGAAAAGTACAAAAAAATTCATAAATCAATTGTATCGATATCAATTTAGTCATTAATCTTTTCATTGGACTCATTCAGTCTAAAACACTTTCACATGGTACTAATTTTGTCCATCGCTAATTTTGATCGGAAATCGTTGACGTGGATATCGGCCTTTCTATGTGGCATGACCAACGCCGACGTAGACATTTTAATTTTTTGATATATTTTAATTTTTTATATTTCATTATTTTTTCTTTTTTTTCCGCCGAGCTCCGGTGAGGGTTGACGGAGCTCACCGGCCGCTAGGCGAGGACCGCAAAGCCGTCATGACGCTTGCCCGACCTTGCCCAAATGTGGATTGAATTGGTATTAATGCAATATATTTATGACTTTTGTAGTACTTTTCCTGTACTAACTGATATTGAGAAACCGCCGCGATAGAGAAGTGCTGACTCTATGGTTTGTTTGATTCGTAAACAACTTAATTCCTTTGTGGATGAGGTCACAACACATGCGATAGTTCCTTCCCGATACTTTATTGATCTTGTGAAGACGGAATCGTAATTTTAAATCGATGACTATTCAGTTTCGATGAACAGGATGAAGATATCTTTAGTGTGAACGATCGCGAATCTTTCAAACGATGCAGCGATTTCCGAACACCCGAAATATAACTCAGCTTATGGAGTTCAAGCTCTTCACTCGTGACCTCAGATAGCTTCTTTTTCTTTCAGCTTTAACGAAATGAAAACTTGAGAAGATGATGCACCCAGAAGATAGCCCAAAAGAAGAAAAAAGAGAAGCAAACACCATAAAAAATTAACAAAAATATCTTAAACCTATTGCAATTGTGCTATTTCAATCCTAAACATTTTGTGTTTGTGCCAATTCAGTCCTAAACTTTTTGCATTTGTACTAATTCAGTTCATCCGACTAACACTTGACAGGCCAGGGCCGACGTAAGATTTTTTTTTAGCAATATTCAATATTTTTTGGATTATTTATCAATTTATTTTTCTTTTTTTTTTCTCTATTTTTTTTCTTTCCCCTTTTTCCTCCGGCCGGTCGCCGGATTAGCGATCGGCCAGAGGCAAGGTCAGCCTTGCCCAACGACAGCGAGGTCGACCTCTCCTAGCGATAGTGAGGTTGCTCTCGCCTATGGCTATTTGCTGATGTGGCGACTAGTTGGAGAAAGAAGGTGAATAAAAAAAAGAATTTTTTTTAAAATAAGTATTCAAATATTTTTAAAAATCGGCACAGCAGCGCCGGCCAGTCAAAATTGGCTGGATTAATTATATTGACATAAATAATTTAAAAAAAAAAGATTTAGCACTGACTTTTTTGGTAATTTCCCCATAAACACGGCAAAAGAGTCTTTACAAGAAGCAACGTGAAATGGGAAGATAACCATGAGTAGCATTCGTGTCTAAAACATACTTTTCGATTAGATTTATAAGGTTAAGTACCATAACTCGTGAAACCTCATTGTCCTTTTTTGCCCCACCATTTCAAGCGCCTTCGCAGAGGAGGCAGATGTGGTCTTACCAATTTGATGCCGTCATGACATACTCTTCTGTTTCCTTGTTCGATATTTTGCGATTCTTGGTATTTCGAGGAGAACAATGAAGCTGAGATCATTGTATTGGTCGTGAGCAAGGGAAAGAAGAGAAAGAACTCTTTCATTAGTTGCGATTCGCTAAGCAACGGAAAGCACCCCATTCACAGGAGGATCCTAACTTCAAAAAGCAGGTTGACGAGCATATTACACCGCCAATCACAGCAATCTAAGTCGCCAGATTGGTGCAGCTGGGGACCTATCGATCTGACCGCCAAAACCAAAGCTGGATGCTCGAAACAACGTACGAGTGGCAGCCACCGCACAATGGGCCCGTCCTTGAGTGTACACGAACTTAACTCGTTACAAGTTCGGTGATCCATCGTGACGGTTAACTCCAGCTGATGACACTTGATCGCGTGAGCTCTCGACGAAGCAATCCAACTAAGTCGAGACTCGAGAGCCGTCCTGCGTCCACATTTTCATCATACGAATGAGTGTAGGTATAGCATAGTTTCAGCAGATACAATTATGCACGAGTTGAAAGGACCCGAAACCCTATTTCGAGTCATCAAGATCGCCATGATGTTGTGGAGAATCAATGAAACATGGACCTGGATGATGATGATGATGGTGGTGGTAAAGAAGCTGATAATGAACCAACAACAAGCCTGAGTAATCGAATGCCAGGCAATTCTAGTGGAAGGATTAGATACGTACATAAGAAATGTCGATGTGGATCGATCACAACGGCCTCGCCCCTGGGGGGGATCATTGCATCGGCACCCCATATAATTGGTGCATGCGAGAGCTACGTCGTCAACCGGTGCATCATGTAGTGTGGACAGTGCAACTTAGGGCACTCGAGGACAATGGAGAGAGCAACATGGGAGGGAAAGAGGGGTTGGCTTCATTTCTTGGTTGACTAAAAGACGAGTCTCAACCTCACCTGGCTTATAATGTAGAGAAGCAGTGAGCAGAAAGAAGTAAAAGGAAGAAATAAGTGAGGCAATTGAGTGGTATTGGGTACTCATGGAGTGGCTCCTCTTTGCCCACATTCAAGCGTAGAATGATTAGGAATCTGTCAATTGCGTGTCTTATTCTACTGCCTCATGCGTCCAGTATCGATGAGGTTTAGAATTGGTTGGTGTACTTAGTACAAACACATTAGTTTAGGTTGTCTTTGCCTGTGGTTTGGTACGGACAATCCCCAGAAACCATATTTTCCATGAACTGTGCAAGTAACAAAAATTTGTCACATGTTCACGGGGCGTCGGTGCCCAGCCCCTATCATCAAAGCTTCTTTAGCAGTCGTGATCGGGGCTTCAGATTGATTGTGAGTCCACTCGATTGTTTAAGCTTTCAATTCCAAAAGTTCTTTCTTTGAACGTTAAATTCCACTCAAGAAATGATGCATGCCTATCCGCATAAGATGCCAAATGCTTTATGTTTTGCCACTTCTTATCATTAAAAAAAAAAAAGGGCTAAGAGGAGTTCACGCGTGTAAGACCCCGAGACAATGTGATTTACAATAGAGCAGCTTGGATTACTGTTCACATCTCAAATCATGCAAATGCCACCATCAATTGCCATCAAAGGCAGAGGGAAATAGAGAGGCCATGGTGGATCCAGCCTTCGATATAGAATTTGACCCTTAAGGTACGCGGTTCAAATTCAGTATGATGAGAGAGGGAAAAAAAAAACGAAAAATAAAGGAGCCCAAGTAAGCAAAGGCAAGGCAAGGAGTGCAAAGATGCCAATGGGCCACCAAGCTCTTAGCAGAGAGAAAATACCCTAGACCTAGTGATGGCAAAACCCACTCTGTACACATCCCTTTTGATCAACCCGGACTTTGAACAGTTGGAATCGCCATCCTCCACCTATGCTATGCGTGTATAGTAATAATTTCATGTTGACAACAACCGATTGACGAACTACATCAGCCATCATCTCTCTCTCTCTCTCGCTCTCGCTCTCTCACGCACGGGCTCGCGCGTGCGTACACGCTCGGGCTTGTGCGTGCGCACACGCTCACACAGACACATACTATATGAATTTCCAAAAACCATAAGCTATTGTCATATACCTGATTCCTGAGGCCAGGTGCACTTGCCGACGTTACTAGAAAGCCACTGCATTTCACCCTTGGAGCTAGAAACAGTTTCGGAACTGTGCAATTGCTGAGGATAGACAACCCCGCAGGCATCTGCTGAAAGCTGCAATGATAGTTGACAGTTGCCACGACACAGTCACGCAGTAATTTTTTTTCACCCCTCACAAGAATTACTAGTAACTCCTGAAAAAGGAATTACTGGTAACTCCTGAAACAGGGTTTTCACGTCATTAAAAAAATAGAATAAAAATTAAAGAGAGAGACGTGGTAGTACAGGTAGCCCCAAAACATGGATAGAACCTCAGTACAATTGGTCAGAGCACTGACAACAACGTTTTTCACGTGCCCTTTTCGGTACGCCACAGAGTCGCAGAGTTACCAGCCTGTGGCTTGAGACACTGCGACATGGAGATGGACACAGTAATCCAATTTGTGAGACAACATGGGCAGGTTGAGATGGATATCATCCTTGGGAAATTGCAAGTATGCATCAAGAGCTTCACAACGAATATCACCAGACAGCTTTTCACTATCACAGTCTAATGATAGTCTCTTGCAGAGTTTTAGTAAGATGTCACAGCCATTCTGTGAACTAGCTCTTTTTCTATATTCTATATCACGACCAACAGCGCCAATAGGGTGAAGATCTACATAAGGTCACCTGTAATTAAGTGATGAATTCTCAGTGAACTACATTAAACACACGTAAAGATGGTGATAGAGATAAATTGACCAACAACTTCAACTACCAAGCCTGACACTGCTAGAAATACATTGACTGCTTTAAAAATTAACTTAAACAGATATGGCAACTCATTTGTCTGTCTTGAATATCATGGCTTGTCTAAAAACCCACTTAGCATTCATCACATCAGAATGTAAACCAGCCTTTGTAACTTTAACATTGCTCTTTGTGTCATTCTCCCCAAACGACAGCTGTACTTTTTAACCTGAACCTGTCATTTGGAGAAAATCCAAGGAGCAAAACAGCTACAAAGGCTTTTTCTTCCCTGAAGAAGAGAAGAATATATGGGGTTGCCTTTCTCTACTGCCATCATTGCCCAAGAAAGAAAATGTTAAGCAGCCAAGTCCAGAACCTGCCACGTCAGCACACAAGCTCGTCTTTAAATAAGAGCTTGTAGTCCAAGGTTGATTCCATTCACCATACCATCTCAATTCATTCAAAAACATCATCTACTCTGGAACATATCTAGTGCAAAAAATGTGTTCTAACAATGAAGAATCGATGCCTTCTCATTCCTTCTACTCTTTTGACAAAAGGCGACAATTGAGAAGATCAAGAACTCAAGTTCACAGGTTAGCAAGGTATGTTTCGAGTTTAATCGTGTCATTTCTCCTCCTTCCGTTTTATCACATAAGTGTCATATCTTCATCTTGAACCAACACTATTATTTGTGACTTCTTATTAGTTGAGCACTAAAATCTCCCTCTACTGGTTATCGCGGAAACTTATATGTGTGGCCCTTTCATCAGGAGGAGAGGCGAGCAAAACGTGGAGAAAGACATGGAACTACAGAATTGGAAGCTGTACTTTGAGAACCGAACTATCATTGAAGAGAATGAGAAGTTGAGGAAGAAAGCTAATCTTCTCCATCAGGAGAACTTGGCCTTAATGTTGGAACTCCAGAAAAAAGTTCCCTCATCTACGTCGCAACCCACCAGTTGATTTCACATGTGCAATCGAGGGCTGATATCGAAGGATGCGCCCTATTATGATAATTAAGCATGGTAGAGGCTGATAAAAAGGAAAGAGTATGCTATAAAGCAAGTGTGAGTTAGTCTACTTGTTCAAGGTAGATTTGTTATCCAGTCATTGCAGTATGTATGAACTCCTACCCTTATGCTGGATGCTGCCACCTCAACTTATAACCTACTCTTAGAGATGGACTTTCACCATAGTCAGAAACTATGCAGCTTGATGTGCAGGCAACTGAGTTCATCAGAGTTTTAATCCGGGGTAACCATGAAATAGTTCGGTTTTTCAATTCCTAATTCATAGATAGAATTTCCATTGAGAATATACTAAGGACGATCAAGAATTGTCGCTATCTCTTAAATTCACAGACTCAAATCAATTTAATCAACTGAATAATCAGCCTTATGAAAATATTCTGATATAATATCATTCAGCAACTACATCAGCGATTGTATATTAACTTTTACCATATTTGTCTACTTTCTGCTTCTCTATTCATGGCTTTCTGTCAGAAGGTCGGCAATAAAATAAAAAGTAAGCTCTTAACGAGAAATATAAATGGAGAGACCAGTTGTTTCTACCTCGAGACCAGCTAAAGATAATGTGGATTTCTGGAAGCGAATTTCATGGAAAATTTTTTGGCTCAGAAATGTTGGTTCTAACCTTGTCATGCAAGTGATTTTTGCTGTCAAAGATTTTTTCGTTGTGTGCATACAGCAAGAGCAGACCAAGTGCCTTGTGGATTTGCCTTAGTGAGACATATAGATGCGAATTACCTATCTCATTCAACTTAAGTATTGCAATCACATGCATCAAACAAGGCAGGATGGGAAAAAATCACTTCAGGAATTTTCAGCAGAAGGGGCATATATTTTGTGCCAATTTCCTTCAGTTTACTTTAGTCACTTTAATATGAGCACATACCTGCAGGAAGTCAACATAATGCTATTATTGCAAGAACATAATATTCTCTTCTCTCCACCATCCTCAAATCTAGTGTAACAAATCTTCTGGCACTGCATTCATGAGGAACAAGACATACGGGACGCACAGTCGAATTTCTCGCAGGTAAGGTCCAAAATACTCCAAACATATTTGACTAGGATGAACCAATGCACTACAGCATTAGCCTGATTATGTTAATAAGCAAGGTTATCACACAGACAATGAAGAAGAAATTAGTCAACCAGGATTTATGAACAAGGTAAAAGCAAAAGATATTTCCAGATTTACATAGACGTCATGTTACAAGCTGAACCTGATCACACCTATTGGGAAATGGAACTTTTTTCCGAAAAGAAATTTGTAAGACCGCAGATGAGGCATCCAGATGATAAATCCAGACTCTAGAGACACATTTGAAATAAACCTAAATGGAAAGCTGGCACCAACCAATTGATCTATACGAACTTTTTGGAGACTATGAATTAACGAATATATGCGAATGTATCATACAAATCAATTCAAGGAAGTTTCCAAGCCTCCAGCATTTCCAGCATCTCTTGAATGATGATTAATTCTACATCAATATAATCCGTCGAGAACCATGAAATCAACCTTCATCACTGAGACAGCTCCTAGCACCATGAAAACTCGTGGTAGTTCCTGCCAAAGAAGGGTCATCATACATTCTGCACATCATAATATCTATCCTTCATAGACAAACTATAATATCTAAGATTCCCAATAAGATTTCAAAGTGAAAGAATGTCATCATTTATCAGGAAGAAATTAGAAATCTACTTAGCAGGAATGGACACCCAAGAAGGTCTTATCCAGTAGAGTACGTGATGGAAGGATACAAAATATAGGCAGAAACCACATTAGGCACATAGGATGTGAAGGTACCATGAAAACTTCACAATTTTCCAGAGCGTTCCTCTGATGCTCTGTATATGCGGAATGCCGCAAAACACATTGTTGCATTTCCTATCACAGTCAGCACTGCTTGAAGAGCCACCAATACCTATAGAAGATAGAGACACCTTGTAGTCAGTAATGACATCCCCTAGTGATGTTTAGACGAGTCTCATTCAACGTGACAACCGAGATAATACCTCCAGGGATTCAGAGTTATAAAAGAAATGCCATGTGCACGCACAAAATGCTCCGCCAAGCAATGGCACCTAAATCACCACAGCAAAAGATATTACGATTATATGGTAGAACAAAGAGAAACCAGATTATTGTAGAAGTAAGATATTTTCTACAAGAAAAGATGATATCATATAGCCAGTATCCAAGCAAGTTGATTGACTGTTAAGAGACTATTCAAGAATCTCAACTTCAATCAAAGAACAAAATGACATAGATATATTAAAGATGTTCATTAACAAATAAAGTTAAGAAGTATGATATCATATGGTATAAACAAATAGCTTAGAAGCTCAACATGGAAAAAGAAAAAGAAGATAACGAGAGAAAAGTAATTCAGATTTTGTTAGCTATACAGAATAAGCTTAACAAAAATGAAAATAAGCAAGTTCCTTGATATAGATAAAATTTTCAAACCTTTGTTGTATCATGTTCATAGCCCTGAGACATATTCTGTATAGCATATGTTTGCTACAATAAGGACCACACCTCATGACACTTTTAGCGATCACTTGAACATGGCTAATGAAAATTTGTCTATGTTCATATTGACAGGAGGTCTTTCAGTAGATGAACCGCAAAAGACATCCAGCACAGGGTATAAAAGTCACTCACCATACCCCATGAAAGACCTTTCCAGGACTCATATCCAGACACTTCTCCATATTGCCAGACCAATGCCATAGCTGTGATCCTAGAGACAGATTGAACAAAATATCAGTTAAAAGGTACAAATAGTTATTGACAGTATCAGTGATTCTACTAACTGTAATATGAAAGCAACAAATTTCGAATGACAGAAAATTGTAACAATGAAAGCACTGCAACAAGTTTGTCCAGCTAAACAGACTGTATTCAGTTCAGTTAAGTCGCATTTTCTTCATATCACCTGCAAATAAGAATGTTGGGTTCCGAAATCACAAGCTTTGAAAGTTCTATTCTTTCCTTTGCCTACGAATGGGCAAGAAGCATGTCGTAATTACACATCGCACGATCAAAGACAATTTTTCAACGTTCTTCACAATTATGCTGAGTCACTGCCTCCAAAAAGCTCAAAGGTTACACCGAGCTGCCTCTATTCAAGCCACTTGCTTCCAAGTTATAATGCTGGCCAAGAGCTCGTCATGTCAATTTCAAAAGCCAGAAGCCAGAAATCTCACTAGTGACTAAACTCCTCCCCTAAACCGAGAAGCGCTAACAAAACCTACTCAAGCAGCTCCGAACTCAGCACAAACGGCACGGACCCTCTCTACGCTCGATCCGAAAAATCACCACATAGTCGACACAGTACAATACGATGCACGTACCATTCGGCGACGCTGGAGACGTGAACGGCCCAAGTAGGCAAGGACAGCGCATTGGCGGGCTCGGCGAGCTGGAGAGAAGAACCGACGAGCGAGGCCGACGCGGGGCTCGCCAGCGTCGTCAAGGCCAAGCAGCCGGCCCCGAGCAGGCTCGCCGTGGCTAGGGAGCTTCGCGCGGTGGCCCGGAGAGAGCTCGATGAGGAGCCGATTCTGGCGGGGAGGCGAGGGGGCGGAGAATGTGGAGTAGGGAGAGATGAGAGGACGGGACGAGAGAGCGGGGGTGAAGGTGTGAGGCTGAGAGCGGCGGTTGATTTCGCCGTCATCATCGTTTCGGAAGAAGAACAAGAAGAAGAAGGCGATTTGCAGGGGAGTTTTCCAGTTCTGCGATTTTGGGTAACTGTGCAGGAATACGTTTGTTATACTTGTTTTTTCAGAAAATATTATCTTAAATTTTGATCTTATTTAAAAATAACAATAAAACATTTTTATTATTCACTAAAGCGTTTATTGATATTGAAAATAACTTTTTGTTAACTAAATTATTTCAAACGATACATTAGAACATTTTTAGAAAAATGTTATCCAAATTATTTATAAATTATTTTTGAAAAACTGGAAAAATTGTCCAATAAATCATAAATCTATTACGCTTTTGCCAATTCAATCTTAAACATTTTCACCTTTGACCAATTGAGTCGATCAAATCAATTTTTGGCCGAAATTCTCTGACGTAGATACCGATTGTCCTATATAGCACGATCGACACCGACGTAGATAAATTTTAATATTATTTTAATATTTTTCTAATATTTTTACTATTTTTTTTTATCTTTTTTTCCTCTTTTACTTTTTTTTTTTTTTTCTGTTCTCGGCGGTTGGCAAAGGTCACCGAGCCCTCGTCGGTTGTTGGGCGAGGGTCACAGCCATTGCTCGGACCATCTTGGTCGTCGTCGTGGTCGTGATGGTATGGGCGAGGCCTACGACCCTTGCTCTAGATTGGCAAGGCGTTGCGGCCCTCGTTTACGGCTTGCGAGGGCAACCGTTGAGAACAAAAAGGGAAAAACAAAGGAAAAAAGGAAAAATATAAAAAATTATTAAAATGTCATTAAAAGTTATCTGCATGAGCATTGGTCATGCTATGTAGAACCGTCGACGTTCATGTTAGAGAATTCTAGTCAAAATTGCCGAATGGACTCAATTGAACAAAGGCGAAAAAGTTTAAGATTGAATTGACGAAAGATTAATAGGTTTATGACTTTTTGGATAATTTTCGCTCGAAAAATAAATTTCTAACTTTACGGTATTTGGATATTAATTAATATAGATAAAATATTCTTCATGGACTGAAAACAATGAAAGTAGATGGGAGGAAAACGGCATTCCTTTTAGCAAGAAGAAAATAACTCTCTACCATCACCAAACAAATAAAACTGATTTCTATAAAAAGCATTTTTCATTATCATGAAATAAACAAACCCTAAATATAAAATTCAAATAATCAAATGACATAAGCACTTATTTACACTAAAATTTGCGAAATGGTTTGAAAAGTTGAGGTCGACCGTAAAATAGATAAAAGTTCAAACACTTGTGTTGTCATCGTTCTCTTGAAACATGGTTTAGTGAAGATTTTGGCCCCGAGCATCTTTTATCTAAACAAAAAACTACTTTTAATCTAATCTCAAATCTGTCCATGTTAACTCTTTATTAAAAAATCTCTATTAATTGTTTTATTTTTACGTCATAACAAATCCACATGAAAACTAACGATAATTTTTGGATGAAGAGCTAACAGGAGATAATCGGGGCTAGAGGTGAAGTTAATTGTTTTAGGGGATAATTTCAAATAAGGGCTTGAAATGCTCTCGTTTTCTCAAATAAGAGTTTCAAGTGAACATTGTTTCAAATAAAAGCTTAAAATATCCTCATTTCTCAAATAATGATCCGAAGTGAACATTATTTCAAATAAGGGCCTAAAGTGGCTATGAAATCTCAAAAAAGGGCCCGATTTCAAAGGCATTTTCGTTCTTTTCCTTTATTTGATTTTTTCTTTTTTATTAGACTTTTTCTTTTTCCATTTTCTTAAAAATTAAAAAAAATAGCGCACACATAGAGGCAGGAGGGCTACCCCTCCACACATGTGGCCGCCGCCCCATTGTGGGTTTGGGGGGGAGGGAGGGGGGGGAAGGCCGGCGACCCCGCCGACCAAGAGCAAGGGCCAATAGGCTCTCCCGAAAATAAGGAGAGGGCCCGGATCCGGGCCCCCGCCTTGGTCAAGGCAAGGACCGGCGACCCTCGCTTGGACCCGGGCGAGGGTTGGTGACCCCCGCCCAAATCCGAGAGAGAGCCTACTAGCCCTCCCCTCCGGTCGGCGGGGTAGTCGGTTGTCGCCGGGAGCCAGCAACCCCACCGGCCTTCATCAACCGCTCGCTAGCGGTGGGCCGGCGGCCATAGGCGAGAGGGGTAGCCTTTCTGCCGATATGGTTTTTTTTTTTAAATAGAAAAAGAAAAGAATAAAAAAATCAAAATGGAGAAATGACGAAAATGCCTTTTAGGCCGGGCCCTTTTTTGAAACTTTATAACCCTCCAAGCCTTATTTGAAACATGGTATGCCACTTCAAGCTTTTATTTAAAACAAAGTTAACTCGAGACCCTTATTTAAGAAAATGAGAGCACTTCAGGTCATTTTTTGAAATTTTCCCTCGTTTTAGACAAAAATATTTTTGGCGGATTTAAGACTAAATGAAAAATTGAGGGCTTTTTTGTTTTTTTCTTAACACAGAAAGTTCGAGTCAGGTTTAAATTGAACCTAAATTTGGGGATTTTCTAGAAAATAATGCCGAAAAAATTCCAAAGTCTTGTGTAAGCATACAAGGCATACCCAAACAAAAACAAAAAGTAAGCATTGAAAATTAGCATTTCATTATATCTCTTCAATTGCTTAACATTCACATAGAAAAGTGAATGTCAAAAGTACAATAATACTTGCGACCTCCTACAACTGCAATTTGCAACTATAGATAGGCTTTCCACAATATAACGGTATCAAAATGGGAAGAGAAGATACAAATCCTATTTCCCATGAACAAGGAAAACTGCCATCCATGTCTTTTGCTATATGCAAGCTCCAAAAGTCGATAAGATTGTCATCAAAGCCTGCGAACCAGAGTGTTAAACCGGAAATCATGGTGTACATCAGCATTTCCCAGGAATATCTGCTTCACTGGGCGGTTGCTCTTCTCCGAGCCCAAAGCATGACGAGGGAGAATCCCATCAAAGACATCATCACAGTCTGCACATCATAGGAAAAAAAAAAAGGGGCGTTCGTCAAATATCTGCATGCAAGTATCATCAGAAATGCGGTTGCAGGAATCCTTTGATCAAGGATGCAACGACAAAAGCATGACTTTAATTTGCCACAGAATTATTCCTCTGACACAGTCGCATTCAGTATGATTATGTAGAAAAAAACTTCTAATGAAAAGGATTACATCAGAAAAAATTCTAGAATGCTCCACATGCTAACTCGACCTCCCCTGTTCTCGGGGTGTTTAGCTGCCAGCACTCAAATGCAAAAATGGCTAGTGTGGTCGAGCCTAAAAATCAGAGATCTCCAGATTATAGTTTGAATGAACACACAAATTATTATAGAGATTCACTTTGATGTGGTCCGCAACAGGAGAAAAACAAAGTGTCCTGCTATATTTCCTTGAGAAGGGAAGAGATCCATTCTATTCGGTGTAAGTTTTGACTTGTCATACTCTGCCTTCTTCAGGAATCGATATGGAAGTTAGTTCCCATTTGCTATGAGATGAGTGACATTAGTTTATCAAAAAGGATAAAAAGAAACTTCCGTTGACAATTGACATGTTGACTTACCGAGATAGCTGGAGGCACAGCCACAAGTGGATCTTGAAAGAATCTGTTCGCTAGAGCGAGCGCAAGAAGGCTGCTCTGCATTCCTGCAAACGATATTTGCTCTTGAGCAGGAGAAAAATTATCCTCTTCTTATTTTGAATGTAAAAAGGAGGCACCTGTCTCAAAGGAAAGTGTTCTTTGCAATGCTTTTACGTCAGGAGCCTTCTGGAAGATGAAACCAGGAAGGAAGTATCCGATGATGAATGCAGACAGGTGAAACGCAGTAATGATTAACAAGATCGTTAAACCAAATGAAGACATGATGGAATCAACGTTTATCGCAAGAGGTGCTCCAACGCATAGCGCGGTCACAAAGACGGAAAGTGGTGGCAAAAGCGGACGAATGGCATTACAGATCCAAGGAAAGAACCTAAAAGCAAACTACGAGAAGTCAAACTGCTGAGATTCCCTAGCATATGTAATGGAGCAAAGGCAAGTGTTTAACCTATTGAGAAGCAACCCTGCAGTGATTGGTGCAACGACAATCTGCAAAATGCTGGAAACCATTCCTTTCACATCGACGGGCAATCTTTTGCCGATGAGAAGAAGTGACAACAAAGGGGTCACAAAAACAGCTGTCGCGGTAGATAATGATGTCATGACGATACTCAGAGGAGCCATTGATGGGTCAGTCAGAAAAGTAGCATAATTAGAAAGCTGAGCCCCGCTCACACAAGACGTCAGCATAACCCCAGCACCTGAAGTTTAGGTTCAGAGAAAGTCAATTACCAGTTCACTGGCTTTAGAGAGGGAAGGGAGACTAATGCTCACCAATGGAAGTTGGGAGCGAAAACATTGTTACGGACATCATGCCAAAGAAATAACCAAGAAGAGGCTTCACAATGAACTGGCCGATATAGCCAGCAGAAATAGCAGCTGGTCTCTTAAATGCTTCAAGAAAGTCCCTCTCGCTGGAATTAACCCCCACAGCAAACATCAGAAACCCTAGTGCAGGTGCATAGTACCTGAAAGCAGATTCGATAAAACCCATTGAGCATCTAAATATAAATTCACAGCCAAGCAACATATCTGGAGAAGATCTAGCTACCTGTTGGTGAACCAAGTGAAGGACGGGGGATATACAAGAGCCAGCAATGTACTAGCAATAACGGCATGAGGTAGAAAGGAATTTGATTCCTTTAAGATCTTGATGATATAAAACTGCTCTCCCGGCACAGATGGCTGGAAAAAGACACCGAGCATCTGTTGTTATTGAGGGTTTCACATCTGCCTCAAAAGAACTATATAACACACGATAGTTCGTATTAACAGCCGCCGAACAAATAAGCAAGCCGAATCTGCATTCAAACTGAGGTTCTCACTTCTCAGGCACTCTTAGATGATGCAATTAAAATAAACAAGTCCTTCACTTCCTGTTCACATCACTCCAAAACGAGACACATTATTCAGAGAAATAAATGCACCTGCATTGATTCAGATGGCGACTCCCGACCCGGCTCCAGCTCGGGAGACTCCGAGAAATCCCCTGACTTACATTTGATTGAGCCGTGTCTTCTGCTTTGAGCTACCAATTAGCACAAAAAGAGGCTCACGCAACAACCCACAAAACCAACCACCAAGTAAAAAAAAAAAAAACAAAAAGACTCAAGAGCTCAAAAACAAACGAGACAACTTATGATGTCGGAAGCAAATGAGGAGAGACCTCCTACCTGAAGAAACTGGATTCAGCGACATCGCAAACCCTAGGCGATCAAAACCAGAATCGAATCATGGAACTAGAATCTAGAGACAACCATACACTGCAAAACACAGAAGAATGCTTAGGAGGAGCACTCACTTGACGCAGAAACAGACGAGTTTCGCGGCAAAATTGGGACTTGACAGCGTTTTCCCGCGCGCAACGAATCTGGGCCAGAGTCATAGCAAGCGAAGAGCGAGAATTGCGTCTGCAAGTGCCTCGAAATCGAGTTCATGGCTTCGTCCTCGAGATTTTCCTCAGGAACGCGGGTGGTGATTCCGAGCAAGGAGCTTCCGGAGATACTTGGGCACCAGAGAGAGAGAGAGAGAGAGAGAGATAGAGGGAGGGAGGTTGAGGGTTTGACTTTGTACCTCCACCAGTTCGTTGGTTGGTTGGTGCCGGCCTACTTGGGAGTGTAAAAAGGGCATCTTCTATTTTACTTGTCACATTGAATACCTTCCATACCATTACATTTCAATTTATCCAGCTAATTTTAACCAACCGAAGTCGATATAATACTTATAATATTTTTTAAAATTTTTTATTTTTTTCCTTTTATTTTTCTTTCTTCCTTTTTTTCACTCTTCTTCCTACGGCGGGCGACCGACCAAAGGAGATGCTGGCCACTAATGAGGTCGGCGACGACAAGGTTGAGCCTCGCCATGGCCGACGTTTCCTCGGGTCGGTCGCCGGCGTTGACCGGCTGTAGGAAGAAGAGAGAAAAAAAAAAGAAAATATAAAATATAAAAATATTATGTCGCCGTACGGCCTGCGTCCACGTTAACATTGGCCAAAATTGGCATAATAGATTGAATTGACATAATTGCAAAAAAAATTATGACTAATTCGGCAAAAAAAAAAATTTAGAACTGAATTGACTAATTACAATAGATTGAGTACTATTTTGATAGTTCTTCAATAAAAAATCCAACATCGACCCGCATTTTCCCTCTCAACCAAAGTGGTTTGCTTGGTCCGAGACACCCCACCACCACGTCTTCCCCTCTCCATCACACACACTGTCGTTGTTCTTTTGGAGGTTGGCAATGGTCATCGCGCTCGCCGAGTCTAAAGCCAACTCGAGCTCAATGATCTGAGCCCCGACCTTACGCTTACACGGCCTTCACGATCGCAAGCCACGGGGCTCAAATCGAAACTCGCGTGACCTCGTCATCACGAGCTGCGAACGATCTTGCTGCAGATGGAGATATGGGTTCGCATAAAAGAGATGCATACGAGTCAAGAGGGACATGCAATTTTTCTAATTATTTTAACCTTTTTTGGCGGGTGATAAGAGCTCGATTTACAATAATATAATTCAAGAAGTTTGCTTTACAAGCCGCTAGTTTAGTAGCTAATTCCCCCTCATTTTGAATTTCGTCTTTAGGCGGGCCCCCCACAATTGCACCTGTCGCTTTCTAGTGCCGGACAAAACTAATAAAACGGCTAGTGGCAATCTCGTAATTACCTCATGCCACGAGGGGCAAAACCCATCGGGCGCCGAAATTTCCTCCCCGGCTCCGAAGTCCGACGACTTCGACAGCATTCTCGCCGCCCGAGATGGCGCTCGGAAACCGACGCCGTTGCCCCGTCTCGTCAGAGACAGGGACGGAAGATTCCGAAAAAGAGGAAATCCCTCCCCGTTTCGCGTCGCGTTTGACTTTTCCGTCCCCGGTCGTCCGTTTGAATTTCAGAATGCGCGGACGGGGAATCCAGGGGTAGTTTGGTCTTCGCGGAAAAATCAAAAGACCGTTTGAATTAGGGAAGTTTTGAAAACGACGGTCTCGAGAACCCCAACGATGAGAATGGGACAGTTCCACGTGTCGGATTTTGCGGTCTTGCTCCTTATTCCCATGCGTTACGGAATAAGAATATTTGGGGCAACATTTAAATGACGTTCTTGAGAAATATTCCCATTTGATAAATTTTCCAATACGAGCCAAACATTCTAAATTTTCCCACGTGAATTGGAATTTTTAACCTCGAAAGGGAGGGACAAAAAGATATCCATCTGATGAGTGGACTCCAATCTAGACATCGAACACATTAATATACGGTCATCATATGATATATTCGAAAACGAGGCCGCCAAATTGATACCCTTCTTGATTTCCCGTGATATGCGTATTCTCGTACCTTTATGAATCCACGATTTTGACATATGCGCAATTTTTTGTACGACTAATACGTCCTTTTTTGAATAAAAGAAGAAAATGCTTAGATAGGCTTATCCGACATTATCTACACGTGATACACCAATTCATGTAAATCCTCATTTGAGGACTTTAACGTTTCATTTTTCTCTGGGGATTGGAGTGTTAGCACGTACATTTTTAATGCATTGTGTATGTACAAAAAATTTGCATTTGAAAAATTAAGCAACATCACTTTATTTCGAATCGTTTAATCTTTGAAAAAAGGACAAGGAATTATCGATACATTTACATAATGTAGAAAATACGTTGTGCGATCTCACGTGTAAAGAAGATAAAAAAAGTAACTCGAGATTCAAAATTTTGTCTAAATTTGTATGTCGAGACAAGCGATTGATAAAATGGAATTATCGTCTTATGCATTTGACCGTGGATTCAATGTTCATAAAATCGGTGCTCAAGACTGCAGTTGTTTCCCGAAAAAATGAGCGATTTAAAAAATATTTTCCTAAATGCGACTGTTTGTATCGCTTATAAAAATGAATAAATAATAATATTTTCATAATCTAAGAAAATATTTTTACATAAATATTTTTAAGAAAATATTTTTCAAATGATTCGTTTTTTGCAAAATAAACGGAGTCCGAGGCTGAGCGTGTTTGAAGTTGGAGTTCTCGACATCTTTTTGCTCAAAATATTCGAATTTACGAATATAAAGACAAATTGAGTAATTTGGAAAAATTCCATATAATATCAATTCCGAGTAATATCGATTTATTAACGCCTTCTTGGAATACGAAAGTGGAAGCGAAATACCGAAAAAGCCCCTCTGCCTGGCCTGTTGCCATCTGCGTCTCCGTTTCTTTGCCACTCCGAACTCGGAACCCGCATTTGCAGATTAGGGTTGTCTCCGTCAGTCGCTGCTTCTCTGCGCACAGAAGGCTCTTTTTGAACCCAAAACGGCTTCTTCCATCACGTGATACCTGTGTTTCTTGCCCTTCCCTTTCGCTGCATTTATACCTGCCAGAGAGAGAGAGAGAGAGAGAGATGGAGGAGGAGGACATGGAGATGGAGGTCGAGGAGGTGTTCGTGGTGCACGAGATCGACTCCGAGTACGAGTACGAGGCTCCCCAGCACTTCGATTTCAGCCGCGAGGAGACCGCCGCGGAGGCGCGCGAGGCCGAGCTCTGGTTCGAGTCCGCCAGGAGCTATCCGCCTTCTCGTGAGTTCACTAAAATGCCGCGAGCGGCGTTGCTTTCGATTTCTTGCTCATTGCTTTGTCTGTGATTTCGTGAAACTGTTTGATCGTCCCGAATGTGGTGGGAAGATGAGTGTAGATGTTCGGGGTTTATCCTGCAATCGGTATAGTTTCCCCTTCAGCTTTTGCAGCTTATTTGAGCGTTTTGGCAGCTGCCAAGATCTTTAGTCGTGTTTTGCTCGGGAAAAAAACACCCTTTTTCCCCTTTTCCTTGTCGTTACCCAACTGCGTGGAACTATTCGACGGATTGTTGCTTGTTCGAGGACCAGGAAGCAGCACAAATTCTGAAATTGTTGACTTAAATTGTCCGGGTGTAAACTTCATCAGAAGTGGAATGATGCAAAGTCGAGGTTTGTCGTCATTCGGAGAGTATACTTACAGGTGAAAAGATTGGTAACCGCTATGAATCTGGGGCCTTTGGGCTTGGTTCATTCTATTTGCAGCATGCGACAAGGAAAGAAGGGCAAACTTTCCTTTTGATTGCCTTCTTTAGCAGTGATGAGACATATATAGGCTGGCTCTATGGGCTTAGTTACCCCTGCCATAATTTGTACAGCGTATTAATCCTTGGAGTAATTTTTTTTTTCTCGTGTAATTTGTCACGTCAAGGATTGGTTACTGTTGTTTGTTTATTGTTGATGCACTATATTTAAACTGTTCAATGAAGACTTTACATGTCATTCTTTCTTTGTGTTTTTCCCCATAACAGCTTTTGTGGTGAAATTGATTCTGAGAGATGAAATCCTGTCAAAGAACGTGAACATCTCTCCAAAATCCAAAATGATGGAGATTGATTCTCACGTCCAACTTGGTGAAGCTGATATTGGCACTGAAGAACTCGAAGTGGTTCCGAGTAGTAAAGGTATGGTGAGAATCTTTTATTTGATGGGCATCTTATCTTTATCAGTATCTCTTATTATGCTCAGTCTTTCCTGCGTTGAATATCCAGATCCCGATATGCCTAAAAAATTTTGGTTTTGTCTTCTATATCTAGATCATAATTAATGAGGGAGCATTTCATTGACATCCACTCTGATCCAGAAATGCCAATCTAGATCATAATTATTCTGGCCAAATTATGACATGCAGCGAGATGATTCCACAAAACAATGATCAAGCGTCTTGATTCATTTGACATTTTCTTTGTTTGGCAAGTTTATTAATTTTGAAGAAGCTCACACTTTATGGCGTTTGGTGGTATCTTCTTGTTCTTGTGACGTGTGTTTGGGACCTAATGAAAGTCTCTAGGCATGATCCATTTTTAGGGAAATCTCATCCCATGCTAAATGTGACGGACTCTGTTTTTCTTTTGCCCACAGAACAGATTCTTTTCTTGTGAAGCGACCCTTAAGCATTTTCCTCAAACATCCTACTGAAACATTAATTTTTCTTTTTCTTGGAGAGCCAAAAGCAAATTGTTTGGTACTAAGGGGCTACAACCCCTGTTACGAGAAAAGGTTTCTACAACTTCAGTGATAAGTATGGAATTGGGGATTTTCTGAAGTCAATTCTTTGCTACAGTTGCAGACTTGCATTTATCCTGCACCTCTCATAGCAAGTACTGTTGTTGATGCTGGAGAGAAAAAAAATCTCGTTCAAGATTGGTCATGTTTTTCACCCATGAAATATGATGTACAATGTATTCTTAATAGCTCGAATGTGGAAGATATACATAAACGAATCATGTAAATCTAGATGTGTGCTGACAGTATATCGGCTTTCTTGTCCTGTAGATTGCAATGGAATGGCTAAAGGAAAAGGAATATTCACCACGTTTCAGATTGAAAATCTACAGAAATCTGAGAGGCAGCCACTAGGGTATTCCGAAGGTGATCAAAGACCCACAATAACTGTGTTCTTGCAGGCTTAAAGTCAAACTATATGAGGTTCTTAAGTATCTAGTACTTTGTGCTTTTACTCGATTCATCTGACTGATGTGCATTATAAAGCAACAGGCTGTTCACTATGTCTTTTGACCGTTGACGTCTTTGAAGTGGAGAATGGGTGTTATTACTTAGAGGCGCGCATCTGTCTATCATCTCCATAAATATTCAGAGTTTCGTTCTTCAACTGGTTGAGATATTCAACATATATTTTTCAGGAACTTTCGAATTTTTTCGCAAAAGTCTTATTAGTTCTAAGCTAATCAGCAACTCTTTTTGAACATGTTTAATTTGAGTACACCTTTCTCTAACTACAACCCCCTGAAGCGTTTAGTACTTATATTTTGATAGTAGTGCTTCAAACGTGCACCATGACACCTCTCTGTTTTCTTATTATTCCTTATTGCAGGATGCAGATCTTATAATCACCTGTCATGCAACATGATGAAAGCTAAATCCAGGACATCAGTCAAGCCTTGTCCGCCAAGGATCTCAACTTTAATGAAGCCAACTGCAAGTATGCTGGCCAAGCATAATCAGCCATCTCAAGTTGTGAGCTCCAGGTAAATGCTATGGTTTATATGAGTTTCTTTTACTCTTGATATACTAATGTCGTAGAATAATTTATAAGTAGTAGATGTGCTCTTGATTGCAGTGTTAGTTAATTTTTATGACTTTCTGTTATTGCTTCTTAGATTTCAAATGCAAACAAGTCAGATCAGTGGGAAGAGCTTATGTAGTTCTTCTGCTGGTGAGGGTCAAGCTACTAAGAGGCAGAAGTTAGAGGGAGGTCATTCGCGGAAGGTCAGGCTACATCATCTTTGTGTTCCTGGTCTGCTTAAAGCCTTCATTGTGATTGCTTTGAGCTATCAATGGAAATATAGATGACTGTTGTATAGTGCAAGTTTTTGTGCTCGAGTAGGAAGTAATCTTTTTAGAAGACGAGTAGTTTTTGCTAGCGTCAGACCATGAGTCGTTGCTTCTATACTAGGTTATTAGAGGAAAGCGCAGTTTATACTGGGTGTACTTTCAATAATCGTTTGAAAAATAAACTTTAATGAGGCAACACTTTGGTTCGGGGCATTTTCAATGCTAAAAAATTTGAATTTGGCCTAGCTTAGAGTTGGAAACTCCTCTTTTCAGGAGTTCATATGCTATCTAATTGTTATGAGGACTAAATTCAGCGTCATCATCTCGTGACAGGTCGGTGAACTAAAGCAGCAGACGAATTTTGTCCACAAAGCATCTAAAAAGGTATCGTTTTGCTTGGCATTGCTTTCGGCATGTTTACTTCTATTGAAACCTGATGGGGAGATGCTCTATGGCTTTTGTAGTTGTGGCAATAATAAACAATCATATCCTAATGCACTACATTGTAAAAGTACACTTTGAATATTGCCAAGTGCTGATTTCCAAGTTTGGCTGGTGTTGGAGTAGTAAGTGATGTAGTATAGAATCTCTGGATGATTTCACAGGATGCAACAGTTGAGAAGAAACCTCATTTGAAGCTGAGGCTTACCATTCCTAGGGAGCCTGAGCTTGAAACAGCTCAAAGGGCACAAAGGGCAAGGTTCATTATCACTGTGGATCCAACTACTGATTTCTGATTCTTGAAATTGTTAATGCCCGTAGGCATATGAATCTTTTGAATTGCAGGCCAAGAAACATGAGTGCCGAGGAACAATCAACAGTAACTGTACGCAGATTCAAAGCAAGACCCTTGAATAGGAAAGTCAGTATGACGTTCTGAAATGAACTGAAGTCTATACCTTATTTTTGTCCCCTGACTTAAACTTGTTTCTGTTATATTCAGATTTTCGAGGCTCCTTCTCTGCCACTTCCAAAAAAGAGCATTCCGAAAATACCAGAGTTTCAAGTATTCTTTTGGCTCGTCTAATCTTGCTACTATTATATAATGGGTGCTTGATAATTGATTCACACACTCATTTTTCTCGGCTTTTATTGGTCATGTTTCTTCAGGTTTTCCACCTGAAGACCCTGGAAAGAGCTATGGAGCATAATTTAGCAGCTTCATCATCCTTGTTGCATGACTCTGACAAGGTGATGACCTTGTTCTTGGAATAGATTGCTCTTCTATCTAAAGTGACCTGTTTTTTCACACCTTGAAAGAAATACTAGACGTAATGACATGATTGTCAAGTTTGCTCGTTTCATGTACTGATTCAACTTTTCCCTCTTAGGAATTGCTAAAATCCTGTCCAGCTGCAGAAAAAGAACCCAGGAGTCCGCAAAGGTAATTGTTACAAATTCTTTCAATCAGTTTCTCCCCATAAACTGGTTGGAAATGAAGTTCGTATCCAATATCCTTGTTCACCCTTTTGGTCTCATGCATGATCTGTTTATCCTGACGACCTCGATGGACTAACTAGTTGGATTACTGTAGTACTAATCTTTTATTTTACGTGTCTTAATCAGATAGGAAAACCTAATTCATGTATCCCCTGTTGGGGGACCCAGTAGTCCTCTTTTTCCCGCTTCTCTTTTTCCTCTATTGTCTTTTCTTCTTTCCTAGTTGAACTTTGGGCTGGGTAATTTACCGAGTGAGAGTTGCCTTGCACCAAAAAACTGCCGCAACCAAGGAGTAAGGTTTCTGTTATGTTAGGTCATGTAGTAGAGCTGCCAACGCATGTCAGGAGCAAAAAGTTCCAGCATCAATATTCAGATTCCCGAGTTTACATCAAAGAAGTAGTGGATGCTGATATTGCCTCTTTCGATAATGTAGCACACACAGAGAGCACTAGAAGCATTTAATTATCGACATCGAAAAACTAAGATGACTGCTGTTGCTTCCGTAATTTACAGAACCAACGGTGTTGATGCTCCCAAGCAGGATGGAATTGGCTCAATGTATGCTTTTAGAGCTCATCCGCTCAATAAAAAGGTGAATATGGTCGGTCGTTATCTGCCAGGAATGTCATGTTAAATTTTTGGATACATAATCTCTATGTGGTCTGCAGATTTTTTCAAGTAAAGGAGATATTGGGGTCTTTAGAAATAAAAAGCGGGAAGCAACAGTGCCTATGGTATTCAGTACAAGCCTCGACTGTTTCTACTACCTATGTTGTTTTTCTTACGCAAACTAAAAACGAATGTCAATACAGGAATTCAAGTTCAATACTGAGAAAAGGATTCAGCACAATCCACCGACCGAACTTTTTAGCAAGGTAGATAATGCCGAGATGTGTTTGTGAAGCATCTTTTGAGTTATTTTATCTCCCAAAGCTGAAATTTATGGTGCTAATAAGATTCTTCATTTAGTTTTCATACTGAGCTTTGTGATATCTTTTACAGCAGTAATTCCTTGGTTTTTTGTCAGATGTCCCTAAAATCTGAACTCCAGCCCAGTAATGGATCTTATTCTCAGATAAAATCGTGTCAGCCCCCCTGCATCTCGATGAAGGTTCTTGTACCTTTTAATTGAGTAAACACTACTTTGCGGTCTCTATGATGTATTGACCTTCGTTATTACTGTATTGAGTTACTCACTTCTCTTTGTAAGGGTCCAAAAGAAAATAGATTCCATCCTCTACAGCAAAACCTTGAGGTAAAAAGGGAATTTACACTATCTGTCCCTGATTTTGCGCTGCTGCTTCTCCTTAGCGTCCTATTACATGTTTGCAGGTGACCCATTTGGTGAAAGAGAGAGCTCCCTTTGTGGAAAAGCAATCCCAATATGGAAATGGCATTGCCGCTACCGAAGCAGGCTCCAGATTCAGTGCAAGGTACTCTAGGTTGCGAATGTGCTAGCTTATATGCCTTGACCATTTGATGTTTACTGTATTTTGCTGCAGGAGTCTGGGCATTCGCTGATGGCTGAGGGGACATTGCTGCATCGATTATTTGTTGATTTTTGCGCTGTTAAAGGATGGTCACGTGTTGGAAGATGTTAATGCTCGTCTGCATCATTCGAGTAATCATAGGAAGTTTACTCACCATACAGCTTACCTCGACAACAAAGAGATGTGCTCCCAAATGTGAGCTAGCTCCTGTTTTACCTGAAGTTAGCTCAAGTCGGCCATACCCAAAATAAACACGGCAGCAGGTGGCGACTGTACAGAATCTCATAAACCTTCTCACAGTCTGAAGCATCCTTTTCCACACCGTCTGGTGACAGTCGTATTTACCCATCTTGGGCGACTGGATTTGTGAGAAGCATGTACAGAACATCATCATATGAGGGGTGATGATCAAGTATACTACAGAATACATTCTGGAATGCTACATTTCTTAAGTTTGTTTTGCGGTGGAAAAGAGCTATTGTGTTTTCAACAACACATTTGGGCTGTTGCGTCATTCAACGAAGATCGTCCACGTCAGTAATATCAGCCCAAAATTAGCTGGAAGGACTGAATTAGCTCTAGATCAAAAGGTTTAGGGCTAAATTGGCATCATTACAAAGTTAAGAATAAATTGGTGCAAATGCAATTAGTCTAAGACTCTTCTGGCACTTTTTCCAGCTTTTGCCTAGTGACAATAAAAGTTTAGGATTAAATTCGTAGCTTCCATATGTTTGATAGCTAATATCAGCCGGACCGGATGGTTGTTAACAAGATCGTCCGCGGAGAATTCTAAGACGGCAACGTTTGTTGTCGTATAATTACTTGAATTAGTCTTAAGCATTCCATGCGTCATTCCTCAAATTTTGGTACATTATTTTGTCCGTTCTTAATTTTTATATTCACCTATTGAATCAGCTTGGCCGTCTTGAGCCGGATTGCATTTTATTGACTCATGTTGACATCGGTCCCAACTTGATTCTATTAATAGCCCGAGAGCCGAGTCTCTTCATTGCAAGCCTAATAGCACCCACGTCGAAATCTCTACAACCTCAAGAAAATTTCGCAAGTGTTTCTTTGCCTTCTCTCTTTTTCGCCCTCGGAAGCTTAAAAGAGCATTATTAAGTTTTTCCAGTCATGGCATCGTCCATTATCTTCATGACCCTAGCTTTAGTTGCAGCAATTGTTCCTGTATCCGTGATGGGCACTGAGTTCATGGTTGGAGATGACAAGGGCTGGACCCTCAACTTCGACTACCAAGCCTGGGCCGAGGGGAAGCAGTTCTACGTCGGCGACAAGCTCGGTATGAATCCTACTCCTCCCATTTTTTCTGGCCCGTGCTGCACGAAACGTGCCCCTCTTCGAGCAGACGTGTGTACTTGTCCCTCGAAGTTACTGCATGAACCTGCACAATGTTGCACCAAACAAAATTTTAGTAGATCAAATCGATTGAAGTGGAATGATGTAAATGTTTTTTTCTGTCCTATGATGGGTATCATCACCTCAAAATTCTTCCACAATGGGTGTCGTGGTTAGCTGATGCCAAGAGAGAGGCCAATACTTCCTCTTTGTTGCAGTTTTCAAGTATCCGGGGGGCGCCCACAATGTCTTGAAAGTCAACGGGACTGGCTTCCAAGAGTGCGTGGCGCCGGCGGGCACCGTGGCTCTGACCACCGGGAACGACGTCATTACCCTTTTGACCCCAGGGAGAAAGTGGTACATCTGCGGCGTCGGCAAGCATTGTGCGTCTGGCAACATGAAGCTAGTCATAACCGTGCTGCCAAAAATGGAGTCGCCAGAGCCAGAGCCAGCGCCCGCGCCTGCAGCAGCTGAAGCCTCGGCTGCCGGAGGAAGTATTGTGCCCCGATATTACGCCTCAATCATGGCTGTCCTCGGCGTGATTGCCACTGTTATGGTTTGATTTATGTAAAGCTAGTCATTCATCCGGTTGGCCTTTCACTTGATGTTGTTTATTTCTTTTGCGATCTTTGCATTATTTGCAAAGTGTGGACGGTCAAGGTATTCTTTCATTGAGTCTTGGAAAGTACATTCGATTTAGCCGTTTATGCTGTTATTATTGAAAGGCTTTTCTATTCCAACCAATTTTGCAACCGGGAATGTCCTCGATCTATTGCTAGCTATGCAACTTGTCATTTTGGGTTCTTCACCTCATTTTCTGAGGCTTGTGCCTATTGGATTAGCACGGGAGTAAGATCCTCGACAATATTTTCGTTCGATATCTCATCTATCCAAGCTATTAACTAACGCGAATTCGAGTAGTTTGGAAATTTATGTATCAACTCATCGCATTCTGAATACTTTAACCACCATCCCGGCGCAAGCGATTTATCTCTCTAAATGCTATACGAATACTTTTGTCCTACCTTCTACATTAAATGTTGTATCTCGAGAAAAATTAAAAATTTCCAGTGAAAGATTGAGAGTTATTCTGCCGTGATCCAACGGTCACCAATGTCCCACGAACAGGTGTTCGAAAATTTTTAGAAGATAGAAAGAAGAGAGAAGAGGAGATGGAAGAAAGAGATGACTAACGGGGGCCAAAGGACAATGTGCATTAATTAGGCAGGTTGGCGGCTACAAAATCTTTGCCATTAGCATGACTTGTTTCATTAAACGATGATGTAAAAGTAGTTTGGATCGAACTTGATCAATGGATGGATTAGCGGTAAAGCCGTGATTTTGTGTGGGGAAGATACTTTTGAAGAGCCGCATTAGGTTTATCCGCACGTTGCGAGTTGTCGTACAAAAATATAATTACAACGGAACGTGGGATAGTTTAGCGCAAATACAACATTGCCTAAACATATCATTAGTTATAAACAATAATGTTGCGTTTGGTCGTATGAATTTCTAGTTAAGACAAAACTAGATAGGATAAGATAAGAAATCTAATGATTTTGTCATATCTTATCTACTATTTGGTGAATTGCGAATTTAAAATCAGATAAGCAGAGGCAAGGCATGGCTGATATCGACTCTATTTTGCTAAAACATCAAAATTCTTTAGAAATTATTCAGTGATGAGTTCTAATAAGTGAGTTATTATTGAGCAGAAGTTTGTGGCATCTGAATTCAAGCACGGGATCGATGAAGCAAACCCCGTAGACTCAAGGGTCTTGATTTTGAGTCGCATCCTTTGAGAATAACCCACTGGCTTTGTTTATTGTCTTGTTAAGTGAGTAAACAAGTACCGAACAATTTAATTATTCACAATTTTTCAACAAGTTGAAGATGCACTCATCCGGATCATCTAAGAGAGCTACCTTGAAAATCTATGAACAATCTCGAGTTCTTCGGAACATGTGGAAACTCCTTTCAAATATCGGAAAGGTTCAAGTAGTTAAAAAATGAGGGACGTGATCTCATATTTTGTAATAGATTTATGAATTTTTTGGTAATTCTCCCTAAAACACCTAGGATCCTCTTGTATTTGAAGTACCTAGACATAAGGAGAATGTAATCACATACATGTTCTGTAATTGTGTGACAAAAAAATAATATCACAAGTGCCGCAACTTTCTTAACGGGCTCATTTCAATGATCACCCGGATACCATAACTTGTCAAAGACGTTCCCTTGAATGACACTCGAATATCGTAACTTTTACAAGAGAATCATCTGAATGACACTTGTTGATTTTTTTTTTAAATTATGAAACTTTAAGTGATTAGCTGAAAAATTACGGCATCAAAATGAGCGCCGTTAGCATCATTTTCCCGCACTAGCGGAAATCGGTAAATTCCACAAGTAAATCTGGCTTTGGCCTTATTCAAACACATTTTGGTACCCTCCACTCCATATGTTTGGTAGCTCCACAGACGGCAACGCCGGACGCCCGCGGAGAATTCCAAGATGGCAACGGTGCCGTCACAGAATTCTTGAATCTGTCTTAACTTGATTCTATAAATAGCCCGAGAGCTGCTGAGTCTCTGCATTGCAAGCTCAATAGTTCCTTTGTCTTCTTCTTTTTTTTCCAACCATGGCATCGTCCATTATCTTCGTGACCTTAGCTTTACTTGCAGCATTTGGTCCTGCAACAGTGATGGGCATTGAGTTCATGGTTGGAGATGACAGGGGCTGGACCCTCAACTTCGACTACCAAGCCTGGGCCGAGGGGAAGCAGTTCTACGTCGGCGACAAGCTCGGTATGAATCCTACTCCTCCCGTTTTTCTCGCCCATGCCGCTCGAAGTGTGCCGTGCATTCGAGGCAAACATGCTTAGTTGTCCCCCAATGTTACTAGAAAAAATTGTCAAAAAAGTCTTAAACCTATTGCACTTTTGCCAATTCAGCCCTAAATCTTTTGTATTTGTGTCAATTCGGTCATGAGCCTTTTCTTTTTGTGCCAATTCAGTTTTAAAACTTTTGTATTTATGCCAATTTAGTCCATCTAGTCAACTTTAGCCAGCTAACGTTGACGTGGATGCAGACTGGCGCTCACATGGACAATTTTAATTAATATTTTAATATTTTTTGGATTGGTTTTTATTTTTATTTTTATTTTATTTTCTTCCTCTTTCCTTTTTTTTCCTTTTTTCTTCCTATGGCCGACGAGGTTGGCCTCACTCGAGCCGGATTTAGGGAAGGTCAACCTTGCCAACCCTAGCCTCTTGTCGATCATCGCCACCGGCGATCGGCCGGACGAAGAAGAAAGGAAAAGAAAAAAAGAAAGGGAAAGAAAAGAAATTAAGGAAAAAAGGAAAATAAAAAATATTAAAAATTATCCGCATCAATGCCCGCCGGCCAACGTTGGCCCGATGAGCTGAATTGACATAAATGAAAATGATTTATAATTAAATTTTAAAATATTTTTGGACTGAATTGACAATAGGTTTAGGAATTTTTTTGACAATTTTTCCTTTTAGCATAAACCGGCACAATGTTGCACCAAAGAAATTTTAATAGATGATGGGGGTGGTCATCACCTCAATTAGTTCTGGCATGAACATTCTTCTACAGTGGGTTTCATGGTTAGCTGATGCTAAGAGAGAGGCCGATACTTCCTCTTTGTTGCAGTCTTCATGTATCCGCAGGGAGCGCACAACGTCTTGAAAGTCAACGGGACCGGTTTCCAACAGTGCGCGGCGCCGGCGGGCACCGTGGCTCTGACCACTGGGAGTGACGTCATTCCCCTTTTGACCCCTGGGAGAAAGTGGTACATATGCGGCATCGGCAACCATTGTGCGGCCGGCAACATGAAGCTTGTGATAACCGTGCTACCAAAAACGGACTCGCCCACGCCCACGCACGCGCCCGCCCCTGCGCCTGTGCCTGCGCCCGCACCAGCAGCAGCCAAGTGCTAGGCTGCCGGAGGAAGCATCGCACCTCGATATTATGCCTTGATCTTGGCCGTCTTTGGTGTTATCGCAACAATCATGGTTTGATGTATCTTAAGTTGGTCATCCATCCTGTTCGTCATTTCACTCGATGTCGTTTATTTCGGTTGTAATCTTTGCACCTCAATAAGTGCGTTGTACTCTTGCTTATTTTCTCATAGTTTCTATGTCAAGTGTTGAATCTGAAAAAAAGACTATTAAAATTTTTCAATGAACGATTGAGAGTTGTTCTTTTGTGATCCAATGGTCACCAATGCTCGAAGAACGGATCTTCGAGAATTTCTACAAGATAGAAGAAGAGAGGAGGAGATGGAAGAAAGATAACCGAACTATGCAAGTGCACACTCAACATAAAATGCTCCTGGTATCAAGCATCGACCAAATTCGCCATCCATGATCTAAAATATGTTTTTTTCTTTTTTACGTGATACATTCGAGGAAAAAGAATCACGCACAAAAAATGTTACTAGCTAGGACATTGGAACATAAAAATAGGTTGGAAAGAATGAGGATTACAATCACCTCTTTATCAAAGGTATAGCTTTTGTAATAAACGTTTATCTTATCACAGAGAGGCATACATGGCTCTCTTTTGGAGAACTCTGGCCGTTGTAATTTTGTTTTTGTGCATTTGCATCGATGTGATAGGCGATTTCGATATGAGTATTGTGTAAAAAATATGTAACGGGATCAAGTTTGGATTCGGAAGCACCTACAGCGGTCAAGTAGATAGCGTCCTTCAAGATTTGGTGTATAAGACGGCTCATATCGGTTTTGATTATTACAGACAATCGACGGTCTTGGATCAAGGTTGCTATGGCCACGCAGCTTGCAATGGAGCTCTTTCCTGTTATGACTGCTTTACATGCTTAATAGCGGCTAGATACGATATTAGAGATGGTTGTCCACAAAACACGGGCGCCCGCGTGTAGCTTGAGGATTGTAGGATTAGGTACCGAAATTATCATTTCTCGAAATGAATAATAGGCCAAGAGTGTCGTTAATTTGGGTTAATTATCACTTTTGTGTTGACTTGTTTTGTTTAATGCATTGGATCTCAATGCCTGCGCAGTGCGCGCGAAGAAATTTTCCCTTCGTGTTTGGTCATGTGACATCAAAGCTTGAAAAATTAAAAAGCTCAATCATCAGACGGCTTCTTTTGAATGCATATATTTTATGTATCGATTTTTTTTAATAACATCCTATTTGCGAATACTCAGATCAATCAATCTCTACGGATGTACATCTTAAACTTGAGCTTTTCTATGATACAATACTGTATTGCATAACTCTTTTACTTAGTTTATGACATTTTATACTTTCTATGAGGAATACTATAGTATCTTAAAGTTTCAAATTTTTGTTTTCGATTAACAATGTTTTCAACAGGTGATTGCGATATAATGGTGTAATGTCCGAACTTGGAATTTCTCATTAGATGATTTTGCACTTGGTTTCAACAAAAACATCTTGGATAAAAAGGTCACATTTTATGACATCTTCTTGTTTAAGTTACAGCCAAATAGAAAAATGTCATAAAAGTGGAAGTTTTTATAATATTTGCAATGTCATGATGTAAGTGAAGATTTCCAGAATTATTTTATTTTTCGTTTTACGACCTTACGAAATTATATTGACGTCATATGACATTTTGTGACAACCAAATGCAGAAAGTCATTTTGGTAGTAGATACAACAATTACCATTACGGGTGTGCAACCAAACCAGGCAAAACAGGGAACCGGACCGGACTGCCCGAAAAATAGGTTCGGTTTCCGATTTTAAATTTTTAGAACTGGTTTGAACAGATCCGATTATCGGTTCCAAGTGAAGACCCACCCGAGAACCGGACCAGTTTTGAAACCAGTTCTTAGTTATAGTAAAAACAAACATAATTTCCCTACTTGAGTCTAACTCTACCTTGCCTTATTTGTTTCTTCTCCATTCTTGGCCGGCTCTCTCTCTCTCTTCTTTGGAGCAATATTTTACTTGGATGAATGGGGAACAGAGTTTTACAATTTATGTTTGATGTTACATGTTTGAATTTTTTATTGTTTATAATTGTACGTGGCTACGTGTTTGGACTTTTCATCGATCGTTTATAGTTGTACGTGACCAAGTATTTAGCGGATATGGATTTACGTTGATCATCTTTTACTTTGAACTATTTTATTGCTCATATTATTTTGCTGTAAAAAATAAAATCAAAAAAGGAAAAAAAAATAGATTCTCGGCAGATCTTGAAGTTGGACCAAAAAAACATTGTAGATTCTAGAACCGGTTCCAGAAGAACATGTAAATTTTAGGTATCAAAAACTAAGAACTTTGATTATAGCAGGATAGGTTCTAGACGTGGAACCTATCCATCTTGGAACCGATCACTGAAGCTGCATTTGATCGTTCGAATTTGAGCGCTTAAGTATGTGAGAAGCGACTGAGGAAAAGAGGACTTTTTCATTTCTCTTTTTCCCTAATCTCCAATGAAAGCTTCGATCCCCGGAGAAATAGTGGACTGCAGAACGAACTCTTCCCCCGACCCAACTCGCTCGTGCTGCAATGGTGGTGCCATTTTAATCCGGTTTTAATTATTATCCTATCCGGACTCAAATCCGGATAGTGATTAAAGAATCCCATTAAATTCGATTACATCGGAAGATATTGTGAATGAAAAATGGGTCTGTCTTGTAAAGATAATTAAACAACATTAAAGCAAGGAGTATTTACCATGAATCGAGCAACTCGATGGGTCATCTAGGATTTGGCAGTTTACTTGAAATTTTTTTTGGACCATGTCGACTCGACCCATGTAGACTCGTTATTTAATGAGTTCGGTATTTTTTTTTTATCACGAATGATACATTTAAGTTCGTTATCCAGCTCATCCTGTTGAGGCCCGCCATTGATATGGTCTATTAGTAAACTCGATTATATAGCCATAAGTTTGAGGCCTCAATTGCAGAGTATCAAAAGAGAAGGAGCAATGCTAGCTCATCAAAATGGAAACTGTTGTTCTTCGTCATATGATTGACTTGACCGGACGTATCGAAATAAATTTATTCTTGGAGCATGTAGGATTAAAAAAAGAAAATTATCATCCTATGTACATCAGGATGGGAGGACTTACACAGCGATATAATGGAGATCATCCCCGTGCTCTTCGAGTTTGTCTTTGCAAAGTTATCGGTCTGGATGCAACAAAGAGAATGTGCTATGAGAAGGTAACGACAATGGCCTTGTGCCATCAAGAATACCTCGTGGACACAACAACGAAATTGTAAGAAAGTGGATTCCTCTTGGGCAAACTATGGAAAAGGCCACGCTCAACACAAAATGCTCGTTAACTTCAAGCATCGACAAAATTCGTCACCCATGATCTTAATTTACCTGATAAATACTAAGGAAAAACAACGCACACACGTAGCTGGCGAGAGTCACGTTTTGTGAATTCTGTCTCAAACCTTTTAATTGGGTCAATTGAGTACTAAACCTTTTCATGTGTTGCCGATTGAGTCCATCGGGTCAATCTCGGCTGGAAATCGCCGATGTAGATTTCGACTGTCTTACGTGGCACGGCTAGTGTTGACGTGGATGATTTTTTTAAGTTTTTAATTTTTTATGATTTTTTTTTAATTTTTACTTTTATTTTTCCTTTGTTTCTTTTCTTCTCTTTTCCTTCTTTTCTTTTTGTTTTTACTAAGGCCAGGGCAACGAAGCTCTCACCTATTGCGGGTGAGGCTAACCTCACCAACTCGGAGACCCTCACCGGCCACAGTAAAGAAAAAAGTAAAGAAGGAAAAGAGAATAAAAGAATAAAAAAGAATAAATACAAATTTAAAAAAAAATTAAAATATTTAAAAATTCTGCATGTCAAGCATTGATAAAATTCGTCATCCATGATCTTAGCTCACCTGATAATTGCTAGAGAAAAACATCACACGCACATAACGATGTAAACTAGGACATTGTTAGATATAAATAGAATGGAAACGATGAGGATTTGTACTCTACAAATTACACTCTACCTCTTTATCAAAGCTACGGCTTTTATGTTAAGCGTTTCTTTCATCCTAGAGAGGCATACATGGCTCTTTTCTGGAAAACTCTTGTAATTGTAATTTGGTTCTATAGCATTTGTAGGGATGCGACAGTTGGTTCCGATACGTTGTTTATATACAAGGTATGTAATGGGATTAAGTTCGAATCCGGAAGCACCTATAGCCAACAAGTAGATAGCGTCCTTCAAGATTTGGTGGCTGAAATAGCAGATAGCGGTTTCAATTGTTACAGACAATCAACAGCTTTGGGTCAAAGTTGCTATGGCCATGCAGCCTGCAATGGAGATCTTTCGCGTGATGGTTGCCTGGGATGCCTTGTATCGGCTAGATATAGTATAACATAGGGTTGTCCTGAAAATACCGGTGCCCAAGGGCAGCTTAAGGATTGTCGGATTAGGTATGAAAATTACAATTCACAGAATGAATGGGGATTAATCGCCGTATCAAGAGTGTTGCTAATTTGGATTGAGAATCAATTATGTTGGCTAATTATGTTGGTGCCCCATGCCTTAGAGCTCACTGCCTTCGCAATTTTTCCTTCAATTTTTGGTCAAGTGGCATGTTATGTTCGAATGCTCGGATCAATCAATATCAACGCATGTATCTATTAAATTCAGGATTTCTCTGATATATTGCACAACTCCTTTATTTGGTTTATGGCACTTTATAGTTTATACTTGACCACGAGGAAATGATGTAATCCTGTAAAATCTAAAAATAACGAAGTTACAACGAAGTTGCATATGTCCCTATAAAATTATTTTGTTTCATTTACGATTTTTTTCAACACATGGTTGCCATAAGATGGTTTAACGTCGGACCAAAGAAATTTCTCGTGGTATGATTCCCTTCTTGGATTCAACGAAACGTCGACCATTGAAAACGTCACATTCATGACATCTCTTGTTTAAGTCATAATTAAATAGACAAATGCCATAAAAAGGTAATTTTTTATAGTAATTGGCACGTTACCATGGAGAATTATCAAAAAAGTCTTAAACCTATTATAATTATGTCAATTCAGTTTTAAACTTTTTTTTTGGGCAATTCAGCTTTAAATCTTTTACATTTATGCCCATTTAGTCCATTTGAACGATGGACACCGACGTGAATAATTTTTAATTATATTTTAATATTTCATATGTATTTTTACTTTTATTCTTTTCTTTTTCTTTCTTTATTTTCTTTCTGTCTCTTTTTTTTTTTTTTCACTTTGTGGCCAACGAGGGTTATCGGAGCTTGCCGGCCACTGGATTAGGCCATCGCAGCTGCGGGTGAGGCCCCCTCAACGGGATTAGGACGAGGGCAACCTCGCCATGGTTTGCCCACCACGACGCCTCTCAAAGGTCCGGGTTTGCGAGGTGTGGCTCGACCGCGGGCAAGTCCGCCTTCGCGGCCGACCGGTGAGGCTGCCCTCTCATGCGGATGCTATGGCCTCGCCTAGCCTGGGCGAGGCCGATCGGGGGCTTTGTGGACCTCGCCTCGTGGTCGGCGAGCTTCGACGACCCTCGCCGGCGACAGGGTGTAAGAGAAAAATAAACACAGAAAGAAAAGAAAAGAAAAGAATAAAAAGTAAAGAAAAAATGAAAAGGAAATATTAAAATATTATTAAACATTATCAACGTAAGCGGCCGGTCAAATGGACAATGAACGGGGCTTGGGCAAGGATGCTGTGGTCATGCAACATGCAATGGAGTTCTTTCGCACCTTGATTGCACGGAATGCTTAGCATCGGCTAGACAGGACATAACAGAGGGTCGTCCAGATAATACTGGTGCCCAAATACAGCTTAAGGATTGTCGAATTAGGTATGAAAGTTATTATTTCACGGAATAGGTCAAGAGTATTGTTAATTTGGGATTTAGACTTATCTGTTGACTCGATTTACTGGTGCCCCATTAGGAGTACATTGGATCCCACTGCTTGTGCGCGCATCTTTGTGGTACCAATTGTTGCTTCATTAGCCCCTTCTCATCAATGGACTCCTGACGTATACGAAGGAGCGCGCTTCGCTCGGTAAATTCCTACTCTATTCTATCTCCTATCAACAATATAAAAAAAATTATTACTTCTTCGATCCTAAATCTATTGCAATTGTGTCAATTTATTTTCGAACCTTTTTTTTTTTTTATCAATTCAGTCCAAAACCTTTTGCATTTGTGCCAATTCACTCCATCCGATTATTTTTGAACGGAAATAGCCGACGTGGACAATTCTTAATAATATTTTATTATTTTTAAATTTTTAAATTTTCTTCTCTTTCTTCTTCCTCTAACCAATCATTGAGGTCCAGTGATCGGCCGTAGGCGAGGGCAAGCCCCGCCTATCCTTGGCGAAGTTCGACCTCATAGTTGCTAGGCAAGGTTGGTCGGGCCTTGATTGGACATGGCTCAACCTTGCAGTCGCTAGGCGAGGTTGAGCCTCGCCGTGGGCGGGCATGGCTCACCCTCACCAATAGCCGACGAGGGCTAGTTTCGCTAGAGGCGGGGGAGATTGACCTCGACAATTGGTTGGAGGAAGAAGAAATGGAAGAAAAGAAAAAAAAAAAAAGAGAAAGAGAAAGAGAAAAAATAAAATAAAAATATAATTTAAACTATCCATGTCAACGATGGTCGAGCCACATTAGCATTTCTAATGAAAAGTGGCCGGATGGATTGAATTGGCTCAAATGCAAAAGGGTTAGGATTCAATGGATAAAAAAAAAGGTTTAAGATTGAATTTGCATAATTATAATATGTTTTAAGACTTCTTTTGGTAGTTTTCCTATTTAGTCCTGTGATATCAACACTTGAACAATAAAAAGCTTATTGATTAGACGGTTCTTGATGTATCATATTATCTTTTAGGACATGCTAAATTGGAATTCTCGGTTAACCAATCTCTATGCATGTATCTATTAAATTCCAGCTTTTCTATGATTCAATGTTGCAGCGCACAACTCCGTTATTTGGTATATGAACTTTTATATTTTACCATGAGGAAATGCCATAATCTTGTAAAATTTCCAAAAAATCGAATAACTAATCAAGACAATTTTTTTTTTCATATGTTTTCAACGTGTGATTACCATAAAATAGTTAGGAATCGCGCACTGATTTCAGAAAAATAATCCGAGCAAGCAATTCACAGTGACAGAATGTAATAATAAAAGGAATAGAATTAGAAGAACACACTTTTCATATTGAAAATAGATTTGTCACTAGGGCCGCCATGCCTTAAAGCATCAAAACGAGGTATCTCAAAATGTGCCGATTATGACTTATTAAGTATCTTTCAAGAATGAGGATGAGAAAATAACCTGTTTTATTAAGTGATTCGACCGCCTAAGGAATGGGAATCACGTCAAAAGTTTGCGACTTAATTTAAGAAATATGGAGTACAAACAAACGAAGAATTAAAAAAAAGGAGAAAAGTAGAGATTGGATGTGGACCCCCGACAATAACATGGAAAAAGTGGAGGGGGAAGATCAAATTGTGGCCGTTCCTCTAATAGTGGAACCTCCACTCAGTTTGGGTCCATTTGTCCCGTTGACCGACTTTGGGCTTCCCTATAGTACAAGGGGACTTCAAAGTCTCCAATCAAACAAGGATCGTCAATTTTTTTTTTTAAATTTTTAGTTTTATTTTTCCTTTGTTTCTTTTTTTTCTCTTTTCCTTTTTTTTTTTTTTACTATGGCCCGGGCAACGAAGCTCCCACTTGCTACGGGCGAGGCTAGCCTCACCAACTTGGCGACCCTCTCTGGCCACAGTAAAGAAAAAAGTAAAGACGGAAAAGAGAATAAAAGATTAAGAAAAGAATAAATAAAAATTTTAAAAAAGTTAAAATATTTAAAAATTATGCATGTCAGTATTGGCCGTGTCACAAATGACAATTTGAGTGCACATCAGTGATTTTTAGTTAAAATTATTTGGATAGACTCAATTAGCAAAATATAATAATGTTTAGGACTCAATTAACACAAATGACAGATTTGCAACTAAATTAACACGAGTATAATAAGTTTAGGATTTTTTGGTAATTTACCCTTACTATCAAGCATTGATAAATTCGTCATCCATGATCTTAGCTTACCTGATAATTGCTAGGGAAAAACATCACACACACATAACGATGTAAACTAGGACATTGTAAGATATAAATAGAAAGGAAACGGTGAGGATTTGTACTCTACAAATTACACTCTACCTCTTTATCAAAGCTACGGCTTTTATATTAAGCGTTTCTTTCATCCTAGAGAGGCATACATGGCTCTTTTCTGGAAAACTCTTGTAATTGTAATTTGGTTCTATAGCATTTGCAGGGATGCGACAGTTGGTTCCGATACGTCGTTTATATACAAGGTATGTAATGGGATTAAGTTCGAATTCGGAAGCACCTATAGCCAACAAGTAGATAGCGTCCTTCAAGATTTGGTGGCTGAAACGGCAGATAGCGGTTTCAATTGTTACAGACAATCAACGGCTTCGGGTCAAGGTTGCTATGACCATGCAGCATGCAACGGAGATCTTTCGCGTGATGGTTGCCCGGGATGCCTAGTATCGGCTAGAGATAGTATAACATAGGGTTGTCCTGAAAATACCGGCGCCCAAGTGCAGCTGAAGGATTATCGGATTAGGTATGAAAATTACAATTTCACAGAATGAATGGGGATTAACCGCCGTATCAAGAGTGTTGCTGATTTGGATTGAGAATCAATTATATGTTGGCTAATTATGTTGGTGCCCCATGCCTTGAAGCTCACTGCCTTCGCAATTTTTCCTTCAATTTTTGGTCAAGTGGCATGTTATATTCGAATGCTCGGATCGATCAACATCAACGCATGTATCTATTAAATTCAGGATCTCTCTGATATATTGCACAACTCCTTTATTTGGTTTATGGCACTTTATAGTTTATACTTGACCACGAGGAAATGATGTAATCCTGTAAAATCTAAAAATAACGAAGTTACAACGAAGTTTCATATGTCCCTATAAAATTATTTTGTTTCATTCAAGATGTTTTTCAACACATGGTTGCCATAAGATGGTTTAACGTCGGACCAAAGAAATTTCTCGTGGTATGATTCCCTTCTTGGATTCAACGAAACGTCGACCATTGAAAACGTCACATTCATGACATCTCTTGTTTAAGTCATAATTAAATAGACAAATGCCATAAAAATGTAATTTTTTATAGTAGTTGGCACGTTACGATGGAGAATTATCAAAAAAGTCTTAAACCTATTATAATTATGTCAATTCAGTTTTAAACTTTTTTTTTTGGGCAATTCAGCTTTAAATCTTTTACATTTATGCCCATTTAGTCCATTTGAACGATGGACACCGACGTGAATAATTTTTAATTATATTTTAATATTTCATATGTATTTTTACTTTTATTCTTTTCTTTTTCTTTCTTTATTTTCTTTCTATCTTTTTTTTTTTTTTTTTCACTTTGTGGCCAACGAGGGTTATCGGAGCTTGCCGGCTACCGGATTAGGCCATCGCAGCTGCGGGTGAGGCCCCCTCAACGGGATTAGGACGAGGGCAACCTCGCCATGGTTTGCCCACCACGACGCCTCTCGAAGGTCCGGGTTTGCGAGGTGTGGCTCGACCGCGGGCAAGTCCGCCTTCGCGGCCGACGGGTGAGGCTGCCCTCTCATGCGGATGCTATGGCCTCGCCTAGCTCGGGCGAGGCCGATCGGGGGCTTCGTGGACCTCGCCTCGTGGTCGGCGAGCTTCGACGACCCTCGCCGGCGACGGGGTGTAAGAGAAAAATAAACACAGAAAGAAAAGAAAAGAAAAGAATAAAAAGTAAAGAAAAAATGAAAAGGAAATATTAAAATATTATTAAACATTATCAACGTAAGCGGCCGGTCAAATGGACAATGAACGGGGCTTGGGCAAGGATGCTGTGGTCATGCAACATGCAATGGAGTTCTTTCGCACCTTGATTGCACGGAATGCTTAGCATCGGCTAGACAGGACATAACAGAGGGTCGTCCAGATAATACTGGTGCCCAAATACAGCTTAAGGATTGTCGAATTAGGTATGAAAGTTATTATTTCACGGAATAGGTCAAGAGTATTGTTAATTTGGGATTTAGACTTATCTGTTGACTCGATTTACTGTGGCCCCATTAGGAGTACATTGGATCCCACTGCTAGTGCGCGCATCTTTGTGGTACCAATTGTTGCTAGCTTCATTAGCCCCTTCTCATCAATGGACTCCTGACGTATACGAAGGAGCACGGTTTGCTCGATAAATTCCTACTCTATGTCTATCTCCTATCAACAATATAAAAAAAATTATTCCTTCTTCGATCCTAAATTTATTGCAATTGTATCAGTTCATTTTTGGACCTTTTTTTTTTTAATCAATTCAATCCAAAACTTTTTACATTTGTGGCAATTCACTCCATCCGATTGCTTTTGAACGGAAATAGCTGACATAGACAATTCTTAATAATATTTTAATATTTTAATATTTTTTTCTCTTTCTTCTTCCTCTAGCCAATCGTTGAGGTCCAATGACCAGCTAGAGGCGAGGGCAAGCACTGCCTACCCTTGGCAAAGTTCGACCTCACCGTCGTGGGGCAAGGTTGGCCGGGCCTTGATTGGACATGGCTCGACCTTGTAGTCGCTAGGCGAGGTTGAGCCTCGCCGAGGGCGGGCATGGCTCCCCCTCACCAATAGCCGACGAGGGCTAGTTTCGCTAGAGGTGGGGGAGATGGACCTCGTCGGACCTCGGCGATCGGCTGGAGGAAGAAGAAATGAAAGAAAAGAAAAGAAAGAGAAAGAAAAATAGAATAAGAAAATAAAAATAAAAATATAATTTAAACTATCCATGTCAACGCTGATTACGCCACGTTAGCATTTCTGATGAAAAGTGGCCGGATAAATTAAATTGACATGAATGCAAAAGGCTTAAGATTGAATTTGCATAATTATAATATGTTTAGGACTTCTTTTGGTAGTTTTCTTGTTTAGTCCTGTGATATCAACACTTGAACAATAAAAAGCTTATTGATTTTTTTTTTGGTCCAAAAAAAGCTTATTGATTGGACGGTTCTTGATGTATCAAATTATCTTTTAGGACATGCTATATTGGAATTCTCGGTTAACCAATCTCTATGCATGTACCTATTACATTCCAGCTTTTCTATGATTCAATGTTGTGGTGCACAACTCCGTTATTTGGTATGTGAACTTTTATATTTTACTACAAGGAAATGCCATAATCTTGTAAAATTTCCAAAAAATCGAATAACTAATCAAGACAATTTTTTTTTTCATATGTTTTCAACGTGAGATTACCATAAAATAGTTAGGAATGGCGCACCGATTTTAGAAAAATAATCCCACAGTGACAGAATGTATTAATAAAAAGAATAGAATTAGAAGAACCCACTTTTCACATTGAAAATAGATTTGCCACTCGGGCCGCCATGCCTCAAAGTATCAAAACGAGGTATCTCAAAATGTGCCGATTATGACTTATTAAGTATCTTTCAAGAATGAGAATAGAAAATAGCCTGTTTTATTGTTTTATTAAGTGATTGGACCGCCTTAGGAATTGGAATCACGTCAAAAGTTTGCGACTTAATTTAAGAAATTAAGAAATATGGAGTACAAACAAACGAAGAAAAAAAAAAGGAGAAAAGTAAAGATTGGACGTGGACCCGACAATCACATGGAAAAACTCGATGGGGCCTCTAATAGTGGAACCTCCACTCAGTTTGGGTCCGTTTGTCCCGTTGACCGACTTTGCGCTTCTCTATAGTACAAGGGGACTCCAAAGTCTTCAATCGAACAAGGATCGTCAATTTTTTTAATTTTTACTTTTATTTTTCCTTTCTTTCTTTTCTTCTCTTTTCATTCTTTTCTTTTTGTTTTTACTATGGCTCAGGCAACGAAGCTCCCCACTTGCTACGGGCAAGGCTAGCCTCACCGACTTGGCGACCCTCGCCGGCCACAGCAAAGAGAAAAGTAAAGACGGAAAAGAGAATAAAAGAATAAGAAAAGAATAAATAAAAATTTAAAAAAATTAAAAATATTTAAAAATTATGCATGTCAAGATTGGCCGTGCCACAAATGACAAATTGAGTGCACATCAGTGATTTTTAGTTAAAATTATTCGGATAGACTCAATTAGCAAAATATAATAATGTTTAGGATTCAATTAATACAAATGACAAATTTGCGACTAAATTAACACAAGTAATAAGTTTAGGATTTTTTGGTAATTTACCCTTACTATCAAGCATTGATAAATTCGTCATCCATGATCTTAGGTTACCTGATAATTGCTAGGGAAAAACATCACACACACATAACGATGTAAACTAGGACATTGTAAGATATAAATAGAACGGAAACGACGAGGATTTGTACTCTACAAATTACATGGCTCTTTTCTGGAAAACTATGGTAATTGTAATTTGGTTCTATAGAATTTGTAGGGATGTGACAGGTGGTTCCGATACGTCGTTTATATACAAGGTATGTAACGGGATTAAGTTCGAATCTGGAAGCACCTATAGCCAACAAGTAGATAGCATCCTTCAAGATTTGGTGGCTGAAACAGCATATAGCGGTTTCAATTGTTACAGACAATCAACAGCTTTGGGTCAAGGTTGCCATGGCCACGCAGCCTGCAACGGAGATCTTTCGTATGATGGTTGCTTGGGATGCTTAGTATGCTAGGATTCAATAGACAAAAAAAAAAAGGTTTAAGATTGAATTTGCACAATTGTAATATGTTTAGGACTTCTTTTGATAGTTGTCCTATTTAATCCTGTGATATCAACGCTTGAACAATAAAAAGCTTATTGATTAGACAGTTCTTGATGTATCGAATTATCTTTTAGGACATGCTATATTGGAATTATCGGTTAACCAATCTCTATGCATGTACCTATTGAATTCCAGCTTTTCTATGATAAAATGTTGTATTGCACAACTCCGTTATTTGGTATATGAACTTTTATATTTTACTACGAGGAAATGCCAAAATCTTGTAAAATTTCCAAAAAATAGAATAACTAATCAAGACAATTTTTTTTCATATGTTTTCAACATGTGATTACAATAAAATAGTTAGGAATCACACACCAATTTCAGAAAAATAATTTGAGCAAACAATGGACAGTGACAAAATGTAATAATAAAAGAAATAGAGTCAGAAAAACACACCGGAGAATTTGTTATCGAAGTTCACCCAAACTTGAGTTACGTCTCCGTGCAGAGGCACTTTATAAATCCACTAGTTTTTGAGAAAAATAGGAATACAATTGATGATATTCTCACAAGATCATGGCATAAAGAGATTGAGAACACTCAGAATACCATCACGGACTCTCTTTTTCTTTTTTCTCTCTATTCGCTACTTTGCGCTTCTTTTTCTCGCTTTTGTGACGGCTACTACCTTTACATCGTTCATATAAGTGAACGGAGCTCGTCGGCCACCGGGTTAGGCCATCGTGGCCGTGAGCGAGGCCGTTTCGCCCGGATCGGGGTGAGCGCAACCTCGCCATGGATTGCCCGCCGCTTCCCCTTGCGATGGTTTGGCTTCGCGAGGTGCGGCCCGCACCTCCGCGAGCGGCGGGCGAGGCTGCCCTCACTCGCCATCGTTATGGCCTAGCCTAGCCTAGGCGAGGTCGATCGAGGGCTTCGTGGACCTTGCCTAGTGGCCGGCGAGCTCGCCACCACAAGTGTGTAAGAGAAAAATAAAGACAGAAAGAAAAGAAAAAATATTAAAATATTATTAAACATTATCAACGTCAGCGGCCAATCAAATGGACTGAATTGGCACAATATGAAAGGTTTATGATTGAATTGGCAATAGAAAAGGTTTAGGACTAAATTAACACAATAGCAATAAGTTATAACTTTTTTGGTAATTTTCACCACGTTATGATGTAAGTAAAAAATTCCATAAACCAGATTTTTTTTTTCATTTTACGACCTTATGGAAATTTCTTCATTAATATTGAACGTTGTATGACGTTGTCACAATCAAATACAAAAGCCATTTGGGTGTAGGTATAACATTTAACAATAAACCTTAGAAAATCTTGTCAAATTCAATCACATTAATATCTACCATTCTAGGTGGCACACTTAGAGAAGACTTTAATATAATACATATATATTATTAATAAATTTCTGATTGTTATTTAATGGTTTTCCCTTTAATAAATGGCTGCTTCCATGAAATTGTGATTGTTAAAGAGTTTATTTTGCTAAGTTCTATAAATTTAGTATTCATCATCCGTTAATGAACTTCCAATCCTATAAACCTTTTCTACTGTTGCATATCAAGATATATCTTCAATTTGTGAACTGTTTGTGAAAATCCTAACACGACCTAATAATGTCAAGAAAATTGCTCCGTGGTCCATGAAGGAATATAATGTCAACAGCATTTTGGTTGTAAGTTTACATTTATCACGAAATTCATTATTCAGCTATAATTTAGTGATTCTTAAGATAAATATAATCTTTCATGTAAGTAAACAACATTTTCCTTCTCAAACAAACATATTTCTGAACTATTAGTAGAACTACTGAACCTCTTAAATTGCTTTTGGACTCCCTATAGATACTCTATTCTTGAAAAGAGAGAGAGAGAGAGAGAGAGAGAGAGAGAGAGAGAGAGAGAGAGAGAGAGAGAGAGAGAGAGAGAGAGAGCATGTATTTGAGTTCTTTGAACCATTAGAACAGTCATTTTATAGTGACTAATTAAATAATTAAATACCACATGCATTGCTTTGATTATTCATCATTTGAAAAGGTAAATTCTGATATTTAGCCGAAATGTCTATGTGAAAATTAAAACTTTTAGGGTGTGTTTGTTTCATGGAAAACTCAAAATTTTAAAAATATTTTCTTAAAGAAAATCGTTTGGATCGCTCACAAAAATGAATGAATGCAAAATATTTAGGCATGAATTGTTATATATAATGAAAACATTTTTCATTAACTAATTATTTTAAGAGATATAACAAATTATTTTTCAGAAAATATTTTGCCAAATCTTGAGTTTTTCGTGAAACAAACACACCAATTGTAAATAACGCAGGTCTAATAATTAGTATACTTGCATGTAAATAGTGGAGATTGTCATGGTCTAAAATTCAAAAAATCATAGGCTAAAGGATTATTAGGTTAATTATTTAACTAACCTAATTCGAACTCTCCCAAGTCCATACCAAATTGCAACTTAAGGTTCAAATAAATTATCTTGCAAAGATTTTTTTTTTTTAAAATTGGAGTCGCCACTAATCATTTATGGTAGGTCGACTAGAAACCTAAATAAAATAGCGGGAGAACTATTTTATTTCTACAAATTAGAGATTAAGAGTTTGGGGACTTGATTACGCTAGATTGCTCTAATGCCCTTTCGGTACCATTTATTACATGAAAAATTATTTAAGAAAGCAACATTAATTGATTTTAACCTAAGTCACTAACAAAGATTATCATGCGAGTGCACAATCAATTAATGAACATCCAGAAGTTAATATAACTCGGGGTGCATGCGCTACACAAAACATTGTTTTTTTTTTTTTCGATCTTTTGTATGAATGAATGAACCTATTATGAATGATGCAATGTCATGAATTAGATGCAAGACTAAACAAGATGACATGCAAATTAAATTAAATTAATATACAAGTGAGATCATGGTTTAATTAAATTAACTATGTGACATGTAAATTAATTAAAACCTAGACATGCAATTCTAATACGCAATATAAGCTAAAATGCAACCTAATATGACATGGCATAGATAACGTGGCATGGATGACATGGCATGGATGACATGACATGGATGACGTGGCATGGATGACGTGGCAAGGATGAATGATTTTTTTTTTTTTATATTTTCGGATGAATTAATTTCCTAAAATAGAACTATGCCAAAACAATATTTATCTTGCATATTTTAGAGTTTAAATTGACCTAAACCATAATATATTAAGATAGATTATTTTAGGCATAAAATTCTATTTAAACATGCAATTTCTATCCTAAAATGCAATCTAATCTAATTATTTTCAAAAAGGATTAGATATGCAATTGTCTACGTGATGCTATTTTTGAAAAGATATGCAATTTTCAAATATGGAAAGTGAATGAATGCAAACTTTTTAGAATTTTCGAGATTAGATCATGCGACGGATATATTCTAAAAAATATAACAATCAAACAATTCAAATCAAATTAGAAAAGTGAATATGTCAATCAATGTCAATCAAGAAAATAGATATATCAATCAAGTTTTGAAATATTTCACGAATATTTGAGTCAATCTTTAATTCGTAATCCTACGATTAACTATTGAAATCAAATCCATGTCTAATCGAGTATTCCATCAATAATCTTAAAGACAAGTTGCGGATTAGGAAAATAAATTTTCCTAAACAACCTGTATTTTGAACTTTGATACAATATGAGAGACATGCAAATATGACATGATATGCAAACTATTCCAAATATGATCTAGATTATGCAATGCTCAAATAAGTAGGTTAATATCTTCAAAGATAAGAAAATATACCCAAGGATTGCCTTACCAAGTTCGGATTTTGATCGAAAACTGGACTTTGGACCGATCGGTGGACTCGTCCAAAAACCATTAGTTGAACATCAGTGGGTAAAAGACGCAAGCACCCTGCCAAGTATTGCTGGAATTGTCGCCTCCGCTGGCTGATGGTGGTGTCTAGCTCACAATGGAGAGGCCTGGCGGTGAGCTCGCATGTGCAGAGAGTGTCCAAGCCATCTTGAATTTATCCGTTTGAATCCCTCAACGTGTTTGACCAAGCTAATGATAACCTCCACCAACCTGCAAAGAATAAAATTCGCAATGGCAGCACAAACTATTTTTTATCACTTAAGCAGTGGGAATTCAAAACAAAAGCCTCCCATTAAAACTTCACTTTTACTTTGACCACATCATTGAATAATCCAAAAAAATCACCGCCTGCTATTACTTCAATCGTGGATGAGTTGCGTGGGATTGCACAGATGTTGAGCTCCTCACGGTGATAGCCTAGCAACTCTCGGAGGTCACGAGCCGGTAACCTTTTGTCGTCGGAAAGAGATTCGGCAACGGGAGCAAGTTTTGGAGACAAGACTACTCGGTAGGTGAGACCTGCAAATCTCTTGGTGAAGATGGTCAAGTTGACTCCGTGACTGACTAAAGGGAACCTGCAACAAAATGAGTGTAAACTAAACATAATAATAACAAGGAGGGATCGTCACCGCGATATAGACCCTGATCAGGGACGTAGCTGGTCATGTCGCAGGGGAATTCCTCGTTTCAGTGGAGCATAGTCGGCGTCAACTCGATTGTCAGGTGTGCATAATGGATGTCGACATGGTGATATGGACTAGGGACGTCGGGATAACGGCAAGGCGTGACCAAGGAACCCCTCATAGTCTAGCTCCCTTCCTCATGACCTTCTTTCGTCTTTTTCCTAGACTTCCTTTTTTGCACGGCCCTTTTCAAGTGCCCTACTTAAGAAACGTGAGAAACCACTCCATGGCCGTGTATCGAATTTTTTGTGGCCTGCTTTGCTTGTGAAGGAAGAAAAATTAGGTCAATTTAGGGGCTCTAACCTATGACTCTTTATGAAATAGACTCTGAATCGCAATTCCTTTTTTTAATTAAGCCCCGAAGGACTTAAATCACCTATATTCCTTAAAAATTTCGGCACAAGATCAATTCAAATAATTCAATTGAGTTCAAAACCTTGAATTAAATTTATCCATTACCCGTCCGATGAAAATGTGTATGTAATGTATGCTAAAATAAATATGAAAACTAATGTGATTATTTTTGTTTAGAATTAAAATTAGTTCCAATTTTTTCTAATGCAAAAATGACTGAAAAATGTTAATCAAAATTTAGGTGTCAATAGAGATCAAAGGGGCTAATGGTGGCCCCCTCCTTAAATTCTTGGTCCGGATACAATAAAGATAATGGATTCCTCTTAGCCGAACTAGGGTAGTCCATACTCAAAATAAAATGCTCGTATTATCAAGCATTGATAGAATTCGCTCACCCAGGATCTTAGTTTACGTGATAAATACTAGGAAAACGATATAAGCTAGGACATTCTTATATATAAATAGATTGGAAACAATGAGGGTTTGTACTTCACAAATTACAATCATCTCTTTATCAAAGCTATATCTTTTATGTAGGGCGTTTCTCTAATCACAGAGAGGCGGACATGGCTCCCTTTCGAAGAACTCTATTGGTCATGATTTGGTACTCTTGCATTTGCATCAACGTGACGGGGATCTCGACACGATGATCGTATACGAAATATGTAACGGGATTAAGATCGGGTTGGGAGGCACCTACACCGATCAAGTAGATGTCGTCCTTCGAGCTTTGGTGTATGATAAGGCGGATAGCGGTTTTGATTTATTACGAGAAATCAACGATCTCGGATCGAGGTTGCTATGGCCACGCGGCTAGCGATGGAGCTCTTTCGCACCATGATTGCCTTCTATGCTTACTATCGCCCAAGCATGAAATAGGAGAACGTTGTCCCGAAACCTCCGGTGCCTAAGTGCAGCTTAAGGATTGTAGGATTTGGTACGAAAGCTATTATTTCATGGAATGAACGAGGATTAATTGCAGCGTTAAGAGTGTCGTCTATTTGGATTAAGAATCCCTTGTCTGTTGACTATTATTGAGTGCTAGGGAGAATACAAAACACAACATCTTGAGTGGCTCTGTATCTCCCGATAATATGTAGGGGAAGCAGGCAACAGAAGAGAAGTTGCATGGTTTTTCCATGTTAGTTTTACTCAGTAGCAACGTGGAAATGCCACGTAAAATTAATTAACGGTAATTATGAATGGAAGGCTAACGGTGGTAGAATTGAGATAAAAGTAAAAGTTAATTTTTTTTATGAGAAAAAAAGAAGTTAACTTTTTTTATGAGAAAAAAAGGAAGTTTTGAATTTAATTGGGACAAATACTAAAATTATGAATTTTTTTGGATATTAGGCCAACAGAACTGGGACAATAGCTAAAGTTGGAGGTTCTTTTGTGTGTTAGGCCGGTAGAATTGGGACAGAATAGAAATAAAAGTTTGGAGGTTTTTATGAGATAAAAAGTTTTGAATATAATTGGGACGAAAACGTGTGGGCTTCGTTGAAGTTCCACTCGAGGATAACCATTGCAGCGTGGAGTTCGGGGAAATTGCTCATCTTCATCTGCGTCAACCTTCTAGCGCTCTGATCGCCTTCGCCACAAAGATCACTTCCCCATCGTCGCCCCACTGGAGAAGACCTCTGCGTTGCAGAATGTCAAGCGACTCAAACCCATCATCGTCACTCTCCCACACCCTCACTCTGCCTGTTCAGCCCAGCGAACCCGTCCACATCGTCGCCGCCCCTGGAGTCTCTGATTCCCAGTTCAGGTCAGAAACCTTCCCTTCTGGTCTTTCCTCCTCCAGTCTTGTGTCGAATCCCGTGTTGGGTTTTCAGCCGGTTTGTCTCATCGTGCCTTGGTGGGTTTCCGCAGAAGTGCTATTGATTCGTCTCTGTTCAAGCAATGGCTCAAGAACTTGCAAAGCGAAACCGGGATTCTGGCTAGTGGTGCTGCGACGCTGAAGCGAGTTCTTATCCAGGTGTGTTTTATCTAATTCTTGTTCCTTTCTTTGCTTCGCACTGCAGACGAAGAGCTTTGCCCTGTTTTGTTGTCAACTGTAGTGAGTCAACGGCTAGAGCTGTTTGGTTTTATCCGGGAAAATATTAGGTACCGTCGGGGAACCACATCAGCAAATACTTACTCCATCCATCGTGCGACACGTGTCACACGGGCCCACTTTTCAGAAAAAGAAACTCTCCTCTCTCTTCCCCGTCTCTCCTCCGCGTGCCCTCTCCGACCTCCTACCCCCTCTCTTCCGCCTGACCCCTTTTCCCTTCTCCGACCTCGAGCCCGAGCCATCGCCATTACCGGCTGCGGTGGAAAGCATGATTCGGAGTCTCCGGCAACGGGCTCGCCGCCGATTGATCCCTATCCCTTCGTGCGCCTCACGAAGATGGCCGCGGGTCGAGCTCGAGCGGCCATGGCTGCGATGGCCCCGAGTCGAGCTCGAGCAGCCATGGCTGCGATGGCCTCGAGTCGAGCTTGAGCAGCCATGGCCGAGACAGCTTTGCCGGTGGCCGGCGAACCCAAAGCTAAAGCTCTAGCGCGAGAGGCCATGGCACCTGCAAACTTGAGAGCCCTCGTCCCTCCCCTTGTCGTCGCCCTCAACTTCATCAAGGACTCGAGCAGTCCTCCCTCGCCGGCATCGCTAACCGAGCCGATCTGATTTGATCTGCCCGAACGACGCCGACGACGGCGATGGATGAGCCTTCAGCCGCTCATCCCGAGCAGTGCGCCAGTCGTCGGAGTCAGGCGGAGGAGAGATGGGGTAAGACAGAAAGAGAAAATAGAGTTCATGAAGAGAGAAATTTTTCTTTTTGATATCGATGGGCCCGTGCGACACGTGTCGTACGGTGAGTGGAGATGAGGACCATGTCAGCGTTACCCCCTGGGTACGCAACATTTTCTCACTTTGAAGAGTTTTGCGAAAAATGGAGATTTTCTATGGGCGGGACGAAAGAAAAAGTTGCGAATCCACGCATGAATTCCAAATTTTTCTTGCTAGGCTGTCCCTTTCATTGTGAAGAATTCCTTTGGCAACGATCTTGGATGTTTTGTGGTGTGTTTTACAATTACTGAAACATCAATCCGTACATATGATAATGATATGATGAAAGGCCATAGAACTCTTAGGGAAGTGCACTTTCTATTTTGTGTTATCGTATGTATATCCGCTGTTTTCTCTGGACTCGGGAAGTAATGATCTTTATAATAGGGCGTGGACATGTTTGGAAGGCGCATTGGCTTTCTCAAATTCAAGGCAGATATTTTTGACAAGGAAACTGGGAAAGAGGTATGTTAATCAGTCCTAAGAACCCATGTCATTCTCGTGGAATCTCTCCCTTCTTTGTAATTAAACGTGTGGCCCGTGGAGGAGGTGATCCAAGGAAGTACTTTTGCATCGCATTGTGCTCGTGCTTTAAAACACTTGAATTTTCTTTGTAGTCGTGGAAATAAAGTATTATTAGATGCCAGGAATAGTGTTCGCTCAGGGACCAGCTGTGGCCGTGCTAATACTGTTGGATTCGGATGGGTTAACTTTTGCTGTTCTTACTGAGCAGGTATACATTCTGCATTGGCCCCTTGATTTTTGTCCTTTCGGCATCTTATTTAGACGCTAATAAATAAATCTTAAGCTGAAAAATTCAAATGATAAGGAGTGGAATTGAATCCAAAAATGAACTTATAACAGTTTCTCTTCAAGCTGAATATTGTGCACCTCGCAGGCTAGAGTTCCTCTGGGGAGGTTTGTTTTGGAATTGCCTGCTGGAATGTTGCGTGATGACAAAGGCGATTTTCTTGGCACAGCAGTTCGTGAGGTGTTGATCCCCCTCATTTCTTTTTCCTTGAATTTTAACTTATTTATCTTTTGGTACGCTCTAGTTTTGTTTATTGGCGCTTTAGTGATCACAGTGACTCGTTAACGTAGGTTGAAGAGGAGACAGGCATACAGCTGAATCTGGAAGACATGGTTGACCTGACAGCTTTTCTCGATCCATCCACTGGTTGCAGGGTGATTCTTTCTCCGGTATGGTGACCTTTCAACATTTGAAATTTTTCTGATTGAACATTCATTTGGAATGTGAATAAGATGTAGAAGTTGTTCTAGTAAAGAAAAAGAGGAAGAAAGATAAGTGTCCCTGAGAAACGGACTGCATTAGCTTGATGTTCGGGAGCAAATTTTCTTTTGTGGCCTAGGACTTGCTTAAAATCTGCCTTTGACGTCTTAGACCTGTGTTTCTCATTTTCTTCGAGGAGTTTTCGCAAACCACGGTCCTGTTAAGTGTTAACAGCTTGTGATTTCATCAGGTAAGGCAAGGAAGAGTAGCGGGTTTCGCTGATAGAGCTGTACAAGCATAACAATTTTGTCATTGCTGGGTTGACTTCTTTCATATGCTAAAAGAGCACCTCATGTCTTTTGTACCTGGGGACATTTTAGTGGTCATGTTGAGTGGAGAAATAAGAACATCTTAGATATGATGAAGCCTTGCCCATCGTGGAACTAAGTCGATTTACATGTGAAGCATATCTTTAGTTATGTTGATATTTTATGGGCATGAAGTTCATTCTTGGGTGCTAACCTATGCGTAGGGAAGTTGCGATGAGGAAATAAGCATCTTCCTATACAGAGGGAATGTGGACCCAGAGATCATCAAGCAGCTGCAAGGCAAGGAAACTGGTCTTCGAGAGCAGGGCGAGTTCATTAAGGTTCGTGCCATACCTTATGAGAGCCTGTGGCGCGCAACGGGTGATGCGAAGGTTCTAACGGCGATCGGGCTCTATGAAATGGCCAATCTAGAAGGTCTCCTCCCTGTGAAAAGTAAACCTGCTTCTTTGGCAAGAGGGTGAGGCTCTCTCTTATTCCATGAAAGACCTTTTGAGCTGTATTGACTCCCACCTTGCCAGTCCGAGAGTGGTACAAAGTTCTTTGTCAATACTCTGTCCCGCCCAACCATTTTTCCAGTGATCCTGATGTGTTCAAACAGTCATTATTCAAATCTTCACTGTTTTTTGCACCAACTGGGGAAACGAAAGAGATCTTCATGTACCGCCACAAAATTGATGACGAGTGAATTTACTCATGTTTGACCGTGCCAACACAACAAAGCAAGTTTCTACCGCATTTGGCAACCAATCAAATCTCTAAACTTGATGACGAGTGAATTTACATCCCTATTTGTATGGATCTCTCTAGGCAGGGGACGACCATGACAAAGGTCAGTGAACTTGCACCAAGTAATGCGACATAGCCAACTTGAAGGAATCTGAAATTGTGATTTATTGAAGGGCTTGATGCTATAATTCTAAAGATATATATGACTTGAAGGAATATGAAATTGTGTATGTCTTAAAAGATATATTGAATCAACTAAATGTATATTCTAATATTGCTAACAATAAATTTAAAAGAACCAAATTGCGATTTCGCACGGATAAAGGCATCAAGAGAACTAAAGATGAACTCAAACGGCCCTTTTAATGACATAAAATTTAATTGATATGATGATTAAGTAATTTTCTTTTATGATATTGCTTTCAAGAGCTATATCTTTCTTTCATAGCTTCGTTCCTTCGAGAGTCTCAATTTAATTGACTGACCTTTCAATTGCAGTATCCCGATCTTATAACGTTCAATAATATCCAAGAAAAATTACCGTCGCGTGAAGTGATGCTCGAGCCCCATCAACTCATGGGGGAGTATCGGCCCATGAATTAATGCGAGAGGTTCGAGCCGGATTGAAATCAAATCGTCACCTTCGATTCGGTTGCGATCACGAATGAAATTAGCCAAAGAGAGAAAAAAAAAAGAATTTGTTATCGAGGTTCACTCAAACTTGGGCTACGTCTCCGAGTAGAGGCACTCTGTGAATCCACTAATTTTTTAGAAAAAGTAGGAATACAATTGATGATCTTCTCATAAGATCATGGCATAAAGAGATTGAGAACACTCAGAATGTCATCACGGCCTCTCTTTTTCTTTTTTCTCTCTATTCGCTACTTTGCGCTTCTTTTTTCTACTTTTGTGATGACTACTATCTTTACATCGTTCATATAAGTGGACGGAGCTCGTCGGCCACCGGGGTAGGCCATCGCGGCCGTGAGCGAGGTCGCCTCGCCCAAATCGGGGTGAGGGCAACCTCGCCATGGATTGCTTGCCGCTGCCCCTCGCGATTGTTTGGGTTCGCGAGGTGCGGCCCGGCCGCAGGCGAGTCCGCCTCCTCGGGCGGTTGGTAAGGTTGCCCTCACTCGCGGCTGTCATGGCCTAGCCTAGCCCGGCGAGGCTGGTCGAGGGCTTCGTGGACCTCGCCCGATGGCCGGCTAGCTCGTCGGCCACAACGTGTAAGAGAAAAATAAAGACATAAAGAAAAGGAAAAAAGGAAAAAGAAATATTAAAATATTATTAAATATTATCAATGTAAGCGGCCCTTCAAATGGACTGAATTGGCACAATACGAAAGGTTTAGGATTGAATTAGCAACAGAAAATGTTTAGGCTTGAATTGACATAATTGCAACAAGTTTATGACTTTTTTGGTAATTTTCACAACGTCATGATGTAAGTAAAAAATTCCACAAATCAGATTTTTTTTTTCATTTTACGACCTTGTGGAAATTTTTTCATTAATATTGAATGTTGTATGACGTCGTCACAATCAAATACAGAAGCCACTTGGGTGTAGGTATAACATTTAACAATAGACCTTAGAAAATCCTGTCAAATTCAATCACATTAATATCTACCATTCTAGGTGGCACACTTAGAGGAAACACTTAGACAAGACTTTAATATAATACTTATATATATTATTAATAAAGTTGTGATTGTTATTTAATGGTTTTCCCTTTAATAAATGGTTGCTTCCATGACATTGTGATTGTTAAAGAGTTTATTTTATTAAGTTCTATAAATTTAGTATTCATCATCCGTTAATGAACTTCCAATTGTATAAACCGTTTCTACAGTTGCATATCAATATATATCTCCAATTTGTGAACCGTTTTGTGAAAATCCTAATACGACCTAATAATGTCAAGAAAATTGCTCCGTGGTCCATGAAGGAATATAATGTCAACAGCATTTTGGTTGTAAGTTTATATTTATCGCGAAATTCATTATTCAGCTATAATTTAGTGATTCTTAAGATATATATAATCTTTCTTGTAAGTAAACAACATTTTCCTTCTCAAACAAACATATTTCTGAACTATTAGTAGAACTACTGTACCTCTTAAATTGCTTTTGGACTCCCTATAGATACTTTATTCTTGAAGAGAGAGAGAGAGAGAGAGAGAGAGAGAGAGAGAGAGAGAGAGAGCATGTATTTGAGTTCTTTGAACCATTAGAACAGTCATTTTATAGCGACTAATTAAATAATTAAATACCACATGCATTGCTTTGATTATTCATCATTTGAATAGGTAAATTCTGATATTTAGCCGAATTTTGTATGTCTATGTGAAAATTAAAACTTTCGGGGTGTGTTTGTTTCACGGAAAACTCAAAATTTGAAAAATATTTTTTTAAAGATAATCGTTTGGATCGCTCACAAAAATAAATGAATGCAAAATATTTAGGTATGAATTGTTGTTGATAATGAAATTATTTTTCGTTGACTAATTTTTCTAAGAGATATAACAAATTATTTTTCAGAAAATATTTTTCCAATCTTGAATTTTTCGTGAAACAAACGCACCAATTGTAAATAATGGACGTTTGATGATTAGTATACATGCATGTAAATAGTGGAAATCAAAGGGGCTAATGGTGGCCCCCTCCTTAAATTCTTGGTCCGGATACAATAAAGGTAATGGATTCCTCTTAGCCGAACTAGGGAAGTCCATACTCAACATAAAATGCTCGTATTATCAAGCATTGACAGAATTCGGTCATCCAGGATCTTAGTTTACGTGATAAATACTAGGAAAACGATATACGCTCGGACATTCTTACATATAAATAGATTGGAAACAATGAGGGTTTGTACTTCACAAATTACGATAATCTCTTTATCAAAGCTATATCTCTTATGTAGGTGTTGACACTTAAAATAATCCAAGAAAGACTCGTGACGAGCACGTGAGGAGGCGATAATCGATTACAGGAAGAAACACCGAAGCAAGGTACGTACCAATCAGAAAGGTGCCACGTGTCGGGGTAAACTCTGGCGCCACTTCCTTCTAGAGCAAGAAAAAGCGCGCGGAGGGAGGCCACGATCGAGGTGGTTGGCGGTAATTCCCACGATGTGAAAAGAAAAGGCGCGAAGACCGGGAAACCGTCATCCATGTGGCTTATGGAAAAGAGCAAAGCGTGGGGCCAAAGGAAGAAACCGCTCAGCGGTTACCAAAGAGCTTGCCTATAAATACCTCGCAATAGCAAGATACACACACACAACAAATCCAAAACACTTGCATTTTCAAACTAACTCTTAGTCTTTAGCCTTTAGCCTAGCCTAGCTATAATTTTTAGATCCCCGTCGTCGATTCAATTCCGGCGAGCATCGTATCCAGAGTTAGGTGTCGTCGATTAGATTCCGGCGTCTACTCATTAGGTTCAGTGCCGTTGATTAAATTCCGGTGTTGCACCTTTCACCCATCTTGTCCAAGACCGTCGATTCAATTCCGGTATTGTGTCCTACAATCCCCCGTCCAGTCTTGTTGATTAAATTCCAGCATTGTGTCCCGTATCATCTCCCGATCCTGTCGATTCAATTCCCGGGTCGCGTCGAAGTTTGTCACATACTGTTACTATTGCATATTGGGCCGTCGAAGTTGTCAAAAGCCTGTTTGTAACGTGCCCTTTTGTGTAAATCTACTGCATTTGACACTCTCTGTCCAAAACCGACCCGGAACTCCTTTTCGGAAAACGAACGGATTAAGTTCGATAAAAGATTCTCGCGTAAGTAACCCTCTTTGGGCCATAGTCAATCTGGGCCTAGAACCCATAACCAGCAAAGCCCTGTCGAAGGATTTCAACGCGCAACAATCTTTTTTGGCACGCCCGGTGGGACATTTGGTGTCGGTTCGAGAGAAGTGCTATGCCACGCACACGAGGACGTATCAACATAGACGGTGATGGAGACGAACCCCGGGAGGAAATTCAACGAATGGAGTCATCCATGGCCCATCAAAAGGACGTCGAGGTCTCTCGACGTAACGTTGAGGAGCCAAGGAGAGGTCCGGAAATGACGCCTGTCGTGTTAACATCGATAAGGCGTACCATCGAAGAAGTCTAGAACGAGTTTGCTGATCACATGGTCCAGCGGATGACCGAGGTTGTCGGGCCGTTAATCATCAACACGTATCACGAATGTACTGCAGGACAACATGGGACTACAATTAACCCACCTCATGCTCAAGAAGGGAATGGTTTCGTACCAGCGGAAAGGGGCGGTTTACCAAGAACGACACCACCAAATATAGGCCTTGCGGGACAGAATACTTAGCCTTTAGCACCTGCGCGGATTCTGCAACGAGGGGAGGCGTTACCGGCCAACGAACCGAGACCTCCGGTAAATGTAGACACAGGTATGTTCCCTAGACATCCTATTCGACAAGATATACCTGCGGATACCGTTATGTTTCCGGGACACCCTGTTCGACAAGACGAGAATATTGCTCGTCGGGAGGTTCTTGCCCAACACAACCCCGTCCCTATCAATGAGCAACCGGTACCCATGATCATCGAAAATCAGGGGGCAGTACCCTTTAGGGGGCAATGGCAGGCTAGGGGGCGGGATCAATTTCCCCAAGCCGGGGGACAAGGACAAGATGGACACCGGGCCATACGACCTGGATATCGCCAGATGAATCAGGCTTTACAACCACCAGGTCTTGAACCAATGTTTCGATCTGTTGTGCAACCCATGTATCATCCGCCACAACCTGGATATCAAATGCCATATCAACCGCAGTATCATCAGCCGGTGTTCGACCAGGCACCCGTATACATTGACTCAATGGTAGGATACTGGGTTAATGTTTACCGAAAACCGTATCCAGATTGGATGGATACGATCCCGTATCCAAGAGGGTTTAAAATACCCGAGTTCACACTTTTTACTGGTGAGGACGATCGGTCCACGTATGAACATATCAATCGTTTTCTAGCACTATGTGGAGATGCTACACATGCGGATCACTGGAAATTAAGGCTCTTTCCATTATCCTTATCGAAAACAGCCTTTACATGGTATACCGCACTACCACCCAATTCGGTGTTGATATGGGAGCAGATGGAGCGTTTGTTTCATGGCCGGTTTCAAAGAGCGGTGTCGAACTTGTCAGTAGCGGATTTGTCAACAATGAAGCAAATGACAAACGAGATTGTCGACCAGTTTATTGCAAGGTTTAAACGGCCTAGGAACAAATGTTTAGTTCCTTTACCGTAAAAGACGTTCACCGAGTTCGCCTTCAACTGATTGAAATTCGAAATACGAGATAGGATGGTGGGGCATCCATGCGTTGCACTGTTCGAATTATCCACAATGGCAGCAAAGCATGAAAGTCTGCTCAAGGAAAAAGACAAGAGGCATACCCGAAGAGGAGATGTAAGTTTCGTCGAGCCACCCGATTTCGACGAAGAATTAGCGGATCCCGTCGAAGTAGCCGTTGCCCGATTAACCATCGACAAGCCATACACGTGCCAAGCATTGAAGCCAGCAAGGATGAAAGAAAAGTCAGCGATAATGGCTAAAGCAAAAGATGCAGTATACTATTCATTCGATGCGAATCGGGCGGAAGAAATTTTCGACATATTCTTTGGTGACGGACAAATCAGGCCGACAGAGGGGCGTAAGATACCGTCCAAAGAAAAATTAGCAAGGAAGAAGTATTGCAAATGGCACCACTTATGGAGCCATAACACATCGGATTGTTTAGTCCTTAAAAAGAACATTCAAGAAGCGATTCGACAAGAAAAGATCAAATTCGCCGAAGACAAAGGGAAACCCCCGATGGATGTGGACACCGATCCTTTTCCAAGAATGACTAGAATGGTGTCTTTAAAGCGGTCGAGTAAAGGGCATACGTCAACAAATTTATGCGCTCATTGCAGGCGAAAATTGGGAAATATGAGTACACCCGAGGAAGGGTACCAAAAGAGCGGTCGAATTAGTCGGAGGGACAAGACGCCATTTCGCATCGAAAGCGCCGGACCTCGAAGAAATCCCAACCATCGGAGAATTTATAAGTCATTCAAACAGAGATACGATGAAGGGGACCCTACAATTGGTACTTTAGGTGAGCCAAGTGGCAAGTTTGATTATTATGTGAGCTATGGTCCACCACCCCCACATCATCAAGAAAAAGTCCACTACGGATGAGGAAAGAAGTTCGACAGAAATTTTCGACAAGGCCTCCATAAGCCATATCGTCGACACACTTTTAAGATACCAAGCAACCCCGTAGAGGGATCGTGGTATGAGGTGATAGAAGACCAAGAAAAGGAGAAAATCATGACCCGAACTTAGAGGAGAAGGGTGCAAAGAAAGAACATGGTCCGTATACTACGGCAACAGGAGATTCCAGCCGATCATGGCTCAATGGCAACAGCTCCTAACCACACCAAACTGCGGAGGCCAAGAAATCTGGTTTGGCGGCGACGACCGGAAGAGACACCCTCGGCTCAAGAAAAAGAGGATAAGGGTACAAAGCCACTGAAAACATCTGCGTCTAAATCCCGATTTAAAACCCCGTTAGCAGGTCAAGTATCCCCCCTAAGCTCTTGTATGGTACGAGTTAAATTACCACACGAGTTTCAACTTGAGTCGGCCTCCGCCGACGGCGGTGACAAGGAAACGACGCAAGAAAAGGAAGGGGCTCGGTTTTGCTTCAGCGATGAAGAAACCATGGAATTCAAGAAACCCATGGAAGATCTTTCAAATCATTTGAGGTCGCTCGATATAAATGCCAAGATCAACGGGCGGCCAGCAATGAAAGTACTTGTGGATGGGGGTTCAACGCTAAATCTCATTCCATACCGCTTCTTCAAGAAAATAGGAAGGAATGATGACGAAATAATCCCATCAAATATACGGTTGTCCGATTTCACCGACGGGATTACCGAAGTAAAGGGAGTATATGTCGCCGATCCGGCCGTCGGATCTAAAACATCGAGGACGTCCTTCTGCGTCGTCGACGCCGACGGATCTTATAACTTACTGTTGGGGCGGGATTGGATACATGGAAATCATTGTGTCCCATCAACACTTCACCAGATTCTGGCATTCTGGAATGGAGACAAAGTAGAATATGTAAAAGCAAATCCCCGGACTTGTGTTACCTGGACCCGTATTCCCGCAGGGGACAAAGTGATGCCGGATGATTGCCTTCGCATATCTAAGCCGTCCGAAGTGGACTCAAGAGATATTGCATTCTGCCGTTTCGACAAAGGGAGCATCGAATGGATCTCAAGAAAGGAACCGGTGGAACCTATCGACCCGTTTTTCAATGGAAAGTCGGCCATTTGCGCAAAACTTCGCTAAGAGGTATGCGGCCTACGGGGCCGAGCAAAGTGATCGAGCTAAACAGCTTGCAGACGGCATTTTAGATTGTGAAGAATCCCCAATTAAGGAGGACGACAAGGTAATTCAAGCTCAAGATCCATTAGAAGAAGTCAATCTCGGAGACAAAGTTTCCCCTCAACCTACTTATGTGAGCCAACTACTCGATCGGCGATACAAGGATCAAATGGTAAACTTATTGAGAAAATATAAGGATTGTTTTGCCTGGAATTACCATGAGATGCCCGGCCTTTCGAGGAGCATAGTTGAGCATCGATTGCCAATTAAGAGGGGATTTTGACCACACCAACAAGTTGCCAGAAGGTTCGCTCCCGAAGTAATCCTTAAAATTAAGGAGGAAATTGAGCGTATCCTTTCGGCCGGATTCATAAGAACAGCAAGATATGTCGAATGGTTGTCGAATATTGTACCTGTCAATAAGAAGAATGGCAAACTCCGAGTATGTGTCGATTTCCGTGACCTTAATGAGGCCACCCCGAAAGACGAGTACCAGATGCCCATGGCCGATATGTTGATCGATTCGGCATCCAATAACGAAATGATGTCCATCATGGACGGACATTCCGGGTATAACCAGATATTTATAGCAGTGGAGGATGTTCATAAGACAACGTTCGGATGTCCCGGGGCCATTGGTACGTTCGAATGGGTCGTCATGCCTTTCGGATTGAAGAATGCCGGTGCTACGTACCAAAGGGCAATGAATTACATTTTCCACGATATGATTGGGGAATTCATGGAGGTCTATATCGACGACGTCATCGTCAAGACAGACCGGGTAAGTCATCTGGACCACCTAGAGCAAGCTTTTGAGAGAATGCGCAAATTTAAGTTAAAGATGAATCCTTTGAAATGTGCTTTCGGGATAAAAGCCGGCAATTTCCTTAGTTTTTTGGTTCACCAAAGAGGTATAGAAGTAGATATGAATAAAGCCAGGGCTATTTTGGAATTGCCATCTCCCGATAATAAAAAACAGCTGCAAATGTTAATCGGGAAATTAAATTTCTTGCGGCGTTTTATAGCTAACTTGTCGGGAAAAATTGAAGTTTTCTCCCCGTTGCTCAAATTGAAGAATGAGCGAGAGTTTGTGTGGGAAGAGAAGCACCAAGTGGCTTTCGACGGGTTAAAAGAGTATCTCATCAAGCCACCAGTGTTGATGCCACCAAAGGCGGGGCGGCCATTGAAGTTGTACTTATCGGCCGCCGATACAACGATCGGGAGTATGCTGGCTCAAGAAAACGACGAAGGGAAAGAGCAGGCCGTGTACTACCTAAGTAGGATGCTCAAAGATGCCGAGACAAGATACACGTCCATCGAAAAATTATGTTTATCATTGTACTACGCTCGTACAAAATTACGACATTATATGTTGCCGACTACGGTACATGTAATTTGTAAAACAGACGTGATTAAGTACATGTTGTCCAGGCCAATCATTAGGGGCCGGATTGCAAAATGGGCGTTCACTCTAATAGAAATCGATCTGGTTTATGTGCCGCTCGGAGCAATAAAAGGGCAGGCAATATCCGATTTCATTACCGAATACCCGTTGGGTTTAAAAATCGAGGATGATGAAAATTATCTTGGTATTGCATCTTGGATATTATATTTCGATGGGTCGGTGGCGTCCGGTTCAAGCGGGCGCGAGAATCATGGTTATATCACCTTTTCGACGGAAAACAAAACTCATATTCGGGCTTGACTTTGAATGTTCAAATAACCAAGCCGAATATGAAGCCCCGATCGTGTGATCGAATGTTTTAATTAACATGGGGATCGGGTCAATTAAAGTGAAGGGCGATTCTCATTTGGTAATCAAACAGTTAAGCGGTGAGTATCAATGTTTGAATGAAAACATTATTAGACATCATCACTTGGCGAAAGAACTGTTGTCGAAATTCGTCGAATACGAGCTAATCCATGTCAAGAGGAGTAAAAATTTAGAAGCTAACGAATTGGCTCAAATGGCATCGGGATATCGTATATCGAAGGAACTAGCAGACCACATCATTACTCGGGTAAGGACCTTACCATCGATAGATGCTCGGGTAATGATGATTGAGCAATCTGAAAATTCGGGAGAAACCAGCGGCCAACAAGATTGGAGGACCCCTTTGGTAAACTACTTGAAAAACCCGGGTTACGCAAGTAGGGACTTCAAAAGAAAAGCCCTAAAATATCTGTTGATCGACAAAGAGTTGTATCGAAAAACAATCGACGGATCGCTTCTCAAGTGCTTGGGGCGGGAGAAAGCAATGCTAGTCATGACGGAAGTCCATGAAGGGATTCGTGGTGCGCATCGAGCTGGATTGAAAACAAAGTAGTTGTTAAGGCAACATGGATATTTTTGGCCAACAATCACCCAACATTACATCGATTACGCGAAAGGGTGTCAATCATGCCAAAGGCATGGACCAATCCAGCAAGTACCTGCCAGACCGATGAACCCAATTATCAAGCCGTGACCTTTTCGGGGTTGGGCAATGGACATAATAGGGAAGATTTTTCCTCCCTCGTCGAAGAAGCACGGTTTCATTTTAGTGGCCACGGATTACTTCACAAAATATGTCGAGGCGACGTCGTACAAAAGCGTGACACAAAAAACAGTTAGGGAGTTCATCGAAGAGCGAATTATTCATCGATTTGGGATTCCAGAGACCATCACTACTGACCAAGGGACAGTCTTCACAGGCCAAGAAATACTGGATTTTACTAAGTCGAGGGGTATCAAGATGATTCATTCAACGCCCTACTACGCTCAAGCTAATGGCCAAGCAGAAGCTTCCAATAAAATAATCATCGGATTGATTAAAAAGCATTTGGAGGACAACCCAAGGGAATGTGACTCATTGTTGTCGACGGTGTTATGGACTTATCGAACTTCCAAAAGATCAAGCACTTGAGTCACTCCTTACATGCTAACATACGGGCAAGAGGCCGTGTTACCCCCGGAGATTACGGTGCAATCATTAAGAGTAAAGCTCCAAGATGGTATGGCTAAAGAGCAAGACGATGAAATGATGTACGCCAACATTGATGAATTGGGAGAGAACCGAGCCGCAATCTTGGAAAAATTAATGGCTCAGAAGCGAAGGGTTGCCAAGGCTTACAACAAGCACGTGAAAGCTAAGCGTTTCGACGTGGGAGATTTGGTGTGGAAGACTATTTTGCCTATGAACCTCGATAGCGAGAAGTTTGGTAAGTGGTCGTCAAAATGGGAAGGACCTTACTTGATAATAGACGCCCTCCCGGGGAATGCATATCGAGTAATGAAAATCGATGGAAGAGAACTACAACGCTCGATCAACGGGAAGTATTTGAAAAAATTCTATCCATCGATGTGGGAAATGCAAGGAGAATCGGAAAGTGAAGAGTAAGAAAGATCAATTCCATTCATTCAATAAAACCTTTTTACATTCTTCCTCCCTTTGTCTCTCTTTCTCTCTTTCTCTTTCGTTCTCTTTCCTTCTTTCTCTTTCCCTCTCTCTTCCTCTTGCTCGTTCGCCCCAGCAGGCCCTTACCGGAAGTGCTCCCTGAAACGAACCACGAAGCCTCGCAGCCGATACTCTAACTTGGCGTTCTCTTCCCTCGCGCGGTGATGAGCTTCAGCCAACTCTTCCAGTGCCGCCTCCAACTTGTCCTTCTCGCTCTCCAGCCGCTGAAGGTGCTCTTTCGACCCCTGCAGAAGACCATTAGTAGAGTCCAACATGGCCTTCGGACCCTCCAAAGGGGCCCCAATGGAAGCCAAGGAACGGGTCTCACAGGCTTCAACCAGTTCATGTTCCCGCTGCTCGGATTCCTTCAGAGGTCTTCGCAGGTGTCGCTGGCTGGCGGTCGGGCGGTCGGAAATAATATTCCGAAGTTGGAGGACGCTAGCGTGAGAGGTATGGAGGGTTTTACGGACGTTACAGAGTTCCTTGTGCACCACTTCTCTGTTCTCAATCTCTTCGATCTTACACCAAACTCCGTGTTCGGTGAGATCGTGCTGAGACATGGTCGCCGTATTCCGGCGAAACTTCTCCAGCCCATAGTCGAAGAGTGTGACAAACTCTTCGTAGTCCGAATGGAACGGGTGGTCGGAGGGAAGATTTTGGGGCGCAGAGCGGTTGAGCGGGGTGTGTAGCTTATCAAGGGCCCGTGGCTTCACCACCATCATGGTATAGGTGTAACTCGGAAGGGAGATAATCTCCATCCGGATAGCCGAGAACTCACGGCTGAAGTATGTAGGGGGAGATGAAGCCGTAGAAGAAGACGCACGCTCCATTAAGGCTTTGAGAAGTTTTCTCTAAGATTGAAAGGCGGAGGGGTTTGGATGAAGACGCACTCTAGGCAAGTGATCCTATTTATAGATAAAGGCCAAGGAATGGTTCGTCCTACGATGTTGAGTATCCGCCCTCGACCTTCCGACGATCGAGGCAGTAAAAGTTAGTGGACGGTTATCGAGGCGAGAAGGTATATCGCGATTGGTGAAACACATAAGTAACCATAATGACGCGAGTGGCGGGTTTCCCGCCGGCTATTAAACACGTCGAACCGTCATGACGATTTGAATTCGGAAGGAGAATCGGAAACGACGTCTTTCATTAAATGCCACATGGAAAAAGGATAATCTTGAGAAGATCATGTCATGATGAACTTTGGAGAATTGACACTAAGACCGGCAGTTCATTGATAGAATAAGACGATAAGGACATGTGGCATTAATGTGGGACTAGCAACAGCGGACTACAATACGTGCTGTTGAAGACTCAAGACGAAACTATGAAGTTGCATTTCACTGTTACAATTGGCGTCAACAATTGCCTCCTTTCGATGACCGGCTTGCATCATATCAAGGAGCAGTGATTCGCAAATTGCCTCTTGCTGTTTGATTGCCTTCAATTGTGCCGATAGTATTTGCGGGGTGGTACAACCGTCACTTTCCAAGGTATCAAGAACATTACGTTGATAAGCCGGCTCATTGTCAGCAAGAAGGGAATCTCTTTCCAACTTGTCGATAATCGCTAGTTCACGCCGCCTTGTTCTGAAGGACCTTAAAGTCAAGCCAAATGTGAGGAAGAGTTCATTAATGGCAAATCCAAGGGCACGACATTGGATCGGATAGGGCAAATGGGCCAGAAAAGCAATGAGAGCTTTGATCTCATCCTCAACAAACGCTTTATTACATATGTAGGCATATCCTCCTCCTAGTAAGTCATGCAAGCGTAACCACTTGCCACGGAGATATGAATAGTCGCAGCGAAGAGTATTCGATGGGCCAGCCGAGGCACTCGCCATGTTCATATGAACAACCCACGATTTGTTGGGTAAGTCATTTGTGCGGGTATCAGAAGCCGGTGAATCATCCGGAAAGGAAGTCAGATCAATACTTACATCAAGCGAGAATACAGAGAAGTACCTATTTTCATTATCAGATTGTTTATATCAACAGAGGGTTTATCTTCATCGATCGGCTGCTCAAGTATAATGCTCGGTATAAGGAAAGAAGCGGGTCTTCTTAGAGGATGCAGCAAGCCCAATGAGTTTCGACGGACTTTCGGAAGAACGTCCATTGCACTAGTTGAGAACAAAGAGGAGCGATAGGAGAGCCACCACTTGTCGAAAAATGAGGTGCTACAAGGATGGTTAGAGAAGGCGACAAATACAAAGCGCCCGAGAACAGCATGTACAACTTCGATATGGCCCATCATGTCGGTTACCTCTTCCTTGCAACCAGAAAAGGAGAAATTCATGGAATACACCACCGGCATTGGAATCCCATGAGTAAGCCCAAATTGGCGAGCACAATAATGAGGGTTATAAATCTCGAATCCCGATGAGAATTTGCCGCCGCGTGACAAATTCATGGCTAAGTCAGCTGGGACTAACACGCTCATCCAGAAAAGACGAGAATCGGGATCTGCACTGGAGGAGCTATAGATATCATTATCGACGGGCAGCCTGGAAAAATCAAAACTGGTGAGAGACAATTGTTCAATAAGGAAGTCGTCGAAAGCGGTAAGGTTGTCAAGGGCGCAGCGAAGTGTTTGATTGAACGCCATGGGTACATCATTCCTTTTAATTTTCGATGATTCGGTTGTCGAAGTGAGCGCTTGATCAAAAAACATATGAGGAAAGTACACTCGGAGCCAATAGTGCAGAATCCATAAAGGACCCGAAAAGGGGGCGGGATGATTGTCCATCGGCGAAGATTGAGCATCCGACAATCCCCGATATAATGCAGCCAGGAAACATCCGGCCTAGGCCAATATCAACACCACATGCCAGTTCATAGGCCATATCAAGAAATTCTGAGGAAATTCGACATGTGGGGAGACAAAAGACATATTTGCAAAGCCAACATAAAAGGAAGGCTGTATGTTCCCCGAGAAGAATGGATCCCGAAGATTTAGCATGACGATCCATGAATTCGCCATATGGCAAATCAAGGCAGCAGGACATATCAAGAAAAAAATTGGTCGTTCGGAGGTCGAGAGTCACCATCGATAAATGGAGAAAGACCAATCAGAAACCAAATATCAAGAAGGGTAGGGGTCACTGGACCAATAGGCAAAAAGAAACAGTTCGATGATGGTGACCAAAAGCAACACAAACTACCGACGAGGCCATACTCCGATGGATCAATAGATGTACCGCAAAAGGACAACAGGACATCGATCCCGGCTTGTGCCCGGATGGTAGCCACTTCTCCTTCCAGTCGTTTGTACCGGTTGTAAAACCGATGGTCGAAGGTTGGATATGAAGAAAATCTATAGTTACTCGACAACCAAGCGGAGGTACAAATGATAGATCGCTCAAAGGGTAAGACTTCTTCAGAGCAGATGGGAAAACAATTAGTCAAGAAAGAAGGAGGTGGCAGACTTGTGAGATGCGGACCCAAAATTATGTGACCATTGCTGGGTTGGTGATCCATGAAGGATAAGGAAAGTTCCCTTTTGGCCTCATTGTGAGAGAAAGCGTCGAAGCGCGACAAGCAAGGAGCTGCGCGAGTACTCATGTGAACTCTATAACAAAGTTCGTATGGATTGGCATTTGGAGGCAATCATTATTTATAAGGGATTCTAAAGTAACCGACTCGGGATTGTGATGGCGATTACTCGGACGTGGGCAACTACATGGATCGTGGCAGAATGCAATATGGAAAAGCGGAATGCAATACGAAAAATAAGGAGGAAAAAAGGGGAGATTTCATTAACCAATATCGGGATACAAAGCCGTCTTGATCCCCTTAAGCAACTCACAGAGTAAACGTTCAAACTTCTTATTTTTATCTATATACACATTCCTAGTATGACGTTGGTCTATTTTCGCTCGCACAACCCGAGCGCAATCGGCTCGTTTCTTCTCTTCTAAGGAAGCTGCGAACGTTTTCGGTTGATCTTCTATGGAGGATCGACGGGAAAATCTTGTCGATCGCCGACTTCGAGTCTCCTCTAGTTCTCTCTATCGCTAGCCTCTGTTGCTCCGGGGTAGCCTCCTTCTTATCCAAAGCAGCGAGTTCGTCGACAGCAGATTGAAGGGACTGTTCTCCTTGAGTTACAAATTGCCTCGCTTCTTGGGTCTCGGAGCTAGGAGAAAAGAGCTAATCGGGAAAATTCGATAGAGCAAGCACCTTATCCCGACACCGTCGAAAATGCATAAAGGGAGTAGGAAAGTGCTCCAAGAATGTTTTCAGCCGGCGGATTAGGCCTTAGGAAGCTTCACGCCGACTTCCTCTTTGACCGACCACTCCATCACGGATTAGATGTTTCGAATATTCGATGGGTTGTCGACAAAGGAGGCTACCCCCGAATGAACAAGGTCCAGGGAGCAAGATAGCATGATTCCCAATTTGCTAAAAATCTCTGAGTCAGGCGAGCCGCTTGATTCGAGCATACTCGGGTGATCTGAAGAGCGAGAAGATCCAGCAAGATGAGCTTGAACGTCTTCGATGGGTGACAGAAGAAGAGAAGCAGGGGGAAGATCCCAGATAACATCCGGAGATGAAGGGTCTTCAAGAGTTGTGGGACCTTCAGCTATTAAAGGAACTTCGACCATCAGGGGCGGGACGATGGCAAGGGTCGGCGAAGAAAGTTCCCCTTGAGGCTCTGTAAGCGAAGGAGCCGCAAGTTCGGACGAACCGCCAGCAATGGTAATTTTGCTGGACCCCCCAACAGTTGGATCAAGATCCACCAAAGGATCTTCAAGACGAGCGGTTGGAGACGCTTCGACGTGCTGAGGGACTATTGGAGATTTCGCCGGAGAGTTGCTCTTCTTCGCTACCATCTTTCGCCGTTTAAGAGAAGTGAGCGTCTCCTCATCGGCTCCGTCGTCAGAATCGTCACCTAACAGCGAAAGTAAAACAAAAATCACTCCGGGCCCGCAATACCGAGAAAATCAAGAAGAAAGAGGCTCACCAGAAACGGTCGTCGGACGTTTGCGACCACCAATCGAGAGAGCTTTGGTTGCACCCTTTTTCCCAATTTTCTTCGGGGCAAGACCAAAGGGTCGTATTCGGCTACTTTGAAGGATGGATGAGATGGCATCTTCGAAAGGGCTTTCGAAGGCGAAGGACGTCCACCAGGTCGTAAACTCAGAAGTCACGCCAGGACTAGAACGAAGTGCTGATGGGATGTCCCCCGAAAACCGCCGATACATCATGGTGGTAATTTTGGCATAGCAGGTGAACGGTCCATCGAGCTTGATGTTACAGATCTTCTTGTCCATCGATGGGAAATCCATGAGATAAGGGATGGGCATAGGCACCGCTTGTCAAAGGCCGAACCGCTCGACGCAATATTGAGAAGAATATGGTTCAAAGCCAGGATAGAACCTTCTCTTAAGACATAGCCGGATTGGAAGGTCTCGAGGGAATAGGACAAAGGTCCAAAAGTCGCGATGGTTGAACCGTTTTAAGGTTCGAGAGTTGAAACAAGAGTTGAATTCGCTTGAGCGGTAAGGAAATAAATCTATTCGATCAGCCTCATGAGACAGAAGTTGTCGAAGAAAGAACCGAAAAGGTTGAATATCACCAGGGACCTTCGAGGGGACAGCTTGGAGCGATCGTATGCCAAGCTTCAAAGGAACCATGTTAGGGTTGAAGGAAGGGACGTTCTCAAACATGAAAGGGAAGTAGAATGCGACCCAGGCTTGGAGAATCCAGAGCGGACCTAACAGTACACCATCCTCTTCGGAATTCGACATTAGTCGAGCAGCGTAAGAAATACTCCTGTACAGAGACGCCAGAGCAAGAGGGCCAAGGGCAACAAGATTCCTTTTTGCTAGAAGTAAGGCAAGGTCGTAATAGTCCTTGGACACTTTGAGTGTTGGGCTAAAGAATAGATATTTCGACAGCCAAAAAAGAAGGAAAGCTGTTCGTTCTTCGAAGGAAACATCCCCGGACGTTTTACTATAGGCATCGATGAACTTTCCATAAGCAAGAGAATCGTCAGAAATGGGGCGATCCTTAGTTTTTCCCAGATTCTTGACCGAGGCCCCATAGGGGGAGAGACCAGCTATGGCGAAGGTATCTAGAAGGGTTACAGACATGAGACCCCACGGGAAGAAAAAGCAATTGATAGAGGAGGACCGTAAGCTCGTAACGGACCCCAGTAGACCTTTATTCAGATCGTGGGACAACATGCCGACCTCAATTGCTGTCCCGATTTGCGCCGTTTCCCGCAGACCGACTGTTGGAATATCCTCTTAAAGCCTTTGGAACCAGGTATAAGCCCTGTCATCAAATGACGGAAAACTCCTAAATCGCTGAGCCGGCATGGACCAAATGTCCTTTAGTAAAGAGGCTTGAATGGGAAGCTGCTCATCGGCCCGCATTGGGAAGCAGGATCGAAGAGATGATGGAATGTGGTGGTGATCATGGAGACCGGGCCCAAGAATGAGACCGGCGTGCTCTCGATGAGTGTTCAACAACTTGAGGAAGCAGTGATCAGCATCGTCACTATTGATGATTCCATCGAAGCGGGCGATGAAATGGTGAGGAAGGAACTCGGGGGTTTCGGTTGCCATGAAAGCTTGGAATGTTCGGAAAAATGGGTTTAGGGTTTAAGGAAAACCGCCGATGAAGAAAGACGACAATTGGGAGCTTTTTCAAGACCCTTAAAAGCGAGATGAAGAAAAAGCTAGTGCACGGTACGAAGTCGAAAAGGTTGCGTTTTGGGAAAAGAGATCAAGAGGAAAGCGCAATCATCATTTGTACAGCTGGAGATCACCGAACCAGAGGAAGATATTTTAAAAGAGGTAAATCTTCGATTCACATCTTTTAAAGGAGGCATATGTTGACACTTAAAATAATCCAAGAAAGACTCGTGACGAGCACGTGAGGAGGCGATAATCAGCTACGGGAAGAAACACCGAAACAAGGTACGTACCAATCAGAAAGGTGCCACGTGTCGGGGTAAACTGCGGCGCCACTTCCTTCTAGAGCAAGAAAAAGCGCGCGGAGGGAGGCCACGATCGAGGTGGTTGGCGGTAATTCCAACGAGGTGAAAAGAAAAGACGCGAAGATTGGGAAACCGTCATCCACGTGGCTTATGGAAAAGAGCAAAGCGTGGGGTCAAAGGAAGAAACCGCTCGCCGGTTACCAAAGAGCTTGCCTATAAATACATCGCAATAGCAAGATACACACACACAACAAATCCAAAACACTTGCATTTTCAAACTAGCTCTTAGTCTTTAGCCTTTAGCCTAGCCTAGCTATAATTTTTAGATCCCCGTCGTCGATTCAATTCCGGCGAGCATCATATCCAGAGTTAGGTGTCGTCGATTAGATTCCGGCGTCTACTCATTAGGTTCAGTGCCGTTGATTAAATTCCGGTGTTGCACCCTTCACCCATCTTGTCCAGATCCGTCGATTCAATTCCGGTATTGTGTCCTACAATCCCCTGTCGAAGGCTGTTGATTAAATTCCAGCATTGTGTCCTATATCATCTCCCGATCCCGTCGATTCAATTCCGGGGTCGCGTCGAAGTTTGTCACATACTGTTACTATTGCATATTGGGCCGTCGAAGTTGTCGAAAGCCCGTTTGTAACGCGCCCTTTTGTGTAAATTTACTGCATTTGACACTCTCTGTCCAAAATCGACCCGAACTCCTTTTCGGAAAACGAACGGATTAAGTTCGATAAAAGATTCTCGCGTAAGTAACCCTCTTTGGGCCATAGTCAATTTGGGCCTAGAACCCATAACAAGCAAAGCCCCGTCGAAGGATTTCAACGCGCAACAGTAGGGCGTTTTTCTAATCACGGAGGGGCGGATATGGCTCCCTTTCGAAGAACTCTATTTGTCATGATTTGGTGCTCTTGTATTTGCATCAACGTGATGGGGATCTCGACACGACGATCGTAAACGAAATATGTAACGGGAAGATCGGATTGGGAGGCACCAACCCCGACCAAGTAAATGTCGTCCTTCGAGATTTGGTGTATGATAAGGCAGATAGTGGTTTTGATTTATTACGGGCAATCGATGATCTCGGATCTAGGTTGGTACGACCACGCGGCTAGCAATGGAGCTCTTTCGCACCATGATCGCCTTCTATGCTTACTATTGGCCAAGCATGAAATAAGAGAAGGTTGTCCTGAAACCTCCGGTGCCCAAGTGCAGCTTAAGGATTGTAGGATTAGGTACGAAAGCTATTATTTCATAGAATGAACGAGGATTAATTGCAGCATTAAGAGTGTCGTCTATTTGGATTAAGAATCCCTTGTCCGTTGACTATTATTGAGTGCTAGGGAGAATACAAAACACAACGTCTTGAGTGGCTCTATATCTCCCGGCAATATGTAGGGAAAGTAGGCAATGTAAGAGAAGTTGCATGATTTTTTTATGTTAGCTTTATCGAGTAACAATGTGGAAATGCCACGTAGAATTAATTAACGGTAATTATGAACGGAAGGCTAACGGCGGTAGAATTTGGATAAAAGTAAAAGTTGATTTTTTTTTATGAGAAAAAAAGAAGTTAACTTTTTTTATGAGAAAAAAGAAAGTTTTGGATATAATTGAGACAAATGTTAAAATTATGAATTTTTTTGGGTATTAGGCCAACAAAACTGGGACAATAGCTAAAATTGGAGGTTCTTTTGTGTATTAGGCCAAGAAAATTGGGACAAAATAGAAATAAAAGTTTGGAGGTTTTTTTGAGATAAAAAAGTTTTGGATATAATTGGGACGAAAAGAAGTTAACTTTTTTTATGAGAAAAAAGAAAGTTTTGGATATAATTGAGACAAATGTTAAAATTATGAATTTTTTTGGGTATTAGGCCAACAGAACTGGGACAATAGCTAAAATTGGAGGTTCTTTTGTGTATTAGGCCAGGAAAATTGGGACAAAATAGAAATAAAAGTTTGGAGGTTTTTTTGAGATAAAAAAGTTTTGGATATAATTGGGACGAAACCGTGTTGACTGCATTGACAACCATTGCAGCGTAGAGTTCGGGGAAATTGCTCATCTTCATCTGCGTCAACCTTCTAGCGCTCTGATCTCCTTCGCCACAAAGATCACTTCCCCATCGTCGCCCCACTGGAGAAAACCTCTGCGTTGCAGAATGTCAAGCGACTCAAACCCATCGTCGTCACTCTCCCACACCCTCACTCTGCCTGTTCAGCCCAGCGAACCCGTCCACATCGTCGCCGCCCCTGGAGTCTCTGATTCCCAGTTCAGGTCAGAAACCTTCCCTTCTGGTCTTTCCTCCTCCAGTCTTGTGTCGAATCCCGTGTTGGGTTTTCAGCCGGTTTGTCTCATCGTGCCTTGGTGGGTTTCCGCAGAAGTGCTATTGATTCGTCTCTGTTCAAGCAATGGCTCAAGAACTTGCAAAGCGAAACCGGGATTCTGGCTAGTGGTGCTGCGACGCTGAAGCGAGTTCTTATCCAGGTGTGTTTTATCTAATTCTTGTTCCTTTCTTTGCTTCGCACTGCAGACGGAGAGCTTTGCCCTGTTTTATCGTCAACTGTAGTGAGTCAACGGCTAGAGCTGTTTGGTGTTATCCGGGAAAATATTAGGTACCGTCGGGGAACCATACCAGCAAATACCCACTCCATCCATCATACGACACGTGTCGTACGGGGCCCACTTTTCAGAAAAAGAAACTCTCCTCTCTCTTCCCCGTCTCTCCTCCGCGGACCTCTCCGACCTCCTACCCCCTCTCTCTTCGGCCTGATCCCTTTTCCCTTCTCCGACCTCGAGCCCGAGCCATCGCCATTACCGGCTGCGGCGGAAAGCATGATTCGGAGTCTCCGGCAACGGGGTCGCCGCCGATTGATCCCTATCCCTTCGCGCGCCTCACGAAGATGGCCGAAGCCGAGCTCGAGCGGCCATGGCTGCGATGGCCGCGAGTCGAGCTCGAGCAGCCATGGCCGAGACAGCTTTCCGGTGGCCGGCGAACCAAAAGCTAAAGCTCGAGCGCGAGAGGCCATGGCACCTGCAAACTTGAGAGCCCGCGTCCCTCCCCTTGTCGTCGCCCTCAACTTCATCAAGGACTCGAGCAGTCCTCCCTCGCCGGCATCGCTAACCGAACCGATCCGATCTACCCGAACGACGCCGACAACGGTGATGGATGAGCCTTCAGCCGCTCATCCCGAGCAGTGTGCCAGTCGTCGGGGTCAGGCGGAGGAGGGCTGGGGTAAGACAGAAAGAGAAAAAAGAGGGAGAGAAATTTTTCTTTTTGATATTGATGGGCCCGTGTGACACGTGTCGCACGGTGAGTGGAGATGAGGACCACGTCAGCGTTACCCCCTTGGGTACGCAATATTTTCTCACTTTGAAGAGTTTTGCGAAAAATGGAGATTTTCTATGGGCGGGAAGAAAGAACAATTTGGAATTCATGCTTGGACGTGCAACTTTTTCTTGCTAGGCTGTGCCTTTCATTGTGAAGAATTCCTTTGGCAACGATCTTGGATGTTTTGTGGTGTGTTTTACAATTACTGAAACATCAATCCATACAGATGATAATGATATGATGAAAGGCCATAGAACTCTTAGGGAAGTGCGCTTTCTATTTTGTGTTATCGTATATCCGCTGTTTTCTCCGGACTCGGGGAAGTAATGATCTTATAACAGGGCGTGGATATGTTTGGAAGGCGCATTGGCTTTCTCAAATTCAAGGCAGATATTTTTGACAAGGAAACTGGGAAAGAGGTATGTTAATCAGTCCTAAGAACCCATATCATTCTCGTGGAATCTCTCCCTTCTTTGTAATTAAACGTGTGGCCCGTGGAGGAGGTGATCCAAGGAAGTACTTTTGCATCGCATTGTGCTCGTGCTTTAAAACACTTGAATTTTCTTTGTAGTCGTGGAAATAAAGTATTATTAGATGCCAGGAATAGTGTTCGCTCAGGGACCAGCTGTGGCCGTGCTAATACTGTTGGATTCGGGTGGGTTAACTTTTGCTGTTCTTACTGAGCAGGTATACATTCTGCATTGGCCCCTTGATTTTTGTCCTTTCGGCATCTTATTTAGACGCTAATAAATAAATCTTAAGCTGAAAAATTCAAATGATAAGGAGTGGAATTGAATCCAAAAATGAACTTATAACAGTTTCTCTTCAAGCTGAATATTGTGCACCTCGCAGGCTAGAGTTCCTCTGGGGAGGTTTGTTTTGGAATTGCCTGCTGGAATGTTGCGTGATGACAAAGGCGATTTTCTTGGCACAGCAGTTCGTGAGGTGTTGATCCCCCTCATTTCTTTTTCCTTGAATTTTAACTTATTTATCTTTTGGTACGCTCTAGTTTTGTTTATTGGCGCTTTAGTGATCACAGTGACTCGTTAACGTAGGTTGAAGAGGAGACAGGCATACAGCTGAATCTGGAAGACATGGTTGACCTGACAGCTTTTCTCGATCCATCCACTGGTTGCAGGGTGATTCTTTCTCCGGTATGGTGACCTTTCAACATTTGAAATTTTTCTGATTGAACATTCATTTGGAATGTGAATAAGATGTAGAAGTTGTTCTAGTAAAGAAAAAGAGGAAGAAAGATAAGTGTCCCTGAGAAACGGACTGCATTAGCTTGATGTTCAGGAGAAAATTTTCTTTTGTGCCCTAGGACTTGCTTAAAATCTGCCTTTGACGTCTTAGACCTGTGCTTCTCATTTTCTTCGAGGAGCTTTCGCAAACCATGGTCCTGTTAAGTGTTAACAGCTTGTGATTTCATCAGGTAAGGCAAGGGAGAGTAGCGGGTTCGGCTAATAGAGCTGTACAAGCATAACAATTTTGTCATTGCTGGGTTGACTTCTTTCATATGCTAAAAGAGCACCTCATGTCTTTTGTACCTGGGGACATTTTAGTGGTCATGTTGAGTGGAGAAATAAGAACATCTTAGATATGATGAAGCCTTGCCCATCGTGGAACTAAGTCGATTTACATGTGAAGCATATCTTTAGTTATCTTGATATTTTATAGGCATGAAGTTCATTCTTGGGTGCTAACCTATGCGTAGGGAAGTTGCGATGAGGAAATAAGCATCTTCCTATACAGAGGGAATGTGGACCCAGAGATCATCAAGCAGCTGCAAGGCAAGGAAACTGGTCTTCGAGAGCAGGGCGAGTTCATTAAGGTTCGTGCCGTACCTTACGAGAGCCTGTGGTGCGCAACCGGTGATGCGAAGGTTCTAATGGCGATCGGGCTTTATGAAATGGCCAAGCGAGAAGGTCTCCTCCCTGTGAAAAGTGAACCTGCTTCTTTGGCAAGAGGGTGAGGCTCTCTCTTATTCCATGAAAGACCTTTTGAGCTGTATTGACTCCCGCCTTGCCAGTCCGAGAGTGGTACAAAGTTCTTTGTCAATACTCTGTCCCGCCCAACTATTTTTCCAGTGATCCTGATGTGTTCAAACAGTCATGATTCAAATCTTCACTGTTTTTTGCACCAAAAGGGGAAACGGAAGAGATCTTCATGTACCGTCACAAAATTGATGACGAGTGAATTTACTCATGTTTGTCCGTGCCACCACAACAAAGTAAGTTTCTACCGCATTTAGCAACCACTCAAATCTCTAAACTACTCTTATCGGCACATACAAATGGCAAAGTAATTTAGTCTATTCGTTTCGTATTGATACTAACAAATCAAACCCCCGTGTCGATACATGCCATTCTAAGAATATATTATGACTGCGAGATCTCATATGAATTTAGACTTTGCTGGTGACGAAATCATTGTTACTTGACTCCCATATGGTCGTCCCGTCGCACGTACAGAGCTTCTTGTAGTTCTCCCCCACACCGGCGCTCCTCGCAATTACAGCAGCTGCGATACCTGCGTCCGATTTATCCTCTCTTTCATAGAGTGCTACAGAGCGTCCGATGAGATCGGCAACTCGTAGCTTCTCTTTGACGCCTGAGAAGAAAGCCTCACCCTTCTCACCGGCAGCTAGTGTTCCCAGGTCACCGAGGGGCTGGAACACAAGAAATGGAACAGCAGCTCAATGCAAATAACATTAAAGAAATGGAACAGCAGCTCAATCCGAATCACATTAAAGAATCAGCAAGACAGACCGAAGGTGATATCACTAGAAAAACACCTCGACATACTCACAGTAGGACACCCAAAAACACAAGAAGGTTTCATGTGATATTTACTTATGCCGGTATAAAAATGCCTAAACTACTAATGCAATCCAGGATGCACAGAGCACACCAAGACAAAGTTCAAGTTTAAAACACCACAACTCTAGTAGGACAAACGTGTAACATGTTAATTCAAAATTACTTACAAAGAAATGAAACGTCAAGAAAATCACAGCTAATTTTCAGACCCGCTCTCTTGCCGAAGCCTCATAGCATTCATATTCCAATCACTAAGTGTTATTTGCCGGTTCAGATGCATCAATTCATGATGCAACAGAAAATACAACATTTTTGTTGCTCGACCATCTGTTAGGAGAAGCAAATACAACGGGTATACAGATAGGGCTCAATAAAACTATTTATGTAATGGCATAAGAATGCATTGCATGCAAGTCATACACTGCGCACTTACTTCACCACTTGTTCTTTATTTCAGAAATCTTATTTATGCTATACGTAGGCTTATTGACAGAAATTAGGAAGCGGAAGCAGAAACAAAAATAAAGGACAATAAAGGCTGTCATCATCACCCCCCATATAATAATGCTCATAGCAAGAAAATTGGCTATTGTAACGAGCAAACTTGGAGGAAGTATGGGCGAGCAAACCTGATCCGCAGTTGCTTCAGCAGTCGGATTGAAAATCTTCCCAGTGCTTGCTGCCCCTCTGGTCAAATCACCATATTCGTTGATAGACCAACCATGTTTCCCAGGAGACAACCCACTAAAATTGGCTTCAATCCTAGCCAATTCCATGCTCACTTGAGCAAAGCGAACTACTCCAAAAACATCCGGACCTTTGAATTCCACTACAGCGGCAGATATTAGAAAATCTGCACAAAGAGCAACAACAAATTACCACCACATGTAGGCTGAAAAAAGCGTGCATTGGTTCCTTACGCGTATGTTGTCACATTGTCGAACAATCAACCATCTTTCAAATGGATATGTGCAATGCAGAAACTCTTTACCAAAACATTGGAATAATGAGCTTGAACAGATCAGACACATCTTATCAAAAAACGATTCAACCTTTTTCTATGCATGACCATCATCAATGCAAATAAATCTTTGATTTGCAAGAGGAGGATATTCAAAATTATGCGCATCCATTTGTAAAAGCATGACAAATTCTATATGTCAACCGGCTATGAGCAAGAGAGAACAATATTTCAGCAAAAGAAGCTCTGTTAGTGATGGTATTGACAATCTAATTATCCATTCAACAGTCAGAGGCGACTTTACTCCTAAATTGTTTTCCAGACAATTAGGTTTGGCAATGTTGGAATATATAAATATTAAACCACGCCTTCTTCTCAAGGCGTGGTTTAATATTTATTTATTCCAACACTTCTCCTCACGCTTAGTCCGGTCTTTTGCCTAGTACTAAACGTCGATATATTCGTTGGGGAGGCAAATAGGGCTTGGAAAGGTTTGAATTCAAGACCTCCTGTTCTGATATCATGAAAGATTATATGGGACCACAACCAACTGTTCTAAAAGAAACTAAGCGTGAGGGAGAGTGTTGGAATATATAAATATTAAATCACACATTCTTATATCAACTTAAGTTTTTAGAATAGTTGATTGTGGTCCCATATAATCTTTTACGTAAGAAGATGAATGAGGAGAGGGAACCATACAAAAAATGGACTTGCCGTGGATGTAGACAATAATCACCTAACCAGCCACAGGGGTCTTAGTGACAGGATAGAGTATGCGGAAGAGGAGCGATGGCTTTCTATTTCACCAAACCAGCCACAGTGGTTTTACAGACAGGATAAGGTGTGCAGAAGAGGAGTGATGGCTTTGTATATCAATAGCCGAATCAATAGCTAGCCTGCACACTTAGTGCTATGGCAGGCCGGCCAAAAGCAATTAGAACAGAGCACTTGCCAATGGCACTTTTGGTTCTGTGAATTCGCGGAAATGAAAACCACCCTACCTTGTTAATTTACTCATCTACCTCAAATTTTCAGATGGCAATGCATTTCATGGATGGTTCTTACTTATGCATCAGTCCTCACATTTGAAGTTCAATCTACTTGCAGGCAGATCCTATAAATCATCACTTGCAATTGAGATCTACAATGGACTCAAAACCAATAATAAACAAATATAACCTGTCAGATCTCCTAATTAGTCTGTCATAAGGTACAGCAACATACTTTGCAGATGCTGCTAAAGTATCCAAAACAAGAACTGCACAATGGAACTGCATCAAACATAGAAGAATAGTCGACCCACCTTCTGGCAAACCTTGGCCTATCAAACGGGCTTTACGGCCAGTCTGCTCCAACGCTTCCGTCAAAGTCTTGACAGGTGAATTACCCAAAATCCGAACCACTTGATTGCTCAAGTCCACCTCAATGTTCTTCACCCCTAGATGAATTTCCATAAGAAGAACAGCGCAACAATTCAGTAAAAATAAAGAAAATTAAGAAATTAGAGAAGGCCAGATGATGAAGATAATGAACTGCCCGGAAAGAAACAATTAATGGGCTATGAGCACTTGCCCTCGACAGTCTGCAACTTGTTCTTCACAGCATTAACACAACCCTCACACTTCATATCAACCATAAACTCCGTCTGCAGGGGAAAAAATTAACAAGATGTAAGCTTCAAAATTAAATCAGATGAAACTATTAAATCCTAGCAACACTCAAACAAAAAAAGTAGTAAACTTCATATCAATCTCCATTTCCAGCAACAGAAAAGCTCTTATTTCACAAATCATTGGCAATGTGAACTTCTCTGATTACATAGACCAAGAGCTAAACCATCATACAGATGCCAATGATTAAAAAAAAGCGATCAATTCCATCCCAGATTCCCAGCTACGCCAACCAAAACCAAATATCTATACTTGACACAAAGAAAAAGAAATCAATGAGGAGGAGGATTGAAGGGCTCACAAGTAGCTCCGGCAAGACAGCACCATTCTGCAATATCGAAAACCACCGGAAAACCAAGAATCATTCAGAAATCGTATAAAAAGAGAAACAACTTCCAGAAAACAGACGATCGAGATCAAGAACCTGCGAGGTGGGTTTGAAATCAGAGGCAGGCGCGTCCATGTGAAGAGCCGGGGGAGCGTGATCGAGGTCTCTTGCAGTCGCAGAAGAGCCCAAGTTGCTCGAAGAAAGAGAGAGAGACACGAAGGTCGGGTTCTGAAACTTGGGGAAGCGGACAGAGCAAGAACAGGCGGTGGAAGTGGAAGAAGAAGAAGAAGATGATGATGATGAGGGGGAACAGCGACGATGGGACGAGAAGGCCAGAGCCGCGGGGATAGCAGAAGCTGCGACGGCTGTTTTGATGGTGGCCGCTGACCTTAGCAAGAACCCCATTTTCCCTCTTCCTCCTCTTCTAATTATTTTCCCTTTTTTTTCCGCTTTTCTTGTTCGTTTTTGACTGCGGATGAATGCAAAAGTCTTAATTACAGCTTCTCAAAATCGGGTGGCGGTTCGTACTTTCGTTCTTCGATCCGTGACAATGGACCGACCAGCCGCTCGCGGTCAAGCAATTTATCACGGTGGGCGGAGATTCGCGTCTGGTTCTCATTGGGTGACGAATTTGCCGTTTATCATCATCATCATCTTAATATTGATTCTTGGAGCGAGCAGAAGCTAAATGCCAAAAGTGATATACGGAAAGTTTCTGGAGCATCGCGCAGCTTCTCTCGTTCTTTGCGACCGCGGAGAGAAATCTAGGACAAAGTCAAAGTCGTGCTAAGCACTAGTTTTAGAGTTTTGTGCTCGATAAGGATACGGGTCGTGTCTTAAAGGTTAGAAAGCAAAAAGCCCAAATCTGATTGCCCGTAAGCCAAATCCGGCATCCGCGGCCCTCCGGCAAGGTTCTAGGTTTTGCAACCTCGGGGTGGCTTTGGGGAGGTCACATGACCTCGAGCAGCCTCTCATCTAATCTGGTTCATGATGGGCTGAACGGGTTGAATTGTAGAATCTAGAAGGCAACACCCTTTAATTTTTTTTTTTAAATTTTGGGATGATATTGATAGGTGGTTTCACTAAATTTTCTAGATAATTGCCCAAACAATCCTAAAGTCATTGTACGGCAGCTAATTTGGTCATGCTTTTTAGTTGTCTTAATTTAATCATAAAATTTTTGACAATCGCTAATTTAATTATAAAACTTTTAATTATGGTAACTTAATTCTAAATCTTTTGAAGATTTGTGAATTTAATCATTGGTCGGAAGGATTACATTGACAAATCGCCAAAATTTTTAGATCTAAATTGGCAAATCATCAAAACTTGTAGGGTTGAATTGACAAATTGTTAAAGAAATTTAGGATTAAATTGTCACGTTTGAATTAGGACCGAGTTGAAATTTTTTCCCTCTTTTCCCTCTCTACCCAACATTCTCTCTCTATTTTCCCTCAAGGTTCCAGCACCGCCAGAGCAATTCTTGAGGGCCTCCCCCTCTCCCTCTCACCTTCCTTTTCCATCCCTTTATCTCTCGGTCTCCCCATCTTCAAGTTTTTGCGTTTTCGGTTTTCTCTCCCACTCTATTTTCGGAGCTTTTATATGTGAATAAATATCTACAGCTGATCTTGGGTGGACGTGAAGACCAATTTAGCCATTCGTCCAATCGACAACTATCGAGGAAGATATTTGTGACATTACTTCACAATCCCTTCGAGATTAGGTTGCTCTCCCATCTCGATTTAGATTTAGCTCTAGAAGTGGATGTTGCACACTGCAAACAGTTGCAAATGTCGTGAGGGTTCTCGGCGTGTGCTCATCACTAGATCCGATGATCGGCCGCCAAATGTTTATGGTGACAGATCTGTTCTTAAAGGACGAGAGTGTGTTTTTGGCTACAGAGTGTGTTTTGTTATATGTTGTCTGGTATTTGCTCAGTACTACAGTTATTTGAGATTTGTTAGACTTAAAATCCTTCAATGTACCGCTCGAGTATTATCATTTTATGATCGGTGGATTTTTAGACTTTTTGTGGAGTGGTTTTCCACACGGGTCGTTTTAATCTTCAAGGTGTTAAAGATTCAAGTCAGTTCATGCACAAGTATATTAAGGTTCAGCACAAAGACATAAATTCAACTAAACAAGGTGGAAAAAGCTTAGGGTTAATATCACCAAGAGCTTTAAAAATTCGTACATCCGTAATAAATTTACTCCAAAATAATTTTTTGACTACTAAAATTTCAAAACTTGTACACCTGTGACAAATTTACTTCCAAACTGATTTTTTGACTAAAAAAAACTCCAAATTAGTACACGTGTAACAAATTTGCCATCCGTTTGTGTCCGTTAAATTGAATCAATACTAGGAAAATCTCCAAACTAGTACGCACGGGACAAACAGATGGTAAAAACCCAAAATCGGTACACCCGTTAGCTGCGGCATATCATCCATTTTTTTATCGTATGCCACAAGTATGCAAAAAATGATCATGCGAGTCCACAATCAATATGAAACAGATCGAGTTGCCGACACTATAGAGACGAGCATTAATGAAGTGAAAAAGGAATGGTTATCATTTCATCGTCGTTGTTTTAATCTTCAAGTTATTAACATTTTTCAAGTCAGTTCATGCACAAGTATATGAGAGCTTCGGCTCAAAGACATTAATTCACCTAAATAAGTTGGGAAAAGCTTAGCTGAGTGCACCGTAACGGTGCAGTTTTGACCCGACATTTTTCCAGGAAAAAGCTTAGCTGACTGCACCGTTACATTCTGACTGCAAGGTTTCGAATCCGTTTAAGATTTCCAAAAGACGGTCATCCGTTCTGACTTTGCATGGATTGCTTTAATTAAGGAAATCAGATTTTTCTGCTTCATGTCAGGAAATCAGATGGTGCTGTAATGGTTTAATTAATGAAATCTGATTGTTCTTCGTTTTGCTTGCTTCTCCTGTATATACATGCGCTGCGAGTTCAACTGTCAACACAGAACTCAGAGGCACTAACCATTTCTCTAGTTTCTTCTGGAATTTAGAGATGGAACACCAGAAATGCAGATCGTCTCCGACCCCCATGGCATTTTTTATTCTCGGTCTCGCTTGCCTTCTAAGCATTTCGCCTGCTGATGCTGCCATTGTCGGAGCCAACACAAGTAGCCCATTGTCGACTTATATTGTCCAGGTACGAAGGCCGAACGACAAATACTTCGCTACTCCGGAGGATGCCGGTGTTTTCTTTCGGTCATTTTTATCAACCACAGCAAACAAAGAGCGTCGAATGGTTTACTCGTACCGAAATGTGCTATCCGGGTTCGCGGCCAGATTGACCGCTGAGGAAGCTAAAGCGATTCGAGAGAAGGACGGTGTTTTGTACGTGCGTCTGGAGAAGGCGCTCTCTCTGCACACGACTCACACCCCCGACTTCTTGGGATTGCACCATGGAGATGGGATCTGGAAGGAGTCAAACTTTGGTAAGGGCGTGATCATCGGAGTATTGGACACGGGGATTTTCCCCGACCACCCTTCCTTCGGCGACAAGGGGATGCCACCGCCACCCGCCAGATGGAAGGGCAGGTGTGACTTCAATGGCAGGTCCTGCAACAACAAGCTCATCAGTGAGAGGTCGTTCGGTGGTGGTCCGCCGGAAGATGAAGTGGGCCACGGCACGCACACATCAAGCACGGCTGCCGGTGCTTTTGTGAGTAGTGCCAACGCTCTCGGTAATGCTAACGGCACGGCGGTAGGCATGGCACCTCTTGCGCATTTGGCAATGTACAAAGTTTGCCGGGTTTTAGGGTGCCTTGAGAGCGATGTATTAGCGGGGCTCGATGCAGCTATCGAGGACCGCGTCGACGTGCTTTCCCTCTCTATGGGAGGAGAATCCCTACCGTTCTATGACGATGTGATTGCAAAGGGTGCATTTGCCGCAACCCAAAAGGGCATCTTTGTCAGTTGCTCCGCCGGTAACAGCGGGCCGGACAAGGGCACGTTGGCAAACGAGGCACCGTGGATTCTCACCGTGGGAGCGAGCAGCATTGACCGCAACATAACGGCCACGGTGCAGCTCGGGAACGGGAAAAAGTTCGATGGGGAGACCCTCTACCAACCCCACGACTTCACTCCCAAGCTACTTCCCCTTGTTTATGCGGGGAAGAAAGGAGATCCATCCACGGCTCTCTGCCTTCCCGGATCACTACAACGCCGCTCAGACCTCAAAGGAAAAGTGGTTGTGTGCGAGATCGGCAACGGATACCGAGTTGAGAAAGGTCAAGAGGTCAAGGATGCGGGCGGCGCGGCAATGATCCTCGTGAATAGTCCCATCGAAGGATACACCACATTGGTCGATGCGCATGTCCTACCCGCAGTTCACGTGAGCTGTGCCGCGGGGATGGCAATCAAGAGCTACCTAAGCACAGCGCCGGCGCCGACGGCCACCATCTTATTCAGAGGCACCCATGTCGGGAGATCGGCCGCCCCGGCTGTATCATACTTCTCTTCCCGCGGCCCAAACACCCAAAGCCCTGGCATCCTAAAACCAGACATCATTGGCCCAGGCGTGAACATCCTTGCCGGTTGGCCATTTCCTTTAAAGAAATCCGCAAGCAGGAAGCCCTCATTCAACGTGATCTCCGGGACCTCTATGTCCTGCCCCCACCTCAGCGGTGTGGCCGCTCTGCTCAAGAGTGCGCACCCTGACTGGTCACCAGCCGCCATCAAGTCTGCCATTGTGACCACCGCCACCACCTCCAACGTGGAACACCGGCCCATCGTCGACCAAACGCTCCATCCGGCGGACATTTTTGCCACTGGAGCTGGACACGTTAACCCATCAAAAGCCGTCAACCCGGGTCTCATTTACGACATTGGACCGCAAGATTACGTGGCTTATCTTTGCGGCCTCGGCTACAGCGACTCAGAAATGGAGATGATAGTTCAAAAGAAAGTCACATGCTCGAGTATAACAAGCATACCCGATTACCAGCTCAACTATCCGTCGATCACCGTAATGTTCAATGGTTCGGCGAAGAAGGTGAGTGTGACAAGGACGGTGAGGAACGTCGGACCCGCGAATTCCCGTTACCGGTCAGTCATCGACCCGATCCAGGGTCTGGACTCAATTGGTGTGTACCCGCGTGACCTGGTGTTCACGAAGGCGAAGCAGACAGCGAGTTACGGGGTTGACTTCACGAGGAGAGTTCACTGGAAAGCAGCCAAGATGACTTCGTTCGCTCAGGGGGCGATCACGTGGGTCTCTGCCGGGCATTCGGTTCGAACCCCAGTCGTTGTTGTGTTTTAATTGATGTTTGTGTCCTGAATAATCTGTAGCTTGGTTAATCTTATGAACAAAGAGGAAAATAAATATTCATTATAGAGCTTACAATGCCGCGTTCTAAGTAGCACCGATACCGATACCGACACCGACACAAACACGCGACACGACACGACACGCCGATACGTTATTTCTCAAAAATAGAAAAATCTGACACGTCGGGGACACGTTATATTAAATATTTTTTTAAATATAAAAAAATAAATAAAGCCGAAATAGGTATTATATGCACTAATTCGAATCATAGATGGCGAGCTTTCACTTACGTCAACAATTCGACAAACTCAAGAATTGTAAAAAATAGAAAGATATCATATTCTGGAAAACTTAAAAGCATGGCACCATAAAAGGATACCAAACGAGATTAGAAGGTTTATCTTTCATAAAAGATTTGAAAGTTAGCATTGCCGAGTAGTTAAGGCTAAATTTTTAGAAGATGGGTCGGTCCCACAACTCGGAGAGAAGGAAAGGGAAACGCGACGACGGGGGTCGCAGTTCTACAATATCTAGGGTTCCAAAGTCCAAACTGTCGTTATTAAGTTTTTTCTCTTTTTAAATGAACTTCACATGTCCGACACGTCGGACTCGGGTGTCGGCAGAGTGTCGGCCCCATTGACCAAGTGTCGAAATGCCGATACGCGGTCAACGCGACCGACACGGGTGTCGGGAGGTGTCGGACGGGTGTCGGTGTCGGACACGACACTCTCACTTAGGAGGAGTGTCGGTGCTACATAGGCTGCGTTACCTTAAAACCATGCCTAAATTCGATTCATGATGGACTAAACTGGTTAAATCATGGAATATGATTAAGTTTAGAGCCAATTTGATATAATTATGGTTAAAATTTAGTTGTGCTTTGCTATGATTCCATTGTGAAGAGATTCAACGCTCCAACTTGCTGGTGATGTTGGGGAAAAGTGTCAAAAAAGCCATAAATCTATTGTATTGATACCAATTCAGTTATAAATCTTTTTTTTTTGTGCCAATTTAGTCATTAACCTTTTCTATTTGTGCCAATTGAATCATAAACCTTTTATTGGTGTTAATTGAGTCCTAAACCTTTTGGATTGTTGCCAATTCAGTTCTAAAACTTTTTGCATTTATACAAATTGAATCAATTCAATCAATTTTGATCGAAAATCGTTGACGTGGACATCGTTTGTCCTACGTGGAACAACCTTCTGAGGGTGGATATTTTTTAATATTATTTTAATATTTTATATAATTTTTTAAAAAATATTAAAAATTAGTAAAAATTATTTAAAATAATTTAAAAAATATTTAAAAAAATGTCCATACCAGCTCCGGCCATGCCATGTAGGACAATTGATGTCCACGTTAGCGATTTCGTATCAAAATTGACATGATTGACTCAATTGGTACAAATGCAAAAAGTTTTAGGAATGAATTGACAACAATCTAAAAGGTTTAGGACTCAATTGGCACTAATAAAAGGTTTAGGACTAAAATGGCACAAATGCAATAGGTTTATGACTTTTTAGACACTTTTCCCGATGATGCTACACCTCTTCACATTTAAAGTTGCTACAAAAATGTTGTATCATACAATCTCTTAGATCGACTAGCTTCTATGCATGTACGAAATGACATTTTGTATCTTTACCTATCTAAGTTGCAAACAAAAGTGTGTTCACATTTGCATATTTAGGCAAATTTATGTGGAAAATCGTCTAAAAAGTTCTAAACCTATTATACAACGGATAATATAATTTTGCGCCTTTTAATTGTATTAATTTAGTCATAAACCTTTTAATGATTTGTTAATATAGCTCTTCCAATCAATTTTGATAAGAAATTATTGACGTGACGTAGCTGATACTAATGTGGACAATTTTGCATATTTTTTAAGAACTTATGAATTTATCTTTTTTTCCATTTCTTCCTTTCTTTTTTCTTTCTTTTTCAATTTCCCTCCACTGATTGCGGTGAGGGCCACGGTACTCTCGCTAGGCACAAATGAAGGTCTTGCCAGAGGCAGCGAGGGCAGCCCTCGCTAGATCCAACAAGGTTGAGTGTCCCCAAATTGAATGATGGCGACACTTGCCTTTGTTCGGTCGATAGCTATTGCTAAGTATTGGCCATAGAACATGGAAAAGAAAAATGTAAAAAGAAAAGAAACCAAATAAGAATAATTCGAAAAAAAATTTAACAAATGTGAAAAAATGCGCTATGTCAGTATCAATCATGCCACATAGACGAACAAAAAAGGACTAAATTGGTAAATTATAAAAAAAAATTTGATCAATTTTCATCTGAAATTGCTCATGCGATAGTACAATCATTGCAAGCCATCCTACGATACACTGACACGTCGGTTTTGAGTAATTTTCTGTATTTTCTCTTTTTTCCTCTTTAGTTTCATTTTTTTTACTACTGTTCGTCATTTTCTTGCTCTTGAAAACCGACGAGTCCACCATCGCTGCTTGACAATGAAGATGACCATCGTGACTCGGCAAGCTCAATGGCCAGGGGTGAGCCTCCAAACTTCGGTGAGCTCGGCCACTGCTCCTCCATGGCCGTCAAGATCTCGGCAAACTCATTGGCCATCATGGGCCGAGCCTCTATATGTGGAGGCTCAGTAGGCTAGCCGTCAAGGCTAGATAAGGATGGCTGCAAGCCGTCTTGCCCAGATCCGACTCGTTTGGCATCGAGGCCGGCGGAGGTGATTTTTGTGGCGGCGATTTCAAGTTTCGCCGGTTTTCCAGGGGGAGAGAGAAGAAGACGAAGATGAAGATGAAAATCGTTGCTCCGGTTACAAAAAGCATAACATCCACCTTACCAAAAAAAAAAGCATAACATCCAACAGGCAAGCAGCACGGACAAGGACAACGAGATTCCTTGAAGTAAGAGTTAAGAGATCAAAATTAGGAATTGAATGCTACTTCCATTTTATTGACACCTGTTCATAATGAAAGGCTGCCTGGCAAAATAGGTAAGAGACCATTTTTTTTATAAGTCAATTATAATGAATTTAAACATAAATTGAGTATCAAGTGGGTCATGAATGGATGTATAACTTACTCAGACTCAAACAAACTCTCTTTCTCTCTTGTCCTAGCTCGATCCCGCGCTCACTCTCTCCGTATTCTCATCTCAGTTTGGTATAATTTTTTTTAGATTATGTTAAATAATATGGGTCGGGTCAAGTACGGGTCACTAGATTTATATTGCATAAAAATGGGTTTACTTGGACCGGACCATTTTCGATACGGCCCACTGTTTAACGAACTAGTGTAGACTAATTTCGTAGAATACTAGATGAGGGTATTTTAACTTTTCCAATTTAATTCTGTTCCATAAGAGTTATTCCGAGCACCTTATAGGCATACATTATATTCTGGGCATGCATAACTGGGGAATGTTTATGAAAATCGCATGCCTGATTGATTAGGTATTATCTAGAAAAGTTACATATTTTCGTATTTAAGCGTGTTCTCATTGGCATATTTCGGCATATATAAGAGTTGGCGCATTTTTACAGATTGAAATAGGGTGTCGTAAAACATAATCTCTTCCACATTAATTGTTTTAAATTGCATGTCCATAGAAAATCGCATAGAAATAACTTGAAGATAACATTTGCATTTAAGGTAAAATTGCGTAATTACATCCTTTAGGGGATAATTATCCAAGAAGTCCCAAACCTATTTTACAGCAGTATATTTAGTTCTTAACTCTACAATTTGGCCAATTTAGTCATATAGCTTTTGATGATTTGCCAATGTTAATCTGGTCAATTATGGTCGGAAATCACTAACGAGAAGTATGTTGTCTTACGGTAGCATGACCGGCGTTGACGTGGATGATTTTTGCATTTTTTAGAAATTATCTAAAATTTTGTTGTCTTTTTCTTTTTCCTTTTCTTTCCTTTCTCTTTTTCCCTATCTCCCTCAAGTGACCGTTGAGAAAAAATAAAATAGAAAAAGGAAAGGAAAGAAAGGAATAAATTCAAAAAAATCAAGGAAATTCAAAATTTGCAAAAATGGTCCACATCAGCATCAACCGTACCATGTAGGACAGCTAGTGTTGACCAAGTCACCACGTTAGTGATTTCCAATAAGAATTAGCTAGAAGGACTATATTTGGTAAATTGTTCATAGGTTTAGCATTAAATTGTCAAATTGAAAAGTTTAAGAATGAATTGGCAGCACTAAATAAGTTTATGATGTTTTCGACAATTTTGCCCATCATCCGAGTAGAATAAATTCCCTCTTTTTAAATAAATTGAGAGTCATAAAATTCCTAAATTACAATTTTTACATAGCAGACTTAAGATCCCATGTAGGAGACTACTTGAATTTTGTTTTCATGTTCAAAAGCTTATTTTAGAAAAGTATTTTTTTTTTGGAAAAGTAATTTATTTGGGCTGTGTTTTTATAAAGCATGTCATATCAACACTTACGCGCGAGCGCATATATATATATTGGCTTTATATTTCAAAATATGTGCGTTTACTTTCTACTTACCTTATAACAAGGGATTGTTTAATTGTTGCCCGAGACAGCTCGAGTTATTATTTTCTCCCATGTTACTATTTAGCATGTTACTATTTAACTATTTACTGCCTAACATACATTTTAGGAAATGGGAAAAAGCCACAAAAACTCCAACTTTATCCACTGTGATACATTTATCTTGAACTTTTTTTTAATATAAAAAATTTCAAACTATGTCATCTGTAACACATTTATAATAAACTTTGTCTTGTAACATAAAAAACCTAAAACTTGTACCTACGTGACAACATATGATATTTTAGACAAAATAACGTTGTCTTTATTTCACTTGAGCCACGTGGGCGCTATGTTAACATTGTTTATTTTCCGACGTCCATGTAGGCAAATTTTTTACAATTCTCATTGACGGAACTTTCATGAAGGAAAGATATGTCACATAGGTAAAAGTTCAAAAATTTTGTTGTCACGTAGTTTAGAATAAATGTGTCGCAGTAGGCATAAGGTTTTTTTGTGACTTTTGCCCTTTATGAATTTGGTAACGTTTTCAGTGTTTGATGTATGACCATAACTGCGTGAACATGTAGATGCATGTTTAGTAAATAAAAATCACTGAAGATTACATGAAAAATTTTCCTTATAAGTGAAAAAAGTACAGATCTATGATTTAATATTTGCATTGCGTGTTTATTACCTTCCACAAAAGTAATTCATAGCATGTTGAAGCATTAATTATATTCTAGACATGCTTAGTTGGGGCATTTTTGTAACATCACATGTTTACATTATCTAGAAAAGTTCACATTAGTGAATTTAAGTGTGTTCTCATTTGAATATTTAGGCATATCTAAAAAGTTGCATAATTTTTTGCAAATTAGAAAGGGTGTCATATAGTATTCGCATAAAAAAATGTGGCATAATACCCTAAAAGACCTCCAATTTAACTTTTATCCTAATTTTATCTCTTGCATCATAAAAAACCTCCAATTTTAGGTTCAGTCTCAATTATATCATCAACTTTATTTATCTCATAAATAACCCTTAATTTTAGGTAGGTTCCCAATTCTATCCTAAAGTTTTATTTGTCTTATAAAAAAAATCTCAACTTTAGGTATTGTTCCAGTTTTACCGTTCATTCTCAATTTTACCCTAAAAATTTTTACAGTCACATAAACAGCTACAAGCTTTAACTTGAGTCATAAATCTGCCCCTTGTAATCAATCGTCCAAAACTCGGAAGCACGAGCTCTTCGAGCGCAAGTTCTCCAATTGCAAGAGGTGGAACATTCCCAATCATGAGAGATCGAAAATGAGCTCAAAATCACTAAGGGGAATTTTGATAGAGGGTTAATGGAGACAGATTTAGCATTCAAGTAAAAGTTGGTGATCTTTTATAATGAAAAAAAAAATTAGAGTAAAATTGAAATTGGAGCTAAAGTTCGAATTTTTTTTATGAGACAAAATAAAGTTTAGGGTAGAATTTGCATTGGATCTAAAGTTAAAGATTTTTCACAAGACCAAAAAAAAAAAGTTTAGGATAGAATTGGGACTAAACCTAAAGTTTGGGACTTTTTATGGGACAAACAAAAGTTTAAGGGAGAATTGGGACTGCGCCTAATGTTTGAAATTTTTTATGAGACAAAAGTTAAAATTGTGATAAAAGTTAAAGTTGAAGAATTTTTTGGATATTAAGCCTAAAAAAAGTCATGTCACAAAAAGTAGAAATTTCATGAATTAATATTTTAGTGTTACATGTAGATCGTTTAGATTGTATTTTGGTTTGCAGGCCTCATTTCCATGTCGTGAAAATAGAAAAATATAATCTCTTCCACATTAGTAGATTTAAATTGCGTCTTCATAGGAAACCACATAAAAATAACTCTAAGATTGGGTTTGCATTAAAGGCAAACTCTTTCCCGAGTACTAATAGCATCTAAATGGACACATTTGTAAGTAAATTAAGCGATTTGTAAGCTCCCAAAACCAAAAGGCCAAGCATTCGGTCCAAAAGGAACCAAATTTTCTTGCATTAGAATGAACTCATGTCCTCACCTTGCGTTCTAATCTTTTCGAGTGCTAATAGAATCTAAATGGACACAATTATAAGTACGTTAGATGATTTGGAACCTCCCAATACCACAATATCAAGCATTTGATTCAAAAGGAGCCAAACGTCTATGTATAGCATATCAAATCTGTATATTAAAACTTCCGTTGATACATTAGTCTATTTTAGTAAAAATTTGCATGGATGGAAATATATATGCATGTTAGGAAATGAAAATCAGTGTGGATAAGTTTCTTCAAAAGAGACAAAGTACCAATATAAAATCTCTACAACTTCACCTATCAAAACAAGAACTCAGAAGCATTTCTTCATTTCGCTTCTCCTAATATCTGCGCTACAACTTCAACTATCGACAAGAACTCAGGAGCAAAAACGATTTCTCGGATTCTTCTGCGAATCGGAGATGGAATTGTCACCGACCCCCTTGACGATTTTCATTCTTGGCCTCATCAGCATTCTAGGCATTTCCCCAGCTAACACTGCTCTTGCTGTAACTGATGCAAGTAGCCCGTTGTCCACTTATATAGTCCAGGTACGAAAGCGGACCGACAAGCATTCTTTTGCTTCAGAGGACCTCGACACTTTGTATCGGTCGTTTTTACCTACCACAGCAGCTAGCTCTAACCAAGAGCAAAGAATGGTACACTCATACCGACACGTGCTATCCGGGTTCGCGGCCAAATTGACCGCTGAGGAAGCTAAAGCCGTTCGGGATAAGGACGGTGTTTTGAACGTGCGTCCGGAGAAGACGCTCTCTCTGCGCACAACTCACACCCCCGACTTCTTGGGATTGCACCAAGGAGTCGGGCTCTGGAAGGAGTCGAACTTTGGTAAGGGTGTGATCATCGGAGTATTGGACTCGGGGATTTTCCCCAACCACCCTTCCTTCAGCGACAAGGGGGTGCCTCCGCCCCCGGCCAAATGGAAGGGCAGGTGCGACTTCAACGGCACGTCCTGCAACAACAAGGTCATCGGTGCGAGGTCATTCATCGGCTCGGTCTCCGTCATGCAGGCCAATCCGCCGTATGATGGTGTGGGCCATGGCACACACACATCCAGCACAGCTGCCGGTGCTCCTGTGAGGGATGCCAGCGACCTCGGTAATGCCAAAGGCACGGCCATAGGCATGGCGCCTCTTGCACATTTGGCAATGTACCAGGTTTGCGACGTTTACGGGTGCCGTGACGGCGACATATTGGCTGGGATCGATGCGGCCATCGAGGACGGTGTCGACGTGCTTTCCATCTCTATAGGAGGAAACTCCAAGCCGTTCTTCGACGACCTGATTGCCATGGGCACATTCGCCGCCACCCAAAAAGGCATCTTCGTCAGCTGCTCCGCAGGGAATTCGGGGCCAGCCTACAGCACAATGGAAAACGAGGCACCGTGGATTCTCACTGTTGGAGCAAGCAGCATTGACCGCAGCATAAAGGCCACGGCGCGGCTCGAGAACGGGCAAGAGTTCGATGGGGAGACCTTGTACCAACCGCACGCCTTCCGTCCGGCTCTACTTCCCCTTGTTTATCCGGGAGTAAGCGGAGATCAAACCATTGCCCAATGCCTTCCTGGATCACTAAAAAGCCGCTCGGACCTCCAAAGGAAAGTGGTTGTGTGCGACTTGGGCGACGGAAGTGACCCAGTCGCGAAAGGTCGAGAGGTCAAAGATGCAGGTGGTATTGCCATGATCCTCGTGAACGGCCGCACCGAGGGATACACCACATTGGCTGATGCGCATGTCCTACCCGCCGTCCTCCTACCATTTGTCGCCGGGAGAGAGATCAAGAACTACCTAAGCACGGCGTCAGCACCGACGGCCACGATCTTATTCAGAGGCACTCAGATCGGGCGATCGGTAGCCCCGGCTGTGTCATTCTTCTCTTCCCGCGGCCCCAGCATCCAAAGCCCAGGCATCCTCAAACCAGACATAATCGGCCCGGGCGTGAACATTCTCGCCGGTTGGCCATTTCGTTTACGCAACTCCACGGACAAGAAGCGCGCATTCAACATAATCTCCGGGACCTCCATGTCCTGCCCCCACCTCAGTGGTGTGGCGGCGCTGCTCAAGAGCACGCACCCGGATTGGTCTCCAGCGGCCATCAAGTCTGCCATCATGACCACTGCAGCCACCTCCGACATGGAGGGCCGACCCATAGTGGACCAGACACTTCATCCGGCGGACATTTTCGCCACCGGTGCAGGACACATCAACCCATCGAAGGCGGTCGACCCGGGTCTCATTTACGACATAGAACCACGAGATTACGTTCCTTACCTTTGTGGGCTCAACTATACCGACTCTGAAATCGAGCGCATAGCGCAAAAAAAGGTCACATGCTCGAGCATAACCAGCACACCCGATTACCAACTCAACTATCCATCGATTAGCATGAGGTTCGAGGGTTCGGTAACGAAGGTGAGTGTGACGAGAACGGTGAGGAACGTCGGACCCGCGAAGTCGCGTTACAAGTCGGTCATCGACCCAATCAAGGGCCTGGACTCAATCGGCGTGTACCCGAGTTTCCTGGAGTTCACAAAGGCGAACCAGACAGCGAGTTTCAGGATTGACTTCACAAGGAGAGTTGACTGGGACGCCACCGCGACGCCGTTTGCCCAAGGGGCGATCACGTGGGTGTCTGCTCAGCATTCGGTTCGAACCCCTGTCGCTGTTGTGTTTAAGTGATCGCAAGGAGTGTCTGTGATTTCTATGGTTCAAGAAATGAAGTCTACAAAGCGGGCCCTTTGAGGAGTGACGTGGCGTGCAATTATTTTGGCTTTTAAAAAAGGAATATAAATATATTCATAACGGATGATCTGGCCTAATCATTGAATTTCGAGGGCAATGACAAATTTTCACACTTGAATTTGCTTTGAGAACATTGTCGTTTTTCCTTCGTATTTATTGGCCAACGTAGTTTTAAATCTTTTAATTGTACCAATTTGATTCTAAACATTTTAAAAATTGTTCTATTTAATCTTTCTAGCCAATTATAATTGGAACTCACTAACATAGCGGTCTAGTCAGCACCGGCTATCTCACGTGTCACGTCCAACACTAACGTGGGCAAGTGTGACATTTTTTTCTTTCCCTTTTTCCCTCTATCGAACTCAGGCAAGAGTCGCCCTTGCCGGCCTTGGGCAAGGGGGTTCTCACTTGTCGCACTCCCTCGATTGGACAAGGGTTGTCTTCACACGAGGTCGCCCCTTGACTGATGCTGGTGACCACCGCTAGCCATCAATGAGACTTAGCGATGGCCGGGGAGGGAAAAAGGGAAAGCAAAAAAGGAAAATTTCAAAAAAATTATAAAACTTGTTCATGTTAGCATCAGCCATGACTCGTAGGAAAGCGACGCTAACTAGTCCACGACATCGGTGATTTCTGGTCAAAAATTGGTTGGAATGACTAAATTGACACGCCGAGACATATTTAAGTAAACATGGTGATGTCAACACAATTTGATGAGATTAATGCTGATTTGATGCTACTACAATGTAGTTAATGCCGTATCTCTTGTCTTGTAACTGCATTAAGAACAAATGTAATTATTTCGACATTCCTCAAACATCCACGGTAGCAAATAACATAGAGCTTGGCTCCAACTGCATTCTCTGCTCATCGATGAGTTGTCTTGAGATGTCGACATCTCTACCTTGCTCTTGTTCTGCCACTAATCGAGCAGCTGATGACATAGATCATCATGTTCTGCCGTTACTAGGTTGTTCTGATGAGTTGTTATAGCCAGCAATGTCTTGATCTAGTTGATTCCTTGTTCTCACCATCGTATTTCCTCAAATCAGCTACAATGGTCACACGAGTTGTGCAAAATATATATATATATATATATATATATATATATATATATATATTTCGTCGAAATTTCTTCTGCAATGAAGTACCTTTCATCGAAAGTCGTTTTTCGATTTTTAATTAAAGGAGGCGGGTTCTGCGGTAACTCCGGATAGAAAATATCACAGGTAATATGGAAATCAACAACTTCACTTCAAACAATAGTATACAAGCACAAATTGTGCTAGAATTTAATCGACATCTCTACCTTGCTCTTGTTACGCCACTAATCGAGCAGCTGATGACATAGATCATCATGTTTTGCCGTTACTAGGTTGCTCTGATGAGTTGTTATAGCCAGCAATGCCTTGATCTAGTTGATTCCTTGTTCTCACCATCGTATTTCCTCAAATCAGCTACACCGGTCACACCAGTTGTGCAATATATATATATATATATATATATATATATATATATATATATATTTCGTCGGAATTTCTTCTGCAATGAAGTACCTTTCATCGAAAGTCGTTTTTCGATTTTTAATTAAAGGAGGCGGGTTCTGCGGTAACTCCAGATAGAAAATATCACGGGTAATATGGAAATCAACGACTTCACTTCAAACAATAGTATACAAGCACAAATTGTGCTAGAATTTAATCGACGATAGCGCTTGAAATGTATGGCTACTTCAACGGAACTGAACGTAAACAAACCGGGCCAAAATTCAATTGACGACAAAATTTAAGAACATAAAGATGCTATGCTGAAACTTAGTAGATGATGCAGCACCCATAATAGAGATACACGTAAGAATTTAATAGACAATGTGAGTCTAAAATCTATAGCTAAAAAAAAAAGCATGAATTCAATTGAAGATGCGAATATGATAATTGAAAGATAGTAAATTTATCAATTTACACGTTGGGCCACCGAAAAGTGTGATGTGGCTATTTAAAGCCTATGATCGATAGTTATCAACAGAGGTTACAAAAGAAGGTTACAAACAGGGGTTACAAATGATTACTGAAAAAGAAATAACTTGCAAGTGGTTACGAGAAGTTATAGCAATTCTAAAATAGCAGCAAAGTAACCAATTAGCAATTATCCTCTTGCGGATTGCCTCACTGTGGATACCGATGACTTCGTCGATTAACTTCAAGGTTCTCGTCAATAACTTCATGTCGTGTGTTGTCAATGATTGCACTAGCGAGCTATCGATTCTCTTGAAGTTACTAATAATTATATTCATAAATGACCAAACTCTGTTCTCATTGGCTAAGTCTATTGTATATCAATAACAACCTAGAAATTGATCATTTTTCTTGTGCAAACATTAATCATCGCCATTGGCTCAAGAGAGGGTTTTATGTCCAAAGTCATGGATAAAACACAAAACAAGTGTTTGACACCTCGACTTCATCTCTCCAAAATTGGTTTACCTTCTTTTGTATGTCTTGCTTCAACCATTCTTTAACAATCCTCATCCTACTAGCTTTCACGTGAAGGGACCGTCGAACATAATCAACGACTTTTTAAACTACAGATCTCTATGCATTTTTTTTTTTTCCAAATTCAATATTACTTTTCCAAAATTTAGTTTTCACTTTTTCTTTCAAATTTTCTTTGGAAATAAAAACAAAATAATGAGGAAGTAATCTTTTAAAAACCCAAACAAGCCGTCAAAAACAAATTTACATGTCGTTCCACAAATGAAATAAACATATTCTCTATCCAAAACATACAAAACCTAAGGCTTCTTTCATGAAATCCAAGTTACATATCGCTCAATTTGTACACACCAATGCGAGTCGTCAGTAGTGCTAGTTATCGTATTTAGACTTGTCCAATGAGGTAGCGCACATCTAGAAAGAAGCTACAAAACTCCACCTATAAGCTAAACTAGGATAGGCAACGACCCTCGTTTAACCTATGTTAAAAAAATTTGCAGCCCCCACAAACCCTAGTTTTCTGTTTCCGCCAAAACCCTAATTGACGAAAGGAGGTGCAAAGATAAATTTATAACATGAGCCGTGGAAAATGAGGAGAAATTATAATAATGATCTAAAGCGATGTGGGCTTTTCTTTCGGGCTTGGGGTCTCCAAGACGAAGATTGTCCTTAGTATTTGTCATATCATACCATGGACCACTTCCGCACCATCATAAGAAATTCGTAATGACGTTAAGATTGTTGAGAATCTCAAGCAACCCTAAATAAATACTTCCTTTCTTATGTATCATATTATTCATGTGAAAATTAAATTACTAAGTAACATGCATAAAAAAATCCTGCAAATGGGAAGTGGTCCAATTAATCGAATATGCTCAAAATAATTCGTGGAACCTATGTTATAAGTAGATCGTTAGGTCTTGTCCTCTTGGGAAGAACAAAGATGGCTGGGCCAAAATATAAATCTCTTCTCGCTGCTATAATCGAATCTCAAGAAAGTGCTTTTTTGAACTTCTGTCATTATTCAGAATGAGTTAAATCTGATGACACAAAAAAATTTTATAGGGTTCTTATTTATATACAAGCCGTAGAAAATGTAGAGTACATAACATTGAGATTGACCATGTCTAATTTTCTTTTACTTGACACTTTGCATTCTCTAATTATTTTTGAACGATCCCATTGCATTTTTTGCTGTTGCAAAACTAAAATTCCAACCAAATTTACAATTCGGAGTCTGAAAACGCAAATCTCCACATTTTGTGGTAAGATTCAGCAATTATGAAAAGACTCTGTATAATTTCTTGTATCCAAGGTTAAATACTTCAAAAATATTTTGCGTGTTATTCGTTAAATAGATGTCATAACAAGAGAACCGTAAGTTATAAAGTGAAAAATAACAACCTGAAATATGCACGCGAATAAAATGCTAATATGCCTTTCTTCAAGTATATAGTATGTTTGACACAAAAATCTTGAGATCAATCCAACGCTCTGTTTGTTTCGCAAAAAAGAGTAATGTGAAAAATATTTTTCTAAAAATAATCGTATGTATCACTTGAAATAATTAGTCAATAAAAATTATTTGCATTAATTTCCATAATTCGTGTCTAAACATTTGCCTAAACGATGGATAAAAAATATTTTTTTAATCATTTTTTTTATTTGCGAAAGAAACGGAGCCGTCAATTCATCGAGCAAAGAATCTCCTGAGATCTCATCAATTTCATTGTCTACAAAACACATCTGAGAGAGAGAGAGAGAGAGAGAGAGAGAGAGAGAGAGAGAGAGAGAGAGAGAAACATATGGATCCTACTTCATCCACTATCCAATCTGATGAGATTGAATATCAAGTGTTGCAATCTTCTTCTTCGATGCCCTCACATGTAGATGATAAGCTCTTGGTGATATCATCACAACATATGGACCATACTTCATCCGCAGCCCCATCCGATGAAACTGAAGATCAGGTGTTGCAATCTGCTTCTCCACTCTCGATGATCTCATCTAGTCAATACGGCCTGGACCTCGCCGACCGACCGGATTATAGGCGATGGCATAAATCTGGCTTGTCCAGGTGTGACATTGAAAAGACTAGTCCGAAAGGCGAAATCAGCATTAGGCACAGAGAAACCGAAAGACAAAGAAGGCAAGGGATGGCTACGCATTTTCGGTCTTTGAGATCGCTACTCCCGCTCGAATATCTCAAGGTTTACATGTAAATCTTTATCCGAAAGACTTTTCATTAAGTTCCTTGTTGGGAAAAAAGAAAAAGAGTCAGTTTCGACTACTTGTAAGGGAAATTCTATGCATGAAATGCTGGATTTTCTAGGTTTCTTGTGCACACAGGTCAGGTTAATTAGTTCCATCTCATCTAAATTTAACCACGAATCTGAACAGAAAAAATATCAGCACAAATGCATAATTAGTTCCGCCTCATTTTAAGCTTTTTTCCATGGAGTTAATCGACGGTCGCAGTATTTATCTTATGGGGAAGAACGAATCTGTGGTGTGATGATATCGCAGGGGAAGAGATCAATGGCTGATCATGTTTATGAAACAATGAAGTATATAAAGGATATGCAAAGCAAGATCCAGGAACTGAGTGACAAGAGAGATGTACTCAACGAATTGAAGTCACCCAACTCACGTGGTACCGACACAAATGATTGGCCGACATGCCCTCCTTCTTCTTGGTCATCCCGTCCCAAGAACATTGTGATCGTCGAATCCTGCAAGAGAGGAGTGGAAGTAGCAATTAGTACAGAGCCAGAACAGGGGATGCCTTTAAGGAGAGTTCTTGAAGTTCTGATTGGTGATGAAGGGTTGGACGTGATTAACTGCACCTCCACTAAAGTAAACGGGAGGCGAATTCATCGCATTGAATCCGAGGTAACTCCGAGGACTTCCTGATTCATCTCGCGCAGATCAGCTGCTCCCGAATTATCAGCTGAAATATAATTGTCTTCTCCCTCTGGAAGTTCTCTTTCTTCAACTATTTGTGATGAACAAATGATTTATGTTGAAGCTCTCCATCTTGATCTTGAAAAATCAGCTCGCCTTGTTCCTTGTGCAGATTGTTGGCGGGCAAAGCGTCGGTCTGTCCGAGCTGCAACAGAAGTTAACGAACCTAGAGGCTTAGGGTAGAGGCCTCGATGTGGATTAAGTATTGCTTTATGAGATGTTAGCATTCCTTTTCTCTGTTAGCTAGTCATAACAAATGGGACTTAAGTTGTGCTCAAGATGTTAAAACTTGGGATAATTCTTATAGCTTGTGCTTTGTGTGTGTATATGTATATGTATATGTATATGTATATGTATATGTATATACACACATATGTATATGTATTGTTTCCTAATAGATAATACAATCCATCATTTTCTGCATTCAAAGTTTCGGGTCCATATGATTTTAACGGTCTATTCTACAAATGTGCTTGGCCCATCATAGGGCGGGACATTGAAGAAACTGTCATGGACTTCTTCTCGTCAAAAAGAATGTTGAAGTACATAAATTCCACATTGATTTTCCTTGTGACAAAGGTCCAAAGTCCATCCTACCTCAAGGAGTTCAGACTCATTTCTTGTTGTAATGCCCTATACAATATCACATCTAAGCTTCTTGCAGAGCGAATAAGTTGTGTGCTTCTGTCAATGGTCGATCTCAACCAAACTGCTTTAATCATTGAGTGATGGATATCGGAGAATACTTGACTATGCCAAGACCCATTATACAACTATCATAAGGGAGACAAAGGTAAACGTGTGGCAATAAAGATTGATCTCATGAAAGCTTATGACTTGGTAAAATGAGATGCGGTTCTTGGGGATCTCAAAGCTACAAATACACATCAGTACTTGGTTGATATGATATCAGAAGGCATCACTACACCAAGGTTTTCAATGAATTTCAATGGTGTAGAAGTCGGCTATTTAAATTGTACCAATGGACTACGACGAGGTCATCATCTTTCTCCATACCTCTTTGTCCTGGTTATGGAACTTCTTAGTAGAATTGTCAATGTGCAAGTTGCTCCTTCTACTTTCAAGCATCACTCGTTGCAAGAGGCGAACGGATTACTCACTTATGCTTTGCAAACGATTTGTCCTTATTTGTTCATGGAGATGTAGATTCCATCCTTTGCCTTGTAGATGCCCTTGATGAATTTGCAATTCGCTGTTCAACCGTGAGAAATGCCAAATCTTTTTCTCTGGGTTAAATGAGGATGAGTAACTCCTTACACTAGATCATATGCCTTTTTCCACAATTACCCTCCATAGCAGATACTTGAGTATTCCCCTTGTTATTAGAAAGTGTTATTGACAAGATCTTTAACAAAATTGAAAGTTGTGGCATGAAGCATATGAGTTGTACAAGGTGTCTGTAGTTAACCAAATCAGTCCTCATCTCCATCTGCACCTATTGGATGCAAATGTTATTACTTCCAAAGCAAACCATAGACAAGGTTGAGAAGAGGACCATCAATTTCTAGTGGGCACGTAATATAGTAAATTATGGATCGTATAAGGTGGCATGGCAAGTAGTTTGCTCACCTAAAAGGGAATGAGGATTAGGATTGCTCAATTTGAACTTATGAAACAAACTATTACTAGGTCTCATGCTATGGAACCTCATCAATCGCCCATCCTCTTCCCTTTGGAGTATGTGGGTTTGCAACACCAAATGCAGAGGCACTCCACCTTAGCAGTAGTATGGCTTGAAGTTAGCGATGTCTCCTTAAATTGTCACTTGTTTAACCTCAGTTATCCATAACTCGAGGTACTAGGTCTTATGCTATGGAACCTCATCAATCGCCCATCCTCTTCCCTTTGGAGTATGTGGGTTTGCAACACCAAATGCAGAGGCACTCCAACTATGCATATCAACATTGGGGGTGGTATGGCTTGGAGTTAGCAATATCTCCTTAAATTGTCACTTGTTTAACCTCGGTTATCCATAGCTTAGAGTACCGTTCCTAAGAAATTTATGATAAAATCAAATATGCGGGACCCATTGTGGAGTAGTATAACCTAATTTGGACCAGCGACATTAACAAACACAAACTCGTTGGTTGGATCGTTTTACCGTAATAGATTATTAACAAGAGAAATCTTTGGCCAATGGATGACTTGAGTTAATATCCAATGTAACTTTTGCAAGGCCGATATACAAGACAAAACACATTTAGGGCGAGCATGATAACACCTCAAAAGTAGAATTTCTATTTCAAATGTATTTTTGGGGCAGAAATCCGTTTGATTACGCAATTTCATTTTTTTTTTTTTTACTACTGGAGCAATTTTTCTGCTATAGAAGTAGTTTTCGAGCCAATTGAAAAAGTAAAAAAAAAATTACTTCTCTCCGGAAATATAAAAAAATCAACTTTTGCTCGGAAGTAAAATGAGAAAAATCAACTTCTAATCGGGAGTTAATTTTTAGAGCAGAAATGTTGCCATGCGCGCCCTTATTCTTCTAGTGTGAGTGGACGGGTAGCATACGACGTAATATGCTTGCACAACATGGGATTAAGTGTTCTTTAGGATGATAAAAGGAGGAATTTCAATGGATGATTAGGGTAATAAAGGGCAAAGACTTGGCTGGCAAGACTCCTTAAAGTATCCTTTCTTGCAAACATATATGGCATTTGGATAAAGCACAACCATAGGCAGTTTCAAAATAAGTCAACCGACATTCATATTATTTTGACTGACATGCGTAAAAAAGCAAGAGGTGAAGCTTCACTCTACTAAAATAATAGTCCTTCTCAGACAAATGTTATTTTGCTACTATGTGGAGACTTCCACCTTTATTTGTTCGAATTATTAGCTCTATTTACAATGTTAGGACACCCTTAAATTGATGTACTTTATCTACTTTATAATACTTATATTTTATACGCACACAAAAAATATGTTTGCAAAGTATCTCTCTTAAGACATAGCAGGTCATGATTTTCCAAATTTTATCACTTTTACTTTCGGATTTTTTTTTTGTTGGTGGAAATAGACAAAACAATTAAGAAGTAAACCTCCAAAACCCCAAACAAGCCGTCATAAAAACTTTCTACACGGCATTCCAAAAATGGCATAATACTGTACTCCATGCTTTATACTTATACCCAACTTATCTGAAAGTTGGCGCCACCAAATTCGAAGTACGTGGGATTATTGGGAATGTGTGCCTATTGTAATAGTCACAAAATATGCACAAAAAAAATCCAAAACCTAAGTCTTCTTTCCATAAAATCCAAGTTACATATCGTTCAATTTGTACACACCAATGCGGGTAGTCAGTGGTGTTAGATTTCGTAGTTAAACTGGTCCAATCACGTTGCGCACATCTAGAAAAATGCTATAGTACTCTAGACATATAAGCTATGACTAGGATAGGCAACAACCCTCCATTAGCCTTTTTTTTTTTTTAAATTTGCAGCCCCACAAACCTAGTTTTCTGTTTCGGCCAAAACCCTATTTGACGAAAGGAGGTGGACAACGAGGAATAATAATAACAATCTGTAGCGACGTGGTTTTTTCTTTTGGACTTGGTGTTAGGAAGGTAAGATTTCTGTCCTTAGTTTGTCATATCCTATCGGGGACCACCTCCTCAGCGTCAATAAAGAACTTGGCAATGACTTTAATGCACAGGTAGTCGAGAATCTCAAGCAAACCCCAAATAAATACTGCCTTTCTTGCATATTCACGTGAACTCAATTTCGAAGCAACACGCATAAACAATCCTGCAAATGGGAAGTGGTCCAATTGATCGAATACGCAGGTCTCGTCCTCTTGAGAAGGACAACGATGGCTGGGTCCAAAACATGATCTCTTTCTTGCTGCTATGATCGAGTCCCAAGAAAGTACTCTTTTGAACTTCTGTCATCATTCAGAATGAGTTTAAAATGATGACAAAAATTAAAAAAAAAAAAAAGTTATGGTACTGTTTGATATACAGACCGCAGAAAAAGTAGAGAACATAACATTGAGATTGACCATGTCTTAACTTTCTTTTACTCGACACTTTGCGTTCTTTAGTTATTCTTGAAATAGTCTCATTCCCGATTTCAAAACTAAAATTCCAACAAATTTTACAATTCCGAGTCTGAAAATGTAAAAGTCCACATTTTATGGTAAGTTTAAGCAATTATGAAAAGGCTATGTATCATTTGGCATATCAAAGGTTAAATACCTCAAAAGGTTGGAAGTATTAAGGTTAATACCACGAAAAATCTTAAATCAGTATACACGTGACAAGTTTATCCCAAATTAATTTTTTGACAACAAAAAATTCTAAACTGATGCACCTGTGATAAATTTATCCATCATAAGTCTCAAACTATTACACGTGTAACAAATTTACCCTCCGTTAGTTTCCGTTAAGTTTTACCCTCAAATTGATGAGCTAATATAAATTTGTCACATTTGTACTAATTTAAAAAATTTTGCGGAAAAAAATAATTTTGGGTAAATTTATAATATGTGTATTAGTTTAGAATTTCTCGTGATATTAACCCTAATTTTTGTTCCTCAAATAAGTAGAAAATAAAGACCTGAAGTTTGCACGCGAACATAATGCTAATATGCATTTCTACTAATGAGCACAACTGACTGAGAGAGAGAGAGAGAGAGAGAAGCATATGGATCCTACTTCATCCCCAATCCCATCTGCTCAGACTGAAGATCAAGTGTTGCAACCTGCTTCTTCGATGCCCTCGCATGAAGATGATAAGCTCTTGGTGATATCAGCACGAGATATGGATCATTCTTCATCCACAGTCCCATCCGATGAACCTCAAGATCAGGTGTTGCAATCTCCTTCTCCACTCTCGATGATCTCATCCAGTCAATACAGCCGCCCGGATCTCACCAACCGGCTGGATTACAGGCGACGGCGTAAATCCGGCTTGTCCAGGTGTGTCATTGAAAAGACTAGTCCAAAAGGCGAAAAGAAGATTAGGCACAGAGAAATTGAAAGACAAAGAAGGCAAGAAATGGCTGCTCATTTTCGGTCTTTGAGATCTCTACTCCCGCTCGAACATCTCAAGGTTCACATCCAAATCTTTCTCCGAAAGACGCTTTGTCAGCGAATCTGAACAGAAAAATACCGACACTCATCTTAAGTTTTTTTCCGTCAAATTAATCAGCGGTTGCAGTAATTTATCTCATGGGGAAGAATGAATCTGTGGTGTGATGATATTGCAGGGGAAGAGATCAGTGGCTGATCATGTTTATGAAGCGGTGAAGTACATAAAGGATATGCAAAGCAAGATCCAGGAACTAAGTGACAAGAGAGATGGACTCAAGAAACTGGAGCCACCCAACTCACGCCGTACCGACACAAATGATTGGCCGACATGTCCTCCTCCTCCTCCTCCTTGTTCTTCTTGTCCCAAGAACGTTGTGGTGGTCGAATCCTGCAAGAGAGGAGTGGAAGTGGCAATTAGTACAGAATCAGTACAAGGGATGCCTTTGAGGAGAGTACTTGAAGTTCTGATTGGAGATGAAGGGTTGAACGTGATTAACTGCACCTCCACCACAGTAAACGGGAGGCTAATTCATCGCATTGAATCCGAGGTAACTCCCAGGAACTTCCTGATTCATCTCACGCGTATCAGTTGTTCTCAAAGCATCAGCTGAAATATAATTTGTCTCTTCCCTCTGAAAATTTTCTTTGTCCAACTATTTGGGATGAGCAAACGACTTATGTGGAAGCTTATCTTGAAAAATCAGCTCGCCTTGCTCCTTGTGCAGCTTATTGGCGGGCAAAGCGTCGATCTGTCCGAGCTGCAACAGAAGTTAACGGGCTTAGGGCTCGACGGTAGAGCCTTCGATTTGGATTTAAGCACTGTTTTATGAGATGTCAGCATTCCTTTTCTCTTTAGCTAGTCGTGATTAATGGGATTTAAGTTGTGTTCAAGATGTTAAAACTTGGGATAATTATTGTAGCTTGTGATTTGTGTATATATGTATAGTTACCTAGATCATTTTCTGCATCCAAGAAGAGCTTGTTGTTTCAGGAATTGATTGCGTACATGTCTCCTTAATGTCGTGGGCACTTCCTCGTGTCCATCATCATGAAGATTATAAGCTTAGTGAGCTTTGTATTGAGACATGATTTCTTGTGGTATGAAGCACTCTCCTGTTTCACTAGTCTTGCAATTGAGCAAATTTCCTATCATAATACTTGCCGTTGCGTAGTTCATACTCAGCACAACATGAAGGCACGGGGGTTTTGGAAGGCAATGCCCTTGAAAAGCCAGAAGGCATTTACAGTTTGAATCCATATTTTATTGGTAGTTTGACCTTGAGTTCATGAATAGAAAATATTGTACATACAATCTATTTTTCTTGTAATTGAGAGTTGTAAGAAAGTGGTGAGAAGTGCTAATTATAGTGGAATCATCTCCTGAATGTAGTTCTCGTTTATGGGTGAAACGGGGTAAATCTTGTGTTTCGATTTTTCTTTGTCGCATTTACTCTCTATTTCGTCGTGTTTATGCGTAATCCTAACAAACACTCTCCCAATAATGGCTCTCCCTCATGCGAAAGCCCCAATTATCTCGAGAGTTAAGTCTACGGTGGTCTCCTCTGTACATGTAGAACCTATAGTAAGAACAACGTGATATTTCAATACCCCTTCTCACGGGAAAATCAAAAATGCATGGTGAATCGGAAGAATAAGATGATGAAGATTCTCACATAAGTAAAAGAACCATATTAAATTTTGCTGTCTGGAAAACCGCGAAAGTAAGAGTGGTGAACCAAGTGTAGGTTCTATAAATAGTCAGCTGTGCCAATGTGGACTTTCCACTTTCCAGGTATAGATTTGATGAACAATGGGGAGTTCTTTAATTGAAGACCCCGCTAAGGCAATTAACTATGATATTTTGATATTATTCTGCCAACAATCATGGACAAATTCGCAGTGAAATTGATGAAATGGCTTGGTCAAAACTCGTCATTAATCGAAACTTTGATTTTATTTTTATTTTTTAAAAGGAAGGTTTGTGTGAGCTAAGGGACGGGACTTTAAAGTCACAAAGCTCATTTGCAATGTTGAACCAAAAAGGGGCCTAATATATCCATCCAAAAATTTACAGGCAAACATGTACTACCTTTAAAATTTGGAGGAGCATTGAGTAACATCCCCAAAAAGCTATTACTTCGATAGCACAATTTTTAATGACGTACGAGAGACGAGGGCAAATGAGCATTATTCACATGTCTAAGCGAAAATTATTCAAAAAGTCATAAATATATTGTAATTGTGCCAAATCGGCCCTAATTTTTTTTTTTATCAATTGAGTCCTAAACCTTTTACATTTGTGTCAATTCAATCCTTCTGGCCAATTTGGACTGGAAAATGATGACATTGACGTCGATCGTCCATCTGCTGTCCTACGTGGCACTACCAGCCCTAACATGGGATTCTTTTTAATTTTATAACTTTTTATATTTTCTGTCTTTCTTTTTCCTTTTCTATTTTTTTTTTTTGGTCAATGGTAAGCAGGAGGCTACCGGCGACCTTTGTCGACCATTGGGCGAAGGTATGGACAACTGGGGCGAGGGTTACGGCCCTCAATCACAGCTGGGTCCCTTGCCCAATGGCCAGCAAACTCCTGCTAGTCATTAACAAGAAAAAAAATTAAAAAGAGAAAAAAAAAAAGGATAGAAAAATTAAAAATTAATTAAAAAATTTCACACCAGCGATGGAAGTGCCATGTGAGATGGCCGGTAGACGATCAACGTCATCAATTTCTGGCCAATTTTGTGGAATGATTGAATTTGCACAAGTACAATAAAATACATGACTTTTTTTGGTAACTCTTCCTTATAGGCCTCTCTCTTCAAGAGCTTTAAAAGTAATTCATTATAGGCTTAGACCTTAATATTTCTGTCCCAAGTCTCTATAGAATGATAGACTCTAATAATAAGCTCATCGCAGATAGAACCTGCCCGCACGTCCACAGGGACATTACACAAAACTACGTTCAAAAGGAGGTAACCACGTTGCTTCGTATCTACCTACTTAATAATTCCACAGTCATCCTAAACCATCCGTACAGCTGCTTGGCCACATATGATGAATTTGGACCGTCCAAAATTAATTCCAATGTTAAATTATCATCATTTGACTTCCAAGCGACATTGAAATCGCTTCCCAATCTTCGTGATAGTCACGAAGGGCACCATACACGATGAATGTACATATATATAGAAGTGGAAATGTTTCGTATGTGAGGCGTGAGGTTACGAATTGAAGCTGGAAAGAAGCAAAGGCCCTTAATTTGAGCATTTTAACGGCGGTGGCGGTGGCAATGGCTTCTGATTTGCTTTGTTCGTGGAGGTTCGGCCTCCTCTGCCTGCTGGCGGTCATCGGGAGATTAGCTGCTACAACGGGATCTTATGGCAGCTCGCCGGCAAGGTTTAAGCCGAGCGCTTGGTCCCTTGCCCATGCCACCTTTTATGGGGATGAGACCGCCTCCGAGACAATGGGTATACACCTTTAGTGTTTGTTCTATCTTTATCGTTTAAAGAATGATTGTTTTTTCACTTTAAATGGATAATGAGACAAATATTGTCTGAATTTTGATTCAATGTGCAATGTGGTCCTTGAACTTTAATTTGTTTAATGTAGTCCTTGAAACTTTTGGTTTCTATTCAATTTAGTCCCCAAATTAGATGAAAATGTTAAATGTTGTTCTTTCATCAATTCAAGTTCAGAAAAACATTCAACATTTTCATACAGTCAACAATGGACTAAAAATTGAATATGTATCAAAAAGTTAAGGAATCACATTGAACAAAATAAAAGTTCGGGGACAACATTGCAAATTGGGCTAAAGTTCATGGACTATAATGAAAAATTTAAAGTTCATGAACCACATTACGCATTGGACTAAAGTTCAAGGATCATTTATGTCATTTACCCTCCTTTGTATTTACATCCACGCTTGACTAAGCTCTTCAATTTTGGATTCGGGTGGTCATATGTAGGGGGAGCTTGTGGATACGGAAACCTCTTTCAAACTGGCTATGGCACGGACACGGCCGCTTTGAGCTCAACACTGTTTAACGATGGCCATGCATGTGGACAATGTTATCGGATCAAGTGCGTCCAGTCGCCATGGTGCTTCAAGGGAGTTTCATTCACGACGGTGACGGCAACCAACCTTTGCCCGCCGAACTGGTCCGAGGACTCCAACGCCGGCGGGTGGTGCAACCCCCCTCAAGCCCACTTCGACATGGCCAAGCCCGCCTTCATGAAGATTGCTCGGTGGAAAGCGGGCATCGTCCCGGTCATGCATAGGAGGTATGCACCTTTTGCGTACCTTGTTAACGGTATACACATCGATTTTTATAGTAAGCTCGATTTCTACTAGCGATGAAAATTGATTATCCAAAGATCAGTTCCCCTGATTTCGACTTTTGATCATGCTCGAACTATTTAAATACATATTCCGTCAAATCGAAGTCAAGCTCGAGGTCTTCAATACTCTACTTTATATAGATTTGTGAGTTTAATTCAATCTCTATTGTTTTGTTAAACCTATATAATAGTTATTAACTAACTTTAGAAAATCTGTTCCTATACATGAACTCCCAAACTCATCCGCTTCTCTAAAATCATACCGTGCTTTGATCAAATCAAACAGAGTCCCGTGCGAGAGGGCCGGCGGGATCCGGTTCCAGTTCCAAGGCAACGGGTACTGGCTCCTGGTGTACGTGATGAACGTGGGAGGAGGCGGCGACGTCGCCAGCATGTGGGTCAAGGGGAGCCGGACCGGGTGGATGAGCATGAGCCACAACTGGGGCGCCTCGTACCAGGCCTTCGCCACGCTCGGCGGCCAATCTCTCTCTTTCAAGCTCACCTCCTACACCACCAAGGAGACCATCGTCGCCTACAACGTCGCCCCTCCGAACTGGAGCGTCGGCATGACTTACAAGGCCAACGTTAACTTCCATTAATGCCTGCGCAATGGCTTTACATGTGCTTTCGCTTTCCTTTGAACGCTCACGGGTTCCCGCCCTCCTTTTTTTTGTCTCCTCACTTTTTACGTAATGAGAATTTATCCTTTTTATTTGAAAAGAAAAAAGTACCATTAAGATTAAGGATCAATATCACGACAAGCCCCAAGCTAGTACGTATGTGATAAATTTATCACAAATTAATTTTTGTTATTATAAAAAATCTCAATTAGTATACATATAACAAATTTAGGCTCCGTTAGTTTTCAATAAGTTTTACTGTGAAATTGCTAAAGTGGATGAGATGTAACATTTAACGGGGTATACTAGTTTAAGATTTTAACCCTTCGTTTGTCACACGTGTACCAATTTGGAGTTTTTCGTGGTAATAACCCAATTTAATGAAATTAACGGACAATAAAGTTGTCACATGTGTATCAATTTGGAATTTTTGGTTATCAACAAATTAGTTTGGGATAAATTTGTCACATGTGTACCAGTTTGGGATTTTTCGTAGTCTAAAACTTAGTTGGGATAAATTTATCAATTTGAAATTTTTCGTAATATGAACCAATGATTAATGACCCGGACTAAGACTACAAGCATAAAGAAGCTTGAGATGACTGAAATTGAAAGGAAAAATCTACACAACCTCACATTAAGAAAGGACAATATTTCTAAGCTTTAAGGAAAATTCCAAATAAGAGCTTGAAATGTCCTTATTTTTCTCAAATAAGGGCATGACATACCTTCATCTTTTCAAAGAAAGACATGGCTAAATGACATTTTCATCATTTACTTTTTTTAATTTTTGAATTTTTTTTCCTTTCCTTTTTTTTTTTTTTTTTTCTTTTCTGTCCCCCCCCCCGGCCATCGCCGGCCTCGGGCAAGGGATAGCCCTCACCTGACTCCAGCGAGGGTCACTCGGCCTCACCCGGACTGGACGGCATGGGTGGCCCTCGCCTGAGTCCGGCGACCTCCGCCGGTGGCTCGAGGAGGGAAGAGGGGAAAAATGAAAAAGAAAAAAAATTTAAAAAAAGTAAATGACTAGTATTCCCTTAGTCATACTTTTCTTTGAAATAATGAGGATACTTCGGAGTCTTATTTATAATAAAATTCATTTCAGACCTTTACTTAAGAAAATAAAGTCCTTCTAGATTCTTAATTGAAAATTTTCCTAAGCTTGACTCCAGGGGAACTACTTTCTGCTGATGAGGATGGTTTCATCTCATTTCAATGCCCTATCAGGACAACCTAGAAAGCTCCAAATTCACGTGGCCCAATTCCAAACCAAGAGTCCAACCAGATCAAGCAAGCAAAAGAAAGCACAAAGTCCAAATCTATCTTTTCAAACCCCACACCCAAAATTTCCCAATCCCTCTCTATAGTTGGTCGCTTCACGTCACACCGGAATGGCACTGGACAGTGACCCAAGCCTTGGTTGGGAGAAATTCATTCAATAAATTCGGCTTTATATATACACAATTTCCATGCAATTCATTTACATCACACGCCATCGAACAAGTGAAAACTATAGCGACCAATAGGCAGATACAATGTTGTCGCTTTGGGCCTAACTTTGCTGGCCCACGCCCTCCTGGGCCCCACACCCGCCCCCGCTCCGCCGGGGAAGCTCCTCCGACCACTGGATCGAGCTCATCGGAGGGAAGCAACACTCGCACTCCATGCGGCACGCCTCCGGCAGCTCCCACTCGGTCGACTGCGTCTCCATCTCCTCCTCCTCCTCCCCCTTGCGAGACCCGGCGGAGGAAGGGGCGGCAGCGTCCCTGAGCGGGCCCCAGCACTCCACCTTGTTGAACTCGGGAAGGTTGGAGTGGAAATACACCCAAACCAGAGCCTCCTGCAGCTCTGGGTGCTGGCTCAGAAGGCTCCCATCCCCATGCACGAATGCCCCCAGCACCTGCGTTTTCGTTTAAAATATAGTCTATTCCTTCAATTCAATTGTTTTCAAAAGAAGATTAGATCAGATTAATCAAACCAAAACTAATTCTCTTGATCTTTAATATGCAAGAAATGGTCGATTCTGAACACGGTGTGTAGAGATCAAGTTGATTAATTAGTGGATGATTAGTTAGGAGTTACCACAGGGAGCTCTTTGCAGAAGATGAAGTATCTGAGCTTCGCAAACAGGTCCAGGAGGAAGTGGCCTCCACTGATGTGGCAGTGGACATGCAGAGACATCTTCCCCTTCACTTTCTTCCACTCTGCCACAACTTCATCTCTCTGTAATCTGTTGTACCATCCTTGCAGCTACAAAAACCGAAACCAGTTCGCGAGATCCTCAGTTAACACATGAAATGGAAATAAATTTAGAATTAGCAATTTGCGATATATAAATATAATCCCGTTCTTTCTTGTTTATGGAGAAAAAAAAAAACGTAATCCGGCTCCTTTTGCCGACAAGTACGTGATGCTTCCGTGCTCTGTTTCCCCTGTTTTGCTTTCATTAGATTCTCCCAGCTTCTCACACAGCTATGCTATTCAGTTCACGACCCAAGAATAAAAAGCATGACGAAACTCTTATGACGAAGAACGAACATAGTTTTAAGTTTTAACAGAATCTCATGCCGCATCAGATTCCGGATGAATCAAGATTCGGGGGGGGTTGGCTGGTTACCTGAGAGTTGTCGATGGTCTGGGATATAGCCAGAGTGAGCTTCGAAGTGACATCACTGTGAGTGAGCGTGTAAGTCCTCGGAAGCTTCCCCGGATGCTTCTTTTCATCCACGCCCAAGAAGAGAACCTTCAATTTGGACGCTTCGAAAATCGCCGGCCCAAACAACCTCGCAACCTGATCCAGTCCCAATTCAGATTAGTAAATATACACTCCCCAGAACAGGGCGTATAGAGTGTAGAACTCAGAAGCATAAGATGAATAAAGAAAGGACAACTCACGGGGACAATGGAGAGATTCCTCTTCTTGGTACATCGCCTGTGTGAGTGAAACAGAGACCTCTGTCTCTGATAAAGAGAAGAAGATTCCAACTTCGAAGGGACGAGAGGAGCAGCAGTCAGAGAACCCATCTCTCTCTCTCTCTCTCTCTCTCTCTCTCTCCCCCTGCAAAAGGCAAGAGACGGGCTTCAGCTTCCAACCCCAACCCCACCACTGATCCTCAGCCAAAAAAGAAAAGACCCAGACACGCTATTATATTCTAGAAAAGAACAGAGAAGACTACTACTGGAAGCAAAGCAAAAGAACTGAATATTTTCTCGGGCTCTCTCTTTTTCCTCTTTCGTTTTCTCTTTTGCTTTTCACATGAGGGGACGCAACGCTTTTGCTTGTGGACTTCAACGTTCGAAAGAGAGAATCGAAGCAACGCCCCGTTTGGCTTGGAGAGGAAGCGTAAGATGCGTGATGGGAATGGAAGTGGTGGGGCTGTCTGTACTCGAACCTCTGTTTCGGCGTTGATGAGGGAGGGGGATTGGTTGCTTCCAGGGTTAGGCTACTGCTTATGGAAAACGATTGCGCGCTAACCACGTGGGTGCCGACGAATACAGAATGCTTTCTTCTTTTGGGCCAACAGCAAAGCCGCGTCGGCTACCAAATCCTGCGAGCTTTGCATCTTACTTTGTGCAAATGGGCATTGCCGAGCTTTAGGTGAATGTGTTTCGGCCGTAGGTTCGCCGACCATCCCATCTTAGCCGTTCATTCTGTACCCTTTCACCCACCCAGAAGAGGCCCACGTGGGACCCATTTCATCCTACAGCTGAGATCTATTGAGTAGAGGTTTGAGCATGATTATGTAATATGCATGACAGGTTTTAAGTTTTAAATATTGAAAAATTGGTGCCGAGACAAGTAGGTTCTAGGCGGAATTTGAAACCTGAAACCAAGAAAAGTATTTGTTTTCTTATTCTATTTTTGCAAGATTTCATGATGTTTGATTATGAGTTTGTAATCTAAAATCAATAGTCCGAACTTCCATTTTCGACGATATCTATGATAGAGACTTTTACTTTGTTAATATTTCATATTATGTATATATATATATGAATATGAGATGTGATCAGCAGATTGTAAGAACAAATGATGAACATTAGATGTGATAATTCATTGCAATCGTTCTATTAAAAATACTAGTAGAACATAGGTAGACACTAGAATCTGTAACGAGGTAGATTTTAGGATCTAGGATATGCAAGATAGGTTCCAAGTGAAACATGGACCGACCTTGAAATCGCTCACTCCTAATATTGAGTTCATGTGCTTTAGGACCACGAATAAACATTGCTCAACATTGACAGTGTCTTGTGTTGAGCAACTGAGCAAAATAAGGGGAAAATAAAAGTTAAGGTCCATGCTAGGACAGCTTGAAAGATCCGAACATGGAATTGAGCTAAATATGAAGGAATTTACACTTCAACTTGAAGTAATTGGAAAGAATTAACATTCGATGATGATAGAAGCGAACATACGTGTTTGTGCATGACACACGCGGATCGTGTTCCTCAAGTGCTAAATTATCAGCAAAAAGATCGGGTCCAATTAATTTCCGGTTGACATGAGAGAAGATACAATTATGGAAATCAATCGAGATTCAAAAGCAAGGTGTGTCGTGGATCTATCAATAATTAAGCAAGATTATCACAAATTACGATGTACAATCTTACTCCTAACTATAACGAAAGCCCTAACACGAATTTAAGAGATTTTTTTTTTCCCAAAGGAAGCATGCTTTTCCAATCTTCTCTAATCTGCCTGGATATGTACTGTTTCAATCAATAATCTGTACCAAATATTGATGCCTGTGTCACCCTAGGAGCCACAGTCATGTGACATTTATGTGCAATCTGTTTGTCAACCAATTCCAAACACGTCAGCCAGTAACCCAAATATATACATGTGTGTGTGTGTGTTTTGCACTAATTATTCAAATGTAATCTTAATTAAACTTGCGTAATAACTCTTTGTGGGCTACCTTAGCGACTCTTGATGGTCCAAAACAATAGGTACACCTAACTTGATCAATGAGTCACTTACGAATTCGGGCCCCTTTTCCAACTTTGGCCATATTTTTCCATATGTTCTCTCATGTACTTCCAAATAAATAGCGGAAAATTTGGCCTTCGGTTGGTGGTAGAACGTGGACTTTATTTATTTTTATTTTTTCGGCCCCATAGGTTGATGACATCGTCCGGAATAAAATGACTGAATTATTTTCTTTGTTGGACTCCACGCTGGAGATGAATGTTGAAGATTCACGAACGTCTCTTACTCCAAGCCGCCAGGAGATGCCGGTTCAAGTCACCATCAATAGCTTCGCTTAAAAAAGTTTATTCACACCCCATTTTCTTCTCTTTCCTGACGATGTTGCCAATTCCCAGAATATCTACGAAGTAACAATGTAGGAAAGTCTAACGATACTTATGTCACACAAATTTCAAGAGATGGCGTGAATTGAAGTGTTGAATCCCGGCATAAATTGAGTACGACGGGGATGAAAACGAGCCTAATGCAATGCAACTTGACGGTATTGACTAGAATTCTCGATTTCCGTGTAATAGCCATCGTGCGGAGCTCTGTCATACAGAACGAACGTTGGGAGAATCCGGCGACTATTTAAAACACTTCAGGGTACAAAGTATGATCATCGTGCAGTTTGAGAGAATAAGATATCCGAGCATATCAAAAGCGCAAAGCCGAACCCTAGTTTAAGTGCCAACAGAAGGTTACCATCAATATGAACGAGAGCATGCATGAATCTTGGAAGAATCCTCAGGGCACACAAAGTAAGCCAAGAATCTCATTTTTCCAGCTTTTTCTGGCGCTGTTTCTGAGAAAAAGTCTGGCGGAGGCTGGTGGGTCTGGACACGGCACTGCGTTTGTGGTTAAGCACACGATTAGAAGAAAGTGACAGCATTAAGTCCCGAGTACAGTCCCAAGTTTTTTTGCCTGAATCTCTTGGGTTGAACAGCTTCTTAGCAGGGAAAGTGTCAAAAAAATCTTAAACTTATTGCATTAGTACCAATTTAATCATAAATTTATTTTTTGTGTCAATTCAGTCCTAAACCTTTTGCAATGGTGCCAATTCAGTCCTAAAACTTTCATTAATGTCAATTCAGTTTTAAACCTTTTGCATTTGTGTCAATTCAATCATAAATCTTTTGTATTTATACCAATTTAGTTAATTAGGCTAATTTTGGTCGAAAATTACTAACGTGGACGTTGATTGTCCTATGTGGCACAGTTAGCATTGACTTGGACATTTTTAAATATTATTTTAATATTTTAAATAATTTTTAAAGCATTTTTTGGTTTTTTTTAATATTCTTAAAAATTATTTAAAATATTTAAAAATCTATTAAAAAATGTCCACGTTAGCGTTGGCTATACCACGTAGGACAATTGACGTCCACTTTTAGTGATTTCATATCAAAATTGGCCGAATTGACTCAATTGGCATATATAAAAAAAATTTAAGACTAAATTGGCACTAATGCAAAAGATTTAGGACTAAATTGGCATCAATGCAAAAGGTTTAGGATTGAATTGATATCAAAAATAAATTTAGGATTAAATTGACACTAATGTAATAGGTTTATGATTTTTTTTTGCATTTTTCCCCTTTTTTTGCCTTTCCTGATTTGACCCTTTGCGAGAGCTTGGGAAGACGAACAAAGCATAGGACAGATAGTTACTACAGGGACTCCGAGTTGAGCTTTCTTGGCAGGACAATTCCAGGAAAGAGGAACTTCGATTTATCACCCACTGGTCTTCCAATCTTTCCTTCTTTTCCTAGTCTTTGCTGATCAAAAATACCTCGCAGATGTACATTGGTCATATCGATCGGACCGTATTTCTATCCTTTTCATGCAGATAATTTTCGAATAATAAAAGGCAACACAATCAAATCTTTGAAAAGGTACAGGTCGGGAAAAATTATTAAAGAAGTCTTAACGTATTGCACTTATATCAATTCAGTTTTTGACTTTTTTTTTTTTGCAACTAAGTCCTAAGCCTTTTGCATATGGCCAATTGAATCTTAAACATTTTAAATTTGTGTCAATTCAGTCCATCTTGCTAACTTTGACTAGCCAACTATGCCGTGGACGTCGATCGACTCTAACGTAGCAATTTTTAAGAAGATTTTCTGATTTTTTTAAATTTTCTCTTTTCTATTTTCGTTCTCGTCCTTTCTTTGGCCGGTCGCTAATCTAGGGACTAGCCAAAGGCCAAGGGAAGCGAGCCTCGCCCTCGCTGTTGTTGGCCAAGCTAGACATTGCTCACCCCTCAATCAGAGGAAAAAGAAGAAAATAATTCAAAAAAATATTAAAATATTATTAAAAATTATTCACGTGAGCGTCAACCAATCAAAATTGGACTGATGGACTGAATTAGCACAAGTACAAAAGGTTTGAGACTCAATTGGCCTAACAAAAAAGGTTTATGAATAAAAAATATTTTTAAAAAAATTAAAAATATAAATATGAGAAAAATTTTACTAGATTTTTATTTCATAAAAGTATTTTAGTAATATCATTTTTCATTTTATTTGCAAATTTTTTTATTGTTTAAAATAATCATTTGCTTTTGTTAATTTGATGTGAAGTTTTTATATATGTAACATATACATGCTTAATTGTATAGATTTTCCTAGAACATTAGTATGTTTTGGTAATATGGATCAAAACGGATCGGATATGGATCAATTGCAAGTCAAGTTGGATAAGGGTCATTAAATATTGAGACCCTTAATGACCCATTTAATCTGACCCTATCCACCCATTTGATACCTCTAAGTACAAGACATAGACAGTTTGAGTGTGATCCCCCAAGTCATCGTACAATATAAGAAAGCCTTTACAACACATCTATAATTTGTTGAAGTTTGTTTGGAAAACAAAAAGAATAAAAAGTTGCCTTTCTAATCCCATATAGGATAGAAAGAAGAGTGCAAGTTTCTTTATTAGTTAGAAGGCTATTATGATCTTTCAAAATAAAGAAATGGGCAAGTGGGTTAGACCCCACTATAACCGCATGCGGGTGCACGTGTGATTGTGCGATTTTGATAATTAACCGTTGAACTCTATCGAAACAGTGCGACTGTTCACATAGGAGTTAAAGTTAATTTTTCTTTTATTATTATAATTTAATTTCCAATTTTATACAACGAAGAGTTACAATTTTTCAGACGCGACAATTTTTGAACAATGAAAAGTTGTGTCCGTCCGAATTAGCAATTTTGAACACGAATAGGTGTCTCTGAATTGTGATTTTTCAAACATGAACAATTGTGTCCGAATGGCAATTTTCACACACAAACAACCATGTCCAAATTGCAACTTTTTGGACATGAATACAAGCGTTCGCATGGGAAGTTCAGACACTAAGAGATGTGTTGTGTTAGTATCATATAATGGATAATTTTGTTCATTTTCAAAAAGTTACTTTCATTTTTTTCGTTTTTCTTTAAAAAAGAAACAATCATCTTTCATTGTTTCGCAAAGAGTTTTAGGAAATTTACTAAAATTGCTATCCAATATTCTCACCGTGACTTTATTGTATCCTGAAAAAAATTTACCAAAAACCTATAGTAACTTCGTGAGGTAAATTAATCCTAAAAGAAAGTGATTACACGCCTCAAAGTTCGACTACATTGTTGCTCCATTTTTCTCATATTTTCCAACATAATCCTCATATGAATACATACACGCGCAAACACTAGGTACGTTCTTTATTTTTTAGTAGCAAATACATGCTCCAAAGTACAAGGAGGCGAAGGATTAAAGCCTCCATCTTCTAACATTTGGGTAACAAAACCCCTTCAGACAGATGTCATGAACTCAATCACGAAAAAATTAGAGAGAGAGAGAGAGAATTGCAAGTAATGGGAGCTTCTTAACAAAACCACTTCAGACAGCTAGTGTATGCTCAAACAATCTTCATGTGGATCGATGTATAATCGTTGTCTTCGAGGGCATCCTATGGATAATTCGGTTTCCACGTCCAGTCCCCGTCCTCGAGGAACTTCTTGAGGCTCGGTCACAGATTTCAGCGGCTCTAGCTCATCGTTCTGAAACTTAAAACGTCCATGGTAAGATCATAGTTCATAACTTGAAAGTTTCAGGCAGTATCCGCTGGCTAGAAGAGATTGAGGGATATCACCTTAGCCCGTAACTTTCTGTTCTCGTCCAACAACTTTTTCTCCTGCAATGGATCGCAGAAAGATTTATCACATATGTACTAGAAATCAAAAGTCGATGAATCTAGTGAAACCAGCAGAAGCACATGCGATCACAAATGCATGCACATGGATTCACAGTTTAATTACCTTGTGCTTCAGCTGCTCAGTTTGCCCCTTCAAGATTTGATTCTGCATGAGCTTGCGATGGACGAGTGATTAGTAGAACATCATGTTAATTTGTAGATACTCCATTATCTTTTTTGGGGGGAAATTGTAGAATCAATACATGAGCGACACAACTAGAGGTGCACCTTGCATGTACCTTTCTTGCCCTAATTCTGCTTAAGCTTCTCTCTAACTGATTCTGCGTTGATTGTAGCTCCTCGATGGAACACGTATCTAAGACTTCTCCTAAGAGCCGTCTACACAACCATTCGTGCATAATGAAATCAACACGATATCAGACTGACTAATAAAAGATTTAACGATTTGCCAAAAACATTACGAAGGAGATCAGTCTTGGACCTTTTCGAAATGTCAAGAAGTTCAATCTTCTTTACCATCATGTCTAGAGAGTTTCCCTTCAGATTCTGCATCCAAAAAACAGACACACTTAGCTCCGTTCAACTTGAATGATGTCTCGAGTTTGTTCTCTCTTTGTTGTTCACATCCTTGAGTGAGAGAAATGAATGCTGTGACGGTCATTGATTGCCAGACAACTATACAAAAACATCATAAGCAAATAGCACAATTACTATTGCATCCTCTCATAACAGTGAACAGATTATGCCTCATATCTATTGATATTTTTAGAATTGTTTTTCAACAAGCTAGAGCCAGATATTTGTTATCTAGAAATTTCTCATCCAAAATTAATTGCAAGTTTAAGAAGAGAAGTCTGCATTGGGATATGACATGTGTAATCCACTTCATTGACGCAAATGACTAGTCGAACTTGTGAGAGTGGACACAATGTTTTTGCCTGTCTTAAGCAATCTTCCTTTTCGCTGCTAAAACTTCCATGCAAAGTAGGGACCTCGACATTCTGAGAAAAATAGGTAATCGTCGTAGTCAGGGCAATAATCAATTAGAATATAATTAATCCCGACAAGGGTACTGGTTTAGTTCCCCTAGCTAGCTGTGAACTCTTTTATGAAACTTCAAGACATGATGATCAAAGATGGTTAATATTGATGATGACGAGGGATTGATGCTAAGAACATGATCAGTATCAAAAGGCAAACCTGTAAATCATTTTCGGTAGTTTCTGCACTGGATCCCGGATCCTTTGCTTTCCTCTGATACCGTTCTATTATGTTGCTCATGCTGAAAATCACCATTGCCATATCAGCATTTATATGACTTGCGTGTCCTAGAGGAAATGACCAGAGCTATAGCAGCCAAATGCTTACTGAAACATATCGAGACAACGATTAACGATACACACGAATACTCTGGTAAACATTTACCCTTTGACCTGCTATCAAAGTTCCAAGAAGAAAAGGAAACTTGAAACCGAAAAAAGCATTTGTGCATGGACGTGTTGCTTCATACATCTTGCTTTGATACTCAGAAGAAGTTCTTCGATCCAACAAGCTCAGTGGCGAGTCGACTAGAGAGAAATGATTGATGATCTAATCAAACACAACTGAAGGACCAACTTTTGCACGTTGGCGATTCATAAATTTTAGCACAACCTAACCAAGGAAAGAAGGGGAACTCAATAACTACAGCAAAAAATTAGTCTGATGAAACGGAACTGACTTCTTACTCTACCGTCATGCTAAAAGTAAAGTGCGCAATTGTTTACTTTAAAAGTTTTAAGTGATTAGAAAGCGGCAATTTATAGTTTAGATATAACTCGAGAACACCTTTTTCTACCAATTCAGCCATCCTTATTATCGGCACAGGCAGGTTGACTGGAGAACTGGGATTTCTCTTCTCTATGCCTTCATTCCTACCTAATCACTCAGTAGTAATTTGACTTTTGAATAAAGGGTGCAAGTTGTGACTAGTACATAAAGACAAATTCTATGTAATCTCGGCTCCTGTTAAAATGATGGAAACCATCTTTTACAATGATGAGGCCACAAAGATCCATTTCTTTCGGCTCATATGGTAATTGATGCATTGGCATGAAGATGGAAACATAGGAGGGTTTTGTAATAGAAGAATTCAAATCTGAGGAACTTTTTTCTTATCCATTCTTAAATGAATGTCTTCAGCTAGTTTGGTCACCCAAGACACGAGCCTCTAGAACATCATATTCAGCTTTTGATCAATAGATAGGATTCCTAACTTCTTTAAAGAAACATATATAGGTAACTAAATATTCCAAAACTTGGGAGTTCTAAAATATTTGGCGACATGTAATAGCAATGATGTGTCACAAGGCTTAGCAAGAACTTGGCCAAATGACTAGTGATTTTCATTGTCAATCTTACTATATAGAGCATGTTAAGGTATCCCACACTTTCGACCACAAAAAAAGGCATCCCACAGCGATTGTATAGGACTTTAATGGACCATATATTCATGCTCGCTTATTAACTTAAGTTTTTCTGTTGAACTTACTAATATAGTATTAGAGTCAAGTTCCGCCCAAGATTTTATTCCCCATGAGAGGCTCCCTATTTCTCATTGCTTGTTTATGAGGTTTCAATGGGCTTTATATTAATTCGGCATCTTTTCATCTATCGGTTTAAGCTTTTGGATTGGACATTATGACACGACATAAATAATGCAATAATAGAAATAATTTAAGTAATCTTTAATAGAGTGCCAAGGTACAAGATATAGGATTGTTAGATTACCAAACATATGATCTCTTTCCAATTGGTTATTAATTCAACACTGAAGCACATTGCACTCTTATTGTTAGAAACAAGCACTTCTTTCTTTTCAATAACTTAAACTGACAGGTAAAAATAAATTTCTTATCGCGGGTAAATCAATCTTTGGTCATGAAACACAGTGTGGATATAACTGCACCAAATCTACAACCACCGCAAGCTAGGAAAATAGGCACAAAAATCATGAATAACAGATACGATAAAGCTGAGATGAAATGTCAGGATTCAATCCAATACCGCCAACAAGCTCCAATGAAGTGACGTAAAACAAATGTCTACACTATTTCTTAATCGGGTCATCAAATTACACATGATAATATATCATGACAAATCTCAAATTAATACACATGTGACAAATTTACTCTAAACTAATTTTTTTACCACAAAAAAATCCAAACTAATACATTTGTGACAAATTTCCCCAAACTAATTTTATAACCACCAAAAATCCGAAACCGGTACATTGATGACAATTTGCCCCGATTAGATTATGTTAAATTGGGTTAATATCACGAAAAACCCAAACTAGTATACATATAATAAACGAAGGGTAAAAACCCCAGATTAGAACATCCGTCAAATGTCATGTGTCATCCAACTCAATAATTTGATGGTAAAATTTAACAGAAGTTAACAGATGATAAATTTATCACATGTGCACCAATTTGGGTTGTGGTCAAAAAATTAATTTAAGATTTTTCACGATATTAACCCTATTATATATTCCATTGTGGTAAGTGCATAAATGTGAAACAAAGAGGAGAACAAGTGTCTTTGCTTTTCTCGAGAGAATAATAAAATTTTTACTAGGACTGATTGTACAGTATAGATTTTGTGTATTAAGTACTAGAACTGGGAAATCCTAACTCTTGCTCTTAGTAGCAGATTAGTTTTCCATTAACATTGAGTGCTAGATCGGCATCCTATCCATGCATACGTTGTCCCGATCTCCGTCACTTAACTTCTAAGAAAATACACAAACTATCAATATGGATTACAAATATTAAGTCCAATGAACCACAAAGATCATACAAACAGTAGCCAAAAAAGGGAAAATTGTCCAAAAAACCTTAAATCTATTGCATTTCGTCAATTTAGCCATATATCTTTAAATGCTGCAAATTAAATATTCAACTTTTCCACGTTTTGCTAATTAAATTGACCGAAAATTACTGACATAGACACCGACCATCCTATGAGGCCCGGCCGGCTCTAACAAAGGAAAAGAAAAAAAAGTAAAGAAGAGAAATAGAGAAAAAAGGAAAAATAGAAGTTCAAAAAAATTATCAAAATATTATTAAAAATTAATCACGTCAGCATTGGCCGTGCCACGTAAGATAGCCAATGTCCACGTCAACAGTTTCCTATCAAAATTGGCTAGATGGACTCAATTGGCAAAACGCGAAAAAGTTTGACTGAATTAGCAAAAGTGCAACAGGTTTAAAACTTTTTGAACAGTTTTCCCAACTAAAAAATAATACACTTAGTGACCATAAATCCAATCTTTCAGAATATATAGCTCTCTTACAAATCAAGAACTAAGGGAGGCAGATTTGAGGTGATAAAACTCCTCTCACGGTGCACACAATATTGAGAAAGAGATTTACCATCTTCCTCTACCATAGATGAGAGAATTCTCGGCAAGACCAAGTTTATCTTTGTCAGCAAGTCTTTCCAAGACAAACATTAGACGGAGATAAAAAAAATGTTGGCTTACATGATTGTCAGTGTAACCAAAATGTATTCGTTGGTAATCATTAGACGGACAAAAATTAAAAATGATGTCATCCAAGCCATGCCCGCCATATTGTGAGTGGATTCACACATGTGGATGGGGCGATTTGCGTGCATCCGTACGCATAAGTCTAGTCATAAGTTATGCAAATAGCCATTTTATGCAAAATAAAATAAAATAACTTAGTTCACGGTTGATTAACCAGAATAGAAGCAATTACATTTCAACGCCTGCAGTAGAAAGTTTTTATTTCATGTCAGCTCCTAGTGCAACTCTAAAATGGGTGATGACCATGTGTATATAAAGATCTTATTTCCAAGTTGACAATGAAGAAGTGATCCTTTTGCTACAGAAGTTCATACTTTTGAGACAACCGAAACGTCCGGCGAGTTAAATTGTGTTCAAATAGATCAAAGTTATGTCAACACAGTGCGGTTTAGAACATATTTTGCAAAACATGATCAACTTGTTCATACAAATACCGACTTACCCACCATCAAGAAATCAAAATATTCGCCCTTCATATTGGTATATATTTAGTTACAAGATGAAAATTTACACAGGCCACTATGGTGTTGACTGTAAATACTAAATACCATTTGCAAATATAATTTTTTTCTTCCATATGCGAAATAAAAATCTATTTCTATCATTTCGTACTCCAAGCAGCACTGCAGAGATTATGCAGATCTCAATGTGGGAGCATTTCGACCCCAAAAAAAAATTCTGGGAGCACGGACCAGAAAAAACGGAAAGAAAATTTTACTATATTATACACTAATTGCGGTGCAAGACTGTAGCAACAGAAGATAAAGATCTGACTGCAGGGAAGAAAACTAAGAGATAAGATGATAATTACTTGCCTGTTTGGTTAAAGTCGTAGGCATCTTAGAAACATCACTTAATGACAGTGTCATCCGTACTAAAATCATAACGAACAGAAAGGCACTAATTCCGACCAGAAAACTTAACAAGAATTACTGGGTTTTCGTTCATTTCATTGCTTTTTTTTACAGCCATTTCATTGCTTTTTTTTACAGCCAGTCCAGTCATGACTGAAGACAGCACAATCAAGAAACAGCGGATAATCACAGCAAGCGAAAGTAGCAACTGGTTCCATCAACTGAAGTACCTTGAGCTAGAGAACTCGTAAAGCTTTCCCGAAGGAGAGAAGACGACGGCGGCAACTTCGGCGTCGCAGAGAACCGAGAGCTCGAAGGCCTTCTTGAGCAGCCCGTTCCGGCGCTTCGAGAAGGTCACCTGCCTGCTCGCGTTGCTCTCTATCCTCTTCATCTGAGTCTTCCCTCTCACCATATTTCGCTTGTCTCCTCGCGCCGGAGAAACGAGACCGAAAGAAGCAGCCGAAGAGCTCCAAGAAACGATCTGCACGATGCCAAAGGAAACGGGGAACCGAGCGAAGGAGGAGGCAGACCGGATCTGCAAGACCCGGATTAGGGTTTCCAGAAATGGAAAAGGACAGACGAGAATCTGAACCGGAAACAAGATAAAAGGGCTTGCCGGGTGAAGGGGAGAAGGATCTGATAACCTGTTCTCTACATCATTTACCTCGAAGGAGATGAAAAATTTCAGAGACCCAAGGAAGATTAGATCCGAGAAACCCTAAGGGAACATTCTCCTAAATGATTATGAACAAGTGGGTGGATCAAATAAAGAAGGGCAGAGCTAGGAAATATCTTTCTCCTTTTGGTAAGATCCTGGACTGGAGAAGACAAAAGTAAAAATGGGGGGAGAGAATAAGTCCAAACGGGTGGATGGGCCCATCGGAATCCGATACCACCTCGTGGTGAGACGACACGTGGCGCTAGGGAGGAGTGGGCCCCGTCTAGCTTTTAAACTCAATATCATGTCGACCTTGAACATCACGCGTGCGACGCAAGATTGTATAGGACGATTTAGTTCTCCTTTTGAATTAAAAGAGAAAAAAACAAAACGAAACGAAACGAAATTGTCAATCGTGGTACGACATGACCCATTGATCCATTTTACGTCATATAAAATAATTGAATTGCCCGAACCCCCCAATATTTAACTGTCCATTTATTCAAAAGAAAACTACTTTTCACAATTGCTTTTCGACTTTTTGATATTTAAACAACAAAAAACTAATTGATGTACAGACCATGCTCTCATAGACTGAAAACAACAAACTTAGAGCGTGTTCGATAACAATTCTATGTTCAGGAATAATTTTTAAGTATAAATATTTTTTTTCTACTCCGTTCCCGAGAGCAGATAAGTAGGTTTTTTTTCTTCTTCTTATTTCTATTCCAAATTTGTTTTCAGCCACTAATATGTTTTCGGAAACAGAAAAATGAGCTAATGTTACCAAACAGAAAAATTATAACCTCACGCGTGCGATGCAAGATTGTACGACGATTTAGTTTCCTTTCGAATTTTAAAAACAAATTGTCCGTCATGGTTCGACATGACCCATAGTTCCAATTTTTTTTTTTAGGTCGAAACCCATAGTTCTATTTACGTCGCCTAAAATAATTGACTTGCCCGATCCTCAATGTTATGAAATAATATTTAGGTTGCGTTTGGAAGATCGGATATAACTCTGAATATGATAACTTATATCCTATCCAGTATTTGGTGGAACACGAAATCCAGATTTGTCCGGATATAACCTGGATAAAAAAATCTTACGTAGGAGATGGGACCCTAGACGTGGGATCGCCCGAGGCTGGGCCTCATCCTCGGCGGTGACCGTGAGCTCGGGTTCCCTTGCATCGATCGATGGCCTTATTGGTAACCGCTTTGGCTTCTTCAATTAGACCAAATAGATACAATGCAAAGTCAAGGTCTCATTGTATATCTGTAATGAATTTACCTAAAACTATTTTTTTATCGCAGAAAATCCCAAACCGATACACCTGTGACGAATTTACCTAAACCGATTACTTTGACCACCAAAAACCTCAAACCGATACACATGTGATAAATTTACCCTGTGTTAATTTTCGTTAAATTGAATTAATATCACGAAAAACTCTAAATTGATATATCTGTGATAAATATAGGGTAAAAATCCTAAACGTGTACATCCAACAATTGTTACTTGTCATCCAAATCAGTACTTTGATGATAAAATTTAACGAAAACTAACGGACGGTAAATTTATCACAGGTGCATCAATTTGGGGCAAATTTATCAAAGGTGTACCAGCTTAGGATTTTTGGTGGTTAAAAAAATTGTTTGGGGTAAATTTCTCACGGACATACCAATTTAGATTTTTTTATGGAATTAACTCTAATATTTAACGGTCTATTTGTTTGAAAGAGAACTGTTTTTCACAATTGCTTTTCGACTTTTTGATATTTATACGATGAAATTTTTTTTCATAGACTAAAAACAACAAACTCGATGCATGTTCGATAACAATTATGTTTCCAAGAACAATTCCGAGCAGAAATGATTGTTTTCTTTTATGTTTCTAGGAACAAAGAAGTAAAGTAAATTTTTTTTCTTCCTGTTTTTGTTCCAAATCTCTTACTAACCATTGATATGTTCCCTAAAATGAAAAAATTAATTGATGTTAGCAAACAAATTTCCATTCTTTTTCTATTTTCAAAGACAAAATAACAGGAATCGGAGAAATATAAGCGTTACCAAGCATACTCTTAAATTAAGGAAAAACAATTTTCCTTCTAATAAGAAAAAAAAAAACTTTTCTTAAACCACCAAATACACGAAAAATAACTATTTTTCTTGAAAATGATTCTCATACAAAATACGTTCTTTTTTTATGAAATTTTCAGTAAAATAAATGCACCCTAAGCCTAACTAATACAGGCTTAGCCTAGTAGTCAAAGTGCTTAACATTGGAAACCAAGTTCGATCCCCAATGACCCATTTCAATGTAGGCCGCCATAAATTAGTGACCCATTTCAATAGTTTAATGTGGTCCTTACCATAGAGAATGGGCTTGTCTTATTGTTTTATCACCGTAGATTAAGTTGGTAACAGCGAACATGATCTCGTTGCCTTGTACTTCAATTTTGCAACGAAAGTTTTTTTTTTTTTTTTCATAGAGAAAAAACTATAGAAAACCCCAAATTATTTTTGTTACACCATAAATCCCAAATTTGTATATGCATGACATTTATCCCAAACTTTTTCTACGTGACAACAAAAATCTCAACTTATACTTACGTGACATATTTACTTTTCGTCAAAATTTCGTTAACAGTGCCGCTTAAAATCTTGTGGCTGCTAAAAAATTATGTCGACATGCCGCTCACATGTCAAAAATATGTCAATTCATTGTACGTTTTTCTTTTCTCATTTTCTTTTTCCTTTCTTTTGAGCTACCTCCTTGTTCTGGGGACACTAAGGACACTGGCGATGGTGACGGTACGGATGGCGGCCATGGCAAGGGCGTGAAGTCTTAAGGAGGAAGGAAAATAATCTTAATAGAGGATAAATATGTGGCGTAGGTAGAGGGGGCCGGTTCAACGGAACCGCCGGTTCCGGTTCGAGAACCGGCGGTTCCGGTTCCAAAAAAAGGTGGAACCGGAACCGGCCCTTGAAGAGCCGGTTCCGGTTCCGGGTTTGGAACCGCCGGTTCGGGCCGGTTCGGTTCCGGTTCTGAACCGCCGGTTCCAAAGCCCAATTACTCTTTTTATCAAACCTACTCCCTCTTTTTTTTTTTTTTTTTTTTAAACCGGGTTGGAACCGGCCCGGAACCGGCGGTTCCGGGCCGGTTCTCAATTCTGATTTAACGGAACCGGCCCTTGAGGGCCGGTTCCGGTTCCGGGTTGGAACCGTGGGCCCGGTCAACGGGCCGGTTCCGGGCCGGTCAACGGGCCGGTTCCGGGCCGGTCAACGGGCCGGTTCCGGGCCGGTTCCGGGCCCACGGGTCCATTTGGCACCCCCTAGGCGTAGGTCTAAGTTTGAGTATTCTCATATCATAAAATATAAAATTTGGATAAATATCTCACATACATACAAGTTTAAGGATTTTTGTGTCACATAATTTTTTTAAGTAAATATATCATCCAAGTATAAGTTTTTGGTGATATGTCATACATAAACGAATTTGAGGTTTTTGTTGTCACAAAAAGAAATTATAGTTAAATATGTCACAGTGAGCAAAGCTTCGGATTTTTTGTATCTTTTACCCTAATTTTTCCCTCTAGTGCTAAGTTGGATAAAAACCAGTGACGAGCTACCACATTATTGAATATAGATCACGACCAGTGAGAATGTACCATGTGGCTCAACCATGCTTCGGTGAATTGGTATTGGATGGGTGGGCTACTCCAAACCGTCCCTCGACTTGCTCCGCGCCATGACTGTGGAGTCCGTCTACAGCATCCGATGCTTTGCGCATGATTAAGTTATTAGTATTGAACTCCGATCAACTATAGTTCAGCGTGGAATTCAAATTTGATTTCAGAAGTAGTCAAACTCGAGATTCACTCTATTAAGGTTTTGATGAGCTCAAACTTGGCCTACTCAACTCGATTATTACAGTCCTTTTGATTTGGTCTTGAAGTGAAACTCGTACAAGAGTATGTAACTGAAGTTATGGAAATTTGCCCATTTGATTAGGCTGACGAGTTAGTCAAGTCAAAGATCTCAAAAGGTTTTGCCTCATGATTAGCAGGTGCTATGAGTTTCAGAGATTGCACTTTCTATTACCTGTTACTTTTAATAATCCGGAGGCATGACCATAGTTAACCGGCTATCTCGAGAGGAACTAGGATGGCAACTCATGACCACGCTCCCAACTTAAAATGTAAAAGCACAAAGTAATTTCGACTACCTTGTTTACAACACCGGTTAAGCTGCAATTGCAATTCACTTCATTTATATTTTCATTTCACTGCTTTTTTTTATCAACAGAAGAGAGTTTCTTTGCACGTTACTTTATCATTTCAATTCGACAAAAAGATGGCAAAAATTATCAAAAAAGTCATAAACCTATTGCAATTGTGTCAATTCAAACCTAGACATTTTTTTTACTGATTTAGTCCTAAACTTTTTACAATTGTGTCAATTTAATCCATCCGCCTAATTTTAAGCGGCCGGTGTTGACACGGACAGCATAATATTTTCTTTTTTCTTTTCTTTTCTTTTTTTCCTTCTTCTTTTTTTTTCCATCTCCTTTCTCTAGCCGACTAGCGAGGTCGGCCTCGCTAGGGTCCGGTAAAGGCCGACCCGGCCTAGCGAAGGAGAGGCTAAGCCTTGTCGTCATTGGGCAAGGCTCGCCTCGCCAACCCGGATCCGGCAAGGTCCGGCTTCGCCCAACACCTTGCCGGATCTAGGCTAGAGGAGGTCACCCTCATGGCTCCTAGCAAGGCCAACCTGGCCAGCCGATCGTCGCCTGCGGTCGATCACCGGACCAGCCGGAGGAAGAAGATTGAAGAAAAGAAAAAGACAAGAAAAAATTAAAAAAATTAAAAAATAATATATCACCGAACGGCCGGCGCCGGCTAGAATAATTGATGTAATTGCAATGGATTTAAAACTTTCTAGTAATTCTTCCCAAAAAAGAAGGGGCAACAAAAATCTCTCCACGGTAATAGTTAAACCAAAAGAGTGTCTTTGCCGCACCCGTTAACAGAAGTCTGATCCTAATTTTAGTTTAAATCACAATGCATTATTTTAGTTTAAACAACAATGCATTTTGTCCAGCAAATGAAGCATTAACATACATAACATGCATAAGAAGAGCAAAAGATCGCATGCACATGCAAAAATTAAGACAGAAACAAGGCAAACGTTAGGAGTCAAAAAGACAAAATAATTGCTCCCCTGCGCAAAGGATGTTCCAAGGATCACACATGAAACACGGTGTCAGTAATATTAAGCATCTCCTTGTCTTTCTGGAAGTATAGCACAAATGGCTCATGAACTTTCGTCCAATGCGCCATGTCCCCATGTCGTCATTGATTTATTCAATATGATCCTCAAATTTTAATATAATGTTCAATACAATTTCTGAACTTCTAAACATTTTCATATAATTCATAAATTACATTGAACATTTACTAATAGTTTAGAAACCGCGTAGGACAAATTGAAACTTCAGCAACAATATTAAACACTGGGCCAAAATTCAGGAATCACATTGCACAAATTGAAAATTCAAGAACGACACTACACACTAGGCCAAAGTTTAAGACCATCTGTGCTATTATCTCTTTCTTTTTCGGCTAAGCAATTCAGTGGGACTTCTTGTTAAAAGGAGGGCCAGTGTGGTGTAAGGGGACCATCAACAACTTGGAATAACTAGTCAAAAAGATAGAACAAGAAGAAAAGGAACTTTGGGAAACCAGAAAGTGCCCAACAAAGGCATTGAAATTTAGCTAATACAACGTACTGCCCCTAAGCACCTGTCTTTAACTGCGATCCCTTGCATAATTTTTTTGGTAAACCTCTTCTCCAATCCCACAATATTTCTTACTGGTGCGATGCAGTAGCTAGTCAGCATCACCACAGATTATTTGTGGATATTGTCGGAACATGCTCAATCCTTTACGCACGTAGGTTGAACTGTCGACTCCGCTCATGTTGTGGCGTCGGCAATATGTGAGAATAGAGAGTATCCTCTTTGAGTTCATACAACTAGCAGATAGCAATTGAATATCGAACATTCCAATGTGTGGGTGAAAAGGAGGATTTGGAACCTGTGTTAGGTAAACATAAGCAAGGAATTAAGCCAATTCAGAGTCTCTGACAGCTGCAGCAGACCTACATTTACATGGTGATTATTGTAGTGAAGGTAAGATCTCTCTACAGCTAAACTGCAATGTAGTAATTTACGCAGGCTCTTTAACCAATCAAAATAAGTGATCCAAGCAAAGAAAAGGTGAGCATCCCAGATTTTCGAATTCATCTGATCTTTGTCAGCATATCTCAGACAAGCAGAAGAAGATCAAATACTTTGCCTTCTGCTGAAACTAGGGCTGTAAGGGCAGGCATAGGAGCCTAAGGTGACAAACTATAATGAGTGTCAAGAGTGGTATCTAACTCTTCTCTGGACATATATCCAATTCAGATTTCTTCAAGGCAAAAGGAAATTTGATTTTCATTACCAGGATTGTGTTTGGCAGAAAATACGACCAACTCGGAGTAATCTAATAGCTTTGCAGCTGGAAACTTCAATCTCCACCCTGCAAAGAAGCGCACATGCCTCCCATCAATCAACAAGGACAAAACTGAGTGACCCAATACATAACACCATTGAATTGCTCGTTATACGAAAAGAAGATTGCATGACAGACAAAATAGTACCATAGAAAAGCTAACCCGGTCAGGAGCGAGGTTAAGGCATGGAGCTCCATTTGGTCTGCCAGCTCTTGTCTGTTGAAAAATTTATGTGGAAATTTCAAGCATGGGTCATCTTACCAGGTTCGAGATTCAGCTCTATAAGACAGATTGACCAAGTTAGCAATGTGCGAAAATGCAACCACTGAGGTATTCATTTGTTGATTTTCGGATATGCAGCATGACCGAAGTTGTTGGGGACAAGGGCGCACTCCTGATGTTACCAGCTACATCTAGGTGATTAGGTATAGAAATATAAACGACTCTCTTGTAAATTATTTCGTAATTGTTCTCTTGTTGACGTATCAATATGTTAATTGAATCTCAGATTAAAGAACCTCTAACTAGTGGCATCTATGCAATGGAAAGTGAAGCAAAATTAACTCAACAGGGTAAAAGAGAAGGGACTATACCGATTGATCTTAAACTTAGATAAACAACCTATGCTAAACAAGAATATTTTAACTGAGCGCACAACCAGTTATCTGATGCCATGTAGAAATGGTGAGATTGTTGCCAACTTATCCAAAATCTTGAAAAATCTTTTTACGGGAGGTCTTTCTGTTTTTCATAACTAATAGTAGTACTGAATGGAAAGCAGATTTTACCATCTATCAAGTTACTGACAGAAACAAGTGTGCACAAGAAGATTACATCGAGTCGGAAGAGTCAAGACTGCACCTCAACATTTTAGAGTCGTGCTGCTTTAGCACTCAAACTTGGTGATTCTTTCTTCGATGAAGAAATCTTGGAGATATCACTCCCACTTGACTTAGCTTGAGTACATAGGTAAGACAATGACTGCAGCCACGAAACTAAGGTGGGTTTGCGGGTAAGATCATCAGACTCCGCAACCTGTGCGTACAAGTCATTGAGCACCATGTTCTGGCCATCTTTTGGTAACTGGACAATCAGCGCTGCCAACAACTTCATCAAGTCTGGCAATACCTGAATCATCATATCACGAGTTTAACCCATCAAAGAAGATATACTATCTCAACCGCAGAAGTCATTTCTTTAAGCTCTGCACTGGCGTGCTAAGTTACTTTGCCCCAACGTGAAACTCTTGTCCCTCAGTTACCTATCGGATGATAAATCTAAAGATAAATGGGGTTCAAAAGTGGTACGTGCACCCATGCAATAATCACTGAATATATAGTTTGGCTACGAATTATCTTACTGCATGGCATAACAAACAAGCGAGTAAGAGAACTAACTTGAATATCGACGAGCGACAAAAGGCGCAGGAGCAACTCCAGCAGATCTTTGCAAGGTTCTGACTCTCCTTGCCATTTCAAAGAAATATGACCATCCTGAACGAACTCTACACTGCATACCTTATTTGCTTTTTCAGCAATACTGTGGATGCAGTAGAAAATAGCAGGACTACCAGCAGGAAGATGTCTAACAATGGCTGCCACTCCAGATGCCAAACCTTCGAAAGGAGTGATGGCAGGAAATAACTGCAACAGAGTAATTACAACATTGGGAGCTAACTTTTGATGAAGAAAATGAAGATTGATTTTTCATGCATAGCCATATCACTAGATACCTCTAAAGATCTCTGCATGTAGTAGAACACAAGTTGCTCCTTTAGTGACGCCCTTTGATCCTCAAAAGAATCTTTACCCGAAGATACAAATGCAGCAAACAAAGCGTGTGCAGCTAGAGCTACTTTTACATTTGGGTGTCCCATATATCTAATTGAAGTTTCATTAAGGATGTTAAGACACAAAACTCAGACATCATAAGGAATTTTTCCTTTGGTTGAGGATACAGGAACATAGTTGGAGCCACAAATTTCCTAAGCACTGGGCTCAATAACCGTTCGATGCAGGTTGGAATAACCCGCAGGCAAAACAATATGCGAGCAGTTTGCACGTCATCTGTGGACCAACAGTACTCTGATCCTGACGAAGGAATAAGTACAGAACAAATCCGGAAACTTATCAAATACAATAATCTATATATAACTTTCAGAAGTACTGTTGCAAGGCGCTTAGCGCATTCATAAGTAGAACAGAAGATAATTCTTACCTTGCCCAACTGTCAGATCAGTATAAGAAGGAATTGACTCTACAAAAGATACACATGCAGACTCATTTTCCTGAACACTAGGAAGGACCGCCCTGACGGTATCCAGATACTCGGCCAACCTCATATGCCGAAAATACTCTAAACAAGAAAATGCAATTAATATCTGCACCGATACCTCCATCTGAGTTTCCTTGCTGTGTTTGGGTGTTAACTTTTGCTTTGTTACTGCCAATGCATACACAACAACCATTAGAAAAGCAGATTCGGCAATTTTTTCCAAGTCGCCAAGTAAATTATTGTCTCTGCCCTGAAGCACTAGAACGACTTGTCGATGACCCAAATACAAATGACGACAGTAACGCCAGAAGAGATTCTCCACAAGATCTTTGTTTTGTTCATCTGCAGAAGCATAAAGATTGCAGAAAATGCCAGTTACGGCTCCTCCTTCCTTAAATAGAACACTTTCCACATGTTCTCTAACCTCATTGTGCCTTATTCTAGTTGAATTGCTAAGAGAACTATCAAGTATCTTAGCATATAAACGCCTTAAGGGAAAAATTTCATTCATCAATGCAGAAGCAAGGCATATAAGAAAGGGGGCTCTTGAAGATAACGAGCCACTTCGAGCGAATGATAAGGCTGAACACTGTAAAAGGAGCCTATCCATGGGATAGTCAAGAAAATCCCCAGGATCTCCCATTCTGGAAATCAATCCACTAGCAAGATATTCCATCTTGTCTTCAGCACTACTTCTCAATCGAAGAATCTCCAACCCTGCACCACGAGATGCAACTCTATTGGAAGCTCTTAATACTCCACCAGCAGCCATTGAAAGAGCATAAGGAACATACTTCTCCTCTGACTTTTCCAGAGCAATCTGCGAAAACAATCTAATCTTTTCGAATGACCGAGAGTTGATATATCCCGAGATCACCCATTCCATCAAATGCAGAATCATAAGTCCATTTGGAATACTACTCTCAGGCCCATCTTCACTCCCCCAAACGCCCAACAAAAAGCTCACAAATTTATCATAATGAACATTGACAGGACAAGATAGAGCATATCCAATTCCTGCAAGGACATTCGCTACGACTCCTTCAGACAACCTCATCAAGGCACCACCTTGTTCCAACAGCCTGCAAATGGTCTCCAAGCATAGAACTTTCGAGGCATCAGATGCAGCAGGCACAACAGAGAATGCACCCAGAACAAGTACACCCTCAGAGAACACCAAACGACCCCAGTCGGAATCAAGCCTAGCCGAAACAACAATTCCACACACAACCCCCACAGCAGAATCAACAAGCACAGGATTGGGCCTGAAGGACTTCCTTACCCAGACATAGAGGAGCCTGAGGAACATGGGACGTGATTCCGGAGGAAGAGAGAAGTTCGCAGAAGAGAGGATCGAGATCAAAAGCTTGGCTTGAGGGTCTGCGACATGGAGGGAGGCTTGAGAGTTGAGGAGAGTCTTCAGCGATTGGAGGTGGTGGGGTTGAAAAGATTGGTGCTGAAGACAATCTCTGAGCTCGGCCCATGCTTGGATTATTGCTCGAGCAGAAGATGAAGAGGAAGCGTTTCTGGTGTTGTTGACACCGCCACTGCTGCTGCTGCTGCTGCCACTGTTGCTTCTCAACCAGTCTTCAAGAAAGAGGGTATTTGCTTGTTTCGCCATAGCTACTGGTATGAACTAGCTCCGAAATTCTTCTACTTTGAGCCGATTTGTTGAATCAAACACGTACAGAGAGCTCGAACTTTCCACTGGAAGCATTCCCACTCGAAAAGTCCTAAAATTTTAGGTTTTCTTCACCAAGACAGGCCGAGAGAGAGAGAGAGAGAGAGAGAGTAAAAAGGGTTTAAAATGAATTAGAAAAACCCGTTTTTGAAGAGGATTATTCCACCAAGTGCCATGAGAAGAAGTTATCAGAAATTGATTTCTTACACTGTAATTGCAAATATAACTAGGGGTGAGCGGTTCCAGATTTCTTACGGGTTCCCACTGGAACCCGGAACCTACCCGTCGAAACAGGTTCCTCATTTTTTGGAACCCGGAATCTACCCGTCATACCTTGGAACCTGGAACCTATCCTATCACAGGTTCTAGGGTCGGTTCCAGGGTATCCGAAAACCTATCAATTTCTGTTATTTTCTTTTATTTTTTCTTTTTTAGTTAAGCAAAATGACAGTGAAAGCTACAACATCTAAGAGAAAGTAGAGGTGAGTGATTTTAGACTCTGTACTGATTACATTTAGAACCCGAAACCAATCCATTGGAACACATTTATCATTTTTTGGAACTCGAAACCTAAAAATTTGTTTGGCTCCAAATTATACACTCATCATCGGATGCCATAAAATATTATATAATCGTGCAAAAACATATACCAAGAAAAATATAAAAATTTATTTCGGAATCTAGGGTTCGGGTTCCGGGTTCCGGGTTCTAGATAGTGGAACCTGGAACCTATCCGTTGGAACAGGTTCCTCAATTTTTGGAACTTGGAACCTACCCTGCATACCTTGGAACCTGGAACCAAATCGGATCCTACAAGTTCCGGTTCCAGGTTCTCCGTTCTACCCTGGAACCATGCTCACCCCTAAATATAACTCCCGATTTAATAATTCGGATTAAATGTTACTTTCTCTCTCAAGATTAAGTCGCTCCGGCACCAAGTATGGCACGCATGACAACAGTTTTATTTCTTATTTCTCTCTTAAGAAACAAATTTGGAATGGAAATTAGAAGTTTAATTTAAATAAGAATTTTTCTTATTGTTGACTCCCTCTCTCTCCCGCAATCTCTCTCACGTCCTTGCCATCGGTCGCCATTCAGTAGTTGCTGTTCGCCGTCGGTTACCTATCTCGCGTCCTTGCTGTTGTTTGCCCATCCGCTAGCCGCCCGTCTCTGTTCACCATTGCCAACCATCGGTCTCCTATCCTCGACTATCATTTGCCCTTCGCTAGTCTCCATCCACTCATCGCCATCCGCCAGTCGTCGGCAGCCTGTCTTCAATTCGCTGGTCGGCCGCCGCCGTTTGCCGGTCGCTGTCCGTCGCCAGTAGCATCTCTACTGTCCCTATCACTGATAGCCGTTCACAGTACGCTAGCCGCCGGTCTCCGACCCACTACTCTCATTCACCGTTCGCTATTCGTTGGCCGTCGATCTCCACTCACCTGTTGCCATCCGCCAAATCTCCGGTCCGACCAAAACCCAACGGCGGACAACCGTAGACATCTTATGTTGTTGCTCTGACCACAAATAGAGTCCGAAAAGCGAAAAGTTATCATTCCCACCGCAAAACAGTGCCAAATGAAAAGGGGATGACAAAAATAAGAAGGCTCATTCGCTCTTGCAGTTGCTGGCACATGAGCTCTCTATGAGTCCGGGGCTTGTGGGAGATCAACAACATTGCTACTTCTTACCGAATTTCACCGAGGTTGGAATCGATGGAAACGGCGATTATGCTGGAAGCCAGACGGATGCTCATGCAGAGACGGGATCGGATTCTGCAAATCTGAATTTATTTTTTTTGGTCGAGAACAAATCTGAAGTTGAAATTAGCTCACAAGACAGCTCTTTTTTTACTGAAATCTTGCGGTACCATGTTGAATGACTGGAATTCAACTATAGGGCCATTCTCCATCCGTGTTCCCAAATGAATGAAGCAGTACATAAACTAGTGGCAGATTTTTGCAGTGAAAAGGATAGGCCTTTACCATTTGTTGTTAGCACAAAAAAAAAAAATTGTTCTTTTAGCCGTTGCTGTCTTTCTTATGCTTTCCTGCTGCATCAGGACTTTGCTCCCGCTCTTCTCCTTACAATTGTTCATCCAATTTGCGCACTTAAAGAGCACCCAGATCTGGGTGAATGTATATCGAATCGACGAATGTATATGACGCCAAAAGTTATCATGCTCTGTCTGTCACTTCTTCGCGAATTTTGCCACATTAGAGGATGAAGAGACTTCACCTATTTTGATGATCTTAGGCCTGTGCTGCGTCATTGAGGCTTTGAGCAGATCTGACCTGTGCTTCTTGGGGGTTCTTCAGAACTTGGGTGCTCAGCATGTCTCATTCTGCTAAATGATCGATGAAGTTCGCACCATCATAGTTTGTGGAATCGAAGACTTTTCTTGTGCTTTTCATACCTTTTTTGTAGGAAACGAAAAACATTTCATTACCCAAAATTCCGGCTGCTATTCATTGCAATCCAAAGACCATCTTTGAAACATCACCCTCAGGTTAATATGTCTTTTTTTTCCTTCTTGGCCAAAACGCTTAATGTGTCATCTAGAGGATTAGATCTGCTCTGCATATTTCCTAGTTTTTGATGCAACTTGTCCAGCTCAAAGGGAAGAAAGCCCCATTGCAACCGCCACTAGTGACTAGACTCCGGTCAAAATGAAGTTTTTAACGAGGACCCCTCTCGCCATATATGAATACTTGTGTTACAGCAAAATTTCCTACTTCCCTCGTAGGAGAACAGAAGGATAAAGGCGGTATACTTAAGCTGCATGCTGATCCCGAAGTCCCTGTATATTCTTGTGTGTTCTCTCTGGGTTGCGGTTAGATAGCCTTGTCGGGTCATACCAATCGCTACTACATAAACAGAGTATGTTTGTCTCCCAAAGTTAGTGGAAGATTGTCGATCAGAGAAAAGCAAGAAACCGGAGGCAGGCGAATTGGAAGGCACTATTCATTTAGGGAACAATGAATCCTGTGCACGTTTTAGACTTCCATTCTTTTCCGTGCTAGGAACGAACTTGCTGCGGGCTCCTGCGGTCGTATCTCGCATCTCCAAGTTCCTTCTTGCTCAATCAGCTTCTAAAACCAGGAAAGGTTTTCATCCATCGCTGCGTTATGACTTGTTTCTCTCAGGACGTAAAGCATGCACTGTGCACAGCTGATGCAAGGCCGAGCACTCTGCCTGATCAGTTGTTACGCGGATGAACTTTCTCCTATCATCTAAGCAGTTCTAAGATTACCCAGTTACTCTTTGTTCTGGTTAATCAGTACCTATAATCCATTTTCCGCTCTATGTTTTTAAGTAATCTTCATAGCAACCTCATAATGATAGTACCCTCCTGTTTCTTCTAGCTTTGCTAGTTCTAACAGTGCCCATCAAACCTCTCTCAGTATCCTCAAATAGGAAAAATCAGATGAACAAGTAGTTCTTCGGCACCTCCAAAGTTGAAGTATTGTGAAGATGAGGTGTGGAGCACAATATGGGGGATAATTTATTGTATGAAACAGAAGCGACGGAGACTCGAGAGAAACATGCGAGCGAAATTGTTAATTCCTGTTGCTGTCCATCATTTTCTGGTCCCTTCCAACACCCTTAAACACAAATTTCAGTGCGCCATTTTGCCATCTTCGTGCATGATAACACGCTTTTCAAAAGTTGATGCTCCATCATTCTATAGTATAAAATGGGAAACCCTTGGAGATTGGAGAAAGGAAGATCAACTAGATTCATCTACAGAAAGTAAACTGCACTAAGAGTGCCAAAAGAGAGTTACCCAAGGATTGGAAGCATGTACCAGCCAAGAAACCAATCTTTTCCACAAGGCATGCCATAGAAAATGCAAACTAAGAACGAAAGCAGCTAATTAGAGTTTAACATCGTGCAAAAAGTAAAACCCGGCTTCGTTAATGCTTCATTAGGCAACTTGCTGTCCACTGAGAATGATCTCTTGGAGCTGATATCACTGATATGCAATAAGTCGGCAGACTACTCGACCTCCACATTATAACAAATGATAAGGCTTTCTTGCAAATTAAAAGACATCCTTGACAGTGAAGCATTCCATTTTAGAAATCTACTCAAATGATGCAAGTAACTGCTCTTATTAGTAGTTCTCCGGCTTTTCGGATTTGCTTTACACTGATCACAGAGAAGCTATTACGGGGCTACATCCAATAGACTCGATCACTTTCGGACTGAGAAAGCATGTTGAACCTGCATTGGGAAGCCATATGAACCGAACCATGGAACCCAAGTTCTCTGAATTTTGTAATTGGGTATACATCAACATGGAATTGCATCCTCAACGCAGCTTTCGTTGTGCCATTATGCAAGGGTCGATGAAAAACTACAGTCCCTTACCAGTTCTCCGTGATTAATTCTTCGCATAAAAGAATGAGGAGCTTAAATTGTTCAGTTTTAGTCACAGCACAGCATACAATGAAACAAGGAAAGTTACTTGCTTGAAGGTCTCAAAACGCATGTTTAACTGAAATAATCGCGCTTCTTAGGGAATTAGGTCAGCCACCAGAGCCATTTTGGCTCTCCTGGACCTGTGTTGCTTTAAAAACTACAACTTGGGAGTCTCAGCCAACTCTTAACATAATCAGTGAGGCTCTTGCCACTAAGATTGCCAACATTCCTCTTCTGTGGCAATAACTTTGCATGATCCTTACTATTATCCTTCTAGTTTTCTCTGGCTCGACCAATCAACGAGCGAAATGTACATGGGGAAGACAATCTTTGTAGGGACCCTTTTAAGGCATTTAATAAAGAATTGAAACTTGAGATTGCCAACATTTTATATATGATAGTACTGAGTGGTTCATACAATAATGGATGTATAAGAAGCTCAGCACTTTAAGCACTGTTTTGAGTTTTGACAGCATGGTATCTACTTTTAGTTGCTAATGGTTGCATGGGCCAAGTGATAGATGTCCAAGATAAAGTTTTCTTATATAATTACTGTTCTTGATCAATTGGTCTTTTTCTAATAGCAAGCAAAATGCAGTACCATATAAACAATCACCTACCCCTTAACCAGTAACCTCACAAGATGGATTCGCGATCATTTCCTGTGTCTTCTGCGATCTTCGCAACCTTGTATTTCCTTCTCTCGAGGAACACCCAACTTGCAGCACACAAAATCCACCGCGAACACCACCATTTTGTAACATCAGTAACTGTAAGGAAGGACCTCTCCTTCTCTAGCTTCCATCCCAGACTAAACCCAACTAGTACGCACGACATTAAGCTCCTGGGGAGTGCAACAATATCCGATGACAACGGTATTATCCAAATTCCCGACCCATCATGGGCCGCTAATCGTAGTTGTCAAGCAGGTAGAGCCGTTTATAACTGTCCTATTCGCATGTTTGAACCTGTAACCAAGTCCCTAGCTTCCTTCAGAACCACTTTCTCCTTTCAGTTCACAGCCACCATGTCCACATCCAATGCTACTGATGACTCATCCTCGAGCCGTGATCGAGGCGGGAGCGGCTTGGCATTTGTCCTGGTTCCTGATGAGTTCACTGTAGGGAGAGCTGGACCATGGCTTGGCTTGCTTAATGACGCATGCGGCCAGTACAAGATCTTCGCAGTCGAGTTCGATAACAGCCACGACACGGAGTTTGGCGATCCTAACGATGATCACGTCGGAATCAACCTTGGAACCATTGTCTCCATGAAAACGGCCGATCTATCAGGAACCACGGTTTCCCTCCATAATGATTCTGTTCAACGAGCATGGATCAATTACGACGGTCATCGGAAATGGATCGATGTATATCTCGGAGCCGACAATGATCACCTGCCGAACCAAACCGTATTATCATCCCCTCTGGATCTCTCGGGTTATATCAACGAATTTATGTTTGTTGGGTTCTCGGCCTCCACTGCCAAATCGACACAAATCCACAGTGTTCTATCATGGAACTTCTCTTCCACGATCGAAGCCTTTCTTCAAGTTCCTAGCGAACGAACTTGCAAAAGAAACCTCATCCACCAAGTTTCCAAGTACTCTAAAGTCCGTTACTCAAGGGCACCAAGCGGCTTTCTGGTTTTTGTCGCTGTGGTTGCGCTATGCACACTAGCTCTTGTAGTCCTCTATTCCAATAGCAACCCCCAAAAGAGATCACCTTCTTACAGTTTTCCCGATATCAGGCGGAGGCCGACACCACCTAGCAAGCCTCGCTCCTTCACTATCCATGAAATTTACAGAGCTACACTAAAATTCAGCAAATCAGAAATGCTAAGTAGCGACCCGAAAGGCGTCCTATATAGAGGAACTCTTCCCAATGGCCGTCATATTGCAGTTAAGCGGTTCTCGCAGCACTTGGAGAGTCAGACCATTGCACCGAGCATTCAAGCCCGTATAATGAAAAGAATCCATGGTTTGAACCAATTTTGCCATCCTAATCTGGCTCCTATCAAAGGGTGGTGTTACAAAAGTAAGGAGATTATCGTGGTCTATGATTATTTCCAGAATGGGAGCCTTGACAAATGGCTTTTCGGACTCGGCGTCCTTCCCTGGACTCGCAGGTTCAATCTCATCAAAGATATAGCTAAAGCATTAAGTTTTCTCCATTCTAAGGACACCATCCATGGAAATTTGAGGACGAGCAGCGTGTTTCTCGACATTAGCTACAGAGCCGTTCTGGCAGATTATGCATTAGTCACGGCCATAGCCAACTCAAACAGAGGCGAGAATGTGTTGATTGGCAAGAGAAAGGACGTGTTTGGATTCGGGAAGATGGTATTAGAGATCGTCGCGGGGAAGAGAAGTGGAGACATGGGCGAGAAAGAGGCTACGGGAATTCTAGGATTTGCATGGAACATGCACGAGAGAGGAGAGAAGAACAAGGTCGTGGATGAGCGGATGGGGTTGGGCGGAGCCATGGAACAAGCTCTCCGCGCCTTGGACGTTGGTCTGGTCTGCACTTTGAACGAAGAGAATTGCAGGGTTTCCATGGAAGACGTGGTGCAACTTCTGAAGACGAAAGCAATTCCCAAGTTGCCCCAGAAGAAACCAGCCCAACTGTCGTGATCTCTCTCTGTGTCTAATATAATGTGACTTGGAAGTATGCATGTACAGTGTAGGCATACAGAGGTATGTTAGTGTTTGAGGAACTCTATGGGAAAATAGAAGCATATGATTGACAGTTTGTTGTGATCAATGTCACCGAGTCTCAAACCTAAATCCCAGTCCTAGAATGATGTCCGAGGAGATGTTTCGGATTGGTGTGGTAAGATTCCCTCGTTCACTGCGAATATCTGTGACTCTTGTTAATACAAAGAGATGGTCATGAGTGGTCTATCTGAGCAACACAAGATAAACCAATTAGAAGGGCGTTAAAATGAGCTAATGCCGCATGCATTACCGCGAGTGATAACCATATCCCTCAACCGAGCACACCCAAATTCTTCATCCGATAAGCATGTCTATGACGCTTGGCCACTAAGGTCATTCAGAAGATTGGAATATGCAACGCCTCCACAAAAGATAATTTCCTTGATGGAAACCATCTTTGGCGATCACTTTTGTTCTTCAAAGTGCTCCCCGGGCAAATTTGGCATGCCCTGATGATGCATGCCACAACCAGGGTACTAATGATGGGGTGGTACAGACGCGCAAGTTCTGTAGGACTTTTTCTTGAGTGAATTAGAGAGAGAGAGAGAGAGAGAGAGAGAGAGAGAGAGAGAGATTTCTTTCCTCAGGGACTGAGCAGATAAGAGCATGGAAGTTAAGAGCAATTAGACAGCAATATGGAAAGTTAGACAGTAATATGGAAAGAATTTAGTGCATTTTAACCAGTAGTAGTTCACACAAACCAGATCTTCCCAGTTTCAATCCCCAAAGGAAATGGCTCCAATTATACAATCAAACTCTCTTCGAGTAAGCGAATAAAAGATTCTACATCGGAAACGAGTAAAAACGTACTCATTAGAATAACTCCAGCAATAGCTATTAAATTTAAACATAGAAAAACATCTGGACATACTACTGTGCAGATTGTGAGCTGGCTAACGGTGTTACAGAAGCAGGAAAGGTAATTATGCTTCCCGAAACTGCCAACCTCGAATAAAGGAAAATCCAAATTTGTGGTTTTACAGGAATTGTCTTATTCATTTCAGTGACCAGCCAAACTTTTGTCACAACTACTGTCCTTGGTTTTCTTGGCGTAGAATCTCCTGTACATGGAGTCAACTTCAGTGAGATAGTATGTACCGGGAGATAGGAGACTACAGTCCTTGCTTGTCACGAAGTCCTTAGCCCCATATCTATGCTCCATAAGCTTCATGGTCTCGACAAATTTTTCAGGAGGGAACTGTAAGAAAGCACGTTATATCATTAGTCTATCGTCCACCTAATCTGTGGTAAGGTGACAGTTCACTCTAGTCTTCCTCATCGCAATTTTCATGATAAGATTTTCTTGTCCTGGGACTTTAGTAAATCGAATACTAATACCACTGGACACTCGGCAGTTGACACAAGCAATACAGTCGAGCAAGCTGAAATTCACTAAAGCCCTAGGTGATCAGAGGCGGACATTTACAGAGATGTCTTAACTGCTGCTGTGTGTATATGCTTCCAAATACTGGGCTTAAGCACATTGAAGTAGCATGAGATTTCTCCCTTTAAAAATTATACGTATTAGGGGAGTATGAGAAGTACCTCATGCCTTGACTTCAACTTCTTCTCGACATCCATAACAGCTGCCATGTTAGAGAGGCTGAAGGGATTTTGGCCATCACGAAATCGCAGTGAGAACATTGTAGCAGCTAAACCACTTCCATATGAGAACAATATGACGCGTTTGCCTCCCTACATATATTGAATAACATAAACTTGAGATGCAAGATCCAGATGTTAGGTGCAAGAACCAATCAGTAAAATATGTCCAACTTTTACCAGTGTAGTATGCTTGTTGTGAATAAGAGAAGCGCATGCGGCATAGAGAGATGCAGTGTACATGTTGCCAACTTGTTTTGGTATCAAAGTGGTTGGTTGCACTTTTTCATCATATAAGGGCTTTGCAACTTGTTGGGATACCTAAAATGAGGGGGGAACACAACACCATGAGCCACAAGTTTCATCCCTTTATTGTATTTAGATGTAGGCTTCAGAATAACCTTCTCGAGATCACGGCTTGAATAGCTTTCATCACCAGATAAGCTTGAAAAAGGTGCCAGCTTTTCTTTGGAAAGTTCATCTACAGAGCTGCCCATCAAATGGAAGTAAAATCAATCATCGAGTCAAAGTATATATGTTACCAAAGTTTTTAAAGCTGTAAAGTAGGAAGAACATAAAACCTGGCATTCCTCAAGTAGTCATTGAATACTAAACGAGCAAAGCTTTTCTGTACAAGCTGCAATGAGTAGTATGTACTAGATTTAGTGAAGTCGAAGTATACTGAAATAAGTAGTTGCTTGAGAGTTGAGATGAGCCAAAAATGGCACCTTGTTATAAGGAGAGTGGAAAACGAAGTAGGCAGCATCAGATATTGAGAATTGTTTTGCTTCTAACTTCTCGAATCTATGGAAAGCCAAAGCGCAAGAATGTAGAAAGCATGTAAGATTCTTAAGCATGATAGGAAGGAAAAGGCATCTAGCATATCGGTAGCAACTTACTTGTGACAAAAATGTTTATAGCAGGAGTCAAGAGCCATCAAATAGCATGTTTGTGATAGCTTCCCATCGACAACCTATGATACATTAAAGAAACAGGGTAAGCAGACATATATCGCAGAGTACTCAGGATTAATCGGAGCGCAATACTGTCGGAAGGATCCATCTAGTCTATACCACATATTACGTAGTGAAAAAAGCCAGTGCATTTATTTTTGTTGTCAGCAACCAAATAGATATCAGGTTTACATCAAGAGAGCTGCATTCAACTTCATCAAACTAGGTCCACCATGACTTTGAGGTACTTGGTTTGACTTAAACATACTTGCTTAATGCAACCAATTCTGTTCCAGAAGGTTTCTGATAACACGAGGTACGACATCTTGCTCTGCTGAATTAAACATCATAAAGGCTTCATTGCTCAAAAACCACTAGCATCACAAGCATTATCTTAACTATTTTTGGTCTTGGAGAAAAAGAATACTTCAAATTATTTCGCAATTGCAACAAGGGACTCAAATGTATCTGTTGATACCTGAACTAAAGAGAAAAGAAAAACATAAATAGTCATCTTTCGCTTCCTCAACCCAAAATCTTCCTGACAGATTTATTGTTACCACTGATCCCTTTGAATAACAAACACTCTTCCTCCTCATCCTACAAAATGGTTATTATTCAACCATTTTTGCTAAAGAACATTACTGATACCCAAATTGAATTCCATAAGAAGCTAAAGTCAAAATAAATTAAAGATGAGAGATCGAGAAGACTTCTCTTCAAATATTCTCTGAACTTTATAACTGTTCAAATTCTTTATTCAGAAAACTTTCAAGGTGCATTTTACCATCTTCAAAAGTTCGAATTTATCAAGCTGAATATGGCAGAAATAGCACCAAAAGAAAATCCCGCCATTCAATTTGTTGCAATACTCTTGGTGACTTCTATCGACTATCCATTCAACAATTATCTGCAATACTTGCTGTAAAGACCTTATTTACAGCCGCACATTTAGATGCAGAAAGGCATTTAAGACAAGTATTGAATCCAGGGAAACATTATTTGACCAATCAAGAATGTAATGTACAAGAACAGTTACCGGATATTCACTCGCAAGATTGGGCTTGTAAAAGTCATAGGCATGAGACATGTGACTCCCCCTAAATTTGCTTTCAAAAACAACTGGTGCATCAGGACCTATGAGCATTGCAATGGCAGCTGCTCCTCCTGTAGGACGAGCCGGTCCTTCAGCATATACCTGATAAAGGAAATCTCCCGCAATAAATCAACACAATGGCTACTCCAGCAATAAACTATACATGATACGATCTAAGACACTATTAAAGACCATCTCAGTTGCAGCCGAAAAGGTAATTTCAAACTGATATTCCTCACCTTTGTCGACCACAAAAAACAAAGGGAAAAAAGCAAATTGACAAATTATATGGGGAATGGATTTACAAAGATATCCATTCAGCATAAGAAGCTATGAAGATAGACAGATATACATACAGATGTAGGCTCGCACAAACATATATGTATGCGCTTAGGCAAGGAAGTAGAGATAACTAGAGGTAACAGTGAAATACTAATTTAGAATCCATACCGCACTATCAGTGCATACAACTAGCCCATTGCGTCCATCCCATGAACTACTCTCCACCCAGTTGACACAGTTGAACAAAGCTGCAGTTCCCCCATAGCATGCATTAGTTGAATCAACACCTTCGATATCAGTATTTCCACTTGCCTGTTCGTTTTAAAAACAAAAATTAATCAAAGCAATCATTTCTATAGAGGCAATTCTGTAGAATAGCCACACACACAAAAAAAAAAAAATCCCCTACAAATATGCATCAGTTTCTTGGCAACAACACTAATGCACCACTTGCCACAAGAATTACTAGACTCCAAGATACGTGGAAGTATACCTCAAAGATTGGCATGAGGAAGGTTTTGATGGACTTGCTCTTATCAATGACAGTCTCACTGCCTACCTCCAGACGACCGATTTGTTTTGGATCAATTCCATATTTCTCCAAAAGGGTAGTCACAGCTGTCAAACTGAAAATTCAAGACTTAAAGTCAGGACAGAACTCCCTTTGCTGAAGTATATTGTCATGTCCGCATAGGCAAATCAGTTTCAAACTTAACATGTCATACGAGAGGCAAAAGGTGGTGATGATTTCACAGATAGCCCGAGATCATGAGATCCAAACCTCATTGAGACGACGTCTTCGACCTCTGTACAAAAGGCCAGGCAGCCCTGTCCTAGCCCAATAGTGTATTTCCCTTTACTCACGCCATCGTGAGCCTCCAGGGCTTCCTGTCCATGCAGAAATGAGAAACTGAGTTACTACAGATGGAAATGGCAGATGTTATGGAATGATACCCGTGTAAATTCACATTCACAACCACAGAACAATATCCAAGCACGACATCTCCACAGTGTGGAGAATCTACCAGCCGTCTGTCTCGAATTAAATTCAAAAGGGGAAACTCGGAACGGTGTAGATATCATCGAGCTCCATCAGTGAATGGGATCAATGCTCGTCAAAACCAGCCACTTAGATCCTCATGTACTACAGACATTTCCCATTGCATAACGAACTCTGCGCGACCAAACACAAACACCCAAAAAAAAAAAAAAGAAAAAAAGGCGAACAGGAAACTGGCCGAGTAAACAATCCAGCTCGTCGCAGCTCTGAAAGATTTTCCCTTCGTTTTCTCGTGCATTGACGATGATACCGCCACAATCGACTCGCGATGAAAATCCGAGGAAGAGAGAGCGGGAGAAACGCACCTGCTGCACGCAAGTAGGAGGGAAGTAAATCTCCATGGCCAGAATCCCCACATCCTTCGCCATTTCCGTGCTCAAAACGCGAAGAAGCTCGAGCGCAAACGATGAGCGACGGGAACAGACGATAATGAACCTCGCTCTTTCTCCTCCAACCTCGAACGTAACTCCTGAACAGGGGAGGAGAGAGAAGCCAGGGAAGTGGCACGGAGAGAGAGAGAGAGAGAGATCGAGCAAGTGACTGGCGAGGCTCAAATATAGGCGCTTGGCTTATTTATACACATCGACCCGCCATTGCAGAGAGAGAGAGAGAGAGAGAATCGACTGGTGAACTTGCCATATGTGATGTGAGGAGGAAGAGGCAGGGGGTCCGGCGTATATTGACCTCCGCATTGGGCTTATTTACGCTGGATGCCATCGCTCGATGGTGAGCAGAAGGGATCGATTTAATTAAGAACAAATGCCATCGCCTGTGTTTTTTTCATATTTTTATTTCCCTTTCCTCAGGCAAAGAAATGGCACGTGTGTTCATAGAGATCGTTGTTTCCTTCCTCCCTCTTCCGAATCCCACACGTGCAAAAAGTGAAGTGCCAAAAGACAACACTCGGAACCAGACCATGACAATACACCCGATCCATAATGTCCAAACATGGAATGTCCGACAAGCTCATCGATCATGTAAGTACTAAGTCGAGCTGTAACGTGCCCATCGATGATGAATTTTCAGGAGGTAAATTTCCCGTGAAGCACGTGACACGTGGCGGCGATCAATTAACTCGAAGCTTGCACCGAAATTAAAGACCATGCCACCGTCGCTAAGAAATCGGCATTGGTTTCACTTCGTTACCTAAAGCAGCGGGCAAGTCGAAAACAGTCAGAGATAAAAGATCAAAATGCATAGCGGGACGATCCATTTAATATCGCTAGAAGAATCGATGACAAACACGAACAACAAGCCAAATCATCTCTCTGTCTCTCGGCAATTGTATGCAGCGGCGTCAAATTGAACAATTTAATTGCCCAAGATCATTCGATCGGACTTTACTTATTAATCAATGCGCCTACAAGCCTAAGACATTTGATCTATAGAGCCGTATGCCTATTCACAATCCGTATATCATTAGGGTCGTATGCCTATTCACAATCCAACATTTTAAAAAGATTGGCGATGGCATGAGTTTAGTCAATAAAAGGCACCCGGAACATTACGCAGGCTAAACTAGACTACGTTCTTCACAAGAAATAATAAATCAATAAATATCGCATATATGTATATATTATCTAAGGAATATACATAAGCACAATGCTTTTGACTTTCCTCCGCTGACATTTCATGTATCTTAACCTAATAAGTTTATAAATACATAATTACCTCCAAAGAGACGCTACAACTGTGGCGTTAAGATATGTGTTTAACCAACCGTGATTAAGCAATTACGATTTTGAAGATGATCACGCATGGACCGTCACCTAACACACCCATCACAGTTGAGATTAAACATCCACGTAAGTGAGATTCGTGGATTCGTGGTCCCTTGATCAAGACAAGTAATTCAAACACACGATTGGTCCCACTTGCAAGTTGGTAGAGAAAAAGCACTAAAAAATTCTTAACCAGATGTATTGATACCAATTCAGTCATAGACATTTTAATTTGACCAATTTAACTCTCACTAGCTGTTGTCGAGGGTCGTGGCTCTCACCCAGGCCGTCATCGTCCTTGGGACGACGAGGGCCTTCACAGCCCCATCGGCTGCGGGCGAGGCGGCCCTCTCTGGCCAAAACGAATTGAAAGGGGAAAAATAAAGGAAAATATAATAAAAAATTCAAACTTCTTAAAAATTGTAAAATATACATAAATACATGTTAGCGTCGACTATGCCACATAGGATGACCAGCATCTACATTAGCGATTTCCGACTAAAATTTATCGGATTGACTGAATTTGCATAAATGCAAAAAGTTTATCACTAAATTAGTTTAAATTGAAAGGTTTGGAACCGAATTGGTACTAATGCAATAAGTCTATGACTTTTTTTTTTATACTTTATCCCAAATTGGTAAGATGGCTAGGCTCTTAATCTTTCTTAAAGCCTAATTCACGAAAAAACGATTCGTTGCGTATCATTCAACCCCACATGGTTGTCTATTGATTAATAACCGAACAACAAAGATTTGAATTCCTCTTTATTTAGTAGATAACATGGAGATATTTGCTAAAGTACGATATTCGGCAAATCTCTATCAATATGCTAAAGCACGATGTTCTTTTTTAGTGTTCATAAGTAAGAAGGATGTTTTTTGGGTCACTTTTGACTTTTCGGTTTTGCGTGAATTGATTGCTTTAAGAATTAGACATCCAACCTTGTAAGTTTCCATTGACCCTCCTCTACAAGCAATGTACGATGATGCCCAAATTCGAAGATATGATAAATTGCAAGCCCGCCACATATCGTGACCACAACTAGACCTTCGCTTTTGTCACACAGCAGAAAAAATTGAGACAAGTACAAAAAAAAGTCCTTATATTTTTGCACTTTTATCAATTCAATCTTAAGTCTTAAGTTTTGTAAGTTTACCAATTCAATCATAAACATTTTCACCTTTTACCAATTTCATACTATTGACCGGAAACCGCTGACGTGGACACTAGCCATCCTACGTGATATCGCCGACGCCGATATGGATATTTTTTTAAAATAAATTTTAAATATTTTTTCATATATATTTTTTTTTCCTTTTTTCTGTTTCTCTTTTCCTTTTTTTTTCCCTTCTCCGTCCCCCGGCCTCAACCTCCGCTAGCCTCGGGCGAGGGCCGAGGCCTCGTTGCCTAGGTGAGGGCGACCCATGCTCGGGGAGGGCCCTCGCCCGAGGCCGGTGGAGGTTGAGGCCAAGGGACGGAGTAGGAAAAAAAAAGAAAAAAGGAAAAGGAAAAGAGAAAAAATAAACAAAAAATAAGTAAAAATATTCGAAAATATTGAAATATTTATTTTAAAAATATCCACGTCGGCACGAGTGATACCACGTAAGATGACCAACGTTCACGTCGGCGATTTTCTGCTAATAAGACTGAATTGGCAAAAGATGAAAATGTTTATGACTGAATCAGCAACTTAAAAAATTTATGACTAAATTGACAAAAGTATAAAAATTTTGCGACTTTTTTTGACAATTTTCCCACAAAAAAATTGACCTAGTGTTCCAAAATTATCAAATCACATGGTATTCTAACAATATTACAAGTATAGCAAATAAAGGATTTCAAGTATAGCCTATTTTATTACATACTAAATCTCACTTAAGCAAAAATTCATTTAGTATAAAAATACTTATGTATTTTTTTTAGCATATGTGTCGTAAAAAAAGTTGAAACATGCTAATAAGCTATACTTTAAATATACACGTTATTTGCAAATATGTTATGGCCGATGAAAGCATAACTCATTGTATTCGAGTAGTTTCATTCATTTTATTTAGAGTAATTTCATTCATTAACTAACATAACACAATTTATTAAAGTTGTTTCTTTTAACTATGAGGGAAAAAAAAACAACACGAGTTATTTTAATAACACAAAAATTAGCATTTTATCTAAAAGCTAAAGTATAATATTTAAACTAAAAACAAGATTAAATTAAGACTTATTAAAAACATAGAGCATTTTTATTTTACTCAGTTTTATTTTCTACTTTATGAATACACTAATTTCAAATATAGCTTCCATCATTATAGGTTTAAAATCACTTCTTCTTTTTTCCCATTCCTCTTCTGTGTCCCGTAAAAACACGACATTAAACATGCTTGCGCAAAGCGATGGCTAAGCAGCAATTTTAGAGAACCTCGAATTTGAGACCACAACCGCTAGCTTTTATGTCAACGAACGTTATGCATACGGGACCGAATTATTCATACATACCTCGAGAGATTGATTAAACCAAGATTGGCCCCGCCAACTATTCTAAAAGTTTGGTTTACTATTTAATTATCCTATTATCACGGCCCAAGAGTTTGTTCAACCGAAGTGGGCCGTGACATGATGCGCGAGTTAGTCCACGAGCTGAACAGAATGATGTTGGGCGGCCCGGGCCGACCCAACGGCCCAAATCGACTTAACCCGCTCGAGCATGGCCCAAGCGAGCCGGGTAGGCGAACGGACGCGACTCTTGAGCTGGGGCGTCCAGATTCATTCGCGAGCCGGGCGTGCACGAGTCGCGAGTCATACAATCATGAGGCGGGCATCGTGCGGAGCGAGTCAGACACGAGCGCTCATGATGCACGCATCGAGCAGAGTGAGTCGGACTCGAGCGGACAAGTAGAACAAGACAAACTTGGGTAGACCATGAGTCACCCGCGAGCCGTGCCTTTGTATGTATAAATAGGGGCTCGCCCCTCACTTGTAAATCACCCGAGAATCAATACAACTCAGTATTCCCCCCACTCTCTCTCGGTTGTGTGATCCTTGTGCGAGTGTATTCAAATTGTGTTCGGTTCGGTTCGGATTACCCGACCCTCGAGCGAGTGTGAGTGTGTGTGTTGGCCGACTTGGGATCTATTCCTAAGGCCGCACGGATCGTGGGAACGCTAGATAAATTCTCGGTCCGTGACAAGTGGTATCGGAGCGGAGTTCGATCCCTGTTCGGTTCGTTCTCAAGTGGAAGTTCGTCCCTCGGAAGCAATGGCGAAAGGTGGCGACAAGGTGGTTGATGCGGTGACCGACTGTGATGTCCGGACCGACGATGAGCGTGCTGGACGGTTCGCCGATCAGCCCCATGAACAGCAAATGGTTACCGGGTCCAAGAAGGATCGTGGGAGTTCACGGGATCCGTTGCGCGATGTGGAAATCCGAGTGGGCAAGGTGGAGTTGTTTGCTGCGGAGTCGCAAGACTCGGTCGTGGAGCCGACCAATGACCTGAAGGAGCTCGTGGCTGGGAAGGAAGAGCTGCTCGCCTTGGTGCGGGAGCTTCGGGCCAGCACGGGCGCTCTCCGGGGGCAAGTCGGGGGTGCTCTCAACGACTCGGAGGATCTCTTGAAGAAGAACGAGTCCTTGGAGGCCGTGGTGGCGGCTGTTCGTGCGGAGCTTACGAAGCTGCAAGCCGAGTCGACCGAGCTACGTGCTGAGTCGACCGAGCTTAAAGCCAAGGTGGCTGCTCTCGAAGGCGGGCGTGTGGACGGGATTGCTCCCACACCGCCAAGGGTGGACGTCCCTCAACCCAAAGAGTTCAAGGGATCAAGGACGGCTAAAGATGTGGATAACTTCCTTTGGTACTTGAATCAATATTTCGAGGCCAATGGGATTCGCGACGAAGGTGTGCAAGTGAACACCGCTGCGATGTACACGGGCGAAAATGCGCTGCTATGGTGGCGTACCGGGATCAACGATAGGGCTGCTGGACCTGTCCATACATGGGATGCCTTCACCGGGGAGTTTCGGAAACAGTTCTTCCCCGCCTATGCGGAGGAAGAGGCCCGAGGCGAGCTGCGACGCCCGGAGCAAAGGGGAACGGTTCGAGAATACGTGAGGAAGTTTTCAGAGCTGAAGCTTCAAATCCCCTCGATGAACGACACGGAGGCCTACTACCGGTTCACCGGTGGCCTTAAACCGTGGGCAAAGAATGAGCTGAAACGGCGTAACGCGAAGGATCTAGCTTCGGCGTTGGCGGTGGCCGAGTCACTCGAAGAGTTCAAAGCCTCGAAAAAGAAGGACGTTTGACCCGGTGGCGGCAAAGGAACTAGTGGGGGAGATCGCAACAAGCATCCCCGCCACACCGGTGGGAAACACCCGACGACTCACCCTCGGAATGATGCGGGACCAAGCTATGGCGGACAAAAGGTAGGGGCGCCTATATCTTACAAGTGCTATTTTTGCCGGGGTCCCCACAAAGTTCGAGACTATCCCAAGGCTCAAAAGATCTCGGCTGCCATAAAGGCCGATGAAGAGGAAAAGGAAACCGCGAAGGTGGGAGCGTTGAGGATCATCAACGCCATCCAGTCAAAAAAGGCGAACAAGTCCAAGGGGATGATGTTCACGGACGTGACGATTGCGGGTACCACGATGAGCGCCCTTGTCGACACCGGTGCCTCCGATCTCTTCATATCGGAGGAGGCCGCGAAGAAACTCGGGTTGCAAGTCGAGAAACGAAACGGGTGGGTGAAGACGGTCAACTCGGAGAGAGTCCCTACTCTCGGCTCGGTTCGAGATGTGGAGATTGCTGTGGGACAGTGGAAGGGCAAAGAAACCATCGATGTAGTTCCTCTTGATGACTACGACTTCATCATCGGGCTAGGATTCATAGATCGGGTGAACGGCTTGGTCATCCCCTCCATGAGCTGCCTATGCATCCCGGATCCCGGAGCTCGGTGCGTGGTTCCGTTGGATCGTGAGCCGGGACGGAATCGGAAGATAATCTAGGCCATGCAACTCTCCCGAGGAACTCGGAAAGGGAAAGAGATATATGTGGCCGTCTTGAAGGTCGATGACCCAGGGATTGTTGGGGTTGAGACCCCAACGGAGGTAGTGCTAGTCCTTGAGGCGTTCAAAGACGTGATGCCTCCCGAGTTGCCCCGGAAGCTGCCGCCAAAGAGAGAGGTGGACCATCGGATTGAGTTGGTCCCGGATGCTCGACCACCGGCCATGGCGCCATATCGCATGGCACCCCCGGAGCTGGAAGAGATGAGGAAGCAGCTCAAGGATCTCCTTGAGGCTGGATACATACGGCCCTCGAAGGCCCCGTATGGTGCCCCGGTTTTATTCCGGAAGAAACATGACGGCTCCTTGCGGATGTGCATTGATTACCGAGCTCCGAACAAGCTCACGATCAAAAACAAGTACCCAATACCGCTCATTGCGGATCCGTTCGACCAGCTCGGGAGCGCGCGGTGGTTCACGAAGCTAGATCTGCGATCGGGGTATTACCAAGTTCGGATTGCCGAAGGTGACGAGCAAAAGACGGCCTGCGTGACTCGGTACGGCTCTTATGAGTTTACGGTGATGCCTTTCGGACTAACCAACGCTCCAGCGACGTTACGCACCTTAATGAACAAGGTACTACAACCATTCCTTGATCGGTTTGTTGTTGTATATTTAGATGATATTGTTGTGTATAGTCGTATGCTAGAGGAACATGTTGAGCATCTAGAACAGGTGTTCCGAGTCCTGCGGGACAACGAGCTATATGTAAAGAAGGAAAAGTGTGCGTTTGCAAAGCCGGAGGTGCCATTCCTCGGCCATATTGTCGAAGGTGGTCGAGTACGTATGGACCCGACAAAGATTCGAGCTATCACGGAGTGGGAACCGCCGACAAAACCGACGGAACCGAGGTCGTTTCTCGGACTGGCGAACTATTACCGACGGTTTGTTCGGGATTACTCGGAGATTACGGCCCCTCTCACGGATATGCTCAAAAAGGGTAGAACTTGGAAGTGGTCGGGGCAAAGCCAAGAGGCCTTCGATCGCTTGAAGAGACTCGTGACAGAGGAGCCGGTCTTAGTGTTGCCCGATTTTGACAAACCCTATGAGGTGGAGTCTGATGCCTCGGACTTTGCCATAGGGGGCGTCTTGATGCGGAATGGACATCCAGTGGCCTTTGAGTCACGGAAATTGAATGAGACGGAGCGGCGGTACACCGTTCAAGAGAAAGAAATGACCGCCGTAGTCCATTGTCTTCGTACGTGGAGACACTATCTTACGGGATCCTGGTTTGTCGTGCGGACAGACAACATTGCCACGAGCTATTTCCGGACCCGGAAAAAGCTCGGCCCGAAGCAAGCTAGGTGGCGGGATTTCTTGGCGGAGTTCGACTTCGTGCTGGAGTACAAGCCTGGGAAGACCAACTCGATTGCGGATGCCTTGAGCCGAAAAGGCGAGCTGGCCATGATGAGTCGGCACGAGTGCCCATTGGTCGAAAGGATCAAAGAGGGGTTGCAGCACGACCCATCGACGAAAATGCTCCTCGACTATGTTCGGGAGGGCAAAACTCGGACGTTCTGGAGTGAGGACGGCCTCCTCTACACAAAGGGGAGGAGACTCTATGTGCCATCCTTCGGGAGGCTGCGAAGGGAAATCTTGCGAGAGTGCCACGATTCGAAGTGGGCGGGCCATCCCGGTATCCACCGCACCATGGCGCTTGTTGAAGATCAATATTTCCGGCCCCATTTGCGTGACGATGTGGAAGCATATGTCAAGACTTGCCTCGTATGTCGGCAAGACAAGCTTGAGCAGAAGTCTCCCGCAGGGCTCCTTGAGCCGCTGCAAATCCCGGAGAGGCCATGGGAAAGTGTTTCGATGGACTTCATCGTCGGACTACCCAAGTCCGAAGGGTGTCGAACCTTGATGGTCGTTGTGGATCGGTTTTCCAAGTATGCAACGTTCGTACCGGCCACGGACGATTGCCCAGCTGAGGAGGCAACCAAGCTATTCTTGAAGCATATTGTCAAACACTGGGGTGTGCCACGGTCGATCATAAGCGATCGGGACCCTCGGTTCACGGGACGTTTTTGGACGGAGCTCTTCAAGCTGCTTGGTTCCGAGCTGAATTTCTCTACCGATCTTCACCCGCAGACCGACGGCCAAACCGAACGGGTGAATGCGCTCCTCGAAGTCTACTTGCGGCATTATGTGAGCGCGACTCAACGAGATTGGGCCAAGTTCATCGATGTTGCTCGGTTCTCGCACAACTTGCAACGAAGCGAGTCAACGGGGAGGAGTCCCTTCGAGATCGTGACGGGGCAACAGCCGCTTACTCCAAATGCGGTTGCGACGGGCTATCGGGGGAGTAGTCCGGCGGCACTTCGATGCGCGGTGGAATGGCAAGAAGAGGCCGACCTAGCTCGGACATGCCTTCACAAGGCGTCCAAGCGAATGAAGAAATGGGCCGACAAGAAGCGTCGGCATGTGGAGTTCCAGATTGGGGACCAAGTCCTTTGCAAGCTACCCGTTCGATACAAGGGGGTGCATAAGGCGCTGCTGCGTCGATACGAAGGGCCGTTTCGGGTGGTGCGGCGGATTGGAAGAGCAGCGTACAAGCTGGAACTTCTCGCCAAACCGAAAATCCATCCGGTATTCCATGTGAGTATGCTCAAGCCCTTTCACGTGGACGAAGAAGAGCCGGAACGGGGGGAATCAAAACGGGCGCCCTTGGGAGCGAAGACGGCTTACGATCAAGACGTCGAATGCATTTTAGCGGATCGAGTCATTAGGAAACGCTATCGGGCACCCAAGCGGGAATATTTGATTCGGTGGCGAGGTCTACGAGAGAGCGAGAATAGCTGGGAACCGGAGGAGGCCTTGTGGCGATTCAGGAGACACATTGAGACCTTCCAAGCGGAGAAAGGTGACAAGGACGTCGCCCATTTAAGTGGGGGAGAATATCACGGCCCAAGAGTTTGTTCAACCGAGTTGGGCCGTGACATGATGCGCGAGTTAGTCCACGAGCTGAACGGAATGATGTTGGGTGGCCCGGGCCGACCCAACGGCCCAAATCGACTTAACCCGCTCGAGCATGGCCCAAGCGAGCTGGGTAGGCGAACAGACGCGACTCTTGAGCTGGGGCGTCCGGATTCATTCGCGAGCCGGGCGTGCACGAGTCGCGAGTCATACAATCATGAGGCGGGCATCGTGCGCAGCGAGTCGGATTCGAGCGCTCATGATGCACGCATCGAGCAGAGTGAGTCGGACTCGAGCGGACAAGTAGAACAAGACAAACTTGGGTAGACCATGAGTCACCCGCGAGCTGTGCCTTTGTATGTATAAATAGGGGCTCGCCCCTCACTTGTAAATCACCCGAGAATCAATAAAACTCAGTATTCCCTCCACTCTCTCTCGGTTGTGTGATCCTTGTGCGAGTGTATTCAAATTGTGTTCGGTTCGGTTCGGATTACCCGACCCTCGAGCGAGTGTGAGTGTGTGTGTTGGCCGACTTGGGATCTATTCCTAAGGCCGCACGGATCGTGGGAACGCTAGATAAATTCTCGGTCCGTGACACTATCATCTCCCTCATCTTAGTTTGGTCTATTCACTTAGTACTCGGCATAGAAATATTTAATATGAGAGACAAATGCAGCCATGTAAGATTTCAATTTGGATCCCTTACTACGATACCATGTGAGTTTTTGTGGGACCACTATTTAACTATTCTAAAAAGGAAAAATTATCAAAAAAGTCCTAAATTTATTTCAATGGTGCCAAATCAGTCATAAACCATTTTTTGTGCCAATTCGGTCTTAAACCTATACATTTATGCCAATTCGGTTCAATTTTTTGGCCAACGCTGAAGTGGCATTCTTGACGTTGACGTGACAAAGTTTTGATAATATTTTTTTTTTATTTTTTTTTATTTTTTTATTTCTGTGAATTTCTTTTCTTTCTCATTTTTCTCATCCCCCCGGGATGGCTGGAGCTTGCCATCCATTGCGCGAGGGCCACAAAGCCCTTGCCGGCGGCTAACTAGGGCTTGGTTGCCCTCATCTGCTGCAGGTGAGGATATGCCCGCCTTCATCACGGCCCTAGCGAGGCCGGGCTTGCCTACGGCCATCGCTTGCAAGACAATCAAAAGTGTGAAAAGAATAGATCTAACCATTGGGAGTGCGATGGTCTCACGAACTACGACCGTGGGCGAGCCTAGCTTCGCCAAGGCCACGGCGAAGGCTGGCATGGCCTCGCCTCTTGCGGGGAAGTCATCTTCGCTAAGACCGGCGATGCCCTAGCGAGGCTAGCCTCACCCGGCCTAGGCGAAGGCCACCAAGTCCTAACCAGTAGCCAATGAGGGCTTCGTGGGCCTCGCCCGGTGGCCGGCGATCTCCAACGACAACTCGCTGTCCACGGGGGAGGAAAAGGAAAAAATGAGAAAGAAAAGAAAAAAATGAATAAACAATATTATTAAAATTTTACCACGTTAACGCTAGCTTGCCAAATGGACTAAAATGGCATAAATGCAAAAGGTTTAGGAATGAATTGGCACAAAAAAAAATTTAGGACCAAATTGGCACAATTACAATATATTTAGGACTTTTTTGATAATTTTCCATTCTAAAAGTTTAAGTTGTTAGATGAATGTGTGGTTTACTATTTAATTATTCTATCGTTTCGAACATTTCATATTTTCTTGAGAGAAATGAATTCCTTGTTTGGTTGCTTCTCGCTTCCTCCTCACACACTAGATTGTATCTACTATCTAGGGCCAGTGGAAAATAATTGAAATTTCGCGTCTTGATTCTTCGTCACTCAAATTTGGAATAATGGCACGTTCTTTTTGGTTTTTTTTTGTTTCTTTTGGCAAATAAGGTAACCTCCGATGGACCCGAACTTGTATGGGCTTGGACGCCCTTTAAATTTGACGATCAGCCCACCACCACAAAAAAAAAAAAAAATTAAGGCTCAAAGTGCTAAGCTTCATCTGGAACTGTAAATGAGACTCTCAGCTCATTGCAATCTGCCATAAGAATTTGAATCGATTGTGTGTCGCGCGATTCCTTTCAATCAATGTGTGAAAACAACCCAAAGCGGTGTAATCCGAACACCCCTTCCCACGGCATCGTAGGGATTATTAAAGTAGTCACGGAGATTCGAAATTCCGAGCGGGCAAAAATGCCAGTAAAATTGACTAAATTTTTCAGACGATCTGTCGATGCTCGTTTCGTTGGGGGCCTTGCATAGCATGTTAGTTCACCAGCAAAATTAAAATGACCATGTTAACTGATGCGGAAGGTTATGACGAAAAGGGAAAGGATAACTCTTCAATCCGCCGCTAGCGTAGCAAAATTTTCACGCTCAGAATTAGATGATCGACAATGTGCGACTGGAGATGATAATACAACCATGTCCATTTTACATGTCAAGCATCCAATGGTGAATTCGTTGGTCGGTTCTTACATTGCCAGTGGACCTAATAGATTGAATAATAAAATAACAGAAGTAATGCAGCATGTTGGTGGATTGAGTTGAGACATGGCTGCCCACAAAACATATGCTGGGGAGTGTGCAAAAGCCCGATACCTTTTGCCTGGGGAGATCATCGAGAGGGAGTCCAAGTTCGAGCCTGTCAATATATTCAGTTGGACTCGCCTTCATTCAAAAGCTTAAGCCAATGAATTATGGATCGACCAGGATGTATTAACTGCTTTACACCACACCAATTCTCTGATGTGCGATTTCTGTAAAACAACTCATATGTACAGGAGGAAGGATGAATCAAAGAATGGAAGAATGAAGAACAAAAAATGTTTCCAAGATTTGGGGAACATCCGAACGGAACTCTGATTTCATACTTCGACCGTCTCTTGGTTCAGGGCCGTGTATCTCCACCTCTCTTTCTCGACAAAATCCGCGTCCAGGAACCTCGAAATGAATGCCCACAGCCTATACACATCCTCGAAATTGGTCAAGAAACCAAGTGAAACCGTGACAACCGATAGACCGCGGCGGTCGTCCCTCTTCCTTCTCGATTCCGTCCCTTTCGCCACACTTGTTCTGGTCTCCAACGTCCTCTCCCACTCTTTATACTTGTCCGAGAACCATATGTGTTGCAGAAATCCACAGGTGAGGGAAATATTGTTTCTATCGGCAAGTTTTTGCACGAGCACGGGATCGATCTTCTCCCCTTTCCAGTCGAACACATTGAACGCAACCGTTGGTCCTCTTTCGAATTTGACCTTTGGCCCGTAGATCATGACCAGGGGAAGTAGTACAGTGGCTGAATCCGGATGTTTCAGGCTCAGCAACGCATTCACAAGCCAGTTGATCAGGCACCTTGCTCTGCAATTTATACTTACTATGCCCAATCTATCTGCATGATCAAGGCCTCGAAACTCAATCTCCAAGCTCCCATCAAAGCTGGTCTCAGTAATTCTCGATCTGGCAGAATTAAAGGGTGTCTCTACTTCTTCAATCTCAGAAGATGACACTGCCTCTGGTGTTACATTGTCCACCACAGATGAATGCAACTCAGGCGATCCGTAATACATTTCTTTAGGCGCCATTCCGGATATAATGTCATTTTTTTGCAACTGAAATAATCCCGAACTTGATCTCTGACTGATGCCTTCTTGGGCAGATTCCTGAAAATGACAAAAAGATGTCGTGGCAGGGGTTAGACTCACAATCCCTATACTTCTAGTTGCATCTGAATCCTGTAGGATTGAAGCACTCGATTTCTTGACAAACAAACAAGCGAAACCAGACGGATTGTCCCCGAAAACCTTGTAGAACGAGCAAATGAGGAAGTCGGGCTTGAAGAGAGAGAGACCTAAAGTGTCCATGTCCTTAGGTCTCAATGCAGATGCATCGAGCAGAACACGCCAACCTTCTTCCTGTGCCATTCTCATCCATGAGTATGAATATGGAGCCCCAGTGATCCTTGATTGAAGCGGGAAAACGAACAGCCCTCTTCTTCTCCGGTTCCTCTTACTACCAATTATCATCTTCCTTAATTTTTCTGACCGGATTCTCATTCTCGGATACAAGAATTCGGCCGATCTGGTGTGTGCCCCCCTCTTCCTCGCACTCTCTAGCATCAATTCTACTGCCTCATTTTCATGGTCATACACTGTCAGGAGATCGGCATTAGAATGGAAGGAATATGACTCTGCAAGAAGCTTAAAAGCAGATGACTGGTTAGCGGTGAAAAACATGGCATAATCAGTTTCTGAAACGTTCATGAAGGCCATGATTCTTTCCCTGATTCTGGATTCGATTTCAGACTCTTGGACGCCATGAAGTATCTGTGAGCCCAAGTTCACTGACTTGTACGAAATCTCGAGGAAGGGCGATTCCAGCGAGGATGAATGCGATGGCGGAGGATGAGAGGATGAAGAGGCTATTGAAGTCGCAGGAAGATGGTCGATCTTCTGCAAATACGAGAAGAGGCCATGACCTGTGTAGTCGAGGCAAACATGGTTAGCCGCAGAGAGATGATGATATTCATTGGCTCGGAACTCATCCGCCTTTTCCGTCTGCTCGTATTGGGGAAATGCATTTGTGAACAAGGAAAACGATTCGTGCAATGAAGGGAGGGACTCGTGGTTAGTGAATTGCGAGTTTGGGTGGAGAGAGGAGGAGGTGGCAATAAGGAAGTCGTGCCGGAATGCGGCGGCTCCAGTCACGGATTTCTCGGCCGGTGCTCCTGGAAGGCCGGCAAAGGGAGAGCAACCATGAAAGCAGGCTTCTGAGGCCTCCCTGATGCAAGGTGAGCTCATATTGCTCTGTGCTGTTCCTTCCACATTAATTAATCAACTTTGGATTCTTCTCATTCCCCCTTCTCGTTCTATCTTATCTGCTTGCTGTGATCAATTCAATTTGTCCTCAAATGTCAAGTTCAAGGGCCACTCCCTTATTGGACAGGCTGTCCTTAGCGTGTTATCTAATGAACGAGTCAAGGTCAACATGCCCATAAGGCAAAACTTCAACGCAGTAGCCTTTCAAGGTGCTTCTAGTTCTCGTCCCACTTGGCAATCTTTCTGCCCCATGCTCTGCAAATTTTTATGGTGCACCCATGGCCGATTACCTCGGCCCTTGATTCAACTGGGTTCACATGGGACTTGCACTATCCGGAGCTTGTGGTGCACAGATAGCTCCGGCACCCGGGCGCACCCAATACTTGCTCGCTCTACTTCCCCCAAGTTCCTGATGGCTGATCTTGAGTTTTCTGCCGATTTTGAGTCGAATTAGTTGACTTTCTAATGTGGGCATCTTTTAAACACCCCAACAAGATGAGCGCTTTGGATGCTATGCATCTAACATCGGTGGGGGACTAGATGGTCAATCACAATCACTCAGCCTCATATAATTTAATGTCGTGAATGGACCACGCAATAATTGCAACCTAAGTGAAACGACGAACGCATACCTCAACGTCCAATGCACTGTCAAGCAGCCTCCTTTTTCGCCTCGTTGCCGGAGACGTTGTCCTGTATTTCCAACATGACAGCCAAAGCGCCCCAGGCCCGCCAGACCGAGAAATGAGGCGGCCGGGCCTGGTGGAATTTCGTCGAAGAGTTGGTGGACGGAACAGAACAAAATGAAAAAAGACGAGAGTACTTTTGAGTTGAAAATGATAACTCAATCATGGTGGAGGGACCGAGCTACGGTTCCTTAGGTCTGTCCTAACTAAAGTATTGATGAGCAAAAGGGACCTGACTGACCCGGACCGGGCAAATTGGTCTGGTTCTTGAGAGGGCAGTTCGGTCCCCGGTTCCAATAAATAGGACCAATGACCGTGCAATCCGATCCTTGGTTCCAGGTAGATGGGACCGGTCCGGACCGCCCGGACCGGACTACCCATAATATATAATTAATTATATATAGATATATACAATTAAAAAAATGAAGCTTTCATATATTTTCAATGTTTATTTCTCGAGTCACTTTCCATTGTTAGATTGCACATTCTTGACAAGGTAACTCCAAAACGTTCAACATATATGGCATGTCCTTTGCCTCTCAACAATAATAGGAATTGTGAAAAAATTGAGTGGCAGTTCAGTTGGAACCATGAAAGCATGTCCAAGTTGGATGCTAGTGAAACCACTTTACAAAAATGGTTTAATTTCTCTTTGAAACTCGAATAGCCCCTCAATGTTATGAATATAGTCTATCCTATTTATTATGGTCTTTTCCAGTGCATTGTATAGTGAGTGTACAATGGCGTGTTCTTTCCAAAAAGAAATGATTCAATCGGTTCATTTAATATAATAGTAGCAATTTCTTACTGTTCATGCGTTTCGATTAGTCCCGTATTTTGTTTCTGTACCTTGCTTGAATGTGGAATGCGTTTAGTGAACAACATCACTATACAAGGGTTTTTCGATTATGTCCTTTATATATCTCTATTGTATTAGCGATTAGGCCAATGCCATTGTTAAGCCTATCATTACGTGAAGACACGACTTCATTAAGAAAGCGAGCAAACTAGATCGGCATGGTTTTTTTATTCAACCGGATTATAGATTATAAATTAACATGCAATCGAAGCATATTGTATTTCAAGAGTTAAATTTCTATAAGCAGGTGGTTTTAGTGTCCCCATTAGGCCGGGACCAGGACTTGACCGGATCGCCGGTCCCAATCCTATCCTTGGTCCCAAAAATTTGGGGACTGGGACTACCGGCCCTGTTCCTGGTTCCATACCGAGACGGAACGGCCCCGGACCATGCACATCCCTAAGTATTTGTGTAGCACTATGCTTTATATAGAAAAAATAAACTTAGATTACGATGTTTCTGCAGAGAATCTGTCCCTCGGAAATGTTCATAAAGGATTTAGGAAACATGTTAAGTCCCACGCTTAAGTTTTATCTTAAATAATCATTGGCGAGCGTGTAAGAATATGATAAATTTTGTTCTTTCAAGGAATAGCCTAATACCCCGAAAAAAAACATTTCGATTTTAGCTCTTATATTAATTCTACCATTTGTCTCATAAGAAACTTTCAAGTTTAGATCTAGTCTCAATTCTATCCTAAACTTTTTTATGTCTTATGAAAAACTCACAACTTTAATTATTATCTCAATTTTACCCTTAAATTTTACAGTCTCATAAAAAAAACTACAAATTTTTACTTGAGTCACATATCGGCCTCCATTAATCATCCGTTCAAAATTTCTCATTAACAACCGAGAAATGGAAAACTCCAAAGCACAAACTATTCGAGCGCTCTAGCGCGAGCTCTCCAACCGTGAGAGATGGAACATTTCCAAGCACGAGATATTAAATATCGAGAACAAAATCACTAAGGGCAATTTTGTGAGAAGGTTAATGGAGGCAGTTTAGGATTAAAGTAAAAGTTGATAATTTTTTATGAAATAAAATAATTAGAGTAAAATTTAAATTGCACTTAAAGCTAGGATTTTTTATGACATGAAAAAAAGTTTAGTGTATAATTAGTAATGGACCTAAAGTTGAGGATTTTTTATGAGATAAAAATAGTTTACTGTAAAATTGGGATTGAACCTAAAGTTTGATATTTTTTTATAGGACAAAAGAAAGTTTGGGGAAGCATTGAGACTGAACCTAAAATTGAAGATTTTTTCTTAGACAAAAGTAGAAATGGAACAAGAGTTAAAGTTAGAGGTTTTTTAGAGTACTAGGCGTTTGAAGAATGGGTGAAAATGAAATATAGAATTTCTATATGGAATCTCCTCCATTATAGCATGTTTTGAACTACAGTGATCTCACAATCAATACCTCTGTCCCTCTCGCTCTCCCTCTCTCTCAATTTATAAAAATCCTGATATTTATTCTCTAGAATGTTTCATAGACAATAAGTGCTACTCTATGAACTCTATGCTACTATGTAAAAAGTAAACATAATTTTCTACTTTTAAGTTCCATTTGTTTTGCAAGAAATAAATTATGTGGAAAATAATTTTAAAAAAATGACACTTCTATCGCTTATAATAATTAGCTAATGAAAATAGTTTCATTATTGATAACAATTTATATCTAAACATTTTCATGAACGATAAATATATTTTTCGTTCATTCATTCTTATAATCGATAGAAGCCGTCATTTCTTAGAAAATGATTTTCAAATAATCAATTTTTCGCAAAATAAACAGAACTTTAAACAAGAGAATGTTTTCATTATCTAATGAAAGTTAGCAAATGGAAATGTTATTATTGTTGAATGTTTAAACAATTTCACAGACGGTGAATATACATTATTCATTCATTTATTATTGTAAATGATAGAAACGATCATTTTCAGGATAATATTTTCTAAATCATCAATTTTTCGCGAAATAAATAGAATTTTAAAGGAGAGAGAACTCCTCCAAATAAAATTGCTGCTCTAGCCTCTGGTTATCCTACTTGCACAAATTGTCAAATCAAACTAATGCGAGCTTTGCACGACTCTGGAATGTGATATTGACAATATTTTTCGAGATCAAAAGTTAAGTCCATGTTGAAAATTATTAATGGAAGAAGATAATTTTGTTTTCTTGTACAATTTTCTAAGGTAGAGTCCATGTCAACAAAACGTGGCCTTGTCACCCTCGAGCATTGTCAACGGCCACGTTAACTGGATTTTGGCCGGATATAGCACCAAAAGGGCTTTGATTTAGCCATTTCCGTGAGTAGAACGGCTTAATTATAAAAAATAAAAAAAAAGTCAAAGGATATGATTTTTGAAAAGCTCGAAAGCACGAAAGCGAAACGCAGAACTTTTCCTATACCAGAAGGCAAACCCTACTAGAGGTTTCTACTCAAATTTGGACGGAGATTCACGGTGATGGCACATGCTTGCCATCCATGTTATTACTTTCTCGTTATCCGTTTTTGTAATCTTTGCCAATACACAAAATTGTGATATTATGAACTAGAGATGAGTATGACCGGGTGGGTACGTTCCGGACTTAGACCCTGAAATTGTCTCTGTTATAATCGGTTCCAAATTTTTGGAACCTAAAAACTATGATGTTTGTCATGAAACTTGTTTTAAAACCTATCCTCTTTTTTAGTCCGATTTAAAAGTCTATTCGAGAACTTGTTTTTTTAGTTTATTTTTTGATTTAATTTTTTCAGCAAAATAATATGAATATCAATGAAATGATTCAAAGTAAAAGATGAATAGTAAAACTCACAATCCGCCAAAAGCAATAACCCCTAATATAATTAATAGAAATTGCAATTCACAAAAACTAGAGGAGGTGAGCGAGCCGGACTAGTTTTTCTTTTAAAAGTAGTTAAAAATCAATTCCAATATCAGTCCGGTCCCTAGGTTCTTAGAATCGAAAACCAACCCAGTTCCAACCGGTTCCCAAAATTCAAAACCTGTTCCCAAACCGATTTGAACGGAACCGGTTCCCGAACCTATTTTTCGGGTGGTTTGATCCGAGCTCCAAGAAAACCTAGTCCAGTTGCACACCCTTATATATGAACGAACATAAGCTTCGTGTTAGTGATAAGTGTCCTTTTGAGCAATCGTTAATCATAATTCACAAAATAGGGAAAATTATCTAGACAATTCTAGGCTACCGATTCAGTTATAAACTTTCTAATTTGACCATTATTTTTGCCACTTAATTTTATCAATTTAGTTCTAAACATTTTAATGATTCTCAGTACAACCGTCTGGACCAATTTTGGCCACGAAATACTTACGTGGATACCCAATCAGCGTCAGCCATCTTACATGTGGCCATTAGTAGCCAGTGTCGATGATTTTTGCAATTTTTAAAAATTTTCCGAATGTTCTTTTTCTTTTTCCTTTGCTTTGCTTTTTTTTTTTTCTTTTCTTTTGAGCAATGGCTATCGCAATTCGCAAAACCCATATTCTACATTCTACAGCATATATCAAGTTGGTGTATGGTCCCCTTTGCACGTAAATATGGAAAATTCATCTAGACATTTACGTTATTCTTCCCTATTTATGACCAGGTCAATATCATTGACTACCTTTGCATTGCCCCCATCCAAAAGTCACATTAATTGGGTACCTACTCTCTAGTCTCTAGTCTTCAAGTCTTCACGAGCATTAAATCACATTACCAAACAACATTGCACGGTTTCTTTCCTCAATCTTTATCCATGCGAAAAAAGGGCAATACATCGATCCATGCCCAAATCAAAACGATGATTATGATCAAAAACATTTCGTACCAATAGTCGGTTCAGTGGTTAAACGCTCACTTCGAATGCGGAAATCTCTTATGTTGAATCACAATGTTTCTTGTTCGGAGTAATCATTAGGGCTCATGCCTACTCGAGCGAAAATTCGAAACCCCGTGTTATTCGAAAAGGAACAAGAGAAAATATTGCATTGCTCGTGTTTGATTGATCGTCTCAAAGGGAAGGGCCATGTGAAAATAAGTTTCAACTTTGCAGTCTTTGCTTCTATACAAGATGCGGTTAAAGATAAGTAATTAGCTCATGGCATTACATGATTTTGATATAGGAAGATACTAACTTAGTTCATTAAGTTACGCAATAAACTCTGGTTGGACTCTTTAAGTACCACCCTTTTATCTAGAGATTGGTTAGTTCCATCGAAAAATAAATTATTTGAAAAATATTTTATTCATAATGATTATTCGTATTGCTTATAAAAATGAATAAAAGTGACTACTATATAGCGAAAAATTAGAAGTGGCATTGGATTCATTTCATAGTTGTAGAGTCCTTTCTCTAGGAGGTCAACATCAAAACAGCTAACTTTTTTTTTTTCCAACGCCGTGACTTATAGTTGCCAACTGAAAAAAATACAAAAAAAAAAAAAGCTCCAAATCTATTGCACTGTATCAATTCAGTCATAAAATTTTCAATTATATTAATTGAGTCCTAAACCTTTTGACAATTTGTCAATGTAGTCCATCCGACTAGTTCTGGCCGGAAATCGGCGACATGGATGTCGACCGTTTGCGTGCACGACCAGCACCAATGCAAATAAAATTTACAATTTGTTATTTTTTCTAAATTTTTAAATAGAATATTTTTTTTTTTGTTTTTTTTTCTCTCCGAGCTGGCAAGAAAAGAGAAAAAAAAGTAATAGAAATTTTAAAAAAATTCAAATATTTATCCACGTTAGCGTCGCCATATCACGTAGGACGGTCATCGTCCATGTCAATGATTTCCGGTCAAAATTGGCCGGATAGACTACATTCGTAAATTGGCAAAAGATTGATGACTCAATTGGTACAATCGAAAAGTTTAAGACTGAATTAACATAAATGTAAAAAGTTTAGAATTTTTCTTTTTTTGGGTACTTCCTCCTTTGCCAAACTTGCATCAATTATTTATCTGGGGAAACGCTTCCGTTGGTGCAGTCTGCACAGTCCAATTCTCTGAATTAGTAGACCAGACCCAAAAAAAAAAAAAAGGACTAGATTATTTTTTTTACCACAAATTAAGCCCCCATTAAGTCGCACATCTCAGAAAGATTCAACATCCACGAGCCAAATCCACGGAACTTCCCGACTAATCTTCTTTATATGTCGAGTCAAAAATGTCCATTGCTAAGTTGGCGACAATGCAGGCACCATACATCGATGTCATTCCACAAAGCTAGAGGAACTAGTCCTTAAGCTGCTTCGTCCGAGACCTTGTCCGGACCTCGTGATCCTTCAGACGTAAAATATTTAGAAAGTATTTCCCATCATCAGAGAAGAAAAATATATGATGGTAACTAGGGAGGGTGATGGTGGAGAAGATAGACCCCCATGTCATTTTTGGATATAATAGAGTCATGCTCCTGAGGTGCATATTTAGATCTTTGGCTCCTACGTGATTGACCTATACTTCACATAGTATCTTTCAACCGACTTGTCGACCACGTACCCTTGGTTGAAAAACACTTTTAAATGAAAATGATAAAATTTTAGAGAAAAAAAAAACAAGAAACCTAGCGTGCTAACGTGTATGGTCACTAATGCATCGAGGATGAAAAGGTGTGGCTGAATGGACGATGTCCCGTCAGTATTTCACGCATTATTAGTTTATTTATGCCATAATGACGGATAAATTAATAAAGAATTGTTTGTTTATGCCAGGCAGAGACATAAACTACGACATATATGCACATGTTATACCCCCAATTCAGAAACTCACCATATACAAAAAACGAAAATCTTGAAGACCCTTCAAAGTTCAAATCGTATTAAGCAGAAGCAGTCATAGGACAACTCTCCTTTGGCAAGTCGTCGAGATGATTGGGAAGGCCTTCACTTCTCCATCATCATCGTCATCATCGATGCATGTTGCCACCGAAGAGCTGCCCTAAAACTGATTTGCTTAGTGGGTATTTACCTTCATTCGAAAGCTTCGACTTTGACTTCTTCTTCTGCTTCTTCTCCTCTTTAGCCCTTCTCTTGGTTTGTAATGAAAGGACATTTGAAGATGTATTTATAGGGGTCTCTTTTGTCTGGAGGTTTGATTGAGAGGGTTTGAGTTCAGATGGCATATGCCATGGATATCCAAATAGCCGAGTGCCTGCTTTCTACGCATTCCCATGCAGGCCGGCTTTCTTTCTTTTTGTCTGAAAATGCTTCTCATTGGAAAGATATTCTACGTGCCATGATCTAGACCTCTCTCTTCCCTTCACTCCACGTGAGAAAAGTAAAGAGACTATGCCGAAACAAATTGGCGAAATCTTACTCAAAGTTGAATTCGATCCTTAAACTTTAGTTCAGATCAAAATTCGAACCTCGTACTCTTTGATTTGGACCAATCTTGTGTTTTTAGCTTATGTAGCAATCCAACTCGCTCTAGGGAACTCACGCCGGCTGACGTGGAAGTACCAATTTGATCGAAATTACAGTTCAAGAACCAAACTGAAAATAGGCTACGAATTACAAGATCAATCTTAACTTTACCCCAAAATTTTTTAAAAAAAATCGAAGAAATAACTACAATGTAGTCGAATCTTACCCATAATTACATATTTCAGTTTAGTGTTACCAAATAGCACACATTGTCCACACAATTCCCTTGATATAGAAAACGTGCATTCTATGGTAGAAAGGTTTCTCTCTCTCTCTCTCTCTCTCTCTCTCTCTCTCTCTCTCCCAATAAGAATTATAAACCATGCATGATGGTGGTTAATTTGTGTGTGTCTACGCAGCAATCCAAAATCCGACCACGTTATTCGTTAATGTGGCGCCCACCGACCTTGTATTATCATGTCGTTATATCGGTTGATGCTATGCCGCGTCGCAACCCCTCGAATATTCCCCTCGTTCGCGCGACATTTCAAAGACAATGAAAGGGAGAAAGGGCAAAAAAAAAAAAAAAAAACAAAGCTAGGGCAAGATAATGGCACCATTTTTTTTGCATGTGGAATTTCGGCAGCGACATCCGGGACATGGAAGCATATCCAACATCATATTCTCTCCAAAAGGGTACGGACAAGAATAAGAATTTGGTAAACAGTATACGAAAAAAAAAATATTCTGCCCACCAGTTTGAAAGCTGGTGCCTAGTGCGGCTTCATGCTTCTTTTATAATCAGAACGCTTCGATTATGATTTGGTAATGATTTGCTAAGACTCTTCACTTGTGAGCCTCTCGCTCAATATCTTGACCCCCATGTACCTGCACCAAACCATGAAAAATTAACTCCTTTGGAAAACCGAATTTTTTAACCTAGATTTCGAGAATTTCTCCATCCTCATACGTGGCAAAAATGGTTATTTTCACGACCAGGACTTATCGAACGGACACGCGGGGGCTTGTCCTAATGCCGTCCGTCCATGCGCGCGCCGTCTCGACTCGTCGTCGCTCGTGAAAGTTACGTTGTAAATCGAAATGCTTGACGGATGATTAAGTTATTACCTTCCGAGCATCATGACCGTGGCTTGAGGATTGGTGCCGGGAGAGTGATTGAAGGTGGAGCCGTCGATGACCCTAAGCGCGTCCACGCCCAGGACTCTGTACTCGCTGTCGACGACCATCCCGACTTGGCACCCTCCGTGATAGTGCCAAATGGTCATGACCGAGTCCCTGCAAAACTGCTCCACCGACGTCGTCGTGTTCCGGTGCCTCGGCAGTAGGTTCACCGGCGAGCTCACCGTCAGGTTCAGCAGCGACTCGAACGACATGGCGTCGTACTTGAAGTTGGCGAAGGCCTTGGAGTCGACGACCCTCTCGATGGTCGAGATCCCCTCGACGCATCTCCGCAGGTCCTCGGGCTCCTGGAAGTAGTTGAAAGTGACGGAGGGGTTGTCGTTCGGGTCGCGACTCCGGAGCTCCAAGTGGCCCGTGGACACGGGCCCCATTATTTTCTCGAGGATGAATCCGCCTTGGAATGCCGCCTTGTCGAGGCCATTCATGTCCTCTATGGCTTTCGCTAGGGCTTCTGGAGTTCTCTGTTTTGGCGGCACCGTCGCGAGCTGGCCAATCTACGATAATATACCACAGCAATGTCCTTCGATTGTCAAATAACTCCACGTTATAGAAATTATCTTGTGAGTTTAGAGTAATTAGACTAGGAAAATGCATGAGATTCACGTTAAAGAAAATGATTGATCTTTAATTGATTATGTACATCATTTATAACTTATGCAAGTGTCCACGAAACATCGTTCGCAATCCTAGACCGCATTGCCCTATCTAAATGAACCCGGTCCAACCTAGGTGCCATCAAGAGCGGCCCAACGCCCTAGCCTATCAAAACAATACAAGCGATCAAGTACGTATATGCATATATGAAATCTTTACCTTGGGAGAGAACATGCCATAGTCCTTGGTTGGGGAACCACCGCCGAAGTTCTCACCGCTGGCGGCCTCGATGAAGCTCCCGAAGTGGGTGATCCCGACTACCTGGATCAGTGACACCTCCACCGGGATTGGAGAGGGGACGAAGACCGCGTTCATCGGGTTGTCGGACATGCCTTGCCCGACCATGGGCTGGTCCACGACCAACGAGATGTTGTGGGCCTGGAGGTGGGCTTTCGGGCCCAGCCCGCTCAGCATCAGGAGCTGCGGACTTCCGAGTGCTCCGGCCGAGACGATGATCTCGTTCTTGGGCCCTTGGCTGAGGTAGGCCCTGTGCTTGGCCCCTGTCGAGTCCCTGAAGACCACTCCATGGGCCACGGGCCTCGGCGTTCCTGTTTAGTGAGCAGTTCGAGGAAATAGGTTGTGCCCCTTTTGTAAGAACTAGCAATTATTGTGGCCCATAAATGAAAAATGGTGATTCCAATCACCTTTAAACAGCTTCAACATCTCTAATCTCAATCATAAAATTCCTCCTTCACTAATGTTTTTCCAGTGACAAAGAACACGTACCTTTCCTCTTGAAAAGGATCTTATGCACGGAAGCGTAGAGGAGGACGGTGACGCCTTTAGGATTGGCGTACTCCAGCAAGTCGGCGGCGGTGTGCCGACGGCCTAATTGGTCGAATATGGTGCCACCCACCTTAGTCCCGGAAATGTGGTCATAGGTAAAGCCATTGTTGGGAACCACGCCGATTTCTAGCAGCCCGTCCCTCACCGCCGACTGCCATTGCTGTATCTTGGGCTCGAAAGCCACCAGCCTCTCCACCCATGCGTACGACTCATTCACCAGTTTCCTATTCCACCCGACATCCCTATCGCCGACGAAAATGTCAATGATAATTTCTCAATGCACCGGCTATTCTCGTGATCTATCTAATAAATAATTTGAAAACCGAATATTTTTTTTTTATTAAACATGTTTTACAAGCGGGGCACTAGACCCTAAAAACAAAAATAAGTGAAAGGCAAATGCATAAGAGTTACACTTCACCACCTACCTCACATATTCAGGAGCGGCGCGTGAGTAGAACCCGGCGTTCAGGCAACTTGCACCACCCAGCACTCGTGCACGTGCGTTGATGACACCGTCCTCGGAGATGAAACGCTGCGATGGAGAGGACAGGGAGAGGTCCGAGAGCGGCGCTCCGAAGGCTTCCAAGTCGGTGATGTTCGGGTTCCCGTAGGGCGAGCCGCCTCTCTCCAGGAGCAACACGGAGGCGTTTTGAGAAAGGGTCGCCGCTAACGGGCAGCCGGCGGTGCCGCCGCCGATGACGATGTAGTCATAGTACGAGACTAGCGGCGCCAATGTGGCGTTGCGCATGAAGCTATAGGTCCGAGTCGGGATGGCTGGAGAGAGAGACAGAGAGAAAAAAAAATTTGGTGTGGAAATTATGAAGTAAAATCCACATTTTTTTTTACCAATGAAAGCATGCATGGTCGTCATATATATATATATATATATATATATATATATGTGTGTGTGTGTGTGTGTGTGTGTGTGTGTGTGTGTGTGTGTTTGTTTTGAGGTAGAACACGAAGAGATGAGAAATCGTTGGCGCATCTATCATTGCAATCCACATCAAGTCCATGACAACCACAGCTTTGCTTTTGGCCCGGTCAACAACCGTGTCAAGAAATTTCTCAGGCAAAAACTGATGATGAGGGCCGAGGATGATTAATGCAAGACAATGAAAAAACGAACGGAAAGGAAAGTTGCATGTGCCTTCTTTAAGGGAAGAACATTACACGTCCACCTTCAGCTAAACCCTCTCATAATTACAATTAACTCCATCCTCTAACCTAACATGTTATACCTTAAAATGAGAGGAAATCACTCATTTTTTTTCTGACCCAACTGCTATGTAGGTCTCCCTCATATCGTAATCGGGTTGCTAATCTTTCCTCCTCCCTAATAATCATGCACATGGCCCGCGCATAAACTCGTGGTTTTTCGATATTATTCGCGCCGAAAGGGAGTAACTTTCGTTTTCACTTTGTAAATTTGGAGACAGCATAGAGACGGTATTAGCAGAAGGAAACAAAATGGGGAAATTCTCAAAAAAAAAAAAGTCATAAGCCTTCTGCATTTTTGCCAATTCAATTCTAAAGATTTTAAATTTGTCGAGTCGGTCCTAAATATTTTTCAACTTTTCTCAATTCAGTCATGTTGGTGCCAAGAGTAATTACGAGTCAGTTCTGCAGTGCATTGGAGAAATGAAGCAGAAAAGAAAGAGGAGAATGTGATAAACTATTGCAACCACTGCTTCCCTTAAATGACTCCATCTGAGCTGCAACAAGTAGGTAGAACCACTCCCAACTTTAACTTCGTCTGCTTGCTACTCTACAATGCCAGAGATCGTATTTCTTCGAGCCTGTTTATACGGTATCCATATTCGATATCGAGGCTGAATTTAACCTATCCATCCATCCGCTTCACGCGAGTATTATAGACGTGCTTTCTTTTCCCGGTATCTAAGTTACCTCTACTAGCTGCAAACCTAGGATTGCACGATGACATTGTGTACGTATTTATACGCTCGAACATGGTCTAGGATTGTCCCAGGAAATTAGTATTATGGTCTTAACCGAACACTGACTGAGTCGCTTGTGAGGTGAAGCAAGAACAAGAGCGAAAACAGGTGTAAAACAGAGGCGTACCTTCATCCGAAGAACAAGATCCGTGAAGGAGGAGAGTTGCTGCAAATGCAGCTCCAAGGAACCTCCAGAACCCAAGAACCATGATCGATTTCCCGACGAATTTCCCCAACACAGCCTTGTGGTGTTTTTTTTCCCCAGAAAACAAGATGGATGACAGACGTCTTTTAAAGGGTGTTGCCGCCGGCCTTCTCTCTCTGGAGAACCTCTCGAGCCAAACAAGCTTGTGGTGATTCCGGCGAAGAAGGGAAGCCAACCGACCTCGAAGGCGACGAGGGAGCCTGGGATCGAGAGAGGAAATGCAGAAGACGTGATGGGAGGAAGAAGGAGCAAGGTCGCAAGATGATAAAGTGAACTACTTCTCAAGTGCACTCATATAAATGAAGCTAAAGTTAGATAGGAGATGAATATTCGGGGTGGGGTCTCCATTAAAATTCATTTTGCTGACTTGGATAGGACACTGCATGGTACTCTAGCATGTGCATTCAAATTGCGGTTGAAAGAGAAAGAAAATGAAATTGGTAAAAAATGAATAAGAGGTAAAAAACAAGCAGTTAATATCCATAGAACCTGCAGTTGATGAAATCCCCCCCTTTTTTTTTACTAGATTTTGTGTAAACGTTGGTTGTTCATTAATGAAAGAAAAGGAAAAATACCAAAAAAGTCATAAACATATTATGTTGGTATCAATTCAGTCTTCAACATTTCAAGTGGATCAATTCAATCCGGAATATTTTTCACATAGTACCAATTAAGTTCCTTCGACTAATTTATGTTAAAAATTATTGTGGTAGACGCCAACCATCTTACGTGATATGAGTGGTGCCAACGTGAATAATTTTTTTTCTCTCCTTTTCTTCCATGGTATGTGCCAAGCATGTTGAGCGTTGACCTTTCTTGAGAGAGGATTGCCCTCAGGCGAGGGTCGGCCTCGTCAGCACTAGCCCTCACCCGGGCAATGCCCAACGAGCCCAACCCTCACTCAATGAGGCCAGCCCTTGCCTACCATGGCCTGTGCTGGTGCCGGCACAAACCAATGAAAGAAAAGAAAGAAAAGCAAAGAATTTTTAAAAAAAATGTCCATGGTAACGCCAGTCGTGCTAGGTTAGACAAAGGCTTCCACGTCGGCAATTTTCAGTATAAATTGGCCGGATGGACTCAATTGGTACTAATATAAAAAAAAAAAAGGTTAGGAACTAAATTGGTCAAATCAAAAGGTTTAAAACGGCATTGGTACCGATGCACAAAGTGATGACCATACTTTGCACAACCTATGCATGGAAACACCAAGCTTCGATCGTTTTTTCCAATGTGGTATTGGTTTCGCATGTTCTTTCGATCTCGACACAGTTGGATCGCTTTTGTGATTATCTATCTCTCTATCATGTGGCATAGTCAGATAAAAACTAGTAATGGCGTCTAGTTTTTTCGTTAAGTGGCCCGAGTTAAAAAGCTGCCCCAGATACAGCGACAAAGACAACGTGTTTCGTCTACTTAAGTCTTACATCTCTAAAGACGAAGCATGAGCTTGATCTGAAATCGTGATTATTAACGAGTGCTTATCTCAGCATTCCACGTGTAATCTGAATAATCTCATTTTTGTTTTCTGTTTGTCGGAACATTTCAATTTGACAAATTGATTGAGTGACTAATTGAGAAATCATCACGACTTTCAGCGGACTGACTTCTCTGATGAAGTCTCCAATCGACGTCTTGAAAATCGACACTGTCCTTACAGGAAACGGTGACGGTGTCGGGGACTCGGAAAGAGTTTTAAGGATCGGCAAGACTGGGAGAGACCTCCTCCGATGCAGCTAAACGTTTTTTTCGTTCCATAAATTTTTCGATCTATTCCCAAACATCAAATCGAAATTCGAATGCTCGAGGAAGAGCCATGTGAAACGATTGAATTTGTGGGAATTTGGTGTCGGTTTCGATAGGTTGGGAGGGTTCGCGAGGAGGTGTGAAATTTAATGAGAGCCCAACCACTTAACGCGAGGTTGTTCGGCTTCACTAAATACGACCCCGATGTGGAGAGAGAGCTCACGAATTCTATTGGCTTTTTTCTGATCGATGGGAATCAATACGGGCCACGATTATGTCTGAGGATATAAAATAGAGATGACACGAAGTTATGGGGCAGCTGTTTTTGTTTTTGTTTTTGAAAAATTATCGAAAGAAAGAGTCTTGAATCTATTGTAATTGTGATAATTCGGTCATGAACATTTCATTGATTTGGCAATATAGTCTATCTACCTATAGGACGCCGGAAAGAAGACCGTATCGATGCCCACATGGCTTAAGTAAAATAAAAACGACGTTATTTTGACTGAAAAATCATCGGATGGAACCTTAGCAGAAGATAAATATGTCATATAAGTACAAGTTTAGGAATACCGCAAGTATATCACAATGGGCATAGTTTGGGATTTTTAATGTAAAAAAAATATATTTAAGCATAGTTTGGAGTTTTTTTGGTAGTTTTTCCCCTAATAGATACGCCGATTCTATTTAGTTATCCAATAAGTGTCTTCAAACACGCGTCGAATAAGCATCTGTTGTTCGGTCCGTCTGTTTCACGAAAGTCTGCCCGATTTGAAAAGAATTCTTCTTTAAAATGACTGTCTGCAATCATGAAAACGCATCGATGAAGATACCTCCATTTTCAACACCAACGTTTTCGACAACCGGGACTAGTTTTCCGTGATAGTAGCTCCTTTTCCGTCAACTGATTATCGAATTCCCATCCGACGAACGCATCATTATTTCGCAAAGAGGACATGAGACCCCGAGGGAGTGATGGTTGAAAGGTGTGTCGTAGGTGGGGGGAGTGGGAGAAGAGGTGGTGGTCTGATGTTATGGCCTCTTGCTCCTAATCAAAACCTCCGGTGTTGTTATTAGGTGGAGGCATTTAATTTTTGACCGCCCCCCTCCTTCGCTTCCTTATCGGGATAATGCACGGACAGATCGGTGGGCCTAGTGAATACTTCGAACTTTTGGATCTGTCCAGTTCATTCGTCCATTGCGTACTTTGGTATCACTTCCCTCGCGAAGAGCAAAACCAGTTAATGCGGCACCAAGGCTCCTCCATGTCCTCTCTCTGTCATGGAGAAATCCACCACAATGCCATCCAAAATCCTCTTGAGTTCATCAATTCCACAGTCATTAATAGCCTGAGATTGTAGTTTCGCCATTATTGATCCAACTTCACGACGTCGGGATGCAGAACTTGACCGTGCCGTGCATCAATAAGATCCCGTGACGCCGTTTCGTTATTTTTTTTCCTGGCTATTTAATCAATCCAGTACATCTTGCCTCCGTCACGGATGCAAACGGCATTAAAACCCACAGAAAGAGTGCGATCTCGCCACTGCCATCGACCTACTTCGGTGATCAAAGCTTGAAAATGGATTGAGAGAGCAAATAAGTGAGATTATCGGGGGCCCTCTCTACTAAGGGAATGAGCCCGACCGAAAACTTATAAGAATCCCACTCGAGAAAAAGTCGGATCAACCTCATCACTTACAGTTTAGAGGACCTATACAGACATTATTGGAGAAGAAAATTGAATAAGAAAGGAAAAAGAGAATAATCATAAGATGGCTTTAGAAGGGAGAATGGCTACGAGAAGCATGAACTTAGTAGAGGGAGTTGTAGGTGCAAATGGTGGCGATGATGGATGATATGCAAATCACTAGTGAAGGAATGAGTGTGATGTTCAAGAGCCTACTCTCCCCCAAGTAACCGGCTAACGTTATTGTGCCATCGGCGATCACTCGGGCGATAGTTCCCGCTTCTGTCGAAAGCAAGCCACCATTGTAGGTTCCCCGCGAAAGCCGGGACGACATGACACGCGAGAGAAGCGACAGGTTGACACCTGGAAAATGTCCAAGAACACAGGAAAAAAGAGAGTCAACAAGGAAGAATCAATGCAAAAACTCCTGCCTCACACTCTCCCACTCTCCATAAATTGCACGATACTTTTCAGCTGTCATTCTCTCATAAATTGCACAATGATTTCATAGAGCATGCATTTGAACCTGTCCACTGCATTGTGTAACCCAGAGAACTGTCTCTGATGATCCACATGTTTTAGCAGTTTTTCAATATGTTCAATGACATCACACACATTTTTGCAGATGTATTTAAGGCTAGAAGAAAATTACTACTTACCCATAAGTTATCAATAAGATTGCAGGAGTTGCCTTAATAGATGAAGATAAAATTGGTTATGGCAGTCTATTGGAAATCTTAGTTTTTCCCATGGATGAACATCTGGTTCTAGACCTTTCCTTACCAAAAAAAAAACATCTGGTTCTAGACCTTATCCAAAAAAAAAAAATTCTGGTTCTAGATTCACTCGCTATTTGCCTTTCTATATTCCCTGAGAGGCCATTTCTCTATGCTTATTCACATACGAAATTGACCTTTTCCTAGAGAGGGTAAACTAAACAAATACAGTACCTTCAAGAACTTCGGCGGAAACAAACATGATGAGCCCCGAAGAGACGTATTGCGCAACAGAATAGGGTATTATCAGGTGGAAACTTAGTACTATGCCTATTAAAACCATGACTTCAGATGCCAGCAAAATTTGCCTGCAATCATATCAATGAGAACAGTTAATAACTATTTCCATGATGAGGAAGTACCAAATAAGCCAAATAACTTCTCAAACATTTGGGATTACCTGTCTTCAAACATGTTGCTAATGTAGCTTCCAACAATAATATTCACTGGAAGAACCGTCAAGCCAAGAGATGCAAGGAAAATCGCCACTTTGGTTGTTGACCATCCAAAGTAGTACGTGGTGATGACACTAGATTCTGAGAGTAAAATCTCCATTGCATACTTGAGCATGAAATAAATCAGCAATTGAACCTAGAAACACAGTTATAGTTAGAATACATTTGAAGTATGAACCATTCCAATCCAAATTTAAAAAGAAGAATCCAAGAAGACTCTTGACTAGAAAGAATGAGCATATGAAAGATAAATTCAACTTTCAATTCAAGCATGTACTGTGGCTTTGACGACAGAGAGCCAATAGAAAGACCAAGTAATCATTAAGGATTTACATAAAAAAAGTTGCTGGTCACGTTAAATTCATGAACTCAGAATTCTTATATGAATGTCTCAGGGCTAAAAGAATCCATTCTGGAAACACATGCTGTAAATTACAAGCTAATCCATAGAACACAGTGCATGCAAGTCTATTGCAGATGGGATCACTGTGGGCCAATTTAATTTGCATGAAGCTGCATCGCGTGTTTTAAAAAAGAAGTCTAGGGAATCATTCCAAGACCTTTACAGAGGGCGTTAGTAGCCTATACGCTGATGCAATTGAAGTGGCTGGTTGGCGAGATTCCTCAGAAGCTTCTTCACTTCCATCAAATTCTTGATCACCATTTTCTTCTTCATTTTTTTCCTCCAAACTTATGAGCAATGGTTGCTTGAGACCATTCTCAAGAGCATCGGTTTGTAATGATTCTGTTGAGCAAATGTTCAATATAACAACAAAAACAGATGAAATATGAACTAGCCGTTGGAAATGCAATGATTCTCTGAACAAGAGGACAATTAACTCCATAAGATGCGGGCAAAAGTATAAGCCAACTAGATATTAGATTTCTTAATTGACAATGAGTCATGAAAGATATCAATAACCAGTCGTCAAGATTACAGTGGATGCTAAATCCCAGTGACGGTTTACATCTGGATATCAAGATTAACGTTTCCACATTTTATAAAAAGTTGGATAATGATGAAACAAGTAGTCTTCCATGGTTCAATTTAATGATAAGATGCCCTTACCAAAAAACGAAATGATGAGAGGCAGCTCATAATCAATCCCAAAGATAGCTTCTCAGCTACCAGAAAAGGTGGAGGCTTTGTTGGACCCGCCGCAATGACATGACCATAGAGAAATTGATGGCAGGTGAAAATAACTTACCTTCATTAGACTCTTTTGGCATGTGGCTTGCTTCCTTCTCATGGGAGGGTTCTCTAAATGAAATCCACAACCATATTAAGTACAAGAACCATCCCACAGCCATTGCCCATCCAGGCAGAGTCTCCTGATTGAATGTTATGTTGAAAACTTTGAAATGACACTGAAATAAACCGGCAAGAGCAGGACCGCAGGCCATGCCAAGAGCACTAGCACTCACAAAACCTGCAGATGCCTGCATTCTGATCCTCATAGGGACACAGTCACTTATATAGCGTCGATTAACAGCTCGAGCAGAGCCGAATCTGCAATTATGCAGGGAACTTGTTACAATCTGATGACGATTTAGGAGTTACAGTAGCTGCGGGGTCGAAGATGTGTTAATATTAACAGCAGGCAACATACTTGAGAATCTGATAGGATTAACACCGAAAATTCAAATTCGAGAACGTAGCCTGTCCACCGGTAATCTAGAGGACAGACTTCAGAAAGTTTCAAGTGTTTCCAGTGATTAGGCTACACAAATCTTGCCCTGTCTAGGACATGCATAGTTAAAGACTTCTTTATCACCCTACTCTCCAAGATTCCAAAGACACAGATCAATCTCAATATGAGCATCAATCTTCTACTTTTATTAGCGATTAATAACCGAGCAAATCTTCTGATAGATAATTGAACAAGACTAAGTACCATTGGTTAGAAGGGGCTGTCGACATTATGTGTGTGTTGATAGATTTCCTTTGTATTCAGACGACACCTGTTTAGGAATAAGATTAATATTTGATGAAAAACATGTTGGTACAACATCCGGATTATTCGGCCAGTTATTATTTCCTTCTCCTTTAAGAAAACGACATACAAGGTCAAAGTGATTGTGTCCCGGCATGCAAGGTCTAAGTTGTGTCCAGACACACAAGGTCCAAGTGATTGTGTCCTTTATTTCAAATAAAAGAAGTTCACATTACCTATGACCAATCAGAAAACAAAGCCAATCCGCCCGGGCAGATTGGATGACAGAGAGTGCTAAAATATTGCAAAATTGATTGTTTGAAAAAGAAAAATACAAGGAGTTAGGCTTCTTACCCACATAAAAGACGACCAATTAGAAGAATAGCGATTGAATTCATATCATAGGCCATCGCGTACATGGTATTGCCCAGGAAGAGGACAATACTGCTGAAGACAAGAGGTCTGAAGTATGATTTATTTGACCACGCACTGAAATATACTGAAGAGAACACCTGTGCAACAGCCATTGCACCAATCACAACTCCACAAACTGTGGCAGCAGCACCAAGACTCATGGCATAATCATCTGCTGTGGGTACAATTATGTATGTGTTGACCATATATAGAAAAGTATTTGCCAGGTTCAACAGTAAAGATATAAAATGGTATCTTCCATCATCGACCTCTTCCTCAACTGGAGTTGGTAGTTCCTCTTGCAAAATGAATGCATGCTGTGCCAGAAAGTGTAGGAAGTTTGTTGAGTGGGACAACCTGTCTACTGCTGCTTTTATTGACTCGATTGTGGGATCCTGCAGAAGAACCCTGGTAAATATCATAGTGGAACATTATTCTGAAGAAGGAACAAACCACAAAATACAAATTACAGTGCATGAAGAATAACTGGTGGAGATAAACCTGTAAAGGAAGAGCAGGCTGGTCATAGATTGATAAGTAGCTTCCTTGGCGATCCTCCAACTCTGCAAGGTTGCGGGAAATTGCTCCGACAACAGCCCCTATCCCCTGGAATTTTGACACGTGGCCAGCTTGTTATAATGTGCCCATGCAATTAATCCACAATCGATGGAGAAGTTCCAGTTTTATAACAGGTACTAACAAAAAGGAGCATGAATAACCTAAGTAAAAAAGATGCTGGACTAGGCTTATACCACATGCTTGAACACTTGCTGAAGCTGAGAGTACGGATGATTAGCACGAGTTTTGACATAGTAGTCTGTAAATCTATATCCAAAACGTTTGTCAAACTTCTTCAGGATCTTTCGCAGACCAACTGCATTCAACTCAACAAAATATAGGAGCTTCAAAAGATCTTGTCCCACTTCTCTATAAGCTTCTCTTAATTCAGATAACTTTGATATATCTTGCTGCTGCTGAAGAGCTTCTTGCTGCTCTCCTAGCTTGGCAATCCTGCTGGCTAGGCGACCTTGTTGCTCCAAGAGGAAAAGGACAATCTTCTCAATCTGATATTATCAAGTGACTTATTAAACATATTTGAAATGAACTTCCATAAGAAAAGAGTTTATTATTAATTCCTTCGCAGGATTACACCATACAGTGTTCTTTTATCAATCATCCCATGAGAATAAAGATAACAAAGAACATGACACCAGAAAAGGTAAATATCAAGACCACTACATATGTACTGAATTTATCATAATGCTTGTCCTCATTCTCATGAGTATGGATGCAATAAAACAACTCCTTTTCCCTTAAATCTCAATGTCACTGCACGAAAGGAATTCTCCTAAATATGAGTTGATATCAGTTGGTTAACTGGCCTTTTAAGTACGATAAACGAATTTCCTCACTTGTTCATCGCCAAATCAACCTCAAAGAAGGGCACTACAACTAGTCCCACTTTGTGGAGTTGAATTTGTGAGTCCTTTTGCACCACTGCTTCCAGTTATCCAAATGCATTCTAAGTAATGTAGGAGTATCCACAATTGAAGTATTTTTCTGAAAACAAAAGAAAACTTCCCGCCTGCAAATGCTTGTAAGACACAGAGTTACAGTTCCATATACCTGGTGGTCCAACATTCTAGAGAAATCCTTGAGGACATTTCGGCGATCTTGAGTTCCAACTTGAATTTGTTGAGCATATTGTCTTACTTTCTTCTTCATCAGCTTGTAGTTGATGTAATAACTGGAGAATTTGATTAAAGAGGGACAAATTAAGGACCTATCAATTTAATATCAGGAAAAAGGTAAAGCAGCAATAGTTGCTTCAATAACTTCATACGATGCAATTGCATGGGCATGCATAAAACCTAAAGGCAGCACTATTAATATATTAGGACATCATTTGGGCATAGGAAAGAACTCAAAGCACCAAAAGACATTTCCTGGAACAAAATGAACACCGGCAAGCATACATGGAGTCTCACAGAATCAGAATCTCATGACAAGTTGTCAAGTTCACTCTATTGTTTGAAAAGATAGCTACCTTGACTTAGAAATAATAGTAAGTGTCACATAAAAGAATACAGGGCACATGAAATAACACATTCCATATAGAATGGCAGAAAACTCCATGTAAGACAGATTGTGTGACACTCAGTGTGGCTTTTCCAACCACTGGTTATAAGATATACACACGTAACACTTTCCTGGACCTGGAGTTCAAACTAGCGATGTGACAATATGACGTGTATATTGCAGCTGATCATACCCCTGCCATTCTTGAATTTGCCTTTCCTTCAGCTTTTTCCCAAAGGCGACCATTGCTCTGCAATACATCACAAAAGTTCATTCGGGAGGGGGCAAAGTTTGAGAAAAGATGTCCTTCAGAAATAAAGCATAGGACTTTCACATCAGAAGGAGATTCTTTTTTGTATTTAGTCGAAAGGAAAACATAAATCCGACATCTCCCATGTAAAAGAAAACAACAAAATTCAAATTCCAGGAAAAATACTAGCATGGACCGGGAGAAATCACAACTGTTGAATGTCTTAGGTCGGGACCACACGATCAACAGCTGAGATTCACCCAGTCCACCTTGGATTGCGTCCAAGAAAGAATTTGCCAGACAGAGCTACAGATTGGAACATTCTCAAGCCAGATATACAAGATATCTTCCCCATGACTCACAGGCCTCTGAAAACAGTATATTATGTCATCCACGGAATACAGAGAAGCAGACTATAAGGACAAGCATATATCAATTGCACACTAGAAATGCTTAGATGTGAGTTGTAAAATCCCAAAGTGCCAGCAGCATTACACGAGTCATACAGCGCAGAAAGTGCATTCGGCAGAAAGCAGAGGGCACACCAGAATGACAGTAACTAGAAAATTTTCTACCAAATGCTTTTGGCTAGATAGATTCATCTATATTCTCAAAACACATAAGACAAAACAGGAAAACTGAGAGAATTCCCCTCTCTCAATCCTAAAAATGTGCATAATTCTCATTCGTTTAGTTTCAACATGCATGGTGTTGCATCTGTCATGTTATGCTTTCATTAAGCATCCTGATCTTTAGCAGGATTAAGCAACCTGTTGGTTTCGAGTCTTTGCTAACTTAAGGAAGAATTCACACACTCAAGTTCAAAAACCACACAAAAATGTCCAAGCAAATAAACCGATTCCTCAACTGCAAGCCAATGCATCAATAAAGTCCAACCTTAGCAAACTTACACATGTGAGGATCTTGAAAGTAAACCAAAGACAATAAAAATAAAAATAAAAATGAAGTAAAAAAAGACAGCTTTCGAGTCAGTAATTGATATAATGCAAAACGAATTATCAGATTGACCAGTATCAATAAGTTGGCGTTCTCATACACAAATCTTTCAATCCAACAAGCGACCGCCTCAAAACGCGAAAACTCTAAGCTCGAGTCTCCTAACAGAGCTCTCTGTTTTATCCCCGAGAAAGCTCGGAAGACTTTTTCACTCAGCTCTACAGCTTCCAGACAGCGTCGACGACATTGAGAAGACACACAAAAGACGCCAACGCCAGGAGTGGGCTAGGGTTTCGCATCCTCACTCCTTCACTCTCCCTCTCCCTCACTTCCAGCTCCTTCCGCAGCACAGCCCGACGGAAGCAGCCCGCACATAACCCGAAAACGCGACGCGAACGACTCTTTCCCAACACCAGGACGAACAGAATTTACCAGAGCGGATTCAGCGAGGCTCCTGCGATCCGGAATTCTCTTCCAGGCTCGGTTGACGACGGGCCGAGCGAGCGCGCGCGCGAATGGCGACAGAATCGAGCGCTGAGAATTGGCGGCGGCGGCGCGTGTGGCACCTTCCAGGAAGCGATAAGGTCGAACCGAAAGAGCGAAGCAATGGAGGTTTCCTGAGCTTGCGAACCGACGAGGAGAGTGAGCGAACGAAGGGCAGAGATAGAAAGACAGAGAGAGAGAGAGAGAGGGAGGAGCTGGTATTCTATGGGGAAGCAGAGAAAAGCGGATCTTTTCCATATGGAGTGCTCGCAATGTAACGTTCCCCACGCCCAGGGGACTTAAAGGGTAACTTCGTAATTTCAAAATTGGCTACTTTGGAAGGTAAGGGAAGGGGCAAATATTAACTATTGATATTATCGCAGATTACTGTTTTTTTTTTAAATCATACATAAGATTAAGTAGCAATTTTGTAATTTATGATATTGAACCGAGTTAAACTTAGCCAAAATCACGAGAGGAAAAAAAAAGGAAGACCCTTAATTGATTTGATCGGTCTTGCCCAATATTCAAGATAGTGATTGTGATATTCCCGTGTTAGGACATTAATCCTAAACATTTTTGTAAAGAAAATTATCATTAAGAGGATTTTTGTGATATACATAGACTTGTGATATTGCTTATGTTGCCGTCAAGCGAGACCTTCGGTAATTTTTGCACGAAAATGAATCGAGATGAGTCAGAATATTTGAGATTTTCACAAAGCTGATCAATTTTCCAAAAGGAGAAGTAATGGATTTGTAAATGCTACACTATCCATACAAATATATTTTTCAATATAAAAGATGTAATTTCCGATTTTCCAAAATTTCGCTATCTTAAATTATGTTGTAATTATAACGGTCCCATGTACTTATCATATTATAGTATCTCATTAGTAGGGGTGAGCAAAAAAATCGGGATCCCCTCGAACCGGACTGTACCCAACCGGTTGGTTTTGGGTGGTTCCTACATGATACCGATCCGGTTCTCGATTTTAATTTGTCAGAACAAGCGGGTGTTGGTCCAACCGGATCGAACCTATATATATATATACACACACGTAATTTTTTTTGTAATTCTAGCTATTTCTCTCAACTAGATGACCCAACCGTGTATTTAAAGGGTGAAGGATTTGAGTGCGATGTTTCTAAACTTAGTTTGATGATGTTAAGTCGTTAACCGAGTCACTGGCCACACCAAGCTCTAGTTTCGACTTATAGTGCTAAATATTACAAGCTTCAGTTCATTATCATTTTGGGCAGACTATGTTGTAATGGTCCAAAGATGAACGTTCATGCCGTCTTTTAGTCCCTATGGGAACGGCTTCATTGGTTTACTCACATATGGCCTTTTTAAATTGATATTGGTGCTCGATACTCGGCAAGACCTATTTCATGGAACCATATGGGAGCCGGACCGGACCGGTGGTTCAATTCTCGGGTGATTCACTGTTTCAATTTTGTAGAACCGGTCCCTAACAGGCCGTTTTCAGTTCTAGAACGAGAACCACTTACACTGGAATCGATCACCTTGCTCATCAGTACATAGAGGAACATAGATGCGCATTTAATTTACTGGTCCTACCCACATATTATGCACCAAGTTAACTTAATCGTGCACAGCATATCGCAGATACCGATTTTCACCTATGGGTCTTATTTTCAGAAAATAAGGAAATTGAAGGCTTTTTTTTTTTAGGGGCTGGGCTGAAATTAAATACAATAATGGCTGGCCAAAACAGAATTCCATAACTAAATTCAAAAAAAAAATTGACAGCTTGTGATCGGAAAATCACATGATACGGCGCCTTAGGAAGGGAATGAAGTGATGCGCAATAAATACAAACGAACGAATATTCCGTTATACCTTTTAGATCAATAAATCCCCCCCGCGAAAGCTTCGCCGTCCACATGCCCCACAATTCTGGCCGCTATTATATAACATGGGCAATTGTTTGTCCCAAAACTATCCCCCCCAAAAATAAATAAAAACAATAAATAAAAAACAAAAGAGCTTATCCAATTCACTAAAAAGCCACATCAAGGCAACCACAAAAAAATGTGGAATATTATCTCGATCCGTCTCAAATCTATTGTACGGCTGTCGATTCAGTCATAAAATTTTTCAATTTTTCACAACGTAGCCGCACGAAATTCCAATATGGTCCTTCCGGTCGGTTGCGGTCGGGAATCGATGACATGACGTCTGCTCATGAGCGGCAGTCCTACGTCGCCACGTCATCTATTTTCAACGGGCAATTGGCCGAAAAGGTTATATTAAAATTTCGATCGAGAATTTTCAAGACGTCTGCATTGTCAAGTTTTGATTATATTAGGTTTGAATTGGCATCCGTATAATATATTTATGATAGAATCAATAGTTTTTTCTTGCTGGATGCAACCCAATTAATGGGTCGCACATGGGAATGTTCCTAAAATCTCGTCACATTGAACAAACGATGGTGAATCTCTGGGTCCAATCTTGTTACTAAAAAACGAAATGTCAACATCTTGGGAGGTACAATTGTCTCTCGTACAGTCAATTCAGTTCAAATTTTTTTAATTTTTCACAACGTAGCTGCACGAAATTCCAATATGATCCATCCAGTCAGTTGCAGCCGGGAATCACCGACGTGACGTCCACTCATGAGCGGCAGTCCTACGTCGCCAGGTCATCGATTTTCAACAGGCAATTGGCCGAAAAGGTTATATTAAAATTTCGCTCGAATTTTCAAGACATCTGCATTGTCAAGTTTTGATTATATTAGGCTTGAATTGACATCCGTACAATATATTTAGAATTAAATCAGTAGTTTTTTCCCGCTGGATGCAACCCGATTAATGGGTCGCCCATGAGGCGCTAACCTGGCACGTGCCGAAATTTCGTGTTGTTTATACGGGGCAAGGCAATCGAGCCGGGAAAATGAGGACATTCTGATCCTAAAATCTCGTCACATTGGACGAACAATGGCGAATCTTTGGGTCCAATCTTGTTGCTAAAAAACGAAATGTCAACATCTTGGGAGGTACAATTGTCTCTCGTACAGTCAATTATGAGGAAGAGGATTTTTTTTTTTATCATAGGAAGAGGATTGGAAAAGGACCGACAGTGACACCAATAACCGCGACCCTCTTTTATAACTAGGTTAATATTATTAAAAATTTTAAATTAATATATTTATGATAAATTTATTTTGAATTAATTGTTTTATCATTTAAGATTTTAAATTATTACACATGTGATAAATTTATTCTCTATTAATTTCTGTCAACATTTTACGGTCAAATTGCTAAATTTGATAACACGTGATAGTTAACGGGTGTACTAGTTTGTGGGTTCTACCCTTCGTTTTTCATAAATGTATCAGTTTGATGTTTATCTTGGTATTAGCCTAATTTAAAAACTAACTAATGATAAATTTATCATAAGTATATCAGTTTGACGGTTTTTGGTGATCAAAAAATTATTTTTTGATAAATTTGTCACAAATGTACTAGTTTAAGTTTTTCTATGGTCAAAAAATTATTTTTTGGTAAATTTATCATGGGTATACTGGTTTAGAATTTTTACTTTCAATTTGTCGGATGTGTACCAATTTGGCATTTTTCGTGGTATTAACCTAATTAAAAACTAATTAAGGGTAAATTTATTATAGATACATCGGCTTGGGGGTTTTGTATGGTCAAAAAATTAATTTTTGATAAAGTTGTCACAAGTGTATCGGTTTAAGATTTTTTATGATAAAAAATTTATTTTTTAGTAAATTTGTTACCGATGTACCAACTTGAGGTGTTTTGTGGTATTAACCTTTTATAATAATCCGTTGCTAATGACATGACTTGTTGTCCACATCGTTGAATGATCAAGAACATAAGAAAAATACTACGTTTGGCTCCGTTTTTTCCTCGAAAAAATGAACCATTTGGAAAACATCTTCATAAAACAATCGCTTGTATCTCGAGAAAATGTGTGAAATTGGCTATTCGATGCCCGAATTTGGTTTTAAAAAAGGGGCTAAGCATACATTATTGGCTAATCTCCAAGCACGTCGTATTTATGGGTTAATAATCTAAATTAGAATACATGGGACATTCAGGGTAATAAATGTGATGGTTCTTTGGTATATTGAAATTACTGGTTGGACTCCTGTTTAGTAATATGTGGTTATAATTGGCATACAAGCAGGGGCTTTTGTGGAATTTTAGGCGAAATTTTGAGGTTGAAAATCCTTTCCACATATTCGCGGTACACGGAGATAAGGGTTTCTAATTTAACCAGTGGTTTGGAATCAAATGATTTTTCAAAAAATTAACTCATAAGCTACGTTTAGTAGTTGAGATATCTTGTATTTGGTTCCTATCCAAGACAAATTTAAATAAAGTAGAACAATTCAGATTTTTAATGAACAAATACAAATTGAAAAAATATATTTTTTTTATTCTCGAAAGTGAGGGCTCAAAGATTTCTTGAAAAACCCTATCCTAACCTATCCATCTCCTTCTACTATATACCTATGGTTCACATTGAAGTTTCACAACTCCTCCATATTCCTTTTGTTTATACGTGTGAAACGAGTAAGTCCAGTCATGTTTGGGTCGAATTAAACATGATTTGACCCATATTAACCCATTGAATCCGTTTTGACCTATTTTCATGCAATATAAATCTAACATTCAAACACAACCTAACCCATAGCCGATCCGACCCATGCTAACCCAACTCATACCCAATCCATATTACTTAAATACTTATATATGTAACCAAATCACAAAATATTTGTTTCTTATAATTTGTTAAGAAAAATGATATTATTATAACACTTTCATACAATACAAATCTAGTAAAAAATTTTAAAATTTTTAAATCCGGCTACCCGAGGCGACAGTGGGAGGCAAAAGGTTGAAGGGCGGCGGCGGGTGGCAAATGGCAGCAAACACGACATTCTACTTCTTTGAACGATTTATATATTTTTTAATTTTTTTTTCTTTCTTTTACTTATAAAAAATAAAAACAAAAATCGAAAAAATATAAACTAATAAATTTTACTAGCTAAGTGAATTGTAAATTGGTTGGGTTTGTCTAGCTAAATGGGTTGTAAATGGGTTCAAAGACAAACTCATTTACAATCCACATATAATTAGACTTAAAACTTATACCCATTAGCAATCCATTTATTAGAACTTGACTAACCCATATTTGACCTGTTTTATTGAATATGGATTTTCAGGCCATATTGACACCTTTACTTCTGTTCACGTGAAATTCAACGAAAATGGCGAGAGAGTCAAAACTCCTTCTCCTCCGTAACTCTTGGGTTCACGTTGAAAGTTCACGAAAACAGTAAGAGTCTCGAAGCTCCTTGTCCTCTATAACTCTCTAGTGCATATCGAAACTTCATGAAAGCAGCAAGAGATTCAAAGCACCATACTTTTTGAAATCGTGAAGGTGAATTATTATACTTTCTCTCTTACTAGATTTGACATTCGTTGGCCGATCTATATCATCAATGTTATTGTAACACATTTACATTCTTGTCATAGTTGAATTTGTGATTCTGAAATGTTGCAATAAGCTCCTTTTTTTATTTCATATTTAGACCATACAATAACCATGGGTTGATTGCTAGGGCTTGTTTCCATTTGTGTAACGGTGTTTTTTTTTTTTTTTCAGTGAATCGTGAGAAACTATTACTACCATTGTTTATGCATTTTGGAGATCAATTGCACTGATATACAATTCTCACCAAACAATACACATGATAACGTATGAAATATCCGGTTTTATTACTATTCATCAATCAATGAATAGAATATAGTAAAATCCATGAACTTCATATTATGTCATATTCAATTTTATCCCGCCTAGAATTAACAAAACATAGCCAAGGTTGGAAATGATGTTAAGGGGGAAAAAAATCGAGTGAAAATAGAATGAAATCGCCAAAAATGGTTTCACAGTTTGAACAGATTAGTTTGGCCTTCTATGACTTTATAATTAATAAAGACATTGTGTTAAAGAGCATCATGAGGGACTTATCAATTATATTTTACTGGAAAAAAAAAGTTATCTTTAAAAAGCTGGCTATAAACTTCTACAGAAAGAAAGCCTTCTAGATTTCGGTTCTCAAAAGAAAGCCTTCATGTGACGCTGCGACACGACAACGACCACTGACATCCGTCCTTTTTTGCAATGATAAGAAAATGATAAAAGGTTGCCGCAACATTTTGTAATCGGAGAACGAATTTTTTTATTCGGGAAGGATTAAAGTATTACCCAAAATTGGGAATGTTTATGGTTGCGGTCTCTGACGTAGGAAGGATTCAGCATTGTCTGATTTAGCCAAACCAAAACTAATTAAGCTGGGCATAGATCGACCCGCCCATCTCTTCTGCATACACCTACGCAGATCAAATGCCAGTTATGATATATCATTTGGGTTTTGACATTTTGTGGTTTGTGCATTTCCTAGGCATCGTATCGAATTCCGCGATGGCAATGTATCGATGGAGGGAATTTTCGTTTGGAATCGGCGATTCTCGATATGACCCGTTTGCATGATACGACCGCATTTGAACGGCTTTGGATTTGGCATAAATGAGTTCGTGTCATGAAGGACGGATGACGAAAATCGCATCTGACATGAATTGACCCGTTCGACTCGTTAAGATATGATTTGATACATTTGAGTTAACATGTCATTTGATTCCATTGCGCTGATATTTAAAGCCTTTTCCATCATTAAAAGGTTAAAAAATAACACCTGCATCAAAAAGAATAAATCGTAGAACAAGAACCATATTTAGGAATATAAAAGTCATTAAACATAAAGAAAAACTAACTCAACAATACACTTTAGTTACACACGAGTTATCATGTATACACATGGTTTCATGGTTAACGTGTGTATATACAAGCTAATGTACCATGCCGTGTCGACACCCGACATGGCGACACATTCGACAACCTTGTCGTAGACTCGCTTTATTAGGCATTATGCGGTCCTATCGAGTCGGTTAATATGTTTCATAAAAGTGTGATGTTCAAATATAGAGGTATGCATCAACCTCGGTCCAACCATAGATTTGGACCGGTCCGGCTCCATATTCCTTATGTGGAATCGGATTGACCAAATCGCCTAGGCAGAATCGACAAATTGGCTGAGATTTTTTAATTTTTTTTATTTCGAAGCTAACTCGAATGAGCAAATTATATTTTTTTTCTTTTAATGTTGGGAAACTCCCACCTATAGGAAATAGAAGACATAAAATACAAAAGAAATGAATCACCACTTCCGAGACCTTTGGTCCAATTCCATGATTGGGTGGGTTGGTTCTCGGTTTCACAAATTGAGAACCGACCCTGTCCTATACAGTTTTAGGGTGAGAGCCAACCCACCTTAAAACCGATCATCCGTAGTGTTATATCCCTATTTCTACAAGGCATAGATCGCTAGCCTCGAATGTCATACATTGCATTCTATAACTCTAAAACTAACCGGAAGTTTCAGCCTCCAAGCTAGGCGTACATTCTTATGGCCGTAACGTGATGCCAATTCCGATCGTCGCCAAACCCACCATGACGAAAGAGATGGGAGATATGTCTCAACATATCGCATGTTTAAAGAATTTTAGCATTGAAAAGTTCGCGGTTTTAACTGGGAAAGGCTTTGACAATGGCATGTGGACCTGTTGGAAAAATGATTGAAGGGTGGGGCCGGAGAGTTTCGGATCGAGGGTTTGATTGCCGTGAGTATCGCGCGCGCGCATATATATATATAAGAGATGATGAGATTAAAAAAAATAAAGATAAATTAAAAAAAAAAACTGGGGAGGCTTTTGGGATTTATGGGAACTGGGTGGGCCCGCTCATTGTTTCGTACTTGCGTTTCGGTTCCCACGTACAACGTCGGATGATGTGGGTGAGACTGAGAATCTTAGGGCCACCGAACGGAAGAAGACGAGGTAGCGAAAATATAAAACAGAAGAAGACGAGGGGCTCAGCAGACAAACCTCACGTGGCCGACATGGTTACACGTGGCGCTGCCCCACCGTGGCCAAAGCCTGTTCGCCTTATCCCCGTCGCATCTGGGAACAGTGGCGTTTACCTGCACCGTTGGTTCATGCGACAGTCATCCAACGGCGTCCCGTGTTGGGGTTCAGGTGAGATTTGCCACGTCCCGACAAAATGGACGGTCGAGATTGTCCTCGAACCGGCAATAAACTGTGCTAAACACATGTTGCAAAAAAAAAACATAGAAATGATTACGTGGTTATTCATAATCTCTACGATGAGATTAATCGTTCATTTCGAGCCATAAAAAAATTGAAAAATATTATAAAACTCATTCTTTCAAAAATTTATGACTCACAATATTACATTACTCTCATAGTCACGATCACTCAAAAACTATTATGCTAATAAAATCCATTAAAAAAAATGAAGTATATTGTTTGTAACCCGAAAACACATAGTGTCTAAACAAATTTCGGCGTGTAGTCAGCTTCATTCGGTAACTAGAGATGCTTCAAAAATCAACAAATGTAATGTCTTTTTTTTTTTTTTTTTTTTTTGCTATTAAACTAGTTTGAGATACATGTGCTTTCAAGTGATTTTTGACCTAGCTCGGCGTCAACCGGACTCGATAGCTGGCTAGTGATTAATCTATTTGACCAAGTCGATAGTGTGGCTGTCCGAAACGTTGTTATCTTAATTGTCTTGTCACTATTTCTCTCCCCCAACTTAGAAGATTAATTCACATGCCAAATATACATGGGACCATTCTTGGGTGGAGTCACAACTACAAGACTTGATTTCCTCCGGGACATAATTGCACTAAAGAAATGAAGAAATGTCTTGTGACAATGGTTGACAACGTGCCTATTTGGAATAGACAAAAAAACATCATGATGCACTCGTTGAAAAATGTAATTACGGGATCCCGAGGGCATAATCAATCTAAAGAAATGGCTCGTGAAGATCGTTGATGGCCGTGAGATATCGTTTAAGATGTTAGATGAAAGCTTAGACTAACATTGAAGTATTTTATCACTCTCTTTCATGTTTAGTTTGGCTTTTTTCACCTAGTATAGTTGAAAAGGCAAATAGAAGCCTAAAAATATTTAAACTCAAGACCTTCTACTCTGATTCTATGTGACATTTTGTGAGACCTTAAAAAAAAAAAAACTTAAGCTAGTATATTAAAGCTTTGTCGAATAGTTAAACATATTATACTTTTGCAAATTCATTCTTCAACCTTTTAATGACGCTCAACCTTTTCACATTTTGTCAATTGAGCTCATATAGTCAATTTTAGTCGAAAATGACTCTTGACATGAGAAGCTTCCATTTTTTTTTTTTTGAAAATTTTCTTTATTTAATTTCTTTCTTCTATTCTTTGTTTTGCTTAGTGTGGCCGGCCAAAAAGAAAAGAAAAGAAGGAATGAAAAATAAAAGAATAAATAAATAAATTGAAAAAATAAAAAAAACATATATAAAAATTGTCAACGTCAGCACCGATCGTGCCACGCAAGGCGGTTGGCATGCCTGTTGGCGATTGGCGATGGTAGGCGACGGCGGAGTTGACAAAAAATGAAAAGATTAAGATGTAATTGGTAAAATTGAAAGGTTCGTGACTAATTTAACAAAAGTGTAATAAATTTATAACTCTTTGGACAAATTTTCCCTAATTCTCCATCTTGTGCGCTCATTCACTTATGAATTACAACCTGTGCTTGCTTTAGATCCTTTCATAATGTCCCTACGACCTCAAACTCCATGCAATCACGTGGTATTGTCATTCGATAAATATCATTCCGTAACCGGATCGGACAATTTCCGATTTGGAATCAGGTGGTCTGGTGGGGTGCACGGACGTTGCGACAAGGCACCGCCATCCCCACGCTAAGGTTATAAGAAATAAAGCATCAAAGCGTGATTCAAGAGGTCGTGTCAATTTCTCGACAGCAACACGAGCCAACCCAGCATGAACCTTCAATTCACAATTGCAATTATTGTCTCCATCGCTAGCCCCACTCAATTGGATTGGCATTTTGCCGTGAGATGTCTTCATCTAATCAATTGGAAAAAACAAAAAAAACTCTACTAAGGTATACTAGTAACATTGCTTTTTCCATAGAAAAATAAGAAAAAAATCCCACACGGGTCCCATCAAATCTTGTCAAAAAAGATTGTGCCTCCCGATTCCGTGCAACCCACTAGATGAACTTCTAGGTTTATCATGGAAGTCTCCATTCCCCACTTTTATCTCGTTTAGTGATTCGTTCCATCTTTTTGTTGTTCGGCTCATCATCGCCACTTCGCGCCTGCTTTAGAGCGCCTTATGTAAAGTTTTATGAGACCATCCTCGACTGATTTTTAAAAATTTAAGCTAATAAATGGATGCGTAGTTTCATAATTAGATACTTTAACGATCCCTCTCACGTGTAGATCTGATTTTGCCCTAAGATTAAAGTTGCGAAAAAATATGATAAGGGAGACAAAGAAATGATCTGGGAAGAGTTGAATCGGACCTCTTGTTCCGGTACCATGCGAAATGATCTGGGAAGAGTTCAAAAAACTTAAAACGATAGGGAAAAAAACACCAAAAATCTAAAATTACGTCCATTGTGACATATTTACTCTTAACTTTTCTTTGTGATATAAAAAATCTCAAACTTGTACCTATTTGACACATTTACCATTTGCCAAAATTTCGTCAATGGACACCATTAACTATTTCCCTACACAAATGACAGAAAGCAAACGGTATTGACATGACATTTATGTGACCTAATAAAAAAAAAATAACGTTGCTTTGGTTGAAAAATCTTTTGATAGAACCTTATCTAAGGATCAATCTGTAACACGGGTACAACTTTAGGTTTTTTAATGTCGTAAGAAAAAGTTTAGGGCAAGCGTGTCACAGCGGGCATAATTTTGGATTTTTTATGTCTCTAAAAATAGCTCGAGGTATATATATCACAATGGACATAGCTTAAGATTTTTAGTGGTTTTTTTTTCCATATCAACGTATGGAGGGGTGATTCAATATTCAAATATTTTAACAATATATGGGTATAGATATTTTCTTATCTCTGCTATCTGTAGACCAACATATGTCATCATGTGGGATGTGGAAGGCAGTTCATTTTGTTTTAGGGTAGGTTTAATTTTTTCTGCTGGATTTTTTTTAATTTTTTGAAGGTTAGATCGTGTTTTTCCTAGATAAAAAAAACAAAAGGTCGTGCTTCTCCAGGAATAGAGACAAAAGTAGGTCGCCTTCACCGTTGAAGTGTTTTTTTTTTTTTTGTCGAAGTTAAAATGGTTCATGAGTACCAAGATAGTACTTTGTGATGGTGAAGAAATGATGCATGAGTGAAAAAAGGGGGTAAAAAGAACATCTCTAATTTACCTAAGTATATATGTTAGCATGTTCACTCCTAAATTGAAAATATTTTTAGTACCCCTGTCTTATTTTTTGCCTAATTCAATTAAAAACCCTCAGCCATAGGTCCAATCTTAATTTTACTCTAAACTTCTTTTATTTAAAAAAAAAAAAAACACACTCTAACTTTATGTTCCATCCCAATTATGCCATGAACTTTTTTTGTCTAAAAAAATCTTGACTTTATGTTTAGTCCCAAATCTATCCCATATTTTTTTTTTGTTTAAAAATAGTTATCAATTTTAACTCTAGTCCCAAATCTGCCATAGGATTTTATTTATCTAGAAAATGTATCAATTTTAAATATAGTCTCAAATCTTCCCTCCTTAACCCTTCATCTAAAATTATCATTACTTGTTTGACATAGCATTTCCACGTCGGTGATAAATCCATATCAGTAAGGTGACATTGAAAATTATCTCCAAAATGAAACTATTTTTTATATGGGAATTATATTAATTAAGGAAAGTCTTTTTTATCTAAAAAAAATACCAACTTTTAATATAGTTTTTTAATATGTCTCTATTAACTCTCCGTCTAAAATTTTTCGTTAGCCATTTTGTGTGGCATTTTTATGTCGGTAACAAATTCACAATAGTAAGGTGACGTTGAAAATTGTCTCTAAAATGAAACTACTCTTTGATATAAAATTTAAGGAAAATTATAAACAACTAAGGACGATTTTTGGATGGAACGCTAATGAGGGCAAATTTGGGATTAGACTTAAAGTCAATTTTTTTTAGCCAAAAAAATGTTTTGAGGCAGATAGGGACTAGATCGAAAGTTTGGGATTTTTCTTATGCAAAAAGAGTTCGGGCAGAATTGGCATCCCACCTAATGTTGGTTTTTGTTCTGTCAAAAAGAGAAGTTTGGGATAGAATTGTGATTGAGCTTAAAGTTGAAAGTTTTTTAGGTAAATAGGCATCCGCTCTCTCACACTTGTGGAGGATCATGCATGTCAAGATTTCATGGATCTGATCTAACAAGTAATACTAATAAATTTGCAATATTGTGCGATCTACCGGATAAAGTTATTAGTTGGAAAAAAAAAAAGCGTGTAATTGGACCGGTGGATTCTTCACTTTATTAGACCCGTAGACTGCGTTTGGTGGTTCGGGATGTTTAGGTTTAATACAAATAAGAAACAAATTATGCTCAACAGTTTTATGAGGCACTTAGTAATTATATTTTGCAGAAAAACAATTTCATCAAAGCTGACTATAAACTTTTAATAGAAACTAATCCATTACGAATTTATGGTATTTACTTCTTGATTTTGTTGACAAGTAATTACCAACTAAATCAGTAACAACTCTTTTAGTGGATAAAACCGAATTTTTTTTTCCTGCTTAATAGTTGCTGTCTCCAACGTAGGAAGGATTTGAGCATTGCCCATCCAGCAAAGTAAATTTAATCAAGCTGGGCCCAGGTCGATCGGCTTATCTAGGCGGATCAAGAGTCAATTGTTTCAAGTATTATGTATAGCCTACTATGTATAATTGTATCTGTGATCCGGTCATAATTTAAGTCGCCGCTGCTTGAATTTATCGGTATCACTACGACTTTCAAATACTTATATCTTGTATAGATTTTTGTACGAAAAACATACTTAAAATACATATTCGAGAATGGTTTAATTTTTGTCTACCTAAAGCAGCACAATCGCAATATGTTCAAGGAAAAATTCTAAATAAGAGCATGAAGTATCCTTATTTTCTCAAATAAGGACCTGAAGTGCCATAATTGCTTCAAAGAATGGCTTGATCAAGAGCATTTTCATCATTTTTCTTATTTTATTTTATTTTTCTTCCTTTTTGCCGGTGGCCGGCTAAATTGTTCACCAGCAAGGGCTAGGCAAGTTGCCCTCGCCCGCCCCAAGCGAGGACTAACCTTGCCGGAACTAGGCAAGTCGAGGCCGGCCCTTCCCGGATCTGGGTGAGGTTCGCCTCACCTAGTGGCCAGCGAGGGTCACCGGGTCGTGGCCAGCCACAACAAAGAAAAAAAAAGATAAAAAGGAAAAAAAAATTAAAAAGATAAATGATGAGAATGTCCTTGATTAGGCTATTATTTGAAATAATGAGGGCACATTCGGCCCTTATTTGAAATAAGGTCTATTTTATGTCTTGATTTGAGAAAATAAAGGCACTTTGATCTCTCATTTGAAATTTTCAGTGTGTTCAGCTTTGTCGCTTCCCTGAAACAGCATGAATTACCTCACCATTATTATGCTACTTCAACAATGGCATGATGGTGATTTCGACCTTCTCAAGGGGATAAGACTAGACTGTTCATGACAACATCTTAAAACATTTTTATGAATATAACCCGAATTCGCGTAGACCAAAAAAAATTGCCAGCTTCATAATTTCATGACGACCTCGCATTCGATGCAATCACGCGACACTGTTTTTTTTAATTAACATCATCTTACAATCAAATCGGACAATTTTGATTTGGAAGTTAGTGGTCCAGTGGGGTGCACAGGTGTTCCGAGAAAATAACACGATCCCAACCTCGTTATAAAAAAAAGAATAAAGCATGATTCAAGAATTGTGTCGTTTTACCGGATATTTAAGCGACAATAAATTAACAAATCGAGGGAAAGTTCGATCGCGATGCGAGCCAACCGAGGGTGACTTGTCAATTCGAGACAAAGATCAAATCTCCGACAAAATTTGTGTAAATACGAAAGATGAGGAGGCCAATGCCCACCACTCTCCAAATTCACGATTGCAATTATTGTCGCCGTCACTAACCACACTTCAGATCGAAAAATCTAGTGCTTTTGCACTGTCTGGACGTTCGTCTTAATGCCCCTTGAATTTAATGACTCTGCAATTGAGCATCATTCTCATTATTGGAGAACAATCACTGCCAAATTAGACTAACCCCACTTGGGTTCGTGCATTTAATGCGTGAAAAGATCACGCCTATCGATTCTTTTCAACACGTGCTGGAATGTTCAATCATTACATCAGTAGAATTTTACATAATATCGAACTAGCAGATGTCGGGTTTAAATCTTTTTAGACCCTTTGTTCCGTGCCGTGCACAGTGGTCTCCACAAGAATTTTACAACACCATGGAATGGATGGATGGATGGACATATGGGCTTATCGTGGAAGTTCCATTCACCACTTTCATCATGATTGGTGATTTATTGCATGCTTTTCTTGCCTGCTCATCATGCCCACTTTACGATTACTTTTGAGGGATTTGGCTCTGGTGATTTTGATCCCCACTTAATGTCTGTTAAGATCATGATGTCGATTTGGAAAGTGAAAGGCATTTCAGTTTCTTTTAAGGTAGCTGTAACTTTTCGTGCTGGACTTTTTTTGTTGAGGTAGATCTAAGAATTCAGGCTTTCCCTCGAGGATTGAGACAAAAGTAGGTCGAGTTTCCAGTTAAAGTGGTTCTTGAGTGCCAAGATAGGGTACTAGGATTGTCCTGTGTAATGATGAGAAAATGATATGCATATGTTGTTCTAAGTTAGGCATTATCTATTAGCATGTTCACTCCTAGAGTGAAAAAATAAAATAAAATGTCTTTACCACTCCTGTCCTCTCACAGTTGCAAAGGATCATGCATGAGCAGATTTCATGCATCTGATCTAACAAGTAATTCGAAATTATGTAATGTGATAGATGAATTCATTATTCGAAAGACAGGAAAAAAAAAAAAAAAGGAATGTTTGTTGGACTAGAGATGAAGTTAAAGTCACTATGGGCGAGGTAAATGAAACTAAAACTATGAAGTGAGACCCGGTTGAGCCGAGTCGGCGTAACCCATTTTGTATGATTTAACTTGGTTGGTGAAATTTTCGAAACTCGACCTCGACCCAGTGCAAAATAATCTGCATCCTCGAACACGGGATCAAGAACAACCTGATTAAGTCATGGAATAGAAGCCAAGCATAAGTATTTTTATACAAGTCTCCCATACTTATAAGAATCTTTGCACGTTACAGACAACATGCGACAATTGTATACTCTTTAAATGAAGAATATCTTGTGCTCTTCGCGATAAAGAGTATACTTGTTTCAAATTTCTAATCACTCTAAGGTACCGTTCGTTTCGCGAAAAAAGAGACATTTTCAAAAAATATTTCTCAGAAAGTCATTTTCCTTGAACATAATAATATTTTTTTGGTGTTTGGGTAAAACCTAAAAATAAATAAAAGGAAAAAATTCCGTCGTTTGGTATGGAAATCTGACCGGAGAAAATTACCAAAAAATTTGAATTTTGAATTATCTTTTTCTCTTTGTTCTATCTCTGCCAGTTGCAAACCATAGCAATGGCTAGGGAGCTCGTCCCTCGCCTGTAGCCGAGGAAGAAGAAAATATAATAATTAAAAAGAAAAAGAAGGTGAATGAGTCTAAGGTGGAAAGACGAGGGAAAATGATTTCATCTTTTCAAAGGGAGGAAATCATTTTCTCCATTTTTGAATGTGTTTTTTGTCCATTGACCGAAAATGCTTTCCTTGACTAGTTTATTTTCTGTAAACTAAATGCCAAAAAATTCGAAATTCTTGGAATCCATATTTTGTGAAACAAACGATGTCTAAGTGAAGTATGTTATTGAGCTCGAGCTCGACCGCGACACGAATTGCCTAGCTACTTGTGTTTGTTCATAGCTCCTTTAGAAACACTTGGGTTTTTCTCAGATTCTTCCTCTGGCCAATTTGTTCTTCCTCCTCCATCTTTTTGGGGGCATACATGCTTGCGGGGTGTCATGCGGCGTTTGAAGAATTTGCGAGTGGGACTAATCAAGTGGCTAAGGTCTAGCGGGTCGGATCATGAACATTGACATTGGGCTTTTCACAACATTTACCTATGGGCCAGTGTTCTGTGGAGCCTCATCTTTATAGCAGCAAGAAAGGAGAATATGTCCAGCCCATTTTAGCTATTGTTTTTTCAGGAGAATGCATCTTCTATCTTGGGGATGCGGATCCCCTGCCATAGAGGGTTAATGGCCAGGGGTGACATAGAATGAAATCTGACCGTCCCTTCGCATTCCACGCCCCATATTATGCCACGTCATCCGGGTGAGGGCAGCTCAAATTTTGGGCGTGAAACCAACGTTTCCTAAATAAAAAATAAAAAAAATATATTTTTCTCTCTCCTCAAATCTTACAGATCGACCATCTCCCTCCTTCGTCCGCTTTTACCTCTTTTTCTCAAATTTCCTCAATCCTCCTCCTCCTTTCGCTCCGGTGACGCTCCTCTTCGACGCTAACATCCGCGGAACCGCTATTGACCTTCCCGACACCAAATCCGGAGGCGCGTCGGTGGCTTCGAACCCGAGCACATATTCATCTCTCTCTCTCTCCGCCGATTACGACTCCGTGTGGATCTCCTTGATTACAGGTTGGTGCTCGATCAATCTTCGCTTCCCTTCTTCGGATTTGGTTTCTATGATTCAGCATTCTTGAGAAGTTTTTAGGATTTTTCCTAAAAACTTTGGGCGTGAAATTTTGGGCGTGAAACCAACGTTTCCTAAATAAAAAATAAAAAATATATATTTTTCTCTCTCCTCAAATCTTACAGATCGACCATCTCCCTCCTTCGTCCGCTTTTACCTCTTTTTCTTAAATTTCCTCAATCCTCCTCCTCCTTTCGCTCCGGTGACGCTCCTCTTCGACGCTAACATCCGCGGAACCGCTATTGACCTTCCCGACACCAAATCCAGAGGCGCGTCGGTGGCTTCGAACCCGAGCACATATTCATCTCTCTCTCTCTCCGCCGATTACGACTCCGTGTGGATCTCCTTGATTACAGGTTGGTGCTCGATCAATCTTCGCTTCCCTTCTTCGGATTTGGTTTCTATGATTCAGCATTCTTGAGAAGTTTTTAGGATTTTTCCGTTTAACTCATGTTGGTGAGGTTGGGACTTTGCTTTGCATCTAAATGTACTAATTGGCTTGCCCTGAGCCGCTCTTAAGTAGACTAATACTGTGTTAAGAATGCTCAAAGACTTGAGTCGACTGTAAGAAAACATTTGGTATGTGTTATTGTAGTTCGTGGGAGTTAGTTTTACGTGAGTTGGGTGCTTAAGAATAGAACCTTCCTTTTCAATTTGCCTCTTCAGCTTGTTTGCCATTGAAGAAGTTTATTTTGACAGCCCATAAAGGACAGTAAAAATTGCTGTGCATATGATTGTTTCCTAACAACCAATCAATTTAAGAGCGTTTCCTCGATCGAGGTTTTTGCGAAAAAGTGAAGTAATATTGTCACAAATGAAATGGAAGATTGCATTTGCCACATCCACATTCCGTATTCATTATCCGTGTTGTGTCCATATTGAAATCATCAAGATTAGCAATGCCTATGAATTGCCGAGTACCTTTTGTTTTCGTCTCTCAAGCTTCTCGGATGTTAAAGCATGCCGTCCAAAATTGGTCCGGAGCGACGCCTCCCTCCAATTTCTAGTTTTTTTTATAGGCTCTTTCCTTTTCTATTTCAAGGACATGGAAGCTTGTCTTAGATGAGGAAATTTTGCTATAAAAGGAATTTGGGAACGTCAAATGAATTGTTTGGACTAAAATTGGTCGAAAGAAAGCAGCTGCTGGTCTTGGCCAGGGCTTTCATACTCTATATCTAGTCACTAGAACAACTTTGAGACTTCAAGGCCCTGCAAGGACACATGAATAAATTTCTTCAATGGCAAACAAGCTGAAAAGGCAAATTGAAAAGGAAGGTTCTATTCTTAAGCACCCAACTCACGTAAAACTAACTCCCACGAACTACGCTAACACATACCAAATGTTTTCTTACAATCGACTCAAGTCTTTGAGCATTCTTAACACAGTATTGGTCTACTTAAGAGTGGCTCAAGGCAAGCCAATCAAGTACATTTAGATGCGAGCAAAGTCCTAGACTCACCAACATAAGTTAAACAGAAAAATCCTAAAAACTTCTCAAGAATGCTGAATCATAGAAACCAAATCCGAAGAAGAGAAGCAGAGATTGATCGAGCACCAACCTATAATCGAGGAGATCCACACTGAGTCATAATCGGCGGAGAGAGAGATGGATATGTGCTTGGGTTTGAAGCCATCGACGCGCCTCTGGATTTGGTGTCGGGAAGGTCAATGGCGGTTCCGCGGATGTTGGCATCGAAGAGGAGCGTCACCGGAGCGAAAGGAGGGGGAGGATGGATGAAATTTGAGAGAAAGAGGTAAAAGCGGACGGAGGAGGGAGAGGGTCGATCTGTAAGATTTGAGGAGAGAGAAAAATATATTTTTTATTTTTTATTTAGGAAACGCCGGTTTTGCGCCCAAAATTTGAGCTGCCCTCACCCGAATGACGTGGCATAATATGGGGCGTCAAATGCGAAGGGACGGTCAGATTTCATTCTATGTCACCCCTGCCATTAACCCTATATGGCAGGGGATCTGTATCCCTTTCTTGGCTAGGACAATTAATGTCCAAAGAAGGAAAAAAAAAAAAAACGATTTCCACTCCTATTCTCATTATTTAAAAAACACGAAATTGGAACTTCAAATTTCACATCCATCATGCTCATGTACACTCGAGTGCTTGGGAGCACTCGAATCACAGACTACCTTACACGAGTCTCACCTAACCCAACGTGCTTGTTGCGTACATAACATATTCATTGGTACATTACATTACAACTTTGTTTTAATTAGTCAAACCAGCTTAGCCTTACACTTTGCACCGTGCATGTTTTCACCAAAAACTTTGGGAGGAAAAAAACGATGGGCCTCAATAGATAATTTTTCGATTTTTTTTCACCAAAAATAGTTTTGAAGAACATTTTCATACAAACATCGTGACGAGCTTGGTGCTTTCTAAATGTGATCGCTTTGCATGCACGATGCATGAACGAAGAATCAAAGATGTGCTTCATCAAGAACATGCACGGATTCTTGTTGCAAATTTCCCCAGCTTTGAAATTTGATTATGTTCCATATCCTACTACTCTTATCCACTAGGTTAGCCAATGTATGTGTGTGCATTTTGCCCCCCATCTTGGACCCTTTTGCCAACATTTGCAATCAATGTCGCTCCCTCAAGTTATGGTCCCTCCATGATGGAGTGAATTATTTTATGGGCAACAATACCATTCAAAAATTGATTCATACCCGTCAAAAGGACAGAGAAGAGACAGCTCTCAGCTCCTTTTTCAATCAACACTTCAAAATTGAACTAGCGAATGCTCTCATCCAAGAAGAACAAAAAAAAAGGAGGGGGGAAATCAACCTAATTTATTCCTCTCTAATTTCCACATTTTTTCAGCTAAAGATAATATCAAGCAAGACTTCATCCATCACATAACTCCAAACCTCAACCTCCAAGTCCAAAGCAACTCCCATCTTTTCTTCACCCACATCTCTCCATCTCTCTCTCCTCTCCATGTCCTTAATGTAAGCATCCCTCCCATCTTCAACCTCCCATCCTAGAAACACTTCCTGGGGTTGTCCCTTGATCCAACCATCAGCTACCTTCAGCAGTTCGGTCTCTAGTTCATCCGATGATCCTCCGATCGCGATCTTGTTCGTGCCCTCCTCCTCCTCCAGCCTCTCTCGAAAGAAGTCCAACAGGAGAATGTCCACCTTCGAGACGAAAGACGGGTTAACTCCCATGGTGGCATCAAGCAATTCTCGAATCTTTTCTTCGATTTCGGTTTCGCCGTCTTGATCCTCGGTAAGAACGCTCGGGCTAGGGGTCAAGCTCGAGTGCTGCACCAGAGATTCGCCTTCAAGCTCCGATAAGGCGATCCTCTTCTCCAGCTGTACCGGCTTCAGTCGAGAAAGCCTCTCGCACCGGCGCGCCTTGTGCTTGGGCCTCTGCTTAGCACCTGTTCATCACAAACATCGTACCTCCAGTTATGTAATGCACACAAGAACTTTGACTCTCATTCGAAGTTAACCACAATAACTTTTTTTGGACCAACTAGTTCAGGAAAATAGTGAGTGAACAGTTTTAGGTTATCGTCCAACAATGTAGGGTTTAGCACCATTGCAGAGAGAGAGAGAGAGAGAGAGAGAGAGACCGACCTCCAATGCGCGAGGGGCTCCAACCAAAGGGTGAAGCAATGTCTTCATCATCCTTGAATGGACAGTCCAACACAGACACTGGACTGAACTGCTCCTTCTCCTCATTAGGCCATTCTTGCTGCGTAAAATGAACAGGCATTAGCTAAAACTTACAGGCACAAATTGCAAGGGAAGAGAGGGAATATAGTTCAGATTTGCCCTGCAATTATGTGTCCATTCTCCATATATTAGATGCCCAAGTGCACATATGACCTTCAAATTTCATGCAAAACAATCTCAGAGGTCCTCAACACTTTGTCTTTTTTTCCTCAGTCAGGTTCTGTCAGTTTAATTTCCATCATCGAGGATACGAAAGCTAGATGGTCTACCGCACGACCCGGTCGGTTCAAGTCACGAACCAATTTACTTCGACAAAATAAAGGAAAATGACGGCGGCGGCGGTGACAACAATGATGTTAGAAGGCAATTCAAAAGGTACTTGGTCTCTAACGCTGCCCATTTGGTGCTGAACATGCTGAAGCATGTTCCATGTCCCCAAAAATGAAATATTTGATGAATGTCCTTGACTTTAAAGGAGCCCAACTCTATTTTAATGGGATGACATCCTTCTTGAAGAAGTTATTTAGCGTTAATCCGATGCAATTATTGCTTGACTTTTACCTAAACAAAGAGAAGTCAAAAAGGAAAAGGATCCAATCACCCTAATAATGACATCCTTCTTACCCAAAAAAAATAATAATAACAACAACAGCATCCTAATTATTTTTTTCACTCAATCACATCGAGTTTTACGTGACTAACGGTTTGAAGCGAAAATAAAAGTAAGCTCATACAAATAATAAAATGAAAAATTCGAATCCAATGGCAGCAACACACTAGCCAACAAGAATCGACATCTATCCACTTGACTTATCTACATTTCATCCTAGTCGGTCCAATTAATTTATGTCTATTTTTGGCTTTATTAAATTGCCCTTCCTACTTACTATACACAGGAGACCAGCACCTAACTATGGCACATAAAATAAATGAAACTTATCTATTATGAATTTAAATTGAAACTCCATTTCTGGACGGGCAAAAAAATTTCCACAACCACCTAACACAAAATCGAGTGCTGCACTTTATTGACCAAAAAAAAAAAAAGTGCTGCACTTTAAAAAAAAAATTATTCCGCAGCGAAGGTCGCAGATCAACGCACACGTGGCGAGCCGAGGGAACCTTATTCGGCGGAGGGGGGATCTAGTATTCCGCGCAGTATGGATATTAATGGTCTTGCACTATTCGACGCCGTTGATTCCGCGTAGACAGGTCTACACGTAGCGGGATCTAGGGCCTTGAAAAGCTCGATGGGATTCCATTGCACCGTCCCGAGAAATACCATATTATTTCCCGAGACATGTAGAACCAACCACACGTGGAAGCTATGCAACCGGCAGCTCCAGCTGTCTTTGTCGTGTAATTTCCACATAGGTCCCTCGGTTTTTTTTTTCCTTTATTATTAGCCTATTTACCCAAATTCTTCAAAATAATCAAAGACAAATTAACATTAATTTGCATGAATTACACCAATGCTCTAATACCATTTTCTTCTGTCCATAATTAGATAATTCACGTTGATATAGAAATCGCCAGATTCATGAAAAGAAAAAATTGATAATAGACATTTATGAAGAAGTGTCAATGAAAAATTACTCTCGCGAGTATACCGTACTTGTTAGTAACTTCTTGGATGTCGTTTTAATCACGTTGCTTGCTCACTTATAATAGACATAGGCAAAATTTTAATTGAACTCTGTTGGTGTTTACCTTAGAGCAGGTGGGGGTTGCTGTGATGGAATCCTGGCCGTGTGTTGCGCCTACTTTATCGCTGACCTTCTCATCGTGTGGTCCCCTCCGCTCTAAGCCCTTATCCTCCAATACGACCTCGTTTCGGCGTGCGGAGATTTCCGAGTCGCCGCTCGGACAGCGGACCAACTCGGCCGTGAACTCGCTGCTGTCCCAGCTGCTACTGTGCTGGCGGTTGTTACTACTGCTGGAGCTTGTGGATAACCTGTGAGGTGCGATTGCCGAGTTGGCATTCCGATCGGAGGACGGCGGCGGCCGCTTCTCGATGGACCTCCGCCGTCCAATCTCCTCGCCGCCCCCCTCTCGTCTCGGCGTTTTCTTCCAGAAGCTCCACTTCCACAGCTTCCGCGAGAGGCTCCGTGGCAAGAGCCCCTTGCGGCTGCGAACTTTGCTCTTCTTCGCCACGTTGCCCGACGGAGACTTGGTGGAATGAAACTGGAGGAGTTTCACGGCGTTGAGGACCTTGACGGAGGCTCCCTGCAGAACAGAGGCCGTCGCCGGAGAGCGCGAACTGCTTCTCCGCGGACGTCGTTTCGAGGGGGTCGAGGGTGGTGCCGCTTTGAGGTCGATCTCGAGGAGGAATCGGACGGTGGTGCAGCACTGTCGGCGGGGGAAGGATTTGAATCCGTTGGATGAGCAGGAGCTCATGTCATCCCGCAAGTAGTCCTTGAGCATCAGAGGGCGCGGGTCGATCTTGAAGGACTTCCGGTGGTGGAAATTAACGGTGGTTATTTCCATGGCGGGATTGGGAGCTTCTTTAGCAGAAAGTTCAAAGCTTTTTCAAGAAACTTTTTCAAGTGGGGGGAGAGAGAGAGAGAAGATATGGGACTTTCTTAAAGAGAAGTAACTATGTTCTTTCGTATGACTTCGAGTGGAGTTTATGAGAAAAGGCAGGAATTGCTGGAGAGACAGAGATTGAGCGCTCTTTCTGAAAGGTTCTTGTCAAACAGAAGAAGCATTTATGGCAAAATGCTGAATGCTCGTGGAAAAGGAAATTACAGAGGAAAATTTTCCCATAAATTCACCATCTGAACTGCTTTAACACTGCATTGTCAGACGTACATGAACAGAGAGGGAGACAGAGACCAATGAGAAATGAAGCTGAAGCTAAAGCTGAGAAAAATGGTGGCGAGAGGGAGTGAGGGGAGAGAGAAGAATTTATAGTAGCCAAAGTGAAGGGGGGAGAGAGAGACATAGAGGTAAGTTCCTAGCTATAGCTCAGTGAAGATCTCAAGGTGAAGGGGGGAGAAATATTAACTGACAGGCCCGCATTATTTTGTTGCAGAATTTGACAGAGGAAGCAGAAGGAGAAGTGGAGAGAAGAACAGGAGAAGAAGCTTCATCCGAGCTTCTTCTCCTGAGGCGATGGGGGGTTTTTTGAATCGCAAGTTTGGTTATCTTATTGTCATGGATTTGAAAGTTTTGACAGAGATCTCCAAAGAAACATATAAAAATTGGGCCTTTTGAATTGAATTGAATTGAATTGAATGGGGTTGGCTTTGGACGGGAGTGAGACCGGAAGTTGACTTGCAGAATCAGATGGGCATTCGCCATTCGCCATCTCCCATGCTCGCTGACCACACTTCCCGCACTTGAGCACGTGTGCAAGTCATTTTTCGTTTGGCTTCGACAATTACATAAGAAGAAGAAGAAGAAGAAGAGCGCAGCAGAAAATGAAAAACACCTGCCACTTTTGATTGTGCACGTTGGTACTGCAGATCCGAGCCGATTCGGCGCTGCCATGGGCCTTCCCTCAGTCGTACACTGTACGAGAGAGAGAGAGAGAGAGAGAGAGAGAGAGAAAGAGAGAGAGAGAGAGAGAGATTTGTTTGTTCACTCTGCTTTTCTCTGTTTTTTTAATGAAGTGAAGACTGACTCCCGCAAAAATCATGTAGAGCTATAAAGTTTGTGAAGGGGAGATTCAAGATGGCTGTTCCTCTATACTCTCTGATTAGATCTCCTTTCGGTTAAACAAGTCAAGCATTTTCCTCGGAAAAAATTAGAGATGGTGAAGCAGTCGTTGCTTCACCGTTTTAGGTTAATATTTTCCTTTTTCCTTTATGAGTTGTCTCGGTCCGACTCCATGTATTAGAACATTTAACTCCCGGGTCAGAGATTGGACCTTTTAAACTCCACTTCTTTTATCGAGCTCTCTTTGAAAAGCATGTTTGGATATACTGACGTGCTACCACTTCCCGTTCAGTAGCAGCTGAAAGACAGAGATTTTATAGGTGTTCTACCTGAACCAATTTTGATGAGAGTTTAATCAATGTTCCACCCTCTGAATGTGATGGTGAGGATTTGCTAATCTGGGCCAGCAACAGCAATGGTTCTTTCACATTTAAAGAAGCGCAGGAACTAATGGCGCCAACACAAGAAATGATGACTAATCGACTCTAGAGTTTAGTGTGGAAATGGGATGGGCCGCAAAGAATCAAAAGCTTCTTGTGGTTGATCTCTCACTAGTGTATGCTCACTCATAGCAGATTCTTGTTGTGCAGTATGACCATACTCTCCGGAGACAATTATGCATGTACTTAGAGACAGTAAGTATGCAAAGGCAATTTGGCAAAAGTTTTTACCTACAAGTTTTCGGAGCAATTTCTTTACTCAAGACTTACCTATCTAGTTCTTCAACTAGCATCCAAGAGGACTGGTCACTTATTTTTGCAGTAACTTGTTGGCACTTCTGAAACTAAAGGAATAAACGATTATTTGAGAAAGATTTTTGTCTCATCGGAGAACCCTTGTACCTGATTCTAATTCATGTTAAGGGCATTTTATTGGTTCGAGTGGCAAAACATAGATTATCTCCTCAAATAGAGAAAAGAGATAAGTTTGTGGGTTGGAGTGCTCCTCCAACTGGTTGGTCAAGCTCAATTCTGATGGGGCCTCTAAAGGCAACTCGGGCCTACTTTTTGTTTTTAGTCAAACAGGCCTTGCTTCAGTAGGTGGATTTCTGCATAATGACTAGGGCAACCGGCTCGCTGGATTTGCTAAGATTGTTGGAGTTTGCTCTACGCTCAAAGCAGAACTATGGGGTATCCTCTTGGGTCTTAAAATGACCATTTCTTTGAGCATCCCTAAACTTATTATGGAAGTAGACTCGCAAGCTACTATTTCACTGCTCCGGAAATTATCCCTCTCTGAACTTTGGTGATATGCTCATTTCTTAGATTCAGAAACTTTTATTGTATTTTCAGCATGTCAAATTTTTGCATAATTTGTAAGGAAGGAAACTCATGTGCTGATTGGTTAGCAAATTGAGTTATTCACTCATGTTATGTAAATGATACTTTAGTTTTAAATAGGCCATCGAGACGTTTGATTTCTTTATTGTTAGGAGATCATGATCAAGTTTTGTTAGGCGAGTTTTTCGTTCGGCGAGTTTGGTATGACATTTGGGCTTCGTCCCTTTCATTATCAACAAATAAAATAAAATAAAATAAAATGATAATAGCAGTTTGTTTCATAGGCTTTATCATATTTAGGCGGAAAAGTCTAGTAAGACGTTCAAAATGACTCTCGACGGGAGGATCCAGACTATTCAAGAAGAAGCGCATCATCCTAATCAAATTCACTTAAATTGTTTAGCAACTGTTGAAGGGATTCAAAAGGCAACATTATGGTTCCCACTTTTGGCTATCCAACCTTCCGAATGATGTCGCGTTAGAAAGCTTGTTCCAAGCCTCACAAGACCTCACCTCAGTAGCACAAACGGTGATTACTAGTTCCGACAACGAAATCCTTCAGTCTCCGCCTCTTTCAAAGCACAAAACGAGAGATTCTATCAGCTATTCATAGTCAATTTTGGCCACACCAAATTCTTGAATGTATCGCCGACACTCACAAAAAAAAAATAATAATAAAGGAAGAAGAAATCTTGAATGTTTCTCTATGGTATGGAGAGATCCGATGGAGCAAAAACGTTGTGGGCCGAAAGCAAAGGCAAAGGCAAGGACATTTAGGCCTAGGCCCAGTCAATATCATGGACTGTCCGATCTTTGTCCGACAATTCAACGTTCTTACCTGATCTGGAAGGCCAATTGCATCCTGATGTACTAGGTTAGGTACGCTCTCTCTGTCTCTCTGTCTCTCTCTCTCCCCGTCCGTGTTCGCTGCGCGTGCGTGCACGGAATTCATTCCCCGTTCTCCGGTCCGCTGCTCGCTAGTCCAGGTACAGGTACATCGCTTTCATTGATAACGTGGGTCCCATGTTTTGGTAGGTTTTCTCAAAAATATTTTCTAAAATGAAGCATATTCCGGGAAACAAAATGAAGCTTAAAAGTGTCCATTCTTTCTCTCCTTAATAAGTAAGCCAAACTATATAGCCCGCATTGCCATGCAATACTCTTTCCAAACCCCAGAGGCAGGTATAGACAGAATTATCACTCTGACCAGACAACAAAAGTCAACGAACGAGACAATGATTCCACCAGAAGAAAAAAAAAAAAAACCAGGTGCCTCGCCTGTCCCAAACAACTAAGCTGCGTAATTTACATCGTCGTCGTCACAAGGAGTAGCTCCACAGGGAAATATCTGCATGATCGCTGTCCTCATCGGAGTTCCAGCTGAAATGAACGCTGGCATCGTGTGGCGTCGGAGATAGAAGAGGACCCTCGAGCCACTTCTTCATGTCGAACCACGTCGTCTCTTCAATCTCCATGGAGTCGCACTCTCTCTCTTGCTTGACCATTTTATGATGATGATGATCATCATCATCATCTGGAGCACCCACACTTGCCTCTCGGCCGGTGCATATGCTCCCTCCGCTGGCTTCGCCCCCCGAAGAGACCGCCTCCTCGGCATTGGCAGGCCGGAACGCCTCGGCCGCAGCCGCCGCGGCCCTCCGTATCTCGGCCGCGTCGTGGGACGCCGGGGCGGGAAGGCGCCAGGCGGAGTCGGCGAAGTTGAGGCACGCGCCGCCCTGCCTCCCACGGAGGGCCAGCGCGGCCACGTCGTGGGCTCGCGCGGCCATCTCCGCTGTCGGGTACGTCCCGAGCCATATCCGGGTCTTCTTGTTGGGCTCCCGGAGCTCGCACACCCACTTGCCCCTGTTCCGCCGCCGGACCCCCCGGTACACCGGATGCCTCGTCTCCTTGAAGACCCTCCGCCCAGCTGGCTTCTTCGGCCTGCTCGACGCCAGCACCACGACCCCAACCTCGTCAGAGCACGCGGGGTGGCTAGGGGAGGATTCCGATGGCGGCGACGACGACGACTGCTCCGGCACCAGCACGTCCGACTGTAGTTGCATGGAAGTGTTCATGAAGAATATGGCTACGCTTGAAGATTTTGACTTCGTGAGTGATGGTTGAGAGACATGGACATATATACAGTAGATGGACTGAATGGGTCCCACCCCGCTTTGGTGCGGTTTGGACACGGGACAAGGTGTGAAAGAGGACGCTAAGTGGACCCCGCAGTGGCAGTTTTTTTTTTCGTACTTATGGATTTGACCAGACAAACTATTACTATTGGACAAAAACGCGGACATTTTCAACGTGCCAGAAATAGGGGGTCCTTTTGCGGCTGAAAAGAAACGACGCGTGGTTTTCACTTTTCATAGTCACCATTAAAAGAAAAAAAAAAGTTCGCAACTAACATATTTGGGGACGTGTCATACTCGTGTTCATAATTTAGGGCAGCATGAAACATCATTAATTCTGATTTCGCGTGTTAGATAATTGGATTACGGATTGCCTAGCGTCATGTGCGTGACGTGCAAATGGACAGGGCTTGATATTTGCTATCATGACGTCCCAACAAGCCGGTCATATACATCGATCTGAATTTTACTTAATACTAGTATAGAATATTCGTGTTAAAAAGTGCGTGTCCGCTATCGAGTGAGGGTGGGATACGTGTTCTTCAGAAATTCGATAGGTAAAGAGGATGGTGGTTAATTGGCACAAACAATGTCCCCATTGAGCATCGTCGCCATAACTATTGGCGGTCCGAACCGTCGACGTCAAAAGCTAGGGAATTTCTTCACTCGAGGTAATTAAGACACAAACCGATCAGAGATTCGCTCACGTGGTGATCCGAACTCGCGACCCGTCGTCGTACTTAGGGAAGAAGCAACTATGCCCAAAAAGAAAAAAGAAATCGGTGGACGTAGACAGCCTTATCTTTTGGTCAACTGGTGCTTTCTTATGTTGGACCTTTTGTCGGACTTAGTCTTCATCCCCTTGGTCAGCTAAGTTCAGAGTTCTCCCCGCAGAAGAAATGAGCGTAGACGATTCACGGGAGATGTGCAGCACGTGGCAAGTTGGATGGTTCTTGCGACGTATCATGTTGCGTGTGCGTTCCGCTGTTGATCGATTCGGAATCACGGACGGTCGTCTCGGTCCACTCTATGGATAACCCACACCCCCCCCGGCCCCCCTCCCTTTCCCTTTCCCACGTGTTCTTCACAAATATGTTACTCAATTTGGCTCCGACACCATATGTTCTTTAATCCTCGTTGCTACGATGATATTGATTATCCGTGATCATCAATCACCTTGTGAACTAGATCGAAGTAAGCTGTCCGCTTTGGCCTCAGGAAGATTATGTTGTCGCAACGATTAAAAATAGGTCGTGATTAGAGGTGTCGGCCTCTTCCCGGTAATCCAAAAACTTATGCAAGTTAAAACATTGATCGCAGAAACATTGGAACTTTGACGACGGATTGTACCTAATCGATCTTGAATCGAGAATGATACCGTTAACCATCCGCTGCCTCCGATCGCCGGACCACCATCTATCTTCTTCCATTAACAACTCATTTAATAAAATTTGACTAACCCATATTGACACCTCTAGTCGAGACATGGGGCCATAGCACGATGAGGTTGTAGGTAGTGATAGTAAAATGGGTCTAGACATATGTGGCTTGGCAAGGGCCACGCCGGCGACCGGCCCAACCCTCACCCACAGCTGGCAAGGGTCGACCCTCGCCCGATTTCGTAAGACGAAAAAATAAAAATAAATCAAAATTCATTTGTTAAGATTATTCACAATGTTTTTAGTAATATCATGTTTTTCAAAAATTTACAAGAGATATGTTTTCGTAGATTAGTAAATGTGGAAGTGTTTTAGCGGCACGTGTCGGGTCAGGTGTGGGTTGAGAATTTCGTATTACAATAAATGGGTTATACGGGTTGTATCTATCGTTTTTGTGAAATATATGTTAACATTAGGCGAATTCATTAACTCGATGAAATTTTGATCACATTATGCTTCAATCTCCAATGATGTCTGTTTAAAATCTTAATTGTCTACGAGATGTATTTTTCATTTTATTTACATTAAAATTCGCTCGAGCTACAGTGGCTGCGAAGAGCATCGAGGAAACGGAGGATGAAGTCACCACCGGGTACGTCAGCGCTGAGGTAAGAGACTCGGAGAGGACTGCGACGGAGACGCGACGGAGACAGTTGCAAGCCAACGCGAGGAGACACCGTGACGCGACGGCGGACCCGGTTTCGCCACGACAGAGCAGAGCAACAGGTGGGATAATTAGCCCGACCCGACCACTGAAACTGCGTCACCTCTGTCGTCACCTTCTCGGACTTTACATCTGTCCTGGTGGACACGGACACACCCTCCCACAAGAGCGACCGGACATCTTTTACCCAAGTTCGTCGCACCCACTTGAACATTGAAACGCTGTGAGATCAATTTTCTTTTTTCAATCAACAACAAAATTTAAATTATGCCCAAGTGACCTCATTATCCCGCCTTTTTTTTTTTTGTCGTATTGGTACGAATTTGGAATTTTGGTGACATGAAAAAAAAAATTGGGTTTGCGGTAGCCAAAATTTCTAGTGATTTCACGCGGTTTCGTAAGTGTTTTACCAAGAGAAGATTATAAAAAAAAATCCACAATTTATTGTATTTTTACCAATTTAGTCATAAACATTTTAGTTTTGACAATTCAATCCTAAACATTTTGTATTTGTGTCAATTTAGTCCTAATTTTTTTTTAACTAATTCAGTCCTAAACCTTATGTATTCATGCTAATTCAGTCTATCTAGTCAATTTGGCCGGTCGGTGCGGACGTGAACCCGACCGGGGCTAATTGGGCAAATTTCTAATAGTATTTTAATATATATTTATATTTTTCTTTTCTTTCTTTTTTTTTTTTTTTTTTTGTTCATCTTCTTCGACCTTGTAGGCCATTGGCGTTGCTGTCGCTGGGTGCTCGACGGCGGCAATGCCGGTGACCGATCGTCGGATCGAAGAGAGGAAGAACATGAACAAAAAAAAAGGAAAAAAATAAAGAATTTGAAAAAATATTCGAATACTACTAGAAATTTTCCTGTCAATGTTGGCCATTCAAAGTTGAATTGGAGAAAAATGAAAAAAGTCTAGGATTGAATTAATACAAAAAAAAAAAAAAAGTTCAATACTGAATTGACGAAAGTGCAATTTTTTTATATAATTTTCCCTTTACCAAAAGATCGTCGGGTCATAGCCTGATAGCGTAATGACACTGAGGGGCGTTTTTCCGTGATCAGGCTGATATCCAAATGTGGAAAAAGTTTGTAGAAGATAATAGGAAAGCGGTTATATTGATATTTTGCAAACTTAAAAATCTTTGATTAAAAAAAGAAAACCCTTAAAAATCTGGAGGAAGCTGACATGGACTTGGCCGGCACTAATTGCGAAAATTTCTAATAGTATTTTATTAATTTTTAAAATTCTTCATTCTTTTTTTTTTTTTTTTTGGTTCATCTTCTTTTCCTAGTCAATGAGGTCGAGCTTCGCAGGCCAATGGCGCTGCCTGCCACTAGGCCGATCTCTCCTAGCGGCGGAGGTACTAGTGGCCAACGCTCCAGTGGGTCGCTCGATCGGAGAGAGGAAGAAGATGAAAATAAAAAGAAAAAAAAGAAACGAAAAAAAAAATAAAGAATTTGAAAAAATATTAAAATATTATTAAAAATTGTCTTGTCGGCGTCGACCGGTCAAAGTTTACCAGATGGAATGAATTGACAAGAAATGATTGGCAAAAAAAAAAAAAAAAGGCTAAGGACTAAATTAGCACAAATACAAAATGTTTATGACTAAATTGACACAAATCCAAAAAATTTAAGACTAAATTGACAAAAGTGCAATAAATTTAAAACCTTTTTTTCACAATTTTCCCTTTAACAAGAGATGGTCGGATCAAAACCTGATAGCGTGATGACACTAAGGGGCATTTTACAGTAATCCGGCTAATATCCCAATTTGAAAATGTTTGTACAAGATAGTAGGAAATCGGTTATATTAAGATTTTGACAAACTTAAAATTCTCGAGGAAGAGATATAAGCCAAGATTTGCAGATTAGGTAAAGACTAGAGAGTTCGTTTGAATAATTTTTTTGAAATCCAAGATTAGTAGGGCGACGCTTTATGCTATCAAATATCGAAAATGCCCTCCTCTTTAAGAACCCATTATTAGCATCAAGCTTTCGGGGTGGCTCGTTCAAGACTTACTCGAACAATTATTCAATAGAAAATAAGATCTTTGATTTTGTCTCATCGAGATAGAGATAGGAAAAAGAGAGATTTTTGTCATTTGTGGATCACTCGGAAAAATGCAGTAATTCGACAGAATAGAGTATCCTATAGTTACAATATATTATTACACAATCTGTACAAAAGACAGTTGCTTCTTAATCGTAAAATACTTAGTGACTTCTTTCTCCATTTGCTTGATTTCTTCTGCTTAAAAACTACGCCGATTGATGGCTATGCGCAAAAGATCCGAGCGGATTCTCCTCTCACAGCTGAAACCCCTGCTCTAAAGTAGGGGCTGCAAAATCTGCTCCAACTGAAGAAATCCTCTAATCGATGGAAGTCAAAGGCTTCAAGGTCAAGTACGATGCATGTGGGATCTCTAGATCTTCAGTGGGATATCTTCGGTGATAACCTTTCTCTTGTGGAACTTCCGATCGATCTAACCCATCGGGCCCCTGGCCCATGGCCCATCGCGAATATACTCACTGACTGTAGAGAAATGTTGGACCAAGCGAACGGGGTCCGTATTAAGTTCTCTCCCCGTGAAGCGAACTCTTGTGCGGACTGGTTAGCCAAAGCTCATAGACTAGGTTTTCTTTGTTCTAATTGGCTGTCTATGCGCCCCTCCATCCTTCGGGATCTGTTGTGTTTTGAAATTAATTATGGTTGTTTTTCGGACTCTGTTTAGTGAATGAAAGTCCTCGTCTTTGCACCCAAAAAAAAAAAAACTCCAAGTACACGCCATGGATGTATAAACCATCATACCTGCCGAGCCATACTTAAAATAATCAAGCGAATTCATATAAAAAAAAGTGGTAAGCCAGCTCTTCCCAAATAATCGGAAAAAAAAAAATCAAAGCCGAATATCTCTGGGCCTAAGAGCAAAGAAAAAGCCCATTTCGCGGTTGTGTTCTAAATAGCATTATTATGTAGGGGTGAGCATGGTCCGGTTCCCTCAGGAATCAACACTGGACCGGTGGTCCCGATTACCAATTTCCAGAACCGGGGACCAGCCAGTCCAATGGAATTGATAAAATTAAAATAAAAGAGAAATGTATTTAAAAAAGAAGGGATATGTTCGATATTCACATGTCTACGTACAATATTCTCGTGATTCGCATATGGATGTCCAAGTCATAGTGAATATCGAATAAAATGTTTGATACTGTACATGGTTATGTGAATCTCATTTCTACGTGCAATATTGCATTTAACGAGAAGACATTCAACTACAAATTTTCCCCCACAGGCAAGTCCCTTTCGTTGCCTAAACTCTCATTCTTACCCATACCAGCTGTACTTAAAAAAATAAAAAATTTGTAGGTTCGGGTGGGCAATTCATCGTTCGGTTCTCTCTAGAATCGGGAACCGGACTGGTCAAGCATTGATTCCACCATGAGAAACCAGTGACCTCCAGAATCGAACTAAATCCGTCGGTCTGGTTCGGGTGATTTCCGATCAAATCGGCCCATTTTGATCATCCCTGTTATTATGTGAAGGCGCTAAGCGACTGTCCTAGCAAAACAAAGACTGGTTGGGGATAGTTTCGATTAAGGTCTCATAATCGTAAAATTTTACGAGCTAAGCCGCCTGCCGAAGCTGCTGGGATTGCAAACAAAGTAGATGTTTTCTAATGCATGCGATCTTATCTCCTTAAAAGCAACAAAAAAAAAACTGTTTAGTTTGTTTGTTGAGATATTTTTTCTCTCGGTGTCTTTATCCACAAACAGAAACTTTGGAGTTGGTTATAAACCCTAAAGATCCCCTAAAATCTAGAGAGAGAGAGAGAGAGAGAGATATCCACATCCAAACTGCAGATTGGATAAAGTAGAGAGATCAAGTATAAGTAGGGAGATGAATGCCTGCTTCTCTACAAAGACCCAACAAAGGACTTCTTCTTCTTCTTTCCACTCTTTAGGTTTCCCTCTGTATTTACATGTTTGATGAACGTTAGATACAGACTGCATAGCTAAGCAATATGGCAGGTGGTGGTCTCGTCACCGGTCCCGGAAAGAACTATCCGGGCAATCTCACGTGCAGGGTTTTCATGACCTGCATCGTCGCGGCGACCGGAGGTTTGATCTTCGGCTATGATCTCGGCATATCAGGTCTCTCTCTCTCTGACTCCTGATGAAGCGTAAGGATTTTTGCGTATCAGATTATCTTGCACAATGAAGTTTGTAGCGTCGATGGGGAACGAACGTAGCTCCAATCTCTGTGCCAAAGATTATCATGGGCTAGATTGGTAAACAGCGAACGATTTGATCATTATCTATCGACCTAAGTTGAAAGATCCGAAGTCTATCTTTGTTCAGATTATTACAACAACAATGACGACAACATAAGTGTGTTTAAGCAAATGTTCTGATGTATGTTCAGTGCTTCTGGTTTTTGATAACGACGCGTTGCAGGTGGAGTTACGTCGATGGACTCCTTCTTGAAGGAGTTCTTTCCCTCGGTCTACCAGAAGGAGTCGTCGGTGACGCCATCCGACGATCAGTACTGCAAGTTCAACAGCCAGATCCTGACCCTGTTCACCTCGTCGCTCTACTTGGCGGCGCTCGTGTCGTCGATGGCAGCGTCCTCCGTAACCCGGGCCTTTGGGAGGCGGTTTACGATGCTCTCGGGTGGCCTCCTCTTCTGTGCTGGCGCGATCATCAACGGCTTTGCCAAGTACGTCTGGATGCTCATTGTCGGCCGCATCTTACTAGGGTTTGGCATTGGATGTGCTAATCAGGTATTGCTTTGATTTTGATTATCAAAGGGGACTATCTTATGTGCTAATTACTATGTTGTTTTGATTTCGATACGTGACTAAATTCTCATTATGGTATTTTTTTGGCCTCCGATTTGTAGTCTGTACCGATCTATGTATCCGAAACGGCTCCCTACAAGTACCGCGGCGCGCTGAATATGATGTTCCAATTAGCAATCACGATCGGGATCCTTATAGCCAACCTCCTCAACTACATGTTCGCCAAGATAGAGGGCGGCTGGGGGTGGCGTCTCAGCCTAGGCGGCGCAGTCGTCCCCGCCCTAATCATAATCCTCGGGTCGTTCAGCCTCCCAGAGACGCCTAATTCGCTGATCGAGCGCGGGAAGTTCGACGAAGCCCGAGCTCAGCTGGTACGCATCCGGGGGATCAAGAACGTGGACGAGGAGTTCGAGGACCTGGTGGCGGCCAGCGAGCGGTCCAAGCAAATGAAGCATCCGTGGGCGAACTTGTTGAAGAGGAAGTATCGGCCGCAGCTGACCATGGCGATATGCATCCCTTTCTTCCAGCAACTGACCGGGATGAACGTCTTCATGTTCTACGCGCCAGTCCTGTTCAAGACGATCGGGTTCGGGAGCACCGCCTCTCTCATGTCAGCCGTGATCACGGGCGGGGTGAATGCACTTGCGACGTTCGTCTCGATCTTCGCCGTGGACAAATTCGGGAGGAGGTTTTTCTTCTTCGAGGGTGGACTCCAAATGCTCATTTGCCAGGTATGATTCTCTTATACATTAACGTTTCGAATATGTATATCAAATCTGATGACCATGATGAACTCTATAATTAAGTTAGTTTCATTCAAATCCCATTGCAACCTTAACCGCAGGTGGTGATCACCGTGGCCATCGCACTCAAGTTCGGGACTACCGGCAACCCCGGCACGCTGTCCCACTCGTACGCCCTGACCGTGGTGGTGGCGATCTGCACGTACGTGGCGGGCTACGCGTGGTCGTGGGGCCCGCTGGGCTGGCTGATCCCTAGCGAGATATTCCCCCTGGAGATCCGGTCAGCCGCGCAGAGCATCAACGTGTCGGTGAACATGATCTTCACCTTCTTCATCGCGCAGATCTTCACCCTCATGCTGTGCCGGCTCAAGTTCGGGCTCTTCATCTTCTTCGCTTGCTGGGTCGTGATCATGACCATCTTCATCTACAAGTTCCTGCCGGAGACCAAGGGCATCCCCATCGAAGAAATGCACCGCGTGTGGGAGAAGCATCCTTACTGGAGCAAGTTCGTTAAGGAGGGCGGTGACGGCGGCAACGGGAAAAGTGGCGGCGGTGATGATGATAAGCCGGTGTCTCTGGAGTAGTGGTGCTCGAGATGAAGGAAATTCACTGTAAGGCAAGTGTCTTTGTCAATTTCTACCTCAAGATAGTAGTAGAACAACTTGAGAATGTCTCTGTTGGGGAACAATATGTCTTATGTTTATTGGCGCTTTGAATAACCCTTTTTCTAGTTTTTAATTTTCTTCTCTGGGCTTATGTTGAAACATTATGGTTCTGCTTGGAAAAAAGATAAAAATCTTGACGTGTCGATGCACCATAACATGGGGCAAGTTGGAAAAAATTCCGACAGGATTAAGAGCAAGACAACTTAGTCCTGGTAAAGCTGACCTATACAGTGTTCAGACTTTCAGAACAGTCCGAACTATAGTGTCCAGGGGACTGAAGGCGGGTTGGTCGCAATTCATGACTAACTTAACTTGAAACTGTGCATTCGATAACATTAAACTTAAAAGCTATGTGCCTATGGTCCGCTATCACTGCCAAGTTCTCTAGGTTACAGTTCGACTCTCTTCATGTCCGTTTCTGGCCTTCGAAGGCATTATCGGCCAAATCCTAAGGCTATATTTGATGATTTCTAATCCGGATATATAATTGGACAGGATTTATAAAAAAAAAATCGGAGATTTTTGCCATATACTCTTTACTGTTTGACGAATCCCAATAATAATGCCGAATATGTTCATATACTATTATCATGTATTTGGTATTTATGACATATCAATGTAAGAACTTGAAAATGCACAAATGGAGATTACAAAAACCTTCATAATTCGTTCTCAAATCTAATAAGAGAGAAAAAAATGTGATCATTACCCCTTCCGACCATGCAAAGTTTTGCTCTCTTGCTACTTTCATTAAATTTCAATGCTACGAAGGAGAATGAATTTCAACTTTCTTTTCGTTGCTACAAAAGGGCAGAAATTTCGACTTCCTCGCCATTTTTCTGGAGTTTTAACTTTAAACTTAAAAAGCTAAAAAGAGCCATTAAACTCCAACCTGAACCGAATATAAGAGAAGACAGAGATGCTTTCTGTTTTTTTCCAACAATTTCACTGCTCATTTTTAAAAAATTAAAAGGATCATTTTCGAGTTCGAATGTGTACAGTTAAAATTTAGGTTCTTCTACTTCATTTTTATTTTTAAATCTCTTTCTTATAATTATTTGTATTCCCTACCATCATTTCTTGATAAAATTTTTATTAAATTATATGATGCTTGAGACCATGTATAGATACAAAGTGTCCAGAGCGGGAACCAAACAGTAGAAATAGAATGCGAAGTGTCTATATATAGATACAAAGCACGTTATAGATACAATGTGTATACATACAGATATATAGTTTGGGCGGGAACCAAACTATGTATATGTAAACAAACTATGCAAAGTGTGTGTGCGCGCGCGCGCGCACAAAGTGTCCTGGGCGGGTACCAAACAGGGGATTTTATGTTATCCTCTACCAAACATAGCTAAGGAGTAAAAGAAAGCCAAACCTTGAGATTTCTTCCTGTTGGAGAAAAGCTCAGTCATTTCATTACATCAGAAGAGTGCCATTGTTCACAGAAAACATAAAGCAGCAGCAGAGTAACCACTTGAACGAACCGACATGTCAAAACGAACCCCGTTACATAAAGCCTAGTAAGTCTCAGACGGACTGGACTGCCTTCCTGATTCTCACTGTTCCTTGCGACCTTTAGATCTGGCTGGTTTCCCCGGTTTGATTACATACCCAAGGAGGATCAAAGCTATGGGAAGAATGGTTCCAATGTAATGTACACTTCCGTACGAGGCAATTGTCTCGCGTAAACTCAACACCTGCATGCCTCAAAAAGAGAAACTTAGAAACAACAGAATGTCGATTCCAACTCCATATCAACCTAATTCGTACATACAAAAAGATAAGCTTCGAAACAACAGAATGTTGATTCCAACTCCAAAAGAATTTAATTCCTCTACATACAAAGGTATCTGTCTTTATCTTCATTTTATTAAATTTACTCAACATGCACAAGTGCACATGGAGAGACAGAGAGACAGAGAGAGAGGGGGGCTCACCATGAAACCAACACACGAATAATTCAGAACCAATAAGGTGTAGGCGAAATTCAGAAACACTAATATATTCTTCATCAAAGCCATCTTTGGAGGAATAGCCTGTTGCCATCTGTATATCACTGCTTGCAATGCAACAAACGATAGTCAATCAAAGAAAGCATCAATTATCAGTGCAAAGCAGAACGCACAGATCCATGGTTACCTCTAGATCCAGCTATCATGAGGGCTGACTGTACAAAGAAAATGATATATCCAGGATATAATCCCTACAGAGAGATGACAAGATAGTAGGAGCAGTTAAGATGATTGTAAAGTACCTAAATCACGACATGAAAAAGAAAAAAAAAATTGACTTGACATTAAGAGAAAAGGAACCAAATCCCAAGATATGGATATAGCTACTTCAGGAGGCAGTGATAGGGGAAGGAGTGACATGAATTGGCTTGTATTCAAAAAAAAGCACCCCTTTTGGGCTGGAAGGTTCTCTCAATGTGCTATAATTCTTCCGAGCACACAGAGTTATTCAAGTTGCCTTCTCACACAAAGGAAACATACTAATGCCAACTGACTTTCAGAACCTCCACGACCCACACTCCCAGAGGGCATGAAAAATGAAACAAAGACTAATGAGAGCCTTTCTTTTGTTTTCTTTCGTTTTAGTGGCAGAAAGCAACATGTACTCACGTGCCAAACTGCGCTGACTGTCTGAGTTGCTAGCAACTGGAAGAAGCCCGGTTTTTTCCCCTTCTGAACAAGCCTATCATAAACATCTGCAGCAAGAGAATTTTAAATAGTTTTACATATAAAGAATAGAATTTTTCAAGTAATTTTACACTTGAAAGAGAATCTCTCTATCAGTTGCAGTTCCTAATCTATTTAAAGGTCACAAATGCTTAAGCCTATTAAAGCAGAGAGTAACCATAGCTTTAGCATGCATAAAAGTATCATAAGATACGAAAAACATCCAACATAACTCCAATCCATATGCTTTAAGACATTTACTAGAGGTGGAATGATATATATACCCGGAAAATCTCCTCATTGTACTCACATATTGCAACAAAGCAGTAATTACTCTTCGGACCCAGAAGTATAAACAGACAAAAGAATTAACAAATGAATCAAGTCCATTACATTTGTCGTACATGATAGAACCTTGTTAGCCATACCCGTTTCAGTTAAATTGACACCCTGTGCATATACGAACTTATCAGTCAAATTCTTTGCATGCTACTCGAAAAGTTCACCTTCTCCTAGCACTCAGCATTCGAAAAAGTTTGAGAATCTTTTCAGCATAGATACTCACAATGACGGAGCCAAGTGCTGACTTGGATATTCCATACAAGTGGCAACTCAACTGCACTCTTCGCAAACTCAACTCCTAGGATGTCAACATTCTTTGCCCTGTCCCACCGTGGCTTTGGTGGAGAAGTATCTGTCCAGCCACTGAACCCAAGGCCAGATATAATTAGAGAGGCCTCAGAAATTGACCAGATGAAATAATATTTCCAACGTGCCGTGAATCCAGCCATATATTGATAACTCAACCGCTTCCAAAATCCCCATTCGTGGTATACTGGATCCGTAAACTGAGACAAAGGATACTGGGGCACCAGGTACAGGTACAAAGCCATGCAAACGGCTGCTTGGAGAATGGCTCGTAGGGTTGCGCCAAAAGTTGATGGTTTAGGTCCTTTATCTGAGTGGCCCCAAATCTACAAAAATTTTGTCAAAGGCCAAGGGATCAGTTTCCATTAGAAAGTGGAAGGTAAAAGCACGGATAAACTTGCATGAATCCTACCCCCTTCCCTTCAGTCCATTCCAGATAATCCTTCATCTCATAAACAGGACCAGCAAAGTGACTGCCACAGCAGAGGCAGTAGCCAAAGTACTCTATCAACGAGGGCAACTTAATTAAACGATTCTTCTTCTGAGACTCGCGAAGATCCTCCTCCTTCAGCAACCCATCATCATAGTTGATTGCACATGAGATGACTTTCAATGTCAACACCATTAAAGCTCCTGCATACAACGTAACAAGCAGTTGATCATCAGACAGATGGTGTACTCAATCTTACTAAAAGAAACACTTTCACCCTTAGACACGATCTACTCATCCAAACTCTACATTCAACATTCAACTAAAATGAATAGCCTTAGCTAAGGTAAAGAATATAAAAAGGTGTTTCCCACTGGCTGGGGGAAAAGTTAATTCCTTAAAGCCCAGAGCCACCACTGCAAAGGACATGCTGGCAACTCAACATCGTATCAAAGATCTTGAACTTGCAGAGCAACTCAAATCATCCAACTCCAGAAGAAAAAAGAGTTGGAAAGTTCTAAATTAGGAACACCAGAATATAGAAGGCATGTAAAAACTGAAAATTTTCTCTTACCAGTCGCATCAATGCCGCCTTCTTTCCATGCATCCCCACTCATGTAGTAGACATGGCTACAAAGTCATACACAGTCAAGACTTTTAAAGCATATCACCAAAAGCAAAATGACAAAAATCAGAACACAAATTCTTCTTGACAAGTTTTGAAATACTCAGCTCATTTTTTGTTTGTTTAGAAATGTTGAAGATCCTGAAATTCATCAGAAAAAGCGGAGCACATCGTGGTATGTATACTTGGTGAATGAGCACAGCATATGCAACATATAAAGTAAGAGAAAACTGAAAATAGACAGCAAAACAGAATAGATGGCCTTTAAGCATACTTTATGCATGATATTATCATAAAGGACTCTTGAAAGCCCAAGCAGATTCCTTGTTAGTGCTGACAAGTGGGATCTATACCTAATTAAAGAAAGTTAAAAAGTTACAGCAGTCATTTTAAAGTAAATAAATCCTGGAACGCCACCGTAAAGGAAGAAAGGGCCATTGGTTATATCATAAATGCATTGCTTGTCTCATTGTAGGGCAACACTTATAGATCAAAGAGATGGCTTTGTCTTTCGATGTAAAGGTTGGAAAGCGCTCAAATGAAATGAGAGGAATACAAAAAGCCTAGCTCTTACATCTAGGTTAACAATTGCATTGATGATTATGCATGTCAAAGGTTAAGTCTTCTACTGATAAACTCAAGCACCCATACTTTTAGCAACAGTAGACAATTTTCACATTTCTCCCAGTCAATTTGATTCCAAGGAGACAAAAAGATCAGAGCCTCCAGTGCCTACTATGTTATCTATAGTTGAAGTACGACATAGGAAATTAAACTTCGAGGCCATTTACATTCTTCTAACATCACTAGCTAGATGCACAAGCAAATCAGCTTCCTGGCCAACTCAAAGAGTCAAATAAATCCGCAGAACCAAGCCAAAAAGAGACTCGACGTCTGTAACAGCCAACTGCAACAAACGCACAAGACTTAACAATCAAACGAACATGCGACACCAAGAGAAGCAAACTCCTTCACAGCATGCACCATTGAAAAAATATGACAAAACATGATTGTTTCATCACACCCATAAGCACCAAATTGGAGGAAACAGAACTATGAGCTATCTATTCACTTTCTTTAACAGCAACAGCCACACACGTGAGCCAATCAGCTTCAAATTAACACAAGCAGGTGAACAAATCCCGACCCGAAAAAACATACTGAATCAAATGACAATCGAACGCAATGCAACAAACGCACGGCAAACAACTTTCAATAATCAAACCATGCATGCAACATCCGAACAAGCAGTGAACCATAATAGCCCAATTACAGCCCACGAAAATTAGACTCGAATAATTTCGTGCGAGAGCAAATTATACCAGCCAATTAGGTAGCCGAATCCGAGGAAGAAAGTGATGATCCCGCACTTTGACCGATAAGCCGCCATCGACAAGTAACCCAGCAGCATTGGCACCAGGAAGTGGAGGTTCGAAGAGAAGCCGAACGAGAGGTACGAGAGGAGAGCGCCCGAGCAGGCGGAGTAGGCGTGCTTCGCGAGCCGGCCGGGGACGAACCGCCAGAGGAAGGAGACGGGGATGGTGGCGAGGAAGCAGAGGAGGAAGCGGAACACGGGGACGGAGACGCCGATGGCGGAGGCCATGGATTCCATGTCGACCTCCATGGTGGAGGTGCGCGTCGGCGCGACTGTTGAGCTCGGCTCGACCCGCACGGGTTCGGTTGGGGTTCTTATTTTCCGAGTGGTTGGGCGCTGGTTCGGGGAAGAAGACGTCGGGGGAGACTGGATTTATGAGCTTGGGAAGGGGGGAGGACGAAATTACCAGAGTGCCCTTATGACCTCGTCGGCAAGGTGAAGCCTCGGTTGTATCGTCGTGCGGGGAATCGCTTAGACCCATCGTCTTTGTCGCGTTAGGGACAATTTACAACGTTGACAATCGAATTTGATAAAATATCGTTAACAAGTATTTTGAAATACTCCTTAACACGATTTTCATTAAAATAAGAGAATTGAGGTCGACGCTTTCATTTGACATTTTGACAGAAGTGCCGATACTATGCCTTTGCTGGCTCAACTAATTAATTACGTACAAAAAGCAACGCATGAGAGGAGAAAGCAGGTGGCGACAGCAATATCGCAATGCAATTCAGCCATCGGCGCTGGCCAGGAAAGGCCGGTCGAGGCTAGCTTTAAATCAAGACGAGGGGTCGAGAGCGTGCCGGAGAGATCATCGAAATGCTTCCGACGAGACACACGTGATCATGCCCCGCTTAAACTGTTACACAATCGGCTGAAGTCGGCCTTGGGATGGGAGGATCGGGAGGAGGGAGGGCGGGGCGCATCATTCGATCGTGCTCCTTCGCCATGTCCAAAAGAGACATTTCCTCAGGGATGGCGGTCGCATTCGCGTTTTGCCTTGGAGTTATCGAAGACGGATACGACGACGCCGTCTCGGTTTGGTGACCTACCTTCCAACCATTAAACCAAGTTCCATATTTCTTGGCCCTACTCTTCAATTCTTCATAGAACGTAGGGACATTGATTAAGCTGGCCTTCGTTTCGATGTACGGATCACATGATCGTCGGATAAGGTACGGACTAACGAAGATCTGAGACGGGTCAGCTGTCCCCGGACACCGGATCTAATCTCAAACTTCCAGAAAGGATTGCTTTTTAGTTTCCAAGATCTCATACAACTCGATTGGCATGTCGTGCTCGTTTCTTCATACTCGTTAGATTTCTCAGTAGATAGAAACTCGATTTCGACGAGCATAATAGAGACGCACTTCCGGTCGCTACATGGTTCGTGGGATTTCGATCGGAATTCTCAAGAATTAGCGCAGACCGGACTACCAAGTTATAAGTTAATAACCTCATCAGCTATGGAGTTGCTGCATCAGAGTCATGTCCGGCAGTACGTAAAACTTACAAGGGGCATTGACACTGCTGGAAGAAACCATGGATGAGCTACTTCTCGCCGGTTTTTTAACAGACTTCAGGTGGCAAAGTTCATCACTGTATCACAGTTACAGCAAAGCAAAATAACGTATGCAAACTCTCGAGATCCGAAGCAGATCAGATCCAGAAAGGATAGCCAAACTGACACTCAAAGAATTTGTGCGCAAACTCGATTATCATTCACTTGGAATCCATGTCGCACAATCCGAATAAACATTCTTATCCTTTGTCCGAAAGGGTTTCAACTGATAGGTTTGGTGGGCTACTTGCAGAATTAAAACCACATGCAAGTACTCTCTTCAGACTACCACAAACCAACCATGTTCACAAGTTAAACATCAACAATCTTCATGTAAAGAAATCATAGGGCTCAGATGTTATTTAAATGTTTCCGGCGATATGTCTACTCGAGAAGGATGCTAAGACTATACACAGTTTCCTCGCTTTCTTAGGCACAAACGCTCATACTCCTAAAAATAGCCAAACTGGTACATAAAGACTAACTTTGTTACACTTTTCTACCTAAGAAGGCTAGATAGATGCACCTCAAAACCGCATCAACCTCTCCTTGGACTCACTAGGGTGTATAATTACAGAGTCCAGACACAGACCTCCCTTAGTGTGTGTACAATCGATTTGCGTCATGGAGAACTTCACCTTGGTGAACGCCTGCTGGCTGCGGACGGCAAAGTCCCCGACATGGTAGTTCACCCATTTCCCAGGCTCGCCAAGGAAACACTGGGATGAAGCAGACTGGCCGTCCGAAGTCCACAGCTGGAACCGCACGGGCTTTTTGTCCCAACCGTGTACATGCTCCGAGTTGCAAATCCTGCGACCGAACCTCTTCTGGGCCCGGCCCAACTGGATTCTGAAGAAGATGCTGTAGGACCCCGCGGGGAACGGGAATTCCATCTCTCCCTCGACTTGGAACCACCATGTTTGCTGGAGATACGCAACAGTTCCAAACCTGCATTTGGGTGGGATTTTCAATTAGCTCCAAAGCTCAATCCCGAGGCATATAGAAAGATATGGAAACGCCAAATGAATCAACAGAAACAAATTGAAAAAGAAATTGCAAACGATGAAGTTTGTACATGGTTAAGCTTTTTTTAAAATCCTACATGAATTGAACAAAAAGGAAAAAATCCCAAATAGAGCAAATTTCGTTCTTTTTTCTAACTGAAGTATTGGAGCCTCTTAAAGCACTCTACTAATCTGTCGAGGAAGTCTCCCATTGCATTGCAACTAAGTAGTTACCAAGGCAGGGGAAACCTGGCAGTGGCCCAAAGGAAACTTTTTTCAATAGGACTAACCCATGACTCCACCTCCTTAGGTGTTGTTTGGTGTTGATTTTTAGCCAAAACCGAAAGTGCTCTCTCAAAAACAGCCATCTAGTTGGACACTTTATTTAACTGTGATAATTCATGCGGATAACATTATTCACCAACAATGCTGCTATAAGATTTTCAATTGGCACACCCAATTCCCAGAACAAACCTCGGCAATGATAAGTCAACAAGGCTAAAGAAACAAAAAAGGCCAAGACCGTACAAAGAAGCACTCATGTTTTTTGGAAGACAAAAACCCAAAGAAACTTTATATCCCTCCAACCATACTTGGCCATTTCCCATAAATTGCTAAATAGCATAATAGATGTCAAGCACCAACCGCACATGTAGATGACAGGACTTAGGCTATCGTGCTCTAAGAAAAAGAGTAGCATTTCAGATTTGGTAACAAATAACATATAGTGCAACCCACATGACTACACTCTATACAAGTTCCGATGCCTTTTTCTATTTTCTTTCCAACAACGAGAGAAAATAAGGATGGCGAAATTTACAAGGTGATAAAGTTTTCGAGACAGTTGCCCTGACTTCTTGATGGACGCCATGTCAACTGTCAATAACAGCAGGAAAGTTCAGCTGTTGAGGCTACAAAGCATGTCATGGTCCAAAAGTTTAATATTCCAAAGAAAGTTGGAACCATCTAATTGCATCAAATTCTGATTGCTGCATCACGCCTAAATTGAGTTTGATATTTGAAAAGAATAGATAAACCTCTAACCAGTTAGTCCTTTCATTTTCTGATATTGCCTGCATAAATAACCCAAGAGATATAACAACTAGATGTAGGAATGAAAGCTCAGTACTGAGTCTGTTCTTAAAGCATCATGGTTATAACTTCTTGAAGACAACTGCTAATACACAATATAGAAGAATCAGAAAGATAGTCCACCAACTAAACTAAACCAAACTGATAGGTCCTTCATCATCAGGTTAAGAACAGTAAGCACCGGTTCTTAAGGTCATCTAGCAAGAGCATCCAAAAAGATAGCATGATTATATCCAAAAAAGAAAACGGCACTTCCATGATGAGAAGCTTTGCACAAATAATGCTAAAAATCCCGTGCAGAAACTAATAGGCAAACAGGCCAAACATCAAGATGTAAAATCCATGGAATTTGCAAACAGAAATACTAAGATAATTAAGGGGCCTCTTTAGGATGATTAAAATGAGGAATCCCCAATCCCAAACACTTTTGGGGCCCTGTCGAGAAATTTACCAAAACAATAAGTTCCAAAAGACACATATAATTTCGTCAAAGAATCTTTGACAAGGAATTAACATGAGACTCACCTAGATTCCTCCGTTGGGATGTGACTCCAATATCTCCTATCATCAATCCCAGTAATAGCTAAGCCTTTTGAAGCAATAGATATACAAACACGGCTGGTAAATTTATCCAGCCAAACTTTCTGGCAAGACAGACAGACAACAATACCGCATCAGCTATGCTGTGTAAAGCTTGCTTAACTGAAAACTTGGGCAATCGAATCGTAAATCGAACTCGACTAACTCGTATAGACCGGCAAATTAAACCCTATGCTGATATAATTTGGCGCGGGGGCTTTACACGCAGTACATACATCAAAGAGACGAACCCAGTTCACAAAACAAGTAAAAGATATCCAAAAAATTGAGGTATGTTTTAGCTGAAGTAAACCACCAGGAGAAAATAACAGTTACTAATAATGCCGGTACTCTCACCACAAAAGCTCCACACATATCTAGCAGATTTTAATAAAATTAATAAGAAGAAAAGCTCAATTTCAACTACCGTTGACATATTCCTATTTCTCAGATCCCCATCAACAAATTTTTCATCAATTGAAAATAAAAACCCAGCTTTTCTCCGCATCTTTATCAGCTACGAGCCAAAAGAAGAGATCAACAATCCTTACAAGTGAAAACCTCATGATCATCCAAATAGAAGACAAACCCAAAAACAGATCATTTCCTCGCTGAACGATCATCAGAAATTCATTTCTCTACTGAAAATTCGTCGACTTCTAACGATAATTCCGCTAAGAAACCTTTACCTTTGTGCCTCCATCGAAAACGTTAGCTCGACAAAGCCTCGTGTACATCTCTCTCTTGCTCAAGCCATTTCCAACGACACAGTCCCCACCTAGCACCTTCTCGACGAGAACGCGGTAGTTCTCGGGCAACTTCGATTCCCAGACGAAATCGGCCCACGACGCCCCTCGAAACGCCCGATTCAGCCTCCCCAGCCGGCAAATATCCGTCGGCTCCAAGTAGGCCAAGACCGACGCCGCGCAGCTCTCCGGCAAGTCCCCCAGGCTCGTCGCCGCCGGCGGGGAAGGCGCGCAACCCAGGGATTCCCTCGAGAAGATCAAACCCATTTCCGGACGACGTCCCGATACCCGATGAACGAGACCCGAAAAAGATCAGAACTTTCTTGGAGAACCCCAGGAGTCGCGGTCGAATGTGGAGGCGAGAGGAAATGGGGAGGTGGGTTTTGTAAACAGACGCGTAGACATATCGGATTGGCTTCGATTTCCTTATCCAGATGTAAATTAATCTCTGGGTTGTCTTGTCTGTTCGGCTCTGTTGTGCTTTGTTTGTTTGTTGGCTCTAGAGAGATAAAGCGGAGGACAGGGGAGGATGGAGAGGACGTTGATGGCGATGAACACGAATCGTTAATATTCGTCCGATAAAACACCGATCTTTTATATGGGGAAATTGGGAAATTGATTCAGCGGTTCGCTGTCGATATCAAGCAGAGTCGCGCGAAATTTGCTGGGGGCGGTGACGATGGTTTGAGACTTCAACTCTATTTGTTCTCTCTGGGAGTCAAATTGGATGACTGGTAGTTTGCGTGGTCACCATTGGTTTTTGAAAGATCATTCCAACGGTGAGCTGTTCAAGAACCAAGAACAACAATTTTCGATCGAGACAAAACCGCTTTCTCATCTTCTCCTGGCACGAAAGAAATCACTTTGTTAAATCAATAGATAAATGAAAACAAACTATTTTGTCTCAAAACGATTTCCACAAAAAGTACTTTATTTAATCGTGAAGTTTTCGGTAATTATTTAGACAGCATTTTTCTAGAGATGATCGCTCGAATCGCCTGCAGAAAATAAATGAAACGACCGACTCGAATTCCGCACATTTCTATTCATTTCTAATCGAAGTAAATCTAATAATCCTGTCGAAACTTTGGTAACGACGCACGATGAGATACACGTATGCTAGCTCGACTCGATAATTGTTAACTTTAAATCTGGGGACGCGTATGACAACACTTACGGATTAGAATTTCTGTTCCGGAAGTGCTTCTAAAGCAAAAATCCGTTCGATAATACAATTTCTGCAGCAGAAATCCGTTTCATTATGCAACTTCACTTTTCTACTTCTTGAGCATTTTGTTGATCTAAAAGAAATTTTGGAACCATTTGAAGAAGTAAAAAAAAAAAATTTACTTCTCTCCTGAAATTAATTTTTAGGATAGAATTGCTGCCATGCGCACCTGGGGCCACCATAAATTAATTGACTACTGCTTGTTCCCTCAACCAATTTAGGGGGAAAAAAAATCTATGTCCATTTATATCTATATTTATCTACGTCAACCTTGAATGGCTTATGACACCCTTGGATGGTAGGGACATGTTTTCTGCGCCACCAAATTCGAATTGAAATTTCCAGTGTTGGCAGATCCTCCCAATGTCGGTCAGATCCAATTCTCATGTAGCATTAACACGATCCTCACCTTAAATAATAGGACCAACCCAGACCAAAAGTGGTATTATTGCATTGTACTATATTAAAATTCATGACCCACATCGTTGTTAACATTGACATTGAAATCAACGGCGCCGATGATTCCATGAAAAAGGAAAAAATAAATAAAACGAGCCGAAATCATTTAAGTTGAACTGTTATCTACACATGTAATCAAGAAAGGAACAAGCGCTCGATATGTCATATCGACCTCATGGATCGATTGCAGATAAGGAAGAAAAAAAAAAGAGCTGCGTCCGATGCACGTAAGACCAACTCGCATGCACCGTCGGACCGAGTGGGTCCGGCAAGGAGCTACGTTTCTCCCTTCTTTCGTTTTCAAATCTCTCCTCTAATAAAAGAATAAATACGTATCATACACGCATTAGTCTTTTACTCTATAATGAGAATAGACCCCCCCAAAAGGGTGATTTTCAATGTCATGTACGTCGTTGATTCTTCATAGGAGTTTGAGGTTTCAACGATGTATATGTTTTTAGACACGGGAATGTTGGATTAAGCCGCAACTTATGTAGCTCGTAGAAAAGATTTTTAATCCTAAATTTATTGTACGGGTGTCAATTTAATCATAAACTTTTCGATTTTATCAATTTAATCTTAAAATTTTGTGCGAAATTTCAATATATTTCCAGCAAAAATTGATCGGAATGACTTCGGTGGAATACCGCACAAAGGTTTAGGACCAAGTTCAAAAAATTATAAACTTTAAAACTGAAGACATTCGTACAATAATTTTAGGGTTGATCGGGTGCTTTTTCCTTTATTCATGCCTTTACGTGTGAATTATTATCTTTTCTGACGTAAAAAATTCATGGGACGTGTGAACTTATCATCAACACATGGTTTTATTTTTTATTTTTGGAACAAATAGACGGCTATGTAGCAAGATCTAATCAATGCCAAGGCCAGGTATAACCACGACAACAGGTGAGGAAACTTCTTTCCCCTAGTTATCGTAACTTGATTTGTTTGAAAAGTTATAAATTCCATAACAAAGTAATGAGATAAGTATACTATAAGCCATAAAACTTATCACAAAAAATATAATTAAGTCTCAAAACTTTTAAAAAGTACAATTAAGACATAAAACTTATTGCGAATATACAATTGAGTCCTAAAATTTTTAAAAGATGCAATCAAATCCTAAAGTTTGTCAAGTGTATGCAATCAAATCCTTCTATTTACTCTATCCAATTCGACAAGCAAAAAATGCTAACAGGTCTTAAAACTTAATTGCACCAACTCGACAAGTTTTAGGACTTCATTACGCTTTTTGAAAAATTTAGGACTTAAATTACAATCTCGCGATAAGTTTTCGGATTTAATTATACTTTTTGAAAATTTTAAGAGTCGATTGCACTCTCGTAAAAAGGAATAAAATTTCTAATGCACTTATCTTTAAAATAATCAATTACCAAACTCGCATTAAAGGATGGGCGAACCAAATTCGAGATATTATCGCTATTTTTTCGATATACGAGGGGCCGACGGAGCTCGACGGGTTGGTCTCTCTCGATCGAGAGATCGAGAGAGAGAGAGAGAGAGAGAATTTGACAAGTGACCGGCACCTGCCTCCTCAAATGGTCTTCCTCTCCACAGCTCTGCGACTGCGATGATCCAAATAGCGAGCGAGAGAGAGAGAGGGAGAGAGAGGGGTCGTTTTCGAGATTTAGCAAAAGCCAGCATGCGATGCTGACTTTTGGGAGAACCGGACTCAGTGACTCCGATGGACTTTTGAGAGAACATCTGAAGAAATATCTGGACTCAATCGAAAGGTTACAAAAATTCAGAAACGTATTAGCTTCCCGCTTTAACAAAAGAAGAAGAAGAAGGAATTATCAAGAAAAAGTCATCAATCGGTTACAATTATGTTAATTCATTTCTAAACTCTTATTTTTTTTTTTACCAATTGAGTCTATTTGTGCCCGATCAATTTTGGCAAGAAATCGCTTACACAAACAATTTTTTTTATAATTTTTTAATATTTTTTAAGATTATTTATTTTCCTTTTCTTCTTCCTCCGGACGGTCACTTAGGATCGTCGACAGGCCCGAGGCGAGGGCTAGCGAGGTCAACTTCATCGGCAACGAGGGCGCTCTCCCACGGCGATTATTAAAAATCGTTCGTGTTAATACCGATCGCGCCACGTCATCGATTTCTGGTTAAAATTAGATGGATGGATCGAACCGACACAAATACGAAAAGTTTAAGATTCAATTCGCAAAAAAAAAAAAAGATTTATGAGTAAATTAGCACAATTACAATTTGTTTATGACTTTTTTTTTGGTAATTTTCTACAAAAAAAAAAAAGTGAAAAATCATCTGCACATGTCAAAAGTTTTGAAAATAACTTGTTTTACGAGCCTCACATGATGTCCGATGGGTTTTAGATAATCAGGATTTTATAGTTGTTAAAAAGCCGAATTCATAAATTTAAATCGATAGACAAAGAAAGATTATATGAATATTAAACATATTTAGATATTATAATCGACCGATTTGAAATAATATTTTCACGATATCCGTGTTCTTGAATCACTTACACGGAAAAAGGACAAATACGTCGACGTCGACGGGACAAACCAAAAACGAGAATGGAAGAAGAGGGAAAACATGTTGGAAATGACAAGATGAGCAATCGAATTTGAGAAAGGACATCCCCGGCATATCATATGCGGCTTGCTGCAACTTGCAAGTCCGAGCATTCCAGCTGGGAAAATCACTTCCGGCCGTTCGTTTTACCTGTAAATATTTTGCGACAGGAACAGTCCTTGTCATTCGTCACTTCCAAAATGCTCAGATAATCTTCTTACTTGGCGTCATTGATTGCCACTCGGACGTTAAAGTTGTTCACTGACCGATGATCGTTGTCCCTCAGCCTTTCGTGTCAAGGGGCACACAAAAGTAAAAAAAAAAAAAAAACCTAAATTCTTTTGGTTTTGTCAAAGAGTGGAATTTAAAATTGATTGGGTAATTTTCCATCTTTTCTTCTATTTTGGCGTTATGGTGTTAGGAAGGGTCAAGGGCAGCGTGTTAGGGATGATGCGTTCTGGTAGTCAGGGAGAAATCGCTAGGGGGCTCCGTGCGCACGGATATCATTCCATATGGTCGCTTTCTATAGGTTGTCAAGTGGAATTTTGAGAAAACACCTCGATTTTGTCTTTCTTCCGACTGAAATTTCAGTTGATTCGATTTCCGGTGCAGGAAATTAGCGCCTTTTCATTTACATTATGCTGGAGTGATTAGCTCTTTATTCCCCTACTTAGCATTTCCTTCCTCATCATCTTCCTTTGTGTCTATAACCGGCCGTTACGACCGGATAAAGATCCCCTTACATCGCACGGTATTTCCGTTATCGTCTCAAAACTCAACCACTTGTTAACTTTTTGATGCATAGAAATGATATAAGCACCAACAGGTGAAATATAATGATCCATCCTCGAGACAATCATCCGGACTAATCCGGTGTCCATATGCTGATCCACTTTAAGGAGATTAAAGCAGTTGTTAGACGCTAATGCTAACGTCGCCTCATTCATTGAATCCTCGTGCCCCAGTCTAATGTCCGGGCGGTGCAGGTTGTGGGGTTGATATGGGTGAAACCTCCACTTGATCAGAGAAACAAATGCCCCCAAGTGACAATTTGACGAGAACAGGGGCAAATGGACGGCTGAATACTTGGCTGAATCCGCACATGGACCGAATAATTGATCGTGGCCGTGGCTGTGGATCATACGGTCCCGTGAGCCCCAATGGCCGTGACTTCACTTGGTCCATCCGATTCCTAGACCTAACACGTACTCACGGTACTCACGGTACTCACGGCATCATAAAACAAATTTCACATTCAGAGAGAGAGAGAGAGAGAGAGTTTTACAAGCTTCGGTTTCTAATTGGCTTAAGCATGCGGTCAATAACAGCACACCCAAAATCAAGCACGAACCCTCCCAGAGTACAAGAGGGAACTGTGCTCGACAATGAAATGCCATAAGTACATTAACAAATTTTGTAACCATCAGTGTTTCGTTCAACAAATATTCTTGCCACTTCTAAGTTACTTTTGATCGATCCAACAGCACAACCCAGATAAAAGCCAGCGACTTCTAAGTTCCTTTTGATCGATCAAACAGCACAACCCAGATAAAAGCCAGCGTTTCGTAATTCATGAAACTACAGTATCATGGATGTCACGCTAAATTACCTCAAGAAACAGCGCTTCTTGTTTGCTTGTAAGCCCAAGCTCTTTTAGAGTCAACATGCTCTCACCGTCAGTAAAAGCACGCCGCGGGTAAGGCCTCACCTGTTCAAAAACCACATAAGCACTTGCACGTAAAACCAGAGGTATCTTCCCAGGTGTCATATCACATCTTTTCTTTTCATATATATTCACGATTCATGCCTTTTGAAGTTGAACAATAAACCAACACTCTCTCAAGTGAAGTGTTTCGTAGTAAAGAGCAAAAATCCAGCAAGGATCTGAAGTATTACCAGCCTATATGTACCAGGCTTGACTACCCTACCGATGTCTATGAAGTCAAAAAGACACTGTAGAGAAAAACAAAAACCAGAATAAGCGGGGATAAGGTAAGTACAATGAGCAAATTCTTTGAAATCAATAATATAAATAAATAAATAAAGAAAGAAAAGAACTCCTATTCAACTTGATTCACCTGCAACTTATCAGATTTGAGGAACCGTCGGCCTCGCCGGCTGCCATCCGGCATTCTCACTAGGAGGGTTATCGCATTTTCATCATCTGGCATGGGTTCCTGAGGAAGAGAAGCCTCCTTTGCGGCTAGTTGTCTCTCAAATTCCTGTCATAGAAACCATAAATGCTAAAGATGCAACTATAAAGCTAAAGTAATGGTCAAAAAGCAATACACTGCCTCTTCGGTGAAACCTTACACAAGAGAGAGATAAAAGCACCGCATAGGTACCACCCACCCGGGTGGCGCCGCTGGTTCGCGCACTTTTCCTCTCGCAAAAGGTCGAGTGTTCGAATCCCAAGGGCGTCGCGGGGTGACTTACCCGGTGGCACGTGTGTGGTGGCTAGCACGTGTTGCCCCCAAGGTTTACCCCCCGGCTGCCGGCCGTGGGGGGTTCCTTGGGTCATAAAAAAAAAAAAAAAAAAGCACCGCACGAGTAATACCGTAAGATGATCGGTGCTATGTCATGTACCGTGAGCAGAACTAAGTTAACATCAAATTAGTGATCCAAAAAAACTAACTGAGAAATGGAGTAGAATAGACACTTTGATTTCTATACCTGATGGTCCCACAAATTAATAAACAAATAATCCTCTCTAATTTATTTAATTAGACAACTCTAAAGTTTGCGCTACATTTGAAGTAAGACCAATGCTAGCAAGACTGCAAATGGATCACAAAATTGAATTACTGAGTGATGTGAAAACTACAACTGCATATTTGAAAAAGTGAATCACATTCAAAATCCATTAGGACTTCCCCGCAGCATTTTGTAAACCAATCTTATTATTGGGGACTGTTCTTACTATTAATAGAAGACTGAATGAAATTTCCATTTCATGGCTCCAGAGGAACGACAATGCTCTTGGTTGGCAGACTGCTCATTCCAATAAAGCAGGCATTAGCCCTTGTTTGACAAATTATTTTGTAGATTCACTCTGCTAAAGAGGGCATTCTAGCTTGCAAGTTCCCCAATAAACAAGGGGAAAGGATATTGGAAGCAGAATGGCAATCCATTCCTGCCATGCACCTCCAACCAAACATGACCTAAGATGCCTAGACCATGCATCATGTATCATAGAGGACTTTACAATTGTCCATTCAAGGCTATTGTCAATTATGATCAGCTGTCAGTTACTTCAAAGCACAACAGGACAGAAAGAGAAATCTGACGAGTCTACCTGCTCCTCCTCCAATTTCCTGCGCGATTCTTCCTCTTTTTGTCTTTCTTCTTCAAGAGCAGCTTCTCTGGCTGCTTCCTCTTCCAAACGACGAGCTTCAGCATCTGCCTTGGCCCTCATTTCCTTCTCTTGGTCAGCTTGCAGTGACGCAAGATACTCATCATCCTGCGTGCATAATATTTGTAAAACGGACAGTGGACCTGCTAAAGAGAATAATCTACACTAGAAGCCCAAAATAAAACCTGTTGTTCCCTTATTAAGCGCTGGGCTTCAAGAGAGGGTGATGGAGGTCGAGGTGGTCGCCGGGGATAAAGACTATCACCTCGCATGAATTGATGAGGTCCATATGCGTAACTATATCCAGTCCCTTCAGGAATCCCACCGAACATTGCAGCTTCAAGCATAACTGCTTCATCATGCTCCTCGGAGGAGATACCACCCCACTTAAATATGACAAACAGGGGAGAAAAGGGGAAAAAAAAAAACACATGAGCTGGAAAAGAGAAGGTAATTGCAATAAAGAAAGAACCAAAGGGCAACATTATGGCACCACATCAGAAGGGAACGCGCTTCCATCATGCTGATGTTGACTATGAATATTCTGTTCGGAAGGTGGTGGATCATCGTCAATTTCTTGGACAGCTGCAACAGCACGGGCAGAGCTACGCCTGGGCCTTTGCCTAATGAGAGGTTGCTCCACTTCTTCAACTTCATCTTGGTTTGATGGTCCTCCTGTGTCAAGCCTATAGGGACAATTCAAAGAAGCAGCATATAACGATTATATATGACAAATGTCGAAATTTTGATGCTGCTCGACATCACTTACCTCCCATTTGATGAAGCCAATTTGCTCAGTTCTACCTCTGAACTATTGTGATCCACTGCTTTCGAGTCACCAAGGTCATCAATTTGCTCATCCAATGCTTTTTCTTGCTCGGTGGTCTGTTTACAATTTTCTCTTCATGTGAGACTGGAACACTGACATAACATTTCTGCTGTAGCGGAAATTACTAGATCCCCAATACAGGGGGAAAAAAAAAAATTACCTTCAAGGACAATGAAACAGCATGGGCAAGTTCAGGATCCTCCAACTGAGATTGCCTTTGTGGAGGACCAGGTTCACTCGATTCCTAAATCAATAATGAAAAACACAGATGGTTCACGAAGGCATTCATAATAGAATATCATTGATATACACATACTACAATATGACAAAGGTTGGAATAGTTAGGACAACATACATTTTGGAGAAGGTCGCTCCTCTCAATATCCTGTTTCGATGCCTCAATGGCAGCTTGAATCATTTCTTCTTCTATCTCGTCATTGGAATCTGGCAAGGTGTGAAACCCAGTTGGACTTGGCCCCACATTTCTGTTCCGGGAACTGACACCTGTAGAATCCTCGGTGTCTTCGTTTTCTCGTGTTGCACGTGCAGTTGATTCAGCTGGAACATCATCGACTTCAATTATAGCATTTCCGCGAACTTCTGGGCCATGATCACGTTCAGTACCAGTTACATCCTCAATGGTGGGACCTCTGCCAGAATGAGCAGATGACCCATTTCCATCCTTAACCTCTATGGGGATTTCCCTGATATTCCTCGGATGTGTGACAAATGGTGTGTGTAGCCCCAAATCAGAACCGGCGTCAAACAATCTCCTCGTGAGACTTTCATTGGGAAGAGAGTAAGGATTGAATCTGCCTCTACCAGCAGAAAGGAGTGGGAAGGGTGGCTCTGGACGTTCAACTTGAATAGGCTCATCAATATCCATGACATCATCTTGAGGTGCAAGAGATGTTGCGTTCACGCTGGTTAAGAGAAAACCCAACAAAACAGGAGTGAGAAAGAAACAAGACAAAACAGAATATGAAAACACTGTGAGACAGAAAATTCTCCATGCACGTATATCGGTACTATATGAAAATCTATGACAATTCACTGACGTGTTTCTATCTCCTTCACTGAAGTGTGCATTGACAGCTTCATTGAGGTTGCCACCATGTTCCTGGTTAAAGTAAATAAAAAAGAACTAATTAAAAGCATCAACTGAACACTTCCACTAACAATGCATGAGCCTGTAAATAGAAAATAAAATTCCACAGTCAAAAAGAATACTGTAAATAAGTTCAACAGACAAAAGAGGGTTTTTTTTTTTTTTTGGGGGGGAGGGGTGGGGCGGGTGTTTGACTATTAAGGTGCAAATAAATCATTGAAAGAAACACCACTATGTCTGATCTGCCTGTGATGCAAATACAAACATGCTAAGCTTTCTTCACTCGGGAGTAGTGACAAGCCTATCCCAAACATTGTAAACATGCTAATGCTGAATTCCCCTGTGAATTACAAAGTTTCACGCTTTAATTAACTCATAGGCACCCATCTTCAAACTTTTAAAGTCTCCAACTTTTAACACCCTAATATCTATTTCCAGGTTCTGCCAGTTTGGGTGAGTTCTACTTTTAACTTTTAACGCTCTTTTTTTTTTTTTTAATCGTGTGGCACTCACATTTTGACCTTTATATAGAAGAAAACACTTGAAATCAAAACTTTTAAATATTGACAGGTAAAATCATGTGTAGTTTTTTCCATAGTTTCAGAACTTAAATAATATTTGTATTTTCACATATTGAAGGGAAAGTTGTAAGTTAAAGTACGAAGTAGCTGAAAATTTGCCCCAAACAAGAATAAGACGCCGCAAGAAGCCCAAGCTCTCACTTGACAGTGACATTAAACAGAAAACCCCAATCACACTGCATTGTCCCATGATTTCTGTTGCCTATGCTAAGCATGAGCATTATAGCCTTCTCTTATATTCAGAAGACCAGAATTCTTGCTTAAAGGGGGTCTCACATTTCACGAGGACTACGTTGTTTACCAATTTGAAGTAACCTCATTTTGGTATTATTCAACAGTGAGCTTACAGCATATGCACCTCGCAGTTTTACACCAACAAGCAAGTTCTAATTTGCCCTATGCATCACAAAGTCCCCCACCTTGTTTATCTCGTGTAAGCATGTTCCAACTTTCAAACTCATATTTCCAATGTCTCTAACTTTGATTAAGCATGAAATTTACCGAAAAAAGATCCCCTAAACAACCTCTAGCTCGAACATGACTCGCATTAAGAAGAAAACTCAATCAGCAAGCATTGACCCAACAGGCTAAAACCTAGAAGCACTCACAATCAATGAGCCAGAGGAAAAAAAAAATCAGCTAAATTAAAATATTGCACGAGCGCCACCTAACTACAAGCAACTGCACCCAATTCAGCAATCCACACCGATCGCGCGACTTAAGCGACAAGAAGCCCTATTTTTTTTCCATGAACACATCCGCGACTAGTCGATTCCCAATAATTTTCCTTACCATAACCACGCATCAAGAAATCAAAATACGGAATTCCTGCGAGAAGACTCGATCGGGAGTTTTCAGAAAGTTTCACCTCGAGTTTTTGGATGGCGACGGCTTCCGGCACGCCGGTTATGCTCGCGAAGGTCTCGATTGCTTCTTGATCAAGTCTTGCCATGGGAGGAATCGGAGTTTGGCGACAGATTGCGGAGCTCTTGAACTGGTGCGTGCGTCCTCTTTTCTTTTCGCTGAAGGCAGAGATATATGGTGGAAAACTTAAGAAGAAGAAGAAGTGTGTGTGTGTGTGTATATATATGAGCGGTCGAGGACAGGAAGATGGAATTGGGACTTTCTCGGGGTCAATTTGGTAAAACCGCACGTAGCTTCGCAAGTCTTCCCAGCTTCTTCTTCTCTTCGTCTCTCTCTCTCTCTCTCTAAATAATTAGTGAGAGATCGATAGCTGCGAATATATAAATTTTTGGCGTAATTCTCTGAAAAACTTAGGTCCAATCTCAATTTTACATCGAACTATTCTTTTATCTGAATAAAAGTGACCTAACTTTTATTTTAATCCCAATTTCACAATTATCAACACCAGGAGTTCGTTATTGTTCCCGTACGAAAGTAAGGTTGTTGTCGAAGACTCGAAGGCACAAGTTAACGGTCTTGATGTTGATAATTTTGATACAATTGGTGGCGATTTTGTCTAAAAAAGATTAATGGAGGCAAATTTTGGACTATAATAAAAGTTAGTGATTTTTTGTAATAAAAAAAAAGTGTGACACGGATTTGGAATTCAACCTAAAGTTAAGGTTTTTCGAAGAGTTATGCCTAATTTTTTGAAAATTTACGTTTATCACTGCTTCTCTGGTCTTCTTCGTTTAATTTTTCTGGATGGATACCGCACTTTTAGAATGGCAGCAGTAAATTTTTTTTTTTGGTCAAATAAATGACAGCAGTATTATTTTTTTTTTTACAGCAGTAATTTAATCATGACATTATAGAAGACATGTCACTTGAAAATAATCTATATCGAATATTATGGGTTCATTTGCGCTATACATAAACTCACTCTACACATACCAAACACCTCCCGCATCATATTTTTTTTCTGCAAAGTATGAGCTTATAAAAACTATTTTTATTTAATTTGACTAGATCGTCTTGTCATTTCGATTTATTTCCTCTAAGTAATGTTAACTCCGATATTGTATTTTACCGCACGTTGTATCAAATGAAACCAAAGCAATGCGAATTATATTAGAGAGTCAAATTTCCTCTCCATATCATCATTGATATATAGATGACTAGATTTTTCTGGTAGATATATTAGATTTGTATAGCATGCATGTTAGGATAAAACGTGAAATTATAAATATAATTACTTTCTTATTCTTGTAGAATCGATTCTATCGCTTTTTACTTTAGATGTTACTCGATGAGTTTTGATATTTATAACTTGAGAAGCACCGACACTCTCCGGAGACTTACATGTCGTGTCGGACACTCCGACACTCTTTGACATTGTTCAACTCTAGACATGCCGATGACACGCGAATCCATCATCCCGACAAGCACGTGATCAATATTAAACATTTTTAATATATTATGGGTCAAAATGTAAATCTATCAAAAATATATATATTCAAGTCATATACTTAGTCACCCCAAAATTGATATATCCAGTCAGAAAAAAAAAATCTAATCTTGAATCCCCAACATAAGAAGAAGAAGAAACTCACCATTGATATTTTTATTTATACACGATAATTTATCATGTGTATATATATATACACGCATTTAATATGCAACTTGTCCCGATTTGTAGAAATTCTCCATTTTTTTAGAAATGACTTGTCGACATGTCATATCTTGTCGTATCGTGTCGTGTCGTGTCGATGTTACTTAATTTATAACTACAAAATTAAAAATACTCCCTTTGTTCAAGTTCAATGCGTTCTACGTGCAAACACCACTTTTAGTATAAGTATCTTCTGTAAGATTGGAATATTCAATTTAAGTCACTTTAAGTCATATTAAATATTCATTTTAAGTCGTTTTATCGTAGTAAAGCGGGGCCGTCAATGGCCGGTGCAAGTGGAATCAAATGCCTGCAAACAGATCGTGAATAGAAGGAACCGTGTGATTTTGGCACTAATAAAATGGAACATAAAAAAAAAATTGTGAAAAAACCCATCAATATCATTTTTGTGGTTAAATGCAATGATCTCCTAAAATTTTCAACTTATGCAACCAAGTCGTTAAAATTGTCTTATTCGTAGAATCTGTTGCCTCTGTTAGGTTTGTTTAATTTAGGTGATGAAAACTATAAGGTTAATACCACAAAAACCACAAATTAGCACGCCTGTAATAAATTTACCAAAAACTAATTTTTTTACCATAAAAAATCTTAAACTAGTACTACTGCGATAAATTTACTCAAAATCAAATTTTTTTACCACCAAAATTCAAAAACTAGTATACATGTGACAAATTTACCTTCCGTTAGTTCATTAGTTTCGGTTAAATTAAGCTAAGACCATGAAAAACTCCAAATTAGTATACCTATGCACTGCCACAGGTCATCCAACTCAACAATTCGACGGTAAAATTTAACGGAAACTTAGAAAGGGTAAAATTGTCAGAGGTGCACCGGTTTTGAGATTTTGGTGGTCCAAAAAAATTAATTTGGGTTAAATTTATCATATGTATACCGATTTGGATTTTTTGTGATATTAATCCAAAATATAAATGTCATTTTTGTAAAATAATTTCGAGGCCATGAGGTTTCTAATTTGGCGCAAAAAGCATGCCACTTCAGAAAAAAATCACAACTGAAAAAATATCCAACAAATAAAAGACAATAGACATGGGGGAGAAATCGATCACCGGGACTATAGGGTTATAGCAAGGGGTGTTCCTCAAATAGATTGGCGGCACCGGCGATGGTCGCCGTCCGTAGGCGAAGGGCTACGGGGCCCTCACGCGGCGGCGCAGGCGAAGGTAGGTTGGCAGCGCTGTCTTATTCAAGTAATAACAAGACAACATTTGATTCTCATTCTTCTACTTTTTCTTTTGCTTTTTGTTGGATTTTTGTGGTGCCGGGCTTTAGCACAAATCAGCGCCACGTGACCTCTGAAACGCATTTAAAAAATGGGTCCGTCATTGAAAATTACCTATGAGCTACCCTCCGTTAGCAGTGTTAAGGTCAGACTTGGAGTGTAATCAGTTTAAGATTTTTCGTAAAACGAAGATTAATTCGAGGTAAATGTGTAACGAGAGAATCGGTTTAAATTTTGTGTAAGATATTTGGGGTAAATATATCGTGAATATATCAGTTTGAGATTTTTAATGATATTACTCTAAAAAAAAACAATAATCGTGATAACATTTTTCCTCACTCAAATTGGACGAATCTCAATAAAGTATTCCATTGCACAAAATAAAAGTTTCGGGACTTGATTGCGTTTCAACAGTAAGTTTTACGGCTTTGACCCGAACTCATCCCTAAACACTTATAGGCACGTGCTTTTACAGCATACAAAATCACTAATCACAATAAAAACCTTAGCATTGCACTTCATTGCGAAAGTGACTAAACCAGGCACAAAGTTCACTAATTTCAGATGGAAAGGAAGTTATTTTTCCTAGTGCAGATTTACCAATTCGTTAATTAATACACCAAACATTTAGTTTTTCTCGCATATGAAAAGCTAACATCAATATCAACATCAACATCACCGTAATTCCAAACTAATTGGGGTCGGCAATCGATGAATCCAAAAATAAATAAAATAAAAGCAAGACCGATCAAGGGAAAAGAAATAATTATATAAAAATAAAAATATATAAATAAGCCCTCGTCAAATTAGCCAGCCAAATGCTTACACGTGCAAAGATAGCACTTGCCTTTGGATCATATTTGAAATGTTTTTGGAGAAATATTATGAACGATAGTATATATAAATAAGCCCTTGTCATATTGAACACTTGATTAGGGATTACATCGAACAAGATAAAAGTTATGAACGACAGTATAGTTTGTACTCAAATTTAGGAACTTTATTTGAATTAAAGTTCAGAGATTATTTGAAGCAATGTTCATGGAGAAAAATAATACATTGGGAGCTCATTTATTTCGTAAAAAATGAATGACATGATCGCTCACATAGCTTGGAATAATCATCAAATGAAAAATGTTTTCATTATCAATATAAATATTTTCGTAAATGATAAAAATATTGTTTGTTGGTTTTTTTTTTTTATCGCTATTATCGCCCGAAAAGAAAAGGAAAAAATAGTGATTTTAATTAATCGCTTCGCTCAAGGCTCGTTTTTTTTTTTTCAACACACCACTCACGACGTCGTTCCGCTGTTCTTCTGCAACCCGAGGCAAGCATCGAAGCCCGAAGGTCTGAGAAGATCGTCGATTCGTCGGAGCCTCTGACGAGCAGAGCTTCATCTGCCAGCATCCATTCTAAGCACGACGGCGAAAATGGAAGAGAGAGAAACGATGAGCTCGACGACGACGAAGACGAAGCCCAAGCGTTCGAACTCGGAGTTTTGGATATGGTTCGCGGCGTCGGTCGCGTTCAGGCTCGTCCTCATTCACCTCCCCAAGAACCTCCACCTGTCCTCTCGCCCCGAGGTCGCCACTCCTCTCACCAGCATTCGCCGCCGTAAGGCCCTTCCTTCGCTCCGTCGACCGAGTCGATTCACGATTCCCTCACTTCAAATTTAGCTGTTCATCTTTGATTTGGTTTTGGTTATTTGTTTGGTCACCTGCAGTTGCTGAAGGCTACTGGTTGAAGCAGTCGTCGATGTCCCCTTACGCAGGTTCGGCTCTGTTCGATCTTTAGGAAGGAAGCTACTTGTTGCTACTGGTGTTGCTGTTCGATGCTTGACGATCTGGTTTCGGTGTTGAGAGTGTTTGTTCCCTACAACAGGTTCCATGTATCATGGTTCTCCTTTGCTATTGCTGGTTCTCGGACCTCTTACTGTCAAAAGGTGCGTATCGGAGTAATACTGCTGGTACATTTCTAAGGCTAGGTTGATTGCGAGCTTTGCTGGTTTTCTGCTAGAACTGATCTAGATTTATTTGATGTTATCGAAATGGAGGCTGTGGTTTATGCAATACCCTTTTTTTGGCGGAAAAATCAACTATTTTACAGGAGTTTTAATTTCTCATACATTGCGAAGTTAATTATGTTCTGCAGCTTTCTTGGCATGCAGAATTGAAGGGCAACCGGAGCATCTTCTATGCAGGTATCAAATTCTCTTATGTTTTACTGTGAAGGTTATCCTTGTTTTACTGTTTTTATGCAGTGTGATATATGGTTCTTCTTTATTATAGCGGTCTCTTGTAAGAAGCACGAGTGATTCCGTGTGTCATCATGTGATAGACTGACATTCATCCATCGGAAATTCTGGGAAGCATCATAACTTAAGTACATATTACAATGCTTCTGGTCCTGGCTTTGATTCTCCGAGTTGAAACATGACTGAAGAAAATGTCTGAACTTGGATTTCTGCCATTATTTCACGGTTTTGCTTTCGGTTGATTCTTGTGAGCATTTTCTATGATTCTCACAATGGCACAAATTTTTAGACACGTCTGTCGTATCCTATCTTGTGGATTTCGTCTTTCATAAGTCAGTACAATCTGTCAGATCTTCTCCAGAGCAATCTACAGTTACCCACTGCATTCTTCATGTAATAAACTTCTATGGCGTATAAGTTGCTCAGCCTATGAGAACAGCTCTTTTGGTTGTAGTCTACTACTTGTGATTGCAGATATTGTCAGTGCATTGCTTATTCGCTCAACTGGTCAGAGTCTGCACAAGTCATATGTCCAACATCTGGAAGCTCTGGATCTTTTCAAGTTTTCAGAAGAATCAGGTAATCCCGTTTTTGAAGAAACTAACCACTAGTGCTATATCCTTCTGTTTCTCTTCCTTTTCTAAGACTATAGTAGTAATGCATCAAGGCACATTGTCACACAAGCGAATATTTCCCAGGCTGAGAACTATGGTGAGCTGGATGCATTGGTCCAAAATTGGTCTGAATTGAGTATCTCATGCATATTTTGTCTCACTGAAGAGTATTTTACAGTTTATTATCCTAAACAAGACATTCTGGCTTGGCAAGGTCTATTTTAGTGAGATAACGGATTCTGAAAATATATGTAGTCTAACCTCTTGACATATTAAAGACCAAACTGGTATGGAAATACATACAATCTGTTCTTGGAGGCTTCTTTTTCAATTTGGAAACCTTTTCTTTTGGCCATTTCTTTCTGGGAAATTCTTATTTTTCTAATTTCTATTGTATGAAACTATGTACACGATACGCTACTTTGAGAAAAGAGCTAGTAAAGCTACAACACGATGCTGCTTAAGTTTAGATCTTATTTTGTTTCAGGGATGTTACCATCAGGAGACATTGCAGCCCTGGTATATCTGTGGAACCCTTTCACAATAGTTGCATGTGTGGGTCTATCGACATCCCCTATTGAAAATTTAGCAATCCTATTAGCCCTTTATGGTGCTTGTAAAGGTATATTTCTTCCTTCACTGAGATATGGGGACTTGGGGACTGCGTTGAATATGTATTTACTGAATTTATTACTCCAATATCTTGCTTAATCAAATACTTGCAATTCCTGTTAATGGTGGAATTAAAGCATATTTTGGTTAACGACTCCAGGCTGATGCTCATGGTGTGAGAGAATCAGCCATGGGCATCAAATTTGAATTTTAAATAGTTCTTTAGTTATTCTTACGGCACAGACAGATTCCTCTTAATTTATATTGTGTTCACCATAGGCCAAGTTAGATGAGTTGATACTTATTGAGCATAATTTATCCGTCGTCATGGTTTGGATTATTCGATGTCTGTTGACCGGATGCATAATAAACACATTGCAAAGAGGGGTATTTGGCTAAAATCTATTAGTCAGGAACAAATTTTTCTTGGAAATTGTGCATTTAGACTTACATTATAAGATTGTCTCAAATTGAGTGGAACTGAGAGTAAACAGAGGATTTGAAATGTGATTGCAGAATGCCTATTAGGTCCTAAGCTGGTCTTGTGTTTCTGTTTGATGTTCTGGGACTGTACTTATTAATCCAAAACGTTATTATGTTGGAATTGAACTGCAGGACTGGTTCCCTTGGCAGCTTTTGGATGGGTCTTGGCTACCCACATGTCTCTTTATCCCGCAATACTTATAATTCCAGTATGCGTTTCTATTGTTTTTCCAGTATTGTTTGACTCCTCAAGTTTATTTATTTGTCTGTGTGACAATGTCAATCAATATTTACCCTTACTTTTAATTTCAGATTATTCTCTTCTTGGGGTACGGTCCAGATGCTCCTCCTAGGAAATTGTTCCTGCAAAGGAGTTACAGGAAATGTGGAACTAGTTCTTCCAGTGATCAGTATCGTAAAACAGAGGATGTGACAGACCCATTGGAACTCCGAATTAACTTCTCATGGAGACGAGTCATGCAATTCCTACTCTGGACTTTTATCTGGGGAATCTATTTTTTGCTTCTTTGTGATATTTCTGTCAAGCAGTATGGTGGTCTTTCAGAGATGTTTAAAAGGTGACAACTGCATGCTATGTGATCCTAGCTTCTCATCACATCATGACTTTGTGAGACTACCGGGGCAACCATTATATTCGTTGCCTGATCTGTTTCATTATCCCTCACCGTTTTCACTATTATATGAGTGGATTAGTTTCTGATACTTCTAACCAACAGGAAAGGATGATAATCGCGACAAGACCCTAAGAATTTTTGTTGATTTTCTGATAGTGTACTCACTCATTATTGAAGGCGAAAATTGAAAGATCTGAAAGATTTGTTTTACTTGCTGTGTGATATGAATTGTCAAATTAAGTTTTTATGTGCTTTGGATCTGCACGAGACAGAAGCATTTGCATTAGAATGGTATGTTAAGGGACTTCGGTGTCATTTTGTCTCTAATGCTGGTGGTGGTTGCTGAATCTTACATGGTGAACATTAGTTGAATTACCATCTTTTTTGCTTTCCCTCTGGATTGAGGGAGTCGAAATACTCACATTTTCTTATTTTTTGCCAGTTATACTGTGGTTGAGTAGTCCTCGGTTGCCTTCAGTGATTTGTGATGATGAATTGTTTTTACTTTGATGAAAATCAATGATCTTCTTCAATAGTTGCTGCTGTAAATGTTTGGCTTCTAAATCTTTTTTGCTGAGATTCTCTGATATTTTTGCTGGTATCTGCAGAACTTACGGTTTCATTCTCACCGTGAAGGACTTGTCTCCAAATATAGGTGTCTTATGGTGCGTATGACTGACAACTATAATAGGCATTCTTAAAACGGAGCAAGTTAAGTTAATGGCAGGTTCTTATTTTTGACACAATTTGTTGTTTGATGTACGCAGGTACTTCTTTGCTGAAGTCTTTAACTTCTTCAGAGATTTTTTTCTTATAGTTTTCCATGTGAATATCTTGTTTATGATACTACCACTTGCCATACGGCTGAAACACCGACCTGGCTTTCTGGCTTTCGTGTATCTTGCAATCTCTTCAATGTTCAAATCCTATCCTTCAGTAAGTACTTGCATAGTGAAATCTTATATCTGCACTAATCATTCACCATTGCTTCTCCTTATAAAGTTTCATACTCAAGTAAAAGTAGGCATTTGATGACTCTAATCCTATCAGTGAGGACTTTATATGTTGAGAGTTATATTCCACATGCTGAAGTTTGAGGCGTCCCGCCATTTCGAGAAGTTTGAGGTCAACAACTGTTGCCTAGAGTATAATATTGGGAGATAATTTTTATTTTTTTGGGTGCTGGAGCTGATCTATCATTTCCTACATTGTAATAGCTCCCGTTAGGAAGTTTTATCCAAAGTTTAAATTGATAGGTGAACGAAAATTGTATGGATATAAGGTCCATTGGAAGTGATCTGAGATATTTTAACACTCCCTCTCACGTGCAAATTAGACAGAGAGCAACATATGAAATTGACTATAGGGAGCCTCAAACGCAAAATGATTTTGGGACGAATGGGGCTACTGTATTAGGACGTCCAACGTAAAAGCTTAAGCTAATAGAGGAGGAAGACTACATGAATGTAAAGCCATTGAAACCCCATAGATAAGAGATGCAAGATACCTTAGTGGTAAAAATATGTTTCATCACCACGCACCACCACTAACAGTTATATACCTCATGTACTGGAGCGGAGAAAATCGATTTAATCATGTGTAATTAACTCACTGATACCTGTTTGGTGCCTCCCACCAATATTGCATTTTTCACCTACCTGGCGTGGGATTTAGGTATATGATCTCTGGTTTTTGCATTCTCTTGTGTTCCATTTTCTCAGTCCATCACATTCTTTTGCTTAACTTTGGTTAGATTGGAGATTCGGCTCTTTACTTGGGTGTAGTGGCTTTGTTCGTGAATGAATTGGCAGGCAAGCGAAGAAAAACCTTTGTTCTGATTGTGTTTCATATCTTTACAGACTTGAGACCTTTTTGATAATCATGTTTTGCAGACATGAACTTCTCTTTCTTCCTCTTCTGTGGATATGTTGGAGTGTCTCTCCTTAGCCCTGTCATGCACAACTTATGGATTTGGAGGGTATAGTACTCTTGGAAGTTTATTAGATGTCGGCTTGAGCTTTCTTGTTTTTCTTCAGGTCATAATTTCTGTGGGATATTTTGTAGGGCACTGGCAATGCAAACTTCTATTTTGCCACTGCTATGGCGTATGCTTGCTTGCAGGTATGATTTAAATTTGTAGCCCACTTTCAGCAAGCATGACAATGAGCAGTAGATAGCTGAAATGAAACATCATCTACAGACAAACATTGTTTCTTTATGCGCATTAGTCAGTAACATGATAGTTCTAGAGGAATATGTGTTGAATATTTAGTCACTACCTGTAGTTGTTGCTACCATTGTTCAGCCAGTCCATTATCCATTCCTTCAATTTTTAAGTTTTAGACTTTCGCATGTATAGAACATCCATCTCATTGACCCTTTTTCTCTTATAATTGATAGAAAAGGGAACAAAAAAAGAAAGTATCGGTAACCAACTGATGTCTCTGCATTCTGTTTGTCACTTTACATGGCCGATTTTGCAGATTGTTTTGGTGGTGGAGAGTGTCAGTGCAATGCTCAACCATGACAGAAAGTTAAGAAAAATAACTACAGCGCAGCTAGCTGATGGCAAATCTTAGGCCCTTGTTGCGACCAGTGGTAGTTGTTTATCCACCTTAAACATCTGTCAACTTAAAAATTCTCAGGAGCACAAAAGTTGCAAAGGTTTCTGCACAGATCGATCCTAGATGTTCACGCACCTTCTCTCTCTCTCTCTCTCTTTCTGGCTAGATGTTTGGGGCTTTTAGTCTTGGTCTTCTTCCAAAAATTATAGCTCATTCTATGATAACGAGTGTCGCATGGATTTTAACGGGAAATTCAACAGGCTGTTGAGTGAATTATGACATTGTGCCGATTTTATGTCATCTTCTTATGTCTATCTCTGGTAAATCATCATCTATAGCAGACACGGTCTGCTTGTCAAGTGGAAAACGACGAGTTTGTCCGGAAGAAAAGATGTCAAAGCTCTTCATTTCGGCAGAGGATATGAAGTGATGAAACTGAGGGCTTACATACCCCTCGTTCTCCAGCTTTTCTTTTTCTCTTGATCATGCTCAGTCACCATGGGTGTTCTGGTCGTCACTGCTGACGCTAGTTCTTGCAATACTCAGTTAACAACGGGATCCGTGCGGTTGACCACATGAAGAAGATTATACAATCTCGATTTTAAAATATGGTGTTCTGTCGATGTGATATCTGTAACCCACCGCTAAAATATTCTCGTTCATTGTTCAATGAACCCGAGGTGATTAGTAAATACCACGGTGAACAAATGAGGAGTCCAATTTGGTAAGCCGAAACCGTTCCTTAGGCTCTATTTATTTCATCGAAAATAAGTGATTTGAAAAATATTATTTTAAAAATGATTGAATTATCGTTTGAAATAATTAGTTAAATGAAAAATATTGTTATTACCAATAATAATTTATATTTACATATTTGCGTAGGTGATGAAAATATTTCCCGTTTATTTGCAAGCGATATGAACGATCATATTTTGAAAAATAATTTTCAGATCACTCAATATTCGAGAAACAAATGGAGCCCTTGCATTTCTTCTTGGACCATTGATCAAGCTACAAACGTACGCTGTCCTAATTAAGAAGCATTTGCCAATTTGCAACGGCCAATTCCTGGAATTGGCCGCACGGCGTACGACTGGGAATCCTTAGCCTTGGGCGACACTCTCGATCCTCGACAAACGCAGGGTCGAGATGCGATGCGTATTGGAGCCTCTCTAGCTTTGTTCCTCAAGAACGTGCTTCTGTTTCAATGTTACGTCTTTTCCCTCTTTCAGTTCAGGACAAGTGTGTTCGAATTAATAACCTTTGGGACGATGACGATCCGAGGATACGCAGCATTGTCATGTGCCCCGAAGCTTCAGCCCAACTTCATTGCCAAAATTGAACTCATGCAACGATTCTGAGGTTCTCGTCCTTCCTTCAAATCTTTTCTCATACGAAGCAACGCCACCTAGAGATTTCGCTTCTCCCGAGGTCCATCGACTGCCACCTCCTTTACCCCATGTTTACTTACGCAACACATATTATTCAAATCGAGCGCTGATGTGTATTTTTAAGTTGTGGAGATCTTATTCCATCCCTAAGGTAAGGCAGAGACAATTCATTTGATCATCTGACATTTTTGCACATTATTTATCTGGGTCGACGGTGATGTGTCGCGAGAAAATTGAGCAATTCCGTCGTAAACCTATTATACGTATATCGATTTAATTATAAACTTTTCAATCTTGTCAACGTAATTCTAAACTTTTGCGCGGCCTTTTTTGGTCAATTGCCGCCGGAAGTCGCTAGCGTGAATATTCAAGAATTATCCACATCAGCATGCCACGTAGGACGGCCAACGATGACTAGACGTCACGTTAGCAAGTTTCAATAGCAATTAGGGGGAATGGGTACATTAAAATTCTACGCACAGCTTTAGAACTAAATTGGTAAAAATAAAATTTTTAAGACTGAAATAACATTCGTACAATATATTTAGAATTTCTTGAGTAATCATCACCTCATTTGGTTATAATGTTTTCTTTTTCTTCGGGTTCATTTTGATCAATCACCAAATCTTTTAGTCCAAATTTAGGGAAAAGTACCCAAAAAAATTCCAAATCTATTTTATTGGTACCAAATCAGTTTTAAACTTTTCAATCGGACCAATTCGATTCTAAACTTTTTTGTATTGATATCAATTCAGGTCATCCGACCATATCGGGCTAAAAACCATTGCTATGGAGGTCGGCTGTCCTACATGGTACCAACGGTACTGATGTGGAAATTTCTAAAATACTTTTTAATGATTTTTTTTAAAGTTTTTTCCTTGCCTTTTTCTTTTTTGCCGGTGGCTAGCCACAAGCAAGAGCAAGCGCCAATGAGGCCCCCTTCGTTAGATGTGGCAAGGCCGACCCTCACCCACCTTGCTGAGACTTGACTCGCTTGGGCAAGGCCCGGCTTGGGCGAGGGTCAACCTAGCTAGATCTAGTGAAGGGGCCTCACTAGCACTTGCCCTCGCCCTCGCCCAGCTACGACTTGGCGAGGCCGACTCCCATTGTTGGCAGCCACTAGCAAAAAGAAAAGGAAAAAAAAGAAGAAGAAAAAGTTCAAAAAAATTATAAAGAAATAGCCACATTAGTACTGGCGTGCCACGTAGAATGACTAATGTCCACGCCAATAAAAAGATTGTGACCAAATAGGTTCAATCGTAAACCTATCATACGAATGTCGATTCAATCATAAACTTTTCAATTTAGTCCAAAATCTTTTTTTGTAATTTTCCCTATTAGCCTCCAACACCCCAAGATTTACTAAGCTAAATATAGTGTCAAACGCTAAAAATTCGTGTCACAGATTAATCAAATATCATTAATATGGTCAAATGAGGTTTTGCTTTCCTAGATGTCTAGTCTTTCCGTGCTCCGGTCAAATGGGAGTTAAAACACAAATGGCAGCACTTGCTTGACCATTACATGATTACGTTTTACATTCCGAAGCAATGCGGTTTACTGGTTAACTACTCCTTCCTGTTCTCTGATCACACCATCCGAAAAGCATCTTCGCTTTCAATCATGTAAGCTGTCCAACATAAATATGCAATTGGAGACCACTATTGATGGATGAGCGACGGACGATGAAAAGCAACTTGAGCTACAGATAGCCTGACTAGGTTTTAATCAGAACATTTTTGTGCTTTACCCCATTAGAAGAATGGTCGCTAAAAGAAAGAAATTACCTTCAATGGAAGGCTTTAGTCACGAAACCGCAGAAAAATCCATCAGGAGGAACTCCTCTCCGCAGGCTATATTGACAATTTCATCCTCATGCGAAACATTCTCATAGCAATCAGATCAAGTGCAATTTCCGTAATCCTGAGTCCTGACACAACGAACAGAAATGCCAAGTCATTGAAGATTTAAATTCGGTATATCGGACTACTTCGACGGATATTACTAGCGCAGGGTTTAGCCAAGTTTTATATGGGGCGCCCACATGAAATCGCAATCAAATCAACAAGAAAGATGCTCTTGCAACTTGAGTATATAACTATGAGAACGAAGTTACATGAAATACACAGAAGATGCAATTCCTTAAGGAGCTTATGGGAAGTAAGAAATGAGCAAGCGGGCCATGAACCATTTCATGTTTTTCGATTAAACTAAACATCAGGGAGGTCTTATTTAAGAGGATCCACTGCGGGTGGGTTGCCACTAAATAGATTGTGTGTGATGGACAAATCGGGCATGCGGGTCCTCATGACTCTACTTCAAATGAAGCTTTCATACATTATACCACAAACATTGGAGCTTGGAGGATACCCTTCTACAATTTGAGGGGAAAAGAAGGATTTAATTCTTTTCTGGCCCAAAAAAGAAAAGAGCTTACTCAAGCTGTCATGGTTGTGAACCCACTATCTTTTCCCGAGGCAGTTCAGCTATCTTCGTCATCTGACTCTGTCACGGGAATATACCATTTCTTAACTCCTTCATATATTAAGAAACAAGACAAGAAAATCACTTTTATGTGATATAAATGTGTGGGTGTGACTTACATATAAAGTGTTCTCAAAACATGACATAAGAAACAAAGACAGTCTGTGGTTTGCATATCCAAAGGTCGCCATCAGTTAGTTGCCTAAAGTTGTTGACAGCAAATCGCAAAGATGTACATAAAATTCGTTAGGCGACATGAATCCTATAAAAAGTGCACAAACAAGCTTAGGAATGCAAAGGGTTTTGCCAAATTGATAGGAATACTATAAAGACAATTCAATCCACGATAGGTCGCGAAAGCCTTTTGACACAAACTGTCGACCGCATGGTACATTTAAACAGTTTATTCTACAATCACGCAATGTCCACGCAGAAAAACTTTTCTTCAGTCAATCAGAGATAAACCCATAAACAAGTATAAGAAAACTCAAAAATACAAATAACCGAGGGTCACAAAAATAGTGACCTACCTGTCTAGTGGAGCAGCTAGAGCTCACTGCAAGAGGTAGAGTCCGTGGCTCAATGGAACGGAGGGGCACGGCTCTATGCTTCGAAATGAGTATGACCTCGTTCATTAGCCTAAGTAGCTAAGCCACAGACTCTTCACAAACATTGGTCAAAGAATAAAGCGATAACTCTCCCCCCCCTCCTTTTCATTATTTCTTCCGTATCCATTTTGCAATCTCTGATGACGCAGATGCAGATTATCTAGAGCAATAGATACGAATATAAGAACAAGATTCCAGCTAGAGAATATCTAGTAACATTTCTGTAAGTTAGACAATAAACAAAATGTTTAAGGAGGAAAAACGAAGGCAATCGAGAAGAGCATATGATGAGGCATCAGCGTCACTTAGATTCTGTTGTATACAGTACAGTTGCTTTTAAGATCTCAATGAGTTGGCGAGGCCTTATTCTATTCATCTGTTCTGTTAAATGATGCACTGAAGATTGGCATTGCTTTCTGATACATGTTTTCCATCAGACAAATCTTTCGGACCTCATATTTCTTTTCCAAATTTAGTGACCATCTAATCTAGACAACTGCCCATACATACATACACACACACACACACACACATATATATATATATATTTATAGAGAGAGAGAGAGAGAGAGAGAGAGAGAGAGAGAGAGAGAGCATCAGTTTCTTTATCCTGTAATGCAAGTCTGTTGCCCAATTTCACTCACAAAGGCCGTTGACGGAGAATAATTACTGGTCTATCGGGCAGAATAATTCTTGATTATTTTATTTTATCTCCAACTACTTGTATAAATTTCTTTTTGAAGCAAGCAACTCCCCTAAGACAAATGGCGCCAAGTCAATAGTCATTTCCCAGCTTGATGTAAATGACTATAACCCTATATAAGATTCCTCTAATGGGTTCCCGAGATAGGCCAGAACTATACCCTTATCTCATCCCTTCCTTCCCAAACTTTCTCATCCTGTGCTCTGACATTTTCTTAAACCAGAAAGCTGCCTACATATGATTTTCACTGAAGGTAGAATCTGTTAATAGAGAACTTCTCACATTGAAGATATCAGCAGAACTGAGAATGTGGGCGTTGAGCATTGGAGCTTTGATCATTATAAGCATCACACACTGGGTCTACAGATGGAGATATCCCAGATGTGATGGAAACCTTCCGCCAGGTTCAATGGGGTGGCCACTTCTAGGCGAGACCCTTCAGTTCTTCACTCCAAACACAACTCATGACATTGCTCCATTCATCAAAGAGAGAATGGAGAGGTGACTAAAATATAAAGTCAGGACGCTGCTGCTAATGCCTCTTCGAATACAATGCTAATGTTCCAGAAATTTTTTCAGGTATGGGGCAATATTTCGTACCAGTTTGGTTGGTCGTCCAGTTGTAGTATCGACCGACCCGGATTTCAATTACTTCATCTTTCTAAAAGAAGGGCATTTGTTCGAGAGCTGGTATCCAGACACCTTCACGGAGATCTTTGGGCGACAGAATGTCGGTTCTTTGCATGGTTTTATGTACAGGTACCTCAAGAACATGGTGCTCTATCTCTTTGGCCCAGAAAGCCTCAAGAAGATGCTCCCTGAAGTTGAGGAAGTTGCAATTCGAAGGTTAGAGCAGTGGTCAAATCAGGGCAAAGTCGAAGTAAAAGATGCAACTGCAAGTGTAATGCATCCTAAACTCTGCTCTCTGACTCAGATATTCCTCCAACAGGGATCCTAATTCGAGCATATGCATGAATTTATGGTCTCTGCAGATGATATTTCATTTGACAACAAAGAAGCTGATAAGTCATGACTCGGAGAGCTCGTCAGAGAATCTGAGAGCGAATTTTGATGCCTTTATAAAGGGATTGATTTCCTTTCCACTAAATATGCCTGGAACAGCCTATCACAAATGTCTACAGGTAAACTGAGTTAAGTCGAGAACATTAAATAATGTGATTTTCCTACTCTTTGGTTCCACTTTCCCAAAAAAGGGGAAAAAAGAGATGGGAATGACTGAATTCTTGACAGGCTGAAGAACCATTTTATGGTATCAACCTAGTCCCTTTGTGATCTTGAATCAGGGCAGGAAAAACGCAATGAGAATGCTGCAGAACCTAATGCAAGAAAGACAAGCAATGCCCAGAAAGCAGCCAAGTGACTTTTTTGATTATGTCCTGGAAGAACTTCAGAAAGAGGGAACAATACTCACGGAGGGAATCGCTCTGGATTTAATGTTTGTGCTACTTTTTGCCAGCTTTGAAACCACATCATTGGCTCTTACACTAGCCATGAAGTTTCTTTCAGATCATCCCAGGGTGCTGAAGCAACTCACGGTCTGTAAAATTCTACCTTTTTGGCTCTACTGTATAAGTGAACCAATAGCTCTTAAGTGCTGGCGAACTTTCCCTAAATCCTTATGCTTATGGCAGGAAGAGCATGAGACCATTCTTAGGAAAAGGGATGACGCTAGTTCCGGACTTTCATGGAAGGAGTACAAATCAATGACATATACATTTCAGGTGTGTTATAACCGTTCAAATATCAAGTAGAGATTATACGTGCATCTGTATTGCTCTAATAAATTTCAACTTTCAGTTCATAAATGAGACAGTAAGACTAGCAAATATAGTTCCAGGAATCTTCCGAAGAGCACTAAGAGACATCCAGTTCAAAGGTATGTACAACAGTATCGCTAGGCCTTCTAATATAACTAGGCTAATAAATTCATGCACAACTGGACGAAGCATAAAGCTCAATGTTAATGCAGGATACACCATACCAGCAGGATGGGCAGTTGTGGCATGTCCACCAGCTGTACACTTAAACCCCATGAAATATGAAGATCCTCTTTCATTCAATCCAGAAAGATGGGAGGTGGGTCCTGCATTTGTGGATTTCCACTTTTGGTGCACCAGCCAGCAATTTGGTGTGAAAGAACTTGTATGAATAACTTACTGAGCACTTAATGTGCTGATAAAAATTGGTGGTCAAATACAGGGAATTGAAGTGAATGGTGCATCTAAACATTTCATGGCTTTTGGTGGTGGTATGAGATATTGTGTTGGAACAGACTTCACTAAAATCCAGATGGCCGTCTTTCTTCATTGCTTGGTTACTAAGTACAGGTAGACAGATTATGAAAGTTTATTGTGAATAACCTTTCCTGAATATGCACGGCGAGCAAGTTTTCAGGCACACACCAGGGAGAGAGAGAGAGCTGACCTTTTCTTCAAACTTTCAGGTGGCAAATAATCAAGGGAGGCAACATTGTTCGAACCCCTGGTCTACAATTTCCAGATGGCTTTCACATTCAGCTCAGGAAGAAAGATGCATTGAATCTGGAAGATGCATAAAGCTCCAGAATAGCAAAATTAACACTTCAAGCACATGTCATTGTTATGTGCGAGCATTAAGCGGGTGCAAACTGAGGGAATATGCTCCAATCAGATTGCTTGAAGAGCCGACGAATAGGAAAGTGTAGCAAGAAGATTGCAAAATACACGGAAGCAAGAATCTATCAGTCTTTTCGACAAAGATCAATCGATGATTCAGACATTGTCTTTTTTTTTTTTTTTTTTTTAACTTTCATCTTGTTCAAGAGAAATAAAGAAAAAGTAGGAGGAACATGTGACTTCAATCACTTAGCAAACTTGTTCATTGAAAATTTTTCTTGCAAAACACATTACCTCTGTCAATCTTTTTGGCCGAGACAACATATCTCCATCTCCAAATAGAGAGTTTGCAGCTCGTCATCCTTTCTCCCACGTTCTCGCCCTGCCTGAAAGAAGAGTTAGACAAAAGAAATGACGACATGGACATCTAGTCACTTCACCTATAAACTTGAACAAGAGATAAGAAGATAGTTATTCTCGTAATACATGTACTCCCTCGCTAATGCGATGCGGATCCCGCCCATGTAAGCAGCTAAGCATTTTCGATTTCACCAACAATTTTCTCATCATCTTTATGATTCAACTTTGAATATTATTTCAGGAAAGAAGAGGTCAGGGGAATCATGTTTCGGTGCAAAAGCCATTGGAAACACCGAGACTGCCACTCTGGTAATCCTTTTGCTGCTTATGAAGAAATACCTAACTTCTACTGGCGTGACGGATCAAATCTAAAATTGCTTAAAAATCAAATGTCATATCAGGCACATATATATATCCTTCGTGCTGGGGACTTCCAAGCAAGACACACCGGATCGCCATGAATCGCAATCAATTCAAGAAGGTATTGTTTCGATGTTAGAACATAAGATATTATCGGCATCCCGAAAATACTGTCGACCAGTCAATTGCTACTCCAGGCCGTCCGCGATCATCATTTGATGAACACGCTTCAGTTACACTACCACCCCGGCTCGCTTCTGTCCAAACTAGCACCCGCTGCTGCTTCTACATCGGATGGGCGACACGACAGCGAGTACGGTACTCAGAAAGCAAAAAACATTCTTACAGAACCGGGTGAAAACTGTCCTTTCCGCGAGTCGATTTGCTCCGAGCCGGAGAGCATTTGAACTCCAAGGAGGGAGAAAAAGCTCGACGCCGCACAAAAGCGGAGGTGAGCGGCGGAATCGCGCGCGATCAGGGGAAGCGATTCGGGCTCCGTTTCTACCAGGATTGAGAGATTCGAAGGTCGGCGCCTTGCGGTTTCTCTGGTTTCGCGGCGATTTTGACTTTTGACTTTTGACTTTCGACCGCCAACGCCTCGAACGGTTATTGTGCTATCGGTCCAAAAGCGCGCCATAATTCAATTCCGCTCGATTTTTGTCCGCTCAGAATTTCTCTTTTGCCCCCGGAATATTTTATGATAGTCTTCAAAAGAACATTAAATATTGAAGTTTAAGGGTCAACTGGTTTATTATTTTGCAGGTAAAAGATAAATTAAAATATATCAATTGGGTTTTCGTGCATTCGATACGAACTTGTTTTCTTTAGACAAAATTAAGGCTCTATTTATTTAGCAAAAAATAAATTATTTTGATTATATTTTTTGAAATATGATTATTCGTATCATTTATAATAGTTAATTAGTAATAAATATTTTTTATTATTAGTAATAATTTATGTCTAAATAATTTAGTTGACAATGGAAATATTTCTTATCATTCATTTTTTTTTCATGTAATACAAATAATTTTTTATCATAAAATATTGAGATCGTAAAAGTTAGATAAAAAAAAATTCGGAGTACAGATTTTCTTTACCACCCGCTTTCTCTTCCTCGAACAAATGGCGGTAAGGGCATGGCGTAAATAACCCCAAAAGGCCGGGGCAGTCAGAATCCCGCGTGGCCGTTCCTTCTAACCAATAGCGAACTCCCACGCTGCTGACATGGGACGGGCCCCCACCACGACGAAAGTCTCTCTTCCCCAATTGGCCCCTTTGGTCTGCAACCGGTACTCCTGTCGACACTTGATTGCTCCCGCCGGAGGCTAATCACACGTGGCGCACCTCCCATCAGCCACTAATAAACCAAAATATAATTCGCCAGTCTGTACTAGTGGTGGCTTCTTGGTGACCACCTTTGTAATGCTAAAAAACTAAGCGGTGCATTGCTTGCTCCCTCTGATCTGACCCATCCATGCGCAGAGAAATGGCCGGAGAAGCCGAGTCGGAGCCCGAGCCCCGGGCGGGCCGGTACCGAGTCGTGGCCGACCGATGCCTGAGGCTTGAGGCGAGCCAAGCCGAGCTCACGGAGCAACTCACCGAGCTCGCCGACTCCGGAGAGAGTTCCAAGCCCGACGTGGCGTCGCCGCCGTCGGACTCGGAGTCCGATCCCTTCGGACGATTTCCAGGAGCTTTCCGCGGAGGAAGTCCGTATCGGAGGATCCTGGAGTCGATTGGACATGCCGTTCACGTGTGCGGAGCTTCTTCGCGAAAGATCGTCTACTGGTGCGTTTTGTTTTTATTTAGATTTCTGTGAAATCTCCGCGCACGATCGTTCGTGTGGTTGATTTTGTCTGTGTTGCGAAGTGGCTGATTGGCTCTTAATGTCTCGTATTAGAAGTTGAAGATTGTTTTGGTGTTGAAGTAGGAAGTGTGTAGAGTAGAGCAGCTAGAGCTTCTTTAGAAGAGATCATCTAATATACTACGCGCTTGTTTTTGCGAAGTCATTGGAAGTTTAGCTTGCGATTGTTCGTGTGCTTGTTTTGTGTGTGTAAATGTCTATGCGCAGGGTAGAACAATGGATGTTCAGTTACTTGGGCGCGAATTTTGATTCTGATTGCCTATTAACTCTTCGAGCTTGTATTGGAAGTTGAAGAGCGTTTATGATTTTTAAACCTGTTTGAAAGTGCAAAGGAACTTCTTAAATTGTTGTTGAGATAGAAATATTACTCCAGAAATCAGAATAACACGAGAAACTAAAATCATGCTGCACTTGTGCGCAGAGTTTGTTGAAGTATCACCGATAATTTGAAAGAATTAGTGGCTGTAAAATCTCAAAACTCATACTAGTTCATAGCGATAGAGATGTTCAACCTTTTGTGGTGCAATGCTGAAGTGCTAAGCTAAGGTGCTGTTTACTTCCCGTAAAAAGTTTTGACACTTGTTTCTTAATCGACCCTAAAAAAATTCTCCCTTTATTGTGTTAATCACAGCCGATGGAAGATTATGTTGGATGTTTGACCACGCTACAGTTGAATTCTATGTTTAAACTGTCAAATTAATTTTAGGAATATTCTTGATGGGCCGTTCACCTATTTTATGTTTTCAAGATGGTGTTCCTATTCATGATGCATGATGATAGGAGCTAAGATAGTGAAGGTGTTTGACAAAAGTTCACATTGAACTTCTAGCCTTATAAACAAAAAGCACAGTTATATTTTTTTATTTGTCTTGGTGTTGGAAGGCCAGATAATGGTAGAGCCTTATTTTATTGCTGAAGGGCTGAACATACTCTAAGTGAAGTTTTAATTTTTCGTATTTATTCACAAATTCCCAGAAGCATAGCACTAACATAACGACGAATTTAGAGGTTTGAAATTCGTCTGATTAAAGACTAGAAATATCCGGAAGAACGTGAACCATTTTAACATTATCCAAGAAAAATCTCTTATCTCAATGAACATGGATGCCAGATCCATAAACAGAAGCTCAGATTATTATGCATTTACCAATGTCCATTGAAATAAAAACTAAAAGGTTCCTTGCCCTTTCAAGTCACTATTGTCACTTATAGCGTCTGAATCTTGTAACCAAAAGGTCAAGCAAATAATGCCAGATGCCAGTATTTGCATCAAATATCTTTCAAATAGGTTCCAAAATCTATTTAAAGGTAAACCTTTTATTAAATGATATGCCGAGCTATGTTTAGAATTTGAACTTTTAAGCTCTCATGAATATGCCGAAGGAATAGAAACTGTAAGAAAAATCTTTAAGGCTTTGAGCAATTCTCAAATTTTCAAACACGTTCTAAAAGATGCTAATCACATTAGTATATACTGATGTAGATATTTTTAGAAAGTATTCAGTCCTTTTCTACAAGAAAGTGTAGCTTTGATCCTTCCGCCACATTTTACCCTTAGCTTTGCACTTCTTAAAGCAGGGAAATCTTCCATTAGAGGCTGATATAGAGAAATTTCATTTTTGCAATATCTCAATGAAGCCACATCTGTATCTGAAGTCTATTTGTGCTTTTCGATTTCCAGGAACCACTCTGCTGAGAATCTTTATGGATGGAAAGACCATGAAGTCATTGGCCGAAGAGTTGATGAAATTCTAGTTGCTGAAGAACATTGTCCTTCTCTGCAGAATATCATGGAAAAGCTGAGGTTTGGTCAGTCATGGTCAGGTCAGTTTCCTCTTAAGAAAAGGTCTGGTGATATATTTATGGCTACAGTGACGAAAAGTCCATTATACGAGGGTGGAGAGCTTGCTGGTGTTATCACTGTTTCAAGTGATGCGGCCCTTTTTAATGGTATAAGCCTGGACAAATCAAGAGCAAATGAGGAGCATGCTAATGGCTTGCCTAAATCACTGGGTTTGAACTTGAAAAAGATTCAGTTGCAGTCACGGCCACAGATTGCACCTATACCACAAATTGCTTCCTCTGTTTCAAACCTGGTGCTTACACATTCCATGTCGTATTTTCTCACTTTCTTCCAGTTTCCCCCTATTATCATCTGCCACTCTATTTCTATTTTTTGAAATTCCTGAAGTTGGAGATAGTTGACAGAGACTACATTCTTTTGTTCGCAGGCGTCCAAAGTTCTACCACGCAGATGTGGAGACAATACACAGAATCTATTTGTTGGTGGACAGCACAATGCAATAGAAACTGATGATGCTATATTAGAGAAACCTGGTAAATTAGTAAGTCTCCGTCCTCTGATTCTATATATAGCGGCAAGATGAATTTTTCATGGGTGATTGAATTGTTGTCTTGTATTCCCAGTTATTAACATTGGGAAAATAGGGTTGATCAAAGAGATTCCTCGAAAGGTGAATTGGCATGCTTACTTGCCCACGAAAGTCTATCAGTTAGGCTCTATTGTTGGGGTCAACCCTATCCCAATAGTGGGAAGTTCGAACTCTTCCCAGGATTAATGTCTTTCCAAGAGTTTATTATACCTAATTGTAATTGTGACATTGTCAAGTTTTTAGATGAGCAATGCGTGTTTGACTTTTTTTTAGTTTCTGTAATCTGATGTCAATATTGGGATGATATTTGCATGGGCACTCTATCTTGAGATGCATGGCTGAGGTGTGAATAGGAAGTCCCGCAGTGGATAATTGAAGGTAAAGAAACGTTAAGTGACTTAGTTTGGCTAAATTGATCAGCTTAATTGAAATGCTGTCCAGTTAAGTCTGCCAATAGCTATAACTTTGGGCTTTCTTGTAATTTCACATTACAAGATTTTAAACTTTAAAGCCAATGGTTTATCTGCATGAGTTTCCAGAGGAAGATTCTTGTGAATGGTTGGTTGTTGGTTATGTGTGCCGTCACAGGTTGGTCTGGTGGAGGAGATCAGAGTTGACTTAGATCTGAAGGCTATCGAGATTTGTTGGTGTATGAAAAAAATCCAACGTTAGATCCAGTTGAGGCTTGCTAGATGGCAGGTTCACACGTTAGGGGGAGGTTTCTACGGTGCGCACTTCTGTTGCAGGGGGAAGTCCAACATTCAATAAGTTCTACAGAGGAGTTAATATGCTTATTTAATCTTTAGTGTATTGACTTCAACTTTCCGGGCAGTGAAATATGGGTTAGCAAGATGAGTTGGTAGACTGAGATTTTTGGATTCCTCTTTGGCATTTTCTTCAGTCCTAAGCACTCTGCCATTTTGAATGTAAGAACATGAGCTACAGGACTATCCACAACTGTGCAAATACAGAACATTATCATTTATTAAATGGACCCCATTGCGTGATAATGCTGCCATTCTATCGAAAATTTTCTTTTATTCTACTATTGTGTCTTGTGTTGGTAATTATTTCATGATTGAACTGACTCCAGGCAGCAAAACTGTTGGAGAAACTACATATTAAAAGTAATCGGAACCCGGTAAATGAAGGTGAAAGTTACCAACAGATCAAAAACGCAGGTAATGTTCCAGTGAGAAATCCGGTGACGGGTGAGCCTAATGTCGCAACAGATTTGAAGGCATCAAGTACCTGTGAGGGAACTCTTCATCCCAATACAATGGGGAAAAGTCCTGGCAGGAAAACTCCTGTTTTAGCTGAAAGAGAATTCATTGAATTGCAAAGAGGTGCACATTCTCCCACATTCGGCGAGACTTCTGAGTTAGCATCCTCGAGGGAATGCAATGAGTGCTTTCATTTGCGTAGACCAGGAAATTTGTCACTGAAAGTGTGCAAAAAAGCCAGCGAGGAAACTGCTGAGCCAAGAGACTTGCAGGCCTTCCTGGTAAAGGATGAAGTACAAAAACCGCCTGATGGCAAACAGCTCCACAGTTCTGGAAAAAGCATTGGCAGCCACGACACATCATCATGCAAAAGTGATAGTGAGTTGAGTTATATGGTTGATTGTGAGATTTGTTGGCAAGATCTACAGCTGGGTGAAGAGATTGGGCAAGGTACGGTTTGGTCTCTCTTTATTATTTTGACTGATACAGGACTTCATACATCTAGATTTATGAGTTATATGTTTCAATTTAAAATAGAAAAGTTTCAGCTGAAGGACGATTGGCTTAATCATGCTTTCTAATGAAAGTGGATGTTTTTAAGCTTGTCTTAGTGCGCATACTTATTGTACCCTACAGTATCAGTAAGATAGTCAAGGAGAAATGGATATTGGGAAGCAACAAGTTATGAATGTAAAATCTAACACAGATTACCACAAATTGCAAGCTAATCCTACTTGACCTATGCTGCAGGTTCATATGCAGTAGTTTATCGCGGCATGTGGAAGGGATCGGTAGTTACCTTTATTGATGCTTCTATGTCATAACAAGAATGATGAACAATATGTTGATTTTGACAAATTGATTTTGTCCATCAGGATGTTGCTATTAAGGTCTATGTTGGGAACGAATATAGTGAAGATACTTTACAGGACTACAAGAAAGAGGTAGACTTGAACTTGTTACTTCAACTACATTCAGAAAATGATTGTCGGTGATCACTTTTGGTTCTCCTTTGCTGCGATTCAGATTGAAATAATGAAGAGACTGAGACATCCGAATGTTCTTCTGTTCATGGGAGCAGTCTACTCTAAGGAACGACCAGCCATTGTAACGGAATTCATGCCAAGGTAAGGATTTTATGGCAGTTTCTGATGCCTGGTCTAGCAATGATGCCAGAAGTAATACTTGCTGTTTGTTAGTATAACAGTGCATGTGTGTTGGGGTAGTACCTTTTTCCATTCCTTGTTATTTCTGAGATTTATTAATTTCCTGCGGACTTGGTTGATCAGGGGCAGTCTCTTCAAAACACTACACAAAAACAATCAAGTCTTAGACACAAGGCACCGTTTGAGAATGGCCCTTGATGTTGTGAGTCTCTCTCTCTCTCTCTCTCTCTCTCTTGAGTGCACACACGCGCAGCAGACACAATTCGCACACTTACAAGCATGTAAGCATGGACATCATAATGACATTGTATACGCTCTTCATTAGCGGATAAGTTAACTTGAATTAATTCCTTATTCCAGGCCAGAGGAATGAATTATTTGCATCACAGGAATCCACCAATAGTGCATCGAGACCTCAAATCTTCTAACCTGCTCGTTGATAAAAATTGGACTGTCAAGGTAATGTATGCTCAATATAGTGCCATGAGGACCTCTATTCTTTTTCCTTTTATTCCCTTTAAGCTTACAGCATGCAATTCTATCGAGCCGAGCATTTACCAACGATTTTATCTGAACAACTCTTGTCAGGTTGGGGACTTTGGTCTGTCAAGGTTGAAGAATGCCACGCTGTTAACAGCCAAATCTGGAAGAGGAACTGTAATGATATTCTCTTGTTGAGCCATTTGTTTCATGTGGCAATTCTTAGCATGAACAGAGGGATTCACTGCTTGATTACTTCTCTCTCTGTCTCTCATTTTGTTTGCAAGCTACTGTCAGCTGGTCTGTTAACTTCAATGTTTCTGATGCAGCCTCAGTGGATGGCTCCTGAAGTCCTTCGTAATGAGCCATCAAATGAAAAGTAATTTCTGGAGTCACCTCATATAATTCCTTACTGATTGTTTCATTTTCTCCCCACATGGGATAATGAGAATGCGAGTTTCAAAAAAGTTAGTATGCAAAAAGTTCTTGTTAAAAGTATTGTCAACATGCTCTAATTAACGAAATTAGCAGCCACATCGTGCATGCTGTCTACTATCCACTTGACATGTAGCCATATTTTCTGATTTAAGAGAACTCATGCGTGGATATATTATCTATGTCCCGTAGGTCTGATGTGTTCAGTTTCGGCGTAATCCTATGGGAATTGATGACAGAATCTATTCCATGGAACAACTTAAATTCCGTTCAGGTTTTGCCCCTCCTTCCTCTCTCTCTCTCTCTCTCTCTCTCTCTCTCTCTCTCTCTCAGAGTTCGCCTACTAGTTTGTGCTTATGTTGCTCTCCTTAAACTGAAGGTTGTTGGAGTGGTTGGCTTCATGGATAGAAGATTGGACGTGCCAGAAGGGATTGATCCTGGGATCGCATCCTTAATTCACGACTGTTGGCAGAGGTAACAAACATCCTTTAGCTTCCTTGTCGTCGTATCTGTTATTATCTCTATTGCGCTCGATTAAACTCGTTGTGACTTCAGCATTACATAAATTATGAGCAGTGACCCGGATAAGCGGCCTTCATTCGAAGTGATCCTCCAGAGAATGAGAAGCCTAGTCCGCAGTGGCGCAGCTGCCTCTGTCCGAAAGAACCCAGGTAGCTAAGGTTGTAATCCGAGTCGCAACCAAAGTTTTGTTTGTGCATATAGCCATCCAAACTGTAGATCAATAGCTCCGGTCAATCACGTGGTCTTAGTCTACTTTCTTCCCAAAAACTATGCCAAGATCCATGTGCATAAGATCCGAGAGGTGAACTCTCATCGAAAACTATGCCAAGATGAGACGAGGCGTTCCCCTTGTTTTGATAATCGAGAACTGCACTCGATTGATGAATGCCATAGAAATCACAAGGTATTTGTTTTTTTCTTTTTCTTTCTTTTCTTTCTTCCTTTGGCTTTGGCTTGGCGATTCAAGGAGATCAATCAAACCGAAATATCCGAACATATGCAGCATGATAAAAAGGATAGATCTAACCCATTTTCGCCTGTGGTTCGATAACTCATTCAAACAATGAGTAAAACTGAGTGAATTGGTTAAATCATTATCAAGTCGGGCGAGCCATGCAGTCCATAGTCTTTGCCTGAGCTTAGCTGACGTTGGAGAGTGAAAGTGAACTGAGTGGTTGAATTTGACGGATCTCGCGGCGGGAAGTCGCCCGCTGGACCGTTTGAAGGACCGACGAATTTTGCATGTGAATCCGCCAAGTACGAGCCGAAGTACGGGGAGAAATGCAAAATGGGCATGGGCATGGGTATGGGCATGGATCCATGGGGATGGGGAATTAGATTTCAATTGTCGACGGACAAGAGAACAGGGGAGAGGCCAGAGCGAGCATTGACTGCCCCTCTCGCCGTATTGATCGCGGCAGAACGTCGCTTCGGTTCAGAGGTTCACACCAGCAGAGATCCGTCCTTTCAATAATGGTGGGGCCTGAATCGCGCGGCCAGAGTTCGCGGTGACTTTGCATCTGTTTCTTTGACCAGGGGCGTGGGGCCCCTCGGGTCAAAACTCCACCTAATCCCGTCTGTTCATTTCACTCGGTGTCGCCCAGGCCGAGATTTTTTTTTTTTATTTGGTTATATCCCATCTTATTCTATTATACAAATCGTACGGCATGCGTCTTACGTTATATACAGGTCAAGACTTGACGATCGGGTTTAATGACTATTTAATAGCTACTGGAAATAACTAAGACTAATCCGTAGGATTACGTGTGGGAGATTAGGGTATTATTCACAAAGTGGTGGGCCATAACTGAGGCGTGAATGATAATCATTTCATTCTTGACAATAATTTATAGATAGAGTTTTTATTTATACTCCTGAATGAATTTTTTAGCGGAGAAATCCGTTTAATAACGACACAAAATAACAAAAATTCGTTTAATAACAGTATAAAAATTCTACGGTGATCGGTGTTTGGCAAACAAGGGCCAGCGGTGGCGATCGGCAAGCGGCAACGGATGGGCGACCGACGATCGGCAGCAGGCGGCCGGGGATCGGATGAGGAAAGTCTTTATTTCTGTTTCTATTCCAAACTTATTTCTAGACTAAAAGTATATTTAAAAAAAAATTGAAATTACATCATTAAACGAATTATTGTTCCAAACCATAAACAAGTCTAGAAAAAAAACGAAGAAACATAATGATTATCATATGTGCCTTAACTATATGTTCTACCGCATCGTCATTTCTCAATTTAAACTTGGTATTAATTAGCTAAAAAGTTTATACTTTCCGTAACGACATTAAAGTGTGCCCCAGCAGTTGTCGATTTTGAGCCTAATGTTGCATGGCATCCCTAATTACGCGTGCGGACCGTACGAGTGTTACCGTGCCGTACCGCTATTTATTAATTTTGGCAAAACTCCATAGATAATCACCGCTGGGGATACTATGGTAAAATAGTAAATACGAGCCCCGTTGGCAACCAACGCGCAATTACATCACGTGTCGGCAAGAGGACTGAGGAGGTGATGGCAACGATATCTTCGCAAGATATTCTCGTTCCAGTCCAAATATTTTCATTTCCAAAGATATCGCTGTAGATTCTACTTCGTTCCGGTACGTGGAAAGCGACGATGGGGACGTCCTGTCGTTTGGCGGCCGTCCGATCAAGACGTGCGTCAGCCCGCTTTCTCTTTCGACCGTGTGATTCCCACTGGCCCCCCATCACATGGCTCGCCTTGTGACTGGGGAGAGCCCTACGGCGCGGCGCGGGTGCAGCGGCATAGGGTGTGGAAGCGTAACAGTATCCATCCGATCCTCCGTTTTCTCTCTCTCTCCAGTCGTGGCCTGACAATCCGACGGTCCCTATCCATTTTCCCGGATTGGAACACCTACCCTAAGCGTCCCTCTAGAGTATAGCCTGATCGGGAACTGGGAGGCTCCTTTCTATTTCTACCCATAGGGTAAAAGGGGTAAAAGGACCTTCGCCTCTTTCACCCTCTTTTTATTTTTAAATTTAAAACTCCGTTTTTTTTTTTTTTGGGTCAAATTTTTTTGCAAAAAAAAAAAATCTGATTGACATGATTAGTCAATCAAAAGTAACATTGAGAGGATGGAAATACTTTTTATCGATTTATTTTTATATGATATATAAGTAATGGTTTTCAAAAAATATTTTTTTTATTGAATTAGAAAAACATTTTCCAAACCATTTATTTTCTTTGAAATAAACGAAATCTTAATTTGAGATCACGGACACACAAACTCGACTATTTGGAGATGCACATGAAGAAATTGGTTTTTGACGGATCTAAAAGAGCGACTAGCGATACAATTTATCCCTCGATTCGTGCGTTCGATCCTAAAAGCATTCGATTAAAAATTCTGATTAAGGCATTTATTAGATGCATTGATAATAGAAACGGCTTGTATCGACACGCTTTTTGAAAATTGTGCAATAACACGTTATGATAGAACCGTATATAATGAATAAAAACTTTTTGCATTTCCTAAATACTACTAATTAGAATTAACAAACACCTTGAGAGCCCTCTTTTCATATTTTCCACGTGGAAATTTGTTTCGTGATGATGTCATAAATAGCTTCTTATGTGCTCGGGGGACACGACGTAGGTACCTTTGCCTCTCTTTCATGTAGATGACATTCTCGTAGTGTGGCCGTCGTTAGCATGTATTGCGATTCTCGAGAAGCTGCGTTCGTCTTTATTTTAGCTCAACTTCAGTTTGAAGTCAATTTCCAATTTCAGCCATAGTAATCTATAAATGAACATTCAATTGTTAAATTGCGAGCTCGTCTCGTAACTTAAAACTTTAATGCAGTCAACAACATTGTCACAAAAACTTTAGTGACATCAAGAAAGTTCTTAGTTTAAATCTTTTTTCATGCTCCTTGTCTACCTCCTAGGCTACGTATATTAGGCCAAAATCCCGGCCTAAGTGCAAGAGAGAGAGAGTATTAGAGCGTTTTAGCATTAAACCAAGTGTTCATTCAGTAGGTTAAATCTTTAAAGTAGTTTGCAATGATCTCCGAATGTGGTGATCTATTTTTATCTGATTTCATGCCGTGTGAATTCTTATTTACTAATATGTGCATTTAGATGAAAAATCAAAGGAATCGTTATAGAAGTTCAAAGAAATTCTTATTTTCAAACGAAACCCCTGCCCCCCTTTTCTTTCTAATTTTTTTATTAAATTTTACTCTGGCTGTTTTGTTATATTTGTTAATTACTTTCCATACGCGATACCACGTCACGTCAAAAATATTGAAAAACGTCACGTGAGATGTCCAGCGTGCACCGAGTCGGGTCGGTTTAACAACCAATCAAGTGCCGAAGCCTAAAAATTTAGCAGCAAATGAGTAAATTTGTCCAATAACCTCAATTTATATCGACTTAACTGGCTCGATCAAGTCGAAATCTCACCTAATACGGTAAGTGAGAGATGGATTGCTTAATTCATTTACTAATAAAAACAATTGATATCAATTGAAATATTGCCAAACGTATCGCTAAAACCTACCATTAATGAACATTGACCTATCTTCTGTAAAAAAAACTAATGATATTATTCAGCCATTAATATTTAGCTATCGACAACGAAGTCCCGGTTTTATTTTCAAAGCTTGAAATAGTTAAAATTTCGTAATTTTCAATACTTAAATTTCCTACACTTATTTCTTAGTTTTATCCTACGAAATGTAAACTAACAAATTAAAAGCTGGTCCTAGACTCGTAGCTACTAACCTTATCATACCGTTTGGCGGGGCCGATCCATGTTCAAAGCTGGAGCTCGCTCGGGCATTCAATAGGTCGAATGTCGTGGAGCGGAATCACGAACAATGCACGGTCGGCGTAACGCATTGGTCGGATGGTGAGCCATCGCTGTCCATCAGATCATCCCTGTCCGGGTCCGATAGGGTGACCCGCCCCTTTTAATTCGGCCCTCGATTGTCCTCATTTTCGTGGCGGACGACGCATCACGACGCGAAGATCTCGAATCCGATTCTCGACTTCTGATTTTGTTCCGAAGTATGCTCGAGTCCATGCTGCAATCAAGAGAGTCCGCAAGTATTGATTTGGATTGGTAAATTGGTTCGAGATCTCCGAATCAACCGTCGTTGGAGCGAACTCATGCATACACATGTTTTGTCAAAAGTTTTGAGCTTCGTTTGTTTCGCAAAAAATTAATTACTTGAAAATAATTTCCTAAAAATGATTACTAGTGTCACTTTAAATAATTTATTGACAATAATTTACGTCTAAATATTTTTGCGGATAATGAACAAATTTACGTTTGTTCATTTCTATATATGATAAAATGATCATTTTTATGAAAACGTTTTTCAAATCATTCATTTTTTTGCGAAGCAAATCCAATATGGATTTGAGAAAAAATTTCAAATAATGGCCCGAAATATCTTCATTTCTCAAATAAGGGTGCGAAGTGATATGGTAGTTTCAAATAAGGATCCGGAGTGATCGAGGTTATTTCAAATAAAGGCCCGACCTAGCCGAGAAACAAAAGTGGAGGGCTGTCCATTCCCCTACGATCGTCGGCACCTCGACGAGGCCTTGCTAGCCCTCGTCGGCTTTGCCTATGGCCCGCAAGGGTGGCCCTCGCCCTTCCCTATCCGAGCAACGCCGGTGGTCGATCATTATCGGAGGCCGACCACCCGCAAAAAGAAAGATGAAGAAAAAAAAGGACTGAAATACCCTTACGTCATGCTCTTATTTGAGATTGATATGACCACTTTAGATTATTATTAGAAACAATGCACTTCATGCCATTATTCGAGATAATGAAAGCACTTTAGACCTTTAATCGAAACGATGTCCGCTTCCGGCCCTTATTTGAGAAAATGAGCCCACTTCAAGTCCTCCATCGAAACTCTATCCGCTTCGGGCCTTTATCCACGTTTCTCTTGATTTTATGTGATCCGACTATCCTTTTAAGCATTATTCTATTTATTTATTTCTACTTTCTAGTATGCATGGCTGCATCTTGCCTACCGTTGTTGTCAACGAAGATAAAGCTCTTCTCAGAATTGGCCGTTTATCTCGGGGACATTTGAAATAATCCAGTAACGACAATTCAATTGCTGCCGGCATCGCATCGCAACTAAAAATAACGAAAGAGCAGAAAATGTGCAACAATAAAATAAACGAAAATAAAAGGGCAGTTACGAAAAGTCAAACGAGGGGTGGTCAATGGCGGTGCATAGAGCATATAGGCCCAGCTTGAAATTGAAAATTGGGACTTCCCGAATTGACTAATTAATGAGTCAATTGCCATGGTAGCTAATCCCACCAACTAACTCGCTCGCATTGCGGTGCGGACCGGGTCTTCGGGTCATCAATTCTCCAATCCCTTCCACGCGCACGGGAAGTCGGAACCGTCCTATTTCATTTGTTGAGCGCCAAATGATTTTTCCGCTTTCGATCTCGGGTTTTGAATTTTATCCTTACGCTTGAATTCCCTTTTGAAGCCTTTTTGGGGGTGTACTCAGTAGGGATGATGGATTCCCGATTTGATTTGGTCCCAATTAGGAAACGAAAATCGGATCTACTCCTATTTTTAGGATCATGATTCAAATCGGATTATCTAATGAAACCGGTAAATTATTAGTAGGAATAAGCAACGTGGAGTCCGGGCTTGAGTCCATTGACGCCGGGCTCGAGATCCTAATATCCCACGTGCCATGGCCCGAGTCTATTTGCCTCGAGACTTTTACTGTAGCCCACAGGGCCATCTATGCTGAGCCCCAGACACCAAGGCTCGTGCCTAGTGCCCCACATTCATTAATATTGAGGCGAGGCTGAGCCTAGGTCCTCGACACCAAAGCTTTTTTCAAGCTGAGAACATTAGTTGGTATTAGAGCCAGGTTAAGGTGAATCCAGGTGTATGTTAAGTTCTTGCGGAAGGAAGTTCCATATTGCTTGGGAGAAGCCCTCTGACTTGCTTGGTAACTTTCGAGGGCCCCCTCACCTCACAAGAACTTTTTTTGAGGCTGAGAACCTTAGCTCCATAGATTGAGGTCGGGGTGTCATGCAGCAGGGCACGGGCATCCAGCTTTCGGGCTCGGTTTCGATGGATCCATGACCCTTAATATTTCAATACTTGTGCCAGGTTCTTTGATTATCCATACGTATGTCTATTTTGACAAATCAAATAACATTTTCAAGTTAATGGAAAATGATTTTCTGTTCATTTTCAAGTGTTTGCTGAATATCGAACAACATTACCATTTTTTTGAAAAATGACGTGAGAAATGGCGCATTTTTCGTTCATCAAAACGGATCCTTAGCATCTCGGAGAAATAAAAAAACGGAGCCTTAGCATTGTAAACAAGTTTTTCGATCAAGTTGTGCTGTGGCGAGCGAGTCGTTTCCACGCGCGAACGCGCCCCCTTCCATCCCGATTTCTTCTCTCGTCAACTTTCTCGACTTACTGACCCCCCAAAAAAAACAAAAGACTTTCTCGACTTTCGACACAGAAAAAAAACAAAAAAGGAAAATCTCGACCGTATAAAAATCACTCTCGCTTCTCTCTAGTCTCTCCCTCCCTCCCTCAGTGCAAATACAACTTCATAGGCCATAGCCATGGCCAAAGCTTAAGTTTCCGTCACTTCCACTCGCACCACCACCGGCACACCACTTCGCGCTCACTGAGCTGAACCACCGCCGTCATGGGCAAAGCCTCCAAGTGGTTCCGCAACCTCCTGGGCCTCAAGAAGACCGACTCGCTTCCTCCGCCACCGGCGAAGCAACCGCCGCCGCCTCCCAACAGAGAGAAGCGCAGATGGAGCTTCGTCAAGTCGCACCGAGACAGAGACAGAGACAGCATCCACCGCCACCAGCGCTACAGCTCGTGCTCCGCCGCCGCCGCGGCGCACTCGGAGGACCTCGCCGCGGACCCGAGCAAGCACGCCATCGCCGTCGCGGCGGCCAGTGCGGCGGCCGCGGAGGCTGCGGTTGTGGCCGCGCACGCCGCGGCGGAGGTGGTGAGGCTGACGAGCAGCGGGAGATGCGCCGACAGCTCCGTGGCGTACGGCGGCGGGACCTGTGCGGCGGTCACGGAAGAGGTCGCGGCGCTCAAGATTCAGTCAGCATTCCGAGGCTACTTGGTGAGTTCTCCAAAATCGTATTGACACCGTTTATTCTCATTTCTGCACGAGTTTTCGATATCGATTTTGGTGAGATATTGTTAAGGGGATTAGCTTTGAGATGGAGCGAGCGAGGGAGCGAGCGGCTGCGTGCTGCCACTTGTCCGCATTTCGTCTTCGTCTTCCTTGCTCCGTCGTCGTGAAGCTACCTGCAATTAGATTTTCTTCACGAGCTCTCGCTCCTAGTGCTCTCTGCATTTCTCTGCAATCACGATCTTAGAGGGGGATTCTAATGGCTGCTTCAACCTTGTAACTACGCACTCCATGATCGTTTCTTAGTAGGAACATGTTTTTCCTCCCGCTTCGTTCTTTTCTCCTTATTCCTCCCTAGCTGCTGCTCTTCTTCCACAGATTCTAATCTAAATCAAGACTCTTCGTGGTCCCTCATTTCTTCTGCGCAACGAACTTATTAATCAACAATTTGCAGAATCAATCAAAAGATGAAAAATGAAATTTCAGCGAAAGTTCATGGAGGCCTAGTGGAACGAATCTCTGACGAGGGCGCCTCGTGATCTTCTTTTCTCATCTCTTTCCTGCGAGAACTATCCGTTAACAGGACGCTGTCGTTTTGTTGCGTTCTCTCTCTCTCTCTCTCTCTCTCTCTCTCTCTCTCTCGCCCATCGATTTCGTCCGAGTTGTTCTGTCGTGTCGTTTTTACTCAGAAGAGCTCACGAGACAACAGAGAATGCTGAAACTCTTTCCTTACTGTTGCTATTTCGTCAATTCCGAGATTCACCGGAAATAGAATATGATGTGTATATACAATAAAGATGGTGAAGAAGCCGCGTGGGCCTGGACGAAAAAGAAATTCTCGTCACGTACACGCGTTATGGGAACGAGCCCCATCGACGTCCATTTGCCATCGCCTGTACGACGTGGCGTTTTCACTACGTAATCGGGAGAGAAAGCGCTTCGCGTTTCTCTCCTGGTTATAGCAACATTCCCCACTCTACTCTACTCTGCTCTGGCTTTGTTTGCTTGTGGTGGCCTCGTCTGGGGTTCGCCATCTGTATCATTTTCCCATTATGAAAATTTGTCTGCTTCTGCTGGGGGAGGCTAGTCGCCCAACCTTTTCCCATTCATTTTGGCGAGAGATCTGTTTTTTGGTCTGTTCTTGCGTAGCTGCCAACTGTACGCTGGGGTCTCTGTTTTTGCAATTTCGACCAGCTAATGGAATCGTCTAATCTATGGGCTAAAATTACTTGTTGTGAATGGCTCTGGCAAATGCTGAAACAAGCTTTGCGATTCCATGCACATCTGCTTCTTTTCGCATCATTTGACAGTATGAGTAAGTACTGAACCTCCTACTTCAAATCGAAGTAGTTGGCTGGTCGGATAGACTTGGGACGGTAGGTCAACTCTACCCTGGGTCTGGTTTCCTTGATCTTTGTTCAGGATATTGAGTGGGGTTGTCCTACTCCTTGACCCCACAAGAATTTTGGAGGGGCTGGTTTCCTTCCTTAAGTGGGTTTACGTGCTTTTTTGGCGATGAAAGTTTGGGGGTTAGATGGCTTACTTTCAAGAGTTCTTGTTGTGGAAATCATGGTCACGGACTCGCGAACCAAGTCTCCTTTCCCTTTTGTAGGGCGGCTAGCGAAACGTCTTTGTCTTCTGGATGCAATGTCAGGCTTTTCTTCTTCTTCCCCTCCCTCCTTTTTTTGTTTATTTATTTTACTTCAAGTAGGTGGTGGGGGTGTGGACTGTGGGAGTGGGGGAAGACTGAAAACTCGTCTCTTTATGGCGCCTGTTCCCTTTCATTTTCGCACGTCGGTGCGTGCACTTTGCTTCCCCCTTGGCGCCATTCTCGAAAGCCCATCTCGATTTGAAGTCTAGGGAGCAGTGAATGCGGTTCTCGTGCACGATGGGAAGGTAGGTATCGTCAGACGTATTCATAGGTTATTGTTAGACTATGGTATGTTCGCGGCGTTTTCGCTGTACATCGTGCTTTCAGTTATTAAATACCCATAAAGTAATCACACGAGAAAAAATAGTGCGTGGGAAAAATTGTTAATCGCTTTCGTTTTGGTTATGTCGTGAGTCAACAAGTCCACGGTAACTGCAAAATCAATGTAAATTTACCGCTCAATGAATGAATTATCACCTTTCGACCAAGAGAAAAAAATGAATTATCACCGGCCCATGGAATGAGACACTTTCCTGTATGACCCACTTTTAACCAGCGCCGTGTGTATTTTGTCCATATTTGTAGTTAGATATGGATTTGTGCTTGTTTTTTACAAGAATTAAAAAGATATTTTTCGAGTTTGGATTTGTGGGTTCCAATTGTACTTGGGAAGTTGAACCGCTAGTCTGTGCTGAACTGTGCTCGAGTGCTCAAGACTGATTTTTGCTCAGTGAGGGTGCTGTTTTGGCCCCTCGTTGGAACCCACTCGATTCTCTCATCAAAAGGCTTCGAACATGTTTTTCGTCTGACGAGGTGGTCAGCTCATTTAAGTGGTCATCATGTTAAGTACCAAACATGGCATCTAAGTTAACCTTGCCGTACGGATGAAATCCTATCTACTTCACGTATAATTCAAGTTTCAAATGATCTTTGGCAGTGCTTTTTTCCTTGTCAATCGCCATGTCTCTTTTGAAGCCAGCTGGAGGGATTGCCTTTGCCTTTTTTTTTAATTAAATTTTTATTTACATTTGCTAGCTTTACCCATAGCTGTGAAAACTGACAATTCTCTTTTCTTGATCGTGATGGAGTGTTCTGTAATTAATTACATGTCATGGATTGAATCATTCTTCTCCTGTTTTCTTGGGTTTGGGCAGGCGAGGCGAGCGCTGCGAGCATTGAAGGGATTGGTCAAGATTCAAGCGCTGGTGAGAGGGCACATCGAGAGGAAGCGAACCGCCAGACTGATGCGCAAGATGCAAGCCTTACTGCGAGCCCAGGCTCGGGCACGTGCCGAGAGGGCCCAGGTTTCCGAATCTTCACAATCGAGCAGCAAGTCCTCTCACTTTCACCACCCTGTAGTGCCTCCGCTTCTCTCTTTTTCTTATCCATTTTCACTTTGTGTCTTCCTCTGGACCAGCGATTTTTCATTTGCTCGCATCGCTTGGATAATGATCTTATGCATAGCTTTCGACAATTTCCTTTATGTGTGGGAACAAGTGGACCTTCGAGAGCTGCATTTTTAAACTATTCCTGACGAACAACCTCATTTCAGGGTCCTGCAACTCCCGAAAAATCAGAGTATGTGGTTCGAAGCAAGAGTTCTAGACAGGATCAGTCGCCGGTTCTCAGGGTACGCTTTGGCCCTTAACTTGCGCTACGTGCTCTACGTTCATCATGGTCTTATTGCTTATAATCCCAGGAAAGCCCGAGGACTAGTCTGTCCTTAAGGAAACTTTAATTGCTCGAACCCCGTTATTAATTTGAGATACTCTTTGTGTTTGTTTATCTTGACGCCTTTATCAATTTGATCCCAATGAATGCAGAGGAATGGTTCCAGAGCAAGTGGCAGGATTGTTGAATTTCAAGAAAGAGCGCCCTTGGTCCGCAATTGGTCGGATCGTCGGGTCGAGGAGAGACTCAGGGATCAACGTGGGATTTCAGCAAACAGTGGGCATGCTGATGATGAGAAAAGTGATAAGATCCTAGAAATCGATCCGGGGAAACCCTCCTCCACACCCAAGCGACGAAGTCCTGTACAGTCGTCTCGGCACGTGTTGCCTTCAGACCAAGCGAGTCATAGCTACACGACTTCGAAAGACTCGACGGTGCGCCAGATGGTTATTAGCCCCTCTTCATGCGAAGTGCAATCTCTAAGCCCGCTGGATTTCTCTCATGAGGTGGAGGAAGGCGCATTCTGCACTGCTGATAACAGTCCCCAATTCTATTCCGCGTCTTCTAGGGGCGGTGGTAGTTCTAGGAGAAGCCCGTTCACTCCCACCAAGAGTGACGGCTCGAGAAGCTACTTAAGCGGCTGTTCGGACCACCCCAACTACATGGCTTATACTGAATCTTCAAAGGCCAAAGTCAGGTCAATGAGCGCTCCTAAACAGCGGCCTCACTTTGATAAATCTAGTTCCACGAAGAGGCATTCTATACACGGTTTCGGCGAATCAAGGTCCATCTCACAGAAGGTCTTGTCCTTGCACACGAATTTCGTGAACAAAGCATATCCGGGGTCTGGTCGCTTGGACAGGCACGGGATGCCAGTAAGAGGCGATGGGCACGGGTATGGATACTAGAGGAAGGTACAGAAGATACTATTGTCGGTCTCTTCGTCACTGGTATGTATCAAACTATCTTAGAATTGAAGTAAGTCACCATTAGGGTAGTAGGTCTTCATATCTAACTGTGAAGCCGCAGTATAACCATTGTCCCACAGGTTATCATTGCTCTAGAGAACTTCTAATTCAGTTTGCACGTCTTTTAATCTAACTTTTGCGACTCTGCCACATTTGTTCTCCCAAGTATTACGGATCCGCTAGAATTGTCAAGGGAGATATATCACCTTATAGGATTTACGCGACTTTCTTTTACTGTACATGTGTGCATTCCTTGAACAGTGCCCTGCCCATTCACTGGTGGCATCTTTTACGACAACAGATGCACAAACAAACAAACCGTCGTGGAAATGGCTGTTTTCTGCATGTTTTCCACATTCTCTTCTTGCGAATCCAAGTGAATGCAATTCATTCAATCTATTTTTTTTTTTAGAGAGATTTGACCTCGGTATACTGTATTTCTATAAGTCGACGGGTAAAATACGGGGAGTTGTTTGAAGCTACAGATTTACACAGCAGTAAGGGATGTCACAAAATAAACAAAGAATCAAATGTACCACGAACACGAGTATGTGAGACACAGAGCTCTCGGGACTTATCTCAGTTATTACACTTCCATCTCGAAGTCGGCACACAGCTGAGGTAGTGGCACCAGCTGCAGTGATCATTTCCATTCTCTCCTCTGAAAAGCATGATCAACCCCACCACAAATCTGCAGCAGTTAAGACAAGCTCAAGTCAATCTTTCATGGCAGGCAACTCCCGAGAGCCCTAAAGCACTCATGAATCCATTAGTAAGCAAAGCATTCAATATTCCGTTCCAGGTAATATCGAGGGTTTAGGAGAGAAACAGAAGGAGAGAAATGTTTTCCTATGATTTCTTGTGGGGAGGAGGTCCAAAATTACAATAAGCTAAAATGTCCCTATTTATGCAAATGACAATAGGAAAGTTCTTGGTCCATCGATGCAAGCTTTTAATTTTGTCATGGATAAAGAGCTTACCCAGCTATCAACAAGACCAAGGCAATCAGCCAGAGGACATATTGGTAACCCATGTGCTTCGATTTGACCCGAGCATCGGCAGTACGATAACGACTCTCCACCCAGCCAAACTGGGGCCGGACGAGCAAAATAAAACCGAGAAGGAATCCTGTCAAGAATCCTCCAATATGGGCAAAGTTGTCCACATGAGGGAGAATCCCCAATGCTAGATTAATGGCTATGATGAAAATCAATGTGAAGAGTGCTGCAGCCTGCATGAGATAAAGAAGGTTGCTAATGAAAAAACTTGCCAACTGACTGCATTCGATACATTTTTTAACACAATATAAGCACCATGGTCAAAGCATGTACTTTCCTTAAATTCAGTGAAACTTAAAAAGTTAAGAGCAGTCATAGTTTAATGAGTGCTGCCCCGAAAAATCTTCAATTTCAACCTTTGGTGCTAGGATCTAGCCATTCTACTCGTGTTATTGGAACGGCTATGGAACAATTTTAACATCTACGTGTGTGTGTGTCTCACTAGTCATCATCATGCGGGGATTTAACCTACACGAGTGGGCAAAAATCATGATGCACAGAGAAATGAACATCTATTTCATTCCTCTTTATTTCTTGTTGCGTTGAGATATTCGGCTTTGGGGAATAAACAATGACATGGAGAACATCAGACCTTATTGGTATAGATGGTCCAGTTAGTAATAAGCTCTGATAACATCGCTCCCAAAAGCCCAAAGAGAGCGCCAGAAGCACCGACAGAGATATTATTGTTCTGAATAAAAAGGGAGGACAGGATGCTACCACCAAATCCTGATATTAGATAGATAGCTCCAACTCTCACTGCAGGGGTAACCACAGAAGAGTAATGTCAATTAGAGTCCACAGTGATGAAACTCATCTAGTAGAAGACTCCCTAAATCAAACAGGCAATGGAATGAAACCTTAGACCAGCTTTAAGACATTATTATGTGATGCAGACAGTTGACATACCGAAGCCGAATTGCTGTTCAAGGCGAATGCCAATGAAGACCAAGCTCAGCATGTTTGCAAGCAGATGAATGACACCAGCATGCAACCACATACATGTGATGAGTCTCCAACCTTGGTTTCCATGTACAACCTTGTCCCACACTAAAGCTCCCATCTTCTGCAATCTATATTAAAACAAAGCATGAAGTTCAACCATGATCCATATCGCCACAAATATTCTCCAATAAATTATGGAAATGTCTATATCCGTTGGCTTAGTCAATGATGGACAGTTATGATGCTAAGTTTCCAATCAGGATGTCACTCAATTACTTCTAGCTGTTTAAACTTAAGTCGCAAAACACTGTAGGACTCAGTAAAGCCTAAATGAACGTAGAGAAAGGTTTCAAGAAGCAACAGTGGTACTCCATCATCTGATATTTTGTAATGGAACTTCTCGTATTTAATCACGCATTAATTATAAGTTTTTCGCCAAATAACAGGGTCAAACAGAAAATTGGATGTCAACCCGGAAAATTTTTCGGCCCAATGATAGTCGTAAAAGGAAAAGAAACAGTACATCTTAATCCAGACAAAACTTCATATGAACATTTTGCTAATGGAAGAAACCAAAGGAAAAGACCTTCGGATGAATCAAGGGGCCAACTATTTGAAACATCAAAGCATAAAACGAACAGAGAACGTAAATATTAAATTATGCAAATAGAATTCACCATCAAACAAAAAACGTGTCATATCATATCAAAAGAAACAAGATTGTCGACCACCAATCAATTTGCTTTATTTCTGTCAATTTGAATCATGAGAAAGCTACAAATTAGCTGTTAAAAAATGAGGCTTCACAACATTACAAAACCACCCAGCTCAAAACACAAAAGATATGACAAACATAAAGACAATGTCTTGAAAAAGAATGCTTCAAGATTTGCCTGGACTAATCGCAAAATGAGAAACTTTGCATGACTCAAAGCTAAAATTATAGAATATGCGAACAAAAAGCTGGCGGAATCAAACGCCAATGCAGATCAAGATGCAGCTACATTCATCTCTTTTCCTTTGGCCCATATCTGCATTCATCTATATGTTTATTTATTTGCATATACAGATGATAGCGATATGCAATAGTATAATTTACCATGTTCACCGAGATTGAATCACAAATTCTCCATGATTAAGATACGCCAACTCCCTCAAAGGAGGAAGCCAGCAACTTTTCAAATGAGCAGCTTCAAGCCAGTCAAAATCAAATAAAAATCCCAAGCTGGAACTCGAATTCAACAAGACATATTTTCCAGAACCATCTAGTTCAGAGCAAGAAGAATTAGCCAAGCTTATGATCCACAATAGCCAATCAAACTCGCTGAAACAAATATTAAACCGAAACCCAGAAAGGCATAATTATCATTAGACCAGCCTGTCCAATTTCACGAATCAAGTGGCGTACACACTGGAGTACACATTTCTGCACCGGGACAGGCTGATCATCAAGCAACAAGTCCAATGCGAGAATTTTTCTCAATTTGGAGCTGAATATGAGGCTCCCAACAGCAAGAGGTTGCACAACAACTACGATTATAAAATCACACAAACAAAACGAAACCACTCACGTTTCCGAAGAAGGACCGAAGAGAGGATTCTCCTTGAGCGGCTGGAACGAGAGCCTCCCGAGGAACTTGGCGAAGCAGCCGCCTTCGAACCCGAGATTGTTCCGCGGGCAATTGTTCACGAACATCGTCACGATGAACACCGCGACGTTGGCGGCGACGATCACCGGGACCAGCCACGACGTCCACTGGCTGTCGGAGTCACGGCGGCGATTCGCGTAGTACGCCGTCTGGTTGTAGCTCCCACCGCGGTAATTGGCCGGGGCGGCGCCCTTCCCGGAGCCTCGCTCAAGATCTCGGCCCGACATGGCTCGAATCGAACCGGATTCGACCCAAAAACAACCAACCGAATCCGATTCACCGCGCGAACCACCGTGTACTCTGCCTCGAATTCAGAGAGCTCCCGTATATACACTCCACGATCTCTCCACGCGGAGAAGAAGAAAAAGAGGAGGATTGAGGAACGAGGAGTGGCTTCGAAGGGAGAAAACGAGAACGATCGACGAGACGCGAGAATGCGAAGGGAGGCAGATATGGGGAGGAGTCGGAGGAGGATCTGCGAGAGCTTTCTTTTGCTTTTATGGTTTTAGCCGTTAAAACTCAATTTTAATTGCGACGAAGACTATAGGATGGCGAGGCGGTGAGGAAGTTTTGCTAAAGTAACCTGGGTGACGTGGCCGTTTTTTTTATAGACCGCGGTACGGTAGGACGCGGGGGCAGTTGGCCGAATTTACCATAACGCCCTCCGTGGGACCTACGTTTCGTTTTCTTTCGTGTTGTTTCGTAGCTGGTGGGATTTTTGCTCGGCGACGATTTGTAGGGGACGTGGCAATAATCCAGCTGGATTAATTTGTTAATTAAGATTAGGCTAAACTAATTCGTGCAGTTGCTTACATTTGGAGCGACGGGACTTAATGGGGGATGCTCACGCGGTTTTTGGTATGATTTATTAAATTTCCACCGAAAATTTAGTTCATATAATTTTCCACTATGGACAGAGGTGTGTTTTCCTTCTTAATTATCAACACGTTTTCACATTTCATTAATTTTTTCTTTGACAAATAATCAATTCAGATTGGCATATAGATTATGAAAAGGAAAATGCACAGTATAATATTTAACGTAGAGCCACATATCATCATCGAGTATTTTGTATAAATCAATCATTGATTGAGAGATCGTATGGTCAGAAATAATTGGTAGTAATGTCGGACCGTTAGGCTATCATTTTTTTTTTTAAAGAAAATACCACCAGAAACATTGAATTATGCCCCACGTGATATATTTACCTCAAACCATCTTTTTTTTTTGTCACTAAAATCGCTAAATTTGTAAAAGTGTGATAAAAAAAAAATCCTGAACTTTGCTCATTGGGGCACCATTACCAACCTTTTTTTTTTCTCCGTGTCACCGATACCTCAAACTTTTATCAATACGGTAAAATTTTGAGGTATTGATGTCACAATGAGCATAATAGCCCTATAAATTAGGTAATATTATAATTTGGGGTGAATATAGTGGGATCTAGAAAGATTGTGTCTCATTAACTGGCACGTCTCGTCTCTCATTAAACAGAGTATATTTGTACACGCCATTTCAATTTTCAACCAATATGGATAATCTCTCCCATGGCAGTTCATTTAAATCCCCCACAAGGGCATGAGGTAAAAAAAAAAGGCTAAATTCAACAAATTAAATTAGTATCTAACCTAAAAAAAAAACTAAATTAGTATTTTTATTACGACAAAAAAAATTAGTATTTTTATTCCTACCTAACGGTTCTCTCCCTTCTTTACTTATTATTGTTATTATAATTATCTTCTTTTCTTTTGCCTTCTTCCTTTTTTTGCTCCTTTAATGATGACATCCTATACCAGCAGCTTGGGCCAGCGTGCCCAAATGGACCACCTTGTGAAATCACTGCTTTTTTAAAGTTCACAAACTTTAAGACACATAATTACAAACACGTGATGCGAAAGTATGTCACTAGAACATTTGGACGGGGCATGGAATGTTGACCGTTTAAAATTTTGAGCAAGATGGGTCGGTAATCATGGCATGCAAGGAGGATGCGTAACATTCTGTGATCACACGATATATGCTTAAGTTTGCATCAAGAGAAAGTTCTAAAACTCTCACCACAGACATTGCTAATCAAATAACATGACTTAAGCTGCTATGATATTTTAAAACAATTTCTTCTGTTTTTGTGCGGGAATAACATCGTCGCTTCAATAAACACCACTTGTCACCACTGCCATTCCGATATAACTTAATCATTACGAGACCCCAATTTACGTGCTTTCGTCTAAAATAAATTGCTTCAAACTTAATAAAAAAAAATTTACGAAAATATGGGTCGTACGCAACATAGAAAAGTAAATGCACGAATTAAAAAAAATTCTAATGAGCCTATCGACCTTAATTTGTTTTTTTGAAAGGATTAGTTTGCAACTTAGCATCTATCTTTGCTTGTTCCAATGTAGTTTGAAGCTGAGAATAAGAATATCCCCTCGACGACTTGGTCGACAGTTCTTGTTCTTCCATATGGAGAGGCGTAGGACAGCTAATGATTAGCGAGACAAGTTCCTTGGATACAACGGTTCCCGCCCCACCAAGTCAAACAAAGTCTTTCTTAATCGTGCCTTAATAAGGAACCAAGTCAACTCAACTGTCTTGGCCTTTCATAAAAGTTAAAAAAGAGCCGCGTCTTGCTCCGTCGAAGCATAATCAAACAAGATTTTTTTTATTGATTTCTTCGATATTTTTCTCAGTATTACCGAAACAAGATCCCTTAAATGCGTGTCGGATATTTCCAAAACCAAACACAGTGTTTTCTCGGAGCTTAGGACTCTTGTGGACTTCTCCAACCGAACATCGAGCACATTTGAGTGTCTCGAATACTCTTGTGGAAGATGGAGTGAACCTTGGTGGTCAATTAAAGTCAATCAAGCCCTTAGTCCAATTCGGATTCATTTGCGGTGGCCACCAACTATTTAACCGAGATTCAATTATGAATTTCCATAAGCACATGGTAGGGACAAGAAAGAAAATGGAGAAAAATTCAGGACCAGAAAGTGTCTTCGGAAGCGGGTTGAAAAAGGGTGAGGGCGGAACGGTCACAGGCAGGTGACGGTAGGATCCAGGAGGGTGAGGACCTGGTGGGGTTTGGTTGGGAGCGGTAGGAGGTGCAGAGCTTTCGTGCGCGCGGTTCCACGAAAACGAACTGCGAGCCAACTTTCTTTTGCGTGTCCCGAGCGTCATCCATCCCGAGCGTCATCCATCCCAACCGTCCCTCGATCACGCGACGCGGCAGCGTTTTCAGGCCCACTTCATTTTCGAGGAAGGACGCACGACAATTCTAGTCGACTCAATCCCGTCGCGAGTAATCAGCGCGTGGCACCGACCGGTGAACTTGAGAGAGGCTACCGATGGCCGTCGCGCCTATGCCGCTAGATGGGCAAGGGCGTAGGGGCATGCAAAAGGATCGGGAGCTGCCTAAATCGGCCGATTCTAGGTAGTTCCCAATAGTTCCCAAGTTCTATTTTTTTTTTAATTGGTGACGGGCGGTCTGATTCGAAATTTCAGGTTGGAACTGGACAACCGGACTTGACCGGCCAATTATTTTTATAATATATATGTATGTAACTTCAGCTCTCTATTCTCTATATATTTATTTTGTTTAGAGGAGAGCTAACAAGGTTCTTGGGTGGGTCTATAAAACCACGCATTCACCCTTAATCTATATAGTAACTTAAATGCACGTACATGTTCATTATTTTAAAAATGGTTAAACTTCAAACTTTTTTCCTATGTCAACCCATTGTGACACAAATACCTTAAAACTTCTTTTTCGTATCATGAAAAATTCCGAACTTATAATAATACGTTAAATATACCTTGAATGGAATTGTAAGAAAGGGTATATATTTTTTCGTGATACAAAAAAAAAATTGATGATTTTTATGTCACAACGGATAAGTTTAGGATTTTTGGAAAAAAAAAATTAAGGTGTTTTGTATTATAATTGGCATAGTTTGAGATTTTTTTTATGGTGTTTGCCTCGTGAATAACATATTTTGTATCGTGCTTAAGGAGGGGTCGACGTCGGGAGGGGGTGGCGGATTTGCTTTGTCGGCATGGTTAGTTGCAACTGTCGCATGGAAGTCGATCCATTCGATCTTTTGTCCTCGCGTGAAAAAGCTCCACCTGATCTTGTGAACTTAGTTCGTATACTCCGTTAGATGAGGCAAGTCCCACGTAAGAATCATGCGATCCGGCGGCGTATGCGCATCGGCTTCGCGTGCGCCTCGTGCTCATGCGACAATAGCTCTTGATGCACGTCGCCATCCGGCAAGGGGTGAACACCTCAGCTCTGGTCCATTGGGAATGCCGTCGGACTGTGACTTTGTCACCGGAATAGCAGGTTCCAAGTCATAGTTACTCCAAGCGTTTGAACATGGATATAGCCAGTTTTAGTTATTATCACGGTCTTCAACTCTATTGGTAGCTATGCAGACATTTTGTTTTTTTTGGGTCTAAAGCTATGCAGACATTTAAAATCATCATTTTTAACTATTTTTTTTAAATTTTCATTACTCTCCATATATTTCATGTCTAAAACATGAGTATCAACGATGTTTTTCCTCGGTCTTCGTTGGTTTAGCAGTAATTAATCTCTGTGAAAGCGATCATTAGTCATCACCAACCTTTACACACTTTTATGCCTTTTGGAGGAGAAAATTACTGAAAAGGTTATAAATCTATCACACTTGTGCCAATTTAGTTATCAACCTCTTAACTCTTTAAGAAAATTAAACGTTTTAATATTTTTTTTTTTTTTTAACCTTTTCATTCTTCCTCTACTGGTCGCCGAGCCTCGGCAGCGGCCAGCCACAAGAGATGGTTGACCTTGCTGACCTTCCCAAGGGTGAAGAAACTCGAGATGTGCCAGCGGTTGGCAAATTCTTATCATTTGGATGACGAGGTCGAGCTCACTCGAGGGGAGGTGAGGCTCAAGCCTCGCTAGTCTTGGGTGAGGTTGAAGCTCGCCCAAGGACGGCAAGGTCGTGTCTCACCAAATCCTAGTGAGGTCGGCCCTCTCCTACGGTCGGTCATAGAGGCTTGGCGGCTGGTAGAGGAAAAAGGAAAAAACAAAATAAAACATACTAAAAGATTCGATTTTTTTGAAAATAAAAAATTATCCACGTAGGAGGCCAGCACCCATGTCAGCAATGTCCGGTAAAAAATGGCCAGAATGATTAAGTTGGCAAATTATCGTACGGTTTAAGAGCGAATTGATACAAATCCAGTCGGTTTAGGGCTTCTTTTTGCAATTTCACCATAGGAGTGCAAATAGCAAAATCAAATGGGCCACAAAGGATATAAGTAGAAGCATGCCCCATGAACACATAAGATAGCTCTATAACTAGTCGTTAAAAATATTGCCTCTTAAGAATTATCACAAACGGTGACAAGTAGGACTTTAGGGATGTGTTAATTTGGTGAAAGATAAAAAGATTTTTTTAATATTTTTTCTGTTAGAAATGATCGCTTGTATCGATCACAAAAAAAAAAAAAAACAAAAAAATATTTTCATCATTCACGAAAATATTTAGACAAAACTTAACGAGGACAATGAAAATATTCTTCTTAATTAATTATTTCAAGAGATACAAGCGGTTATCTTCAGAAAAATGCTGTCCAAATATTTTTTAAATTGCTAGAAAATCAGTTATTGCACTTTCCAATAAAAAAAGAAGTAAGAACAATTACCGTGGTGCACGACTAAACGAAATTGTGTGACGTTTTAGCATTAGTCGTTCTTCTACTGTATGGACTTCTAGTCGACCGTACACATGCAATCCTATGTCCTGCATAGTATCGTATGAAAATATTTTGTTTGAAGGAGAAGCATCTCATATGTATATATAACTAAAAGCAGCAACTGTATTTACATCATTCGAATGAGCACTGACAAAAGAGCGTGCCTATGGTTCATCAGCACATCCTAATGTGACTGGAACATCTTGCTCTTGTAATTCAGAAACGCTCCTTTGTTGATATAAAGAAGTCCGATCCCACGCCTGGTTGCGCGGTCCGCTGAGCGCGGATGCGAGCATCCCAATTGTATTGCCTTCCGATTGATTAGGAAAAAAGATTTGAATAGGAGAGGTAATCGGAGTAGACCACCGGACCTATCTCCATATCCATCAAGCGATCCATCCATCCACCGTCGTCGCCTTGTTCTGCCGTCGTAGGAAGTAAATCGACATGCGCATCCCCGTCAAATGGTAGTTAAGTGGTGTTGCCGGTATCTACTTGTGCGGATGTTGTGATCGCGGGAAGCACGTCGGCACCCCGGTTGCACCCAAAAGCCGGGGAATAACTAGCGCAGCGAATGTCCCTTCTCACAGCCCCCGCCTTTGCGGTCGTGAAGAGCGGACTGAGGGTTACGTTGCTGCTTTGCTTCAACGTCGCCGTCGCCATTGGAAGATGCGAATTGGCATTTGCGTCACTGCCGAAACCAGAGAAACCAGGGTCATCAGTATCCAAATGCAAGGTGGCCGCTGCCACCGTCGACATCCGAAGTGGTTCGGCGTACATGACGCCGCTGCCAACAGCTCGGGAAGCAGCAGCTCGAGCTTGGTCTACTGTAGGTGACGGCAACGCGGCAGCAGAGTAATGGATGACATTTATGCGATCGCGGTAGTCGTCGAGTCAGCACGCCCTCTTCGCTCGTTGATTACCGTCTTCGAATCGCTCCGGAGAGTCGTCCGAAATTACAATTGCCTTCTCTCCTGATTTCTTCTCGTCTTTGTGATATTTGATTTTGCACAAGACGTACTTGCATTGCTGCACAGAGTTAATCCAAGAGGCTAACAGTTTTCAGCCCAAAGGGTGTCCAACACAACAAAAAAAAAAAAAAAAACGACCAAGTACTATGATACAGAGGGGACAGGACGATAAGCGAGAGTTAGACTTTACTCCCTACATGTACGATGAATTGTTTGCACAACACCCCTGAAGTTTCATTTATATTGCAATTCCCCGCCACCTCCCCCTATATTTTCGAATTGGATCCAATATCTCCCATTAAGGGACTCCCGCCAACATTTGCCATTTAACAAGGGCACATTCTTTCATCAAATTATCTTGGTTTTTTATTTATGTTTTCACTCATCTGGAAAATTTTTAAGTTGGGACCCCTACAGAATTCTGTCGGCAAACAAAGATTATGGAAGACCGAGACCCTTTTGTTACTACCCTACGCACAAGAACGGCCATCATGATGGGGCTATAATCAATGGCCTATCGTAACAACGTGAGTCAAAGGACCATCAAAAGACTAAAATCTTACCTGCTCGTCGCACATTGAGAACTCGTACATGATCCAGCGTCCATTCGTTGCACTTGAGCCTTGTCCTCCTTTGAACTTGAAGGACTTCTTGTGGCCAATTAACTCGCCGTCACCGTTTGTGATCTTCGATGAGTGCTGCTCTTTCCACGTCCCCGATCCGGCCGTCCTTAAAACCCTCGACTTGTTCTTTCTCAACGTGGTGAAAACGTAGAACGTCCGGTCCGAAGCCGCGTCAAAGATCTCCTGAGGCTCCTGGCTGTAAATGTCGCGTTCTTCGATAGGATTGGGTGGCAATGGCGCGCCGGTTGCCTTTCCGACGAGGAAGTGAGCGAAAAGCTGTTCATCGGTAGGGTGAAACCGAACCGGGCGATCCATGTAGGCGATTATCTCTCTCCTTGTCTTTCTCTCACTCAAGAAGAAGAACGATGGTATTAAGTGGCGGCAAAAAACTTTCTGGCTTTTATGTGGTCTCCATTACGTATCTATGTTTCGCGTCAGGTGCGGAGATCTTCTCAACTATTTAAAAGATAAAGATGATCTTATAAAACCATACGCAGGCATCTACATATCTTATATAAACCTATATAATTTGTTGAAAAGCATAGGGTAGACGTACTCGGGAAGGAGATCTTACTCCCATGTTTGATGGGAGTGTTATCTTGAATCTTGATATTTGTGGAGTAAAATTGTACTGCGTGACAATGAGATTATTGGAGGACCTAACTAATTCGAAGCCACTTTTATCCAAAGCCGCCGTTAATCATATCCCTTAATTTTGCTCGAGTAATTTTGGCAAACATCTTAATTTTCTTTCAAGAGAGCGTTTGTTTCGCGGAAAATTCAAAAATTCGAAAAAACACTTTCCAAAAAATGATTAGTTATATCTCTTACAAAAATTAGTTGACCAAAAATATTTTCATTATCGACAACAATTTATGCCTCACTATTTTTGTGGTCGTTGAAAATATTTTGCGTTCATCCATTTTTGTAAGTGATACGAGCATTTATTATTCGAAAAATATTTTCCAAATCTTGAGTTTTTCATAAAATAAATACGCCCAGTTATGATTGACTGAAAATTTGTAAAAACACGGTGCGGTTAACTACGGAAAAAAAAAAACAAGAAGTTAGGATTCACTAAACATCCAAAAGGAACGACAGGAAAGCCAATGTTAAATGAGTACTCGGAATATACAATTTGAAGAATAAAGATAATTAACCATCACAAAGTCGAATCCATTTAGGTAATTTTTGTATATATAGCTGAAACAATTTTATGTTAGTTAACACAAGCAAATCAAATGTGTAGTATGACAATGTGAGGACCTGTTTGACTATAGAGAAACATGATGAAGTGTTAACTAATTAAAAGAATCTCTAATACCCAACTTTAATTCACCACTCGTAGTAATATAATTGACAAATTACCAATTGGATTTGTCTTGGAATCCAAGAAATTTAGAGCAAGAAATGGAGAAGAATTAAATGCCATTGTTTCGAAGTACGACGAGATCCTTCGCATGCATTATACACGTGTTAGATATGAACTTGAAAGGCGAGGCATGTACTACATGAAATTATTAGATTCAATATATAATTTGAAGATATGCATATATATATATATAATGCTTAAATTTGCTCTTTACGTTTTTCTATTAAAAAAGGAAATCTAGTGGGGGATACCAAAATAAAAATTTTAATTTACATGGTACAAGTAAATGACCAAGCAGCTAGCAACTCAAAGATTTTAATTCATATGTTAGAGAAGATGCTTCTCAAATGGCATTCTTGACAAACTTATTTTGAAGAAAAAGAAAAATTAGTAATAATTGCAATTAAGAAGGTGAAGTTCATCAATTCTCCTAATATCAGGCAAATTGGCTGGAACTCCTCCTGTGTTCAATTCAAAGAGGTTGTTCCTTGCATGGAGAGCTCGAGCGCGGTCCTTGAGCACTGTACAAAAGCGGTGCTTGACTAACGGACTTATTTCCACATTCTTCAACTGTTTCGCCCATTCCCGGTAGGGCGAGGGTACTGCCGTGCTCGTCGTGGAAAATGTACCAGCGTTCGCGCCACCAAAAGCCGGGAAATCAGCAGTGCAGCGGATGTCCTCCGGCACGGCCATTGTCGTCGTCGCTGCCGGATGCGAATTGAGGATGGCGTCGCCAGCAAAATCCGGGGAAGTGGAACCGCAGATGTTCTGCCGAATGACAACTTCGTCTTCGTTGAAAGGTGGAGAAGTGGATGGTTGAGCTCGAGCGGTGGCGGTGGTTGAGGGTGGCGAGGCGACGGAAGGAACGTCGTTGGCATTTGTGCGATCATCGCGGTGTGGGCGTGCCTTCTTTGCTCGTCGACTCTCTTCCTCAAGTTGCACTCTACTGTGCAGGTTCCGACGCGCCTTCTTGCTTGCTTCCTCAGCGTATTTGTTGCTGATAACGCATAAGACACACTCCGTGTCCTGCGTCATATATAAACAAGTTAAATTATCCTTTCGTTCAAAAAAGAGAGGGAAAAACAAAATATCAAACAACAAAAAATACGTATATGAAAAAAAGGGAGACAATTTTTGCCAAATCGAAATGTACACGCAACCTATAACGAGGGCCAAATTGGTGTCACGAGAAAAGCACATTTTCTAGATCAACCCCACCATAATGAAAATTGTTCTTTAACCGATTGATCGAAGAACTCTTTTTATATCCTAACCTGTTTTCGTGGTCCACATTTTGGATGGATCGTAAACACATTTATATCAATGCTTTTAAATTGGATTAAACTAGTTAGGATCCATAAAAAATACCATAATTACATAAATAAGCGCCTTCCGTTCTCAAACATACGAGATTCTTGAACGTCGACAAACTTGACATGGAATGAATATAGCGTACGTCTAAGGAATTCACATAGTTCAAAAGTATTAAGGACGTGTATTTAGAATAATTAGTAACCTAGAAGAAAAGGGAAAGAACCACATACATTGTGTGGATGCTTCGAGAACTCGTACATGATCCAGTGTCCATTATCGGCTTTATTGGCTTCCTCGCTCGAGTTGGCTTTAGGTTCGAAAGTAAATAGTTTCTTGTAGCCAATCACTTCACCTTGCGAACCCTTGATTTTGTAATTCTGTTCGCCCTTCCAAGTACCCGAGCCAGCGGTCCTATCCACTCTTGATTTGCTCTTCTTCTTTAACATGGTGAAAACATAGGACTTCTCGTCCCAATCCTTGCCAAAGATCTTCCAGGGATCGCCGCCGCCGTAGACGTCGTAGTCGCGGACTACGTTTGGATCGGGCAGCGGTTCTCCGCGCAGCCTCGGCATCAAGTAATGAAAAAAGAGTTCATCGTCGGTGGGGAGAAAGCGAAGCCCGCGATACCTGCCTGCCATGGTAATGAAGTCGGAAGCAACGACAGAACCTCTTCTTCTTCTTCTACTCTGGCTTTTTGTTGTTTTCGAAAGAGAGAGTCTCGCTCTCTTGCTTTTATAAACGGGGACCGAATACGAACATCTCGTCCTCAACCGAGTTTTAGGAACTTTATCCTCGAATGAACCGATTCTTGGATGAATACTCGGTGGGGTTAATCAAAAACGTTTTTCCTTAGTTAGCAAGAATCCTGGCACGACCAATCATACTATTTAAATTTTGTTGATTATTTTGAAAATCTGATCTGTAAAGATAAACGAAAAATGCAGAGAAAAGAGCAAGTGAAAGATACTGATAAAGTGGGTGGCCAACCAAATATAACTATCTTTTCAAATATGATCTTCTTATATATCCAACTAATAATAGGAGATTAGCCCGTGCAAAGTAGGATTAATATGACTACATGTAAATCTGTATATATCTGCTTAAGTCATATCCATAAATCCCAATTGCCTTTGTACGTTCTCACTTTTCAATTTTGTAACTTCTGGATGGTTGCGAAAATCTCATTTTATGGGGACTAAGTGTGGAGGCCAATTGTTCTTGATTGAGCAAAAGTCAAGATGTCAAACACCTAGAATATTTCAATGACTATCTATCAACCCACTAAAATCTCTGATTGAAATTCAGCCCCTTCAAATGGAAAAATTCTACAGATACGTCACTTAAACCAGGGATTAAGTGTCTAAGATTGTTGGAATTTAGCGAACGACAGTAATTTCTCAAATGTGTCAATAATTATCAAGTAAGTTGGTAACATATTACTAAAAAGGGTCTTGTTAATCACCGCTCCAGCGGTACTTGTTAAAACTGTTTACAGAAGAAATTTTCGATCTTCAATGCATTGACTGTGAATCTCATGAAGTGATAAGATTTTGGATGAATACTCGATGGTTCTACAAAAAACGTCTTTCCTTTGTTAGCAAAAATCCCTTTATTTAAATTCCGTTGATTATTTTGAAAATTGGGTGATAACGATAAACGAAAATGCAGAGAAAAGAGCGAAAGATATTGATAAATGGGTTAGTGGGTGGCCAACCAAATAAAACTATCTTTTCAAATATTATCTTCTTATGTATCCAACCATCAATAGGAGATTAGCCAGTGCAAAGTAGGATTAATATGACTTAGCCACATGTATCTGCAAACTAACAAATTGCAAGTAAGGATGACTACATGTAAATCTTTATCTATCTACTTAAGTCATACTTGCAAATCCCAATTGCCCTTGTACTTTCTCACTTTTCAATTTTTTTAACTTCTGGATTGTATGATTAGACCTGGAAAAAAAAAACACTTCTGGATTGTACGCGGTAATCTCAATTTATGGGACTGAAGAGTAAATAACAAAATGAAAATAGGCCACAAAGTGTACTGAATAAGCACGGTTGATGAATACACAATATAATTATACCTATATTTATGTTATTAGAAAACTGCCTCTTAAGAATTAATTATTCCTAACGATTACAAGAAGGTTGTTGATTTTCCTGAGAAAAAAAGAAGAAGATCAAATAGATACTGTTAGGGAAGCATTTTCCTTTATCAAACACGGTGTGGTATTGACTGTTCACCATTTGCAAGAACGAAAAACATGACTGATTTAACATTTTTAAAGGAAAGTCAATAAAGCCAACGTGAAATGAATATCTTAAATAAACAGTTTAATGAGATCAAACTTCATTGAAAAGTTTGACACTTTCTTATGTGTTTTATATCCATCGGGCATTGGCAGTCAAATTAGATTCTTGTTCGCCTAACTGATTCAAACAATCTTCTCTAAATGCTCGACCAGATTTGACGTGAAATCAAATTTCATTGAGAATTCGATCAATCTTTTGAGAGCTTTCCGACCATACCCCTTTCGCTTGAATAAGACTTGGGGTATTGAGATATCACCCTTTTATTCTCGATTTGCCAAAAAGCTTGTGATTTTTCCTTATCGTGTAATATTTTTGTGTAGATTTTATTACAATTCACAAATTATCCAATCCGTGAAATCGCCACAATTAGAATTATAAAGAATGATATATCAGGACTTTTCAGAACAATTGTTCACTAGGTTCATTTTGCCAAAACTCGAAAATGATTGTTAGCATATTTAAGGTTTCGCTTGTTTCGCGAAAAATGAAGCATTTCTGAAAATTATTTTTCAGGAAGTCATTTTCTAGTGTTCTGTTGAAACATGAAAATAGCTAAAAAATATTTTTCGTCATTTGGTGAGGAAAATCATGCTGGTTGCTGATCGGCTAAGTAGCATCGATACCGATACAAGACATGCGATAAGACACGATAGGACACGCCTACACGTCATTTATCAAAAATGGAGAATTTTAACACGTTGGAACACATTATATGTTAAATGTATATATTAGATATACATGATAAATTATCATTTTTATTATTATTTAAATCAAGTTAATTTGATTCAAATCCACAAATAAATAAACCATAAAAAAGAGCCTAGAGTGAATTTACGTTAAAAACATCAATCCATCATTTTTTAGTATCATTCATTGTTATAAATTGACAAATTCAACTATATTACATTCTAATAATCCATCAAGCTTGGAGGAAAAAAAAATCAATCCACATGCCACCATTAAATTTAATACTTAAAAATAAGATTTTTTTTTAAATTATATTTTTCCCCCCTAAGAAATTGAACATTTTCAAAATTGACCCCCGAGTGTCGGATTTTGCATGTCGAAACGTTCGACATGCGTACCGCCGGCGAGTTGGAAGAGTTGATCGCGTGTCGAAGCGTATTGGAAGAGTTGACACCAACGGGAGACCCTCGAAAAGTGTCCATGCTTCATAGCCGGCCGGTGAGGCCCGAGCTTACCAACCTCGAGTGAGGCCAAGCCTCACCATATTTGGATAGGCAAGGGTGGGCGAACTCGAGGCTCGCCTCAACGGCCTCAAGCAAGGCCTCGCCTTGCCTCTCCCAAAGCCGGTGAGGTTGAGACTCGCTTGTGGCTGGCGACAATCGGAGGAAGAAAATAAATAATTATAAAAAATAAAAAATACTAAAAATATAAAACAAATAAAAGAAAAAAGAAAAAATAATTAAAAAGTAAATAATATGAAGGAGTGAGGGAGGAAAAATAAGGGAAAATGTTTTCCTCTTCTTGAAAAGAGGAAAATATTTTCCTCACTTTTGAATGTGCTTTTTTTATGAGAGAAATGTGTCTTCCTTGACTGATTGATTTTCCATGAAACGAATGCTTGAAAATAATAAGAAAAATATTTTTTTGAAAATTATTTTTCGTGAAATGAACGGAGCTTAAGTATGAAACCACACCTCATGGACGCAACTTAAAGCATAATTGAGGAGTGGATAACTCAATTTCATATTGATTACGTTTTGGTCCATCTTTCGTGACAATATATGACATAATTAAAATTGGTTGTATTCGTGGATAAGATACAAGGAGAATACTAAAGGGGATCCAGTTCAAAATCACATACCTGAATCAATAGGTAAAATTAGGGGTAAGCATGATTCAATGGTAGAATTGGATATTGGAGAACCAGACTGGATTTTCAATTCTAAGTTTCGGGATATGCAAGGTAAGTTTCAGGGTGCGTATGGTAACGTTTCTGTTCTCGGAACAACTTTTGGAACAGAAACACTTTTTTTTGTTTCTGTTCCCGGCTACGATTTTTGGTAACAGAAACGCGTTTGGTAACTACAAAAAAAAAATGTGTTCAAAAGCTTTGATAAAAAGTCGTCGTCTTTGAAAGTGTGAAGGAGTAGTCCGGGAACATAGGGTTGCAAAAAGTGTTCCTCTTGCGTTATAAAATGTGTTCAAAAGCTTTGATAAAAGTGTTCCGGGAACAAAGAAACAAGTATTTTTTGTTTCTTGTTTCTGCTCCAAAAGTGTTCCCATTTCTGAAAAGTGTTCCCGGAACACTTTGGGAACACTTTTTTATCATACGCGTTTCTGTTCCCAAAGTGTTCCGGGAACACTTTGGGAACAGAAACACTTTTTCTGGAGCGTTACCATACGCACCCTCAAGTTCTAAAAATTGGGGAACTTGGAACAAGTTTTTATGTTTTTCTAGGTATATGTCTTTGCGCGATTCTGCAGTATTCCATGACATCCAATGACTAGCGTGTAATCTAGAACCGCTAGTCTAAGCTTCAATTTTTGTCCATATTTATGATTGAGATTTTTACTTTGTTAATGTTTCATATTCCTCGTGTGTTTAAGTATAAGTTGTAGCCAATGGATTGTAGCAATAAGTGGTAATCATTAAAGGTGATAATTCACTATCATCGTTTAATTAAGAATACATGTGGTACTTTGATGGATCCTAAAACCTACGATAGGACGGGTTCCATGTTCCAAAGTATGCGGAGTAGATTTCAAGTTCCAAAAAGAGATGAACTTGTTCCAACGGATATGTTCTCTATTTCGGGTAGAACATGTACGGTACATGAAAACGCTCAACTCTAAGTAAAGTAGGTAGAGGGTAGACAAGAATTGATATTTTAAAATGTCCAATGCGCAAAACAATTGGGTCATGGCAAAGTCAACCAAGTTTAGGAACTTCATCTTCAAATATCCTTGGATAGATACCCGATAGGGTAAAAGGAAACGTCTTTCCTTTTTTAGCAAGAATCGTGGCATGGCCAAATATGTCGTATGAATTTCTTTGATTATCTGAAAATCAGGTCGACAACGATGAACAAAAAATGCGGAGAAAAGACCTAATGAAGATATTCATCAATGGTTTGATGGCTGGCCAACTAAATATAACTATCTTTTCAAATGTTCTATAGTTATATGCACAAAAAATAATAGGAGATTAGCACGTGCAAAGTAAGAGTATTATGATTGGTCATATATATCTGTAAACTAACAAATTGCAAGTAAACAAGTAAATCTTCATGTATGTGTTTAAATCATATTCATAAATCCCAGTTGCCTTTGTATTTTCTCCCTTTTCAATTTTTTAACTTCAGGATAGTAAGGAATACCCCCATTTTATAAGAATCCCAAGGGCGTGTTTGTTCTTGATTAAGCAAAAGGGACAAATATTCTTGCGATTTCCCTTCAAAATTTAAAGTATCCTGAAAATTTCAATCTATATATATCATATGCAAAAAGTGTAGGAGAATTTACGGGCTGACATTTGTGTGTTGTAAAAGTTTAATGTGTTTTGGAATAAAAAATAGGTCGAAACTTATTCTAGTGAGCTTTCAATTAAATGAAAAGTAAAGAGTAAAATTGAACAATCCGCGGGACAAGTCATATGGTGTTTTAAATTACCACGTGCTTATAGATTTTCTCCCTGCCACGATTCTAGTACTTGAGGATACAAGTTGGAAGATGTATAACACCTAAGCTTTTTCAATGATTATGAATCAAGTAAAATCTATGCTTAGAATTCAAACACCTTCAAATGGAAAAATTGCAGATATCTGTTCCTCAAATCACTGATTAAGCGTATGAGGTTGGTAAAATTCAACGAACGGTAGTAATTTTTCAATAAGTTGATAAATGTCAAGTGAGTTGGTCATGTATTACTGAAATGGATCTTGTTAATCACCACTCAAACGGTACCTGTTAAATACGTGTAATAAAGAAATTTTCAATTTGCTTACTAATATCATAGATATTATCTCATAAATATCTTACTTTTATCCCAATTTGCTTACCAAAATCATAGATATCCAAATTTAATTTAGCATGGGGTTGTCTATGGTAAATTCTAAACGTAGTGTGAGCAATTTTAAAGATATTTAGATTATTCTTGACATCTTATATATATTTGATATTCTGAATGTCTTTTTGCTTTGATTGTATTTAATAGTATAATATTCACGTATTTAAGATAGTCATCCTCATCACGCAACATTTGTAAATAAGCCCGTATATTTTTTTTTATCGACAAAAGAATACAAAAAATGTTAAAATTTGTATATGATGCTCACTTTAGTGCGAATTTTTTTTTTGCTCACTTAAGTGTCAACTATTTTGAAAAACGATCACTTAAGTATCAATTCTATCTGCTTAGCCGGAAATCCTACATGTCATTTTATATTAATAACTTAACCCCATGTGGCTCTTTGGAAGATCCAGTCAAGAATAAAAAAAAAGCTAAAAGTTAAAAAAATATTAGAAAATAAAAGAATAAAACAATAAGCTAAAAGAATATTTTAGCTCTTTTTAATTTTTTTAAGGTTATTTTCAAATTTAAATTAATTTTTTAAGTTTAGAAGTCCATATGGACCGAATTGTTCAAAAAAAATTTATCATAGGAACTTCATGTGGATTGATTTAAAAAAAAATGGTCACATAATATTTAAAATATAATAATAAATGCCACGAATTCAATTTCACAAGTAAGTATTTTTTTTTAAATTTGATATTTAAGTGAATCGGCAAAAAATTTTGATATTAAAGCCAGCATCGTACGTAAATTTTATCACTATTTTTTTTTTGTCAATTTCCTTTTTTTTCTTCCGGCGTTGTTTTGCCATTTTTCATTATTAGATATCGAAATATTCAGAAAATTCCTTTAGATGATTACTCCCTTTCGCTTTTTGCACCCCTTTGAATGATTACTTCTCCCACTCGACTCCCCGAATTTCTCGTCGTTGGAAGGACAGGCGCGTTCATGGACGGCCCCATGGAGCCTCCTCTGCTACATCGCTACCGTCGCGATCGCCGCAAGCTCCTGGAGTTCCTGCTCTCTTCGGCCGGACTCGACTGCTCCTCCCTCTCGAGGGCCGATTTCGACACGCTCAGCGCCGATTACGTCATTCGCCGTCTTCAATCCGGTGAGTCGCTGTCCAGAGTTCTATTGAGTTTCTGGTAACGGAGCTCCGAGAGACGAGCTCGGTGTCGATGTCCGCACGGGTTACTTCAGTTCGGATGCTAGTTATTTTTTGTGTCGTTGAGTTCAACGGTGAAAACTGGAAGTAAATTGAGCTCGGGTTTGCGACTTATGTTGTTGCTTTCGTGTTTCTTCAACTCGTGTGTCGCTTCGGTTCGTCTGAGTGGAGGCTTCGTTCTCGTGGTTTTGAGCTGCTGATGTGTTTGTTTGTCATTAGGTGGACCCGTTGATGTTGCCGCAGCGACTGAGAAGTACTTCGATGAATCCACATGTCCGATCATGGTGAGATACTTGTGCATGACATTTGTCTTTTCTTCTTCGGTTGAGTTCATGCACGACAATTGCTGATTCTCTGTTATTTTTTCCGTTTGATAGTTTCCTAGATTATCAGTTGGATTAAGTCTTGTGGCTCACTGTTTGCTACATCTTCTCTCTGTTGCTGCTTATATTCTTGTGCATTATCTTTGTTAAGGCCACCTTATAGCTTTGTTTGAATGTGTAGGCAACATAAAAGAGTAAACAAACAATGTGTATATTATTGTGGTCACCTTCCCGTTATTATTGAACAAAAGTTTTCTGTCAAAGTTCAAAAGTTGGTTTCAAGTCTATTTAATATTGCCTGCTGGGTATGTGAATGCCTCTGGAGCGCTATATCTCCATGAATCTAAGAACTTTTGCTTACATGGACGGTAGTTGGAACCTAACTGATATTCAAGCAGGAAATGGTAGTGGGTTTTTGATGAGGTAACATGCTATAGTGACATCCAAAAAAGGGTATGGTTTTATCATAAGGAACCAATTATTTTCTCAAATAAAATTTTGTAGTTTACACATTCCTAGTAAGGCATTGAGCATTTAGTTAAATTACTTGCTCATCTCTTTCTTATACTTTCTCCTGAAAGTTTATGCGAGTTTCCGTGTAAGCAGATTCACTCGCCATCGAAGAATTCTTATTTTCTTGTCTCCGATCCTGAATTGGCTGGATCTCCACCCCAGCGCATGCCTCCTCAAGCTGATGTGGCCCACAGCCCTGACCATGCTTCAACGTCATTGGGTAAAATAGATACTCCACTTGTCTGGGATACAGAAGACCATGTTCTCCAATATAAGGAGACACATCTTACACCTATGAAGCCTGTTGATTCCGAAGTTCCTCCATTGGGATTGCCTGTCCTAATTGCAGGTATATGTTCGCTTACTTCCATTTCATCTTGGACTGAAATATTAGGTGAAGGATAAAAGCCTATATATATTTGTCTACTAGCCCAAGTTATTGGAGTAGATGTATCATGATGTCTAGAAGACTCGGCAATTGATATAATTGTCTTCCTCTAAACCTGGGCAAGTCTTTTAGTAAACTGATACATGGCTTCAGAATTTTAAAGGACTGTCTGATGATGACTTGCAAGAATCAGCCTATGAAGTACTGCTTGCGTCTATGGTTTTCTCTGGGTAACTTTCTTTGCATCTTTCTTTTTCTCTCTCTCTCCTTCTAATGCACTTGTTTCCTGTTCTATTATTTCTTTCCATTCTCTTCATTTTCGTTTGTTAATGTCATGATTTGATCTACTTATGCTTTTATTTCCTATTTTTAAATTGGAAATACTTTGCTTGGACTAATACTAGCGTTTCTTTCATCAGGATTGAGCTACATACGGCTTGTGATAGAAAGAAGGAAAAGAATTCCAAATTTTTCTCAGGAATAAAGGGCAAAAAGAATAAGATTCATTTCCAGTCTCAGCCTCATGAAAGACACTTTGAGCTAATTGATATTATACGCTCTCGGATGCAGGCAAGCATTTCTGAATGTTATTGTCCTGAAGTTGTAAGTTCCATGTTTCGATGGTGATGATGAGAGCTTGACTGGATCATTTTTAAGTATATTTTTATAGTATGCAAATTATACTCATGCTTTGAATGCATTAATGTCATTCACCTGGTGCTGGCCAAGTATTTCAAGTTTTGTTGATCAGATTGTAATGAGGTCAATTTTTTTCTGTTTGATGCACACTTATGCAGAAAACTGTCTTATCCAATACTGTGGTTTAATATTCTTTCCTATATTCTTTGTAAATTGGCAGCTGGAGAATGTTCTTTGGTGAAAATAGATAGTAACATCTAAGTTTGATCATTGACTGCTCCACTATCTTCGAGGGTCCTTTTTTTGGTCTTCATACAGAGTTTCCAAATGTTTTGTGATATATTCATGATGGTATACTCACTTTAGTCATTTCTCACTTAGTTTTTTGCTATCTTGCATGGAAAAATTCTCCTTTATCAGATTTCAGAAGCTAAAGATGCATGCATCAGAAAGAAGTTGATAGAGTTGGCGGCAACTAAAACATGCAGACAAATTAATATTCCCCAAATTTCCTTGGGCCTTTTAGGTGGGATTCATGAGTCTGATTTTCTCAACGAGAAACACTATTTTCAATGGAGAAAGAGACAGGTAGTGATTCTAAATGCCTTTCTTTGTAGTTCCGTGTGCTATGTGACAGATTGAGCTTGATGTTTGGTTCGCACAACTCCAAACTCCATGGATGTTAAGGCGTCAATATGAAGGAAAGCACTTACTTATGGGATAGACCAAGTATGAATGCTTCAGTTAAAGGGGTTGGAGTTACTATTGCCCATTCACATCTAATACCAAGAGATGGCTGTGTTTTCAAATAGAAGGCTCCCGCACTGAATAGAATGATGTCTCTGCTGATTGGATCTGTTGACAGAGAGACGCATAAATGGCTGCACTAAGCAAGCTGTCATTAACTAAGTGGTCTTATGCTGGTCTGATCCTGAAGGCGCAGTAAACATTGGGAACAGGTTTAGGATCCATGAGTTGTGCAGATAGGATCCACTCAGCAAAAAGATGCGCACATTCACATACATACAGATGCAGGATTGAAAAACTTAAATCCAACCAAAAAAGAGACTTTGGAGGTGTTCTGGGTGGCTCTGGCCTTTAGCTTTTGCTTTTACCATTTCAAATGTGGCTATTTATATTGAGCTCCATAAATCTTTAATTTCCTTATAAATGCTGGCATAATTTAGACTAACGTTAGATGGACATAATTTTTCACCTAGTGGCAGGGACCTTTTCTTAATTTTCTTGGGGGTGGGGGTTCCTTATCCTCTTGTTTTGCATTAGTTTTAATCACTAAAATTAGAAACATTTCATAGGATGCATACTCTGACCATCTTAAAATATTCTCCATCAATTGATGAGTGGAGTCTAGTGTCAGTTTATATTTATGCAATCTGATATCAAGGCCATTAAAGATAGTATCAAAGTGAATGACTTTGATGGAAAGAACTGCACATATGATTTTCGTGTTCTTATGCATTTGACTCTGCTACTGTGGATGATAGAGATGAGGTGATCAGCTAGAGGTGAATTCATAATTTATCTGGTTTCTATTGTAGGTGAATCTTTTGGAAGAATTTATAAGTTCCTCTCCTAATCACGGAACAAATGAACATCATATGGTTAGAAGCTCTCTTCTGAAGATCAGAGATCCAAAGGTGTGGCACTTGTTAATCTGCACATATTAATGTCCGCTTCACAAATCAATCGAAATAGTTCTATCCTTTTCAACATTTTTATTTCTCATATATGAGAATGATTATTCTTCTCTGAATTCCAGGAGTGGGATGTCAAAATGTCTCCAAGTGATCGCACTGAGGTTCTGTATGCTATTAGGCTGGTGGTTTTAGGGCTTTCATCTCTGCCAGGAGAGGTTGGTCTTGAAACTGGAACTTCCGACTGGACAGTGGGCTATCAACTGAACATTCGAATTTATGAGAAACTACTTTTTGGCATGTTCGATATTCTCGATGAAAGCCAGCTCATTGAGGTGTGTCCATTGGCACTTAGCATTACCTGTAGGGTTGCTTTGGTTTCTTTAGTTTTGCACACGCATAATGTTCTCCTATGCACTTGTTCAGGAAGCTGAAGAAATTCTAGATTTAATCAAGATGACATGGCCTACCTTAGGAATCACTCAGAAAATCCACGATGCAATGCATGGGTGGGTCCTTTTTAGGCAGGTATTATGCTGTACCTCAACTGGATCTTAACAATTGCGAAGCCTTTATCAATGTGAAGCTTTAGCGTTCCTCCGCATTTGGTTTGCATTTTTTACACGGTGTGTAATGCGACAGATGCATAGAATGAAGAATGAGCAATTAAGGCTCTTTTATATAGTTCTCTTGCTAAGATGGATAATAGCTAAGCCTATATGGCGGTCCTCGTCTCGTTTTACCTGTGTCTTGAGTTTTGTGTGTGGCAATGCATATTTGGAAGAATTTTATGCTGGAGAGGCACAGGTTATTGATGATATAATTCTTACTTGTGGCATTCTTTTGTTGGAAAGTAATATAAATTTATGGTTGGAGTCTCAACATCTCCACACACAACAACACCAACCCCCTGCCGCCGCTAAATCATTCTTTATACATCAATCCTGGTGATAATATTTCGCTGCATGGTTCTTATGAAAGAAAGCTGGATCCCCACAAACATCCCTTGTAACGTACAGACTGCAGTTCGACCAACATCAACATCACCTTTATCCCAAACTAGTTGGGGTTGGCGGTCGATGAACCCAAAAATAAATGAAATAAAAGCAAGACCGATTGAAGGAAAAGAAATAATTATATCGACATCAACATCAACAGCACCTTTATCCCAAACTAGTTGGGGTCGGCGGTTGATGAACCCAAAAATAAATAAAATAGAAGCAAAACTGATTGAGGGAAAAGAAATAATTATATAAAAATAGAAATAAATATATAAAAATACTACAGAGCCGAATTTATTGTTTGCCAAGAATACTTCGTAACTGTACTTGACCTTAAAGTTGTATTGTAAGCAAAACTATGTTTCCCATGTAGATGTTATTTGTTTTCAAAGTTGTCTACTGGTCTAGCTTGTAGTTTTCTTGAGTTATCCTTAAGTTAGATAAAATCCACAGTTTGCAGAAAGCGACTGACAACTAGGTAACGTGGCTAATATTCTTTTCTCTGTCCATTTTGTTTTGAAATCATGTCTGTGCAGGACTTGGTAAATATATTTTTGGGCTTTCCTACAAAGTGTAGAAGGTAGAAGGAATATGGCCTAGAACTTCTTCATGTTGTGTGAATAAGTTGTATACCCATGTGGTTTTGCAGGGTAAACTTGGAGGAAATATCACTGGATGAGTGTTTAAAGAATATAAATAGGAATTTAGTTATTAAATCTTGAGAAACTGTTTGATTCATTAGATTGTAGCAAAGCAAGCATTCATTTACCCATAATGTTCTGGTTGTAAAGAATTTCCAGGCATGTTCTTTGAAGACTTATTTACATGTATTCAATTGATCACTTTTCTTGATTTGACCATTTTTTAGCCGGTGTTAATGCCTCATTGTTTTTAATTAATAATATTATCGTGCTTTGAGATGTCGAACTTCCTAACCATTGGAATTTTTCCATTGAAGTTTGTGGGAACACATGAGCCTTCGCTCTTAGAACATTCCATCCTCAAGTTGCAGAGATTTGTTTCTGCTGAAGACCATGATAGGAAGAAAGAACAATATATCGACAGACTTGAGTGTTCTCAGCGATACAATGGTGTCGAAACAAAGTTAAGTCTGGTTGAGTCCATTCTTTGCTCAATAAGCATTTGGTGCGATAGTCGCCTGCAGGACTATCATCTGCATTTTAGTAAGGTCAAGTTCTTTCTTCTCTATTTTTTGTTATTTTTTAAATTTAGTTGATTGTTTTGTGCTTTTACTTGTGCTTTCCTCGTCAAACAAAATAGCTTCTTCCTGGGCATGTACTAGGTTGGTGCTTGAGCTCATAGATGTCATATGCTACCAGTTTCATTTTAATGCTTGCAGCTTGCTTTTTACTATCACCTGCATTCCTTTGAGGGATAATCTTATTGTGAAGCTTATTTTCAGGAACCTGATATCTTTGGAAGGGTGATGATGTTAGTGTCACTAACTGGAGTTCCTATCATCAATGACTCCGAGGAAATTAAGGCGAGTTGTTCTGCACAAACTAACTGTTTAGCGTGTTTGGTAGTTTGACATTACGATTCGTTCACGGTCCAATATTATAAATGCATTATTGTGAATTGTCAGTTGAGATGTTCTCCCAATAATATAGAAACATCACCTTTAATTGTCATTCGAGATTCTGGACCCAGCTGTTTTATATCTCTCGCAAACATAGTCCAGAGTCTTCTCCCTTTTAGGTGTCCCTGGTAATCATTTGAGTATAAGAGGCAAATGGCCCCACAAAAAGGCTGTTATACCCAGAAAAAGTGGTTGAGAAAAGTGATGAAACTTAAGAATGAAAAATAGAAAGCTAGTCAAAGACTGTGTTTGAAACCCTCCTCCATTTCCAAATTTTCGAAAAAATGCAAATAATCTATTGGAAACTTCTATAATAACAATTATTTAATTTTCATATTTAAATTGAAATGAAAAAGAAACTGAAATTTTGTGACAAAATCTTTTATTTCTATTGACTTTAAATAAATATTAGGCTACAAGAGAAAGCACGCTGTGCTAATAAAAGTGATTTACCAAACATGTTTCCAGAACATTGAAAAAAATTAGAAGTGGAAAAAAGTTTTCAATTTTCATTAAAAATTGCGGTCTTGAAAATATTCTGCGTCAACTAAAGAACCATCCTAAAATTGCCCGATGAACTTACGTTCTGCCTTGAGTGCCTTTCTTTTTATATTACAGTCTTCGGTAGGCCTTTTGACATTCTCATATATTATCCAAAAAACTTAGTTGTGACATGAGGATGTTCTATGTATGTAGCTCCTGAAATTAAATGCTTCCGATGGGAATGTTATCCTAAAATTCAGCACTTATGTGGAAAGGTCCATTGAAGCTGCATATACTCGGGTGAGACAATCATGTGGCATCCGAAGTCACTCAAACATATATTTGTTTCTAATCATTGGTGTGATGTTGGATTTTTTAGGTAGCAAGTACAATTAATTTGGAATCCAAACTGGCAAAAACACATGGTCTGGCTCTACTAGCAAATGAATTAAATTTGCTAGCCAAGAGAGAGTTTAGCATTTTTTATCCAGTGATGCGTAATTGGTATCCGGAAGCTGGGGCAGTTTCAGCTACAAAGCTGAAAAAATATTATGGAGAAAGACTGGTTTGTATCCCATTTAATTTGTGCAATTTTTCGTTTTTCTTCATCTTCACACTGTACATGTATGAGGTTGTCACTCTTTTCTACCTTTCTCCCCCTATATACAGCAACCGTACCTTGCGGAGGTGTCATATCTAACTGAGGATGTTAGATCCGTACTTTCTGCTGCCAATGCATTGGATTATGATCTTAGTGAGCTATATACATCTATTTGTGAGGAAAACAAGTTGAATCATCTATCCAACCACACTCTGGATAGATATCAGGTACAATCTTCCGAAATCAAGTATCATCTGTTTATATGGTTTTTACTCTCTTTTGTGCCACATGGGAAACTTCTTTTGCCAACAGAAATAGACCAGTTACAGATTATAGCAAATGTTTTTGCCTCTAACTTTTTTGTCTATCGGATGGTAACTTGTCTGCTGTCACTATACTTTATTTGCATTTCTAGAAGTAATGATATCAAATATTTGAGAAGCAAACTCTCCGCTGTTAGGTTATGGAGATCATCAGCTGTATTCGTTTGTAAAATTGTCTGATGTGAACTTCCATGTAAAATCATACTGCATTTCTAAATGGTAATTGTCCCATAATATGGCTCAAAGTGATGCTAGGAACAAGAAGTGGTCTCATCTCATGTCGTTGCCTTGATGTTTGTGTATGATTCCTATCTTAACCTCCATCTTGCTTTTTTTTTTTTTTTGGTTGTGGGGCTTTTGGGGGGGCGCGGTGGGCAGGGCAGGGCAGGGTTGATTGTGATTCTTTTAAGTGTGGCTGATGTGCATCTTCTTTGGATCTACACTTGGCGAGTCGAAGTTCATTCCACATATTAGAGATTCAATTACCTCAAAGTTAGAAGTGATACAGATGTTTATCACCACGTCAGTTCTATTCAATATCCTATGTACAGAATGACCAATATATACTTTAATGCAAATTTCATTCATTTACATTATGACAGCTTATTCTGGCCAATTAAGCTTCTTGATTTATAAAACGAGTCTTCAGATAACTTTATTTCTTTCTTCTTGGTGCATAATGGAAACCATGACATTAAGTATCCAAGGTTAGACAAGTAATCATGGCTACTGTACATTTTCTATGTACAATTTTGTGCTTCAAGGTCATGATGACACTTTTTTTATGCAGATCGAAGAAGTTGCTGGGCCAGTTATTCTCGATTGGATCATTGCCCAGCATTCTCGTATATTGCAATGGACTGAGCGACAATTAGATCTTGAGGTGGAGTGACTATTTCAGAACCATCGCAAATTTTTCAGATCATGTGGCTTAGCATAACCTTAGGAAATCATCAATTATAATTATTTCTGGGGAAGATTTGGAGAGCTGGGGAAGAGCATGTATCCATGGTGTGGATACTGGATTGACATTTCTTCTGATTTGTGAAAGGGCTTTTATTAACAACCGAAGCAATTAAATTAGTAGAAATACTTTTGGAGACACTATGAAAACTTAAAAACCTACACATTTAGAGAAAGCTTCTACCTTCAAATAGGAAATAATGGTTTGAAAGCATATTTACTGAGCCTTAACAAGGGTGTTAGGGGTACTCCTTAATATTTCCCTTTTAAAAAATTTACAAAATTTTGTGCTAGCATCATGCGGTGAACAGTAAAAAAGGTACAGGTATTCATTTTGATGCTAGGTGATACTTGATAGTGAAGACAGTTTGCAATCTAATTGTCCTGAACTTTCAATTAAGTTCCTGGTGTAGTGAGTTGGAAAACATTTGATTAAGCTCTATGCCTGGTCATGGCATTATTCTTGAGTTACTTTTCTCTGTATAAGGTGGGAATATTGAACAACACACATGATGAATATGACATTCAAGATTCCATTGGCTAAATGAGGCGTACCCTCCCGCTTGAATAGTTATTTTTAAATACTGTGATTTCAATTAAATTTAACGGCTGGAATTGCAGATTGCATTTATTCTTGTCTTTGACTTTGTGCAGAAGTGGGAGGCATTATCATTCCAACAAAGGCAGGCACCATCCGTAGTTGAAGTTTTCAGGATAGTCGAAGAGGTATGAAGTTCTTAATGACTGATGTACGGGTTTATAGAGATGAATTCATGATGGTGGATCTGCTGAATATATTTCTTTGTATGGTAAGTTCAAGACTGATATACATGGCGGTTACCGTAAGAGGAAAACAGGGCAATTTTTTGGTGCTGTCTGAAGCTGGTATAACATTCACTTCAAAAATGAAGTAGCATTTAAATGTTCAAATTGAGAAGATTCAGTGTTGTTGAAGAAGACAGTATTTGTTTGTTAATAGTAGTTAAGCATGTTTCGTCCTGCCTCTTATTGGAGTATTACTGCTTGAAAAAAATACAGTATTGAGGCTAGCCTCGTGAAGCATGTAGATAGTTAGAATTTGCACAGATTTATGCATGGTTTAATTCATTTCATGCCTTTTGGCTTGCAGACAGTTGATCAGTTTTTTGGGTGGAATCTCCCTATGAACATCACGCATCTTCAAGCTCTACTTTCTGTGATATTTCACAGTTTGGATACCTATTTGTCGAAGGTATCTAACGGTTTAGGTATGTGTGGCAAGTTTGAGTGAGAAGTTGTCATACTAGGTTTACTTGAATGTTCGGAGATTACCAATTTCTTTCTGTCTAGCAGCATGGACTGGAATTTAAGGGATTGATGGACTGTGCGCTTCTTATTTGACTAATCTTTTATATTCTTTACATGTTCAATGGATTGAGGGCTGAGGCCCGAGTTAGTTGTGCTAATTTTCCAGTTATATTCAACTTACTTACCAGTTTACACTCTGGGGGTGCATCTTTTCCTAAGACTCTGATGATGATACTTACTGTTTTGACAGTCGAGAAGAAGGATCTATTACCCTCAGCTCCTCCTTTGACTCGCTATACAGAGACAGTTATTCCTATAATCAAGAGGAAGGTGGTGGAAAACACTCCCACTGACAATGGCATGAACGACAAGTTGACTGCATCAACGATATCAAAGCTGTGTATAAGATTAAATACTCTTCAGGTTTGCATTGGCTTATTAGGCATATGAAGATAGTAGAAAAGATTGCTTCTTGTGTTACAGGAGAGAGGTTTTCTTTGTTTTTTGATTGATGTCAGTTGACCACATATAAATGTTGATATGGTACATATAAATGCTTTTTTCTACAATACAATAAAAGGAGTGGAATTAAATGCAACAACAAGCAGCAATCTGAGTGTATCAAAACCCCAAAAATTTCAATTTCAGATTCAACTTATCAACCATGAAGGAATATCCTACACTCTTCTGAACATTTTTTTTTCACTGTGCAGTACATCAAGAAAAACAGTGGCATACTAGAAGATTCCCTCAGAAAATCTTGGGCTCTAGTCAGATCATCTAAATATCAAAGATCAGGTGACTTCCTGCTTGGGAGCGAAGCTTAAATTGGTTTGTCTGTTGCATGTTTGACCATATTGACACCTTTTTCTTTTTATCGTAATTAAGCATATGCGTAAATATCCTTGTGTCTTTCACACAATTTAATTCTAGTAAAGACCAATTGAACCATTTCTCTTCACCTGAAATATGAGTTTCTACCATAAAGTTGTCATGGTGAATGATCCTCTTGCATTGCTTGGTCTTGGGTGGGTAAAAACGACACCTTTTCTAGGATTAAACCTGTGAACACACAATGGAGTAGTTTCCGTTTTCTATGAAGACTCTTCCGTGATAAATTACAGGAATAAAGAAGTGGCTATATATTGGTTTTTTTTTTTTTTCAAGATAAAGTCAGGCATTTTTGAATCTAAGTGTGCTTTTGATTTCTGATCTTCTTTTACTTATGGGGTTATGCTGATTGTCGCCTGTTATAAGACAGTCCTGAAATCTAGTCACTTGGGTGGTCACGTGGACTAATTCTTTGCTGAATGCTTACGCAGCGGTGGATGAACCTTTGCAAAATACAGTTACTGACTGCTTAACATATGATGAAGCAGTTGATGAACTCTTTAGTACCACATTCAACAGCATCAGGGATACTTCAACAAATGCAATAGGCACAATTTGCGACTTAATTGGTGAGTTGACATTTGAGTACCGTGCCTCTAGTTCTTCAGGCACTGATCACTTTTGAAAGAAACCAGCTTAGCTGGTGCTTTTAATATACTATATAATACACATAGATTGTAATTCTTACCTAGTAAATAAAGGGGTGGAAAATACTTTGATGTTATTTTTCTAAGCATTGCTCTATCAGTGGTTAGTCATTAAATCCCCTATACTTTCGCTTACCTCAACAAAAAGGATCATCTAATAGTATGTTAAAAAACATATACAGACAATTTAGTATATTGATCTTGTAGATAAATGCCAACTGGCAATTCACGTGAGTGTTTATCTAAAGATAATTGCAGTCACACAATGAGGTGTGCGTGTTGTAGAAATTTGGAGAACTATGCAAACTTGACTGAAAAAGGAGCTGGTACGCACGCAGTTGTCTAGAGATGCTGTTCCTTTTCTTTTTGGTTTCTTTTGCTTGAATGGAGAGAAGAAAAAAGAAAGGGGTTTGGAGGGGTAAGGGTTGTAAGCATTACAAACAACCCACAAAATTTCGAGCATATTTGCAAGTTGTACAACAATGTTTTTGTGAGCAAGCAATGCATGTGCTATTCCTTGATACAGCTTTCTTTTATACTTGGATTATATGCCCCCGTCATCTCCAGAATTTGACTCTACACGTAAAATGAGAATGTTTGCTCTCAAGCATCATGTGCAATGTCTGTCTAAAGTTCTCATATTTGCTGTTAAACATAAATAAAACCATACTTATTAAATTCATCTCTTGAATTTTTCTTCTAGGATTGAGAATGGTGTTTTGGGATCTAAGAGACAAAGTGCTTTCATGTTTATACTGTGGTAATGTTGAAAGTGCTCGACTGGACAAGTTTCTCTTCCATTTTGATACTGTAAGACTCTCTCTCTCTCTCTCTCTCTCTCTCTCTGCACACACGGATTTGGAATTGCAGGGCCGTTTACATGTCTTTAAGTATACTCATATATAAATCAGTGCTCAGAGTTTCTAATGAATTGGTATCAATGCAGGTCCTTAACCGTATATGTGGCTTACTTGATGAATCTCTTAGAGACCTTGTGGCTTTAAGTGTCTATCGAGCATCCATGGTATGTTACAGTCCTTAGATTCTATTGATGCTGAGGCATATTTTAAGTGACGGTGCAAACTGAATTCTTCGTCTTAATATTCCAGGATGCTTTTGTCTGGGTGTTGCTTGATGGCGGCCCATCTCGTGCATTTTCTGAGGCAGATGTTTCTTTGTTGGAGGATGATTTTACTATGTTGAAGGTTTGTGAACATATCCTTTTCCTTTTCATTGTTTGTTTCCTCTCTCTGAATTCCTTTCCTTCTTTTTGTGTCTAAGAAGAAAGATATAGTTGTAGCTCTTGTAAAAAAAGGTGATGATGCTGAGTTTTGACTTTCTCTACATGGGATGTTGTCTACTTAAGGACACATATTTTTGTAGAAGTGCTTGCACTAGCATGTCTTTTTCCTTCTCAATTTACATCTTGTTTATTCTTCAGAATGGAGGGATGAAACTTTCCCTTTTAGGAGTTCGATCGAGCTTGGTTATATAGCAATTTCTTCATTCAGTTGAGAGATTGAAGCTTAAATAAGAGATCGGTTTTGTTTTCATGCTTGTCCCTGAGATAAATAATGTCTCTGTTTCGAGAAGAATCATGAATGAGCTCACCTTGAAACTCAATGACTTGAAAGGTGTTGAGATAATATTGTCATTTCTGATAACCTATACATAATCAGCATCTAGGTCGTATTAGCATTAACTCACCTAGTTTTGGTACTGGTTTATAGGGATTGATTCAAGGTCTTTATATTTGTAAATAGCAGTTTAATAGTGTGGTATTGTTTCTTTCAATCATAACTTAAGCATTGGAGTTACTCTCGATGTGTTGGTTGTGACCTGATGACGGTTTTGCTTTGGTGCCCTTTTTTTGTCAATGTTTTGGTGCATTTGAGAAGATGGTTTTTTCTCACTGAACTGGAGCATGAACTGGTCAAGTGACTGCTTGAAAGTTCAATTGGCACAACCAGCTGTCAATTCACCTTATAGGGGAAACTAGACGGAAGACATAAAGCATATTGTGGCTCAGTTATGCTATGTGTATAAAGCACCCAGGACATCTAAGAAGTCACTGAGTTCAGGCCGCTCTAACTCAGTTTACGCCTTTTATTCAACACTGTTAAAGCAATTTTAAAGTGGTTGTTTACTTTTTCTAGGCTAAGATCCTCTTTCGTTTATTCTGACTTTACCTCCGTTACATGGTTGGCCTGGTTCTTGACCGGTTTGATCGGTTAATTCTAGTTTCTTGCCCCTTTATTTTGAGGGAAGATGCCTTTTCCTTCGGAGCGAAAAGAACTGAATATAGTGATTCAGTGTTGAAGAAGCCGACTAGCTGGTCTGGTACCTTTGATTCGATGTCCTAGCATCAAAATCAGTGAGTAGTTGCAAGTTCAGTGATGCCTGAGAGATCGTGGATGCAGGATGTGTTAACTTATTGATTGTCTCTATATCCATTTTGAAATAGTTACTTATTGACTGTGATTTAGATATGTAGGACACCCAATGAAAATGTGCTGTAGGACTGTTAGTTTTATCGATCAATTAGAATTGCCTCCCACAATTCTGGATTACGTACTTAATCCATTATTATGTGATGAACTTGAGAGTGGCTTGCAAGATGCAACAGGTGGTTGAAGTACCGAATCTTCCTTCTGATGTTTGCTTATGCTAATGGCTGACCAAGAATGTGTCATTGCTTTCTCTCATACTATTGCAGTTGTTACATGCTTTTAGTTGTGCTATATATTGATTCATAGGAATTTTTTATTGCTGATGGAGAGGGACTTCCCCGTTCTCTGGTGGAGAAAGAAGCTGAATTTGCCGCACAGATACTACAATTATTCTCCCTTAAGGTTGGCATGGTGGTGGATAATTGAAAGTTGTGCTATATATGAATCTATATAAGCAGCTGCTTGACCAATTTTGTTTCAACAGACTGACACTGTCATCCAAATGCTGCTAAATTCAAGTCAGCGGATCTCATCAGGATTACATGCACATAGACATGGCCGCATCCCTGATGATGCATACATTTTGATACGAGTCTTGTGTCATAAAAAGGACAGGGAGGCCTCCAAGTTCTTGAAACGGCAGTACCAGCTTCCTATGTCTTCAGGTGTGGTTCTCTCACTGAGGTTTCTTATTTTACCTTTTCTCCTGCTGTATCTCATGTTTCAATGAGTATCTTTGTCAGGAGTGCCGATTCCCTCAGTAGTCTAAAATTAAATGATACAATCTACTACAAGGATCACATTGATAAAAACAAATAAATTAGTACCAAATATCAAATCTCATGAGCATGCAAAATTCGACGCGAAAGTCATGACGGCAGGAAGTCAGTATTTGATGCACATTAATGAATATAATAAGAGAGGCATGTGTTCTTGGGTGTCAATCTAAGTTTTGTTTTTCGCTGGTTCTCTTGTGATTGATCCAGAATCTTTTTTTCCAATGCCGGACTTTTCCCTTTATTACTTTTCCCTTTATTATTATTATATTTTACTTTTCCCTTTATTATGGCGTTTCTTAGGTGCCTTTGCCATTCTGAATTATTTCCTTGGATTAGTTCTCCATATCAAGTAGTGGAATCTTTGCTCGTCTTATAGAAGCATCTATGGAGAAAATCCTCAAATTTTCAGACCGTTGTCTCGGTCCAAGTGCTGTTGTCACTTGCCAGCAACTCTAACCAGTGAATTGGCTTTGGGTTTTATATACCTGCAGAATATGATGACACTCCATCCAAAGATTCTGCTGTGGGATCAACATTTATGTCGGATATCCTCGAGCGAAGCAGCTCTTTCCATTGGACCGAGAAGGGCCAAAAAAGTTTAAGTTCATTCAAGAAGAAAATTCAAGAAGCAACATCAGAACTTAGGCATGGTGCGTGGTGACATTTGCTCGCAGTCGACATCTCAGTTTGGCTGGCACATTGGTTTGGAGTCTGAAAGAACCCTTTGAGATGGATTTGTGAGGCGCTTAGTCAATTTCTTCGATGGATTTCCTGGGAAGCGATAGTGAGAGGTGGAGCATCTCCGTCCACTGGACTGAGAATGGCCAAAGAAGCTTAAATTCATTTAAGAAGAAAATCAAATAAGCAACATGCAAACTTAAAACATGTCGTATGGGGACATTGCTGTTAGCTATCGTTGTTGGCTGGTTCGTTTGTGTGGATTTCGACAGAACCTCTTTTGAGTCGTGTTATGAGGCGCGGAATCCGTTGCTTAGTTGCGGTTACCGGTGAGCTATACATTAATCTTGTTTATATCAGGTTCATGAGCGATTACCCTTTAGGTAGAGTTATTCTTTGCATGATGTTGCATGAAATTGTTCATAAGTGCAGTTTGTGCACAAAGATAAAATTTTCAGTTCATCTATGCCAGTTTTGAGTAGAATTTGTAGTTCAGTTTTGTTTGCCATAATTCATCTGACTTGTTCTTATGCATTTAATAGAGTTAGCCGCTTACCCTGGTATATACACATGGGAATCTTGGATATGTCCAACGTTATGACCTTCAGACCGGAACAAGTTTCCTTGTCCATCATCCTTTTCTGTTGTGATGTTGCATCGGTATGGTGGGTGGAGTTGGGGTGCAATTTCTTTTATTGCAGAGACTGCGGAAGGAAAGTATGTTCCGTTTTTGAATTTTCGCGAATGCTACACTTAAACGAGGGCCAGCATTTACAGCAGCGATTTGGGATCGAGTTGTTGCAGTGTCGGCACGTCGCCGTTAAATCAAATAGGAACTACTTAATAAGAGAATTTTGCTTGATTGATTTATGATAACTATGTTAACGGCACTACGAGAATTTCGAACTCATGGCCTCTTCTGTCGAGGCTTTATTTGACGGTTGACACACTATACTGGGGAGAATTTTCTTCCCGTATTTCTTCTGGTCCAAAAAAATCCGCTGCGTCTCTTTTATTCAACTCCAAACAGGTCACGAGCTTCCGATACTCCCGGAAGTTTAGATTTAACAATGAGTCGTTTCGTGAAACGCTCATACTTGGTCGATTAGCTGTAAATTTCCAAATATGGTATCCTCACGAAAGATTTGAGTATCATCATTACTTGGCGTGAAATCCAATGCATGCTGCTTGACTTAGAAAATTAGGTTTGACTCCATTCTCATGTGTCTGATAGAAAAACCTAAACGCCAGAACGAGGCATTTGGGACCATCCTATGTCGACCGAACTTTTTGCGGCGCCGTGTTTAACTTTTTTTTCGCCAACTTGATAGATGACTCGTGAAGCACTTCCATAAGAGCGATGCTTTTTCCACGCTAAAGACCATAAACTACGAAAGTGACACTGCACCAAGACTGAGTTTACCTGGTCAGCTCGTGTGATTCCTGGAATGCCTCTCAAATCAAGCCCTGAAATTACTATAATTTTCATCAAGTTACGCGTGTTTCGTGTAAAAAGAGCAATTAAAATGAATGAATGAAAAATATTTTTATTATTCACGAAAATATTTACATTATAATTCTTATTAGTAAGAAATCTTTTTCATTGATTAATTATTTTCATCGATACAAAGAACTACAATTAGAAAATATTTTTCAAATCATTTATTTTCCGTCAAACAGAATGGAGCTTAAGACGTTAGTTTGGGTATGCTGATAAGATATTCTGCATGAGAATCGATAAGCCTGACTTCGGCTCGTCGAAAAATTAACCATTAGGGCGCAACAAAGTATGTATGGGATTTGCCTGTGAACAGTTCTGCTCTTATACAAAATCGTGAAGTTGGAAATTCTCTCTCTTTTCTTCTCCATCCCAACACTTCTAGCCTCCTATGATTTCACATCATAGGAAACTGGAAATACTTCGCCGGTATGCCGATCACAGTTCCTGATGTCTCGGCTCCACCATTATCGCTCGACCATTTCTCGTGTGCATCCGAAGACCCTCCCATTTGAGAAGTGACGACGGCTCTACCATCATCGCTCGGCCATTTCTCGTGTGCATCCAAAGGCCCTCCCACTTTCACCGCAAGATTAATAATGCCGTCGCTTCTGGTCCCATCCCGAGCCCACAGCCGGTAACTGAGGTACTTCACTGAGTCCATTGGCGGCAACCCGACATCGGTCGCCGGAATTAGACACCAGCCCAGTTGGGTCCAACCCTTGGTGAAGCTCCTTTTATAGAGTTGGAGATGAATGGAAGCATTCAGATCAGTGAAGAAACTCGAGCTAACGGGTACACGAAACTTGTCGCCCCAGTTGAATCCGACTCGATCTTTCTCGCCGCCATATTTTCGCACGACGAACGGAGCTGAAGAAGTTATCGTCGTGAGAGTAATGAAGGGTCTCGGAGGTTTCGAGAAGATGGAACGGGAAGGTTTCTTCAGCCCTTCAGCTGATACGACAGTGATCTCCATGTCTAATGGCTTAGGACTGTAGGCCGACATGAGAAAGAGCGTGAGTTCTTGCAATCTTTCTAAGAGTGATTTTCTTGACTAGTACAGCTTCGAGGGTGGACGAGTATGGAGTGAGCGAGGGAAGTATTTATCAGAGGATTTTGCTAAAATAATAATTTTTTGATAGCTGTGAGAATTACTTCTTTTTGGGGAAGAGCTTGCTGACTAGTGTGCATATTCAGTGCATCTGAGCGGTATCCCCGTAAGCCCCTGCCTTTACGCCGCACGTGTTATGAGCTATAAATTCTTGAAAGAATAGACCCCACAATAATTTTTCATTATTATTATTATTTTTTTTTTGTGATTCACAACATGCCGTCAATCTCACGGTAAAAAAAAAAAACTGTCATGCGATCATATTCGAAAGAACATGAATCAATGAACAAGATGCTTGAGGGTTGGTTGGAAAAATGGGACCCAAGTGCCACGCATCGTTTATTGAATGGGACCGGCCTCGTGGAGACGTGGACGGGCCAGCCTATGCGATATTTTCTCGTGATTCAGAGCGACAAAACGATTCGATTCTATCACTACGTATCGCTACAAATAATCAGTTAATGAAAAAATGTTTTCGTTCTCGCCAATAATTTATAATTAAATATTTTCGCAAACGATGAAAATATCTTTATTTTTTATATTTTTTTAAGCGATAAAAGCTATTATTTTTTAAAAAAATTCAAATCCTTCATTTTTCGTTAAATAAATAGGGAAATGGTGAATCTATTTTGCATCGAGGGCCTGTGATGCTCTTATAATTCAAAGATTGTGGGACCACCGACATTGAATCTCAGATTTCAACGGCTAAGATCCGGTATTGGTGATCCGACAGACACAAACTCACGGGTAAATGCTACGTCATTGTATAGTAGCCTAACCTCGATTTTAGATTACAATGTCTCGACTTGGTGCTTGTTGTAGTATAATCGAAGATTGGACTAAAAAAGCTGTGATTCTTGTCGCATCCTACAGAGAAAAATTAATTAAACGGCGTGGTAAACGGTCCATAAGACTCGCCGGCGGGACTTTTACGTTTGATTTTAATTAACATGAAACACCTTAAATAATTGAAAATGTACAATTAATTACCTATGAAATCATATATGAATTTTTTTCTTTTTGGGAAATTATTTACCGGACTTATCTTTTGAAAAAAGAAATGTTACTAAAAAAAATACTAAACCTATTGTATTTTTGTCAATTCGATCCTGAATTTTTTAATTTTTAGATTAAATCTAAATATTTTCATGATTGGCAAAGTGTATCCATGCGATCAATTTTGGCCGGAATTCGGTGGCATGGTCAGCATTGAAGTGTCTTTTTTTTTTTTTTTAAATTTCTTCTCTTTACTCTCTTTTACTTTATCTTTTCTTTGAATCGACGAGGGTCGCCAAGCTCTCGCAGGCCACAGTAACAAAAAATAGATGGAATAAAAAAGTCAAAGCAATTGTACAAGTCGGTGTCGGCCATGCCTCGTAATATGTCAATATTTTTGTCAGCGTTGTCCGATGAAAATTGATCGGATTGACTTAAAAGTGATAAAACGTAAAAATATTTAAAATTCAATTGACTCGATTAAAAGGTTGAATATTAAATTAGTGAAAGTGTAATAAATTTATTCACTTGAAAACTACATGGTGGATGCCGACAAGGAAGGGACCCTGAATTTTCTGCTTCGGCGACTTTTTTAGTCCACGAGAAATTACCCTCGACGACAGCAATCATCAACTTGCTTTCTCGATTAAATAAAACGCATTTTTCTTTTCTCTCGCGGGCTTGAAGTTCCAATAGATTAAATTTTGTTTTTCCCTTTTTCTATTCAATGATTAAAGAAAAGAGGAATAGTGTATGGAGAATATTACTAGCGTTTCACTCGAAAGAGCATCTAATGCAATGGAATTGGGAAAAGTACACTTTTAGTATTAAAAGTTGTGTCTTGAAATCACTTTAGTGCCAAAAATTTCAATTGGATCACTTTAGTATCAAGTTTTTTTTTATAAAAAAATCGTTTTAGTGTCAAGTCCGATTTGCTCTGCCAAAAATCTGACGTGACATTGTTATATTATTATTTGAAGCTAACGTGGCATCGGCGAGGTCCAAACAGCAACTAAAAAAGGTAAAAATTTAAAAAAATACTAAAAATAAAAATAAAACTTAATTAGCTTACAAAAATTTAAAAAAAATACAATTTTTTTTCAACATAATTGAAAATTTAGGTTAAAATTTTTTAAAAAAGTAAAAACTCAGAAAAAAAAAAAGGTGAACGTACGGCCCTCGTCGATGTCGCCCCACGTTGCCGCCTATTGCCCGGCGGTGGTGGGGCCGGGGCTCAGCGACCCCCGTCGGTAGCAAGCGAGGTCCCGCAGGCCATCTCGCCTAGATCCGGGTGAGGGTCACCGGCCCTCGGCCGGAACATCGACCCTTGCCCATGTCTAGCCAAGGGCCGCCACTAGTGGGCGACTTGCGCTAGTAGCGGCCCTCGGTCGGACACGGGCGAAGGCCTACGATCCCTTGCTTGCAGTCGACAGGGGTCGTCGGCGCTTGGCCGAGGCTTAGGACTCTCGCGGGCCATGCACCACCACCGTCGACCATTGCCGAGGATGGTGGGGGCGGCGGCGAGGGCAAAGGTGAGGGCTTAAGCCCCGGCTTCCTGGTTCTCCACCAGATTTTTCTTTTTAAGTTTAAGTTTTTTTTTTAAAAAAATTTGTAGCTTATTTTTAATTTTATTTTAAATAAAGTTTGTATTTTAAATGAATTTAATTTTTAGCTAATTTTTAAATTTAAATTTAAATTTGTTTTATTTTAATTTATTTTAAAGTGCATAAGTCCACGTGGCGGCCCACGTGGATTTATTTATTTATTTAAATTTCATTTTTCATTAAAAATATTTATTAATGACATGTGGCAATTTTGGTCGGAAATTCTCGCTTGAAGCACCAAATTGATCTTTTTGTCTCTGACTTGGCATTAAAGTGATATGATTGAAACTTTTGGCACTAAAGTGATTTCCGTACACAACTTTTGGCACTAAAAGTGTACTTTTTCTCAATGGAATTTGTCAATTATCTTACATGGCTTGATTATGAGCTAACAATAATCTTTATAAAAATATAGTCTCCTTTTACCTATCGGTTCAAATATTTTTACTTGGACCTTTTAACATAATATCGAGTTGGGATCTATCCCCAGTTTATTTCCCATGCGCGTGCGCGTTCACCCCGTTCTTCAAATCCTGCCTATTTAACCTGACTTGCATATGAGAGAATTGAAATACTTGCATCGCTTGACTTTACCTACTACTAACTTAAACTTTCGATTTCTAACTTTTAAGCTGTCTAAAATATTTCCGAGACTTAATATTACATGTGAAATTACATTGTCAATACCGGTATGTTTACAAAAATCTCAGGCATTTCGAGTTTAGAAAAAAGAAAAGTAAACTTCGCGCACGATAGATTTCAAGTAAAGCTCAAGAGATACCTTGGGCGTTGCTTCTTTGATTGCTAGGTGTACCTTAAGTTTTTGTCTTATTAGGTGCAAATGCTAATTGCCAGAGAGCGAGAGAGCAAGAGAGAGAGAGTTTTGTCGGCTTCGGATGAGAATGGGATGGTGCCTGGTGTGGAGTTCGGGTCAAGTCAAAAGCGGCGCAGCTAATATGGACGGGATGGAGATGAGGAATTGCCATGAAAGAGATGAGTCGCCAGCATCCAGGAGGCGCTGGAAACAATCCGACTAATGTTATGACAGAGACCCATTTCATATTGATTCGTGTTAGTCAAAGATTAATGGCGATGAAGCACCCGGTGGGAATACCCCTTGTGCTGGATGGGGGTTAGCATGATTCCGAGGAGAACCGAACCGACGAAAATCGGTCATGTTCTTGATTTTAAGGTCTACATGGTAGATTTCAAATTTCAAAAGTTGGTAAATTGGCACCGACGGACAGGTGAAACCTAAACCTAGAATAAATCTCTGTGTTTTTCTTATTTTATGCATTCGCGCGATCCTGCAGTATTTCAAGTGTGTAATTTGGAACCTATCAACACCGAAAATTGGCATGGGCCTTAAATGGCTATAAAGCCCATAGGGATGTCATGACGTATGAAGGCCTGTAAAGAAAGGCGGTGTGGTAGCCGAAAGTACGGCGAGCCAATGCTTAGTCAAGTAAAATGTCGATGACGCTATAAAATCGATACATCACACCGATAGTTACACGGAGTAGATAAGTTAGAACATTAAACCGTTTAAAGGATAAAGAGAGCAATTACCATAGCCTATCTAGAATTTTGGGGATAAGTTACTCGGTAGTAACCGCAAGCAACGATTATACTTTGTATTAGGCTATATATTATTGAAGACGGCTCTTTGTAAGGGACCAATCAATCATCAATCAAAAACACTTATCTTTTACTCTGCAATTTATCTTACTTGTCTTTTCTTTTTATTGCACTTTACGTTTATGTCCAGCTTATTTTTTGTCATTTACTTTACTTTCTGTCCGGAATGGTCACAAGAACCCGTTTAAACAATAAATCCGAAGACTCCATGCTTTTTGATCAAAGATCTTTTGTTGCGGACATTTTCGGCGAAACAGAACCACTAATTCAAGCTTTCTTTTCCAATAATATTCATAATTGAGATTTTTACTTATTAATGTTTCATATTTGTGTGTCTAAATATAAGTCTTGTTCATTAGATTGTAGCAACAAATAGTAGTTAATATAGGTAATGATTCATTGCAATTGTCTAATTATGAATACAGGTAAAACTTGGGTGGATGCTGAAACTCGTGGTAGGATAGGTTTTAGATTCTATGGTAGGTTTCGGGTTTCAAAAGTTAAAGAACCGGTTCCGATAAGTAAGTTAGAATTCAGGTGGAGTGTGGACTGACCCTAGAACTACTTACTCCTAGTGCTGGACTCGTTCCGGCACAACTGACCCGGTTGATCGAATCTATTCAATCAATCGGACGCGCGAAAGTTACCGATCAGCATCAAGCGAGCGCTCCCCCATGTGATGTTCACGTTTTCTTTGGGACATTAACTGCTGCTGCACCTTTCGTGTGGAAAGGATAGTGAGATTTCTTTTTAACTAGCGAATGCGGGCGGGATTAGACTCGTGCAATGAACTTGCCATTGTTTGAATACGAAGAAAAAGATTTTCTTGGAGAAAGGACAAAACGACTTCTCACGCATCGTTGTCGAAAATCAACAGAAGCAACTTTTATTGATCTTCTCGACATCAACAGACCATGTTTAATGAAATAATCCCGACAAAAGAACGTTAAATTCTGCGTGAAAGTAGGTGTATCTACTTCTCTCTCTCCTCTTATTTGAGAGAAATGACAATTACATATATAGTCTCTTGACTTTGGCCAAATATGTGCAATGTGATCTATGATCTTTTCATTTATTCGGTAGAACTTTATCCCAATTTATAATGTGGTGCCTATACTTTTTATTTATTTACTATGCTACATGAACTTTTAGTATATATTCAATCTAGTTTTGGACTATATAAGAATATCCAATGTTATATTTCCATTAATTCAAGTCCAGGAATAATATTAAATATTTTCATATACTTGGGGGACTAAATTGAATATACATCGATAATTCAGGGATCACGTTGAATAAAGTTTATGAACCACATTGCACATTGGGCTAAGTTTGATAGTCACGTTGCATATTTAGCCAAGGTTTGGGAATTATTTATGTTGAGCTATAGTTCATACTTCCCTCCATTAGGAAAGCACGTGGGTTCCGCTCCATATTGACCGGGAGGGGGTCCGAGTGAGCCGCCCCTGCGGGGTTCTCAAGGGGGCGGCGCGCCCTGGATACCAAATGACTTTTATGATTTAAGTTCATAATTTTTCATTAGCTGTTTGGGTTTAGGATCATGAATAATTACTGCTATATATACTATTTTTCGCTTGTAATTGAGTGATGTAACGAGAGGTACGAGATGCTAATTATAGTGAAATCCTCCGCGGGACGTAGCCTTAGTTTAAGAGTGAACCAGGATAAAATCTCGTGTCTCGATTGCTCTTTCTCACTTTACATTTTACTTTGACTTGATTGTGTACCGAATCCTAACAATTTGTATTTTGTTGCCTGGAGAAAAGAGCCGGGCTCAATTCGACTAGGCAATTCACAGTTCTGGGGGGCCAACCAAAAATAGTTCAAACCTTAGCTCCCACCAAGCCCGAAACTTTGAAGCTTAAGTCCAGCAGCAACTCCTGCCCTCTCATTTTCCTCTTTCGTAGCCCGAACCCACAGTCAATTTCGGTTCAAAGACAGGCTGCATGCCACGGGCTTAATTGTTAACCGAAACTCTCGACCTTCATAAACCGTGGGGGGCCCGACCCAACGAGATGGTTTTCCTTTTTCCTTCCCTCAAAAGAAAACGGGTTGGCCGGGAAAATTGCTGGGGAACCGCTGCCCCCCCTCCCCCCGCCCTCCCGCCTCGGCGATGGTGCTCCGACTTTAGCCTGCTCTTGTCTTGGCCACCTGTTTTCCATTTACTTGCGTGCGAACCGGGTCGTGCACCCTCTTCCCGGCGAGGGCTGCGACGTGCCTTGAGGGATTCATCACCGATTTGCTTTGGTGCTAAACATGGACTTCTGGTGCCATTGCCCTGCCTTGCCCTCGCCGGGGGCGTGAGGCTTCAACCGGGCAAATCCCCTCGCAGTGGGGTAGCAGAGGATGGGCTCTTGAGATTTTGAAAAGACCGTGAAACTCGGTTTTTCCTTGACGATACATGTACCCTATGGATGATAAGAGTTAATATTGCACAAGAGGAAGATTTTAGCAAGGGCACGAATATGAGGACAGCTCTATTACCTTATTTCCTATTTTTCTGTTTTGGGGGACAGGTTTGGAATAAAAAGTTGTTTGGTAACACAATTTTATTTTTGTATTTCTACAACAAATTTTTCGCCCAAAAATAGGTTTGGAACAGAAATAAGAAATAGAAATTTTCTACTTTTCTATTTTTGGAACAGAAATATAAGTAAAAATTCTTCTCATATCGCGACCCGACCTTGGAGAGGAAGCGGAGGTACGTCGGGCTAATGGATTGCCAAGAGGCCCACTTTGGAAGTGGCGAGCTTTATTGGTGCGGATCCTCCCGGGCCCATACCAAATCGCGACGGGGAGTATTTTCGGAGAGGAATTACATCGATTGATCATCGATCGGGTTCGACCTTAGTGGGAGAGATCATTTGGTTTTACGAAACCAGAGATTTTGGGTTCGGGGACTTGGTTACGTCGATATTTCTATCAACGTCCTTTTGGTAACTATTGTCGAGTAATTATCCTAACTATGATTTCATGCAGGCACGGTTTTCGGGTGAGGCAAGTTTGAATCTAGGTATCATGCAAATCGGGAAGACTAATCCTATCAATCACAATCAATAAAGTAGGTACACAACCAAGGATCCAAAGATACATCAAGATAAGTCATGGCATCCCTAGTATACTCATAAAGGCTTCGAAAAAATAGGAATAAAGATTAGGGTTGATTTGGAAAAGATTGGGGATAATTCGCTAAAAAGGGAAAAATCGTCAATTTGGTAGGATTGAGGGCCCAGAGCACCTGAAATAGGTTTGGCCAATTGATTGTGGCAATTTCCTATTTTGAGGGATTTTTTTTTTTTTGAATTTTTTTGGAATTTTTGGAATTTTTAATATTTTTAATGATTTTTCTAATTTTTATTTAAATTTTTCAATTTTTTTTTCGAAAATTATAAGGATCGGACTGACCCGACCCGCGCCTCAAGGGCACTCAACCCAAATAGTAAGGGTTCCGAGTCGGCCTAAACGACACCATTTTAAGAAAAGAAAACATTTTTTTGACATTTTTTTTTTTTGGAATATCGCTCAATCAACGTAGCACTTTGTTGGGAAAATATCTCGGCCCTCAAAAATAATTAATGAAAAATGATCATATCACGAGAAACTAGCAAGAAAGGTGTTTTCAAAATGGTGGACACTTTGAGAAAAACACGACCGAGCGCTTCGTAATGACGTTACGAACATGCCCACTTGATGGCCAATACCTAGAAAAATAAACAGCCCCTAACCTTGCAACTCATTGGGGTATATTTAGAGGCAATTATATTAGTATTCAAATCAAATCAAGGGACACTGATAAATACCCCAGGAAAATAGGTATGATATAGTTTCAAAAACAACCGACGGCTCGGGAAATGATCAAATGAGTGCGTTGTAATGGTATCGCGGATACGACTTATCGCAAGCCCAACATGGCCAAAAATCGAGCCCCACTTTGCAGTTCACATAGGCAATTTTGAAGGCAAATATCTCGGTACACTTAAATAATCAACATAATATATTAATACCAAATGAAACTACATTGAATAGGGTTTTTGACACATTTAGCGGCTTGTGAAAATGCCGCCCGACCACACTATACCAAGGCCACAAACATGCGAACTCACAACTTCCAGACTTAAATAAATTTCAAGCCTCTTACTTTGCAATTCACCGAGATTATTTTGAAAGATCATAACTTAACCCACAGATATAATCAAACCAAACCCGAAGTATCAATGTGAAGTGCTACACACAAAGAGCATAATCAATCAAAGAACAATCTTAAAAGCTTAAGAAATCATCAAGAAATGCGACCTCAAATTGGTGGGTTCGCACTGTTTCGACACTATAAATTTTTTCAAAATCCAGAATCAGTTCATGGTAGCAATTTTAGAGGACCATAACTCACACCTCGATTACAATCAACGGGCAAGCAATATGCCAATACGAAAAGCTACAAATCAGGAACAATATGAAATAAGAATCACCCTTAAAGCACATAATACCAAAGAGAAAATCACCCCGAAATTCGGGGTTTTGTACTAACTAAAACTCTCAAAGCTAAAAAATTTTCAGATCTGGAAAAGCACAGTTCATGGAGACGACTTTAGATGGACATAACTCACATCTTGACCACAACCAGAGGGAAAATGATATATCAACATGAAGAGCTACACAAGAGTAAGAGATTAGGCCAAGAAAGACCCAAAAATCACGTAAAAAAAGAGATAAAAAAAGACCCCAAAGTAAGGGGTTCGAACTGTTTTAAGCTTAAAACGGGGCAAATGGCTGGTCAACAAGCCAAGTTCTCGAGCTCATATCTCAACATCCACATATCATCAACAGAAAAACTAAATATCAATACAAAGAAATATGCACATAGAATGCAACAAGCCCAAGATCAACAAAAAAAAAAAAAAAAGCACGGGAAGGCACTCAAAAGGGAGCTCAAATTAGGGTATTTGAACAATGACGGACATCTCATCGAACATGTGACATGCAACAACAAAAAATTAATTCGAGGCATTATGAGCGAAACCAAAGCATGTAATCAATCAAGGGACATGTAATAAGCATATAGACATGCATAGGAGTGGTTGGTTTGGCCCCGTTTGAGCCAAAAGTTGAACGGGACCAAATCAGGCAAAAGCATAAAAACCAGTAGGGGGCTAATCGCAAAGGGGTATTTAGGCTACCTTTTCCGGCGGCCTCGGCTACCATAGGAGGTCGGCGACAGCTCAGTCCCTAGCTGGGGTGTAGATGAAGCTTCGGTGGGGGTGTTTGTCGCTCAAGGCCTCTCGGTTCGCTCGGTATTCACTCTCAAAAACTCTATGTTAGTCAGTCAACTCTGGCCATGAAGTGTTCTTTTTTCCGAAAATCCCTCCGAACCCCAACTTTTGTGACCACCCTCTTCTCTTATAGACGTTGTCTCATCACTGTTCGCATACTCCTCCTTCTTTGTACGAGCAATGCTAGCTCTAATACTTCCTCACACTTGCTGCATTTTTTACTTTTTGCTTTTTCTTTTCTTTTCTCCTCCTTTTCATGACAGAAAATCACCGGGAGGTTGGAGGTGTAATACTCGGGGGTCCCACTTGCACGATATTGTTCGCTTTGGGCTTTGTAACCCGCACGATTTTGTTTCTCTAGGCACTCAGCCCAAAAAATGCCTCATGCAAGTGAATAATCCCCCAACCCCTTGTAAATTGGCCCAAGACTCCCTCTCTAGGTAATGTGGGACAAGGAGTACCACCCCTCCATAGGATGTTACATACTGCCCCCTCGGCGGCACGGCGTCCTCGCTGTGCCCTCGCTAGCACCAGCGAGCGCCCACTGCAGTCCCACACATTGCCGAGAGTCGGCTATGATAGCGACTAAAATGCCTGGGGGTCTCACTTGCACAATATTGTACGCTTTAGGGTTTGCAACCCGCACGATTTTGTTTCTCCGAGCACTTAATCCAGTAAAGGCCTTATACAAGTGAACAATCCCCTAACCCCTTATAAATTGGCCCAAGACTCTCTCTCTAGTCAATGTGGGACAAGGAGTACCACCCCCTCCATAGGATGCTACAAGAGGGATTAGGCGGCAGCATCCGGGGAGGAAGACCGGGCAGATTAGCCGCTTTTGGCATTGCTGCTTGTTAGAGAAATGAAAGAAAATGTTTCGATTTTCTACTTCAGGAGCGCATGTCCGTCTGGGATGGAAATGGGGCTAGTTGTCTAGGCTTCAACAACGCAAAGCTTCAAGAGGGGTCTCATTAGGACCAGAAACATGTTGACTACAAAGCCCATGCCTTAGCTTTATTGATTATGACCGAAATGATGGTCGATTTGAAGGATTTGTGCTCGGGGGTCAACTGCACGTGTAAGAGGCTAGGGGTTGAAGATGATGAACTGTAATCGGGTCGCCGGGTCGGATCCGCCCCACCCGGATAACCCGGTTTCCCGAATTACGCCCAATTAGGCTTAAATATGACCCTTTTTATACAAAATTGAAGCTTGAATTGGGTTTTACAACATATTTTCCATCTAAGAGAGGTGTTTTTGGGATTAAAAAGTTTGATTTAGTGCAAAAATCCCAATTTTGTAATTTGACCCGGAAATGATTTTTGTAAAATACAAAGCCTAAACGGCAAAATCGAACTAAACTACCCCCGCCAATGGATTCAAAATGATGAATACTTTAGGGTAGTGATCTTATATTTTCATGGGCGTCCCTAAAAAATGATTAATTGCACTTTGAGAGAAATCGGGGACTAAATTGAAAATAAAAAGTGCAATTAGGCCCTTTTGGTCAAAATTGAGCAATTCCATGAATATTTGGATCAAAATTAAATATGAGCTATTAGAGGCAAATTTCATGACTCGAAAAAAATGTAAAAAATAAAAATGAAAAGGATTCGAAACGTAATTTTTAAGCTCAATTCGAGGTTATGTTTAAAAAGGATCATGTGACCCTGAACTGAATTTTCAAAATTTAAAATTTTGGTTATGAAAATGGAATTAAAATAAAAATATTGACTATTTTTTCATATTTTTGTGACCATGAATACTATTTTTCTTGATTTTCGGCTATTTTTATAATAAAAATAAACCCGAAAAATGTTGAAAAATATTTTTTGTTCAAAATTGATTTCTAAGGCTAGGCAAAGGCTTCCAAAGTGATTTTATAATTTTATAGTTTTTTTGGTATTTTTAATTGATTTTTTAAAATAAAATGATAAAAAAATCTAGTGTCAATAGTGTGCAGTCTCCCTCTCTTTCATGACCCTGCTATCGTTCACTATCCGCTAGCTGTCGGTCGTCAGTTTCCGATCCCCTACAGCTGTTTACCGGCCACTCAACCATAGAAATGTTATGCTAACTTTTATTTCGGGAACATAAATTTTTATCCTTGCCAAACACGTGTGTCTGCTTAGAGACTCTTCTAGGAAATAGAAATAGAAAAAATTTATTTTTGGCTAGAAATAGCTCTTCGTAAACGGGCACAAATGACAACCATTCTCTTATCGGGCTCAATTTCTAGTGAGAAATATAATTTCTACTTATATTTTGTGGATGAGTTTATGAGCAGATAAATGTGTTTAATAACAACACAAAATTTCAGTTCTTGAAACAAAAATTTATTTAATAACAGTATAAAACTTCTATGATTGCTGGTGTATGGGGAAGTTAGAGAGAAGAAGAGCACGATAGAGACCGCATGCAAGAGAGAGGGAGTAAGTGATGAGAAGCTAGAAAGCTTGACACTCTCTCGGAGGCTTCGTGTTGTGTCCGACACTCTAACACTCTCCCGATACTCTCCAATAATCTTCATCATGAAATCCACACGTGATTAGCACCCAAACATACGCGTCCAGCATCTCGATATGGCATTTCGACAAGTATGGGATCAAGTTTGAGCATTTTCAATAAATTAGAGGCCAAAATGTAGATTTAACACACACACACACACTTAAGTCGTATATCCAGCCATTCCAAAAGTAATATACCCAGTTAGCAACAAAAAAAATAATAATCGCGAATCCCTAACATTAGAAGAAGAAGAAAAAACTTACTGATATTATTATATAATCATGTGTACATAAAAATATACATTTACTATACAATGTGTCCTCACTTATTGAAATTCTTTATTTTTTGAGAAATGACATGTTGGAGTATCGTGTCGTGTTGCGTATCGCATGTCGGTGTCAATGCTACTTAGATTAGAAGAAATTTTATTTCTGTTTTTATTTCAAAAATAGAAAACTAGAAGATTTTCATTTTTCATTTCTGTTCCAAATATATTCCGAGAACAAAAAAATAGATAAACGGAAATGGTTATTATTCGTGCCCTAAATGACCGGAAACGGGAATCGAGATCTAAGAGCTTACACACTGTTTTTCTTGATCATATATTACAAACAAAAAATAAAGACATTATGTTGGACATTTCATTCAAGATAAAAAGAAAAAAAACACATCATCTATGAGTAAAAGTATAGTGCAGGCAGCAAGAACTCAATCTCGGGCTACGTTTCGTAGTTAAGATAGAATTCAAGATAGTAAATAATATATCATATCCTATCTTTAGATCCTACCCAAAATAGGATAAAACCGGATATAAGGGAATATAACTTGAACAATAACATCCCATGGGCAAGGTAAGATAAAGCTAGATAGGAATTCTTATATTTATGGTATAAAAGTTATTTTTCTCAAATAAAAAACTTCTTAAATTAAGAAAGACAAGATAATAATTAAATATAATATATATTTAAATCCTAATACATAAATGGATTCATAATAACAAAAAAAAACAATAGATAATTTTCATTTTTATTTATTCCCTTATTTATACATTTAAATTTCCTTCTATTATATAATGCGTACTCTATAATATAAATATATATTTAATACATTCATATATTTTATACACATATTTAGTATATATATCATTTAGTTTATTATTTAAATTTTTTAAAAAATTCAAACTTAAAATACATCATTCTAATTCTTTTTGTCTCATTCTCATTTGTACCTCTAATTCATGTTGGAGATTCACAACCATTTCATGCCTCTCTCATTCACATCAAAAGCCCACGAAAATTAGTAAAAAGAGTTAATACTCTTTCTTTTCCGTAGCACTATCGCTCACGTTAAAGTTTCACAAAAGTAGCGAAAGAGTGAAAACACTCTTCTTTCTAGAATTGTGAAAGTGAATAATCATGTTTTCTTTCTTTCATTAGATTTGACGTTGGCGCTGATCTACCTCATTGATGTTGATGCTGTTGGAAAATATTGCGCACACGTTAACATGTCAAGGGAAATACATAACACTATTCATTGTAATAAAAAATAATAATAAGACAAATGTGACGATAAAACTTCAATACCAATGACAAAGCCAATAATTTTATATTAATCTTTACATATAAAGATTATAAAGCAAATAAAATTGCTAGATAGTAAACTCGAAAAGAATAAGAGAAGATGTGAGGTACGGCTAACCGAATCTCCTTAAGGTGATTAATTCTTGCCAACGGTGCTAAGTAGCTTCACGAACTATGCCTTTCAAGATACAACACCTCGAACATGTTTGTATCAGCACTATATAAACAGGACTATGTCGAACACTTCTCGAAACTAGCACACTTGAAGGACGACTACGAGACTGAAGGAGCGTAATACGAGTTGTGAGTTGTAGTTCTGAACTACGGAAATAGTCTATTTATAGGCAAGCAAAACATCCGTTACGCAACATTAAACCACGTCGGCCACGCCGACATTAATCCACATTGGCTACGCCGACATCAATCCACATCGGTTTCGTGACATTAATCACGTCGATTATGCCGACATTAATCCATGTCGATTACGAAGATATAAGTGCACGACAATTACGCTTACATTAAACCAGAAAAGTTACAACCGCAAAGAGACATAAATGCAATAATATCTCATTAATGTTGAGCCATTAATACCCAAAATTATAGCAATCCCTCATATAATGGCTCGACAGAACAAAGTCTCGAGGAATTCCAAGTGTGCCTGTGAAAATACACTGCATCAAGATAGGTAGCTTTTGCTTTCAATCTTCTTTAGTGAAAGCCTATCGGACATAATTAACCAATTGGTGAACTTGGTCTTGAACCGCCAGTTGTTGGTGTAAGCCCGGACAATATACCTTACACAAAGTATCTCCGAATCAAGATTGATTCTCGGTTGCGTTTATTCTTTCGACCTCGAACCTCTCGGGATTCATACTTGCTTTAAAAAATCCAACATTTAAATATTTTCATAGAATCGGCCAGCTCCACGCATATAGGTGTATTCCTATTAAGGTATCCTACCATACCTTACTAGGATGTTAAAATCCAAGCTATAAGAATCATTAAACGCATAACGTACCCTTAAAATGTTGTAGGAAGCATTGTTGCATCATAGGAATGGGAGACAGTGCTCACTCTAGAGTTTTCGAAATTTGCGTTGTCTTATTGAACCTAGTCCATGGGATCTCCAATCCCATAGGTTAGGTTTCCACCTCGGAAGCTCTTTATTGGGTTAAGGCTTTTAACCCCATTCTCCTCGATGCGTAGTTTATTTGCTCTCTCGACAAACCTTTTGTCAGCGGATCCGCAATGTTTTCCTTTAACTTGTCAAATTCCAAAAAAATTATTCCATGCGAGAGCAACCGCCTTACGATATTATGTCTACGACAAATGTCTCTAGACTTACCGTTATATATCACATTATGTGCCCTTGCAATAGTTGCTTAATTATCACAATGAACGCATATTGCAGGTACAGGTTTTGGCCATAACAAGACATCCTCTAGAAACCGTCGAAGTCATTCCGCTTCTTCAGCAGTTTTATCTAAAGCAATAAACTCTGATTCTATCGTGGAGCGTGTTATTAGAGTTTGCTTTAAGGATTTCCATGATATTGCGACACTTCCTAGCATAAATACATATCCGCTTGTCGATTTCGATTCATCAGAATTCAAAATCCAATTGGCATCACTATAGCCTTCTAACACAACTGGATATTGACCATATTACATAATATAGTCTTTGGTATTTTTCATATTGCCAAATCCAATTGGCATCATTATAGCCTTCTCTCAACAAAGCATTTTAATGCTCGTGACCTGGATTACTATATATCTACTCGGTTTTCCTACATAGTATGCAATATCCGATTTAGTGCAGTTCATGATATACATGAGGTTGTCGATCACTTGAGAGTATTCCAACTATCTGATACTATTTCTAGTATTCTTTCTTAAAGCTAGGTGTGGTAGAAAGTGATTATTCACATCTTTAATGCCAAATCATTTAAATCTCTCAATTACCTTTTCAATGTAATGAGATTGTATTAAACCTAGGCCATTAGAATTCCTTAGAATTTTCATACCGAGTATAACATCCGTAATACCTAAGTTTTTCATCTCAAAGTTTTTCTTGAGAACATTCTTGGTAATTTTGATAACATCAACATCATCTCCAAGAATAACTAAGTCATCAACATATAGACAAATAAGTACACATCCAATGGACGTAGATTTGGTGTACACATATTTGTCATATTCATTGATTCTATACCCATTTTGGATCAACACGTGATCAAACTTCTCATGCCATTGTTTAGGAGTTTGTTTAAGTCCATACAATAATTTGACAAGTTTACACACTCTGTGTTCTTATCCTTTAACCTTAAACCTTTCAAGTTATTCCATATAAATCACATTATCAAGATCACTATTCAAGAATGCAGTTTTCACATCCATCTAATGTACTTGCAAATTGTATAGCGAAGCTATAGCAATCAACATCCTAACCGATGTTATTCTTATTACTGGTGAATAAGTATCAAAGTAGTCCAGACCCTCTTTTTGTCTAAACCCTTTGGCAACAAGCCATGTTTTGTACTTATCAATGGAACCATCAGCTTTACACTTTTTCTTGAATATCCATTTACATCCAATTGGTTTATTTTCAGGTGGAAGATCAACCAATTCCCAAGTATGGTTACTTAGGATATAGTCAATTTCATTATCAACAACTTCTTTCCAAAAAGGAGCATATGGAGATGACATCACCTCTTTGAAGGTTTGAGGCTCACCTTCTAACATGTACGTCGGAAAGTCGGGTCTAAAAGATTTTGCAATACGCAACCTCTTGCTCCTTTGAAGTTCGACGTCCTCGGCCTCAACGTCATCATTATCAGATTTTGAATTTCTAAATCTCTTCCAAGAAGGTTCACCCCGATTTCTTTTCGCATGATATATATCTTCAAAAAATTCAGCATCCCTTGATTCTAGGATAGTATTGACATGGATTTTCGCATTTTCAAATTTGTGAACCAAAAATCTGTATGTACTGCCATTTTGAGCATAACCGATGAATTTGCAATCCACCGTTTTAGGTTCCAATTGAGTTTGTTTAGGAGGGGGAATCGCCACCTTGGTTAGGCACCCCTACACTTTCAAATAATTATAAGATGGTAGCCTTCCATTCCATAACTCATATGGAGTCTTACCCATTTTCTTGTGGGGTATTTTATTAAGAATATAGTTCGCAATTAGCACTGCCTCCCCCACAAGTTCTGAGGAAAACCAGAACTTAAAAGCATGGCGTTGGCCATTTCCTTTAGAGTTCTATTCTTTCATTCAACAATTCCATTTTGCTGTGAAGTATAAGGTGCGATCGTTTGGAGAATTATCCCCAAACTAGCATACAACTCCTTTAAATCGGAAGAACTATATTCTCCTCCTTTGTCAGATTAAACATTTTGATTCGTCTATCAAGTTAGTTCTCAACCTCATTTTTATACATGATAAACATGTTCATAGCCCCATCTTTGCTAGTTAATAGATAAATATAGCAAAATCGAGTGCGATCATCCACAAAAGTGATGAAATACTTCTTTCCACCTCTACTTTCTACAAATTTCAAATCACATAGATCACTATGGATTAGTTGTAGAGGTTCACTCATTCTTTTAACGGATGTGAAAGATTTCTTAGCAAACTTAGCCTCAACACAAGTCTCACACTTGTAACGGGCATCCAACTCAAACTTTGGAATTAGCCCCAAGTTTGCTATCTTTTTCATTGCACCATAGTTTATATGTCATAATCTACCATTCCATATATAAGCAGACACAACAATATAAACTAAAGACTTCTCTTTATTAATAGTCTGTGGATACAAAAATTTCGAGTTTACATTATTGACAGCCACATTGACTTTGAACGGATCATTACTCAAGGATCATTTCCCCACATACATTTCCCCTTTAGAAAGTATGAACTTAGCCCTTCTTGACAAGTATGGGACCAGAAATAAGATTCTTCCGGATCTCGGGTACGTGCAGCATATTTAGCGGGACAATCTCCTTGCCGGAGGTGAACTTCAGGATCACCTTTCCTCTCCCGACAATTTTTGCTGATGTAGAGTTAGCCATATAAAGCTTCCCATCTTCCTCAACCTTCTCGTACGACTGCAACGTGTGTCTGTCTACATAAATGTGACTTGTGGCACCTATGTCCAACCACCAATCGGTATTGTTTGATAACAAGGATACCTCGGATACCACCACAACAGTCAGCCCCTCATTATCTTTTTGCTCTGCCAAATTCAGCCGCTTAGCTACACCACCGCCATTGCCTTTGTTCGGGTGCTTCTTGCAATCCTTAGCACGATGGCCAGGCTTACCGCAAATAAAACATGTCCTTTGAAATTTATGGGATTATTCCTTTTGCTTGCTTTTTCCTTGAAAAAACTTCTTTCTTTTTCCCAATCGCTTGGAATTAGAAGACTCAACAATGTTAGCCTTTGGTTCCATAGAAGAGTTTGCATTTCTCCTGTTGTCCTCTTCGATTATGAGGCGCAAAATGAGATCTTCAAGGCTCATCTCTTTCCGTTTGTGCTTCAAATAGTTTTGGAAGTCTAACCAACCAGGAGGTAGCTTCTCAATGATAGCGGCCACTTGGAATGATTCACCGAGTAGCATTCCCTCAGCAAAGATGTCATTCAGTCATGTCACGTGATAGATTTAGAATCCATCATCTTAAAGTCCAAGAATTTGGCAACCACGAATTTCTTGATGCCCGCGTCCTTAGTCTCATATTTCTTCTTTAAGGACTCTCATAACTGTTTAGTAGTTTCAATGTTACAATAAACATTATAAAGGGAATCTACCAAACAGTTAAGGATATAATTTCGGCATAGGAAGTCCCTGTGCTTTCAAGCTTGCAATGCCCCAAGCATCATGACATCTTGCTCATATGGATTAATTATCGGGCACACCTCCGATAAGTATTTGACCGGATTCAGCGTGGTCGGATAGAATAACATCTTCTTTTGCCACTGCTTAAAGCCCACACCAATAAATTTTTCCGATTTCTCATTCGGTATATGAGATGGTATCATCAAGTAAAGCAAAGTCTATTGATGTATACCTGAACCACCATAGGTGGTCGCAGCCCGAAGGCTCACAGCATTAGTTGCCACAACACCAGGCCTTGAGATTTGAACCCCCTCCACCAACCGCGATTGGATCGACCAAAGGAACATCCCCAGAAACATTTGGGACATTATTGGGTACTCGATTGTTATCCGCCATTGCGATTTTTCTGATAAAACCAAACAAACAGTAAGTATAAATGCTAATCGCCTTAAGATTGTTGGAAAATATTGCGCACACGTTAACGTATCGGGAGAAATACGTAATACTGTTTGTTGTGATCGGAAAAATAATAAGATGAAGATGGCGATAAAACTTCAATACCAATGACAAAGCCAATAATTTTATGTTAATCTTTACATATAAAGATTACAAAACAAATAAAATTACTGGACAAGTAAACTCGAAAAAATAAGAGAAGAGGTGAGGTACAGTTAACCGAATCTCCTTAAGGCAATTAGTTCACGCCAACGATGCTAAGCAGCTTCACGAACTATGTCTCCCAAGATACAACACCTCGAACTTGTTTGTGTCAGCACTATACGAACAGGACTTTGACAAACACTTCTTGAAACCAGCATACTTGGAGGATGACTACGAGAGACCGAAAGAGTGTGATACGAGTTGTGAGTTGTAATTCTGAACTGCGAAAATAGTCTATTTATAGGCAAGGAAAACATCCATTACGCGACATTAAACCACGTCGGTTACGCCGACATTAATCCACGTCGGTTATGTGACATTAATTCATGTCGGTTACAAAGACATAAGTGCACGACAGTTACGTTGACATTAAACCAGAAAAGTCATAACCGCAGAAAGACATAAATGCAATAATGCCTCATTAATGTTGAGCCATTAATACCTAAAATTACAACAGATGTAGCCCATCAACATATATGGTCATAGTTGAAACTGTACCCTTCGGAATGCTGCAACAAGCCATTTTTTCCTTTAAGATGCAAATCATATAATAATTATGACTTAATCAATGACGGTTATCTTTATTTATGCGCTCGTGATTTCCATAGTAGTAATCATGAGAAATTCTCATGATCATCGTTTGTGCATTTTTAGGCTCATCTACGTCTATAAACCATCCATACCAGTTAATGGATATGATATGATACGAAATATCCGACTTTATTATAACAACTCATCAAACAATTACCAAAATTATGAATTTCAAATCTTATCATATCCAATCTCATCCGGATAAAAAATTTAGACGAGCAAATACAACCTAACATTCTTATTCAATCGGTATATTATGGGGAAAAATACACTAGAAGTGTCATAACTTGTGTACGGCGTTCACTTGAGTGCCATAACTTTCAAAACGTTCACTTAAATGCCATAACTTTAAAAAATCGTTCACTTGAGTGTTACGTGGGAGCAAAATCATTTACTTGAGTGCTATAGTAACTTTTCCGGCGTGCCACGTCGCCTTTCCGGCGTGCTACGGTAACTTTTTCGACGTGCCACGTCGGTTTTTCCGACGGCCACGTCAACATGATACTCAAGTGAATAATTTTTAAAAGTTATGGCACTTAAGTAAACGTTTTAAAAGTTATGGCACTAAAGTGAATGCCGTACAAAAATTATGATACTTTTAATGTACTTTTCCCCGTAGATTATGTCATGCTACAAATGGTAACCCCATCTTACAATTCAGAATATTTTCTGTAAGTCAGATGCGTACGTCTTAACTTATGAAGCGAATCAAGTCAACAAGAATCAATATCAATATATACACCTAAAAAAAAAATAAGAGGCTCCCTTCACTAAAAAGCTTCATACATCCTTTTTTTCCCGAAAAGCGTTAATATTACACCCCTATTCTAATTAGGGACAAAATCGCTCGCTCGCACGTGTGCACACTGCTCCCCTCCGCTTTTTCTCTATTGCCTTAACATTCTCTCGCACGCGGATATGATTTTGACTTTTGTTGCATTTTCGCTGAGTTTCAGTTTCCAGTTTCGCTCTCGTGCACAAACGGGCCCCCTTCCGAGTTCCAGCGGAGCCCCACTCTCGGCGGGCGACGCGTGGCCATGCCCACACCCCCACGTGTCCCGCACGTGACTCGCTCTCCAAACGGTCACGGTCCCCCTCACACTCGATCCGACGGACATCACGTGGAGAGAATTTGTCATTTCCCGAGCTCGAGCCACGGCGGGTCTTCTCCATGACGATCTTTGCTCCCATCCAACGGCTCTGATTTCACCTCCGCCCCAGGCTCACGCTCATCGGGTGGCACTTGCGCCACCTGATCCGCCTCTCCCTTCTCTTCTTCTCCGCCGCTGCCGCTGCTGTTGTTGTTCTCTTCGACTCTCTGCCGTTTGCCCCCGATCGAGACCCCGAACAACCGCGGAGCAACCGTCGCGGCCTCCTCCTCCTCCTCGTCCTCCTCCACCGCCGGCGCCGGACCTGCGCCGTCCTCCGCCCGTCTCGCCGGCATAAGCTCCAGAGCCTGCCCCTCCGGGACGGTGGCGGAGGAGGAGTCGGAGTGGCGGGAGACGTAGTTCGCCATCAGCGACAGTATGTTGTTGCACAACCCTCTCAGCTGAGACAGCTCCTGGCTCATCTGCATGTTCTCCTTCTTCAGCCTCTCGTTCTCCTCCAAGAGCTCTGGCGCGGTTGTGCAGCTCGGGGAGCGGTGCACCACGGACGGCGAGGCGGCGGCGACTGCGGGGGTCGCCAGGGCCACCGGCGGAGAGCTCGACGAGATCACTTGCTCGTCGCCGGAGTTCGCCGGAGACACGGTCAGACCCGCGACCGGCATGGCGGCGACCGTCACAGTAGCGGTTCCGGCAGCAGCAGCCGCCGGGGAGATCTTCCTGCGTTGTATGTCGCGGAGGAGGGCCTTCTCGCCTTTCCGGAAGCAATCATTGGCGAACTCCCACCGATCCGGCACCACCTTTCTGAAGCCCTAGAAGCCAATCGATTTGTGATCATCAACACGAAGAAGACTTGGCCGAAATAGAATCAAAGACCAGGGAAATGGGAAAAATCGCGTTCTGGGAATCGCAATCGCGGACTTACGTAGGTGTTGAGCTGACGAACGAAGCTGGAGAAATTGTTGTGCTTGAAATACTTGGGGAGCAAATCCCTGGCGAATTCCGCTGGGCGCCACACGATGAACGTCGTCCCGTCCTCGTTCCACGAGATCAAGTCGTCCACCACCGGATCGTCCACGAGCTGGTAAGTCTTGGTGAGGAAGGGCGTCGGAAGCGACCTCTGCGAGTCGCCGGCTGCCGGCGAATCCCCGGTCTGCTCCCCCGGCATCAGTCCCCACGGGGCGCCGCCTCTCCCAGATCCGAAGCCTAGACACACACCTGGAGAGACACCGGACCAGACAAAGGCTCCAATCGAGTCAGCTCGCGGACGGTCCTGTATCGTACGCTGAACCATAAAACAAACACACACGAAGCTTCCTCCATTGCAGCAGAACCGAAGCTTCCCCTCACCAATTTAATTACGGAAAAAAAAAAAAAAAACCGACAAAGAAAAAACTAAAAATGAAAAGGAGAAAGAAACTATTTCTCCATCTACTGGCGTTTCGTCGGATGAGAATTTTCCCGGTTTCTGATTCCCAGCTAAGCAGGCAATGAGAAACGATGCACCAAAGCATAACGAATAAAAAAAAAGGTAAGAAGAAGGAGAGGTGTACCAGGGAAGCAGCGAGTCTTGGAGCTCCGATAAAATTTTATCACGGGCAGGGAAAATCACGGTCGGAGGAAGTTGATGGCACGGGAAACCACCATCAAATCGAGCACCCCCACACCACGGCGCCGGTCGGAGAAAATCTCGCCGGAACGAACACGCACACGGAGAGGCGAGGAGGGTGGGGAGGGAGGGAGGGAGTTAGGTTTTCATTTGTTGTTTCTAGAAGTTTCGTGCGGAAGTGGGGGGTAGAAAATGATGATGGAGAGAGAGAGAGAAAGAGAGAGGGTTCGAGAAGGAAAGGGAAGGAAAAGAAAGGGAGGGATAATTAGAAAAATAAGAAAGAGGATTTCTGGGAAAAGTGGGCAAACAAAAAGGGGTGGGGCCCGCAAAGGAGGTGGGGACAAAATGGGAAAGAGAGAGAGGAAGGAAGGTGCGAGAGTTGTGGGGGGGCGTGCGTGTGTAGCTTCTTCTTCCACTCTCCTTTCCAGAAGTTTCTTTCTTTCTCTGTCTCTCTCTCTCCAATTATTATTCCGCTTTTCCTTTTGAATTTCTTCTTCACGGGAAAAGGGGATAAATCTCAATTTTTCAAAAAAAAAAAAAATTTCCGGGGAAGTTTATTTTCTTCAATTTTTTTTTTTTATTTTTCCCCCTTTTTTTTTTTCAAATCTTTTATTTCCTTTATAAAAGGTGAGTTTTGGGGTTGGGGGGTTGGGAGCTGGAGCCTCTATGTGTGTGTGGGCGGGCGACACGTGTCGGGTGAGCAATGGAAAGCAGAGTCCAACTCCCAACGGATAAGGATTTCTGGGTGGATCCGCGAGTTCGCGAAAACTCCTTTTGCCATCTCATCGGATGAGGAGAGAGAAAGAGAGAGAGACACGACGCCCTTTTTAAGGTAAGATCGCGCCCTTAGCCTCTTTCGTAAATTTGGGGTCGGACACGTTCGGTTCGTTTCCAAAGGCCTTTCCACCGAAGATTTGCTCCCGCGAATCGTGTTTTTTTGTTTTTTCTCCTCGCGATCCGAAGATGCCAGCCCCAGTAGCCCAATTATCTGGAGACCCGCCCCCGAAGACGGTTCGAAAACTCAATGGACCGGTGGACCGGCCAAGTCCGTTCTTTCGACACATGCGAGCGACCCTGGACTTTGGCTCGGCGGAAAGGGATTCTGCGCGAGGTCGGCGACTCCTGAATGTGCGACCTTCGACTTCCCTGAGTTCGAAATCTCTTGATGCCCGATCAATCGCACCAATCCCGAAGTCGAATAAATCATGTTTGAGCTTCTCGTGTAGAAAACAATCGAGCAAGTACCTAAAAAGTAATGTTGCATTTATGTCAATTTAATCATAAATCTTTCGATTGTGATGATTTGATCACAAATATTTTCACATTTTATCAATTGAACCACTGGCGTGGATGGCCGACAGTCCCATGTGGTATGACCGACCCTAACGTGAACATTTTTCTTATAATATTTTAATAATCTTTTTTATTCCCTTATCTTTCTGCTAGTGGCTGGAGGTGGACCCTTGCCTACATTGGCCCTCTCTTGTGGCGAGGAAGGGCAATCCTCACCTAGGCGAGATCGGCCACCGACCAAACAGAAAAGAGAAAGTAAAAAAAAAAAGGAAAAAGAAAAGTAAAATATCAAAGATTTTATTAAAGAAAATGTCAATGTCGGCGTAAGCCATGCCGACAGCCATGCCACGTAAGACGATCAACATCAACCTCAATAATTTTTTTATCTAAATTGGCAAAACGTGAGAATATTTGGAATAAATTGACACAATTGAATGGTTTGTAATTTTTTTTGGTATTTTTTTCCATAAAAAGTCATTGTAACTATGAATGATCATCGGATACTCATAAGTCGTTTTTTTTCTCATTTGTCTCTTTATACAACATTTTTTACTTTTTTCCTCCATGCAGAAAAATTTTGGTACTAAAATAAGCGAGGTACATAAAAATACTTATGATGTCCTCACGTCAATTCAAAACTTATGTAGGAAACGATCCAGCCATTCCTTTCCAATTCTTAAAACGAGGGAGGGTTTTTGTACATCATTCGATGACGTCATAAACTAGACGGAGACCCGCGAGGTGCGTCCGATTACTATGATTTTATGCAATCTTCTGTTTTCATTTATCACGACCTTTAATATTACAGGTATTTTTCTAAAAGTTATTTTCGTTGGTTTTGAAAAGAAGAGCATGACGACACGTGATTTTTATAGAAATCCTATTTCTTTTTAAGGGATGAACTCTAACATTGTCTTTCCAACAAGGCGGGTGTGCATTTAAAAAATTGTGAAGAGTACATAACCCCAGGAATTTCAATGATTATACACTTTTACCCCCCTAATATTTTTAAGAACACACAAAAATCCCATTGAGCTTTCGTTTTATTTGCACGTGCTTAACATGGACAAAATTACTAAAAAAGTCCTAAATATATTAAAATTATGCCAATTAAGTCCTAAAATTTTTATTTGTCAATTAAGTCTTAAATCTTTTGCAATTGTGCTAATTCAATTCACTTTGCGGACCGATACGGACGTGGATAGTTTTTAATAATATTTTTTTTTCTTCCTCATCCTATCGTGGCTGGCGAGGGCTTCACGGCTCCCTCAAAGGCCCTCGACGGTCACAATAAGATTAGGAAGGGAAAAAAAAGAAAGAGAAAAAAATATTAAAAATTGTTCATGTCGGTGCCGGACGGCAGAGTAAACTAAATTAGCACAATTGTAAAAGGTTTAGGGACTCAATTGAAAGAAAAAAAGTTTAAGACTGAATTGGCATAATTGTAATAGGTTTAAAACTTCTTTGGTAAATATCTCACTTAACTTGTCCTTCTTCAAGGGCAACTTTGTAATTTTTCTTGAATTGTTTAGTCATAGGAAAAAGTAGAGAAGAGAATATTATTATGGTTATTTTCTTGCCAATATTTTACATGTTATTATTAGGCAAGTACAATTGGCAAAATGGACGGAAGGTTGACGATCGTAACAAACTGAAAAATTTAGAGGGAGTTTTATGCATCACATACTTCTGGTTTATGATTTTTTTTTTTTTTGCCTGGTCTTATTCTATTCTATTTTACAAGTTACCGTGTGTGCATAGGTTGCGAAACTCTGCTCTCTCTTCACGCGTCTCCACCCCAACTCTCCCCCCGAAAGTGGGTATTCGAACCCCTCACCTCTTCCTTTTCAAGTGAGAAAAGTGGCCATCGGAGTTTCATAAATGCTACTATTGGCAATGACTGTATTTTTCCATTTATTATATTCTTTGTGGACGACATATATGAATTATTGAATTATCCAATACTGGAAAAACGTGAGGTGATGACAATTGACCATTTGAACTCCGCCATTCAACCCACAGAAGAGGTGGGGGAACGACCACAAAGTTGACTTAGACCTCTTGAAAAGCAAAAAAATAAATGTTTCTCGAAATAGATTAGCAAAATGGAAAATATATATATGATCTTCACCAAACAAAAAGGCCATTAAATGGCCAAATCTTGGCTATGGCCTATACTAGCAGTACGTATAAGGTCCACACTAGCAAGATTGGTCCTGCTAACATTTATTCTCCAATGCATTTTGTACTCATTATAGAATCTAATTAGTAAATTATCTTTCCTTCAATAGCTGAAACTTCAATAAGTTGTTGATGATCTCCTCATTATGTCTTAGGATGCAAGGTTTAGACACTAACAATCTCCATTTTGCAAATCGGCAACAAAAACAAACTGCAAAGGATGGCAAAAATGACATTCGCGTGACACAAATTTGAAGGGGAAAATTTTTCAAAAAGTTATAAACCTATTGCACTTTTACTAATTTAGTTCTAAACCTTTTAATTTTTTTGCAATTGAGCCACAAACCTTTTCAAATTTTGCCAATTGAATCAATTCGACCAATTCTAGCCGTAACTTGCCGACGTGAACGCAAGCCGTCTTACGTGGCACGTCGGCGCCGACCCAACAACCCTCGACCCGGTGGCCGGCGAGGGGCCAGCGAACTTTTCCTCGTCGGCCATTTTTAGGAGAAAAAACAAAGAATAGAAATGTAAAGGAAAAACAGATAAAGAAAAAGAATAACAAAACATTCGAAATAATATTATAATACCATTAAAAATTGTCCGCGTCGGTGTCGGCCGTGCCACGTGGGACTGCTGACATCCACGTAAAAGATTCCGATCAAAATTGGCCGAATAGACTCAATTGGCAAAACGTGACAAAATTTATGACTAAATTGATAAATTTAAAAGGTTTATAACTAAATTGGCAAAACCGAAATAGCTTTAAGGCTTTTTAGACAATTTTCCCCAAATTTGAGATGCAAATGAGAAGGGATAGTGGAAGTCATCTCCTCCAACACGATTTGGCTCATGTGGTCTGTAGCGAGAAAGCTTTCACGGGCTCCATGAAGTTGTCTGGACTCAATCAGTAATCCTTTCGAAATGGGTGAGAGTTCCACGGGCGCAGAATGTCGATTTCTGCGGTGAACTCGTGATGAAGTGACCAAGATGGATAGATACTAGAAGTTGGCGGTCCAAATTATGGAAGGAACAAAAGTTGGAGGATGACATTTGATAATGACACAAGTTGGAGGACTAATTCAAAAGAACAGAAAACAACAAGGGAAAGTTAAACTCGACTACTCGGTAAAATTTTGTGGGATGGTGTACTACAATTTCTCAATGGGCTCGACTCGATTGTCTGTGATAGGAGTCTTCATAGACTGGACGAGCTGGGCCGTTTTGGCTTTAGTTGGAGGAGGCTGGTAAGGCCAATATAATTCAACAAAGTGATTAAATTCCAATTTGGAGCAAGTATTTCTCGTGTGACGACGCGTGACATTAGGTGTACCGATCTAATTGAAAGCTAGCGATTCCTAAATAAGTGCCAAGCAGGATGACAAGCATGTCATTCTAGACAAGATGATTGGTCGGTGGCACCACGTTAATTGCCCTCGTGACTGAGACGTGTAATACTTTTCCCGATTCGTGACCTCTAGTGGTGAGTTGAACTATGCAATGTCGAGAGCTGGAGACGACATGCAAGTGAGTAACCTTGTTTTTAAAGGAGAATGAAAGGGCCCCACCAAGACACGGGGATAGTCTGGTTTACGTAAGTTATACCAGTCTTCAAACAAGATTATTGGGATACCATTAAAATAAAAGGGTGCATTTGCTTCGTGGTAAATCAATGATGTTGAAAATTTTTTCTTAAAAATCATCACCTGCATTGCTTGAAATTATTAGTTAGTAAAAAATAATTCCATCGTTCATGCAATTGTTCAAACGTAAATTGTTATCGGTAATGAAAACATTTCTTATTAACTAATTATTTCAAGCGATACGAGTGATCATTTTTTAGGAAATACTTTCTAAATCAGTCATTATTCGTGAAACAAACGAGCCAAAGTCATCATTCATCTTCCACAGTTGACCTCAGCATTTAGACAATGTACGAATCAAAAATTTATTTGTTTGACGTGGTCCCCGAGTTTTGTTGTAATATGTAATGTTATTCCTAAACTTTAAATTTATTCAATGTGATCTTTAAATTTTTGGTTCATGGTCAGTCTAGTTTTTCAACTATATGAAAATATTCAATGTTGTCTCTAAACTTGAATTAATGAAAGGACAATATTGAGTATTTTTTCTATAGTCTAGGGCTAAATTGAACATATACCAGAAATTCAATGACTATATCGAATAATTTTAAAGTCTAGGAATCATATTATACATTGAACCTGAATCAGGACTATCGGCGTCACGTAACTTACTTGTTTACTATTGAGGAGAGAGATTGGTTCTTTTCGTCAGATAGAGTCTCCACATGGATTGCGCTTCGAAGTAAAGCAGTCTTTGTGGAAAGTCACCGTCTCATGTCGGGTGGTGCCTAACTTGTCCCAAAGTCAAAGGTCTTGGTCGTGACATGATCCTTTTTCTCCACACTCTTTCTCATTCTAAAATTCCGTTTCGCACTTCTAGGAAAGGAGAAATTGAAGGGCTCACATCATAAGCAAATTAATTCTTTTTCGATTTGATATGATTATTACGAAGTGCGACATCTAAACCATGTCCCGTCTAAACTTAGAATACTGAATACATTAATAGTTCTTGATTTGAAAAATAGGTCATTCTGATAGTGATATATACAGATAGAAAGTGATGTTTACTATTGCCGAATTCCACGACTAGTTCCCGGCCCAGCTCCGAGCGGGTCCAACACCCCATGCACCACCATGTTCGAGACCGACCCATATTATTGCAACTCTAGAAGCCGTGGTCCTACTAATTCCTCGAAATTTTTCAATGATAAGTGTCCGGATGCTCATAGTTACCTTAAGGAATGATCGGACCGGCACATTTCTACGCCTGGATGGGAGTAATTATAGGGTCGTGTCTTGCCCTTGAAGAGCTCCTTTTTAAGTCTATATGATAGATGGAATTATGTGCACGGACGCGAAGGCGACGTCATTATAGTCATCGATGTGGCAATTAGACAAGTGTTGGGAGCTATTTGAGCAGTGTCGTCTTTATCCATGAAATAAAACACGAAAAGTATTCTTGAGCCTGCCTTATGTATTAATAAACCTATTTCATTGATACCATTTCAGTACTAAATTTTTTAATTAGATCAATTTAGTCATAAATATTTTCGCATTTGTATCAAATCAGTCAATTCGGCCATTTTTGGTTGGAAATCGTCCTACGTGGCGCGAACGGCTCTCACATAGATATTTTTTTTAATGTTCTTTCTAAAAAAGAAATTATTTTTTAAAAATATTAGTTTAGTTATATATTTATTGCTCTCATTCTTTTTTTTTTTTTGCTTCGCATTGGCCGACGAGGGTCAGAGTCACCGGGCGAGGCCCGGCTAGCCCTCGTCGGCCACTGCGAGGGTCGTGGCCCTTGCCGGATTTGGGCGAGGCAACCCTCATCCGCCACCGCGAAGGCCTCGTTGACAGCACGTGAGGCTGCGAAGGCACTCGCCACGTTGCTCGGCGAGGGTTGCCGGCGACCCTCACCAACCAAAGTGAAAGATAAATAAAAGAATGAAAAAATAATAACATTTACTTTCAAAAAAAATATATTTGAAAATGTCCACGTCAGCGCTGATCGTGCCGTATAGAATGACCAGTGTTCTTGTTAGCGATATCTAACAAAAATTAGCTGAATGAATTGAATTGGTACTAATGCAAAAAGATTTAGGACTAAATTAGTCCATTTGAAAAGTTTAGGACTAAACTAGTATCAATGTAATACGTTTGAAACTTTTTTAATACTTTTCCGTCGAATTGTGGTCCAATTCAATCAAATTAAGATGGGTCTTTAGCGAAACCATATCCGTGTCAAGATTCTCTTCGAGGTTGACCTAAGATCAAGTCTTCGTCTCGTTTCAATTAGCATGTTTCCCATGTCTTGATATGACAAGGATGGAGAATGTCGAAGGGAAGTCGTTCGTCCTATTTATTACTTAGCGTGGGGATCAACATCACAGAGGAAGGGACCATGAACAATTCCCACGTCTAAGCACCACCGCTCGTTCAAGTGATGGAATTTCTCCTCCCCCCGCGAAAATACGGGTCTAGGATCCGAATGTCCAACCTAATATCCCGTGGAAGGACCATATCTTCCCCCACCAAATAGACCTATTAAATAGGTGGATAAGATCGAATTTGAATTAGGATCGAAAATGATCCAACCCGTTTTGATCCCTTTTTGTGCAAAATAAATCTAGCAGCTCATATTATTTAACTCTTTTATATTTAATCCAATTTAAAAACTATTATTTGTTATAAATTCTTATTTTTTCATCTTTTATATTTTTTTCATATATTTTATATTTTTCTATGCTCTATGAACTCGCCAAATTTCCTTCTTCCTCTATGGCAAGAACTAGAGACAAGCCTGCCAACGGCGGCATCGGACGACAGGCCGCATTTCATAGAAGAAAAAAGAAAATAACAAATTAAAATCATCAAAAAACAAAAAAAAAATCATAAAACTCATTTACGACTCACTTAAGATAGTTAAGTAACTCATTTATGACCCATTTAAGTTTGTTTTTAAAACTAAATGCAACCCATTTATGACCAATATTGTGAAATATCGGAGTCCCAACTTAGCAAGATGAGATTTTCTTAGGCCGCCTTTCTTATCTCAATGGGCCTTAAATCGTGGATGCATTTTCGAGGGTCCTTCACTCAGAGTAACCTTGAGACTTAGGCACGCCGCCCCATTAGCGGAAGGTCCGTAGACACACGACAAGTTTTGTGCACTCGTGAGTATCAGTCGGTCGCGAAATTTTCATTTTTCGCAATTCGATCCTAAGAATATTTTGATTTTCAAAAATTTTCAAAAAACTTACGACAGATATCGAATGGAAACTATTCCATTTTCAAATACACGTAACTCAGTATTAATTGACTCGTGCCCCAGGACAAGCGTTTTAACATTCTCCCTTAAAAGAAAAAAGGAAAAATATCCGGGACTGAAAGTTCGCACCCTTGGAAAAACCAAGTCTACTCGAATGCCACGAATTCCAGCTTTAAATTAATGAAGCGCTCGTCTTTAGGTCCCTCTATTTTATGAGCACGGCTTTTTTGACCCGATACAATCTTTAAACTTCTAGTGAAACATCATTGGATTGGAGTGCCGTGACAACTCGAACAGTCAATAATTTCTTCACAGGAAAATTATAAAAAAAAAATCCTAAATCTATTATAATTATGTAATTCATTCTTAAACTTTTTTTTTTTTGGTCAATTAAGTTCTAGACCTTTTGCATTTATGCAAATTATCTAGCCAAAAATCACCGACGTGGACGCTAATTGTATTACGTGACGCAACCAATGCTAATGTGAATAATTTTTTCGCCGGCCCTCACCTGCGGCTAGTCGTCGGACCTCGGCGACCGGCTAGAGAAAGAAAGAAAAAAGAAAGAAAGAGAAAGATTAAGAAAAATATAAAAAAATAAAAATAAAAAAATCGAATAAATACTAAAATATTATTAAAAACTCTTCACGTTAGCGCGGGTCGCACCATGTAAAGCAACTCACATTTATGTCGGCGATTTTCCGGTCAAAATTGATCGAAAATAAAAAAAGAGTTATTACTAAATATTTTTTTTGGTCTGATTCTATCTCATCCTATACTACTATACAAGCCACACTATATGTGCTGGGTGCTGTGTGCCAATTACGAAACCCTACTTTCTTCTCATGTGTCCCCACCCCACTCCTTTCTAAAGTGGGATTTCAAACCCTCACCTCCCTCTTTCCAAATTATAATATGTTTAGGATATTTTTGTTTTTGTTTTTGGGTAATTCTACCCTTCTCCGCAGATGAAGGAAGTTGTACATCTCAATTACGTGCTAAAAACTCAAATAACGCCAATTTCGGACATAACGATTCTAGTGTTACGTCAGGCTTGGCATCGTACTAGACTGAGTCAAGTGCGTAAAACGATGTCGGATGTCGCAATCAATCTTATGAGGTTTGCGCCGACTTTGCTTAAAAGCCCTTGAGCCGTTGCATGAGTATTTATTAATGTCGACACCTAATTTTTAATCATCTTTATTTTAAAAAATTAAATAAAATTTTAAAATTGAAATCAACTGTGGAACCCTTCGCCAAGCATAAGGAACCAATTTTGATAATAAAAAAAAAACTTTTCGCATTTTGGCCGAATTTTTAAATTTTCTTTTCATTTAAAAATAGCCAAAAATTAGAAGAAAAAAAAACAAATGAGGCTGGAAAATTCTGGAAAAATATTCAAAAATTTTCTTTTAGTCCCATTTGCGTCTTGCCACTTCATATTTTCGAGGATTTGATTTGGGTCATAGGAAAACCCCTCGATTCGATCAAAAGAAGGTTTCGATTGTCGCAAAATTCGAAATTGGTTGGACGAAAGCATGCCATGGTGTGGTCCTAAGGGGGTGAGTGATAACAATTCTGTTTCTGAAATAGATTTCTGGCTAGAAATAGTTTTTTCTATTTCTGTTTCTGGATGAGTTTCTGAGCAAAAAAATGTGTTTGATAAAGACATAAAATTTCTACTTCTGAAAAATGTGTCGGCCGGCCGATAGGGAGAGGTGGCTGTAGAAACCGACGGCGACGGTGGCGGCGGCCAGAGAGAGGCGAGCAGCGGCCGGCGGCGGCGATTGGGAGGTGGTCGGCGGCGCCCGGTATTTGAGAAAAAATGAGATTTCTATTTCTGTTTCTCGAAAAAGTAGAAAATTTTTGTTTCTCATTTTTTCTTCAAATCTATTTCTGAAACAACTTTTTGTTTCAAAAATAGAAAAGTAGAATTACGTTACCAAACGAGTTTCTGTTCCAGAAATAGGTTTGGAACAAAAATTTTGTTTCTGGATGGATTTCATGCACCCCTAAATGTGGTCTAGATCAAGGAGCCACCTTCATTTTTGCGAGAACCGGCCCGATTTCTATCAGCCGGTTCGCTTGAGCTGGACCCCGACAGAATTCAGCGGAAACCAAAAGCCGGAAGCAGAAGTCATCCCCACCCTCTTTCGCGCGCACAGTGAAGCAGAGTGGGGAGACACCAAAAGAAGCTCAGTCAAGCCTGCGCCTTTTCCTCCGCAAATGCTGCATCAGAGATCCCCCTCCCCCCTGCTCCTTGGTGATCTTCTGAACACAGAAGGGACAAAAAACACAGCTGGATGGTGGAGCTTCAATGGGTTTTAAGAAAAAGAGAGGCTGAGAAAGAGAGAGAAGGGCCAAGTAACAAGGAGGGCAAAGACCACCAGGGAGAGAGTTGGCTGGGTTTCGCATGTGATTTTTGGCTCTGAAAATCCAGGACCGAGAAGCAAGAAAAACTAGGAAAAATCGAGAGAGAAAAATAAGAGGAATCCGGAGTTTCGAAGATCTCCGGCGTCCGTGTTGAGTCCTATTGCTCGCCACTAGGCGCTCGTCCTTTTTGGGCCAGGTAAATCTCTTTCCGACACTCTGTTTTCTCCCCTGCTTCTTGGTAACCAAGAACACTAACTTCAACCGGTAGATCCGCAGTTCAGTCGTGATAAAACGAAGATGGATTGGAGTAAATAGTGTCGACTTGAAGTGTCATTTATAAATTTTATGCCGAGAACTCCATTAAACTTGAATGGAAGTTTGTTTGCTGCGCTGCCTATAACCTGTGCGTTGTTTTGCTTAGCTGGTGTTTAGCACTAGGCTGTTGTGCGATTGCTTCATTGACTGATGATCGTCTGCGGTCGAGTTTTCTTCCATTTTATGCTTTTGGTTCTCAGTGCCAACCATCCACGAGCTTGAGGCGTTTTTCCAGACTTACTTCTCCGGCAGTCTGCGGCTACAAAAATCCTTGTGTTAGTTTCTTATGCTTTCGCTTTAGTTCGGGACTAATCATCGATCGCGGTAAGAGATTAGATAGATTGTTGATGGAGAGTGCGGTTTATGTTCATGCTTGTTGTTGAATGCCGGGATCGGTTCGCTGGTAAAAAGAAAAAATCAGAGTCGGGCCCGACGGCTGCTGTGACTGACCGGCGGTCCCGTGAGGTCCAAAGGAGAGGACCTGTGAAGAAGACCCTGTGAAAAGCATCGTGGAGAAGACGACCTCCTGTGGGTGATGAGAATGGGCAGATTGAGTGCACGCTGGGGCATTTCTTGCAAATCAGGCTAGAGGATTTGAGGTCTGATCTGGTCTTGGGCTTGAGGCTTGGACTTGTGTTAAATTTGAGGGATTCGGATCCCCTGCCATAGAGGATTAATGGCAGGGGTGACATAGAACAAAATCCGGCCGTCCGTTTGAATTCGAAGGCCGAGATTCGTCCACGTCATCCGAAGAGGGGTGCTCAAATTTTGGGCGCGCGAAACCAGCGTTTCTAAATAAAAAATTAAAAAATCTACTTTTCTCCCTCCTCCTCTGTTCGCTTTTACCTCTCTCTCAAACTTCCTCCATCCTCCTCCTTTTGCTCCGGTGACGTTCCTCTTCGACGCCGGCATCTGCGGAACTCTCAAATTTCCTCCATCGTCCTCCTCCTTTTGCTCCGGTGGCGCTCCTCTTCGACGCCAGCATCCGCGGAACCGCCGTCAACTTTCCCGACACCAAATCCGGAGGCGTGTCAATGGCTTCGAAGCCGAGCACATATCCATCTCTCTAAAAAAGATTACGACTACGTGCGCATCTCCTCGATTACAGGTTGGTGCTCGATCGATCTCCGCTTCTCTTCTTCGGATTTAGTTTCTATGGTTTGGCATTCTTGAGAAGTTTTTAGGGTTTTTCGGTTTAACTCATGTTGGTGAGTCCGGGACTTTGCTTTGCTCTGCATCTAAATGTCCGCCGAACTCGAGGCTGGATTTTCGAGGATTGGCGCGGATGAGTTGTAGAAGCACCCGATTGGTGCGGTCTTTGTTGTTTTCCTTGGTGAAGAACAGAGAGGAGGAAAAAAATTATTGAGTGTTGTTAGAATCAGTACCGTTTTGAATATTTAGTTGAATTATCTGCCCCTGTTTTTGTAGAGGCCTTTTATCATCGTTCTTACGAGGCGATTTTCGTTCTTGTGCTTATTTTGATTCATTCGGAAAGAAGGAAAAAAAAAAGATACTTCTATGGCGGTGTATTATAAATTTAAGAGTGCAAAAGATTTCGATTCAATTCCTATGGACGGTCCATTTATATCGGTTGGTATTTTGAAAGAAAAAATTTTCGAACCAAAGCACTTGGGCAGAGGCATTGATTTCGACCTTGTGGTAACTAATGCTCAAACTAATGAAGGTGGGTTTCTTGCTTCATGAATCAATTAAATTTTTTTAACAATTAAGGCTATCAAGTTTGGAGAGAACTGTCTAGTGGGAAGCTGTTTGTGTGGCCTTTTGAGTCTAATATTGGTGATGTTTATGCTGAACTTGTCGAGGCTGAAATGATTGTGAGTGAGGTATTCATAGTGTTAGGGCCTGGGTTTTGGCCTGAGGTAGCAATACCCGCCGATCCCGAGTCTTTTTGTCAAATGAACCGTGGTAGTGTTTGTGTAGTGCGTGCTAGCAAGTGATTTGTATGTTGTGATCTTTTTTTTTTTTCTTTTTCTTGGGGGGGTGTTGGGGGAGGAGGAGTAGGGTACATTCTCCATGATTAACATCACCTAATTTGACATTTGAGGGGAAATTGAGCTCTCTGGAGAAGCTTTTAGAGGCTGACCTGATGATTAGTTAAGGCTGGCTGAGGGAGGAGGAGGGTACTTTCTCCACAATCAATATCACCTAATTTGATATTTGAGCGGAAAAGAGCTTCGGGGAGAAGCTTTTGAAACATTCATGCTTATCTTAGCAAGCAATTTAAGTGCAAACTTCGGGAAGCAATACCACCATCAACTTCATTCCATGACATGACACTATTACAGGTGGTGGCAGGTGGTGGTGCATTTGAGGCTGCATTGTCTGTCTACTTGGAGTATGTAGCAACGACGCTAGGATCCCGTGAACAGTTGGCTATTGCACAATTTACCAAGTCATTATTAATTATACCAAAGGTCTGGATTAACATGCATTGATGTTTTTCAAACTTTAATTTGATTTTTGTTTGGGCTTAATGGAGCACCGCATCCTATTTGCCAAGACTTTGCAAATTATCTTCCTTGTTTTATTAAATTATTTTTCTGCTGAAGGTGCTTGCCATCAATGCTGCAAATGATGCAACCGAGTTAGTTGCAAAACTACGGGCTTACGAGCACACTGCACAAACTAAGGCCGACAAGAAGCATTCGTCGAGGTAATTCTTTGTTGTGTATTACAATGTTGTCTTTTGCGGTTGGCCAGCATTTAGGTAATTTAAGATTGGCTCCATTGATGTTTCTTTTCCATCCCGCATATTTTATTCCCTGGAAGGAGTTATTTTTTGAATTCGAGATCACCTTCACATACTCGTATATAAACACGTGTGGAATGGAGTTGATGATGGAGGAGGGTCTTATCCATATATATTCTCTTTGTTGCACTTTGATACTTTTAGGAATGCAGATGCTCTGATTTAGAAGTTCAAAGCTTGGTTGATTGCCAATCATTAGAAAATTTGTTGCTTCATCTATTGGTTGTCGCATTTTATTGGTTCTGTAACTTCTCATATGGTTCAACGAACTTGCTAATCTCACTTGATTTTGTTCGGTGGATAATTTTTTAGGTTTCTCATCAAAGTGATTACTTTGATCTTCACAAGAATGCTTTGTAAATTGAATGCTAATGCCCCTTGGTGTTGTATGTCACTTCTCTATGCTATTTTAGGTTTGTTGAAATGCCAAAGGAATACTATGCTGTTTTCAATGGCCGTAATATCGGCATATACGATAATTGGCCTCAAACTGAAGTTCAAGTAAGTGGTTTTAGTAATGCTAATTACAAAGGATATAACAATTGGGAAGCCGCAAAACAGGCATACTTGAAATTTTTCAATATGAAGGAGTTGCCAACGACAATTCATTTACCTACACGATTTCGTCCCAATAATGAACATGTGAAGCAGGTATGTTAGTTCCTTACTCTTGTAATAAGACACTTTAATTTTTCAATGGTTTAGGGATATAACAATTATATGGTTTATTGTTATGTCTAATCGGGACGATGATTGTCCCAATGGTTGTAGCCGTATAATTAGAGATCTGAAAATGGAGTTGGAACAAACCCGATTTGAGCTGGAACAAACCCGAAGGGAGCTGGAACATAGCCAATGTTCACATCGATTGACTATACAAGAATTGGAACATACAAAAGGTTCGCTTCGATTGACAGTACGGGAGCTACATAATGCAAGGGAGGCGAATGACAACTTCCAAGATATGATTAGTGGCTTCGGGAATGTTAACATCGATTAGAAATGCTTCTTGCATTATTGTTTTGTGGAAGATGTAGCTTGAACTTATAGGACATGAAAAAGATGTTAGTATATGCATTTATGCCTTTGTAATCACTCAAAAGTACATGCTACCTTGTTTCTGGAGATTTAGAGCTTCTTAATGAATATTACTAAGTAAATGTGACTACCTTTTATATTTGGTCCTCTCTCTGTTAAAGATTCTTTGCATACGGCTTATACGCTCATACAGAAGGATGACCGGTAATGTCGCAGACAGGTTTTCATGTTTTTGCTGCTGAGAATTGTTTGTGTTTTTTTTGCAGGGCACGGAATGACTTAGTGTTTTTTTTTTTTTTAATACAACCTACCCTTGTTGAAGTTTTTCCCTCTAAGTCGCAAACAGGTTTTCATGTTTTTGCTGCTGAGAATTGTTTGTGTTTTTTTTTTGCGGGGCACAGAATGACTTAGTGTTTTTTTTTTCTTAATACAACCTACCCTTGTTGAAGTTTTTCCCTCTAAGTCGCAAACAGGTTTTCATGTTTTTGTTGTCGAGAATTGTTTGCATACGCCTTATAAGCTCTTAATGCTTTTTTTTGCGCTTTAGAACAGTCGGGGTTGGTTAATGAAGGTTGTGTGAGGAACACAATAACCACCTCCTACTGTGAGAGATATTTAGACTATCGCGTAATGACATCTTGAAAGGAGGACAGGCATGAGGAGTCTCATAGTCCTTTCCTTTCCTCCACTCTATCATGGACATTACTTCGTCGCCCAATCAGCATTTCTTTCTTTGAAACGTATATATGCAAATCTTCTTTCCTCATTGATGAAAATGAATTTTACTTTTCCTTTTCATGTCCCCCTTTCAGATTTTTTTTTAACTTTTCTTTTATGAAAAAAAAAAGTTTTTGATTCTACGCTAAAAGGGCTTCACATTAGAAAAGTGCCAAACATGAATGAAAAACCGAGGTCAGGTACAAATTATATAAACGACATGAGTTTGCACAAGAGACAAATTCCAACCAATAAGCTGTCCGAGAAAAGCATCACTTCTCATTAAAAGCATCACCGCTATAGGTATCCCGATCTAATCTCGGGAAAAGGCCGTAATGCTTAGAAAGGGGGAAAAATATATTATTCATTATCATGCTAAACTTCCCTTTACAATTGTCATTTATAGATATCAAAAGAAATGAAGGCCTACCCCTAAGGTACATTCTACCAGTACATTGTCCGAGGTAGGGAGTTATAATTTTTTACATTTTTTACATTTTAACGAACAACTACTTAGAGGATTCTTAAAATGCTTCTCTCAAACAAACTAACATAAAAACAAAACGAAGAAAAAGATGAAACGTCTTCTTTTCACCAAAAGAAAATTTGTTTTAAGAGGAGCATATAAGTAAGAAATACTAATCACTAAACATTATATTGCCTGCCCCAATTGCGGTCACCCCAACTTTTAACCCACCAATAGCAGAGACTATCGCATCAGGAAAAAACAAGAAAACTATGAAGACATGGCCTACAATGATGATGTAGACCTACAATTCCAAGTAAATAACCCACATGTATATTGAACATCCAAAAATACATTGCCTTAAAGACATCTCAAATACACCGCATTTGGTTTCTAAGCCGCTGATTTAGCATTTGGTTTCTATGATTCAGCTTCTCCATAGAGCTCTTTTCCGCTCAAATATCAAAGTAGGTGATATTTACAATTCCAAGTAAATATCCCGCTTACAACTGTTTTAAAACCATCGAGAACAACGAACTGGAGGCCCAACAACTTCTTTTTCGGTGCCAGGATCGGTCGTGGATTATACTTCTCGGTCTTCATACAATTCAATTATGTTGTTGGAAATAAGACTTCAATACGTTCTCTTCCAATCATTTTTTGCAGGATTTTAGTAGCTTTTCTTTCGGTCTGCGAGAGACTTGGTGATGCATTCATATCATGGTATAGTTTCAATTCAACACAGCAGAAGAATTAACTTCAATAACCTAGAGTAAGAGATTTTCTTGCTATCCATGCCTTGAAATCTTTTGATTCTCGCTTTTTCTTGAAGGTTACCATTGTACGGCGAAGTGAAGTTCGCTTTCTTCGTCTATTTATGGCATCCCCGGACAAAGGTATGCACCGAGGATTTATGTCTACTTCATGTCTCATCCAACGCAGAATTTGAGAACTTCTTTTTGAGTTCATGATCTTTTTGCCCCCCTTCAATCATTTTTGAAATTTCCAGGGCACACAGTACATCTACTGCTACTTCTTTCGGCCATACTTGGCCATCCATGAGAAGGTCATCGACCGTAACTTGCTGGAGCCGAAGGTGATGGCGGGGGATTACGCAGTTTCGATGTGGCAAAAGGCAATGAGCTACGATCGGATAAATTTTTCTTTCAAAACACCAACCGACATAAATGGATCGTCCATAGGAATTGAATCGAAATCTCTTGCACTCTTAAATTTATAATACACCGCCATAGAAGTATCTTTTTTTTTCCTTCTTTCCGAATGAATCAAAATAAGCACAACAATGAAAATCGCCTCATAAGAACGATGATAAAAGGCCTCTAAAAAAACAGGGCTCGATAATTCAACTAAAGACTCAAAACAAGACAGATAATTTTTTTCCTCCTCTATGTTCTTCACCAAGGAAAACAACAAAGACCACACCAATCGGGTGCTTCTACGACTCATTCGCGCCAATCGTCGAAAATCCAGCCTTGAGGTCGGCGGACATTTAAATGCAGAGCAAAGTCCTAGACTCACCAACATGAGTTAAACCAAAAAGTCCTAAAAACTTCTCAAGAACGCCGAATCATAGAAACCAAATCCGAAGAAGAGAAGCGGAGATCGATCGAGCACCAACCCGTAATCGAGGAGATGCGCACGGAGTCGTAATCTTTTTTAGAGAGATGGATATGTGCTCGGCTTCAAAGCCACCGACGAGCCTCTGGATTTGGTGTTGGGAAAGTCGACGGCGGTTCCGCAAATGCCGGTGTCGAAGAGGAGCACCACCAGAGCAAAAGGAGGAGGACGATGGAGGAAATTTGAGAGTTCTGCGGATGCCCGCGTCGAAGAGGAACGTCACCGGAGCAAAAGGAGGAGGATGGAGGAAGTTTGAGAGAGAGGTAAAAGCGAACGGAGGAGGAGGGAGAGTGTCGATTTCCCCTGATTTGAGGAGAGAGAAAAGTATATTTTTTAATTTTTTATTTAGAAAAGCTGGTTTCGTGCGCCTAAAATTTGAGCACCCCTCTTCGGATGACGTGGACGAATCTCGGCCTTCGGATTCAAACGGACGGCCGGATTTTGTTCTATGCCACCCTTGCCATTAACCCTCTATGGCAGGGGATCCGAATCCAAATTTGAGCGGGTCGCTAGCTTGGGCCAGGCGAATAGAGGAGGAAGAAGGTGAGCAAAGAAGGAAAAGTTGTTGTTGGAGTTGGGCCTAGGTTTAGAAATTCGTAGGCCTTTTTCTCTCTTTGAAAATATGTCTGGGCGGATGGGCTGGAGAGTGGGCTTCAGAAATACGGTTGGGCCACGCATTGAATTTGCGGATTGGGCCATTGGAGGAGAGAATAGGAAGAAAGTTGGGCCAGGTCTAGATTTAACTAAAATTAGGCTTTAGAATAAAAATTGGGCCTCTCTTGAAGTCATTAAAAAAATATAAAATGGGCCTAGCCCAAGTTTGCTTTTGGTCTTAGACTAATTCAGGCCCTTAAGGCCCGAGTTGGGCGCTTATGGCGTGGGCCGGGTTTGTTGGCCCTGTCAGGATAATTTTCTGCAAATAAAATTATTATTAAAAAAACGAAAAATTCATATTCTAAAAAAAAAAACTCCAAAAAATTCTCAAAAAATCCCAAAAATTAGGATTTGGCTCATTTCAACGGATCCGGATCCCCTTCCATAAAGGTAAGGGTGACATTGAGGGATTCGGGCCATCCATTTTAAAATGGGTGGCCAGATTCATCCACATCACCTTTTAAAAGGAGAGAAAATTTTTTGATGGGAAATTTTAAAATTTTAAAAAAAGTGATGTGAATCAATTCGGGCCGTCCATTTTTTATTTGGACGGCCCAGATCGATCATGCCACCCCTAACATTACTAAACAATGTTAGGGGATCCGGTTCCCATTTTAACTAGCCAATCCTATTTTTGATGATCTTATCCTTTCATTCTTTCTGAAATAACGATTTTGCCCCTTTATGGGCAAATTATCATGGAAAATTCTAAAAAATCTCAAAAAAATCCCAACAAATAGGAAATGGCTACAATCAACTAGCCAAACATATTTCGAGTGTCCTCGGTCCCCCGATCCTTCCAATTTGATGATTTTGCCCTTTTTGGCGAATTGTCCTTGATATTTCCCAAAGCAATGTCAATCTTTAATTATATTTTTTTTCAAAGCCGTCTTGACTTATCTTGATGTGCCTTTTGGATCTTTGGCTGTGCATTTACTTTATTGATTGTGATTGATGGGATTGGTCTTCTTAATTTGCATGATACCTAGATTTAGACTTACCTCACTTAAAAACCGCTCCTGCATGAAATCATAGTTAGGATAATCACTCGATGTTAGGTACCGAAAGGGCGTTGATAGAAATATCAACGTAACCAAGTCTTCGAACCCAAAATCTCTAGTTTCGTAGAACCGAACGTTCTTTTCCAATTGTTTAGTGAGGTATCCGTCCAATTTTCCAAAAATGGCGGGTGGCGACTCCTTTTTGCATGCACACGTTGCACATGTCACACGACCTCACTAAGGTCGAACTTGATCGATGATCAATTGATGTAATTTCATCCAAAAATGCTCCCCCCGCGACTTGGTATGGGCATGGGAGGGCTCGCATCAAGAAAGCCTAGTGCCTCCAAAGGAGGGCCGACTTGGCAATCCATTAGCCTCAACTCCGGTCAGGTCGCAACAATCAATGGTCACGAACATGACATTACACATTTGGCATCATCGTTTCTATAAGCTGAACTTTTTGCATTGCGGGATTCATGAGTGAGATGGAGACGCAATGTTTGTGACGTAATTTAATTTATCCAGAAAAAATTGTCTAAAAAAATCTTAAATCTATTATGTTTTTTTTTTTTTTTGTGGGACACTTTTTTCAATTTAGTCATAAATTTTTTTTTACATTTTGCCAATTGAGTTAATCTAGTCAATTTTAGCCGAAAATCGCTAAGGTGAATGCTAGTCTTTCTATGTGGCATGGCCGGTGTTGACGTAGAAAATTTTTTTCCTAATTTTTAAATATTTTTTGATATTTTATTAACTTTTTTTGTTTATTTTCTTTTGTTTTTCCTTTCCTTTCCTTTTCTTGTCTTTTCCTTCTTTTACTGTTGCCGGCGAGGGTCGTTGGGCCCTATCCGGCCACGGACGAGGCTACCTTGCCTAGATTTGGGAGAGGCCATGGTGAGGGCTTCACTGCCCTCGCCCAGTGGACCCTCGAAAGCCATAGTAAAGGGAAAAAAATAAGGAAAAGAAAGAGAAAAGAAAGGAAAAAAAAAAAGAAAAAAATAAAAATAAAAATTTGAAAAAAATGGTTAACAAAATTATTCACATCGATGATGGTTGTGCCATGTAGAACGGTCAATATCTACATCAGCAATTTTCGACTAAAATTAATTGGATTAACTCAATTAGCAAAATGTGAGAATGTTTATGACTGAATTAGTCAAGTATAATAGATTTATGACTTTTTTTTGGACAATTTTTTCAATTTTCCTCATGTCATTAATATTTGCTTGACTGGTACCACGTTTAAGTGGGCCATATAGTTCCCCCAACCCCCCTACGTTATGACAAGTCCAGGTCCTCAAAGTGAAAGATAAATAAAATAATGAAAAAAAATCATAAAATTTATTTTTAGAAAAAAATATTTATAAATATCGATGTCAAGATCGGCCGTGCCACGTAAGATGGCTAGCTTTCGCGTTAGCAATATCTGGCCAAAATTAGCTGAATGAATTGAATTGGTACTAATGCAAAAAGATTTAGAATTGAATTGATCCTAATGCAAAAAGATTTAGAACTAAATTGATCAAAGACATCGGATGTCGCGATCGATGATGCCTAATGTGTAATGTCGTGTTCGTGACCATTGACCAATACTCATGCAAAGCTCAAGGGCTTTTAAGCAAAGTGGGTGCAAACCTCATAACATCGATCGCAACATCCGGCATCGTTTTACGCACTCGACTTAGTCCAATGCGATGCCAAGCCTGACGTAACACTAGAATCGTTTAGTCCGAAATTGGCATGATTTGAGTTTTCAGCACGTAATTGAGATGTATAACTTCCTTCATTAGCGTAGAAGGGCAGAATTAACCAAAAACAAAAACAAAAATATTCTAAACATATTACAATTTGGAAAGAGGGAGGTGGAGGGTTCGAATCTCCACCTTCAAGGGGAGTGGGGTGGGGACATATGGGAATAGAGTAGGGTTTCGCAATCTACACACGACACACAACATAGTAATACAAGATAAAATAAAACCAGACAACAAAATAGAAATAAATATTTTTTTTATTTTCGACATAGATGTTGGATGTCCTATGTGGTGCGACCAGTAACGACGTGAAGAGTTTTTAATAATATTTTAATATTTATTTCGATTTTATTTTTATTTTTTTAATCTTTCTCTTTCTTTTTTTTTCTTCCCTTGTTTCTCTAGCCGGTTGCCAAGGTCCGGCAACTAGCCAGAGGTGAGGGATGGCGAAAAAATTATTCATGTTAGCATCAACTGCGTCACGGAGGAGAATTAGCGTTCACGTCGGCGATTTTCAGCCAGATAATTTGCATAAATGCAAAAGGTCTAGAACTCAATTAATCAGAAAAAAAAATTAAGACTTAAATTTAGAATTTTTTTTTGATAATTTTCCTGTGACCGTTTGAGTTGTCACGGCACTCCAATGATACTTCCCTAAAAGTTTAAGGATTGAATTGGGTCAAAAAAGCCGTGCTCATAAAGTAGAGGGACCTGAAGACGAGCGCTTCATTAATTTAAAGTTGGAATTCGAGGCATTCGAGTAGACTTGGTTTTTCCAAGGTTGCGAACTTGCGGTCCACGATATTTTCCCTTTTTCTTTTAAGGGAGAATGTTAAAAAACTTTTCCTAGGGCACGAGTCAATTAAGACTGACTTACGTGTATTTGAAAATGGAATAGTTTCCATTCGATATGTGTGGTAAGTTTTTTTTAAATTTTTGAAAATAAAAATATTCTTAGGATCAAATTGCAAAAAATGAAAATTTCCTGACCGACTAATACTCACGAGTGCACGAAACTTGTCGTGTGTCTACGGACCTTCCGCTGATGGGGCGGCGTGCCTAAGTCTTAAGGTTACTCCGAGTGAGAGATGCTCGAAAATGCGTCCGCGATTTAAGGCCCATCGAGATAAGAAGAGTGGTCAAAGAAAATCTCATCTCGCTAAGTCGAGACTCCGATATTTCACAATATGGGTCATAAATGGGTCGTATTTAGTTTTAAAAATAAACTTAAGTGGGTCATAAATGGGTTACTTAACTATTTTAAGTGAGTCGTAAATAAGTTTTATGTTTTTTTAATTTATTGATGTTTTGGATTTTGTTATTTCTTTTTTTTTTTCTTTTTTCTTCTACGAAATCCGGCCTGTCATTCGGTGCTGCCGTTGGACGTCGTCAATGGTCGGCCTGTCGCCGGTTCTTGAGGAAGAAGGAAATTTGGCGAGTTCATAGAAAATAGAAAAATATAAAAGATGAGAAAACAAAAATTTATAACAAACAATATTTTTTAACTTGGATTAAATATAAAAGTGTTAAATGATATGAGCCGCTGGATTTATTTTGCATAAAAAGGGATCAAAACGGGTTGGATCATTTTCGACCTCAATCCAAATTCGATCTTATCTACCCATGTAATAGGTTTATTTGGTGGGGCAAGATGTGGTCCTTCCATGGGATATTAGGTTGGATATTCGGATTCTAGACCCGTATTTTCGCGGGGGGAGAAGAGAAATTCCATCACTTGAGCGAGCGGTGGTGCTTAGATGTGGGAATTGTTCATGGTCCCTTCCTCTTTGATGTCGATCCCTACACTAACTAATAAAGACACAGGAAAAGTGCTAACTGAAACAAGACGAAGACTTGATCTAGGTCAACCTCGAAGAGAATCTTGTCATGGATATAGTTTCGCTAAAGACCCATCTTAATTTGATTGAATTGGAACACAATTCGACGGAAAAATATTTAAAAAGTTTCAAACATATTACATTGATACTAGTTCAGTCCTAAACTTTTTAAGTGCACCAATTTTTTATCAAATGTCTTCGATCAATTTTGTTCTAAATCTTTTTGCATTAGTACCAATTCAATTCATTCAGCTAATTTTGGCCAGATATCGCTAACACGAAAGCTAGCCATCTTATGCGGTACGGCCAATGCTAACGTGGATATTTATAAATATTTATTTAAAAATAATTTTTTTTTTTTTCATTCTTTTATTTGTCTTTCACTTTGAGGACCTTGACTTGTAATAACGTCGGGGGGAGGGGGAGGGGGTTGGGGGAACTATATGGCCCACTTTAACGTGGTACGAGTCGAGCAAATATTAATGACATTAGGAAAATTGAAAAATTTGTCCAAAAAAAAATTCATAAATCTATTATACTTGACCAATTCAGTCATAAAGATTATCACATTTTGCTAATTGAGCTAATCTGGTTAATTTTGGCCGAATATTGCTGACGTCGAATTGTGTTCCAATTCAATCAAATTAAAATGGGTCTTTAGCGAAACTATATCAATGTCAAGATTTTCTTCGAGGTCGACCTAGATCAAGTCTTCGTCTCGTTTCAGTTAGCATTTTTCCATGTCTTGATATGACAAGGATAGATAATGTGGACAGAAAGTCCTTAACTTTTTTGTTTCTTTTCTTTTGTTTTTCCTTTCCTTTCCTTTTCTTCTCTTTTCCTTCTTTTACTATTGCCAACGTGGGTCCTTGGGCCCTATCCGACCATGGGTGATGCTACCTTACTGTCAATGATGGTCATATCACGTAGAACAGTCAGTATCTATATCAGCAATTTTCAATCAAAATTAACAAGATTAACTCAATTAGTAAAACGTAAGAATGTTTATGACTAAATTTGTCAAATGTAATACATTTATGACTTTTTTTTTAACAATTTTTTCAATTTTCCTCGTGTTATTAATATTTGCTTGACTGGTACCACGTTAAAGTGGGCCATATAGTTCCCCCAACCCCCCCTACGTTATTACAAGTCAAGGTCCTCAAAGTGAAAGACAAATAAAAGAATGAAAAAAATAATAAAACTTATTTTCAAAAAATATATATAAAAATGTCCACATCGGCGCTAGCAGTATCGCATAGAATGGCCGGCGTTCGCATTAGCAATATCTAGCAAAAATTAGCTGAATGGATTAAATTGGTATTAATGCAAAAATATTTAGGACTAAATTGGTCCACATGAAAAATTTAAGACCGAATTAATATCAATGTAATATGTTGTAGACTTTTTTAAAACATATTACATTGATACTAATTCATTTAAAACAAATTATATTGATACTAATTCAGTCTTAAACCTTTCAAGTGGACCAATTTAATCATAAACCTTTTTCCAAGGTTGCGAACTTGCAGTCGTAGGATTCATGAGTGAGATGTAGACGCAATGTTTGTGATGTAATTTAATTTATCCCAAAAAAATTATCTAAAAAATCCAAAATTTATTACGCTTTTTTCAATTTTTTTTGGTAGGACACTTTTTCGAATTCGGTAATAAACTTTTTCACGTTTTGTCAATTGAGTCAATGTGGTCAATTTTAGCAGAAAATCGCTGAGGGTCTTTCTATGTGGCATGGCCGATGCCGACGTAGAGAATTTTTTTTTCCTAATTTTTAACGCGTGTCTGGTTCTCATTGGAAAGGAATCGGCCGAATACTGAAGCTTTTAAGAAAACAAAAGGCCTATATAATAAGTCGGTTTCTTAACACTTCTTTGACAGGATCCACCACCTGAGGCCAGGCAAAGGGTTGGAAGCTCACATACATTTTCGGTACCATGGAGCTAGACTAGTTAGCGTTCTAGATATTCCCACTCAAAAAAGAGGACAAACCTCAAGTGAGTCATCGTAGGGTTTTGCTTTGAGCAATGGACAGACCAGACCGTCGTGACTTTCTTTCTCGCCTCCGCAAGAGACCCGCTATGTGTAACCCTTAGCTATTTTTTTGATATTTTATTAAATTTTTGTTTCTTTTCTTTTCTTCTCTTTTCCTTCTTTTGCTGTGCCTGGCGAGGGTTGTCGGGCCCTATCCGACCACGAGTGAGGCTACCTTGCCCAGATCTGGGAGAGGCCATGGCGTGGGCTTCGTTGCCCTCGCCTAGTGTACCCTTGCCAACCATAGTAAAGGGAAAAAAATAAGAAAAAGAAAAGAAATAAAAAGATAAATAAAAATTTGAAAAAAAATAAGTTAATAAAATTATTCACGTTAATGTCGATCGTGCGACATAGAAAGGCCGGTATTTACGTTAGCAAATTTTTTGGCAAAAATTAATTGGATGGACTTAATTGATAAAACGTGAAAATATTTATGATCAAATTGATCAAGCGTAATAGATATATAATTTTTTTTTTTGGACAATTTTCTCAAATCTTCCTCGTGTCATTAATATTCGCTTGACAGGTAACACGTCCTTTTCTTTTCTTTGACTTTTTGACGGGTACTATGTTAAAGTGGGTCACATAGTTCCCCAATTTTTCCATGGAAATATCTGACGGAAGGGACGTCTGCAACCCCCCTACGTTATTACAAGTCAAGGTCCTCAAAGATGGGCACAGCCAATTAGTCGTCCCTCCTTACCATTTCAATTCCACTATTTATAAGGGCCTTTGGCAACGAGCTCAAGCACCAAACTTGAATACTGAAATTAGCACACAACAATATGAGGTTCCTCACCAATGTCTCCGTCCCCACTTTCTTCTTCCTGCTGATTAGCTGCTCCGCCCTCGCTCGGGCCGCTAGGTTCGATGTCACCAACAATTGCCCTTACACTGTGTGGGCCGCTGCAGTCCCGGGCGGCGGGCGGCCGCTCGACCGAGGCCAGATGTGGCCCCTCGATGTCCCCGCCGGCACGAAGGCGGCGCGGATCTGGGCCCGTACCAATTGCCGCTTCGACGGTGCCGGCAAGGGGAGTTGCGAGACCGGCGACTGCGGTGGGCTCCTTCAGTGCCAGGCCTACGGGAAGAGCCCCAACACGCTGGCTGAGTTCGCCCTAAACCAGTACATGAACTTGGACTTCATCGACATGTCGCTCATTGAAGGGTTCAACGTCCCGATGGAGTTCAGCTCGACCTCCGGCGGGTGCAACCGGGTGATCAAGTGCACGGCCGACATCATCGGGCAATGCCCGGCCGCGCTGAAGGTCCCCGGCGGGTGCAACGGGCCGTGCCCGATTTTCAAGACGGATGAGTATTGTTGCAATTCGGGTAGCTGCGGGCCCACCGATTACTCCAGGTACTTCAAACAAAGGTGTCCGGATGCTTATAGTTACCCCAAGGATGATGCCTCCAGCACTTTCACTTGCCCCGGGGGGACAAACTATAAGGTTGTCTTCTGTCCTTGAAGACATGACTAATTAAGCAGTTCACCCTTCCACGATGAGCGAAGTTCGAAGACGAATAAAACCAGAGGATGTATACGTAAATAAATGCATGTAATTTCTCATGCTAATGCTATAAAAATACTTCTGTTTTATGTTAGATCCATTCTACGCTAACGGAGCGGCGAGCACGACCGCCAATGTTATTTGAGTAGAATGCGGCATGACTTGAACATGGGATCTACCGCATTCATACTAAACGCTGAATCACTCGGGCTACGTCTGGCTGCCGGGACAAGTATTTGGGTGCTATGAGACAAAAACCAAAAAAATGATTCGAAATTGTGCGCGTGAGAAAATGTCTCATATTGAAAAAACAAAATGAAATCGCAAAATCAAAACCTTGGTTTCCTTTTTCTTTTTCTTGGACTTATTTGAACGTTTCCCGTCTGAGATACGTCATCAAATGCCGGATAGGATAACATCGCTTGTCTGTGTCACCGAACCCTCCCTTCGGCCTTTCCCTGGCGAAAGTCGGTTAAAAACTATCTAAAAAAGAAAATTTGTGGTGTTTTAGGTTATTTATTCAAATGTAGGAATTTTCCCAAGTCGTTTGAAAGTCTAGAAACGTGAACTGGTTATGCGGGAAAAATAACAAGGGGACCGCAACCATAGTCACCGTCTTTATCATAAGCCTGCACATGGGTTGAGTTTGATTATGGGGAACAAGTTGAGACCAGTACAATTAGTTTCCAGGAATTCCCGCACCTATGGCTCAAGTAAGGATTTTGCTATCACAATAGTGTGACATTATAACGGTAAAATGTTAGGCATAAGATCATATATGGATTCCATTATGATTATTATATATTTTTTACCGTTCATAACATTTACGGTTGAGATTGTACTGTATACTGTTATACTATCAACTTTTCAAATCTCCTCAAGCAATTATCCACTTTAACATTTTCTCTTTCGATGAATCATTTGTCAAAAAGTTTTGAGGGAAGCCACACATCTAGCGGTGAACGTCCAGCAAGCGATGGAGAAAAATGTCAAAGATTTTTTGCAAAATTGCGAAAGCGAATAATCACGTTTTCTCTCTTTTACTAGATTTGGTGTTTGCGCTCATCTACCATGTTGATGTTGATGTAGTCCGTCTGCATTTATGATCACAGTCGAATCGATACACTTTGGAATGCTGCAGCGAATCACGTTTTTCGTTCAAGACGTAAATCGTATAATAATTATGAATTAATCGATGGAGGTTATTTTTATTCATGCGTTTCTGATTTCCATTGGAGTAATCATGAGAAATTCAATGTGAAGTGAGTGACGTTATGATTATGAGTGGCTGAGGAGAGGCCTGGCGGGTCTGCATGGAACAAAATATTATTTTAAAACCGTTGAAAGGTCGAGATTTAGTTTATTTATTTATTTAATTTTCTATTTTTGGCGAGAGAAATTTATTCATCCGACACGTTTCTGATGGATCTGTGCACTTGCATGTCGGCCTCGTGACTGACACGTGTAATAAAATGATCACATGCATTGCTTGAAATTATTAGTTAGTAAAAAATAATTCCATCGTCCATGCAATTATTCAATTGTTGTCGATAATGAAAATATTTTTCAATAATTAATTATTTTCAAGTGATGGCATCGATTATTTTTCAGGAAAATATTTTATAAATCATTCATTTTATGTGAAACAAACGGAGCCAAAGTCATCATTCATCTTCCACAGTCGACTCAGCATTTGGACAGTGTACGAATCAAAAATTTATTTTCTGGGGGTATTGATATAGAAAAAAAAAAGTTAAAAGTAGAAAAACTCAACAACATTCAAATCGCACTCCAAATATATGTGTTTCCATTGCTGAATCTATTATTGCTAACCAAAGCACAATTGAATTTTCTCCAAATAATTTGGTATAATCCAGTAGAAAATTCACTTACCTTCTGAAACAATTTTTTTTTAATAAAAGACATGCCGGCTCAAAGCGCAGATTATGTACAAAATAAACAATTTTGTCGTTTTGCTTTTGCAATTTGACAAACGACGGTGGGTTTAGACTTTTCATAGGAAGAATTGAGCGGTGTCTCTAGGGTGAGACGCTACGGGCCAGCATAGCCTAGGGATAATGACACGTATGATTTTCAAATTTTAACTCAATATGTAATGTAATTAATAAATTTTCAATTTGTTCGATATAGTCTCCGAACTTTATTCCAATGTGCAATATCATCTCTAAATTTTAAATTTATCAAATGTGACCTTTAAACTCTTAGTTCATGTTCAATCAAGTTTTTCAACTATATGAAAATGTTTAATGTTGTCTCTAAATTTGAATTAATGGAATGACAGATTCGAACATTTTTTTATATAGTCTAGGGACTAAATTGAATATATACAAAATATTCAGGGATTACATTAAATAAAATTTAAAATTTATAGATCATATTACATATTGTGTCAAAATCAGAACCATTTATCACTTTCCGCGTAACTTACTTGTTCACTATTGAGGAGACGGATTGGTTCTTTCCGTCGGATAGAGTCTCCACATGGATTGCGCTATGAAGTAAAGCAGTCTTTGTGGAAAGTTATCGTCTCACGTCGCGTGGTGCCTGACTTGTCCAAAGTCAAAGGTTATGGTCGTGACATGATCCTTTTTCTCCACACTCTTTCTCATCCTAAAATTCCGTTTCACACGTCTAGGAATGAAGCTCGAGAATCGCATGTGGTCGAGTAAATTGAACGAGGGGGGAAAGTCAAGAAGGTACTGCAATCTTTGTTCGTCTCGGAGGCAGGAAAGGAGAAATTGAAGGGCTCAGATCTTAACCAAATTGCTTCTATTTTTGATTTGATATAGGTTATTACGAAGCATGACATTTATATTATCTCTCATTGTGATGTAGAATCTTGAATATATCCACGGATTTTGATTTTGGAAATTGATCATTTCGATATAGACGACTAGTGACTAGTGAGTGATGTTTGCTCTTGCCGACATAGACGGCTAGTGCCTGGCCCAACTCCGGGCGAGTGCAACACCTTGTGCACCATGTCTTGCATGGATGCAACTCTAGAAGCTGTGGTCCTACTTATTCCTCGAAATGTTTTCGAAGATAGGCGCCTGGATGGTCACAGTCACCCTAAGGATGATTGGACTGGCGCGCGCACGTGCCCGTGCGCGTGCCCCGGATACGACTAATTAGAGGGCCATGTCTTGCTCTTGAAGAGCTTCGTACGTGGGATCTACCTTTTCCACTACCACCCCCCTTGTTGCCGAACATATATTTTTCTTCCTTGTTGATAGGGAATATCCTCTATTTGCTTTACGTATGAGGGATCTTGACGTTCGGAAAAAGCCTCAGACGAAGCAGTTTTAGGACTTAATTGGGTCCGACGGCAACACAGTAAATCCATATTACGGAGGGAATAATGTGTACCAACATGAAGATAGTCATCAATGTAGCAATTAGAAAAGTGTTCAGAGCTTTTTGAGCACCTTCGTTCTTTATCCATGAAACAAAGCACGGAAAGTATTCGTGACCCTGCCTTATGTATGATCAAACACTCTTCCTCTATGTGACGAGAAAAGCTTGTGTAATTCTTCGAACGATACTCAGTTCACCTCTCACCTACCTTTAACTCGTTCTTAACATCGCCTGAAGACTACTAAAAACACTCACGTAATTCACCAATTTGCACCGTTTCGAACTTAATACATGTCCTGACGTAAAAGCTCAATAATGATTACATTGGCCGGTCGAACCGGGTTCTACTTCAATCAAATTAGAACGGATCTTTAGCGAAAACAATATCCTTATCGATTCAGTCAACATTTTTTCCCATGTGTTGATATGACAAGGATGGAGTCATTCGTCCCAACTTGCAAGTTAGTGTAGGATCAACATCAAAGAGGAAGGAAACTAGAACAACTCACACATGTAAGCAGCACCGCTCATTCAAGTGGTGGAATTTCTCTTCTCCCCCGCGGAAATACGGGTCTAGAATCCGAATATCCAACCTGATATCCCAAGGAAGGACCATATCTTCCTCCCTCCCACCGTGGCAGGAGGAGATTATCTTGGCGGGCTGTAAACCGTCGACGCCCTTTTGAGCGTCCCCTGCTTGGAGTAACCCTAGTGCTTAGGAAGGTCACCCCGTCTGTGGAATGCTCGTAAGCACACGATAGTTTTCAGGCATTCCTGAGTATTAATCGGTCAGGAAAAATTCATTTTCCGTAATTCAATCCTAATAATATTTCCCTTTTCAAAACTTTTTGAAAGACTTACCACAGATATCGAATGGAAATTACTTCATTTCAAAATTCATGTAAAGAGTCTTAATTGACTAGTGCCCGAGGAGAAGTGTTTTAAAAGGAAAACGAAAAGCATTGTGGACCGCGACCTTGGAAAAGCCAAGTCTCCTCGAATGCCACGAATTCCAACTTTTAAATTATTGAATCGAGCTCGTCTTTACGTCCCTGGCTTTTATGAGCACGGCTTTTTTGACCCAATTCAATCTTTAAACTTCAGGGAAATATCATTGGAGTGCCGTGACAACTCAAACAGTCGATAACTTATCTGCAGAAAAATTACCAAAAACAAATTTTAAATTTATTATAATCGTGTACTATTTTATGATCAATCGAGTCTGGAACATTTTATATTTGTGTTAATTCAGTCTATTCGATTGAAAATCACCGACATAGACACCGATCGTCTTACGTGGCATGGCCAAAGCCGACGTGAATTTTTTTTTTACAATTTTTTATTTTTTTTATTTTTTTTTCTTTTCTTTCTCTTTTTTTTTTCTTCCCTTCTTCCTCTAGCCGATTGCCGGCCTTCGCCTCTGGCCAATAGCCGAGGTCCGGCAATCGACTAGAGGAAGAAGGGAAGGCAAAAAAAGAAAGAGAAAGGATAAGAAAAACAAAAAATAAAAATAAAAATATAGAAAAAATATTAATATATTGTTAAAAAATTATCCGCGCCAACGCCGACCGTGCCACGTATGACGGCTGTCGTCCATGTCAGCAATTTATGGTCAAAATTAATCGGATGGACTGAATTTAGACAAATGTAAAAAGATTAATGACTCAATTGGCCAAAAAAAATTCTGATCAAATTTGCATAATTGCAATAAGTTTTGAACCTTTTTGGTAATTCTCTCCTCCTCCGTTGATGAATGACGTTATACATCTAAATTTCATGCTAAAAATTCAAATCACTCCAATTTCGGACACAATGATCCTAGTGCTACGTCAGACTTGGCATCGTATTGGACTGAGTCTAGGTGCGTAGACGACGCAGGATGTCTTGATCTATGTTACGAGGTTTGCAACCCGCTTTGTTTAAAGCCTTGAGCTTTTGCACGAGCAATGGTCGATGGTCACGGACACGACATTAGGCATCATCGTCTTTATAATCTGGATTTTCGTGTGGCATGATTCATGAGTGAGATGCAAGACGGCAATGTTTATGGCCTAATTTATCCAAGGAAAATTGTCCAAAAAATTCTAAGCATGTTGTACCGTTTTCAAAATTTTTTTGGTTGAATAAATTTTTCCAATTCAGTCCTACATATTTTCACTTTTTGCCAAATGAGTCAATTCAGTAAATTTTGATCGGAAATCGCTGACGTGGATCGACATAGTCAATTTTTTTAATATTTATTAAATTTTATCTCTTTTCTACTCTTTTCCTTCTCTTTTCTTCTTAAATGTGGCCGGCGATGGTCGTAGGTTCCTCGCCAGCCACGCGAGGCGTACTTGCCCAAATTTGAGAGAGGCCATGGCAAGGCTAGCCTTATGGTAAAGGGGAAAAAATGAAGGAAAAGAAATAAAAAATGTTATAAATAAAAAAAATTATCTGCGCCAAAGCTAGCCATATCACGTAGAATGGTCACATTCACGTCAGCGATTTCCTACCAAAATTGACTAGATGTATTCAATTGACAAAACGTAAAAAAAATTTTAGGACTCCATCATCACAATTAAAAAATGTAGGACTAAATTGAGAAAAGTGTAATAAATTTAATATTTTTTTCCGACAATTTTTCCGATTTATCCGCGTGCCATCAATATTTGCTTGACGGGTACCGCGTTAAAGTGGGCCATAAAGTTCCCCAATTTCTCCATGGAAATCTCTGACGCAAGAGACTTCTGCAGCCCCCTTACGTTAGTGCAAGTCAAGGTCCTCAAAGACCGGCACAACCCATTAGTCATCCCTCCTTACCATTTCAATTCCATTATTTGTAAAGAGCCTTTGGCAACGAGCTCAAGCACCAAACTTGAATTCTGAAATTAGTATCACAACAATATGAGGTTCCTCACGATTGTCTCCATCCCCACTTTCTTCTTCCTGCTGATTAGCTGCTCCGCCCTCGCTCGGGCCGCTAGGTTTGACATCACCAACAATTGCCCTTACACTGTGTGGGCCGCCGCCATCCCAGGAGGCGGGCGGCAGCTCAAGCGAGGCCAGACGTGGCCCCTTGACGTCGTCGCCGCCGCCGGCACGACGGCCTCGCGGATCTGGGCCCGCACCAACTGCCACTTCGATGGTGCCGGTAGGGGTAGCTGTGAGACCGGCGACTGCAGCGGGCTCCTCCAGTGCCAGGCCTACGGGAAGAGCCCGAACACGATGGTCGAGTTCGCTCTAAACCAGGTCATGAACATGGACTTCTTCGACATGTCGCTCGTCGAAGGGTTCAACATCCCGATAGAGTTCAGCTCGACCTCTGGCGGGTGCAACCGGGTGATCAAGTGCACGGCCGACATCGTCGGGCAATGCCCGGCCGCACTGAAGGTCCCCGGCGGGTGCAACGGGCCGTGCCTAGTTTTCAAGACGGATGAGTATTGTTGCAATTCGGGTAGCTGCGGGCCCACCGATTACTCCAGGTACTTCAAACAAAGATGTCCGGATGCTTATAGTTACCCCATGGATGATGCCACCAGTGTTTTCACTTGCCCCGGGGGGACAAATTATAAGGTTGTCTTCTGTCCTTGAAGACATGACTAAGTAAGCAGTTCATCCTTCCACGATGAGCGAAGTTCCAAGACGATTTATGTTAGATCCATTCTATGCTAACGAAGCGGCGTGTACAACTACTAATGTCATTTGAGTAGAACGCGGTGATTTGAACTCGGGATCTACTGCATTCATACTAAGTGCTGAATCATTTGGACTGCGTCTGGCCGTCGGGACAAGTATTTGGCCCATTTGGGTGCTATGAGATAAAAACTAAACAATGATTCGAAATTGGGCAAGCGAGAAATGTCTTACATTGGAAAAACAAAATGAAATGGCGAAATCAAAACCTCGGTTTCCTTTTTCATTTTCCTGGACTTATTTGAACTTACCCCGTCCGAGATACGTCACCAAATGCTTGATAGGATAACATCTCTTGTCTGTGTCACCGAACGCGCCCTCCGGTCCTTTAACATAATTTGGAGAGCGCATGTCTGTTTTAACTTGTATAAATCCATGCCTTCCCCTTGCGAAAGTCGGTTCCAAACTACCTATGAAAAGAAAATTTCTGGTGTTTTTAGGTTCTTTATTCAAATTTAGGAATTTTCCCAAGTCGTTTGAAATTAAATGTCTAAAAGCGTGTGGGAAAAATAATAAGAGGACCGCAACCATGGACACGGTCATTATCATAAGCCTGTACATGGGTTGTGTTTGATTTTGGGGAATAAGTTGAGACCAGTACAGTAAAGTTTCCAGGAATTCCTGCACTTGTTGCTCAAGTTATTATCAACTTTGACATTTTCTCCTTCGATCAATCATTCGTCAAAGAGTTTAGAGGGAAGCCACAAATCTAGCGGTGAACTTCGAGCGGACGATGAAGAAAATTACCGAAAAAGTCTTATATTTATTGTAATTGTATCAATTCAGTCCTATTTTTTTAATCAATTGAGTCCTAAACCTTTTACATTTATGCTAATTCAATCCATCCGATTAATTTTGGCCGAAAAAAGCTAATGTGGATGCCGGTCGTCCTATGTGACGAGATCAGCACTAACGTGAACTCACAATTTTTTGAATTTTTTATTCTTCCTTTTATTGTTTTTTTTTTCCTCCCTTCTTCCTCTAGTCGGCGACCGGCCAAAGGCGAGGGCCGGCGAGGTCGACCTTGCTGTCGGCGCCAGCCGCCCCATGTATAATGGCCGGCGTCACGTCATCGTTTTTGGATCAAAATAGACCGAACGGACTGAATTAATAAAAATGAAAAATGTTTAAAACTCCATTGGCAAAAAAGAAAAAGAAAGATATTATGACTGGGGAAAAGTACATTAGAAGTACCATAACTTTTGTACGGCGTTCACTTGAGTGCCATAACTTTCAAAACGTTCACTTAAGTGCCATAACTTTTAAAAATCGTTCACTTAGGTGCTACGTCGGAGTAAAATCGTTCACTTGAGTGCTACAGTAACTTTTCCGGCGTGCCACGTTATCTTTCCGGCGTGCCACGTCGGCTTTCCGGCGTCTACAGTAACTTTTCCGGCGTGCTACGGTAACTTTTCCGGTTGCCACATCAGCTTTTCCGGCTGCCACGTCAACATGGCACTCAAGTGAACGATTTTTAAAAGTCATGGCACTTAAGTGAACGTTTTGAAAGTTATGGCACTCAAGTGAACGCCGTACAAAAGTTATGACACTTCTAATGTACTTTTCCCTTATGACTGAATTTGCATAACTGCAACAAATTTAGGATTTTTTTTTTATAGTTTTCCCTTGAGGGACGAGCACACCAGTTCACTAAAGTTTTTGTACTCTATGCTTCGTCTCTATTGCGCTGCTTTACTATTGAATAGTGAGTGTCGTGAAAAACTCAGAGCGGCTCCAGACTAGCCTATGGTCGAAGGACCTGGGACAAGCCCGGCATGTCCTTCCAACAAATGGAAGGATTAGGACAACATTTTCCGGTGCAAGGATGGGCTGGCTTGAGAAAACCGGTTGAAGGGATCAAATGGGTTTGGATAGGCTTGGGCTTTGTGCCTATTTTCAGTTATATATATTATACTCGTATGAGATATCATTGTAACGAGTAATTGTGGTTGTAAACTTAAAATCATAGTGGAATCTCTTTGCATGCTGTAGCCCTATTATGGGGTAAACTAGGGTAAAACTCGTGTATACTCCTTTTTTTTTTTTTTTCTATTTTCTGTGTGATTGTTCTGATTCGGTTTAGAATATAACCCATCACCTTTTGTTTGAATTGTTATAAACCTATTGACACAATAAATAAAGACAGTCAACTTGGGCAGAAAGAGCGAGTGATGTATAGTAGAGGCATGATTTACCAAGTGTTGATGACCGTTGGCGGGATAGCCCAATTTGACACATTTTATTGAAAATGTCCATGTCGGCGCCAGCTCTATCACATAGGACTGTCGTCCACGTTAGCAATTTTCGGCCTAAATTAGCCGAATGGACTTGTTGACACTTTATTTTGGCGGTTCGAAATGGATTTTTTTTGTTAAATCCCCTTTTCTATCAGTGCAGAGGAAAAATAGGATGCGACATGACACAATTGGTATCAATATGACATGATTTAAAACTAAATTGGTCCAATCAAAATGTTTAAAACTGAATTGGTACTAATACAATAGGTTTATGACCTTTTTAGTATTTTTCCCCACAAGCCACGGTTGGATGCTCTTCATTTAAATTAGTAATTTTCTAAGTAAAATGAGTTTGTTAGATTGAAAATATTCCTTCTTATTCTCCGTATGTTCACTTGCAAAGGGAATATTTTCTCCCAAAACCTATGTGCTCAGAAAATAAAACAAAAACAAATAATGTCGGGTATACTAAGATCAATTCAATAAATCACTATACGAAGTAATAAAACAGATTCTGACAAAAAAAAAATAAATAAATAATGAAACAAATCATTTAATAATAGCACTTTTTAAAGAAATAAATCATATTTGTTATGGCCTTATCACTTAAGATATGATGAGCCTAAAGTCCGAGCCGACCAACATATTCGGTTAAACCATATTCACTCAAAAGCTTAGGATAATGAGTTATGGGCCAATTTGAATATATTAATTGCTCTGTATCATATTAATTCTTTGATGTGAGACTTTTCTAACATTACTCACATGTACATCTTCATACCTACCGTTATTATAATATTTTAATGCAATCAGTCCAACGCATCTAGACCGTTGGATCTCGTGGGCCTCATATAGGATCCACGTGCACCTTAGCAAAATTTGGCACTCCCTGAATGGAACGTGCTTGCCAGCGTGGCAAAAGCGCGAGCCCCGTGCCTCCCACGTGGACGGCCTTTCATTTTGCGCCGCAAGACAATAAAGAAGTCAACCGCGTCTCCGCCTCCTCCTTTCTCGGCTAGACGGCCGGCCTTTTGTCCGATCCGGTTCGTATCCAGACCGGTTCTTCTCGTGAACACCCTCCCATATAAATACCCCGGCAAGTCCATTCCTCCGTCCCACGTTTGCTTCATCGTCCTCGTTGTCTGAAAGATCCCTGAAACACAAAAGGGGTCGCATTTGCTCTGTCCGTCCGCCTAGTCCGGAAACGAAAATGCCTCAGGGAAAGCTTGAAGTTCTCCTCGTGGGCGCCAAGGGCCTCGAGAACACAGATTTTCTCAGTACGTTCTTGGCGCCTTTCGTCTCTTCCTTTGTAATTGTTAGATGAATTGTCGGGGTATATCCTTTCTTTTGCGTGCTTTTGTCAAAAGGGTCCGTCACGTTCGTCGCGTTTCTGTGTTGCGAAATCTGAATCTCGATTCATCAGGATCGTAGATTGGTATGGGTTTGGATCTTAGAACAAACGATGTGAAGGTGGGGAATTTTTCATCCACGATGGAATGGAAATGCCAGCCGCGGAGTTGATTCGCAGTATTTCCTAAGATCTTGGTGGAATATGGTGATTTTGAGATGATTCTGATCATTTTGTAGCTGAGACGGGCTGTTACCGTTCTGTTTCTTTCAGTAGATCCATGTGACATTTGTCTTGGCTATTATCTGCTGTGATCCAATGATCGGTGACTGATTGTCATCATCATCATAATGTTATGCTCTTAAGGGCCACAGAATTTCCTTGATATACCCCTCATTTCCTCCACATCAATTAGAATTTATCGCAGAGGCAGGTAGTGCGAGTAACACGCCACATCGTATTTGGCTTGAATTGTGAAAATGCAATTACCTGCTAGATCTATCTATACATACTGATAAAATTGCCTGAATCCAAAACTTCGAGGAAGTATGTGAAACTGAGGAGGTGTAGGACATTGATTCACAGACTGAGAAAATTAATTCTGTTGTCTCTCTTTTTTCTCGAGTTTTGATGATTGGTTATTGAATATTTGCAAACACTGTTCAAGGGGTGCCCCATTCAGTTAACGTGGTCCCTTTATAGGAAAATTATTGCAAATTCAGGTTATATCCTGCATAGACTTTGCTGTTCTAACAATATGTATTCCGGGTTTTTAATTTCTTTTGATCTGTAAATGCACAGGTAACATGGACCCCTATGTCATCATTACATGCCGGACTCAGGAGAAGAAAAGCAGTGTTGCATCAGGTTGGCACTGTTTAGATTCATCATATTGTTTGCTTGAGTTTGATTGCTAATTGTAGAAAAACCAAATTGCATATGATCTGTAAAGCGTTGGCAGTTCATATCTGCTCGAAGTTTAGGACCGTATATGCAATGGCATTGGACATTTAAATGGGCGTCGTCCTGGTTGATGCCTGATAAATGTGCATCCTAAGACATATATCTCATAAACTTTTCTGTAATGGATAATGCAGGAAAAGGGACCGACCCAGAGTGGAACGAGACTTTCCTATTCACAGTATCACATGGAGTTTCAGAGCTCAAATTGAAATTAATGGACAGTGACAACTTTTCGTCAGATGATTTTGTAGGCGAAGTAACGTGAGTATTTTGAACCATCCAGCATATATTAATCCTGATTTCTTGGTTTTTTTCCCCAATCAGTCTGAGCAGTGTTGATTTTCCTCTGCTACAACTCTTTGCTCAAGCTGAATGTCTAGATGTTCTGCTAATAAATAACCAAAGAAATAAGTTATTGTTGATTGACCACAACATGCAGTTATGTGGAACAGTTACTGATGTTCCTGCAAGTTTCTAGTAGAATTTCCAATTAACTTATACAGGCATCACACACATGTGTCAATTGATTTGTATCATAATTCAATTGATCAGAATTGGGGGATGACTAATCATTCTAGAGACATAAAGAACCAAGATTTTTAACACCAAAAGGAAAAGAAATAGCAAGTTTGAGATTAGAACTTGCGGCCTCAACTCATTCAAAGTGGTAGAACAATCTTTTTTCATTTTGTTTTTGAGATGCAAGAAGTGACTTCCACATTTGGCTTTTTGGGTCCTTGCAGGATTCCTTTGGATCCGGTGTTCGAGGAAGGTAATGTTCCCCCGACATCATACAATGTGGTCAAGGATGAAGAATACTGTGGAGAGATCAGAATCGGTCTCACCTTTACTCCTGAGGTAATTCTCTGCTATCAACCTCTCTGTCCGAATTTATTTTGTCAGGGAACACAAGAATGGTACAAAAGAGTGCTATAGCAACGAGTGCCTATCAAATATTATGTGGACTTTGATGCTGATCGTAGTCCTGTCTTTGATCGTACTTGATGATTGTGATGGTGCTAACCTCTTGATTCAATGGAAAGAAGATTGAATTTGACTAGCTTATTTTACGTACGTTCACTCTTGGCCCTTCATCACAGGAAAGCAATGAGCGAGAATTTCAGCCAGAGGAAAGCTATGGCGGATGGAAAGAGTCTTCATTCAACTGAACAGAGTCCCGGTCTTGGACTTGCTTTGAAATTTCTGCCATTTGATGCATCCCAAATGGCAAAGAACAATGTAATTCCCGTCTCTACTCTCTTTCCATTTTGTGGATAGTAATGGAGTTTGAGCGGATGCATTTTAATTTTCGATGCTACAGATTGGGATCTTTTATTGTCTGATGTCTGATGAAGCGCCTCGAACTAGCGTGGTTGTGTTTTTTAGAATCTTCGTTTCTGCTTTGCCCTGCATTTACCACATTGTGCTCCCGCCCGCGTGTATTTTAGGGTTCTGTAGCTTGTTTCTATTGAAGTGGTTCAAGGGAGAGAAAGAATGAGGGAGACAAGTGACTAAAAACAGGGATGGAAACCAGGATGTATTTGAAGAAGCTGGTAAAAAAGGTAACCTTTAACAAAAATGCTTGTTCGGACATCGTGTTTGCGAAGCGCTAATGTTGCAACAAACAATGGTTGTTTTGCATAATTTGTCTTGAAATAGGTATCAACGGGGACAAACCATAGAAGCGCGAATGAATGAGTTGTAGTATAGATAAACAACACGGCCGTAAGGCCTGTGATGCTTCTGGTTGTGTCATTTGTGCAATGCATGAACAGAAGGGAGATATGAAAAATGAAATAGAATAGTTGATTTTTGGAGATAAGGAATGGCATGAACTTATATATTGCGAGTTTAATCGGGCGAACGGTCGCGAACATGGTTCTGATGATAGATTTCGACATTGAACTTGACGTGGATCGGGCAAATCCAATCTGAGAGATGGTAGATAAGAGTGCAAATCTGGTTTATATCGCGAGGACCACCATATCCTTCGCATTAATGAAAGAGAAAGAATGCGTGATGTTAATGGCTCAAGACTGCTTATCTCCATCCGTGCCCGATTAAAGAAAACAGGTAATTTGGGAAAAACTGTCAAATTTTTTTTAAACCTATTGCACTTTTGTCAATTTAGTTCTAAACCTTTTATTAATGCCAATTTAATCCTAAACTATTTCATGTTTTACAAATTGAGTCAATCTGGCCAATATTGGTTGACATTACTGATGTGAATGTCGGACATTTTATTTGACACGATCGATGCTGATGTGAACAAGTAAAGAAGATCTAGGCTCGATTTCGTCGGTGGCCGGTGGGACCGAGCTTCGCCATAGGCTGGCAAGGTCAACCTCGTTGTCGCTCTCCTTTGGTTGATCGTCGAGGCCCGACGATCGGCCAAAGGAAGAAAGAAAAAGAAAAAAATTAATAAAGAAATTAGAAAAAAATTAGAATACCATAAAAAATTGTCCTACGCTAGCATCGGCAGTTCCACATAGGACAATTGATATTCAAGTCGGTGATTTCTGGCCAATATTGATTGAATAGACTCAATTGAAAAAACGTGAAAAAGTTTAGGACTCAATTGATATAGTTAAAAAAGTTTAGGACTGAATTGAAAAAATGTAATAATTTTAGGAATTTTTGCACAATTTCCCTTATCATTTGTCATGGACTTGTTGAGAATGATCCTGGCCTACATTAGATGTAGAAGGTGCCATCAACAGGATCATCGTGGAAAGAAACAAGAAAAGACCAATCAAAGCTACTTGACCAAGGTCGATCCGATTAGCTTAGTAGAGCCACCAATTACAGGGTCGACACTCTCCTGTTTCGATGTTGTTGCCCCTTTGAACTTGAACACTTTGTTCAATAAAGCAATAGGGGTAAGGAGTAACATGATCCAATAGTCGAAACACTGCAAACACCTATGATGTATGAGCTCTCAAAAAATGGATCTAAAATCTGCAACTGTGCTTTGTGCTGATTCCTCTCTGTCTAATTGCTCCATTTATAGGAAGCGCGGACGACCGATCTGAATCGAATAGTGAAATATGATTCGAGACGGCTGTTTCGGATCGTGTTTTCGGGTTGATCCTTATTTTTTTTTTCCACACCTCTACGGATCATACAGCCAGATATTTACCTTAAGCTATTCTCTGGCACATTTAAGTCTATGCCAATCTCTTCATTTTCTCAAGCTAGTGCTCTCTCTCTTCTAGAAGTAGAATGATGTAAAGAGTCAAAAATCTCGCCTCTTCTTACTAGAAAATCCATCAATGACTCCCGCAGCACACGTCAGGTTGATCAATCTCAAGAAAAATTATCAAAAGTCTTCAAACTATTGTAATTGTACCAATCCAATCCTAAACTTATTTTTGTTTTTTTGCCAATTCCGTCTATTCGGCCAACCTTTAATAATATTTTAATATTTTTTTGAATTATTTTTTTTACTTTCTTCTTTCTTCTTCTTCCAGCAGGTTGCCGGCCATTGGCGGGGGCGAGCCTTGCTTGACGCCGGCAAGGTCGACCTTGCTGGCGCTAGCGGTGACCGGCGGAAGGAAGAAAAAAAATATAAAAAAGAAAGAAATGAAAAAAAGAAAAAAAATAATTCAAAAAATATTAAAACATTATTAAAAAAATTTCATGTCCATGCCAGAGTTGGTTGGCGTCCGCGTCGGCGCCAGCCATTCAAAGTTGGCCGGACGGACTAAATTAGCACAAATGTAAAAGGTTTATAACCGAATTAGCGTAAAAAAAAAAAGATGTATGACTGAATTGACAAAATAACAATAGGTTTAGAACTTTTTTTTTTTTGGTAATTCTTCCCTATCCACAGTTCCTTAGTTCTATGTAATAATCTTAAATGAATTTCTGAAATCTAGTTAAACATAAAATGTGAAATATAATTGCTCAAGCAAAGCATTCCTTAAAACCCCCTTGTCACATTTTCCCCTTCTTTTCGTCATGGAACGTATGAGCTGATCAAGTCCTTCCAAATGGCATCTTTTGACCACTATTGAGAGATCAGATCAAAGAGAAAGAAAGCACATTCGATTAGAAAATCATGCGTCAAAGTTCAAAAAGAGCCAAAAATGATGCAATGTCCTCAGCAATCAATTAGTTGATTATAGGGGTGACTATGGAGGTTCTTTGTCTTGACTTCATTCAATAGATTTGCTATACTTGTCGCCAAAACAGTGTTAGTCGGTGGCAAAACATAATTTAATGTCTGTTTCTTGGGCTTTAGTGCAACCTAATTATTTGCAAAATTTGTCCTGAAACTCCCAACTTCTCTTGTTTCTGACCCCACCCAACTTTAAACAGACCCTTTGGTTCTTTCTTTTTGCTTGATGCGGAATTTTCTGATTAGTCCAAGACTTAGACATGTACTTCCCAACTAACCCTTTCCCCTCTTGGATTTGTTTTCTATCACCATGGATGTCGATTTTTCCGATTACACCTCTGCTCCGCTGCAGTTTCTCTTGAATTATGAGCGCCGACCGGTGACCGGAGGCAGGCGTGGTAGTGTTTCCATTTCTTGTGTGAGTGGAATCAAGAATGAACAATTTGTACCAGCATCTTCTGCAACCTTACGTGAACAAAGCCTCTACAGTAATGATTCTGTGCAGTCGGAAATTAGTCGGTATAAGAAATCTCGATAATAGCTCGAAAAATATATCAAAATTTAGCTCAAAGTGAAAAGTCGCGATATCTCTCGGACTTCGATCAACATATCTTTGTATAGAACAGTGTGTCTACTGTACACCCTTCACGAACTACAAGATAGAACAGAAGATCACTATAAACTGCAAAACTTCGCATCGCAAAAGACCAGCTCTTGGAGTCGCAAGATCAAGATGCCGGCCGATCAATTATGCAGAGGGTTTGGCCCGCCGGGCGTGACTCTCTTCGAAGCACCGAATATCGGGTCATCGCCGTGGTCCCCGTTCGATCCAACAGCGGCTTTATTACCCGAGAGTTGGAACCGCAACGAGTACTCCGGCCTCCATGAGCGATACTTGAGAGGCTCCTCTCGGCGGTGATCACCCGCAAACCCGTGGATGCGTCGGCAACTGGAGAGCCGAGAGACGAACAAGAGGGTCATCAAGAAGAGGAATGGCAGCTTCGAGCTATGTGCTCTCATGGTTTTGTTTTCAAGCGATGGATCGATGAAAGAAGATGGAAAGAGAGCGTCGTTTGGCCAGTGATATAATGTGCAAAGCGTCTCGAAAGTGTTTTAATACGGGATCGGGCAAGGCAAAGACACCAGTTTGGTGGTGTGGAAGTGGAAGCAGCCAAAAGCCCGCAATTGATTCCTTGCGAAATGACGGAAAACACCCCCTCCTATATTGGCGTTTTGAGAAGTCAAAGGCCATTACCGTCCTTCCGCCGATGAACTATTAGTTTGTTTAAGCCGAAACGCGGTTGCTCAAGAGATTGTCGTCGTTGACTTCACATTATAAGATCAAGTTGAGTCAGTCTGTATTTCCGGCAGTGGAAATTAGTGGCGGTGAAGACTTGGGATTCGTCGTGAGAACACGTGGTGCGAGGCCGCCGCGACACGTGGCGCACGTGATCTCTGCGCCGCTCATTTTGCTTCGTCGCACGTTCTTGCTTCTATGGAGTGCCGTAGGGTATATTGTTTTCTATTCGCAAGGACGGCCACGGTGTCAATAAAGTCTGATTATTTAGTACTGGACATGACGTTGCACGATGGAGCACCAATATGAAATTTCAGAGTGATGTCTCAACCAATCGGGTCCCGTTAGGCCCAGCCGGTGGCCCCGCCGGGCCCAGCCGGTGGCCCCGCCGGGCCCGCCGAAAGCCATGGTGCGGTTGAGCGGGGCTTTCTGACAGCCCATGTCCTTGGCCCGGTAGTACTTGTCCTGGTCCGCATACGTTTGGGTACCTCCGGCGGCCTCCGTGTCGTGGTTCTCGTTGATGGTAGTCATGTCCTGACAGGAGGCGTCGTACAGGATGTTGGGCAGCGGCAGGGCGCCGCGTCCCATGGGCGGGCTGGGGATGTCCGGCGGACTGTACACTTGGCCGCCCCATTCGATGTAAGTGGCCAAGTCTTGCAAGCCACCGCCGGAGAATATTACTTTCGGCCAGAATCCAACCACCGTGTAGTCGTCCCCAAGCTCTAGCCACCACAATCCAGTGGTCGGATCCTGTACACATACAAATACACTTACATATAGGGAAGAATGCTGGCAGACTACAAGAACGGGTTACAATGTCGTATTTGATATGAAATTGGTGGAAAAACATAAAAGGACACCGGGTTTCGAAACATCCGAACCTTACCCGATAAATGAAGTAATTGTATGTGTACACCGGTCCTGGGGTGCGAGAGATGTTTCGTAGAACCGCGTCCATCTAGTGGTCCGAGCGCAAGAGAACGAATCCTGGACATTATGCGTTGAAGCAAGACGACCGGGCCGACTGTGCATAAATTAAACGATTAACATTGTCCCGCACCGTGTCGAAAGAACCAAAGAGAGCATCACGAATGTATGGAAACTCGCCTCGGTAAAAATGAACCGATGGTCGTAATGCGAGTATAAGGACGGATTCACCTGAGGGAATGAATAATGTTCATGAACAGTTTGATCAACGATGAAATGTGCGATGATTTGACTTGATTCAGTAGGCTTACCATCCGCCCAGCTTGAATGAGATCAGGGCCATTCTGGATCTTGATTTGGCCGCCACTGTATTGGGATCCCCTGGACCATGGCATTTCCACGCTGCGGACCATTCCCCCTCCATTGTACTTCTTTTCCGCAACAAATTTGGTCCGAACGACGGCAAGCTGTAACGAAAAACAAAAGAACAAAAATTAATTCTTTAGTGCGAAAGATAATTTGAAAAGCTGGTCTTTGTTTTACTTTCCGAAAAAGGCTCGGAGGGGGCCATGACCGATCTCGAGCGCTGTGGAATTTTCGATTTAAGACAACAGCGAAACGGCAGGAGTCAATTCGACGAGCCCATCGCTGCAGCCTCAATGGGTGCGAGCGAGGAACCCGTCCTTCATGAAATTAATCAAGATCTTTGACTTGCAAACGAAGTTTCGAATCGTCCAGCCAGTTACATGGTACATGAATAGTGCTTCTATTAGCATTAAAGGAGTTGAGTAATTGCACCTGTCAAATTTGAAGAAACTCGGGAGATTCTCATTATCCTAAACCAAATAAGAATAAATTTTCCTAGCGAAAAAAGGTAAAACCAATATGCCTTCCACATAATTTCTAGTATTATTGATAGGATGGCTTTGTGCATCTATACGAGTCTTCTACCCGATCCGATCGGAGACACGTCATTCGTATTGAAATTGGATGATTCATAAGGAATTCCTTTGTTGTAGCATGACCTTAAGTGTCTATAAGCCAAATGGAAAAAGAATCAAAAACATCAATTGCCATTTCCGGTGTAAAGCCGTGATCGTCTTATCAATTCGATCGATCCCGAAGTCCTCCCCCCAAAACATTATCATGTGTTATATAGCAAGGAACGATTGCTGACTTACATGAAGGCCATGCGCCTCCTCCGTGTTCGGATCGGCATTCAGATCATGAACTTTGGCCTGCATTTTGGCCGCAATAAGTTCTTCCTTACTTGTTCTTCTGATCGGAACTGTTCCCATTGGACAGTCCAAGCGCTCGATGGTTGCACTTTTGACTCCACTCGCCGCCGACCCTTCGAGGTTCGTCCTTCTCTTGGGACGGAGACTAGGCCTCATCTATTAGGAAAAATCATACAATTAGGAAAAAAAAATTGAAAAACTTATACCGAAAAGTCCTCAACATGTTTCCTCAAAGTGTATCCAGATCGCAACCGTTCGAAAAAGTGCAATCGATTCCTACACATTTTGAATCCGGTGCAACAATTAAGTCAGTCTAACAAGGTGTAAGCCAATTTTCCAGACGCATGGTGCCAAAAACCCCACGTGACGCTTTTTAATATCTTTGAGCACGTGTGGTGTAGTTGCCAAAAGGGACTTGATTGCGAGGATTCAGAAAGTTAGGGACTTGATTTCAAGCTTTTCAAACGTCGAGGACTTGATCGCACACCGAACCGAACGTGCGGGACCCTCGGTGAAGCACATTCGTCGGAGCAGAAGAGAGTAATACGCCGAAATAGAACGAGTGGTTCTTCAACAGGGGATGATCGAACGCGGGCTGCTTGTAGAAATCCACGCAATCGTATACGTCTCCATACTCGGTCTGCGCTCGTAGAACGAAAGCTCTTCATTTCTTGTTCTACAAAAATGCAAAACAATCCACTCTAAAAATGGAAAGAAGGAAACTTTCTTGTACCTGAATTTTCCTGTCCTGACAGCAGGCTTATTCAAACGACTTAGCTCCTCCTCTATGTCCAAATCTTCCTCAGAAAATGAGCTCTTCACTTGTTGGCAAAGGAGTGAAAACAGAAGGAGCAATACGACCTTTGACTCCATTCGAGCAAATCCTGACCTGGATGAGATGAGACAAATTGGCCATTGAAAGCTTTTTGCTTTTGGGGTGGGTCTATTTGAATATACTTTGTAATTTTTAAGGTGAGTAACTCATCAGTGAATAAGAAGGAGAGGGCACTGCAGTGGTCAAAGGTCAAAAGAAAAAAAGCCAAAAATGCATTTATGATAATTTGTAGGTAGGCTAAAAATGGGGAAAACAATTTAATGATGCAATATTCAACAGTTATACACTATTCAAAAAATGGGTTTCCCGGCAATGACAAAGTTTTTGGAGAGATATCGAGATACGCTGACTAACTAGTTTGTGAGAGCGGCGTTGCCTGTGTGGTCGGCATCAAAGAAAAAGCCACATCCGTGGAAAAGGCTCGATTGGATAGCGTGGTTGGTGTTGAAACACGACCTTCGTGGAATGGACATGATTAAGTACTTCTTGTGTGCACAGGGTGAAACTAATCGAATGGCGGCAATGATAAAGTTATTTGGGTCGGTGCGCCCGGGTTACCTCCTCAAATGAGGCTTTAATACCAATTTGAGGATCGTGATGACCGAAAAAATGTTATAATCTGTACTTATCAAGTGAGGAGTACGGAGCCTACTTACTGACTTTAAATGACGACTATCTAAAGTAACAAAAATTTAAGTACGATCAATCAATATTAATCAAGAGAAATATACATCCTAAATTTATATCTGAAATCAATCTCTTGGAACGAATTGAATTTAGTTTTTTAACACCAAAGATCATAGTTGTGAAATGATTTCGATCCTATGTTTAAGAAAAACCGAGATCTTCGATTCAATCCCTACTCTATGGAACCGCTTAGGGGAAAGTCGAAGTAATTCGTTTCAAAGGCTCATGGATGCACGACATGCTTTTGATTGGACAAAAATGTTAGCACTCTTGATTTAAAAAAAAAAAAAAAAAGATGATATGTGGCAATCGTTTACCTCGTGTTAAAAAAAAAAAAAAACGGTCTCAATCTTGAAAAGCAAAGGTCGTGAGTTCTTCGAAAATCATCGGCCGGTACTCTTTTATCCTAATGTTCTTCCGTATTACAACTTGAATTTATGATGCTGCTGGTGCCGAACAGATTCTACATTAAATTTGCTCGATGAGGGTCTCGAAAGCGATCGTTAATATACGATTCATGAAAAAATTGAGAGCGGTAGACTTCGTACCGCACACAATATATAGAGAACAGATTTGATGCTTTCAACGACCAAATCACATCCCATACCAAATTTGATATCCCTTTTCAAATTGATTTTTCAAATTATTGGCCAGAAGAAAAAGAAAAAAAAAAGAAAATAGCACATGATCGGGCTTCACCAGGCCCAGCCGGTGGCCCCGCCGGGCCCACCGTAACACATATAATGCCGTAGGGGGGCCTTCACATAGCCCATGTCCTGGGCCAAGTGATTCTTGGGCCTGTCGGAATATTCTTGGGTATCGACGGCGGGCACTTGGTCGTGGGCCTCCGTGATGGTGGTGATGTCCTGGCAAGAGGCGCTCGTCTTGATGCCGTCCAGGAACTCGCCGCGCCCCATCAGCGGGCTTTTCTCTTCCGGCGGGCTGTACACTTGGCCTCCCCATTCCATGTAAGTGGCCAAGTCCTGCAAGCCGGGCCTGGAGAATATCCTCCGTGGCCAGAACCCAACCACAATGGAGTCCTCGCCAGGTTCTAGCCACCACAGTCCACTTTTTGGATCCTGCATATATTCACAATCCTTAACTAAGGTCTTGTAGGAAATAACTGACCGAGCAAAGCGAAATGGGGCTCTGGTATATCAGAAGTTTACCCTGTAAATAAAGTAATTGTACGTGTACACCGGTCCTCCCATTCGAGAATGTGCCTCGTAAGCTGCATCGACCGGGTGATCGGATCGCACGAGAACGAACCCTGGACAGTGGACATTGAAGCAAGATGACTGGCCCATCTGTGGCAAAAATTAGGCGCTCGGCGCAGGAAGTGTTAAACGGTCAGGTCATTCGATGAATATGTCGAAAGAAAAGAATCTTGTACAATGGGCGGAAACTAGCCTTTTGAAAGATGAACCCGCGGGTCTGATCGTCCGAGTACAAGGATGGATTCACCTGAGGGAGTTCCATGAGCAGAAGATGAGATGAGATATGCCCAGATGGAAATTAATGTTGATAAAACCAGAAGAAATGGAAAAGCACGAAACTTGCAACATCTTCTCAGATCATCTGAGAAAACCTCAAGTGGGAAATTTACACCTGCTCATCCAGATGCTTACCATCCATCCAACTTGAATGAAATCGGGGATATTTTCGATTTTCATCTGGCCTGCGCTATACTGTGCCCCGTGGACTTTTGGTACTTCTATGCTGCTCAACATCCCCCCTCCATTGTACTTCTTTAGGGATCCGAATTCGGTTCGAATAATAGCAAGCTGTAAGAATAAAAAGAAGAAGAAAACAAGAAAAACTGGATTTGTCAGTACCAAGCCAAACCTGGTACTTTGATTACGTACCTGAAAATTAGACTACTTACATGGAGGCCATGTTCCTCGATGGTGTTCGGATCGGAAAGTCGAGCGTAAACCTTCGCCTGCATTTTGGCTGTGATGAGTTCTGCTTTGCTTGTTCTTCTGATAGGGACGGTACCGGTAGGACAGTCGACGCGCTTGATAGTTGCATTTGTAATTCCACTTGTCGACAGCGTTCCTTGGTCCGTCCTCTTAGGACGGAAACTAGGCCTCATCTATCAGACCAACTCATCAGAAAAAGAAGAAGAAAAAACATAGGAAAAATGTTTTGGTAGAAACAACAGGAAGCGTACCCCGAAATGAAAGGAATGGTTCTTCAACAAAGGATGATCGAACGCGGGTTGTTTGTAAAAGTCCACGCAGCCGTACACATCCCCATGCTCGGTCTACAAACGGAGACAACTCTCAATTACAGAACGCAAGAATTCACTCCAGCATGGACTAAAAGAGGGAGGTGAAATTCGTACATGAACTGTCTTGACAGCAGGCTTATTCAGACGCCTTAGCTCCTCCTCTATTTCTGAATCTTCCTCAGGGGACAAGCTCCTCGCTTGCAGGCAAACGAGTGAAAATAGAAGGAGCAACCCAATCTTTGACTTCATCTGGGAAGAACTGACCTGGAAGATCTGAAACAAACAATTAGGAAGAAACTTCAATTGTCGATTCAGCGTCCTTTATTCCATCAACTCGAGAAGAGACGTGAGGAAGTTTTACCAAACGTTAAATGACGAGAAGAGGTCCAAAGGAAGCACCAGAAGGGCATGAATGACACTTGTCGACGGCCCAAAAAGAGGGGGAAGAGAACGGCACTGAAGTCCAATTGATAAATAATCCACCGAGTCAAGCAAAGGTTCTTAATGAGCAAACTGGAAAAAAAAAATGCAAAGGTTTTTTTTTTTTCTTATTTTACGAAATTAATTAGAAGACAGGAGGAAGTGGATATATATGCCGGGGAGAAACAATACCGGAAGTGTAAAAAATTATGTACGATACTTAACTTAATACCAAAATTTTCGCCGGATCATTTAAATGTGAAATAATAAAAAAAAAAATCACTTAAGTGCATCGGATGAGAAATTTTAGCCAAAATTAATACGTAACATTTATAATTAAATTTTAATATGAAATGGTATTTTTTTTCTTTACAAAATTCAGTCCACGTGGGCTAAAAAGTAATTTTTTAAAAAATATTAAAAGAACCTAAAAAAGAGCTAACGATGGAAATCAGGCAGCTTGCATAGCCCTCGCCACCGCCGCCGCCCTGCCATCGCTAGGGTGGGGGATGGCCGGGCCTCGGCTAGCGTTATCTTTTTTTAATTTTGAGCTTATTTTAATTTTTTTGAAATAAAAATTGTATTAAAAATCATATTTGGACAAAAATGAAGTCATTTTAACCACTTCATTACCACGTAGGAGAGAGAAAATTTAAAAAAAACGTATGTATTTTTCATTCATCCAAATTGATGGAATTAAAGGAAGGATTCGATTGCATCAATTTGACAAGTTTTAAGTCTTGAATGCATTTTTTTATAAGTTTTAGGAGTCAATTGTGCTTTCGTAACAAGTTCTAGGACTTCTAGTGCATTTTTTTTTTCTTTTGAAATTTTTAGCTTTTTTATTTTTTTAATCTAATTAAGTTTGCACTTTTTATGTTTTTTCAACTTTTAGTTTCTTTTTGTTCTTGACTGGACCTCCGACAAGCCACGTTGGCTTCAAATATTAATAAAAAATGCCACGTTAGATTTCCAGCCAAACATATCACAGTTGGCACTTAAGTGATTTGAGGAAAATTTTTCTCATTAAAGTGAGTGATGTACACAACTTGTGGTACTCCTTGTGTTCTTCTTCCTATATGCGAGATATGCAATTGTTACCATCATGGGATGACGAGGAGAGGTCCAAAGGGAACAATAGAAGTGCATTGATGATACTTGTCGATAGGTTAGAGAATGGGAAAATTAAAGTCACTGGTGTCCAGTCCTAAAACTATTGTAATTGTGTTAATTCAGACCATCCAGTGAACTTTAGCTGGAAATTGTTGACGTGGAATAATTTAAAAAAATATTTTACTATGTATTTTTATATTTTTATTTATTTTTATCTTTCTCTTTTGTCCATTAGTGAGGCTAGCAAGATCGACCTTGCCGTTGCCATGGCTAGGCGAGGTTGAGCCTTGCCGGCCCTCGCCTTTGGCCGGTTGAGAAGTCGGGCGATCGGCTAGAGGAAGAAGGCAAGGAAAGAAAAAAAAAAGAGGGAAAAAGGGAAAAATTAATAGAAAATTATCTACTTCAGCACTAGTGAACAGCCATCGTCCATGTCGGCAAATTCTAGCTAAAGTTAGCTGAATGGACTGAATTGGTATAAATACAAAAGATTTAGGACTCAACTAGTAAAGAAAAAAAGAGAGGATTAGGATTGAATTGGTACGATTGCAATAGATTTAAGGCTTTTGGGGTAATGTTTCCTATGGTTGAATATCAACTAGCTAAGAGAGTAGATACAATGCTGAGATATGCAAGTATTACCATCGTTGACTGACGAGGAGGGTTCCGAAGGAAGCACTGGAAGTGCATTAACGAGAGTTGTTGTTGATGGGCTAAAAAGGGAAATCCATAGAGCTACTAATGTCCAATTAACGAGTGGTTCAACGAGTCTAGCAAAGTTAGAACCAGAGGTCAAACTGACTCGTGTGGCTCCCTCTTGCTTGTGATAAAAGAGTGATTTAGAGGTCGTCTTCCTATGATGTTCTCGCCGATTGCAAGTGCTTGGAACTTCTTGCTGAGGCTGAAAAAGTTCCAAGGGTGTCCAGTTCAAGCTGATTCGGTTCGGTCCTTGGATTCCGAGGCATTTTGCCTTCTCTCTTGATTAGCCATGCACAACTTGTTAGCCACAGCAAGCAGAACTTGCAGAGTCTCGCCACTCTGCAGCTTCTGCTGGTTTTTGAGGATAAAATGATACAGTAGTTCTCTGGATGTTCCATTTCTTTGCAAGTCTAGAAGGGTATGTTTCAGCTTCATCCTTTATTGGTAGAAGTCTTATTTCCTCAGTCGCTGTTCAAAGCTTTCTCGGTGCGCTCTTCTTTTGAACTGTGGGAAGCTAGATAGTTTGCCTTCGTTGCTCTCTCTCTTTCTGCGGATTCCGACTCCATTCTTTCCCAGATCAAGAGACTAGTTAGAGATTGCCATCGAACTAGTAGATATGCAGAGTCAGATTCCTTTAGAAAGGCATTAGACTCCTGTGTTGGAATTGAGTTCCTGAGTGTTTGCTGTGTAATATTCCAACTTGAACTTCTAACCTTGTAGCAGGTCATTCTCCTGCTTTTTGTGGACGAATCACTCTCATATCGTCGGTCATAACGAAGGAAGACTTTAATTTTTTTTCTTCCTTCGTAGCAGGTTCGATTTGAAATCCCAAAGGCAGCATACGGCCACTCTTTTGTGGACGAATCACTCTTCTTCTTTTTTTTCTAGGTTTTTTGCGTGTGTGGAAGTATGAAACTTTAAACTCAAACCCTCGTGACTCGTGAGTACAGATCAAAGAGCAAAATAAGTCGAGGAATTGGAGCCCTTAACACAAACTAGGAAAAAGGAACCAAAATAAGAGCTGTAAATGAGAGGAACACCGTGGAAGAAGAAGAAGAAGAAGAAGAAGTCAAAAACCACCAACGAAAGTCCATATCTAGAGCCATGGCCTCAGGCAACATCATGCTAAGAATAGCTAGGATTTCTAGAAGAATATGCTATTCGTTTGATGAGAAATGCAAAGGAATATCGAAAATTCGAGTGGCTGAAACCGAAGCAGCTACTGTCGAAGTAAAATAAAGAAAAGCAACGACTGAAATAGGAGAATGAGCGTGCATGAGACTTTCATCTCGCACGGCTACTAAGTGATAAAAGAAAGAATAACTAATCTTCTTTCTTTTTTGATTACCATCCTCGCTCATGTATAAGACCGAATCCATTCGATTTCTAAAAATGATTATTAATCCTTAACTTTTCGAGGAATCCGAAACCGGCAAAATGCGGAGGGTTTAGACTTGTTGGTATCCGACTTTGATCCTAATATTAGGTGTTATTGGACTTCTCTCGTCCCAAAAGTTAGCTCAAAGGATGAGATTTTCCCTCACGTTTAAAAATTGACTATCGGCTCTTTCCACAACCAATGTGCGACAATCCTAACAGGAGCCATGCGTGAATGAGCCGCCATTGCCAGCGGACAAAGTAGTCATCCATGCCGGCCACCACCGTCCGTAGAAACCTAGAAATCTCATCTCTCCTTTCTCGAGTCCGGCAATTTCTTTCAAAGAAATAACACATTATCTTATTATTCCACATTATAGTTAATGTTTTCGACAAAAAAAAAAATTATAGTTAATGTTCATTTATAAATGGCTAGAAGGAAAACGTGCTCCTCACGCCAGCTTTTCACGTGGCGCTTTGGAATTAAGAAGCGTTGATTGAAAATTCAAGGGCCAACTGGATCATCTAATACCAATTATTGAAAAGACCACCCCTTTCTTAATTTTGGGTCAATCTTAGCCCAATAGTAATTATCAGGAGCCTAAAAAGTAAAACCTTGTCTTTATGGAGGCCCAATGCTAATTAAAAGAAAATTCAAGGGTCAACTTGAAAATTCCCTGATTTATAATTACCAAATGGCCTTAAACCCTGCCTGTTCTTCTTTCTTAGTCTTCCTCCCTCTAAAACCCTAGCTCCCTCCCTCCCTCCCTCCGTCTCTCTCTCTCTCTCTAAACCTGAGCAGGCGAAACTCGCAATCATGCTCTCATCTCTCCTTCGCGAGCATCGCGTCCACTTCTCGAACCTTCTAGAATGCTCCAGAAGCCTCTCGAACGTCATCTTCTCCAGGTCTATGGGAGGAGGGCCGCGCACGTTTCCAGGAGGCCTGAACAAGTGGCAGTGGAAACGAATGCACGAGAAGAAGGCCAAAGAGAAGGAGAAGCGACTTCTCGAGCAAGAGAAGCAGCTTTACCAGGCTCGAATTCGGTCCGAAATCAGGGCGAAGCTCGCTGGCAAGCCGGACGCATCGGCCGATCGCGAGTCGGCGCCGACTCACGGTCCGATGTCTCCAACAGACCATGTCAAAGCCCTAGCCGACCGGTTCATGAAGGAAGGGGCGGAGGACCTGTGGAATGAAGACGACGGTCCGCTGAAAGATCCTCCCCCACCAATGCGGCTGGCAAGTGCGCGGTCAGGACCAGTCAGGTCGCCAATTGATTTGAGGAAGTTGGTGGAGGGGCATGGTGGTGTTGTTGGTAATGGCAAGAATGTGGATTCGAGAAGTTTTGGTGGGACCAATCATGTGATGAGTAGGAAGTACTCTGTTGTGAGTAGTAGGAGGTTCCGGAGAAATGAGAGTTCCTCGAGCGAGAGTGATTCAGATGGTAATTCAAGGGATAATCGATTTAAATCGTCGCATGGTTTGAAGGCTAATCGGGCAGACTTCGAGGATTCAAGGAGTCTTGGTGGTTTCATGAAAGGTAGGAACTTTTCACGGCAAAGGAAAAGGGTGTTTTTCAAGAATGACAGTGAAACTTCTTCTAGTGATGACGAATCAGAGATTAACACGGCAGATGATGTGGGAAGGCCTGATGCTGGTAATTTGAGGTGGCCAAGATTGAGTGCAGGTGGAGATGGGTCGGGGGATGAGGTGAAGGAAATGAATGGTGGCACAAACAAGAGGACGAGGGGAAGTAGTGCTTCTCTCGGGAAGTATGATAACAAGATTAAGAAGAGGGTGCCGCTGAAGTTTGTTGAGGAAGAGACTAATTTTTTACAACATGTAGGGTTGATTAGGCATGAGCTTAACAATAAGAAATTGGCAGAAGATCAGGGTGAAGACATGGAGGAAGTTTCCATTTTGACTCAGAAAAGGTATGATATTTCTCCAGATGAATGTCAAGTCAAAAATCGACTTCTTTAGTTACTATATTTTTGTTTGAGTGGCAAAGAACAGTGTAATTGGATTCACAGAAGATTATTACGTGACAAATGAGTGGATTGGTTGATGACGGGATTTTGTTTCCAAAAGACAGCTCATCGATTCCCTGATTTTCTTGCATTGAGAAAGTCCAAAGCTGTTGGATGTAATGATGGGTTCCACTGTGGGTTTTACTGTGTGCCCTCTGGTAATTTTGTGTTTCCGTTTTCCAGGTTTGATGAATGTGACATTTCACCATTGTCGATTAAGGCTCTTTCGTCAGCTGGGTATGCTCGAATGACCAAAGTCCAGGAAGCTACCCTCTCACTTGACGGTAGTAGCTGCCTCATCTTGTATATTAATCACTATGTCGCCTAATTTTAGGGCTGAATCAGCCCATTATAAAGGACAAGTGCAACTTGCTGGGTTTTAGATCTCCTACTAACATATTACTTCACGAAAAGCAGCTTACACAATTCACCATCCCATTTCCATGCACTAGCCATAGAGCAATTATGATTTTTTATGGATGAGTTCTGTTTGCCTCGTGAGTCAGCAAGATGGTAATATTCCGACAACTGCAAGCTTGTGAGTTGATAAGACAAAAGATGGTCAAATGCTTCAGAAGTAGTTAAACGCTTACATACTTTGATCCGTTCTGGAGTTTAGGTCTCAAAGAGATAAGATTTTAAAGGTTCTGCATGATTTCGGGTCACCAATATATTGATATTTCTGATTGTGTCACTATTTTGTACCCTGTAATGAGATCTACAGCTTGCTTCACCATTTTTATTTTCTTGTTTTGGCCCAATCGCCATTTTTAATTTCGGCTGGCAGTTGGCACTATATTTTCTTCTCCGTGTCTTCCTTCTTGAGTCAAATATCTCTCTCAATTTCAAAAGTTTAATTGTTGTGATTATGCAAATGAAAAAAAATGTGAACACGATAACGCTTTAACGCACAGAGATTTCTTATTTCCGAATACCATATTTGTACATTTTTTAGATTAATGCTTTCACCCTACCATGCATTGTCTTCCCCAGTCGATGCTATGATCCTATGTTGGTAGACGATGATTTTAGGGTCTGACCTGTGACAGGCAAGGATGCTGTGGTCAAAGCTAAAACTGGAACTGGGAAAAGTGTAGCTTTTTTGGTAGGATTGCTGCTCCTTTCTTATCATCATTCATTTCATCAAGTTCCACAACGCTTTTGTTGATACTCAAACAGCTTCCTGCTATTGAAACAGCTTTAAAGTCACGTAGCAATAAAAATCAGCGGGTGCCCCCAATATATGTTCTTGTTCTGTGCCCCACGAGAGAACTTGCCAGTCAGATAGCTGCAGAAGCTAGAGCTTTGATAAAGTACCATGATGGTATTGGTGTGCAAACACTTGTTGGAGGTACACGTTTCAAAGATGACCAGAAACGTTTGGAATCTGAGTCATGCGAGGTTAGCCTTCATATACATGTTCTGAATCTTTTTCTTGATAAAGTATCACTTTATGACATTGGATGTATATGCCGTGTAAAAATAGATGGATACACGTATCTACGCATAACTTGAGTGTGATGCAAAAGATATAATCTCTCCTCATCCTTCTGCAGATAATTGTTGCTACTCCTGGAAGGTTATTGGACCATGTGGAGAATAAATCGAGTATATCCGTACGTTTGATGGGGCTGAAAATGCTCATAATTGATGAAGCTGATCACTTGCTAGACCTTGGATTCCGCAAAGACATGGAGAAAATTGTTGACTGTCTTCCTCGTCAAAGACAGTCTCTTCTATTTTCTGCAACCATGCCAAAAGAGGTAAAATTGATCCTTATTTCTTCTTAAGATCCTGAGATTATAGAAACTCTGCTTATCATGACATTTCTGTGATTCATCATTACTGTGCAGGTTCGCCGGATATCTCAGCTTGTTTTAAAAAGAGAACATGCTTTCATTGACACTGTGGGTGTCGGTTGTGTGGAGACTCATGCCCAGGTATGTTGGGGTGTTCTGCTGAACGTTGATCATCATAAGTAGTCTAAGACATCTAAATTTCTCGCCGGGTCTTGTCTCAAGCTGTTAAGTTTGCTATGGTCACTCTGACTGTCACCATGAGTGGGTATATTGGCATGTAGTATTTTTTTGTTCTTTTTTTGGTCGAAAGGCATGTAGTAGTTTAAAGTGACAAAATATGGAACTATGAGTGAGCCAAGATTGCCCTTTATTCGTAGTCATGTATTGTATTCCAAATGTGGGAGGTGGTTACAACACAAACATGTGTGTTAATAATGGACTAATTTTCTGCCATATGTATTTCATTTTCCACTCTTTTACTAATTTCAGCTAATTATGAAGAGCATGAGAAATATATTGTATGTGTCATGTATCCATAGTTCCTCTTTATCTTTGATTAGCTGGACACATGTTTTACCTGCTTGCAGGTTAAGCAGTCTTATGTAGTTGCTCCTCATGACATGCATTTTCAAGTTGTTTATCATTTTCTCAAGGAGCATATTTTGGAGGCACCTGATTACAAGGTATAAATGAGAGTATTCTTTATTATAATGATTTCATTTTGTACCCATTTAACAATATCACTGTGCTCAGGTCATTGTATTCTGTACGACGGGGATGGTAACTTCGCTCCTATATTTACTTCTTCGCGAAATGAAGATGAATGTTAGAGAGATGCATTCTAGGAAGCCTCAACTTTACAGAACTCGCATATGTGACGAGTTTCGGGAATCAAAGCGATTGATACTTGTCACATCTGATGTTTCATCCCGTGGAATGAATTACCCGGATGTTACATTGGTCCTCCAGGTATGCTAGTAAGATTTGAGTCTAATTTACTTTTTCTGGTAAAAAAAATAAAGTATTTTAATTGATAGATGGCTGGTGCTAGCATTGGACTTAATTTCTGAGCAAATCCTAAGGAAAAATGATCGTGGATTTTGCTCACACTTTGTCGCGTTGTCATTCTTTCTTCTGGGAGTAATATTGAGTTCAATTCAGGTGGGTATACCCTTGGACAGAGAACAGTATATACATCGTCTTGGGAGAACAGGACGTGAAGGGAAAGAAGGAACAGGTGTTTTGTTGCTTGCACCATGGGAAGAATATTTCCTGGATGAAGTGAAAGATCTTCCCATTGATAGAATCCCTGTACCATCTGTGGATCCAGATGTCAAAGTCAAGGTTTTCATCTGCCACATTCTTCTTTTGCTACTTGTATGCTTCTTATATGTCAATGCTGCTCATGGAACCTGACTGAAGTAGCTTTTACTTTTGCTGTCATGCTTGATAAGTTGATGTTTACATATCCTAACTTACGCTGTAATGTTAGTTTTTTTCCTTTTCTTTTTCTCAAGTTTAAAATAAGTGATCAAAGTGACAATATGGGTTTTTTTCTTTACGGGGGAATCATCCTTGCAGGTAAACTACTAACAGTTCCTTCTTTTTTCTCGGGCTAAGCAGTATGGTGGTTTCACTCACGATCAAAAGATCAATTCCGCTAATGCTTCTCTTCTGGCTTTTGACACTCTTCGTAAATAACAAAGTTTGGCTCGCCTTTCCTTTCTATCATGCTTAAGATTCTCTCTGCTGCAGATGGAGGACTCGATGGCAAAAGTTGATACAAGTGTCAAAGAAGCAGCATACCATGCTTGGCTTGGCTACTATAACTCGATCAGGGAGATTGGCAGAGACAAAACAACACTTGTGGAGCTAGCTAACAGATTCTGCGAGTCCATTGGCCTGAAAAATCCTCCTGCGCTTTTCCGAAAGACAGCACTGAAAATGGGTTTAAAGGATATTCCCGGCATCCGAATCCGCAAGTGATCCTTGTCTCGGTGACACCTGAGTCTTCAGTAAAACCGAAATGGCTTGTTCATGTTGGTTCAGTGCTTATTCAATTGACTTTGTTACGAGAGAACAGTGCTTGTCATTGATACAGAAGAAAGTGATCAACCGGGGTTAATCAATCAGGAGACATGGACCACACGGTGATTCTGATCTCCTCCTGCTTTGCCGCTTGCATTGTCGTCATCTTCAAGCTCCCGGTTTCGTTTGTCCTGCCAATATGCCTTAGATTTCCTGGAACCTGTGGTAGAGCTTCAGAGTGTCGAGCCACTAGATTTAAGCGCCATCTTGCAGTGGCATTAGGTGTTTAACCTGATAGCAATCCACTGTTCGAATCAATACACAGGACTTGATGTAATGAATGACTTCATTCGTAATGTATTTATCAACCCTTTCTGTAGAAGCTTGGCACTTCGAATTTATAATTACACATTGGTGCTGCTCACTTCTTTGTGCAAATTTAACTTTTAGCCGAGTGAAAGATGGGTAAACTGTGTGAACAACATACCGAAGAGATCGACTTCAAATTGCCCCTTCAACATATAATTTGTCCTCTTCAGCTACTGATTTCTCATTGCACGTGAAAAGTCTTCACGGAGCTACCACTTGTCCGAATCAAATATCGAAATTCTCCTTATATTGCAATTGGCAAATAAAGATCTCTCATTACGTATAACTTCAAAAGGTAAGAAGAGAAACCAATATGAAGTTTACTTATATTAACGAATCTATATTTCTTCCACAAGACAACAACAGACAAATACAGAAGCATTTGAAACCTTCAATGTTTACAATTCATTCTTCCAACTACTAAGCTCACAAAGCACATGTTTGGGTTCGCAGAACAAATCACGATGAAGAAGCAAGCCCAACATATTTTATCTAGTGTGAAAAATGACACCGGCTTGCTCTCAGACAAGTCTTGTTTGAAGAGAAGTCTCTCGAAGTTTCGCAATGGTGAATCCTTTTTCGGATTACAGGCCTGCTTTTCTCAAGTTTTAGAATGGTTCCGGGCAGCATTTTGCCTCGCACAGCATCCGATGAAATAAATCAATGACTGGAGAAGTGCAATTAGAAGAAGATCAGGAAAAAAGACCAACTAGAAATCTAAGTAAGATAGAACAACCCTTTATCTTCTGATTCAGCTTGCCTTACCAAGACAACGAACAGGATCACGTTGAAAATTGCAACCACCCTCCACTCGGTCTTCATGTACTGAGCAACTCCAGCCCTAGGACAGCAACAGTCAGACATATCCTAACAGCAGGAGAAATAAGAGAAGCACTGAAGCAATGACATTTACTTGCACGAATCACAATTGTAGCACTTCACAGATCGGGAGTTCTTATAGAGCTTGCAGTCCTTGTTGGAACTAACGGGATGGTAGCTCAAGTCGTAGTACGACGCATTCACAGCAGGGTAACCACATCTAAGATAAAAAATAGGTTCATGACAATAAAGATTTACATCAGTTACAAAGAACTTTTGCCAATGTAGAATTTCAATCAAACAATTCCAAAAAGAAACAGCATGGATTTCAATTTCCTGCTTTTGTTACCTATCTTTTCAAATTCTGCAAATATGATTACCTAATTTTGAGAAGGATATCGAATTCCTATAGTAGGGGTCTATGGCAAGGAGGGGAATGAGCAAAAAAGGATCTTTGAGTTGAGAGACAACAAAGGCACATACTCAGATGGAGGTCGGCAACAACCAGCTTCAATTGGGGTTAATTTTGCTGATTTATATTGTCTGAGAGTCTGGAATCACAAAGCAGTTAGTCTCAAATAATGTCAATATGATCATTTAGACCAATCAGAACCCCAAGTGACCAATTAGACCTTATATTTCTTCGATAAATCATTGCAGTCCTCAGATTTAACAAGACAACTCTTCAAGTGCTCCCAGTTATGTCCATCCTTTAACTGAATAGAAAAGCCAATTGAGTCTTAAGTTATAACAATCAGCAGAAAGACAAAAACAAATCAGAAGAATGGCATGCAACAAAATAAAGGCACATTTCTAATACAACACTTACTTGTTTTAGAAACCACGAACTGTAATCCTGAAGTTGATACTCTTTGTACCTAAGAAGACACAGTAATGAGAATAGGGTTGTTCAACTCTGATGCTGTCAGATAACGTAAATGAATGCTTACTTTAAGCCGGTTACGCTGTGCCCCGAACCATTGTTTGTCACAATGAAGCTAAAAAAGTGCACAAAAATATTTCAGCATCCGAGTCAACACAGGATTAGGATATGAAACTCATGAAGTTATTTATCAAGAATTCCAACTCATAATCTGAATCTTAAACATTAGCATGCGAAATAATCATTTATCAAGCTTTCATAAAATGATAATCATCAAGCATTGATAAAATGTGCAGATCTTTTTAGAGTAAAAATTTTATAAACTTGAAACAAGAGAATACCAGTAGCTTGTAAATTCAGTTAGAGTACCCCATTTTCAAATAATGGTTGAGCATCCTTCTGCCAACTTATATTAAGTTCTTTTTCCAAACATCTAAAAGTCTGCCTGAGCTCATGAAGCATAAAATACAGATCAACAAAGGCTTTTGTAAGATGTACTTACGCTAGCACAGTGAAGACAAGGATTCCCACCAATATCAGGCATAACAAGATCAGGTACTGTATAGTGTCAAGTTAAGATCATTGCAAAAGGGAAAAAAAATGCAAGGGAAAAAATAGCAGTTGTCTCTAGAAATGAAAATGTACACTGAATGTGATAAGGATACAGCCCACAACAGTATCGAGTTGTTCTTTAATGCGCCAAGAAAGCCAATTATTGATCTGAAAGTCGAAACAAACAAGCTAGCCATTACATATCCGAGATAAAAGGCAATGCAGAGGAATACTAACCCAAGAATTGTGCCAGATTAAATGAAGAACAGGAGCAAAGAAAACTCACATTACGAATATAAATGCCCCAAGACCCAGAACAGGAAGAGTGAGAGACTTTCGGCAATTGTCATCATGAGTACTCATCCACACGCCAAACCCTATAACAGCTACAGCCAAAAGCTGCACGAACAAGCAAACATAGAACTCACGCCTGAATCAAGATCACACGTTTCTTCCCTTTACCACTTCTGCACAGGACTTCGACTGAAGCTTCAGTATACCAGACAACTAAATCACGAGTACCCAATACGAAATAACCCATGGCTAGAACGCTTTACAAGCTAAAGGAAGACAGGACTTTGCAGAAAACTACAGAATGCGCACAACAAAGAGGCCGGCATTCTGAGTGACACCATGACCTAGTCATAGAAACTGTGGAAAATTGGGAAAAACACGAACATAAGCCGGAAAAGTGAACAACAAACAAATGGGTACTCTGACATTGCAAGTAAATAACGTAAAGGAGGTTCCTTTGAGGATAATCCTGACTTTAAAGCCAGAAGAAATTAGAAATTATACCATAGTGATAAAGTTGATCCATCTGATGACAAACGTGCTCGTTCCGACTCCCATCTATGTAATCTCTCCCTCTCTCTCTCTGAACTCATACAACAAGAGACACAGAAAGAAAGAGAAACGGTCTGCTGCTTCGGCTACGTGTAATAGAAGAAGATGTTCCTTGAGAGCAAAAATGGCCGCTTGCAGTGCAAGGGAAGAGAAGAAAGGTTTTGTTGGGGTAATTTGTGGGAAGGATGGAGGAGACAAGGGCATTTATGTCCAAAAGCCAACAATACTGGCACATGGTCGCAGCATGTCTCCTTCCACCTTCCACACCGAGAAAAAAAGAAGCAGTACTCATTCCATGGGACAATCCATGTCATGGTCTTATGTCTCTCCCCATCTGTTTTCATCATCAACACAACCTTTTCTCTGGTCCTCGCGTCAACTAACAAGGTTGACTCTTGTAGTGTGACTCCGACACGAGAGCAGTCATTTCGCGTCATCCTACGGAGGAGTCAGTGGAAATCTCTCTTACTATCCCATGAGCAGTTATGTTGAGGGTGCCTTTAATTATTCGAATATAGTTTGAGGTAGGATAAGATAAAATGAGATTACAAATCTTATACATTATTTTTTGAATTGATAAATGTCCCAACATAATATGAATATCGGACTGTGTCCTCGGCGACGTTGTAGGTGCCGAGCCAGATTCGAGCTTCTTCCGCGGGTCTCGATAGCGAATTTGCCCGAGACCCTCCTCTAGACGCTGCAGAACGAGCACTCCTAGGCGGAATTTTGGGAAATTCTGCATGGTGGGGATCAGATCTGCGGCCGTCGCGGACTCGCGATGGTTTCGATCTAGGGTATGCCAACCACCTCTTTTGTATTTTTTATTCGGCATTTTATCTAGGTATATTCGGTCTGGAAGATGTTGCCAAGCACTGAATAGAATAATTTGTTATACTATCCATACTCTAATCGGACCACCAAACGCAACCTAGGAGGTGCAATTTGAAAGAAGCAATACGGTTTCACCACAGCTTGAAAAATGAATGATTCTACGGATTTTCTTGTACAAGCCAATGAGCCTTGGTCAATTTCTTTTGCTCCCGAACTTCGAGCTTGGATAGGTAACGCATTTAACCAAGGCTTCCGATTATTTGTAACAAATGAATTTGTTAACATATGCTTTACTTTAAGGACTACTTTCAAAAGCATTTGTTAAGCAAATAATAAAAAAGAAATTTCATGTTTTTCAACGAATTATTTTTCTCATATTATGTATAATCACTACCATGATAAATTGAAATATTTTTACTTAAGTGTGTTGAATAAGAGTTTTGAGAACAATCGTTAACAAGACTATTTTAAAAAGGGGAATTTTGCATTTTTTTTCAAAAGGACTTCTAAACCTTTTTTTTTAATATGAAGCAGAAGTTCCATTTACGTACATGATTTATTTTGGATTTATACGTGGGTATTTCGTCGAGAAAATTACAGAAAAAAAATCTTAAATTTATTGCAATTGTGTTAATTCGGTTCTAAACTTTTTCTTTTGCCAATTTCGTCCCAAACCTTTTGTATTTGTGCCAATTGAGTCCGTCCAGCCAATTTTAGCTGAAAATTATTGACGTGGATGCGGGCCTTCCCACGTGGCATATCTAGTGCCAATGTCGACATTTTTAATAATATTTTATATTTTTTTGTTTTCATTTTTCTTTTCTTTACTTTTTTTTTTTGGCTGGACTTAGGGCCGTCAAGGGCTACAACAGCCTCACCTGATCTGCACGAGCTTGTGGCTAGCGAGGGTCGGTTGGTGACCCTTGCCAGCCCTAAGTCAAGGGAAAATTTTGAAAAATTAAAGAAAAGACAAGAAAAAAAATAAAAATAAGGTAATTTTTTTTTAAATATTATTAAAATTTGTGCACACTAGCGCCAACCGTGTCGCATAGAAGGCCGAAGTCTATGTCAGCAATTTTCGGCCAAAATTGAATGAATTGACTCAATTGGCAACACGCGATAAGGTTTACGACTAATTAAGTAAAAAAAATGTTTAGAAATAAATTAGCAAAAGTAAAAATTTAAAACTGAATTAATATAATTACAATAAATTTAGGGTTTTTCTAGTAATTTTCCCTATTTCGCCTCACTCTCCAATACTCAATGAAGCGGAGTACCTCCTGCGTTGTGAATGCATTATCCGGAATAACTCGACCAGTTACATAGCCAATTGCCAAAATGAGTTTTTGACAGAATATGCAGGAGTCTTGTAGCCAATCTCCGTGAGATCACCATATAAATCCATTTTGTCTCATAAAGAACACATCAACATCGTAGTGCCTATGCACAAGAAATATCATGAAAACACCAAAGACCAAAGCAAAATGCAGAATCACTTAAAAGATCCATTATTTTTTGTATTTCTTTTAAAACATCAAGTAGAATTTCGTATGTCCATGGGAATTTTCAGCTGGTGCAGCACCCCAGAAGCTTTCTAGGAGTGTAGCCAGTGGCCCGGAACTTCGCCGCAGTCTCTTCAATCTTGATGAAACTCTCGCCTTTCTTGGCTTCGACCATCGCCCTCTTCTCCTCTGCTGCCTTGTGAATCTCGGCTATCTTGTTCTTCATCAGCTCCGCATTTTCCGCCTTCTTCTTCTCCAGTTTTTCCTGTGGGTCATCGTGCGAGAATGTTAACAAAAAGCCCCCATTTTAAGAGGCTCTGTGTTCGGGCGATTTTTGAGGGAGTTACCCTGTTCAAGTTTTTCATGTGCTTCAATTTAGTGTGTGATTAAGACAATGCAGAAGACTTAATTACCTCCATTTTCTTTAGCTCTGCCTCCACAGCTGCTCTTTTTGTGTTTTCCCATGCTCCAATGCCTGAGAGCTTCTTATATGTCCTGTTTCAAAATCCAATGCAAGTATAATTAGAGGCACTGAGCCCAGAACAGACAGTTCAGAACTCTGATTCTTCCAAGTCTATATGTAGTAAGGAGTTGAGGGCTCTCACTTGTTCTCTACTTTGGTTTTCTCACTCTCCTCCCATGCTCTGATCAAGGCCAGCCTTTTCTCTGTTTCAACTCTTGCAAGAACAGCATCTGAGGACACAGGCAGTATAAGCAGAGATTGCATAAAATGTTTTCACTGTCTAAAGTGAAATCTAGGCCCACTGGATTGAAAAAAGAAAAAAAGATGTCAAATTTTGTTAAAATAAATTTTCTCAAAATATACCTCTATCAATTGATCCCCCTGAATTTTTCTCCGCAGGATCTGCTACCTCTGCAAACAACAAAATTCTAGACTAAAGACAAGATTTTTTTTGCGATAAACAAATATGGGTTTCAGGAGATGTCTACCTATAGACAATTTTCTTGCTTCTTTCTTTTTCAAATGCTGTACTGTGCTGTTACTGTGAGTCAAATCAGTCCAAACTTCATCAAGATCAACCTAACAGTTTCTAACCTAGCATGACAGACACTTCACTCGATTTACTTACAATCTTTTCATCATCTGCTCATCCCTTCAAGCATTAATGTGTTTTTCTTGACATCAACTGAACACTGAAAACAATCAACAAAACTAGGACTACTGATCTTACAGCTTCCCAACTTGGCATGAGTTCATTCAGAACCACAATCTTTTGAAAAACTAAACAAGACACCGCAATCATCTCTTTAAAGTTTGCATACATCCTCATGTGGATTACTCTCTGAGAGAGAGAGAGAGAGAGAGAGAGAGAGAGAGAGAGAGAGAGATTTCAATTACTTCGAGGGACTGCAGGTGAATATTTCTCTGCAACAGCTGGCGAAACATTTTTCTCAGGAGCATCTTTTTCTTCTTTCTTAGCACGAGAAGTCTTTTCTTCAGGAGGTGGTGGTGGTGGTGGTGGTCGTGTTGTTGGTGGCGGCGGTGGCGGCGGTGGGGGTGGTGCCTGAGATTCTGCTTTCTTCTCTTGCTCTGCCATCAGTTACTCCTCCAATTCAGCCCCCAAAACTTACCAAAAGCAGGGAAAAAGTCTGATGAAAAACTTTCAGACTCGCTGCAATTAAGCCCAGAACCCAAAAAGTCAAGAGTCGAGAGAGGAGACAAAAAAATGGAAACAGGCTGTTCTCGATAGTGCTGGAAACTCCTAGGTGGGTTGTAAGTTTGGTAAAAACAGGAACAAAGACCAAGATTTATATAGTTGATCACTCACTAATTCTATCTTGGTACGAACGTCACAAGAAAAAATTATTTGTCTGGTCCTTTTTCTGGTGTTTTCTTTAATTTTCAAAACATGGGACTTTATCAGAAAAGATTGTTTCATCCCCAGCATGTGCCACTTGTCCTTTGACTATGGTGCAACCTTGGAAAGGAGTCGTAAATGGGGTGAAAAAGTTGCAAAACGCACTTGGGTGCTTTTAAAGAAATTGGTTAATGATATGGTATACGCATTTATGGTGCTAAAAAAAATCAATTTTTTCCCCCTATTTTTAGGATATTCAGTAATCAAGCTCTTGCCAATAAAAGATGGATATCGATCGTGATGAATGCCAGAAATGCTAAGCTTAATCATGGTTTTTAATGTTGCTCCATTATTTCCAGCATTCCAAGAAAAGAGAATCAACTCATTCATTTCGGAGTGCGTTCATTCCACGAAAAAATAACAAAATTTAAAAAATATTTTTTCAAAAATGATTAGTTACATTGCTTAGAAAAATTAGTTAACCGAAAGATATTTTCATTATCAACATCTACTTATGCATGACTATTTCTGTAAATGGTGAACATATTTTTCATTTGTTCATTTCGTGAGCAATTTAACCAATCGTTTTTGTTTAAAAAAAAAATTCCGTAAAGAAGACGCAGCCTCAATTTCACTTCAAAAGTGTCAATATTTCGTCTCCTTAAGGTAAAAGTCAACGCACATTTATTCCGTAAGTAAGGAGGAAAAAAGAATTTGCTTGAACGCCATCCTTACTTGATATATATTGCTTTCAGCATCGGTAAAAATCCTCGTAAAGCATGTGTCGTACCCCTCTAAGCAACGGTAGTCACTAGTCAAAGATAATATAATTAATTAGTGATGATCTTGTAGTAAAGCTTTTTCCAACAAGGAACATCAATTTAATAATTCCCATAAAAAAAAAAACAGAGAGGACAAAATAGGTGGGGTTGGAGTGGACACTTAGCATCCAGATTGTGGAAGAGAGATTGACAAGATAATGACGCTTATCATGCTAAGGGAAGTAGGTCGTCCGGCCCAGCATCGAGGACGGCCCTATCTCTTCTTATTTGAGAGTAGAATGCTCAAGCATAAGTTCTATCTGTTTAGACATTAGGTGTAGAGATTGAGCTTCTTCGAAGAGTGCCTTGTTAAAATTATTGCAATTATTTTGATGTCTTTTTTTTTTTTTTGGTCAATGTTGGTATAGTGCCGTAGGTCTAATCATCGGCCGAGGCGATGATTGTGAGTTCACGTTTAAATTGCTTTCAATTTATTAAAGTATCACACATATCTTATCTACCGGGTTTATGCTATTTATATACATGCGATCTTCCTTCACCTTCTGATTAAAAAAAAAATCTCCCTTCACTTATTAGTTTGAGTTTTTGGATTGGGTGTTTTTATATAGTATCGTAGTTACTACTCTAGTGCATTTTGCACATGTAGACTTCCGTTCATCAAGTTTCACTCGTACTCTTTGTATGCATGTGGTCTTCCTCCATCTCTTGACTTAAACTTTTAGATTGAACTTTTAATATACTTTATATACTACTATGTACTTCATGATTCGAAGGAGAAACAAGAATTTTCATTTGATATGTGTGAGGGTCGAATACTAATGCAACTATGAATTCATCGATAGATCGAGTCACTTGGATGAGGAAGTTTCGCATCGCCCGATGCCATAATGGATTTGAGTAGGGGTAAACGCTTTCGGCTTTCGGGTTCCACCTAAAATCTGGAATTTATCCGTTGGAACCGATTCCCATTTTTTAAAAGTTGAAACCTACCTTGCATATCCGGGAATTTGAAATCTACTCCTATCACATGTTGCAAGGTCAATTCCAAGGCCCACTCGGGTTCTACATATATTATTAATTGAACGATTGCAATGAATTATCACCTCTAATGGTTATCATTACTGCTATAAATTCACCGAACATAGCTTATATTTAGACATGCGAGAAATATGAATCATTAATAAAGTAAAAATTCCACTTAGCGGTACCGTCCGAAAATGAAAGCTCGGACTAATGGTTCTAAATTACGCACTCACCATCGGAAGATATGAAACATCGCATATCTCACGAAGAATATGAATCATTAACAAAGTAAAAGTTTCACTTAGGGATACCGTCGAAAATGAAAGCTTAGACTAATAGTTTCGGATTACACACTCACCATCAGAAGCTATGGAATATCACAAATGTCGCGACCTAAAAATTAATTTAGGTTAATGGATTATTCGGTTAATTAGATGAATTAACTAACCTAAAACGGACTCTCCCAAGCCCTACCAATTCGCAACTTAAGTTTGATTTTTTTTCTTTTGTAGGAGCCGCCACTAATCTTTTTTGGTAGGTAGATTAGATACCTAAATAAAGTATGAGAGAATATTTTATTTTTCGCTAACCATAGATTTAGGGTTCGGGGACTTGATTATGTTAATTTTTAATTAACACCATTTCGGTACCAAATTTCATGAAAATGCCTTTTCTTGATTGATGATGGGAATTGAATGTTTTTTTTTTTCGATTTCCCTTTTATTATTTTTTGTTTTTTCGAATTTCTTTTAAGCTTGAATTTGAACAAAGTTAAACAAAATGCCCATAATATACCTTAATTTCCGAATTTTCCGATAAATCTTCTCATTCCCGAAGATCCGGGCCGGAGCGAGATTCTATCCGCTACATTCTCGGAGATTCGAACTAATATGCGGATAATGGTATAAGATGTTATCATCCCTTCTCGCCAAAGGAGATAATACGAAATCTTATACTAAATTACCGCCTCATCCCATAAGATCATGGTTAAGGCTTGCAATTTAATATTCCGAAGGGTCGGGCATAAGGGAGCATATATTATGGGCGGTTTTATTTAAAAATGTTCAAACATTTATTGAATTTTCGAAAAAATCCCTAAAAGATTTCGAAATCTTCAAGGAGATAAGCTCCTATCCACAAAGGATTGATATCTTTCACATTTAGGAAAAGTTATCTCTTGAGATCTTCAAAGTATATTAGATAATTTTCCAAGTTTAAAAGATATGATAAGGATTTTTAAGGATTCCAATTTAGACACAAGATAATCTTTAATATTCCAAAAGATGTGTATAATATCTTTAAGATGCGACCGGGATCTAGATTATCGCAAATGTACTAAGGATATGCCCAAAAGTTAAAATATGATGGATACGTCAAAATATATGCAATTTTCTAAAGATATGCTCAAAATGCACAATATTCTCCCAGATTTTCTCAAGCTCAAACTTAGTAACAATTGATGCAGAATATTTAGAAATAATCACGACATCATCAAGGTTCGCTTTCATATTCAAAATTTCAAATTAGGCAACTACAATTTGTCGGAAAATTGTCCACATTAAATCGAACATTCAAATTACACAAAACGATTTCATAATATCTCGAATTAAGGATATTACCCATTAGGAAATAAAATCTCCTAATTTAGAATTTTTTATTCTGAAAACATGTCGAGTGAATCCAATTAAAACCCAACTTTTGAAACTTGTGATAAAATTAGGGTTTTGATAGTTAGATCATACGAAATAATTGCTTCTGGAATTTTTGAAAACTGCGTTTTAGTCCAAAGTCAACAGCAATTCAACGTGGAATTCATGCAAAATCGGCGTAGAAATAGTCAAGAGACTTACCTTTATGCTCCCCCCAAAAATCTGCATGGTTAGAGATCATAAAACACGCCAAAAACAGACTTGATTCAGACAAAACAGCATGCAAAATAATGCGAAACAGCATGCGAAACAACATTGAAAACAGCGCGAAACAGCATTGAAACGGTGGCAAAATAACTTGTTTTTCAACTCAAAAATTCATCAAGTAGATCTGCGAAAGTATAGGGAGATTACCTTGAATCGAGCCTGTAAATCTGTACTTCAAAAGTAACGAATTCGCCTGAAAATTGTCTCTAAACGGTGCTGTTTTTCACTCCAAACAGCAGTAGAACAGCCCCCTAAGAGCAGCAAAATCATTTCCTGGACAGCAGCTCCGAACCGTAGCAAATTCTGCACTAGATAGTGGTTGATTTGCCCATGAATAGAGCTGGGAACACTCACGCCTTCTCTCGTCAAATCTTGTGTCTCACCAGTGCAGAAAATTTTCAAGCAGAAAATTTTTACAGACGTAATGAGTTGCCCCCCCTTAAACCCTAGGCATAACTGTATATTTATAGAACAAAGGGTTGCACGCAAGCATAGGGTTTACCGACGACCGTTCGATTCAGAAACTCTTATTAGATATCGATCGTCGGATTGAAAATTTTGACTTTTGATGAGTCCTATTTATTAAAAATAGCTAGAATTTTCGTCCAAATGAGGACTCTCACAAGTTGGACCAAAATCCTAGGCTTTTGTGGGCTCATTTTGTCATTCCGGACTCAATTGAACCTTAATTAATCAAATGGATAATTAATTTAGGCCTTTTTGCAATTTTAAGAGCTTAAACGGGCTGTTTTAAATCCAAAATTATGATGAAACATTCGGCATCCCCTCTGGGCCTCATTCGAAATTTTCAAACCAGTCCGGTCTAGCCGCCTATCAAATTAAGCTCAATTGACCCGATATCCGACCCTAAATGCCATAACATGCTTTTAAGCGATAGAAAATAAATGTGCTATGCATGATAAAATTATTTTTGTGAGAACCATTACTAATTCTCATTTTTATGAAATGACAAATGAAAATTAAAATTTAGATGTCAACAACAGATAGCACGAAGACATAAAACAAGAAAAACACAGATACTTATTCCAAGTTCCACCTCCTTTAACCTATTTTTTGAAACTAGTTCCCCAAAACTTAAGACCCAAAACCTACCATTCATACCCTAAAACATGAAACGTACCATATTTTGACCGCTCAGGCTATCCGATTCCGTTCTATCCTGAAGACATGTTCATCGCCATGTGGGAGCAATCTCTTGGGAAAAGGACAAAGACCATTCTTAATGCTTCCATGGCTACGAATTTTATTTCCTAATAGCCACGGTACAATTATTTAGGATGGATTTTTGGGAAATCTATTGATTCGATACGGTAAAAGGAGAAAAGTTCAGTAGCATGCAACATGGTGTGAAAAGCCTTTCAACAACCCTAGATTTTATCTATAGCGTATGCTATCTATTATTCTCGAGAGATAATTCGATCATACACCACACAAAAAATCAACGAACCAAGACCTAGCGACTCTACATTAGATAGAACCAAACCCATAATCTTATGTCGCAGTCAACGAGAGACTCTTTCTTCGACCAAAAACGAAAAACGATATACTCTTTCACATTGAGTTTGTATATATAGCAAATTCATAGAACACTTTCTTACGCATATGTGCCATCATTTTACCATTTTTTTTCTTTGATGTCTCAATGTTCAGGGATCAAACAATGCATGAAGGCTTTATTAAAAAACTTAATTTGAGAAAAAGTAACGAAATTGTTATTCAAATTTAGGAAGTCACGTATGTACAAGATGCCTACTTTGATATAAACCCCAACAAGCACACAACAAATTTGGTTTAACTAGTAAAAGCTGTCCCTCGCTATGTACAGTTGAAACTGACTCGTGGTCCAACTTTGGGTGTCTTTGATCCCACCATCTCGGTCTCAGATTCAACTGGACTCTCCCTTCTTTTGTTATGTTGATCAGAAGCACTTACCAAGTCCACCAGAAAATCGAACACATCGGTGCCGTGGATCGCCGACACGACGTCGTCCCTCTGGAGCGTCCTCCTCTTACCTTCCGCAGCCAATGTCCCTGACTTCCTGGTCAGTCCCTCGATGGACAGCTCGATAGCCCTCGAGAAAACGGTCGGCGCCTTGCCCGAGATCATCCTCACTCCGTCGCTGGACTCTTCATGTTCTTCTTGATCCTGGCCAATGGCAATGAACGCTGCTGACTCGCACTCCTACCGCCAGACGATGACGATATTCTCGAGTACATTCCAGCTTGCCTCATTACTAATTTCCCTGGATATTCGATTCTTCGTCGCGTTTAGTACTTAGAGTTTGCCTCGACTTGATACTCCTTTCACCACGACCGCTAATACGAAGGAAAACATTTGAGGGGAGAAAGTTAGGAGATTAGCTTGAAGAGAAGAATAACAAGTGGGAGTCCCTAATATAAGGGAAAAAAATTTGTGGAGGATGACTTGTGTGATGAGCAAATGAAGGGAGAGCGGTGTACGGTCGAGGCGTCTGTTTAATTAGGCCGGCCAAATTACAGCTTATGTTAATATTTTGACTAATGAGAAAGAGGTACACCTTTGACTGCCAATGAATTGCATTCGAGTTAATCTTATTTAATATGAGAAAAGAGAGATTTTATTTTCGCGCATATATTCAATTTGAATGACTGCCAAATTACATGCTCTTTTGTTTTAGTTCTTATCATGCAAAGGGATTGAGATCCGTCAAGCATTTGATTCCGAGGCGACAAAAAATTTCGTATTCGAATCACAACTCTCGCTCGGAGTAACATCGAAAGCCACTTGATCACCCCGTGGGTTGAGTATTACCCGATGCGGATGGACTGGAAATCTGTCGAGTGATGGTCAAAGAGTTATAGGGAAAAGTATCAAAAGAGTTACAAACCAATTGTATTAGTGTCCTGTTAAAAAAAAAAATTGTATTGGTGTCAATTCAGTTCTAAATCTTTTAATTATGCTAGCTCGGTACTAAACCTTTTGCATTTCTACCAATTGAGTCCATCCGATCATTTTGGCAGAAAATAGTTGATGTGGATGCGTGCTGTCCTATGTGGCATGATCGGCGCAAACATAGACATTTTTAACAGTGATTTAAAAAAAATTAATTTTTTTTTCATTTTCTTTTCATTCACTTTGGTTAGCAAGGGCCACCTCGCATAGAGCCAGCAGGGCTGTGATGGCCATGGGCGAGGCCGTGGATGAGGCGGCCCTCGCCCGGATCCGGCGAGGCCATGGATAAGGCGACCCTCGCCCAGATTGGGTGAGGGTTGCCGACCAAAAATAAAAGAAAGAAAGAAAATAGTCAAAAAAATTTCTTAAAAAAATACTAAAGAAATATTCACGTCATCTCCCATCACGGTACGTAGGATAGACAGCATCACGTTAACGATTTCCAGTCAAAATTGATCGGATAGACTCAATTGGCACAAATACAAAATGTTTAGAACTAAATTAGCACAATTGAAAGGTTTATGACTGAATTGGCACAAATGTAATGGATTTATGACTTTTTTTATGCTTTTCCCAAGAGTTATAGATGATAACACTTATAAAGCAAATGAAAATGAAGGTTGCGAACCCATCATTAGCAATTAGTATGAGAGGGAGTACCGAAATTTGAGCCTCCGACTCGTGCTTTGAATCACTTATAAAACTTATCGTTTTCTCGAGAACTTCTATAAAAAAAAAAATGAATCGACAATCTATGCACATCATATCGCTTAACAAGAATCTTATAGCCCAAACTGGCGTGTCCTAGGGTTTCCTTAAATTGGTGTGTGCTAAGCTAGGCACGCATGGTAACACTTCTGCTTCGGAAATTGATTTTTTTACTTTTGCTCCAGAAGTTGTTTTATGATCATAGAAGATGTTTGATAACTGGGCAAAATTTTTACTTTTAGAAAGAAATTCATTTGATAATAGTTAAAAATTTATACTTCTGAAACATTATTAACACAAAAACTTCTATGAAAAATTATTGATTCTAATCTAAATGTATGTTATTCGAGAAAGTAAAATGCAAATACTCCAGATTTACATATAATTTATCATTTAATTATTTATGCAAATGGGGATTAAATTTATGGGAAATTTTGTATTAATGAATTCGATGGTCGAGCTCATATATCCACATTAAAAGCATGGGTAGTTTTGATGCTTCATCACCTATGCCTAGAGGTGTCAAATGGGTGGATAAGGTCGTATTGAAAATGGTCCGACCCATATTGACCCATTTAATCCGTTTTGACCCATTTTCATAAAGTACAAATTTAACAATCCATATCCGACTTGATCCGTATTACTTAAATACTTCTATATTTAACCAAATCATAAAAAAAATTTCTCATAATTTATTAAAAAATGATATTGCTAAAACGTTCTCATGCAATTGAAATTATTTTAATGTTTAAATATTTTGTTATTATTAAAAAATATTATTTTCCTTTTAGAACCAAAAAATTAATATTATTTTTTACTCCGGGGGCGGCGGGCGGTGGTGGGCAATGGCGGCAAGTGGCGGTCGGCAATCGGCGGTGGATGGTGGGTGGCGGTGACGGCGATGTTCAGCAAAGTGAGAAAGATATTGATGTCGAGAGATTTCTACTTCTAAAAGAGAAGTAATTTTTGTTTTTAACTTCTGAAAGTGGGTCGCAAACAACTGAAGCAAAAAATTACTTCAGAAGTAGAAAAATAAAGTTGCATAACCAAACGAATTTTCGTTTCAGAAGTTGCGCTATCAAACGGATTTTTGCTCCAAAAGTACTTTTGAAACAAAATTTTTGCTTCATAAGTGTTATCATGGGCGCCCTAATTAACATGCTCTTATTCACACATTTCATGCTAATAAAATTTGGTCGGACCCAAAACGAATTAAAATGCAATTAGCTTTTGGCATCATAACATTCAAAAGGCAACTTGGTTAGAAGAAATCTACGAGCTTTAATAAGCAGAATAGTGTGTTTTTCCTTTATTCATTATGCTTCGATTGTTACTTTTAATTTTTAATTGTATTGCTTTTCAATCTCGATTTTGTGACAATGCATGCTTCTCCCTTGGCAATGAGTATAATTGGTTCGTTCCTTTCGGCTGGGAATCAATTGAAAACCCAAGGACATCATCGATGGCTCTTTCCCTTATTAAAGAAAACCCTAGATTTGGGATTAATTTAATGTCACGTAGCTTTAATTCAATCCGCTAGAAGGTCTAATCTTCGGCGACTTCCATGCCAAAAGTATTCAAGAGGGAAGTTGATGATGGGTCTATTTGATTAGTGGCGCACATTTAGTGAAATCAGAAAGGCCATCGATTAACAAGTAGATTAAGAGTCCCTCTCATCCATCACCATTAGCTGAACAAGGTTTAAGTGGACCCATCTAGTGACCATGAACCTCTTGAGTCTTGACCATCTGTCCTAAGTTCGGAATTGGCGCTAGGTTTGCTCATTCTCTACTGAATTAGCATTCGTACAACTTAATTAATTATGTCCTCTTTGCTTAGTTTAACACGATGCCACCTTTTTTTTTTAAGCTGGAAATTGGTCATGTTTCGTTATGGAAACATAAGACTAATCATCCTTGTTGAAGAATGAGGCTCGAATTGGCATGACTGGCCACCAAATGCCCGATGTTGAAATGAAAGTATAAGTTATGATTCAAGCACAACAAAAATGGAGAGAGAAGCTCTTCTTCTCTAGCAAGAATGCGTTGAAGAAGAAGATGATTCGGAGAAGGGGTCGCGCCCGACCCGGTCGAGACGACAACATGACTTGTCCTGGACCGACCCATTTGCACGTATCAATCTACGTATTGAGATGGCGAGAACCAATTACTTTTGAAAAAAAAGGAGAGAATGAAAACGAGCCAAGTCAAATCGTTTGTTACCCGCGAGCCAAGAAACTGAAATTTATCAAAGAAGAGAAGTTAGGTGATTGTGGCCTCAGAACGAAGCGAGCTGGAGTAACTACAATCTTCAGACGCGAAGGGTCGTGTCTCCGCCTCGGACTCCGACCCCGATGTTGTTCAAAATCAAATCGTGAACGAAGACAGCGGGGAAACGGGTTCTTCGTCTTCACTCCAAGCTACAAGCTGGGATTCAAAGCAACCCTTCTTTCTTACCCTCTAATGGAAGCTTCTCCCCGTTCTCTCTTTCCCGTCCGTTTTTTATAATTTGGGAATGCAAGCGCTGAGGCTCGGTTGTTGGAAGCCCGGCCTCTGATTCTACGCAAAAAGTCCCGTCCAAAAGCAATTTGCACGCAATTGATTAGATTCGAATAAAGAATTTTCAATTTTAGGGAGGTAGGGTTCAAATTTTGTCATTCTTTCTTTTCTTTTTCTTTTTTTTCCTATTTTTGGGTCGAGAGATATTAATTTTGATGGTCCATAGAGGGCGTATTTTCTTATGCCAGACGTACGAAATTTTTTTAATGAAAAAGGCCTAGGACCATTGGTGGGGGTAACTTGCAGCCAAAAGAGGGTACATCGAAATGAAGACGAAGTAATTTCCCAAGTATTGAAAAGCAGGAATGCAATATAAATGCAATTTAAGAATCAAGGATCCATCGTTTTCCATGGTTGCCAGAGACGTAGCGTTCGGACGGTATGATTTGTTCCATTTGACAGGACCTGAAAAGAAGGTGGGGGACAATTTGCTTTTCTCATGCTCTTCGTTCGATTGATCGAGCTTCATAATATCTCGGTACGGTATTAATTAGGGGCGAGCGAAGAGGGATCGATCGAAACGTGAATTGCCGTCTGAACTAATTTTCGATTCCGATTTTCGATCCAGTTCTCAATTGAAAGGGGAGACCGAACCACTCGGATCAGATCAATTATTTTTTATTTAGTTATTTATTTCTTAAATGTAAACATGATAATCCACCCATTATTTTTTTTATTTTTCAATTATTTTTTATTTAGTTATTTATTTCTTAAATTTGTGTTGCTCATCTCTACTAATAATCCATCGATTTCATTAGCCTGTTTAGGAATTGAACCGACCGGTTGGTTCGGTCCGATCCGATCTCAGGACCATCCGGTCCAGTTTTCGTTCTCTGAAACTGGGAATCGATGATATAGGTCCGATTCCTAGAACTTGGGTGGACCGAACAGGGAACTGATTGCCTGTAGTGTTTACAAAAGCCGATATTTTTTTTTTTTTTCGGGTCGAAACCGAGACTCTAATGGCAACGTGGCAGCGGACATGTGAGTTGATTCAAAGTCACTCGTGGAAACGCATTAAGGTGAATAAAGCCACTTGCTGAAGAAGGCGAATTGAACACTGACCTTGATTTTAATGACAGGGAAGCTTCTGATTCTCCCTCAGTAAACCTGATCTGTCCTTCCCCAGAAAAACAAGCTTTAGTCAATCTTTCTTAGCTTATAATTTACCATAACCAAATCAGCAAATTGATTAAAGAAAAAAGAAAAAGAAAAAGGAATTGCTCTCTCTCTCTCTCTCTGGGTGTGAAACTGAAACGAGACTGTTTCTCAGAGAGAGAAAGAGAGAGAGGGAGAGAGAGGGAGGGAGGGAACGCTTAGAACAGAATGCACATACAGAGCAAGCGCAGGGACAAAGGAAGAAGCTCTTCAGATCCGTGTTCTTTGGCTCACCCGCTCGCTCACCGCGTTCCCATGTCGTAAAGCTCGCTCCTTTTTATGGTGAACTGAGCTAACTGGCACCATACCTCTTCAAGGAGCTGCAACACGTATCTGGGGTCCTTTGGTTTGGCCCGCATTGACGCAATGTGTACCTGCATTGGTGATTCTCCGGCGAGCTCGAGCTTCCCGTGACCGGAGGTGCCGCCTATGAGCTCCGGCGAGGGGGAGGGTGCTCGAGGCATGGAGAATGTTTGAGAAGAGAGAAAGCACTAGATGAAGAGAGGTGGGTGTTGAGATTGCAGTTTCATGCAACTCCAGGTTTCTCAAAACACTCTCTCTCTCTCTAAATGCAGTGGAACTAGTCTGTATAAATTCGTTGAGAAAATGCAATGCAAGAGAAGGTGACAACTGGAAAAGGTCTCGCATCTCATAAAATTTGTTAAATTTTTCTCTTGCATTGTCATGTTTGTAAAGCCACTGCACCCAGATATGACTGAAAGTTCTAAGTGTTTTCTTTTTTTGTCCTTTACAAATCTTTCGTCTCAATTTTGTGTTCTAAGCCGGGCAACCCAGAAAGTCTAATTATTCAGACTGGATAAATAAATGTATAAATAGCGGTAGGTCTATGTGATTGAGTGATTGAATTGAGGCAGTGTGTAGGAAGTCTGATATTGATTCAGGTGTCACAGTTTTGGTGTCAATGGAGGAATGGGTCTTTGGTTCTTCCTGGTGATGCGAAAGTACCAACTCCGAGATCAGAAAACTGCGCCGGAGATTCAAGATTATTGCTGAGAAGATCGCCGATTCGCCCGCTTCATCGCATGTCGATGGTATGAAATGTTTGGAATGAATTGCTCTCTAGTTGTCTGATACTATGTAACCATTATAAAACGGTCAACTGACAATGATAATAGGTGAATTCACAATCTCTGAGATGCGTGGAGATGACAATAATTAGATCTCAATTAATTTTTTCATTATATTTTATCTCCACAGAGGTTTTGTGTCCCCAGAATCCAAGAAAATTTCTGATCATAGGTAAGACACAAGCTTTACTTCTCCATTTTATGTAGTTTTTCATGCTTTTATAGTTCTGATAATGTCGTCTGAATGGGGTTTTCCCCTGCCCGAACATCTGCAGATTGGTGGAGGATGCTGAAGATTCAAAACTTAAAATGAAAGACGAGCTTCAGGTCCCAAGCAAGTGAGAGAAAAGGACGCGAAAGCGCTGAGACTAGCTTTCTTGATGTATGCTTCCATTTTAAGTCAATTGCTTTCAGTGAACTGTGGCAAAATTTTCGAGTAGAACATTCATTCCTCTGGCGGGAACATATTTCGTCTTTCAGTCACATGTGATGAAGAACCAGAAATTTCACAATATAAGTGTTTCTTCAAGATTTTTCGCTGATGTTATTGGATATTTTCCTATTGTAGTCGCCAACAGGAAATGATGAGATTCTGCTTCACCGTCTTCCAGAAGGACAATTAATTATGACCAATCAAAATGCCAATCTACACGACCTATGTAGAATGTCTAGCGGATCAAATCTTACAGTATCTAGCTCCGAGAGCAGTTCCGGATTAAATTCACCTCAAGAGCTAAAAGCAAGAAACTTCATCCAACACAGCCCAACTAGCTTCCTCTCATCTCTTGGTTATGCCTCAGTGCCTCAGAAACTGATAGCAGATGAATCAGCCAGAGCTCACCAAGAACAACAGAGGTCAAAGTGGGAGTGGTCGCTAAATCTTGATGGCGACTTGAGTACAGATGACTCGAAGATTATATTACAGAACGTTCAAACGAGCAAAGGAACAGAACAGGCTTCCCACAATGAGGTTGAAAGGCTCAATGCTGAGTTATTTGCTTTGGCTAGACAAGCGGATGTTTCGGAGTTGGAATTGCAAACTCTTCGCAAGCAAATGGTCAAAGAGACCAAAAGGTCTCAGAGGCTCTCAATAGAAAATGTTAGATTGAAGGAGGAGAGGGATTCTCTCAAGGAAGAATCTGAGAAATTTAAGGCCTTCAAAAGTAATTTTCAGGGCGGAGATCTGCAGGCGGTCACGGTAGAATTAAGAAAAGAAGTAAGTCACGAGAAGGAGGTCAATGCTCATCTGAGGTTGCAACTTCAAAAGACTCAAGACTCAAATGCTGAATTGGTTCTTGCTGTGAAAGAACTAGATGATATGTTAAAGCAGAAGGATCGAGAATCACCCAAAATTGCAGCAGTTGAAGATGAGGACCAGAAGGCATTGATAGAGCTCATTAAGGGCCAAGCAGGTGCAAATGATCCAACCCAGCTCGATCACAATATCACAGACCTTTGTAGCGAAATAGCTAACTGCAAGAGGGAAAAGGATGAATTGGAGATGCAGATGGAGCAGCTTGCACTGGACTATGAAATATTGAGGCAGGAAAATCACAAGATGTTGTCAGAATGGGAACAATTCCGGCTCCAGGAACAACTGAATGTGCAATATCAATGCGCTTCTTGTTTGACCAACGGAAGCGAATGGGAAAATCATATTCAAATATTGGAGAATGACCTCAAGAGCAAATCAGAATCTCTCTCAGATGCTCTAGCAACCATTAACAAGCTTGAAACGCGTATTTATGGCTCGGAGCGAGAATTGGAGAAGCAGGCGATAGAATTTGAAGCAGCTTTCGAAGACATAACTTGTGCCAAAGTAGAGCAAGAGCAAAGAGCTATCCGAGCAGAGGAGACTCTAAGAAAGACGAGACAAAACTATGGGAATGTAGCTGAGAAGACAAGACGGAAGTACGCCAATGTTGCTGAAAGGATTCAGGAGGAGTTCAAAAATCTCTCCATGCAGATGTTGTCGACGTTCGAGGCTAATGAGGCAGTGACTGCGAAAGCATTGACAGAAGCTCGAGAACTGCGTGCACACAAAAGTCAATTAGAGGAAACACTCCAGAAAGCTAATGAAGAGCTCCTTTCTGTTCGAGAATATTACGAAGCAAAAATGGAAGAGCTTTCCAGAGAAATAAAAGTGAAAACAGATCAGATCGAGCACATGGTGTTGGAAATCAGTGAGAATTCGAGGAAGCTTGAACATCAGATGGATCATGAGACCGAAGACTGTAAAAAAAAATTGTCGCGGGAGATCGCGACGTTGAAAAGTGAGATAACAAGGCTGAGTACGGACAATCATTTCCTCTCTGATCAAGAGGAAAATCAAACTTCAGAGTTGAAACAGATGAAAAAATCACTCGGTGAAACCAAGATTGTGGTGGAAAATGGAAATGCAGAACGAGATGAGCTGGTCGGTGCCCTTGCTTCAATGAAGAAAGAGATGGAGGACTCACTGATGGAGTTAGATTCCTTGAGGCAAATGAAAGATCAAAAGGAGATCGTAATTGAAAGCTTAAAGTCGGAATTGGAAAACCTAAAAGCTCAGAGTCATGACATGAAAAGGTCAATAGTTGACGATAATTCAGGAAAAGAACGACTAAGAAAACAAGCAATCAAGCCAAAGGGTGATCTCAAGAAGCAGGAAGATGCATTCACCGTGACCGAGAAAAAGAGGAACAGGCGAGCAGTAGTTTCGGACGGAAAAAAGGGTACTCCTAGAAGTAATAAGCCTGCTCAAGTTTCTAGCAGCAACAAAGAACTAACAAGTCTCCAGGAGAAAATCAAATTGCTTGAGGTATTGAGAACCTCTTCTTTTTTGTGATTAACATTCGATTATTGCGACATAAGAATAAAAATGCTGTTCTATTCTGACTTGTTGCCTTACAGTGGATTAGCTTTAGTTCAAGATTGCCTCTCTCTCTCTCTCTCTCTCTCTCTCTCTCTCTCTCGCCCCCATGTTTGACTCTTGTACTTCTGCTTCTGACAGGACCAGATCCAATCAAAGCAAGCCGCATTTGACTCCATGAAGGATTCATTCCTAGCTAGGGAAAGTGATCTGCAAAACATAATTGAGGAGTTAGAGAGAAGGTTGCAAGAAAAGGTAATCCTAGCTTGTCTTGTGATGCACAGAGATGCTCTGTACTTGGTACAAATTAGAGATTTAAGCAAGATAAGGTGCTGGAGTTGTTCAGGCCGGAGATCGATTGGCAAGATCGTGCCTAAACATTTGCAGAACAACGGGAGATTAGTCGAGCTGCTAGGCACGTTCATTAAAGGACAAGACATTTGGTGTTTAGGACTAAATATCTGCTACTTCGTTATTGACCTGCATTCGGCAGAGAGTTCACGGAGTTTTCTCTCACTGCTTCTAATATGTGACAGCTTCGTCTTCGATGCAGAGACCTGAAGATATTGGCGAAATCACGCCAACAAGTGTGACACCTGAAGAAAAGGAAACTCTAGCAGAAAATTTGTGCAGTGTGTCGCGCAAGCCCGGAGAAAATGGCGATACGACCCATGGGTATGATGGATTAGCCAGTTGAAGGTCATTTTGTATGAACTATTCTTTGTACTTGTAGGGCGGTAACAATTGGTGCTTAGTTTTGAAAAACTTTTCATTCTTTGAGGCACAAGAACATGGTCACCAGTCACCACTTGATCCATTCTACGTTCTTCCTTTTCTTCCAGGGATCGTTATGATATTGTTTTGGACAGTGAAGCTTTTATCTCCGGTTCAAATGCCAGAGAAGGCAACTTCGACAAGCTCCTAACTGAATCGGCATCATTGAGGGAGAGGAACGAGGCGATGGAGCTTGAGCTAAAGGACCTGCAGGAAAGATACTCCCAGATAAGCCTCAAGTTCGCTGAGGTGGAAGGTGAGAGACAACAGCTGGTGATGGCTCTACGAAACCTCAAGAATGCCAAGACTGGCAACTGATCATCACCGGTGAAGATATAGCGTACAGAACTAAGGATTTGGCTCTGCCCAATCAGAGTCTTGATGCAAGGACGACCGTTAATAATCTTGGACATAGCAAATAACAGCTATGGGCATGTGCGGCGAGGGTTTTCCGATTAGGTACCTGTTCTTCAGGACAAACCATCCTCATACAAATTTGTAAGAGCTTTTCATTGTACCAGAAATAACTGAATGACTATGTGGGGAACTTCCACTCGTTCTTACAATTTGCCTTCCCATCAATAACACGAGGTACCGATCCTGGAATCCCCAATCCACAGTATTAGTGACATTACCTTTTTTCTTTGTGCATGCAGTTCTAACTATGTTCTGGATGAAGGAAATGAGAACAAGATATGCCGAAGCCCCGGATCATGGCTTAGTGAGACCGCCATCATATATCGAAACACAATTATACTCAATCTATGTAATGTTGACATGTTTCACATCACAATTGATAAAACAGGCATATCTCTATTGAAGCAAAACCTTGAACACTCGAGGCGACCAAAATTGCAGCCCCTTCCCCTTCACCCCCAGGGCACGCGAGCACCAGAGAGAGTTGCCAAAGATCTATCTACGTCTAGAACGGGAAAAATGATTGTCATTCGGATTTCTCTTTCCACTGAAAACTGCCAAGGCCTTCCTTACAGGAGGCTGAAAAGAGCTACTCCTAACGCTATGGTAGGAGAACACGTCATCCGAAGTGAAGAAGTCATCTCCCTGCGCAATGGAATTTAATGCAGCCTTAGTTCAAGCAAAAGGAAAGGAACTGGAACATTTCCAACTTTTAATTGAGTTGATTGCTATGGCATAAAAAATCACACAATGAAGATAATCTACCTGCTTATTTGCCTTCTTCTTTGTTTTAGGATAGAGGTACTTCTGTGGCAACTGATCTTCACGTAGAATGAGGTTCTTCGTAATAGCATCTCTTCCGCCTTGGGGTAATGGCAATGAAAACTACGGAAAGAAAATGAATGTTTCAGAGACTGAAAAATTGTCACAATATCATAATTACGAAGCAAAAGCAGGGTGGTTTACATTTTAAAAGCAGAGATTACCAAGCACAATAAAACTTGGTAAAACAGAAGACAGATTATAGCAACAAAGAGTGCAAGTGCAGCAATCGAACTAAAATTAGCAACAAGAGCCAACATGCTCGGATGAGCCAAAAACCATGTTCAATATAACAATGACATTCCCGATGAATATATCCACCTTCTGCTATTATTAAAGACTAAAATGTGCAGATTGCAGCAACCAAATATACGTACTCTGGTGCCACGTAAAGTAATACGCGGTCGACGGGCTGCCAACACAACTCCATTTTCATTGACCGTGACAGCAACTTTACGCAAGGTCCCACCATTTCCACACTTTGGACAGAAAACTCTCCCAATTTCAGCAGTCACAGTATAGCAAGCATGGCATTTCAGTATCCACCTGGGAACATGTAACAAACGTGAGTAGACCGACACTGAAGTTCATTAAAGATCTCTGAACTTTCTTTGGTTAAGTAAAAGGAACAATAGAACCTAACAAGCTTCCCGATGATCTGGTCTTAGGAGGTTGAGATTACACAGCCTTACCAGCTTCCGCAGAGAGGCTATTTCTGAGACTCAAACCAGTGACATCCAGGTCAAAAGGGAGAGACCCCTAGCCCTCCGGAAAAAATGAAAACATTATGCTTGGAAGTAAAAGATTCAACAGCTATAACTGCTGAAGAACTACCACTGTTTTGCACAAAAAAGTCACAAGTTAGGAATAACAGATTCAACCACCCACCACCCATCTCACTTTGTTTCCCCCATTCCTTTTTCTTTTTCTCCTTTCCTTCCCTCTCTCCTCCAACCATGAATTTTTTCCCGAAAAAATGGCTCTTACTTCTACACTTCTTTTCCCTCCCTGTGGAACCGCAAGAGGAAAAAAAAAAAAAAATCTACACCAAGTGAACTCTAACCTCATGCTGACCACTTCCTACATTTGATTCCATCTGGAGAATGAGACGGCCAATTTCAATTAGTAGTTACATTTTGTACTGCTGAATTCAACTTCAAACTAGCCAGACAGGGAATCGGGACAAGAATCAAGTGAAAGGGGAGCTCAACTGAAACCTGTAGGATTAACTATGAGAAATTCAAAAGGCTAGCATTCTCCTATAAGACCATCATGTTGCTGTCAAAGAAAATCAGAAAGCTAATTACCATGACATTACATCTATCTATATTTAGATACAAACCTGTGCAGTTGACGTATTTGCATTCCCCCAGGAGCAAGCAGGCGTAGGCCCATCTGAAGGATAACATTTTGCATTGCAAAATCACCAGTAACACAAGCTACGCTGGACTCCGACAATGATCTCAGCACCCAACTCTGTTCACTACTCTTGTCATCTATATAAGATGCATCATTGCTCTCATTATTCTGGCTTAAGATCTCCAATTGACCTGGATCTTCACTGGCATTATCAGCATCATCTCCGCCAACAGCTTCAGCTTCCGCTGCATCAGCAGATGTTACTTCAGCTAACATCGCCTTGTTGGATTCCATTACTGCAGAAGAAAGGTCGTGCTCTACCCCTTCTCGAAGAGCTGATGCTGAATCTTCCTCCAATCTTATTTGTTTCAGGATAGAAGAAAGGTGCTCACTGCCCTCCACCCTTTTGACTATCTCACTCTCCTCAGAAGTTTCGTTGGCGGATAGCACTTCTTCAGGACATTGATGTGATAGCTCTCCTGAGCCTTTGATATCATCAATAGAGCGGTCATCAGTATCCTTCTCGGCATCTTGTTGACTCTCTTTCTCAGACAACGTCTCAAAATATTCACGTCTAGCTTTTCTTCTAAGATATCTTCTGTGAGTACTTCTACTGACGGCAGGCATCCAATCACCAGCATCATCGTCGACTTGTCCCTGAGAAGCGTCAATTCCATCTGCTACCATTTTCTTGCCTTCAATTGTAATATCTTTTTTCTTAGGGGGAAATCTCCTATATTTTGCTGAACTTCCTTCCACATCCTCGTGATCCGCAGAGTGATTATCACCTGCAGAATCATCTTTAGAATGGTTGTCTTCAGTAATAATGTTCAGGTTTAAGTCCTTCAGTGGTAGAATTCTCGAAGGAGTATTTGTTTTCTCCTCGGCTTCATTTTCTAATGCTTCCCACTCTTCCAGATTAGGAACATTTTTTCCCCATCCAGGCATGTCATTCTCAGGAAGCCTCTTAATATTAACTGTGTGTACAGGCGGTGGACAATCTCTCAGATGGTTAGTGCCATGAATTTGAGCCTCAAGCATGTATGTCAGGGCAATGAGTTTCAGATCAACATCGGAAAGAGTTTGCAAGTCACCAGTTGCTCGCGCAAAATTGATAACTGTCGAGGCACATGAAACAGATAAGTGACTTGACATTCAAACTCTTGTATAAAGTCTAAAGCATAGCTTTTTAATATGCAAGAAAAACTATCCAAAGTCCCACCCTATACAAGAACGCCAAGCAAGAAAAAAGCTAAGGTCAAAACGGAATTATGGCGACTGCTTTAAAATTCATAAAACCCGAATTCTATTACATTAATGCTCTTGTCAGATTTGTTTAGTTTACAATCCATTTATCACTCAGCAAGTATGTCTCCACGTTTGCCTGGATATAGACAACAATAACCCATTTGAATTACATAATTTGGCATGGTGCAAACTTGGCTCCTGTCATCCATGGTCTCAGAGCACTGGAAACTTGCTTACGGGAACCGAACCTCGACAAAACTTCTCAAGTCCTGTGGTTTGATTCAGTTCTGCAGTTCCAATGTCTAGTACACTGATTGCCTTTGAGAGGCGTAACTGGTTCTCTCACTCCCTGTGAATTTCCACTCATGAGCAAGTTATATAGTACACTGATTGCCTTTGACAGGCATAACTGGTTCTCTCACTCCTTATGAATTTCCACTCATAAGCAAGTTATATATCTCCCAAAGCTTCTTACAGAGCACAATGCCGGGAATTTTTTTCTCTTTCGAACCTCTCACAATCATCTTCTATTCCAAAAAACACACCCCCCAATTTTTTCAATTCAGCCCAATTAACATGACAATCCTACCGATTTTTTTTTTTCCCAATACCTCTCATTATCACCTTTTACGTCCATAAAACAAAAGGACAAGTTAACTTTAAGCTCAATTAACGCGACGAGCATAGTCAATTGACAATGCCTCAAAGCCTGCATAATTCCTCCTCTATAATCTATATACCAGGGCAAATTCCACCATTAAAGTACCTTTATTTAGAGCTTCTGGGCTCGGCTCCATGGTCTCGCCAGAGAACGGCAGGAACTCGATGCGGCGGCGCGAGACGGGGTCGCGGACCTCGCACAAGACCTCCGGGACGGAGACAAACCTGTCGGCGAGGCCTCGAAGCTTTTCGCCGCCCTCGATGATGGCGTTGGCGTCCACAACCGCCACGGCCACGCCCTTCGAGGAGCTGCAGCTGTCTACGAATATCTTTTGCGTCGTGGTCGTGCTGTGCTGCGTTTCGACTTTCGACTGAGGCTGGGTCTTCACTATGTTGCTCCAGCAGGGGAGCTGCGCAGCCGCTGGAGGCGGAGCCGTCGGCGACGGCGGTGCATCTTCCATAACTGACCGTGTGTGGAAAGGGAGAGTATGAGAGATGAGGCTAAAACCCTAATGGCGCATCTGCTCATACGGAGTTTCAAAAAGAAGCCGAGTATAACAAATATTTGTCATTTCAAAGCCGGTATTGACTGTTTTTTCGGAAGTCCATAATAAATATGGGGAAATTTTCAAGTGGAGGATTGAAATATTTTTATTTTTTTAAATAAATATTTGTAGTAAATTTTATTTTGAATAAGGGCTTGAAATATCTTTTTTTTTTGTAAGGAGGGCTTGAAATATCTTTTTTAGCTTTTTAGCTTTAAAAAAGACAAAAAAAAATATATTTTTCGTCATTTAATTTTTTTATTATTTTATTTTTAACCCTTGGTTTTGTCGGCCGGCCAACCCTCCGGCGGGAGTTGGGGGGCCTCGCCTAGGGCCGTCGAGGCGAGGCCGCCCTCGAAGGCCGCAACCGGCGAGGGTCGCCTCGCCCGCTGCGCTTGAGTAGGGAAAGGCCATCGAGGGTGCCCTTGTCGGCGGCTTGGCCGGCCAACAAAACCAAGGGAGAAAATTAAAAGAAAGAAGAAAAAAAAAGGGAAAAAAAAACAAAAAGATATGAATACTTACACTCACGATGACGCAGCATGTGTATGCTGTCTTCACTCTTTATATAAGTAAATGTGCCTTCATTTTCACAAAAGAAATAAAATTGCCGTCAACTATTCAATTGATGGCCCCAAATTTGATTTTTTTACATATGAGTAAAAACAAGCACTATATCAATAATTGACGTGGGGCTTCGCAACCGCCGAATATTTTCTTGCGGAGTTTCTTCTTAAATAACAAAATTTGGCCAAAACAAAAAGGTGAAAATAAGAAACCTGAAATTGCTAATGTATCCAAAATTCAGGTAAGTGGAAATACGAAATAATATTCATTTGATCTAATTCCTAAATGAAATTTTAAGGTGATTTATCTCTTGTTTTGCTTACGTCAATCTTCTATCATATTTTTATAGAATTATACTTTCATTATTATTTTAGCTTTTATACAAGTTTAACACTCTAATGTCAAGCATGGCCTTTTGGTATAAATATTAAGAAATCTATGAACTTGAGCATATTCATTTCAAGGAAAAATTCGTATGTAACAACTAGAACATGATGTCCAAGTACCGTCTAGTGGTATTTGAGTAAAGTTCAGAAGAGACTAGTAAACTTTTTTTTTTTCTCCCCTGAAAGAGAGTCTAATTGGATTTTCAATCTACAAAAGCCAGAGAGGAGGAAGAAGAGATTCCGTCATCGCTTTCGAGTTCATTACGATGGCGAGTAGGTATCCCAGGCTTCACTTTGAACCCACCGACGAAGAGCTCTTTTACCATTACTCGTTGCCGAGGCCGAATCGACCACCACTGCCAGATCCGGACGCCGTACACGACTGCGACGTGCACGGCGGCAGCGATCCTTGGGAGATCTTTGGTAAGGATCGCGGTGAGAAGTTCTATGTTTTCACCGAGAGTGGGCAAGACTGTCGACTCGAGCACTTGGAAGGGTGAGCAGAGCTACGAAATCAGAAATTTGCTAGATGAGTTAGTAAGCTACAAGAAACTCTTTACTTTCGAAAAGAAAGCCGGCTCGAGTGCGAAAGCCAACGAGGCCGAGAACGGGCACTAGATCATGTACGAGTACTCGACGTATCCCCACAATGTAAGTGTCTCCTTCCTCTTAGGTTATTAACTATTCCAAGTTCGCCGTTTATACCGGATGTTTTCCTTCATACTTTAAATGATGTCACCCATCCTCGTCTTAGTATTTTCGTGGGATCTAACCATTTTGATCCAGTTTTAAAGCATCGACTAGGGTTTGATCGATAACACAATTGTGTTAATGATCCGTCCAAAATGAACCTCGAAAAAAGTAAGGGAATAACAAAATTCTTTCATCGATACATTAACCGTAGAAAACCGCAAACGACTATCCTCATTGTCACCCGATCAATCATACATTTGATATACCAACTCAATTTTTTGGTAATTTTTCTTTCAAAGCGTCTGCTTTTATCGTAACCCAATTTTCCGTTGCAGGTACATTCTGGGGCATAAATATTCTATCATTCGTTTGATGTGCGTAATTAAGTTGTTTAATTTCTGGTAATTTTTCTTTCTAATAAATGGATGGTGCCCGGTGGTGAAACAATTATCAAATACAGTATCGAAAACCGAATTTCTTCCCATTAATAATGATAATAAGTATTCAATGGACATGTCAAGTCCGACTCATAAACATGTATTAGCTATCGTGAGTTAACTGTATTTATAATGTATCTTCAACTCGGTGCATTTTTTTTTTTTCAAATTGGGTCTCTTTACCAAACCCCAGCCGGCTTCTTTGGAATATTTTGTGTTCAAAAACTTCTTCAACGGTTTCTTGCAATTCTGGTTCGCCGACTGAAGTCGACTTGGGGTCTACCTTCCCCAGCTACCGCCCCTAAATTCCCTCTAAATGTTTTTCTTCCCCAAAGAGAGGAAATACAAAGAGAACTTACGGGGATGAAAGTATTTTATTGACAAAAAAAATTGGTGCATTTTAAGTATCTAATTAATTTAGGGAATTCATTTATTAATCAATAAATTAATTAAAATTCATAAATAATCATTATTGTGGTGACTTGGTCTTTTAACCTACTGCGGCGACTTTGTTGGTTATAGTCTTTTTTTATTCATTCTTATAAGCGGGAAATGATTATTTACTTCCGTTAAATAAAGTGTCTTATGTGTAATCCGCAACAAGTGCGCGGATGAAGGAAACGAAAAGGCGTGCCGTAAGCTGCACGGCCATGTGCAACTTGAGGAAGAGAATCGACGAGAGCGAAGAAGGCACGCCCGCTCCCCGATGATCACGCAAACGCCGCCGACATTCCTTCCACCGCGTCGCCACCGTCATCCGTCGCCGCTACTCGAGCTCGGCCATCCTCTTGCCCGGCTTTAAACGAAGACGAAGTCGTCATCCCATGAAACATCTGCGGCCCGACTTCCCCGGATTTTGCTGACGACACCAACCTCCGTTTGCATCCCGCGGCGGCAGCGACGACTGCCGCGCCAAAGGATGTCCGTTGTACCGCTGATTTCTCGGCTTTTGGTGGTGCGAATGCTGGTCCACTTTCCATGACGGGGGCGGCGGCACCCGTGGTCGACCGTGAATGGGGCGGATCAGTTGCGGAATATGGAATTAAGTCTGAAAGTTCGGTAACTACTCTTGTAAAGTCGTGGAGCAACGCGCTCAAGCTCTTCATGCAAGGAACGACCTCGTTGCATCGAACCCCGGGAGGAGTTCCAGCCAATTTGCCTGATATTAGTAGAATTGATGAACATCACATCACGTTCTTAATCGCAATTATTATTAATTTTTCTGCTCCTTCGGATAATGCAAACAATTATCACTTTGATTATAGATTAAATGTTCGTGATCTTCAAAATAAGCTTAAGCTCTCGATTGTACATAAAGCAATACAGCCTCTTATTTTTATTGGTGTCGGGTCCTTACCATCGTATTTAAGCCCTTTGTCTTCATTTTTGTGTTGTTAACTTTGTCAAGAATCCCTTTTGAGAAGCATCTTCTCTAACAAGAGCTTTATACGGAACATCAATATATAAACAAGAATACTACGTAATGTGACTAGTATAGTCATAGCTAAAAGGGAATTTCTTTCGTACCTTACACATCCGAACTGACAATAATAATAGACACCGTGGTGGATAACTGGATCCATTCGTTTTGTGATAAATGCATGATTTGAAAAATATTTTTCCAAAAATATTACTCAGAAAAATACATTGACGAAATTTTTCTTCATCATTTCTGAAAATATTTAGACATGTATTGTTGTAGACAATGAATTTTCTTTCCATTGGTTAACAATTTCGAGCAATATGAGCGATCATTTTTGAAAAAATATTTTTCAAATCATTCATTTTTCGCGAAATACGCGGAGCCTAAGTTGCTTTTACTACGTAATAGATTCATAAGGACAAGTTACTAATTTGAGGGTAGAGAACATTAAAAGAATGAAATAAAAATTGAAGGTTTTATTTATTTATTTATTTATTAATAGTATAGACACATTAAGAATCATGATAGACTTAGATAATGAAAATTACTTCTTTCTACCAAATTTTCTATTCTTCTTCCTTTTCATAATTCTTTTTCTCATCAGTGGTGCTTGCATTTTTCATAATTTCTACTTTTTTTTTTTGCTTTTTTGGTAAATAAATTAACTAGAAATTAAGTTGGTCGTTAAATAAATTATCTCTACTCTTCTACTATTGCATTCAGCTCTTACCTGACACGTGTATAGCGCATGCGAAGGATCTCGTCGTACTTCACAACAGTGGATTTTAATTCTTCTCCATTAGTCGAAATCACAACTTTTAAAAGCAAATTATGATGTTTACAAGATTACTCGAGGAAATTAAGAGATAGGAGTAAAGGTGGCTTTGGATAGAAGCAGCTTTGAATTAGTTGAGTCCTCCAATAATCGCATGCCACGCAATACAATTTATTCCACGATTATCAAGATTCAAGATGACACTCCGTCAAACATGGGAGTAAGATCTCCTTCCCGTGTACATCATCCTTTTTGCTTGTTAACAAATTATATAGTAGGATATAAGATATGTAGATGTCTGTATATATTTTTATAATGGGCAAAAGGACATTAGCAGTATCAATATTTGTGTACGATACTCACTTTAGTGTCAATATTTTTTTGGATCATTTAAGTGTCAAATCGGAGAAAAAAAACGATCACTTAAATGCTAATTCCGACCAAAAATCATTACTTAAGTGCCAATTCCTGCCAAACAGTGCACGTGATATTTTTTTTATTAATTTTTTAATATTATGTGGAATTTTTTTTAAAAATTTAGTCCACGTGAGCGCCACGTGTAATATTTTTTTTACAAAATAAGCTAAAAAAATTTTAAAAAATTTAATTTAATTTGAAAATTAGCTAAAAAACTATAATTTTTTTTTTAAAATTTGTGTGTTGCAACGGCGAGGGCTTCGAGCCCCTCATCGCCGCTGCCATCTACCATTGCCGGCAATGGCCGACGAGGTGGGGAATGGCCGATAGGGGTCACCAAGTGGCCATCGGCCACAAGCCGGGCCCAACCAGGGTTGGCGGGGCCTCGCCATCACAAATCTAGGCGAGGCTCAACAGAGTTTTTTCCAAGCCCTAGCCACTCAATAGAGTTTTTTTAATTTTTTTTAGCTTTTTTTTTTTTTTTTTTTGGCTTTTTTATCGTTGATTTGGAAGTTCCGGCGAGCCATATAGATGCCACGTCAGATTTCCAACGAAGCTCACCGAAATTGACACTGAAATAACCATTTTTCAAAAAAAAAAAATTGCACTTAAGTGATCTAAAAAAAATATTAATATAAAGTGGGCATCGTACATAAATATTGGCATTCCTAATGTCATTTGCCTTTTACAATGGATAACAAACTTAGGAGTTTTTCAGAGGTGTAAAAATTCTACAAGAAATTTTGATAAAGTGATTTTGCCATTGTTAATGACAGATATTGGATCCTTCCCCGTTTACATCATCCTTTTGCTTGTCACATTACTCCTACTTTGCACGGTCTAATCTCCTATTAATGTTCGGGCATATAAGAAGAAAGTATTCGAAAAGATAGTTATATTTGGTTGGCCAACCACTAACCCATTTATCAGTATCTTTCGCTCACTCTTTTCTCTAGATTGTCGTTTATCGTTATTGACCAGATTTTCAAAATAATGAACAGAATTCAAATAAAAGGATCTTGCTAACGATGGAAAGACATTTTTTTTGTTAAACCATCGAGTGTTCATCCAGAATCTTTTCACTTCATGATATTCACAGCCATGCATTGAAGATTGCATATTTCTTCTAAAAACAATTTTTAACAAGTACCGCTAGAGCAGTGATTACCGAGATCCTTTTAATAATATGTTACCAACTTAGCTGATAATTATTAACATGTTTGCGAAATTACTATCGTTCGCCAAATTCCAACAATCTTAGACACGTAATCCCTGATTTAAGTGACGTACCTCTAGCAATTTTCCATTTGAAGGGGTTGAATTTCAATCAGAGATTTTAGTGGGTTGATAATCGTTGAAATATTCTAGGTGTTTTACATCTTGACTTTTGCTCAATCAAGAACAAATGGGCCCCTGCACTTAGTCCACAAAATGAGATTATCTATCGCAGCCATCCAGAAGTTAAAAAATTGAAAAGTGAGGAAGTACAAAGGCAATTGGGATTTATGGATATGACTTAAGCGGATATACACAGATTTACATTTAGTCATATTAATCCTACTTTGCACGGGCTAATCTCCTATGAATGGTTGGATATATAAGAAGATCATATTTGAAAAGGATAGTTATATTTGGTTGGCCATCCACTAACCCATTTATCATTATCTTTCACTTTTTAAATAATATGATTGGTTGTGCCAGGGTTCTTGCTAACTAAGGAAAGGCGGTTTTGTTAACCCATCGAGTGTTCATCCAAGAATCTGTTCGCTTTAGGATAAAGTTCATGAACTTGGTTGAGGATGGGATGTTCGTAATCGGTCCACGTTTATAAAAGCACATAAAAGCGAGAACCTCTCTTTGAAAACGACAAAAGCCAGAGTAGAAGAAGAAGAAGAAGAACAGACTCCGTGATTGCTTCCGACTTCATCACCATGCCTGTTAGGTATCGTGGACTTCGCTTTCTTCCCACCGATGACGAACTCTTCTTCCATTACTTGATGCCAAGGCTGCACGGAGAACCGCTGCCCGATCCGGATGTCGTCCGCGACTGCGACGTCTACGGCGGTGATCCCTGGAAGATCTTTGGCAAGGATCGGGACGAGAAGTCCTATGTTTTCACCATGTTGAAGAAGAAGAGCAAATCGAGAGTGGACAGGACCACTGGCTCGGGTACTTGGAAGGGCGAACAAAGTTATAAAATCAAGGGTTCGCAAGGTGAAGTGGTTGGCTACAAGAAACTCTTTACTTTCGAACCTAAAGCCAGCTCGAGCGCGGAAGCCGACAAGGCCGATAATGGACACTGGATCATGTACGAGTACTCGAAGCATCCACACAATGTATGTGGTTCTTTCCCTTTTTTTTTAGGTTACTAATTGTTCTAAATACGCGTCCTTAATACTTTTGATCTATGTGAATTCCTTAGACACTATATTCATTCCATGTCAAGTTTGTTGAAGTTCGACAATCTCATATGTTTGAGAACGGAAGGCGCTTATTTATGTAATTATGGTATTTTTTATGGATCCTAACTAGTTTAATCCAATTTAAAAGCATTGATATAAACATGTTTACGATCCATCCACAATGTGGACCACGAAAACAAGTTAGGGTATAAAAAGAGTTGTTTGATCAATCGGTTAATTGCAAAAAAAAAGTCACAAATAACAATTTTCACTATGATTATGATGGGGTTGATCTAGAAAATGTACTTTTCTCGTAACGCCAATTTGGCCCTCGCTATATAATTTAACTTGTTTATATATGACGCAGGACACGGAGTGTGTCTTATGCGTTATTAGCAACAAATACGCTGAGGAAGCAAGCAAGAAGGCGCGTCAGAACCTGCACAGTAGAGTGCAACTTGAGGAAGAGAGTCGACGAGCAAAGAAGGCACGCCCACACCGCGATGATCTCACAAATGCCGACGACATTCCTTCCGTCGCCTTGCCACCCTCAACCACCGCCACCGCTCGAGCTCAACCATCCACTTCCCCACCTTTCAACGAAGACGAAGTTGTCATTCCGCAGAACATCTGCGGTCCCACTTCCCCGGATTTTGCTGGTGACGCCAACCGCAATTCGCATCCTGCGCCGACGACGACAATGGCCGTGCCGGAGGACATCCGCTGCCCTGCTGATTTGCCAGCTTTTGGTGGCGCGAACGCCAGTACATTTTCCACAACTAGCACTGCAGTACCCTCACTCTACAGGGAATGGGCGAATCAGTTGAAGAATGTGGAATTCACTCCTTTAGTCAAGTACCTACTTTGTAAGGCCGTCGAGGATCGCGCTCAAGCTCTCCATGCAAGGAACGACCTCCGGGTGGAGTTCCAGCCAATTATTAGAAGAATTGATGAACATCACGTTTCTAATTGCAATTATTACTAATTTTTCTGCTCCTTCGGATGGTGCAAACTATTGTAACTTTGATTATGGATTAAAATGTTCGTGGTCTTCAAAATAAGTTTGCTCTATAACTCCGGATCAAAATCAGCAAAACGCCTAGATGACGGTATTTATACTAATTGTATACCTTCTGCAGTGGCACTAAATAGCCTCTGTTTACTTGCTTTTTTAAGCATATGTTTGTAGGGGTATCAAAACCGAACTACGAACCGAACCGAACCGAAAATTTTGCACATTTCGGTTCGGTTCGATTTTCGATTTTGATAATGAAAAATAACCATTCTTTATTTTTCAGTTTGGATTATTTCGGTTTGGTTCAGTTAATCGAACCGTGAACCAAAATATCTTCTTTCTTTTTAATATTAGCCATTTGAAAAAAAATAATCTTATTGTTTTTTATCCCAACGACAATATCTTCTTTCTTGCTCGCAGTCCCGTTCCTAGATTCATGACGACCTTGGGAGTGATGTCCAATTTCGAGAGCAACCAGTCGCCTAGGTCGGAGTTCAAAGACGCCGTCTCGTCGGCCTCGCCATTGAGGCGGTTCATCGTCATGAACCGGCTCCCCTTGCAAACCCATTAGGACAAGCAGACCGGGAAGTGGAGATTCTAGTGGGACCCAAACAGCCTGTTGGCGTTGCAGCTCAAGGACGGGCTGAGACCCAATGCCGTCTTGTCGGCCTCGCCGGAGTGGCGGATCATTGTCGCGAACTAGCTCCCCTTGCGAGCCCATCAGGACAAGCAAACCGGGAAGTGGAGGTTCGAGTGGGACCCGTGGTGTTGCAGCTCAAGGACGGGCTGAGACCCTTAGTCGAGGTCATGTACGTCGGCTCTCTGATGGCTGACATTGACGTCGCCGATCAGGCGGAGGTCTCGCAGTTGCTGTTCGAGTCATTCCGGTGCGTGCCGACGTTCTTGCCTCTAGATATGCAGAACCAGTTCTACCATGGCTTTTGCAAGCACTGTCTCTGGCCTTTGTTTCACTACATGTTGCCCATGTGGCCAAGCCAAGATGCAACACTGACGCCAAATCTGAAACAAAACAGGAAAAAAAGAAGAAAAAATGGAAAGGAAAATCGAAAAACCGAACCAAACCGAACCAAATTGGATTTTCGATTCGGTTTGTATTCGGTTTGGTTTGCGATTTGGTTCGATTTAGTTGCTCATCTTAACGGTTCGGTTCAATTCGATTTTTGTGAAAAACCGAACCAAACCGAACTGAACCAAACCGTTGATACCCCTATCTGTTTGTAAGAATAACCATGTCAAAAACTTTTTCAATTACTAGCGGACACATAAGCTTTGAACTATCAATGGATGGTAACTCGGTCAAATATATATGTCGATTTGTAAAACTTGTACATCGATGACGAACTCCCGGCACGACGGTTGTGGCAATGCCGATTCATGATATGTGGCGTTAACACTATGCAATTCCTCATGTTGGCTCTAATTGAACAAATGATTAAGTTGGTATTGCATTCCATTCCACTGCGTTAATTTTTTCGACCCAATGAAGTGGTATAACCACATATGTTCATTGGTGCTTGATGCGATCACCAGGCAAGACTGACTTTGATGCGACGGAATTTGTTGAGCCACATTTATAAAAGTTTTTTTTTATGTGACCTATATTAATTGATATTGTAATTACTGTTTTACGTGATTGATCTAATAAAGAAAAAGATTCTTAATTAGTCTAATATGGGCTGTGTGAGCTGTGTTGAGCCAATACGTGATGAGAGGATCCAGCTAAAAATTCTATAAATAGAGCTTAAATCTCTCTACCAACATTGATGCACAAATAACCGCATGTAAGAAGCACATACAGATTCACATCGCGAGGGGCTATATCATCGAGCTAGTAATACGGAATGCAATAGAGAAGAAGCGCTCAAGTTTTGTATAGTCGCTATTCTGCATCAAGAACGATGGATTCCAAATCGGGTGTACAAATCCCTTTTTCGCTGGTATTTTGTTTCTAGATCTTAACTAATGGTGTTCCTAGGATGCCTTCAAGGCTTACATGTGGTATCAGAGCCGCCATAGTATTGAACTAGAACTCACAATTTTTGCCCTTTTTCGAGAATTTTTTCTTAGGTGAAAATTAATTTTGACTACATACCCGGAATCTTCTCGTTGAGACGAGAAGAACAATGAATAGCAAGGCACCAGAGACCTTTGCCAGATAAATCTTATCATACTAGGGTTTGCGAGACTATTAGACAAGAAAATGACACAAATAGTCTTCGATTTTTATTTTGATATATAATGTTGTTTCTAAATTTTTAATTTGTTCAATATGATCCATGAATTATCAGTACATATTTAATCTAATCCCTAGATTAGATAAGATATGCAATGCTGTCCTTCCGTTAATGCTAAGTTAATGAAATGTGTTGCCGTGACATCTAATCTGGTTAAAAATTTGAACAATGGACAACAAAAAAATCTTCCGTTAATGCAAGTTAATGAAATGTGTTGCCGTGACATGACGTCCAATCAGGTTAAAAATTTGAACAATGGATAACAAAAAAATTTCAAGTGTGAATTATCCATGTAAAATATTCATTTCAAATCAAGATATAACAATCGCCAAAACTAAATAATGAAGGATATATTAACACCCTCAATTTTTTTTTTTTTTCATTTCCTTGGATGGATATGTTGACTTATCATTTTTAAGAGTCCGACTCAGCACATGACAATCCACATTGTTAAATAACATTTGATTTGTCATAAGACTATATTGAACATTTAGGAATAGTTTAGGAATCACATTAAACAAATTTAAATTCCAAGAGTGACATCGCATATCATGCGAGAGTCTATGGACCATTTGTGTCATTTTCTTTTACTAAAAAAACATAGCAACTCAATTGAATTTATTTCTAAACCTTTCAACCTAAAGCTATTTCATTCTTTCCGGCTAATTTTGGTCGGATATTACCGACGTGGATGTCAGACGGCCTATGTAGCATGGCCGGCGCCGACGTGAATATTTTTCATGATATTTTAACAATATTTATTTTCTATTTGTTTATGTTTTTTCTTTTTTTCTCTGTCTCCTTCGATGGCCAATGAGGGCAAACACCCGTGAGGCGAGCTGTGGCCTAAGCGAGGGCGGCCTCATCGGCGTTCGCCCTCGCCGGCCACTGGAGGAAACCCTGAAAAAGGTAGAAAAAAATCCAAAAAATAAAATATTATTAAAATATTATTTACAAAAAGTTCACGTATGCGCCGGCCGTGTTATGTAAGCTATATGCCGTCCATGCCAGCAATATCTGATCAAAATTAACTAGAAGAATTGAATAAGCTGTAGGTCAAAAGGTTTATGGCTAAATTGACACTAATGCAATAGGTTTATGACTTTTTTGAGACTTATCCTCATCGGCAAGGCATCTTACGTAGAGCATTTAGGGAGGCATGGCCGAGTTCTCGACGATATAATCCAAGGATATGCACAGCAGCTTGGGTTTTGAACTAGAATGCACCGGTCAAGTTACCGGGCTACACGTCGAGGTTACCTATGGATTGTAAATGAGTTCATTTGTAGCTAAATGGCTTGTAATAAAAATAAAAATAAAAATAAAAAATCAAACAAATTTAAACTAATAAATTTTACAAGCCAAGTGAAATGAAAATGGATTGAATTTGTCCAGCTAAATGGGTTGGGGTTGTAAATGTATTCGAAGACAAACCTATTTACGACCCACAAATATTTAGACTTAAATCATACCCATTAACAGCAAATTTATCAGAATTTTTTTTTTTTTTTGGGTCAGCAACTCAGCATTTATTAGAACTTGACTAACTAATATTTGACCCATTTTGTGAAACGTGGGTTAAAATATGGGTTTTCAACCCATATTGATGAAGTGCACTTTGGAAGAGATGATGACGGTGATAGCCATTTTGCTCGGGAGCTGTTGAGATTCTGGGCAGAACTCGCCGGGATTCCCATCACTAGTCGTCTGAGGGGTCTCAGACATTCCGATGCTCGGATGATCTATCGCTTCGGATGCGCGGAATGCACGGTTCCATGTAATGCAAACGTGACCTGTTGCTTCTTGTCTAGTGTTTTGTGCTTAAATTTTGCAGCAGCCATGTCATAGATCGAAGAGTTCAGGTCAGACCAAGATGAATGACATGCTATGAAGTTCCCTAGAACGAGAGAATCGTTGTTTTTCTTTCTTTTATTGATACCAACATGTCTGTACAAGGTAACGAATGCAAATTCCATTCAACCACCGGCAATCAGCTAAGAGAGAATGCCGGTTAACAATACGGAGATGGAGACGAACAAAAAGGTAACCCCTATGCTTTGTTTTTCTCTGAGTTTGGGACGACATAATGTAGTATTTGTTACTGAAAATGAAAGTCCAACCTAAGACTCAGTGCGCTCTTAAGGAGGTGATTATGCACCAAATTTGGGGACTTTGGCGGTCGAGATCTGCGCAAGGAAATGCTCCGCCACAAGCCGGCGCTGGATCTTCCCGGAAGCAGTTTTCGGGACAGAGTCTGTGATGAAAACCTTCTTCGGGACCTTAAAGCTGGCAAGGTTCTTCCTGCAGAACTGGATCACATCCTGCTCTGTTACCTTGGCACCTTCCCTCGGAATCACGGCACAATTTATCTGCACACAAACCAAACGGGCATTGACAAATGCAATTATATGGCTAAGAACTTTTCTCTTTCGTTTTCAAAACTTGTGCACGAAAATGTCCATTTTAGTCATCTAAATTCAAACTGCCATTCCAACAAACATCCAATCTCTCAGGAAATTGACAAACAGATAAGAGCTGATTCTTAATGAGAAACACTAGGTAACACAAAAGTGAAGAATGAAATGTTTGTTTACCTCTTCGCCGTACTTATCATCTGGGACTCCAAAGGCAACTGCTTGGGCAACATCTGGATGTGCCAGAAGCACAGCATCAACTTCAATTGGTGATATCTTCTCTCCTGCAAAGCATAACCAAAGTTTAGTGCACGTTGGCCTCAACACAGAATCCATCGAAACTACTTTCAGAACTCTGTTATAGCAAACAAAATGGCCATAATTCCAAACTCCAATCCAGTTACCTCCACGGTTGATGAGTTCCTTGATCCGACCGACCAAATGCAAGTACCCATCCGAATCCATAAACCCAACATCACCCGTATGAAACCACCCGAACAGGAAGGCCTGCTTATTTGCCTCTGGATTATTCTTATAACCCTTGGTCATGTTCGGACCCCTTATACACACTTCCCCGCTCACGCCCACTGCCTGTACGGCTCCATGCTCGTCTAAAATCGCCATCTCCTGCCCCACGGGTCTTCCGACCGACCCAGGCTTATGCTTGCCATCTTCGGGCAAGGGGTTTGATGACATCAGGTGAGTAGCTTCCGTCATTGCATAAGCCTCGAGCACGGGTGCATCAAATGACTCCTCGAGCCGATCCATGATAGAGGGCGCGAGTGACGCGCTGCAGCTCCTTATGAATCGCAGCTTCGGGTAAGCCCGCTCTGGCTTGCTGAGGTGGCGGTCCAGGATGATCTGGTGGATGGTAGGGACTGCTGTGTACCACGTGGCATTGTATGAAATCATATCTGCCCAAAATGTGGATGCCGAGAACCTACCAGCCGCCGGGAGGGCCACGGCAGCTCCGGCAGCTAAAGAGCTCAACAATCCAGCAACTAAACCATGCACATGGAACAATGGAAGCACAATCACAGTAGAATCTGACTCTGTTAGTTTGTATACCGACTTGATGTTCTGAACTGACGAAGCCAAATTGAGCTGAGTTAGTGGCACGCCTTTGGGCCGACTCGTGGTGCCAGAGGTGTGCAAGAACAGAGCTACATCTGAGGGATTATTGACGACTTTGGACATCAAGTCGAGACTCGGCTCTATGTCAGTCGAAGAGAGAGTGAATTTGGAATCCGCCGAGTGAAGCTTGGCGGTTAGGTGGGGGATGTTAAGCTTGGAAGCAGCAGACTGAGCTGGCTGGTTTCCTTCTTGCGGTGTCAATAGGACCTTCGATTCCGAGTCGGAAAGGTAGAACTCAAATTCCTCAGCTGTGTAGGCGGAGTTGAGTGGAGCCGCTGTGGCTCGGCATCGGATTACCGCCAGAAAGAGGATCACAAACTGCAAAACAAGCACATATTTCCAATCAGCAAAGTAACATACTAATCCCTCGCAAAGGAGATCCACACACATATTATCTTCAGAACACGCAGACAACTAGATTGTCATTGTTTGATTCCATTGAAACCATCCATCTCCTTTTCATTAGCTCCAACTTGTTTTTCCATAAATCGATGCTTGCATATCCCAAACAACCCAGGACACGACAGAAATGCCCTTCATGCTCTGCCCTGTCCAATTTATTCCAAATTTTTTGTTTTTTTCTGTTGCAAAACCCGTCATGTTAACAGTAATCACGCGCTCACAGAAATTTCATGCCTTAGATACACTTCCTTCTATGGAAATTGACACCATGTCCATTGCTCTGTTCTCGAAGAACTGTAAAGCACAAAGGAACGTCTTCTTTTCACGCATTTTCCTGGTCGATCTTTCACAAAATGATCCGACTCGTCGTCAGGAGGTTGTCGTTAATCCCTATCTCCTAGATATTGCATTTCCGAATTCAATATACATCGTCATCAGGAATTCTCACGTCCAAATTCACATAATCACACAGCCAAAAACTCGCTCGAAAAGGCATGCATACGTCGCACTCGCGGAACAGACTCGACGATCCGTACGTACCTCGACAGCGTTAGGGAAAGTGAGCGCGACGACGTCGCCGGCGCCCACGCCGGAGGCGGCGAGGAGCGCGGCGGCGTGATCGACGACCTCCCGCAGCCGCGCATGCGTCAGGTCGAACTGCCCGCAGACGGAGAGGGCTCTCCTGTCGGGGAAATCCGACGCCGTCTTCGCCAACAGGCCTGTAAGCGTGAGCGTCTCCATTCGCTAAACAGAGAGCACGAATCGGGACGAAATCGACCGAAACCAGATGGCGATTGGGACTGAAAAGGGCACGCAATCAACGAGAACGATCCGCACGAAGAAGAAGAAGCGAAACGGAGTGCTCGGTGAGACGAGAGAATGGGGAGGGTTTGCGGATGTATATAAGGGGATGGGACTGGGAGGCGCCAGGGAGGGAGGGAGGGAGAGAGGGAAAAATCGAGGAGGCTCGCGGGCAGGGCGAGTTCGGTGAAGGTCGCGACTGGGGTGGTGGGGCCCGGGGACGCCACGTGGCGGAGCCGACGGTCGGTTCGGGGGAGGGAGCGTGTGTCTTCGGGAGGTGCTGCGCAACTTGCCTTTTGCCTTCGAGAATCTCCATCCCGCCTTCTGGGCGCCACGTGGACGACAAGGCTGACGGCAGCTTTCTGACGCGGACAATCGGGCGCGTCGGCTTGCCCCCCGGGGGGAGTGGGGTCCAGGAAGCGGAGAAGGGGTTCGGGTGAGGAGGTGCGTCTTCGGGGAAGGGCCGAGCGATCGTGACACGGGAGAACCCCTCAAAATCAACGGCCGTGATTCGTCCGATCAAGTCAATCTATATCCGAAAAAGAAAATTTTCCTCTCTAGAAAAATTTGAATTTGAAGAGTCGGCATATGCCAATATCACAATCACATGAGTCGATTCAATCGTGGGTGTTGATTCCACGAGCGTATTTATGAATCTCACGCGACCGCTGAAACATCTCACGGCGGTCATTGCAATCTATCCATGAACTTAGAGTTCTCACGAGAATCTTTCGAGAAGGGAGTGAATGGTGCTTACAAGTGAAAAATGCATTGAATCGGTCTAAACCGTGCAAGCCGTGGCATAAGTGAGTTGGGACTCACACACATGCCATCGCGTAAAAATACCTATGATGTTGTGTGAAATTTTTTAACTTATATCAGATGCATGTGAACCCGCTTGATTTTAATTCTCGCGTCATGGGTGTCTGCCATCGACATTTTGTGGCCAACAGATAACTATAAATTAATCTAAAAATTTATAATGTCAGATGAAAACATAATTTAATATACTTTAATATTTTATCGGTTGGTGCGGACGTGTCAGCCATGCGAGAGCATGGGAGGTTTGGTCGGATTGGGTGTGGGGCTTATGTGGTCAAGTATGACCCCATGACTGACTGAGTAGTTGTTTTTGCTTATCCCTTTTTCTTGGAAGAAGCGAAGTTCGATTTTTGTTTTTCTGGTAATAGAAATTCCATGGGCTCGAATTCCTATGCTTGATTATCTTTTTCTTTTTTCGTTTTTTTTTTCGCTCAAATGCTTTCTTTCCTTCTTGTTTTTCGAATGTTCAAATGCTTTGATAAAGGTTAATTTTAAACGATTGTCTGTTCTTCTACCCGGAAGATACTACGAGCGACAAACAAACAGCCAACTGACATAAACTTTTCCCGTCTGCACAATAATTTAAGTACTAAGAATGGATTAACTCATTTTTCTTGATTAAAAGAACCTCTACTTAAGATTGATAATATGATCACAACCAAGCATACTCTCTATATATTTTTGAACTACATTAACCATCTAATATTGGTTGTCTTGGTAAAACAAAAAATTGAACAATTACTTTTTCTGGTAACACTTTAGTGTTGCGTAGACGGATTAATTACCGCCCGACAAAAATAGCGGGAGTTTGGAACACATGATAAGCATGGATTAGTTTATTTAAGTGTAAATGACTATCGTCGGTGTTTATGAATAAATTAATTCCAATCACGATCAATTTTAAATGAATGAGTGGAATTGCCATGTTAGTGAACAATCAAAAGGAAGCTAAAGTGCACATAGCATATTCCTTAAGATTGGATTCTTTTCATTAAATAAGATCCAACGATCATGATACGGGATATGTCATGTGCTAATGATGTTTACTAAGAAATTGGTGAAGGAATGATATAGTATTGAACCATCAAAACAAAGGCAAAGTGCAAACATTATATAGTTTTATACAGGCTGGAATATATTCGATTGCCTAACTTATCTATTACTTTAAAGATCACGCCTTGATAAGCATGTCGATTCGCCGTTCTGACAATGTAATCTTGTCTTGCCGGCGACATCACTCATAAAAGTCCCCGAGCATCAATACCATCCATTGCTCTAAAATTTTCTATTAATCCATAAAATGCATGTCTACTGTCCATTTACTTTCAATTTTAAAGTTGTATCTCGTGATTATCGTTAGGGGTTAAATTTAGACATTTGCCTCATGTTCTTATGTGGCAAATATCCCTAGTCTTCATCTCGCGAATTGTTACGTTCGCACGCATACAGCTCATATCCAGCTACCACCACAAAATATGCTCAAGCTCTTAAATGACAAATTAGAACGCATCAACATCACGACATGGTTTATTCCTAATCAGTAATTAGAGCATATCCTTCCTGGGTGTCTCTTAATTTAATCTATTGTGGTAAAATTAATATTCAAATCGAAGTCGAAAGGCGATGAGATGAGCTGTCGTTTAGTGTTGATCAAAGGTGCAAAGCCACACACTCGATTCATTTCTTTGATACGTAATATATATGCCACATAATATTCGTAAATATTGCTAGTTAGAAGCAAGGCTTTTGAGGACGGAATGCTCTCCAAACTCATATTTTTCTTTTATCTAGAGAAGTATTTCATAAAGTCTCAATTATAAGGCAAATGAACTCGTCAACGTTGAGAATTAAATTGACAGAATTAGAGCGTTAAAGATTGAAATTGACATCCCGACAATATATTTAGGACTGGTTGTGTAATGTTTTTAAGTTACGAAAATCAATAACTCGGGACTGGTGATCATTCTTTTGGGCCGGTCTTTTGTGCGACTATGACCTGACTAACCAACTCATAATGATGTTTTGACGTCCCACCATACTAAATTGACTGAGTTGGGGGGTCCAAATTTTCATGCTCGTGCGGATTTCTAGATGGTAGGAGCTCTTGTGATCATCGCCATTAATCGTCATTGACCCTTTTTTTTTCTCAGATTAATGTGGATTATGAAAGGAAAAAGAAGTATGTCAAATCAAATTAAAAGACTTATCTTAGCACGTCAACCTTTACAATCACGGATCATGGTCAGCCGATTATTCTTTGATCTGATCTTTTAAGATAAGAGGCGTGCTTATAATTGCAATTTCAAAAGCCAAGGTCAGGATGAAGAGTGCCATACAACTCTAGTCTTGAACCGAAGCCCGGAAAGAGCTTGCAAACTTGACGATCTACGTCTCGTTTCCGCCGGAAGCCGGGAACCATTCGATGCCAGAATAAGTAAATAATAATAAATAGATGAAAGGGCAAACCCACAATGACCACAGACAAAAGCAAAGATCCCCACCCCCACCCCATCGGTAAACAACAAGGTGCTTAATGACTTGATTAGCACCCGTCATCCACATTAGACGCACCTGATTTGGGGACGTTTTGTCGCCGTTTAAAGTTTCCGTAAGTTCACGCCCTATGATATTTTTTTAGCGGCAACCGTCCGCATCGTCGAAGCTTCGCACGAGGAAGATTCTCGGCTTTGCAGTGAAGCCCCAAAAATCTCCTCCAAAAGCCAAATTTGACCAAAGGGTTCCCGCAAGTGGCGTCCTGTTGTATAAAACTTTGCCCCCATGCAGCTTTCAAGGGCCGCAGTTGAAGGTCGTCGTGCCTGCGAAATCACGTAACAACACGTGATTTCTTGCTTGCTTTTTGCGTGGTCAAACCCACCCACGTATCTGGATTCTGGTTGGATGAATCCTCTTTACTTGCAAGATTAGTCCTCGAAGGGGATAAAATCTATCCACCCATGTAAACACCGTCATAGAAATGTACGGGAAAAAAAGTGTTAGAAAAGCCCTAAACCTATTATTACGTTTGTGCCAACTTAGCATTAAACCTCTTAATTCTATCAATCTAGTCCTAGACCTTTTAACCTAGAGTCAATTCAGTCTTTCCGACTAATTCTGACTAGACATTGCTAACATGAATGTCGGACGGTTTACGTGGCACGACCGGTGTTGACGTGAACATCTTTAAATAATATTTTGATAATTTTTGCATTTCTTTCTTTCTTTTGAAACTGTCTTTTTTTTTTTCCTACTTCTTTTCTTCGATGGCCGGGCATGGCCATGGCCTGTGAGGGTTAAGCCTTATCGGCGTTTGCCATCGCCTCGACAAGGCCTACCCTCGCCTTTGGTGGCGAAGTCCACCCTTGCTCAGGCAAGACCAGCCATTGCTGGCCATGGCCGTGCCAGCCACATGAGGAAAGAGAAAAAAAAGAAATTAAAAAATTATGAAATAAAAATGTTCACGTCAACGTCGCCCGTATCGCATAAGCCATCTATCGTCCACGTTAGCAATATTTAGGATCATATCGACACTAACGCAATAAATTTAAAACTTTTTCAATACTTTATCGAAATGTTCGTGTTAAGCGTTTCCATCGTGTAAAAAAAACGACGGCACGCGCGCGTTGAGCCACCAAAATAATTATTGACCAGTCTGCTTGACCGCTCGATTTGGTCCATTAACCAAGTCAGTGGGGGTCCATTTCATAGGTCAAACTCACAGTAGGACCAATGAATCGGTCGGGACTGGGGGAGGGAGATCAGAGCTTCAAAGAGGCAAACCAATGGAGATTTTTCCTTCTTTGCTCGATCAGTACCGTGGGACTATGGCGGCCGGTCAACCTGACCATGCGTATCCTACAAAAAACCATGTCGGTCGCATTTAGGACAGCCCTGCTCTCAAATTTGGGATTTCCTTCCTCCACCTCCCCTCCTGTTTTCCTCGTATGATATTTCGGTATCGACGGCCGGAACAATTCTGTCTCCTACATGGTCCCCGATACACGTGAGCCCATGCATATACGAATTATTAGGTCAAGTGAGTTTCGTCGTTGCAGCACGGTGATTGTTTGATGAAATTCCGCGCGCTAGGGTGCGTGGGTGGACATGCATGTGTTAAAAGATGACTTCAGGGGACCAATGACGGGGAAATAGCTGCTTGCAATACCGTTCCGAAGATTGAGTCCAGATCAGTGCCCCGTACCCGTTTTTAACCTACTGAACGAGTCGAAACTATTTCCTTACGAAAGCCGGACCTGTTCCCGATCGGATCGACTGAGCCAGTACAAGTTCGGTGCCTTTTTTTTTTTTTTTTTAATTTCCTGCTCTCGGAATCAGTGGCATTGGGGGGGCGAAAACAGGGAGGGATTAGGACCGGGCCGCCAACGTAAGCGCTTACGTTGGCCATCATCCAACGCATTCTCATGGCCACCCACGATCCTGTCCGTCCCATCCGTCCACCCAAGACACAGCCTGTCCCAGTTACCACCTTCGACGTTCCCAACCCCGAATGGTGGCTGATGCGTCTCTTCGTTTTGAGGAGCAGGAAGAGACGTTTTGCCTTCTGCCACTCGACCGTTGGGAGTTGGCTCTACTCTACGTGATCGACGTGCATATCTTGTCGGCCGGATCACATCCGATTCCGAATTTTGCTGCTTCTGCTGTTGTGATGTGGGGGAGGAAGGAGAAAATTAGAGACCGGGAATTAATTACTTTGACAAGGAGCGCGAGTGAGTGAGACGGGGAGTTTGAGAGCGGGGAAAACTATTCAAAAAGCTCTGGATTTATTATACGATAGTCAATTCAGTCGTAAACTTTTTAATTATGTAAATTTAGTCCTAAATCTTTAGATGATTTGTCGATTTAGTCATAAATATTTAGATGATTTGTCGATTTAGTCATAAATCTTTCAATGACCTGCCAATTTAGCCATAAATCTTTTGATGATTTTGTCGATGTGATCCTTCCGACCAATTATCTAAATAATAGGTTTAAGACTGAATTGGTAAATTTTCAACACACTTAGGACTAAATTGACATATTATCAAAAAGGTTTATGATTTGATTGACATACTTGAAAGGTTAAAAACTTAATTGGCATATACTTAGAATTTTTTGGACAATTATCTTGACCATGAGCCAAGAGAGGCATGGCATCCCTAGAGCTGTGGTGTCCAGCTCCAAAACGAGCGGCGGCAACGGTGGTGAAGAGGAAAAAGGATGCATAGCTGGTTGCGGTCCGAGAAGCATTTGCTTTCTACGTGGTTCGATGCGATCGTTTTGCATACATTTCATGACGTACGTACCGCGCCACGCCCCATGGTCATTTGGGATTCAAGTTTGAACTCGATCGGAAGTAAAAAGTGAGCATATGGCAAGTATTTTTTTTTCGAGATTATATCTGCTAAATTGGAAATACAATAGCTTTATTCTTTTATTTTTTTTTCCCCTTATCTTTTGCTAAATCAATGCCGTGGCTCCTATTGGTAGCCCTCGAGCATGGTTTAATCTGCGGAAACACCAGCCTAATCTCACAATTATGGTCCAATTAACGGTGGCGATTACGTAAGAACTGAGAAAGCTGTGAACAGATCTCTCGTAACGGAGAGGACACGCGTGTATCGACGATGGCCACTTGCCAGACACAGCTGTTCATGAAGGCATCCAATCGAAGGCCAACTGGACACGCCCTCTTTAGACTCATGAACGAACAAGGAGAGAGATTCGTGGTGTCCTTGGTTTTGTCTTTGCGCTAAAACGGGGTTTGGGTCGGCCATTGCGTGTATAATTGCCCCAAATCTACATGTGTTGTGATCCTAGGACGAGTTTTCGTCAAAAGTGGGTCTCCGTTATGGAGACAATTATCCAAAAAAGTCCTAAACATATTGCATTTTTATCAATTTAGTCATAAACCTATAATTATACCAATTTTTTTTTTTGGTCATAATAATTATACCAATTAAATCATAAACCTTTCGACAATTTATCAATTTAGTCATTCCGGCCAATTTTAACCTAAAATTAGCGACGTGGACACTAGCCGTCCCTAATGGCACGGTTTGTTTGTGTTAAGGGCCGCCAACCACCAGCCACATGCCAAGCGAGGGTTCGCAGGCCCTCGCCCAATGGCCAGCAAGGGTCACGACCCTCGCCGGCCACTGGGGGAGACCAGATCTTCGGTCGGTGGCTACAAATGTGTATGTATAATCATGAACCAAACTGGACATTTTCTTAGACCGATACTCGGCCCGGCATCATGTGATTCACGTACATGGTTGAGAACGAAATGGTCAATAAGGAGAGGAGCCAACCCATTGGAAAACAGTGGGCTTCTGGATCGGACCGACTCTTGTCCTGTTGGACAAGCCCGGCTATTGGGCCCCCCAAAATGATGCTACAGAATTTGATCAATGCACTTGCGGGATATATTTCCTCTTTCGTTTTTCTATTAATACGGCAAGAACTACTAAAACGGTGCACCCGTGCAGCTTTTATCTCAGTATAATTTTCGTGGACACAGAAAATCCTGAATTGATACCACGTTTACTTCAAATTGATTTTCGTGTCACGAAAAACCTCAAGCGGCACACCCCGCGACAAAACCGCCAAAATCTCGGGGCAAAACTGAAGCAAATGTGGCACGGACGTGCTGGTTTATGATTTTGTAAGTCGACACGGAAATTATTTTGGGCGAGAGTGGCACAAGTGTACCTGTTTGTGAATTCTCCGACCTGAAAATTAGTTTGATGTAATTGTGGAATTATTTTTTGTGACATGAAAATTAATTTTGGGTAAGCGTGGCACAAGTATACTAGTTTAAGATTTCTTGTGATATTAACCATTTCTTATGGCCCAAGTATGGTACATTTCTTCCTTGATACATTCATTTCTTATAGTAGTATAAGCTTCTTGGAATAATCGCCTTCATATATAACTTAATATGGTATGATGTATGAAATGTCCAGTTTTCAATTTTCATATTCTCCTATCATACTATCATCTTATATATAGCATGTAGAGAAATGTCATGTTAATCTTCTTCTTCTTTTTCAAACAAAAAAGCCTATAGCTGCTTTTGGGGCACACACAAATTTAAGTGAAAGTCTTCTAAACAATTGATGATAAAGAGTTTAACCATAAATTCATAGGCGAATATAGTATACCTAGCTTTTAATCTATTCGAGTCTCTCTTAATCTCTTCATCGCCGTATCTCCGTTTTATACCTATATACGGCATTACATGCTTGAAAATCTTACGATGTTTCTAGATGATTGAAAATTTTACAAATTTTTTTCTCAGCTACATAATAATGTAATCTGTCCACGGAGAGCGGTCGTGATTCTTATCTCTTACACTTAAGGACGAACCGATTGTCGATTGACGGCCCCCATATAGAAATTACACTTAAGGACAAGCCGATTGTCGATTGGCATTCCCCAGATTATCGCAACGACATTTCATTAGAAAAGAAATCAATCGATGATTTAGATTTTTTTTTTTTGGCCGAAGGATGACTCGTTCCACGGTCCCTCTACGTTGCACGGGTAATGGTTCTCTTCTTTCTTAAATTGATTATGCTGCATTTTTGTTTGTTCGGGGCTAAAAAATTGGTTCCAAACTAATTATAACCAATCATCAGCCCTCATCAGCCAGATAAGAAGCACATCGTATATGACGTCATCTCCCTAAGAACCGGCGCATGACAATGGTTTAGCTCTTGATATACGGTTCGCAAACGACGGTTTATGATGTGGGCAAGCACACAAGAATCCACGAATTTTACCAATGAAGCGGCTAGCCCGATTGTCGCTTATTTTTTATTACACGATCTCCCAATCAATAAATACTTTATGCAAAACACGCGGTGATGATGTGTGGATTTACAGTATCATCGGGAAAATATTTCCCTTTTAACAATAGCCACCCCACGTCGACTTTAAGATTCTTTAGTTCATCAGGGGCGCCGATTCGATTGTCCTGTTCGAGAAGGTCGTCTTGTTCACGTTCGTCTTCTTAATAATTTTTTTTTTTGGGGATGTATCTAAGGACAGATGTTGATTTGAACAAGTTGTTTGACCGACAATCCACTAGAAAAACCGAGGGCGGTGGTTTTATATGGTACTAACGTTGTCAATTGCTAGACTGTCGATGCAAACTCAACAACTTTAGATGCCAAAATTTTTAAGTATGTAGAATATAGTAAAGTAGTAGTCTGATCATAGATGGGACTTGGTCATCGTGCACGACTAATTTGGTAGGTCTTATCAATGTCATTGGTGAAATATTAACTATCTTCGCTTATGTTTCCGATTGAGAGAACTCTGATAATTCACTCCATACGTTTCCTCCACCAAGTCAGTTTCAACTTGAGTTGTGAGTTTAGTCTCTTATCAATCGTTAAATTTTGAATTTATGATATTACATATGATTCTCAAGCATCGTGCAGAGTTTGCTCTAGTCTCAGAGCCTGATAAGTGTTGAGCACTTGTCGACCCCGCATGGATTCTATATTTGTACCAAACCCGATTTTTTTATTAGGTTCACTATCGATGGAAGACATAAGTTACACCTCCACCGTTAAATAGTCGACCTATGGATGAAATCGATTATATAGTTAAGGTTTGGAAATTTCTCTACACACGAAATAATAATCCTAAAAAATAAACCATATTTTCTTGGGTCGGCTAGGGTTTCGTTCTGTTCTCTCTCGGTCGGCAAATCCCCTCATCTCCCAAAAACCTTCCCTCTTTTCAAGCTCTCTAATTTTTTTAGTATGTGATTTTCTTTTTCTTTGCTTATTCGTTATTTTTTTCCTTTTCTCTAGGAGTTGGCATGTGTGAATAAATATTTGTCACTAATCTTGAGTGAATGTGAAAATTTATTCGGCCATTTGTCTAGTCGAGAGCCATTAAGGAGGATTTGTGTGACGTGGCTCCACAACCTCTTTGAGATTATGCCGCTCTCCTCTCCGGATCAAGATTTAGGCCAAGATCCGGGGGTTTTACTCACTAAACTAGATCTAGATATAGATTTGGGGGGTTCCTTATAAGTACTTAATCTGTGTTTTTTCAACATATTTATATTGATATCTTTACATGCAATGGTGAAAGGGACGTTCAACCTAAACGGGCACCGCAAGCCGTCGCAAATGGAGTGGGAGATCTCCGCATGTACCCATCACCGAACCTAATGTCCGGTTGTCGATCATTTGCGATGGCGGATATGTTCCGAGGGACGAAAGTGTGCTTATAGCTGCAGATCGTGCTTTGATATTTGTTTTTTGATAGCTATTTGGAATTTGCTAGGCTTGAAAGCTTTCTATGTATGAAATCTTTCTTTCGACTAAAAAAGCACTTAGATTCCACCAAACGTTCCGGAAATAATTGCGTTAAGAATATGTACCGAATCCTCGTCCCCATCAGGACGTGAATGTATAAGGAAGGGAAGGACGTGCTTGTTCCAACGACTGCGGGCAAAATAGAAAAAAAAAAAGATGACGTTGATGGGTAGTGGAATTGTCATATTCATGAAGTCAGCGGCAAATATGGCAAATATTTTTCCCTTGTTAATAATGTGTTCGAAAACTTGGAGTTTAGTCCCACGAGCAAGTTCATCTAATCACGTTCGTGCACGCTGCTAACTTCTCTGTAAATCACTTGATCGAGAGGAGTTAATCTAATCACTTGGGGGGAAAACGATAATCTAAGTTTAATGCTAATTAATTGGGCGGTCAATTACTTCCACGTTGACAACCATGCGTTTGGAGAATAAAAACCTTAAATTATGTACTCGAATCTTTAGATGTATCATATGAATCTATGGATCTAAACATACGCGATAAAACCTCAAGTTGCATACTCATACCAATTAGGGTGCATTGACTATTCCCTATTTACGTCACATTCTTGACACGGGACGTCTTTCCGCCTAGTGCTTTCACGCGGTCGCCTTGAGAATACCGCTCGGTTCTTTGATACTTTAAAGTTCATTGGAAGAGCGATGTACCTGGAAAAATAACATACATTCTATATTTATGTAGGCTAGGCTTTACTAGTTAGCATAGATGAGATTAAATATCTCCCTCGATCGTGTGTATGAAATGGCCATAAGAGCCCGCGCTCTCCTTAATAATCCAACATTAGTTGTGAAGTACGTTTTGCGTTAACAAAAAAATTCTTGCACTACTTGCAAGACTTTATGGAAATTTTTGTAATTACACTCGTAACTACCCAATGTATAAATTTGAGATTAGCGAGCCCATCGCTAGTTCCCCGCTAACTTTGACAATAAATTATCGCTCTCTCCCCTAGAGGGTGACTACTACCCAACGCTCCTCACGAAAATTCATCCGACTTCCGAGAGATTTGAATCCAATGACCTCGGCTAACCTCGAATTTTGAGTGCTAATTAAGAAGAGGAAGAGAGAGATGTCCTAAGCACACACTCTGTTGTATGTGTGAGGGAATCTCCGAGATTCACCTCCCAAGATTCCCTCGCGTAGGAAAGACAAATTGGTTGAAACTCTATCCGCTTATAAAATACATTGTGTAGACTTCCCTTATGACGACGCGGAGTTCTTTAACAATTGCTCCGAGGTCACTTGACATTAGGATCGACAAGTAAACAATCGATACTTTAATCGCGTTTTCGGCGGTTTAAGCGACTATATGTATGAGGTACATAGAAAGCTTTAGCACGCAATCACGCTATTCCAGATAAGATCGTCGCAAGTAAAGTCCCTTACCCTTACCCTTAAACTCTCTCTTTCTCTCTACCGCATGAGATAATTAGTCATCATTTAGATTTCAATTAATTTCGGTAGACGGTAATATTCGCATTTCGACCCCCGAAAAAAAAAAAAATTTATCGATGTTAAGTTTTTCTACTCCACGTTGCCAACTTACTCTACTTGGTCACAAAGAAATTTCTTGTACGCTTTGCCTTTCCTTGGCTTCTTTTTATTCGATACCGTATTTTTCTCGAATCACGTCTGTGATTGGCGGGTTACAGGCTATACACACAGTTGCACATCACCTTACATTTTTTTTTTTATAAATTCCATAACTATGTTCATTAAAAACGTCTACAACCTAACATCTTTGCTGATGTTCTTGTCGTGCTTCGGACCGTTGCTTCTAATATTGCTTGAGACAATTGGTTAGTGTTGATTGTCAGATGATTATTACTCCTCCTAATTATCTAAGTTTCCATTTCAAATAAAGTAATTTAAATCGAGAAAAAGTCTAGGAAGAAGTCGTTGATCATGGTTGTTTTAAGGGAAATATTCGCAAAGCAAGCTAGATGTTTTAGAGGGGAAAATTATCCAAAAAGTTTTAAATCTATTGTAATTGTGTCGATTCAGTCTTAAACTTATTTTTATTAATAATTGAGTCCCAAACCTTTTGTAATTGTGTCGATTCAGTCCATTTGGTCTGTCAAAGCCGACGTGGCAAATTCGTAATCATATTTTAATATTTTTTGAATTTATTTATTATTTTTTCATAATTTTTTGTGTCTTTTTTTTTTCTCTTTTTGGTTTGGGCCGGCAGGAGGTTGCCAAACACCGGCGGAGGGTCGCGAGCCCTTGCCAAGCGGCCGACGAGGGGTCGTGGGTCCTCACCAAGGGCTGGTGGCCGGCAACCTCCCGCCGACCCAAACCAAAAAATAAAATAAAAGAGAGAAAAATTTATGAAAAAATAAAAAAGAAATTGGAAAAAATATTAATATTGTTACAAATTTGCCACGTCAGTGCCGATGGCACCATGTTAGCTCCAACAGGTTAAATAGGCTGAATTGGCACAATTGTAAAAGATTTAGAGCTCAATTGACAAAAAAATGGTACGAGTGCAATTGTTTTAGGACATTTTTGGTAATTCTCTCGGTTTTAGAGTGTCGTGCAAAAGAATGATGTTGGCATAGTGTCATTGAAATCCTTCTCTATGGTCGACTTAGCTTGTAAGCATGGAATGATTGCCAAAACTTCAAAACAAGAAGTGAATGTCATGGTAAAGAAAGGCACGATTCCATGAAAGAAGTTATCGATTTTAGGTCGGGTCTCAATTCCAACCCCAACTCTTTTTTTTTTTGTTTTTCGGGGGGGTCCCAATTGAATTTTCCTCCAATAATAACTACTAGATCGCACATTTTCATTACCAAATAAAATTTTACCCGATGAATTTCGGTGAATCTGCAAAATTAATTGAAGATAAGATTGAGTTCACCTGGCAAATTTGGATGGCAAGATTGAGAATATCGCGGGCTTGTTTTTCCCATTTCAAAATTCGGCTAAGATGTAAGGTGGCGCACAAACGTTCGATATCATCACGTAGCGTTGAAACCAAGTCGTGGCGGGACCTGAGAATCTCTCCCTCCTCGCAAATTTCAAAATGATTTGCTTTAGCTTCAATGTCAAACCTCCACTCCAATTTGAATTCTTGTTAGACACTCAAGGCGTAATATATCTGCTTTTCAGTTCGAAATCTCAACTAATCTGTATCTCCCTTTGCCAATTTGCAGCGAAGCTCCTGGGAAACGGATTACGTGTCTTGGTTACATGGCGGCGGCGAAGCTGTTCGCGCTGACCTGCATCCGCAAGGAGAGCCATGGCGACCTCTCCCCGAGGCCGCACTACCCTTCCATGCCCAGGATCCCGAGGGGCGCCTCGGCGGACGGGAAGGACGCGGCTGGGGAAACATCGGAGGCCAGGGCGGTGCTCTCGGTCGTGGGGATGACATGCTCGGCGTGCGCGGGTTCGGTTGAGAAGGCGGTCAAGAGGCTCCCCGGGATCCGCGAGGCCGTCGTCGACGTGCTGAACGGGAGGGCTCAGGTCCTTTACTATCCGAGCTTCGTAAATGTAAGTGGTTCGACGTTCCGGTACAGAGGATCTCGGGTACACCGCGCGTGTTTTCCCTTTTTTTTTTTGCTCGTGTCTGTTTTTCAATAGATCATGAGATCTTCTGGCACTGCGCCATGATTACTATGAATTGAGGATATGTTCCTGAACTTCTGAGGAGAAATTGTCATAAGATGCTGTTACTAGGTTGAATTTAGTCTCGAAACCTGCAGTTTCTCAAAGGAAAGGTTTGGCGGGTCGATTTTTCTGTTTCGTGGTTTGAATTGAATCATGCTTCGAGTTTGTTGTTGTGTTTTAATTTCTTACAGGAGGAAACGATACGGGAGACTATCGAGGATGTCGGGTTTCAAGCCGCCTTGATCAAGGACGAGATGAGCGAGAGAACCACTCAACTATGCCGCATACGCATCAACGGGATGACCTGCACTTCGTGCTCTTCCACGGTCGAGGCGGCTTTGCAGGCGGTCCAGGGTGTTCTGAAGGCCCAGGTGGCGTTGGCAACTGAGGAAGCGCAGGTCCAGTTTGATCCTCGCGCGACTAACTTGGGTCTCCTGTTGAAGACTATCGAGGATACCGGGTTCGAAGCCATACTCGTCAGTACCGGGGAAGACGTAAGCAACATACACCTCAAAGTCGAGGGTGTGAGGACCGACAATTCCATGAGAATCCTGGAAAATTCTCTCCAAGCGCTTCCAGGAGTTGAAGAAATCGATACCGATCCCGAGCTACGCAAATTTACCCTCTCTTACAAGCCCGACTTGACGGGGCCAAGGAGCTTCATCGAAGTAATCGAGTCAACTGGGTCGGGTCGCTTCAAAGCAGCGATATTTCCCCAAGGTGAAGGAGGGAGAGAATCTTATAGACAGGAGGAGATCAAGCAGTATTACAGATCTTTCCAATGGAGCTTGGTTTTCACTGTCCCTGTCTTCTTGCTGTCCATGGTTTTCATGTACATCCCCGGGATTAAACACGGGTTGGACACCAAAATTGTGAACATGATGAGCATCGGCGAGCTTCTCAGGTGGATTTTCTCGACCCCGGTACAGTTCGTCATAGGGTGGCGATTCTACACCGGGTCATACAAAGCTCTGCGCCACGGTTCGGCCAATATGGATGTTCTGATCGCCTTGGGGACCAACGCCGCCTACTTCTACTCTGTTTACTCGGTGCTGAGAGCCGCGACTTCTCCGAGTTTCAGAGGCACGGACTTCTTTGAGACTAGTTCGATGCTCATTTCATTCATCTTGCTTGGGAAGTATCTTGAGGTTCTGGCGAAGGGAAAGACGTCCGAGGCCATTGCGAAGCTCATGGATTTGGCACCCGAGACGGCAATCTTGTTGACCCTCGATAATGAGGGAAATGTGGTGAGCGAACAAGAGATAGACAGCCGGTTGATACAGAAGAATGACGTGATCAAGATCATTCCGGGCTCGAAAGTAGCTTCTGATGGTTTCGTGATTTGGGGACAGAGTCATGTAAACGAGAGCATGATTACAGGAGAAGCGCGGCCTGTGGCGAAGAGGAAAGGGGATGCTGTAATTGGAGGCACCATGAACGAAAACGGCGTCCTGCATATTAAAGCGACTCGGGTAGGCTCGGAGAGTGCTCTTGCACAGATTGTTCGACTCGTGGAATCTGCTCAGATGGCCAAAGCGCCGGTACAGAAATTTGCCGACCGCATATCCAAGGTCTTTGTGCCCCTGGTATGTCAATTACCTAGACTGGTTCACTTATTGGCAAGTGCCACATAAATTTCACTAATTGCACATGGTTTGGCAGGTGATCATCCTTTCGTTTTCGACTTGGCTCGCGTGGTTTTTGGCCGGAAAGTTCCACGGCTACCCAAAATCCTGGATTCCGTCCTCCATGGACAGCTTTCAGCTCGCTCTCCAGTTCGGGATATCAGTGATGGTGATCGCCTGCCCCTGCGCACTGGGGCTTGCGACTCCAACAGCAGTGATGGTCGGGACAGGAGTCGGCGCATCTCGAGGAGTCCTCATTAAAGGAGGCCAAGCACTAGAAAGTGCACACAAGGTTCGCATCCAATACCCTTTCGCGCTTTCAAATTCCGACCATAATCCTAGATAATACTAAACAACCTTAGGTCCTTTTAATAATTTTTCGTGTACTACCTTAGCATCTTGAGACTATTGATCGTTGCCGGATATGAAATCTTGTCTTCTGTCCTGTCATCTATCTCCTGATTGTTTAAACGGACGAACTTGGTCAGTAACAACCTTAGTAAGAAGTTGCAAATGTTGTGTCATCCATTACCTTTCTCCGGAACTTATTTGAATTGGTTGATCGTGTCTTCTGTCTCTCGTGGTAATTTGCATCTCGATCCCTTTTCTTTACTCTTCTGCTTCCTCGAAACGGCAGGTTGATTGCATAGTGTTCGACAAGACAGGTACGCTCACGGTCGGAAAGCCCGTGGTGGTCAACACGAGACTCCTAAAGAACCTGGTGCTGAGAGACTTTTATGAGCTGGTTGCTGCAACTGAGGTATGAATCCTCCCATTTTTCCGCTTCTCTAATGTTTTCGAAGGCCAAATTCGTGTCAACTGAGCCGTCAAAGACCCCTCGAACTAACAGATGTTGTATTAGGCGAATAGCGAACATCCATTAGCCAAGGCTGCCGTCGAGTATGCCAAAATGTTCAGGGACGATGAGGAGAATCCCGCCTGGCCTGAAGCCAGCGACTTCGTCTCGGTCCCTGGCCACGGAGTGAAGGCCGTGGTTCGTAATAAGGAGATAATTGTGGGAAACAAGAGCCTGATGTTAGAGCACAACATTGCCATTCCAACAGAAGCAGAAGAGATCCTGGCCGAGACCGAAGGGATGGCACAGACTGGGATACTGGTATCGATAGACCGGGAACTGATTGGAGTCATCGCGATTTCAGACCCGCTGAAACCAGGCGCTCGCGAGGTGATATCTATCCTCAATTCGATGAAAGTGAAGAGCATCATGGTGACCGGCGACAACTGGGGAACTGCGAATTCCATTGCCAAGGACGTCGGCATCGACACTGTGATAGCAGAGGCCAAGCCTGAGCAGAAGGCAGAGAAAGTGAAGGATTTGCAGGTGATTTGACATGCTATTTTCGTCCCTAAGAAGCAAGAATTCGATCAAATAACTTGGGACTCTTTTCCAAGCAGGCATTGTTTGCTTTAAACCATGATTTTTAATATCCACAGGCTTCAGGATACATTGTAGCAATGGTGGGAGACGGCATCAACGACTCGCCGGCGCTCGTGGCCGCGGATGTGGGGATGGCGATCGGCGCAGGCACGGACATAGCCATCGAGGCAGCAGACATTGTGCTCATGAAGAGCAACTTGGAGGACGTCATAACCGCGATCGACCTCTCCAGGACGACGTTCTCCAGGATCCGCCTGAACTACATTTGGGCACTGGGCTACAATGTCCTCGGAATCCCGATCGCCGCCGGGGCTCTCTTCCCTTCAACGGGGTTCCGCCTGCCTCCTTGGATCGCGGGTGCCGCAATGGCCGCCTCGTCAGTCAGCGTCGTCTGCTGCTCGCTCCTGCTGAAGAAGTACAGGAGGCCGAAGCAGCTCGACAACCTTCAGATACATGGAATAACAGTGAACTGATGACGCACCAGGTTGTCTGGTTTTGATGAATGCCTGGGGATGAATCTGTTCAGGAATAAATTTTGCAGCCAGTTTATTTGGGTTGAATTAGTCAGCTGGATGTAATTGTACATATGTGGCAGTGTTGTCTGGGATTCCTATGAAGAGTTGGTGTGTCTTTGAGCAGTGAAATGTGTCATCTTCGAGTTCTCTCAATGTGAATAAACAACTCCTTTGCTGTTGTTGGCCTCTTCTGATTCTGATTCTGATTCTGATTCTGATTCTTACCATAGTTCTAAAATCATTTGCACCACCTTGAAAGTGTAGAAAAAACATCAACATTCAAGTGCACAGTGGTTAGTCAAGACCCTGCATTTCGAGGGACATGGTTTGCCCATTTGCGTTGAGGGCGTGCTCCGATGGATAGCTTAGCGAAACTCGGCATCATGACGGTCAAACCGGCAGCTTGATCGCCTCAGGTTCTGCGTAAACCGTGAGCGGCGTCAGCAACAGAAGACGCAGAAGTTCAATCTGGGGCGACGGCTCGGAAGCTCGATCTGGGACCGGGGGTGCTGTACTGGTTGGTAGCAAAGAGACTCGTGAAGTTTGAGCCTCTTGCCCCGAAATATTCCAGGCCTCCTCTCTTTGAGATTCCAATGCCAACTTTGATTCCATAAACATCGGCCTCGGCGAAATTAATATGTTCCCCTTCATGAATCATCATGACTATGAACACAAAATAATAATAATGATAATAATATTCAGTAATTTCAAAATCACCACGTCACCAGCCTACATGGTGTGCGCGAGCCTAATCAGCTCCATTCAAAATGCGACACGTGTCTTCTAACATGACTGATTGGAAAATTAAAAAAAAAAAAAAAGGAAACGGACGGCTTTCTTTTCTCTCTCCTCCGGTTGGCGGGCAGACAGAAAAAGAAGCAGCAACGAATGCTCACATTGAAATCACCGAATATTTTCTCCTGAAGCACAGCAAGATCAAGTCTTTTTCCCATGAAAATCAGTTTAAATACTATCTTGTGGCATTGGATTGTCTCACCATAGTACCATTACACGTTGAAGGTGGTCCATGTTCTTGATGCCAAATGGGTGACGGGTCCTATGACTAGCAATACATTAGTGCAAAAATGAAAAACAATTTGGGAATATCTAAATGATTAAACGTTCGTACGTCGCGTAATCTACAGAGTTTTTGTATCGAATCGATGTTATTCATTGATGGGAAATAATGATTTTTAGTGGTTAAACAAACTATTTTATTTGGTATATTGCTAGAGATCGAATTCATCCGTAAACATCATCTATCTTAAGAGTGAATAATTCATTTCTTCAATTTTTCTTAAAAATTTAAACACAGTTCCATTTTGAACATATTTTATTTACACGGTAAGTGATTTTGGATGATAAAACCTTTGAATGACAACCAGAGAAAGCACGATTCAAATCACCTAAGCTTTACACGGTGGAATGCAGGCTCGTCACTAGTGGAACACAAGCAGAGGAAAGACCTGGGTAACTTGGAATCCCTACCTATTAAATGGCAACCTCTCCACCCCTTGGAGCTCTCACGCTCAACGTCGACGGCTCAATCATCTCGGGACAAGCTACTGATGCCATCGCTGGCCTCTTTCGCGACGATAAGGGCAGATGCATCGATGGTTTTGCGCAATCTGTCAACGCTGCTGACCCTGAACAAGTTGAAGCCCTAACATGTCAACAAGCTATGAAAATTTGTTGTCGATCGCATTGCCCAGGACGGTGCTGACCTCAATACGTCAACAATACATGGTTGCCATTGAATCTGACTGCAAGAATGCAATTGAAGGTCTTAACCGCCTGCAATGATGGTCTGCGTCAAACCCCTCGGCTCAACCGCGGGCGACTCTGCTCCAGTCGTCCTCGTGGAGTTCTTCCCCCATTCTGTTGGAGTGCTGCCGCTTAATGGGTCCAAATGCACCACTTTTTTTCATTTAGTTTCTGTTTTAGGGAAGCAAACAAGCCTGCTCACTGGCTGTGCCAAGCCCATCGGAGGAAGGCCCTCCCTTCGTTTGGGCTTTCCTCTGTTCTGAAGCCCACCCCACTTGTACCTCTGCAACCAAACTTCAATGCATGCATCTTCACGACCAACAAAAAAAAAACAATAAAGCCCGGATCAGATCAACTAAACTGGCATCTATCCACGTTCCACATAAACAGTACTTCCACGTGGATAACTCAGCGCCCGCCACGTCTGAACGCCATCTTCACGACCCAGGAACAAGAGCTACTCTACAAGACCGTGAGCTCAGCCCAAAAATCTCACAACAGCGACAGTCGACCGCAAATGCTCTGTTCTTCTACAAAAACTCTGCTTCTTCGTTGCAGAAATCTCAGCGCGGCTCTTACCTCCTCCTCCTCCTCCTCTTCTTCTTCTTCTTCTCTGCCTTTTCCCGATCTCTTCTCGCCTTCTGTCCCGGAGCAAACCCTTCTCTTCTCTCGCCCAATCTCGTCGTTCCCTGACTGTACTCCGTCGATCAAGCCACCGACTTTCGGTTCTTCGCTCTATCGTTGTCGGAGTTCTGTCTCGCGCGATCGGAGATCGAATCGTACGATGGCCAGCCAATCCTCGACCGGGTCGATTCACGACTTCACTGTGAAGGTCAGTTCTCTCCTGAGGTTTTCTGAAATTATGAATCAGGGATCGCCCATTAGCCGAGATGTTAAACCTGTAATATAAAGTTCACCTTTTTACGTCGTTTCTGACCGAAGATTTCGTCTTTCTATATCCACAGCAACGCTGCAATTTTAGCTCAGACAGATGACATTTTTTTTTTTCAAATGTGTTTGAAATTTTTTTGTAATCTATGTAAGCTGAGGCCCTTATCAACGTGTTTCTGTAACCTTGTCTGTTTTTTTAGGTTTTAAAGGTCTAGTTGGTTAATCTGAAAATGGACCAATCTACAGAACCTTTGAGATATATTTGTCCCTCTTATATGTGTAATTCGTGCATGTATCAGATTCTTGTTGATACAAGTTGAGTTTTTGAATAAGCTGCTGAGATAAGCTGGTCAGGGAGCGAAAATCATGTGTTACTGGACACTGCTAACCGAAAAAAACCAGTACATAACGGTCAGGGCGGCAAACCCAGAAAGCATTATGTTTCTGTGTCGTGTGCTAAGAGGTTATGAATCAATTGAGAACCATAATGTTGTGCTGTGCTGAGACTTGGAGATTCGGGTTCCTTTTCTTATTCAGGATGCCCGTGGAAATGATGTCGACCTCAGTACCTACAAGGGCAAGGTCTTGCTGATTGTCAACGTTGCTTCGCAGTGGTAATTCTCGGGATTTTGTGTTTATGCCCTGTACAGGAAACATCTGCTTGGACTTTAATCTTGGGGGATCTGCTTAAAAGCGATATCATATTTCATGCCTTTGTCATTGAGAATTCTCTATGCAATTCTGCTTGGGAGTAGCTCAGTGTTTTAATAATCAGGTCGGTCCACCATGTTCTAATTTTTTTTTTTTAATGGTATGTTGTTTGTTGCAGTGGACTGACCAATTCAAATTACACCGAACTCAGTCAGATCTATGAGCAATACAAGAATCAAGGTCTCCTATGCCCTCCCCCGGTCCTGATGTCCCGTCGTATCTCATGTTTAGTGGAATACTGACCTCAATAGGATGATAAATATATCGTATTAGAAACGACGATTGGTTATTGGTATCGCTTAGCATATGGAAATTCTCGAAAACTTAAAAAGCATGTCACTCTAATGCGATGCAGGTTTAGAGATACTAGCATTCCCGTGCAACCAGTTTGGAGCTCAGGAGCCGGGGACAAATGAGGAGATCCTACAATTTGCTTGCACTCGATTCAAGGCGGAGTATCCCATTTTCGATAAGGTAAAACAAATACATGAGGTCCTTTTCTGAAGATGCAGAGCGTATTGTGAACTCCTTAAGTTCTCTTAAGTTTTTTTGGAGTTGTATCTGCAGTTCCCTTATATTTCCTAGTGACTATAATTTGCAGTTTGAGTTAAAAAAAAAAAAAAAAGCAAGGATGAAGAGTCTGATTGCTTTCTGTGTAGGTTGATGTGAATGGTGAAAGTGCCGCTCCTCTCTACAAGTTCCTGAAATCGAGCAAGGGTGGACTCTTTGGGGATAACATTAAGTGGAACTTCTCCAAGTTCCTCATCGATAAAGAAGGAAATGTTGTTGATCGCTATGCACCCACTACTTCTCCTCTTAGCATTGAGGTAAGAATCTAATCATCAACGGACCATAGTTGAAGTTTGTTAACTTCTTTGGCTGTCTAACCAAGGCATTGCGGTTTGTTATTAATGCAGAAGGACATCAAGAAGCTGTTGGGAGTGGCATGAGCGCTGGAACTTCTATTCCCCAGAAAGGATGAGAAGTAATCTGAAAAATAAGCATCCTCTTGATTCATCATGAGGGTAACTCTAGATGTCTTCTTCACATGTTCTATCGTTGAGTTTGCACTCGGTTTAATAATGTAAAGAGAACGTATGCTTGTCAATCAAATCCAGCTTCCGGTTTCCTACTGCTGTTAGAAAAATAAAGGCGCTAATTATCGCGGGTGTAACAAGTTTTAGTACTCAGGTGCTACGATGCTAGTAGATGGTTGATCATTTCTCTAGCGGAAAAAGCTTCGAATGAGCGATACATGGCACTAAAGTTAGATGAGTTTTTGTCTGTTGGATTAGACAGTCTTTGTACAGAGAGTATGGTTCCTTTTCTGTTTGTGATGTTGTCATGGGTGTCTTCACTAGAAGATGGTTTGCTTAACTGTAGAATCTCTGATGTGAGTTGAACAGGAAACTGTTTAGCTATTAGCATTAGGTACTTTTCTCTAATCAATAATTACGTAAAAAGACTTGATCGATGAACTGCCGCAGGTCATCAAAGTTTACATTAATAAGATCATTCTCGAAAAAACAGATGCGTCGACTAGAGGGTCTTCGATGTGTGTGTAGGAAAGAACTTTCTTTACATCTACAAGATCGTCATCACTTCATTGACACGGTCTGTTGAAATCCTCCTGTGCTTTTTCCCTCAGCATACGAACCAAAAATTGCCAAAACTCGTTTGAATATCTACTTATCCCTCTCAAACTCTTTATGGTGCATTAGCAGCAGGTGGTAATGGCACTGCATATTTACCATCGCAATTTGAAGGTCACATTCAGGATAACCTCTGAGAATGATAAAGCCCCCACAGTTCTCGCTCATGTCCTATTCAGAAGACTCTGATCTCTGCTTCTTGTTGGCATAATCCAAATATCCCTACCCATAACAAAAGTAGTGTTCAGCAACAGATGACAAAATAAAAAGTTCGCACACTGAATACTACATATCTTAAATAAACAACTGAAAGCAGAACAATAGGCGAAAATCCATCCTCACCCTTTTCCTTCTATTTGCAACAGCCTAGAGGTATTGCTAATTGCTATTCGCCAACAATGCTCAAGAGTTGCGAGGGGGGGAAAGCCTGTTCATCAGCCAAGTCCCATTTTTTCATTTCTATCCTAAACAAAACCTTTAACCTTAACAATTGTGTACTCGATCATGAAATGGTGATCTCTAACTAGCAAAACGAAAGGAGGCGGGGTGAGCTACTTTTTCCCCAGGAATATGTGAAAAGCTAATTACCTGGAGTATCCCCATAGCAGCGAACTTGTCCACTATTGTCTTCGCTGCTACTGGATGCAACGTCAAAGGTTGTAACAACAATTCCACATTCTGTAAACGGACATGCATTAGGGCCCCATGATTAATTAAAAATAACAACAAGATACTCATTTGCAAAAAGGAGTTGAATTTAGCTTTCCATGTGGGGACTGCCATTGGACCGCTAAAGAACACAAGCTAGGGGAAAGTATGGAAATGAGTCTCAATAAGGGAACTACGATCAATTTGTATAGAAGCAGAATTTAGTCAACATAGGGCTTAGGCATTGTTTGGCAAATTGGCAGCTTTGCGAGAACATTGAATTATGTGGGAAATATACCAGAGGATATAAAAGTTAAGCCTTACACACTGAAGAATTATTTAATGTTTATGTAGTTGCTTCTACTATCACAATTCGGACCTTACAGATTGGATAGATAAGGAACTAGCTTTATGGTGCATACCTTAGTAAAATAAAAAAAGGAACTCAGGTTAAGATTTTCAAAGAGAAGGGAAAACAAGTGGCACCTTTGATGTAAAAGTTTCTTCCCAATACGTATAACAAACACCATCAAGTTTTCCTGTTTTGGAAAGCTCGTCAATAAAAACCTTCATTTGCACAGCCTGATTACAGACAACAAAAAGGATTATAAAAATTATAAATAGCATGTCAGAAAAGTTATAGAAAATAATGGTTTAAAGGAGACGTACCTCAGGATTGCCACCACGAAACCGGTCAAGAGGGCAGCCAACCACAAATCCAAGTAGCGAGAATTCAGAGACCTGCATATATACAAGGAATCAGGAACCAATCAGGCCCCAGTAAAAACATTTCCAAGACCATGCAGATTACTTCACGTACACATTCAGTAAGGATATTGTGACCCGAGACTGAGAAACAATAAGATCATTGACCAAAACCTGGCCTAGCTCCCTAAAAAACCCCAAATTATAGGTCCAATTTCAGTTCTGCTATAAACTTTTTTTTGTCTAAAAAAAAATCCCCAAAGTTCACTCTAGTCCCAATCTACCCAAGCGTCCAAAAATCAACAGTGGTTTCCTCAAGATCATCTACATCATGGCCAATTAGAGGTTCATTATCAAAATTTGCATCGTCATCAACACCCTCACTTTCGTATGGAATAACAACAGTCTCCCGATGGTGTTGATCTTGAAGAAACTAATGGCGATTTTTGGAAGTGTCGGCAGATTTGGGACTAGAGTTAAAGTAGGGATTTTTCTTTTCTAGACAAAAAGAAAAAGTTCGGGGCAAAATTGGGATTGGCCTAAAAGTTGGTGTTTTTTTTTTAGCACCCAAAACCTAAGGTCTATCTAATTGAGATACCAAGTCTAATGATTCTAGCCCAGGTAAACATAACGCAATAACAATATCCCCTGTTTTAGATAGGAACTTATGAGGCAAGAAATTAAAGATACTAATTTCGGGAATAAGCAGTAACAAATACCAAGCCTTTAGCAGAACCAACACTGAGAAATTACTCATATTTGAGGTCCTTCACACAACTATCCTCACAGTTGGAAGCCAGACCGAGTGCAATAAACAAAATGCTCTAGTCAACCCAAACACTTATATTGGAAAATTTTCTTTATAGGACGAATCCAAACAGTAATTCCCACAGGAACAATTCCTCCAAGAAATGGAGATACTAACACAAAAGCAGGCTGAAAGGCAGACTTACCAGACTCTGAAGATCGGTTGCCATCAAGTCAATATTTGTCTTCTTCCTAAGCAGAACGCTGCAATTATGGCAACAACAAAGATCATTTCACAGGTGACAATCGCATATACACCACCAAGGTTAGGATACGAGGAAAGAAAATAGAAAAGTCACCCTGAGGGACAAGCTGCAGCAAATTCATGACTTCCAAGTTCCATCCTTATAAATACCAAATAACAAGAATAGTTCTAATATAGAATCAGATTGGGAAAAAGTGCACCAGAAGTCTAAATCTTATGTATGAAATGCGATCAATTGAATCATTTGAAAAGTTTAGGACTCAATTACAGTTTTTGAAAAAGGTTTAGTACTTGATTGAATCAATTGAGACTTTAGGATTCAATTGTATTCCATACATAAGATTTAAGACTTATACAGTACGTATTTCCTGAATCAGATTCTTACATGGCAACCCTACAGAGAGAGGCACATACTAACATCATTGAGATAAACAACATCTGTACCAATCGTATACGCAATCATCGTTTGGCTAATATTATCCACAACTCAATCATCTGATTAGTGCATTCCGACGCTCAATTTCTATGGAGATAAATCGCACAGGAACTGATAAAAACATATACCACAATTCATCTTCGCCAAAATATGATACAATGTGAATGAACGGCAATACCTCAGGGGTGAGGCAATCTTGTTACTCGAATCAGAGACAGCAAGCCCGACATACTTATCGCCAACATCCAAGCCTAGCAAACGGCCTTTTTTCTTCGTACATGCCATCAATACGTCTTGGAACAAGCTCAATGGTTTCACATACCTCATCTACAAACACAATGAACCCAGCTGAGAAACTTCACTTAATGACTCAAGCTACATGCTTGGAAAATTAAGCAGAGACCAAATAGGAATATCCATCGATTCAAGCGGTGCGTTGATGTCAGAGAGACGATCTCTCACGACGCAACCCATCGATATATCTATCACTACATACTATTCGTATCTTAAGTAATACCCAATAAGGTAAACCATAAACAAGTACTGGGAGCAGCTCTACAACTAGCGGTAGCATCAGCATAGCTATTACGGGTTACGCTAAAGCACATAGCTTGCATGAGCAATGAGCTAGAGCGACAACGCAAGCTTATGCAGCACGGCGATCTTGACTGCTTTCAATTGAAAATCAAGTAAACGTACGACTGAGAGACTGAATATGGTGTAAAACTGTCTCGCTAGTGTTCACTGAGGCATTAAAACAAACACTTGGTATGGACGGCCATATATCAGTGGCACACACAGATGGTCCTTCACGTACCGCTACTTCGTCCACTTATGGTATCGCCCGGACAACTTTGCTTTCCCAAAGGAAAATGCGATCGCGAGCGTGGATGCCACCCGCTCTTCCCCTCCTCCCCAATGGCAAGCTCGTGATCCAATCAATGAAAGTGGGCGATTCTCCGGTCAATTCGTGCCACCCTTGTTGGCCCTCATCGCCTCCTTGGCAAATTCGTGACTTCCTCCTTTTACGCTTTCGTTGTTCTTGTGGCCCGGTTTCGATTTCACTAACACAGAGAGAAATTGCACGAGTGGACGGTCTCACTGAAATCGGGTGGAGACGGTGAAAAACTTCCTCGCAACCGACCTTTTTCGATTCTCTCCGCCTGGTCCTCGCCGACTCGAGGTTGGGCCGGTTTAACCATCGTGAGCCGGTTAGACCCGGTTTTATTTGAACGACTAGCCGCATGGTTCGGTTTCTCTTAGTTTAAGGCTTTAAGCTTTCGAAAGAGACAATGGAACTTTCGATTCGAATTATTATGATATTAGAAATGAGCCTCGCGATGTGCAGGAGATGTTTAAAAGTAAACAAAGTTACAAAATTTCGTATCTCTAGAATATGCGTGAAATTTATGAAGGATGCAAAATGAAAAATTACATAAATATGGGGTTAAACGAATCTACCTTCTTTAAATCGTTTCACGCTCGAAAAAGTTAGATATATTTAATAGATCAAATGTTTCCTTCTGAAATACAAGGTTCAAAGTTAGATACCAACATTTTGAGTTAAATTATTGAGGGCTCACCAAAGAAGATTAAAAATTGCCCACGAAAGTCTGAATATTCATGCTTGCAGTAGCTATTTTCACTTATTAAGCATCATTAACTATTACAGGCTTTTATCTTTTAACCTTTGGAAATCAAAATACACTTACTCCTTGCTAGGTAAATTGAAGATAATACTATTGTAAAAAGAGTTATTCCCATTTTTTTTTTATTAGTGAGTAAGGTACTCTCAATTTTTCGTACGATATATTTTTTTTCAATGACGAGATGTATATCAATAGTATATTTTCACGTTCACATGTATGGCTTTCGTATTTAGTTAACGCAGATCAATTATATGATATTGCACATGCTTATTTCATAAGGTCGAGGGTCGAGAGTATCGACCGAGTAATGACCGTTTTCGAGCATTTTCAAAAAAGTTGATCGTCACTTTTATGCTTTCAGTAATTTTTTTTTTTTTTTTGGGTCAAAATGCTTTCGGAAATTTAGGAGCATCAACATTCGCGGACATATTATACCTTTGAAGAATTTTTGTTGAATGGTCAAATGCAGAATCAAAATTCTAATTTTAGTTTTAAAATTGAAAAAAAAAAAGAAAAAAAATAGCGAGTGTTTTCTAATAGGGATCAAAGATTTTTTTTTTTTGTAAAACAAAAACGGTCTTATAATTTTTTTTTTGGTCGGAAAACAGTCTTATAATTCACCTATTAACTCTAGTACCAATAATATGACCCAAAAAAAAAAAAAAACTCTAGTACCAAAAAGACAAAAAAAAAATTGAAGAAGATAATGCTGACGAAAAGAACTTACCTACCAACTCTCCACCAAAATTAAAAACCTTAAGAAAATGAAAAACATATATAATGGTGGGTTCCATTACGCTTTAATAAATCCAGCAAATTCATTTTAATATACATATAGCATAGCATTAGAGCCATGAGGTCATGAGTTTAGTTACCCACCCGACGCATATATAGATTGTGATTCTATGGGCTTGATCTTTCGAACGAGATGGTAATGGTAAGCAAGACCTGGTTCTATTCCAACAACTAGGCTACATGAGATCGTGAACTCATCAAATTAGAAAATTGGGTACTTAAATTTAAGCCTGTCAATTGGGGTGGGTTGGATCGAATTGAAAGCTGTCCGACCCAAAGCGATCCGATTTTTACACGAAACAATTTAAGCGATTCATACTAGAATTTATGGAAGCTTTGCTTCCAGCTTTCCGTTAAGCCTTTTAAGGACGTGCCTAGGTCCCGAAAGTAAACAGTATATATGAGAAGTTCATTAACCATGGCAAAATTGTACTTTGGAAAGGCAAACCAGACTTGATTCCATTCGAGCAACTGGGCTACATGAGATCGTGAACTTCTCAAATAAGATAATTGGGTACTTAAATTTAAGCCGGTCGGCCAGGGTGGGTTGCGTCGGATCAAAAACCGTCCGACCCACTTTTTACACAATACAATTTTAATGATTCATACCCAGCTCAACCTGAATTCAACACATACCCGACCCGATTCGAGTCCTAATTCTTAACAACTTTTCCTTCTCAAAGTGTTGTTTTTGAAAAGTGGGTGACTCCATAGACGGGCTCATCAAGTTGATAAGGGAGCTTGGGTGCTCAAGTCGGGTCGTGGGCTAAGACTTCACGCGACACATAAACAAATTGAAAACATGGGTGAGCACTCTGCTGGCGATCAACAATACCTATGTACACAATTCAGTGATTAGGTCATGAGACCGCGAAGGTGGCGACAAGGTGAAGGGCGGCGGATCTTGCCAAGAGATGAGCAATGCCTTCACTCTCTTGAACAGGTTTGCTTCTAGGCATCGGCCAGCCATAGTGGCAGGGTATAACTATTAGCTTCACATTTATATCTCTCTCTGGGCTCCTGTTCATCTTAATTGTCCCAAATCAAACCTATACCCAACTCAATCTATATTATTACAACATGTTCATATTTGACCCAACCTATCAAAACTAATACCCATTTACTAAACCCATTTTAAGATCTTTAAGCGAACAGGTTATTTGGATAAAATTTCTCATCGCATTAAAAAAGTAAATTTACCGTATTAAAAATGTTCATATATAGAACAAAAAAATGCAAGAAAAACCTAAAAATCGAAAGCTCATAAATAACTAGGAAAGTGTTGTATTAGAATCCATATCGATGGTGATGTACGTGATAATTAATCGGTCCTCACCAACAAATCACCATTTATTGCGCTTGCATTTTTTATTCATACCCCCTCTTATTAGCTTGGTACGCAACTTTAGTCAAATAATTATTACTGGGCCTCACAAGCGACATTGGTAAATTTCTACAGGCCCTTGTAATCTATAATCACATTGGTGCATCCATTAGAATATAATGGACCCATCAGCAAAAAAATCAGGTACATATGCAATCCTTGAAATGGTTAATATGCTGCAATGAAAATGGATTTGAATGTGGATGTTTCCAATCTGTTAAGATTTACATGTGTCAATGGACATGTGGTCCTACTGATAAAGGGATAGAGAGATGGAGATGTTAGTATTATAGGTGCGAGGTTTGACACCCGTGCTCTGCAAATAGGCAAAGCAAAAGCTAGGGAGAGAAGACTTACAGATAGAACAAATAATTAAAAAAAAAAGATCCACGTGTAATCAGACATTTATCTTTTGGACCCACATGAGATTCGGAGTTCAATTACTCACATATCTCTTTCGCCCATTTTTGGATTATCCTCACGTGGCTTCCATTTTGATGTCGATACTTTGCAATTGACTATTCTAGCATCGCACCTTTAAATTAACAATTAAGCGTTGCAATCGACTCCACCTTTAAATCAACACTTAAGCGACTTCTCCCGACAGCTTAGCTTGCTAGAGAAACCCATATGATATTATTCAATAATGAAATGAAATTAAAAAAAAAATTGCTGAGATTGTTCGAACGAGCGCTCTTTAAAAACGCTAGCACAAAAGTGATACTTCATAAATCTTATCGTACGAGCAATCACTCCTAGAGTTTTGATACCGAACACAAGTGATAAGCTCCATGGATTCTCTTCGAGTTCCCTCACAAATATTGTCGAATTTGAGAAACGTTGACGCCTTCCATAATTGTTGTAGTAGTAATTGCTCAATTATTTAAGTTATATTATAGTGTCACGATGTTACATAAAGCATGGCAGTGACAAGACTGTTCTAATCATGCTTTAACTCGTGCGGTAGTGGAGTATCATTTTTGTACTAATCATTGCAGATTTCATTCTGTCTCGCTGCTTCGCGGTACTAAACTAGGATTCGATGACTGTCAATGTCAGAAACGCACACTAAAATCCTTTTTTTTGTTGATTCTACGGCCGGCGATCGAAACATCAGTGCCAGAGTACTTCTCATTGCATTCTTTTCTTTGGGAATCATTGTCCAAAACAGTGTTAAAATTTATTGTGTCGCGGCCAATTCAATTCTAGACCTTCCGATTTGCACAATTGACATATTTAAGACTAAATCGGCAACTAGTCAAATGGTTTATGATTAAATTAATATTATTAAAAAATTTAGGATTAAATGGGCAAATCGTCAAATGGTTTAAAGCCAAATTGGCACAATTAAAAGATTTGATACTGAATTGACCGTCGTACAATAGGTTTATAGCTTTTTAAACTATTTTGCATTCTTGTTTGTATTACTTTCTTGCTATATTCTTGTTGTTTGTCTTGGCAATACTTGTCCTACCTGTGTAGAAATTAACAGAATAAACCATCAAGTGGGCAATTATCCAAACTCTAAAAATACAGTTTTGAGATTTTCTATATTTAGAGGGATAATTATCTAAAAAGTTCTAAATTTATGTATGTAGCGGCCAATTTAATCATAAACATTTTAATGGTATCGATCTAGTTTTAAACCTTTTGACGATTTATAAATATAATTTTTTTTTCCATTCAATTTTGATCGGAATCGGCGACGTGGACACCAACAGTTCGACGTGACATGGCCGGTGCTAACATTGATAATTTTTAGAATTTGTATTTAATTTTTTGAATTTTTTTTAGCATTTCTTTTATTATCTTTCTTTTCTGTTTGTCTCCTTGTTTTTCCTTTTCATATGTGGCCAATTGCCGATGCTGGCAATTAGCCACGGGCAAGGGTTGCCCTCGTCGCCAGACCCTTAGCCGGATCTAGCGATGGTTAGAGTTTGGTGGGGAGGGGTCTACGTTGCCTAGGCGAAAAGAAACGAAAAAAAGAAAAGAATTAAAAAAAAAAGAACCCAAAAAATCGCTCATATTAGCGCTGGTTGTGCTATGTAAACCTGTCAACGTCCGCGTCGGTAATTTCTAGCTAAAATTGGTTGGAATAATTACCTGGGTAAATTGACAAAATTAAACTGTTTCGAATTGAATTGACCGTCGTACAATAAATTTAGCACTTTTTTGACAATCTTGCCAAAATTAACTCGGTTGTGTGACAACATTTGTATATTTTTCTTGCTTATGCATCGACCATTTAGACGGATAATTCCAAATATATCATTCTCCCTAATTTTAAGGAGAACCCAAACATATTATATCTTTCCAACCATTTGAATTATGTCTTTCCTAAGTTGAGAGATGTCAATTAATCTTATTTGATTTTATTAAGCCCCATCTCAAGATCCATAAAGTGCATTGGAGCTTTATTCCTCAAATGATATTTTGGCACGAAAAACTATGTGACATTGTCGATCACGCCATCTCAAGATAAACGAAGTCTGAATGAGACAGAAACACAAAATGGAGGTACGAGTTATCAAATACAATGAGAATACTCGGCAAAATAATTGCTCTTTTCTTTTTTTGTTCTCCGTTGAGAATAGAAGTCGACAACCATAAAACACAAATCATGTTGAGAAAACTTCCCACGGTATTTTGGAGTTAACAAAACCATCTACTTGTTATCGATCGATAAATTCATATGTTGTTTTGTTTTAGATGGCATTGATACGAAGCAAGCTATATCACCGTTGATTTGATTCCAAGTACAAAGTGGAAAGACTCGTGAAGACCGGAAGGACCTTAATAGAGGGCGAATAAGCTAGAGTATTTTTGACCCTCGTTAGTTTTTTGTGCCCCTTTTCTTTTTGGGGCTTTAGGGAAGCCCTATGTTTCGAAGACACGTAGATGGTCTGTACCGTAGTTTGTTTCCTCGATTCCGGTGGAGTGTGGCAGTTGTTTGATTGAATTCCGACGTCGTTTGTTGAGCATGGTTTTCTAATGTTATTTTACGTCGATGATGGGCGAGATCGTTATTTTATCATGCTTTTGCAAACACTTTTTATGTAAGGCACGAGTTGGAGTGATGTTGGTTGCAACTTCAATCTCAGTATATATCCGCTGTTCAGCAGTTTCACCGGACTGCTCGAGAACACTGGTCGGTCCAACTCCCAATTATCTAGGTGAAATCGGGCCAGACTAGGACCTATCTATCCCTAACGATAGTTGGTCACCCAGCATCCCGACCTTTTTCTCCATCGAGGAAAAAGCAAACCTAAAGACGTCGAGATAACCACTAATGGAAGGAGACTTGATCACAATTTGCATCTTGCCCCGAATTGAATTTCAATTCGGGAATTTTTTTCATTCCAACTTGCATGTTTGCCTCGTGATACGAGCTGACAGCTACTTATTGTGTGGATTCTATGGACCGTACTACGTAAATGTACCCACGAGGCATACCAAATTACCATCGCCAGACATTAAATGTTCATTGTAAGATTTGGGGACAGATCTGGAAGAGATTCTTGTCACTTCAAATTATGGCATCTCATAGTACCCCACACGCTTGCCCATCATTATTGCTCTTGATTTAAATGCCTCCTCCTGTTTTTTTTCCCCTCCTGAATAAATGCCATGGTTTTTATTGCGATGTTTGTAGTACGCAATGAAAGGAAGATCAGCCTCGACTTAATCGGTTCATGAGGCTTATAGAATGCTTCGGCAATCTCGGAAAAGAAAGAAAGAAAGAAAGAGAGAGAAGGAAGGAAGAAAGAAGAGGAAAGATCAATTTTGGCCAAACCTCTTGTGATGATTGATATACTCATTCTGCAACTCGCTCAGGCCGTCGCGATCCATACTAATAATTCCAGGTAAACCGAGATCGTCCTAGTCTGGAAATTCTGATTTTCGAGAAGACATGATAGTCTCGATGTTTTTCATCCGGCAACAAAGTGAAACGATATCAGCCCGACACGAAGAACTGAATAAAGAACCGAGATAGAAAATGTTGATATAGATTTGAAACGAGCCAAGGATAAGAGGATATGTCGGCTAATCGATTTTTTTTTTCTATATGATATTCATTCAAAATGTGGTAAGTACATGTAGGACGCAATGACCAAATAAAAAACGGGATGAAAGACCAATCGTAACACGAATCTTTCGTAATAGTCAATCATGTGAAAGTAACGCTCCCTCGACTCATTTAGAAACGTCGCAACACCAACTTTCACGATCCTTTGGACTCGAACGACCAATGAGAAAGAGGAGGAGCATATATTTCTTAAACGTTTCGACCGAGATGAGAAAATAACGTCGGACGACTCATTTAAAGCCGCCGTAACGCGTAACGCAACGGCCGGTTAGAGGAGCGACCAACCGATCGAATCTTTCACGACGGTCAACCGTACGTAATAACGTTCTACGACTCATTTAAACCATGCCACGACTTATACCAACGGTAACGCATAATTCTTCTTAAAGCAACGGCCAGTTAGAGGAATGACCGGCCGATGGAATCATTCACGACGGTCAATCATACAAAATAACGTTGCGGTGACTATCATACCATCAGATATAACATAGATCAAGAGTTCGACCACACGATTTGACCGTATAAATTTCCAAAACTATCATAAGATACTTTTCCAAGCCAAATTCAACACGCAATTTTTTTTCCTTAATTTTCTCATTTTCCATTTTTTTTTTCAGAACTTGTCAGCGGCTAATGGTCTTAGTAACCGATTGGGGGGGGGGGGACCTGCCGCAGAAAATTTGGAAAACCGAAGGTTGTCATGTCGGTGGAAATTGCCAACAGAAAAAAAATAGGAAAATATGGAGGCAAATAAAAAAAATAAAAAAAAAAGAAATTGAAAATATTAAATCTCATGACTCCCCCACTCTCAACGATTCCATTTCCGTGCTCGGTCTTCTGCTTCTGCTTCTCCTTCTCCATCTTCGTCTGTCTCTTTTCTTTCCATTTTTCTAATCCTCCAAAGTCCATTTTTTTTTTTCTCCAAAGCGTTCAGACTCAACGCTCGCTTGCTGTTTCTTCGTTCAAATTGGGATCAAAGAAAGAATGGAATGAATGGAGATTGAAAGCAGAAAGGAACAGGGACTTTCGCTCGTGCCACTCCCACTTTGCGAGGAATCGTCGTTCAGGTCCTCTCTAAAGCTCTTTCGCTTTGTGTTAAATCTACCCTTTGTTCTGCCCTTTTTGCTGTTTTAGCTTCTGGGTTGTCTTGGGGTTGCGGAAATGGTGCTCGCCGAAGTTACCTAGAGCTTTGTTTTTCTGTTGACTGGGCTTGAGTTCGGTGGGGACTGATGAAAAGAATCGGCGGAACTTGGTCGAGTGGCGCCTCGGTTTGCTGTGGAAAACAAGTGAATTTACGAATGTGCTGGGTTTGGATGATTTAGGAGTTTGAGAAATTTTCGTTGCGTACAAAAAGGACTTGAAATATTGAGCTTAAGGCTAAACTTCTTCTGGAGCTATTTGATGAGCGTAGATATGTGAATTGAACTTGATATAAGCACCTGCATGTTAATTCTGTTTGAGAAGAATTTTGAGTGCAGAATGTGCATGGTTTAGTCACATTCGTTGTTGAATTTGGCTAAGGTTCTGAACTAGGAACAATGAGCTTTTGACAATTGATTTTAAGATATCGCGACCCTTTTTGTTGACAATAATTGCTTGACTAAATGAGGATTGTGTTTGAAGCTACTGATTGGAGCTTGTGCTTAAAAGTCTGGTAAATGCTGGATCTTCAAGATTTGCTGTTGCTCTTTGTTGAATTCTGTCACCGGGATGGGTTGTAAGTGCTCCAAGCTATTTGTCTGTTTCCGAGGTTCAGAACAAGGTTCAGCAGTCCCTGAGGTCAAGGGCATTGGTCAGTGGATTATTTCTACTTAGGTCATTTACTGGTTTGATCAATAATAGCAAGTGAGAATGTTGTCTGTGTGCAGAAGATGAGCAGAAAGGTGAACCTGATAATCTGCCTTCCTTCCAAGAATACACATACGATCAGCTGAGGAAGGCAACATCTTGGTTTGCTGTTGAAAACATTGTGTCTGAACATGGGGAAAAGGCGCCAAATGTGGTCTACAAAGGAAAACTGGAAAATCAAGTGCGAATTGTTGTAAAGCGCTTTAACAGATCAGCTTGGCCTGATGCCAGGCAGTTCATTGTACGTAGTGTATCCTTTTAATATAAATACTATGATCCGGTCCTGAATTTTTTTTTTCCTTATGCGGATCATTCTGCCTGGTGAAGTTTCAGTATAGTGCTGCGATAAGAAATTTTAATCGCTTTGGCTCTGTGGGAGCCTGTGGCTGTGTCACGGTGACATCTATTTGAGTGACCTAAAGTTAAAATCTTTTACAAATGGGGCATTTTTCTGGCTACCTGTGATTGAGTTCTGATCTTATAATGTAGGAAGAAGCAAGAGCTGTAGGGCAGCTTCGTAACCAAAGGTTGGCAAATTTAATTGGTTGCTGCTGTGAAGGTGATGAGAGGTTGCTGGTTGCAGAATACATGCCCAATGATTCATTACCAAAACATATTTTTCATTGTAAGTTTGTCTCATGGCTACATTGATTCATTTTCCTCCATGTACATTTACCTTTGATTCAAAAAAGTTTAGGTTGTTCTACTCGAGCAGTCTATCAGTATCTCTCTTTTGGGCATCTACTCCATTTATTGGTAATTGTCAATGTAGTTGTAGATGGTATTTACTTGATATTATATATTCTTTATTTGGGTGGATTTCTACCTTTGCATCTCCAAATGGATATGTTACATTTTATTCGTTTTTAATGTGGATTTTTTCTTTAGAAAAATCATCTTCTTCGAACTTTTGTGCTTCCTTTCTCCTCATCCCTCCTCAGTATTAGCCCGGTCATAGAACCGGATGTTATTCTCTTCCATTCTCTGGCCTGTTTATATCAAAGAACTGGATCCAGGTGAAACTGGTTTTGAGTAGTGGCATTTTTTAGTCCCTGGTACAGTATTATCCTTTTAGCAACATTCTTCTTTCTTTCTGTGTCTGCTTTCATTGTTTCCTTTAACCTTATAAGAGAGTAGGCACATAATGGAAGACTGAATTTGGAATATGTTTTGACTCAGGGGATACACAGCCTATGAAATGGGCAATGAGGCTAAGGGTGGCTCTGTATCTTGCACAAGCTTTAGAATATTGTACTAGCAAAGGACATGATCTGTATCATGATCTGAATGCTTATAGAATCCTTTTTGATGGGGTAAGTATGACATTTCCCAGCTACAATCAAGTTAAAGGAATATAGTCTTACAACATTCCAATTTTTAGGAAGGAAACCCCAGACTTTCATCATTTGGTTTTATGAAGAACAGCAAAAACGGAAAAAGCTACAGTACAAACTTGGCCTTTGCTCCTCCCGAGTATCTGAGGACAGGTATGAAAACGCATGTAAATGTGTGACTGGCCCTTTCCGACTATAAATGAAGCAGTTGCTTTTGTATTTGGACATAAATGGTATGGACGTGTGTAAGCTTGTCTATGGAATGCTATTCTTTTTCCTCTTTAAGAGTTTTAACAGCTGTTCAAGCTATCAAGTAACGGATGCACTTGAATATTTGGTAATATATTGGTGGTTTTGAGGTCATTCTTGAGGAGTAAAGGCTGATGAAACGGATTGAGCTCTTTATGATTGTCTTTATCATGTGTTCTTCTCTAGATTTTTAGTGTGCAAAATAAATACACAAATACTATGTCGGTTTGCCAGCGCACTCTTCTTGATGGTTATTTCAAAAACAGGATGTCGTTCACTATTAATGCGTTGGACATGCCTCTCGACACTGATCAGGTGGACTGTGGATTATGATTGACTACTTATTGCATCCTTGTGTTCTGCAGGACGAGTCGTTCCTGAAAGTGTGATGTTTAGCTTCGGTACTGTTTTGCTAGACCTCGTTAGTGGAAAGAAGATTCCTCCAAGCCGTGTAAGTTGCTTCCAGATGAAGGCAATTCCGACTAAGCAAATCTGTTGCCCCTTGTTATTTCCTTTATTATACATGTGAATGTAGGAGCAGGTTATGTTGTCGTTAATTTTTAGGCACAAGGAACTCTCCCTAATTGTTTTTCTTTGATAAATGTCTACAGTTTTCAAAGTCAGAAACTGTTTTCCTCAGCAAGTTATTACAAATTTTAGATACCTGCAGATGAGATCTTTTTTAGTGGTGTTAGTTTTCCTTTTATTTTTTGCCAGAATAAGTGGTGGTAGTTTAAACTTGCTGCTACTCTGCACTGTTTGAAGTTGGTTTCAGTGCCATGAGATAAAAACATCTTAATTTTGCTTGAAAGAAAGGAGCAGTGAGTCAGAGGACAATGTAATTCACATGTCAGTTCTCCTCATAGTTCAATCACTATAATTGCACTTAGTGTGCTGTAAATCATGTCGACCTCGTGTCAGAGTCTGTTCAGCAACTTGGTCACTGTTATCTCACAGTGACGGCTTAAGCGGCTGCCTTCTGACGTCACATTAAACCAAAATCTTTGGTTTTGACCTTTTCTTAGCCAATATTATGCTGTCCGAATCAAAATTGCAGTGATCGTATAAATTCCAATTCTAAAACTTGCTTAATTTGCAATCAGGCGCTTGATCTAATACGAGACAAGAACGTTCAGATGCTCACAGATTCATGCCTGGAAGGTCAATTTTCAGAAGATGATCGCACAGCTTTATTGCGGTTAGCTTCTCGTTGTTTACAATATGAGCCCCGAGAGCGGCCAAATCCGAAGTCCCTAGTTGCTGTTCTGGCTCCTCTTCAAAAGGATATTGAGGTTGGTAATTCTATTTTCCCCAATATCTTCAAGAATGTTACTATCGTGCACAGTGCAAAGCAGAAGAAATTGAAGCTCATAGCTATCTAAAGAATTTCCATGTAAAGAGAACAACAGCTAAATAACTGGAATATTAGTTAGTATAAGCATGAAGGAAATGTGAATGCTGTACATCCTTAAAGGTCACATTTTTCAGTTGCACGTCTATTTATTAGAAACACTGAACTTGGAAGATCATAAAAGCAATTGGGAGTTTGTGTATAGGATGGTTTTCTTGCTCTTTCTTTGATGGATATGTGCAAATGCACGTGCACGCGCACACGTACTTTTGTGCACCAGCGTCTGTGTGTGTGTTTCATTTCTTTGGGCTGGGGAGAGGCAATAATTTCTTGGAATCAAAAATATGTAAGTACACCTTATCCTCTCATCCCTTCTGATCTTTATGAGCCTTTATTTTGGTACGCAATGATACACTACACTGACTTGCAAGTGCAGTATGTTTTCCCCCTGATTTTGCTAGATCAAGCTTTAATTAATTACTCTGCACTGCAGGTTCCTTCTCATGTATTGATGGGCATCCACCGCGGTGATTCCTCCCTGACCCTATCACCTCTGGGTGAGGCGTGTTTCAGGAAGGACTTGACTGCCATACATGAGGTCTTAGAAAAACTTGGGTATAAAGATGATGAGGGAGCAGCTACTGAGGTTAGTTTCTGATTAGATATTGGACAAAAGATCTGTTACTGCATCATCTGGGTACTGTAGGACCTTATGTAAAGTTAAACTGGAGAGGATTTTCTAGATGTGTTAACCTGTGGTTCTCATTCCATACCTCTCATGAGATACCACGCTGGTTTTGTTTAGAAATGCTACTATTCTGTTAGTATATGATGTCCAAGCAAATTACCCAGGGTAAAATGCATCTTAGACAACAATATGTTGCTGGAAAATGACTGCTCTTTGCTGTTACTTGACCAAGAAATGAACCTATCACTGCTATTGGCTATTTATTTATTTTTACTCTCTGTAATGAGCCATAATTCAGATTGTAATTACGTCTGGCGAGATTGGCTTCATATCAAATTGCATTTACATGTCCAGTGCCTGTCCCATTTCTTAAAATTGCTGGACTCTCCATTTTGTCCTGCCACCATGACCAGAATTTAACCCCGATTATTGTAATATGTAGCTTTCATTCCAGATGTGGACCAACCAGGTGCAGGACACTCTGAACTCAAAGAAAAAGGGTGATGCTGGTTTCCGACATAAAGATTTTAGAGCTGCAATTGACTGCTATACTCAGGTTATTGCGATCTTTTTTATTTACAGGGTATCAAATGACTACCAATGACTAATATAACGAAGTCACCCTTCTGGAGAAATTAGGGTTAAAATGTTTTGGCTGGACCACGAGAATGTGCTTGTGGTCATACTTCTTTGTTTTTGCTCACATTTACCAGCGTTCTTTACAAATTGAGCTACTAGTTCTGTGACAGGCATCCATCAATGTTGCTAGTGGATACTTTTTCCTTGAATTGTGGATATAATTGTGTATGGATGCCCTTTATTTTTCATTTAACCAGATAAACGTAAGCTACGGGTAACTTAGCATGACCAGCATATGATGATTCCCCTTGCTATCCAGTAGGTTTAATGTTGGTGTGCCGTTCAGTGAATATGGAAGCACATTCATCACCAATCTCACTGTTTCATTCAATTTTCAGTTCATTGAAGTGGGAACGATGGTGTCCCCAACTGTTTATGCACGGCGCAGTCTATCTCATCTTATGAGCAACATGCCGCAAGAAGCATTTGATGACGCGGTGCAAGCTCAGGTGATATCTCCCGTCTGGCACATTGCATCCTATCTACAAGCTGTAACTCTTTTTATGATGGGGAAGGACAGCGAGGCACGGGTGGCACTTGAAGAAGGTTCTGTCCTTGAAAGCAAAAGGAATGCTGGCGCATGACTGGAAACTGCGAATTCAACTTTTAATCTGAAACCGCATAGAAATATTCCCTGTAAAAAAAGAAAAGCATCAAACAGAATGAACCTGCTGGTTGCTCACTTGAGTAAACAGATACTAATTAAACACAGAGAAAACACCATTGAGTTGAACTGCACATATACTTCAGAGCCCGTGTATATGGTCGGTTAATACCTGTCATCTCGGAACAGTCTTTTCTCACATTCCCAGTTAGGATGATCCATTCCGTGTGCCGAGGTACAATGTACTTATGTATCAGTAGGGAATGTCCCGAGCCGAAGCATTTGTCGGTAGTGTGTTGGGGTGGTTGTCCTTTTTATACAGAGACTTCTTCATAGTTGAAAAGGGTGAATTGCCAGAGTTTTGAGAGAAAAAATAGTTGCTACTGGTTGCAACTTATGTACAGCACAATGGTTCACTTGTTCATGCGGAATTAACTGACTGTTTCTCCATGCTGTGTTTCCTAATTTTCTCTTTCAATGAAAGTTGTGTGTTGCCTCATGGTGCCGTGAGTCTACTTTTAAGGTAGCCCCCTCCTGCTGCCGACCCGTCCCGACTGTTGGGATTTTACGTAACATGCATAGGCATATAAAACATATAATATACGCAGCGGAAATAAATAAAAACCTATACACGTATCTCCAGAGGCGTAGTTCGTGCGTTTCAATCGAAAATCATATTAAATGAAAGAGGGTTAACGGATTACCTCTTGAAGCGTGCTTGGAACGAAAAGGTTCAGACGTTCTTCGATCCGAGCCCCACAAGTGTCGAGCCTCTAGTTCGGACACACCACCAATCGCGCCGTCGAACAGAATAAAGAACTTGCGGATGATAACCACTTCAATTGTGCTAGCAATGTCGTGGATACAATACTCCGCAATCTTAAAAAAAATTTTGGTCACCAAAGGGAGAGAGTTTTCGAGAGAAACTACAATAGTTCTTTTACGAACACTTAAAAAATTCTCTCACGCACACAGCAACCGTTGCTGATCACACTATTACGTGCGATCAGCAACGGTTGCCGATCGCACGTTGTGCACGATCAGCGGAAGTTGCTGATCGTGCACAACAAGGCACACGGTCAGCAGTTGCTGACCGTGTGCATCAAGTATTTAAAAAAAAATCCTTTTTTTTTTTTTTTTAAAAGAAAGGAAAACACTTGGTCAGCACAACATGTGCTGACCAAGTCTGTTGCACGCACATCAATATGTGCGTGCAACACAATTATATATATCTATTAAAAAAAATTATATCTACATATAATTTAATAAAAGCATAATAGTGCGACTACATGTACATTTCGGATACATCAATATGTGTCCACTATAAGAGTGCGTGTGCATCATATGCACGTACGTCCATGACCAAAAATAAGAATCAAATTAAATCTTATTTAATTTAATTTTTCGACTAATTCGGTATACGTAATTGCAAACATATTTGCAATATCGTCTTTCCGTTCAACGTCGTCATGTATTGGTTAAGGTGTGTGACATTCCTAGGTTCATCACTGAGCTGGCAGTAAGACATGCACTAACACATTAGTACTTCCAAGAGAATTGATTGTCCCGATCAACCTCTAGGTCCTACAAGTCACGAGTGACATCTAGCAATATGTCATGGCTACCCCAGGACAGGTGTGAATTCTTTAAGAACATAATGAACCCGTCGGCTTCTTGCTTACGGTGTAATTCAATCCCTCTGTCTTACTATATCCCGATCGAACAAAGACCATGGAATATTTGTCAAGTCACCGATTCGATCATATGCACAAATCTAATCGACATGCATTTATACGAGACATGAACATTTCATTCTCGATTATAACCCCGGCCGAGGATTTCAATGCATTGTCATAATTAAATTGCATAAGATATCATACATTGCATGTGACAAGGAGACAGATTCCATTTTGCGCACACGTGTGACTTCGTATGTGCATGAACTGCGACCATCAAGAACAGAGACGGATCGACGAACCATCAATATGCGTCCTCGTGAACCATAGTCATGCAACACACAAGTCAACACTATGCCTCGGGTCTAAGGATTATTTACACAAGACCAAAGCATGAACAATTAGACATTGACCGCGCCAAAAGCTTCCATGTCGCTAATCGTTCAATGCATGTCACGTCCAGTGAACTTGTCTGATACAAGCACCTGTGTTCTAACTCGAGCATCGCAATACCCAATGACTTGTGACTCGTCATTCCCTTAAGCATCCAATGCTCAATGGTGAAGTTAAGAACACACCGGTCTCAACAGGATCATTGATATCCATTCAATGATCCATCAATCGGGAATAGTTTAAAGATTCGGTTTAAGCGTGAACCTGTCACACATATTCTCAACGTCTCAAGAATAGGTCCAGCCACAATTAATCTTGTGGAATTTATTCATATAAGTAAATAATTGGACAAATGAATAAATACGTCTTTGCCATTAATTAAATAATAAATTGAAAATACAACTGAAATCCCTAATATGTAACTATTACATAGTCGCTTTAGGGCATATCTCTAACAATACTCCTGTGACGGGAACTGGAAAATAAAACATCACACAAGCACGAGGCTGGTGTCGCCGTGTGTCGCATACATTTCCGGCAAGGTGGTGTCAATGCATTTAATGTCTGTTGGTTGAACTTGGGACCCGGCAAGAAATCAGACAGTCTTCCTGTCCGTGCTTCCGATGGTCTCCTGCTAAATATCAATTATCTGCTGCAGGTTAGTCGTTGCTTCTAATGGAGTTTTCCACGTCTTCCCGGCCTCTGACTCCGAGTTCGCCGGAGAAGATGCCCTGTTTATGGGTGCTCCGATGAGCAACGGATAAGATCCTTCAATGTGAAAGATTACCGTTATGCATAATACTGGTCAATGAGAACTGGTATCTTGCCAAAAAAATGAGAATCCTTAAAAGGGATGCACATCCCTATCCTCATGAAAGATCGTGATTTTAATCAAACTGGAAATCACTCCAAGCTTACAATCACCGTCGGGACCGGAAGTTATGGAGAGAAATCGAGTCGATCCGAATTATGTGGCCTCCAAAACCACTCTTGTCATCTAAGCTGACACGAAGGATTACTAAAAAAAATTTAAATCAATTGGCTTCTAAATATTTGAATCTGGCTAATTTAGTTTTAAAACTTTTGACAATTTGTCAATTTAGTCCTATTAGCAATAACTCGCCGGCGTGGATGTTGGTCGTCTTATATGGCACGATCGACGTGGATAATTTTTTAATTTTTAATTTTCTTTGTTCTCTTTTTTTTTTTTATTGGGCCTACGAGGCCGCAAAGGTCCTCGCCCAAATCTAGGGGAGGGCCCCCTTGCTCGAGGTCGGTGGGGCCACGAAGGCCCTCGCCCAAATCTGGTGAGGGCCATTGTGTCGTAGCTGGCAAGGCCGCAATGGCTTCGCCCAGTACCTTTGCAACTTGCTAATGAAAAAAAAGAGAAAAAATAAAATAAAATAAAATTATTCACATCAACGTGGGTCGTGCCACGTAAGTTGACCGACGTCATGTCAGCAATTTCCGGCGAATATGGCTGAATTGTCACAAGTGCCATAAATTTAGGATGTTTTTTTGGTAATTTTTCTGGAATTACGATGGATAATTTTGGCAAAATCGACACATTCCTCCTTGTTACAAACTCCTCTTTTAGGGACTTGCTCTCCATTTTGGAAGCATGAACGACAATATTGGTGTGGACTCTAGACGTAAATTGCAATTATCTTTTTTTTTTTTTTGGCCAGAAGAAAAGTATTTTCAGTAGAATTGTCTTTATTCTATTTTTTTAACAAAGAAAAATTCAAGATTTTTTTTAATTATTTTTTTTTTGGGTCTGAAGAAAAATTCAAGATCAAGATCCGAACCGGTGCCGTTGGGAACTCGTCCTCAAGACGCCGCCGTTTCGCACGGACCCGAAACTTTCGCATCTCTCTCTCCCTCCCTTCCCCCCTCTCTCTCTCTGTCTCTGGAGATCGAGACACGCACGCACTCGACTTCGGAAGATCGAAAATTTTAATCCGCAACCCCAGGGTTGCGCAAAATCCATTCGGTGGACGCACGCGCACAGAGCGGAATGGGGAGTCGAAGGTTCGCGCAGTTCCCAACGAGCGATGATGACGAGGAGGACGAGCCGCATCCTCCTGGGAAGCGAGTCACTCGCTCCTCGAAGAATCCCGTGGAGAGCGAGGCCGACTCCAGGAGCAAGCGCCGGAAGCTGGTGAAGCTCGTGGACGAGGACGAGGACGGGGGCGGAGGCGAACCTGAGGCTGATCGGGAGGGTGGGCGAGAGGAGAAGAGTGCGAATAATGCGAAGAGGAGGAAGAAGAAGGAAGAGGAAGAGGAGGAGGAGGAGGAGGGTCCAGAGGAGGAGGTGGAGGAGGAGGAGCCCGACGAGGATGCCAAGCCGATCGGCGACGCGGTTAGGTTTTCCGGCAAGGGGAGGGGGCGGAAGAGCCATTATGAGGCGTTCGAGTTGGATGGAAATCAGTACGAGCTCGTGAGTATTTGCTTCCTTTTTTTCTTCGAGAAATTTTTATCGGTTGTTTATTCTCCGGTAAACTGTAAATTGAGTCGAGTGTTATGTGTCTGCGTTTGAAAATGGGAAGCTCGTCAATTCGCTGTTTGATGAGGCGTGTTGAAGGGAGGCTTGGAATTGGTTTCTCTTCGCAAGGTTTTTAGGGTTTTCACTCGGTGATTCTACATAGGATGGGGTCGTTCATTTTCTCTCCCTTGTGTTGTTCTTCGTTTTAGGTTCTTCACTACGGTTTCTTGATGTCTCCTTTATCGGCAAATTGCGTTCCTTTGATCGATATGATCACTTAGGCTGTGTAATTCACTTAAAGATATATTATGTGTTGCTTTCGGCTATACAGTAAAGTATTGTGCTCGTGTTTTCTTTTCTTTTCTTGTCTTTTTTTCACTTCAGAACACCTGTTGACATTCATTTGCCTGTTTGTTTAGTCTTGTTTGATGTTGTAATGTCAAAAAATGCATGCACAGCTTTCCCCAAGAAAATGTTGCCAATGAATTGGCAATTGAATTCCATCTCCAAAATCTAATCTAGGATAAATGCATCGCCTCTTTGGAAAAATCTTCACCCTCTCCCCTTTAAGAAAAGTTGGAAGTCTTTACTTTCCTTCTTCTTCGAACATTTGTTTAACTTCTCTTCTTATTGTATCGCTCCTATCATTCAGGAGGATCCTGTACTTCTGGTCCCCGCGGAAAAAGATCAGAAACCGTATGTGGCTATTATCAAGGTAACTATTTGGTGCCTCCATTTTTGTTCAGTGCCTCCTTATCTCACTGTTTGGACTCGGAAAACTCATTCCGAGTTATGTGAAAAGTTTTAGTGATCGTGTTGATCCAATTTAAATTTTCAACACGTTCCTTCCAAATGGTTATCATTTTGAGTTAGCATTGGCATTTCCGAGGAATGATATCTTGTTGAACAAAAATACAGAATCTTGAACAATGTCAAACATATAGCTCTTCTACGTATCTGATATAATAAGGATTCGCGATGGTTTGGATTTTAGGTGGGTATTAAGAGTTCTACTGGTGCTGAATTAGCTTCAGCCTGCAGGTTTTTGTGGTTTCTGAAGAATTTGATTAATGGTAGTATAGAACAGACTAGTTGGGAATTGGGTTTTGACTTCCCTATGAGTTCAATCAGAAGAGTGGATTTCGGGCTTTAGGTCGTCACTAGAGGCTTGTTCAAGAGCTTTATCCTCTAGGGATTGCTATATCACGAAGCTTAGTGTGAGTTTTTACGTTCTGCTCGGCGCATTGGTTGTGTTCAAGTTTCTCCCACTTTCAACCATAACGAATCAAATTACATGAATGATATAAAGCTCTCCGTCTCCTTTAATTCTCCTTCAGCTCCCTTTGTAAGGACTTTGGTTATGTGAGCATTGGTCTTCTTCTTCCTAGGTAAATATTGCTGCATTGTGGTGGTTGATTTTTTTCATTGAATTTTCCGTTCTTTGTTTATTATCTTGTGAAAACTTTGTTTCGTTGATAACTGTCCTAGAAAAGTTCGTACCCTGGTTGCTATTATGTTTTGTCGAGCGGTGTTCAGTTAGGTACTCATCATCTGATTATGTAGGATATTGCACAAACCACAAAAGGAAGCATAATGGTTACTGGGCAATGGTTCTACCGCCCTGAAGAGGCAGAGAAAAAGGGAGGTGGGAGTTGGCAGTCGCGTGACACTAGAGAGCTATTTTATAGTTTCCATCGAGATGAGGTCCCTGCAGAATCCGTGATGCACAAGTGTGTGGTGCACTTCGTTCCGATTCACAAGCAACTCCCTCATCGAAAACAAAATCCTGGTTTCATAGTGCAGAAGGTTTATGACACTGTTGAAAAGAAGTTATGGAAGCTGACTGACAAGGATTATGAAGACAATAAACAACATGAGATAGATCTTCTCGTTCAAAAAACCATGCAACGCTTGGTAGATCTCCCAGATATCGACACAGAGGATGCTCATGCTGAACAGGAAGATCAGTTGAAGAGGAAAAGGAGCTTCCGAAGAAGGAATGTGTCCCCTTTGGATGTCTCCAGAGATGAAGATTCAGCCAAATCAGATCAACACTTTAAAGCTGAAACACCAGGAAGTTGTACAAGTAATGCCTCCGAATACTATGCCATTTTAGTCCGGTTTAATGAACTAACTGGAGAAAGCGCTCGTGATAAATGGTTAGAGAGGCTTCTTCAGGCAGTGCAGTATGTTTGCATTTCTGAGGGAACTAATGATGAAAATGGAACTAAATGTTCAGAAGGAGTCAATGGATCTCAAGAACAGCAAATGAAGGCATGGATGACATTTTTCTAATTACATTTAGTTTCACTTTGGAAGTGGATGATGATAGAGATGCTAAACTAGTGATGTTATTTTTATTTGCTTGTAGGGTGAGCATCCTTTAATTTGGCCAGATGCTGCGGTGTCAGCGGTAACTGCCCTTGAGAAGGCTTCACATCAAACCTTTTCATCAGATTTTCAGAAATATAATCAGAAGTTGAGGCAGTTATTGTTCAATCTGAAGGTAAGAAATTGTTTGACCTGTTATGGAAAAATTACTAGCATTCTAGCCGAAATCTGAGCACATCCATGCAGGAGAAGCTTGGTGGTTTGTCTGTGCCTTTCGCCGTATAAATTCCCCTGAGAAAGTTATAAATGTGGTGTCTATATTCTTTGATTTTTCTTGCAGAATAATGCGCTTCTAGCCCGCCGTTTGTTAAAGGGAGAATTGGAACCTTCCAAGATACTGAACATGTCACCCATTGAGTTGAAGGTATTCTATCTATTGTTTGATGGGTAGCATTATTTATGCGAATTTCTCAATTATTGGTGAAAAAGAAATTCTCATTCTCACAAATAGCATTGTTTAGGCTACTGGTTACATGTAAATTGGCCTACAAACTCTAGTTACTTTGTTTTTGGAGAATATTATGGTACATATTTGTTCCCGCCGGTGTGACAAAATGTGGTAATTTGTTGGTTTTAACTCTTTAAATGGAAAAGTGAGGGCAATTTTAATTTTCATGAAGTGATTTTTGCACAAATGCAGCTCTAATAAAAAGTGACAAGAATTTTCCCCCCTTGCTGTGACCAATGAAATGATTTCACGGGCTGATGTGGAGAGAAATTATCTTGGAATAATTTGATTTTGTTATTTGAATCCTGTATGCATTGCAGTAAATCACAAGCAGAGTAATGCATGGGAGTATCAGTTTATCTGTCTGTTTCACTAGCTCATGTTTCTTTTCCACCATGCTTGTTCTTGACTTCATCATGTTGTGCTTTGTTACTTATTTAGATGAGGTCCGCTTAACATCGCGTGCTTTCTATTTTCCGGAACTAGAAATATAGCAAGATGTGGTTATGGAAGAAGTTTGCTTCTGGTGCTTATCCGACTCGCTGTGATAAAAGCTTTTAGTTGTGGTTGCCAATTTAAGAGACATTTGGGGTGGTATAGGAAATAAACATATTTTATTGGCTGTACCTGTAACTTTGGTTTTTTTTAAAAGATTTGGCTTTATGAAATTTACTATTGGCATTCTACAGAGTTTTGACTTATTTCTATTATGTTATGATTCTTACTTCATGAACTAATTAACTACTTCATGGTCACAGCTGCTTTACTGTAGAGAGTGATATTGTTAGTGCTTGCCAATTAATATGTGAAGTGATTGGCATGTTTGCATCTATTATTGGATGGTGTAGTCAAGTTCTTGCTTTTTGATTACCATAATTTTATGCTCTTTCAAACTAGAGAAGTGAACTGATCATTTTCCCTCCTTAAAAATCACAGGAGGGCTTGACTGCGGAGGAGACAGCAAGAAATGAGCCAGAGGAGTCAGAGCGCATGCAGGTCACTTTTCCATCGTCCTCAAAACTGGTTACCGGTGATTCAGTTCTGTTATATTTAATCTCTGTGTGATCATTGTCACTTATTTCTACCTTATTTTACCTGGTAAGCAGATGACAGATGCCCGTTGTTCTAGATGCAGCGAGTTTAAAGTCGGTGTGAGAGACATCATCCAGGCTGGACATGGAGATCGGTATCAGGTATTTTTCTCTTGCTGATAAATTATTATAGCTTTCCGTCGGATCAATGAATTAGTCTGAGTGGATAAGTTTCTATAGTAGATTTCAATGCGAACAATTCAGTATTACAGTTCAATCTATGTGATGGAGGGCTTCTTACGGTTGTCATGAATTTATTCTGTGATGTCTGGTCAGTGTGTGTTTTGATGGAGGCTAAATGTTCCGTTTTGCCCTGGTTGTATTAACGGAAAGTGTATGGCAGCCGCAAAACGACTATGATATATGCACCAGCTGTTATGGTATTCACCAAGAGAGATCCTGTTTGGTCTTAATGGGGAATAAATATCTGCTTGTGTTTTGTAATGGGCCAAAGAACACAAGAAAACAGGTTGTTAAGATTATGGGTATTATCCTTGTCATAAAGACTTAAAAATTCCAGCATCAACGGTACCTTGCTCTTCCTTAACTAATGTTGCTGCTGAGATTTTCCTTCCTATGCCTTGTCTCCCAGAGGTTTTAATATGCAGCCTGATTGTCATTTTAGTCAGATTGCCTGCTTTGTAGCTAGGGTCACATGTCAATTGGAGAGATTCATTCCCTGCTCTTTTTTGATCGAACCATCTTATATTCCAAGTTGGAAGGGGATAGTCTTCTGTATATAGCATAAGAATTTCTTTGCGATCTTTCTCTCACCTCAGTTTTTAGTTTTTCTCTGCTCTTTTATCCAATTTAATCCTTATCCAAATGCACCTACCAAAAATGACCTTACATCTTAACGGTTTTGCTTGCTGTCAATTAACAATTCTGTAATTTGATACCGTCGCCTTTTGTCTATTGATGCTGAGACACTAGAAATTTTGGTTTCAGCTGGAGTGCATTGCTTGTGGACATTCCTGGTATGCATCCAGAGACGCAGTGTCAATGCTGACAATAGATGGGCCGAGCTCCACCAGAAGTGTGGGTACCGCACCATGGGCGACTACCAAGTTTGAAAGCGTGGAGAAGCAGCTGGCCAGTCCCCGAGAGTCTACCAAGCCACCGGACGATGCTTTTAAGAAAAGCACTGAAGTCAAAATCCCAGTTTTAGAAAGGCAGAAATCCATTAGCAAGTCCAAGTTAGAGGATAACTCCGAAATCACAACTAAGTAGGCTCCTCCTGCACCTTCATATAGCATTCACTAGCTCAGCAGTGGTCAGCGAAGGGAATTAGGATCGTGATGTACAGGTTGTCATGGATAGTCGTGCTGTTGTCGTTCGTGTTCATACGTAGGTGTATATCCTCCTAATATCTAGTCATGAAATCGTATCGAGACTGACCGAGGTAGAAATGACTGGTTTCATTTGGGAGATGCATACAGTTTCTTGTCTGATCTTTTCAAGACAAATGAGCGAATGGAGGATTTGTTTGCAGTATGGTTGTTGTGGCGTGCTGAGTAGGGTACAGGCTGCAATATAACCTGCAGTGTGATTGTTCATGTGGTGCAAAACTGTTGATTTGGCCCCACCTACTGCTCAGTTCGGCGGATGGCTAATTTCATTGTTCCATCTAGCTAGGGATGACCTTTTAGTTGAGCTTGATTTCAATATAAAGCGTCTCCGAGTAATTGCGATCGCAGTGCGCAGGCGAGAAACGTAGAGATTTTTTTTTTTTTTGGTCGGAAGAAACTTAGAGATGGTGATGCATCTTCTGCCATACATTGTCCGATAGCAAGAACTATTTTCCTTTTTTCCGCACCCAAACCAACACCCCCGGGGAAGCCCTCTGATTAATTCATTAGGTGGATGATTGAGGATGGACAACCAAAAAGTTAAGGAGGTCGGTTGGATTGGTATTGACGTAATGATCTCTACATCAGATCAGAGTCGCATCTGCCAGGGAACTGAGTTCCTGGTGGATGCAAATTCCGGTTGTTGGTAATGTTTCATAATGTTCATCTGCCATTATCATAACTCGTCTCACTACGTCCTTAAACTCTTTCCATCTTGTGCTTGTACATTACTAGCACTAACATTGTGACAACTTTGGTACGCGGTGGTTGGCTGCTTCTTTTCATGGTTTCTTTCCTTTCAATTGTTGCTAAGGGTGCCGAGGAACCTAACTTTGTTAATTATTGTCGGGAAGTATTCATTGTACTCTGTATATTTAAAAGGGGTACTTGTGAACTGTCAAAATGTCGAAGCGCTTTGATTTGCTTAGTGTCCTACGCAAACGAAGGTAGTCATTCGTTGAAATGAAAGCTCTTTTATCCGATACACGTGAAATTGCCGGTTGGCATGCACCTTTGTCATCGAGTCGAAGTATTTGCAAAATCCATGTTACAAGTGGGATTCATCGTCTAATTATGTTAACCCATCTTTGAAAAATCTTCACTTTTACACGATCCCAACTCCTAAATCTGATTAACTTTCAGTGCGGATTAGCAACAGGATCAGTTCTGTTCTGCTCAGTAGCATTACCAAAACAGAGCAATTCCCTAAATTGCAGCCTAAGAAGTGAGATTATCGAGGGATCTAAACGGTACTTTTCAGCCACCTCCTCAATAAATTAAGTGGGGGCGCACATTAATTAAAAAGAGAAAATGCGGGGGTGTGAAGTTGGGGAGATTCCGTGGGTTTGATGTGGACCGACAACCACTTTCTAGATTTGGCTTTGGCTTCTCCCTCCTCCCGCCCAACGCCCCAATCACATGCCCCGCTTTTAATATCAAAGCCAAGGGGACATCTGGTCAATCGGTCAAATCCCCATTCGAATCCTCATTATTTACAATATTGCCCTTCGTTCCTTCTTCATCTTCTTCTTCTTTTTTTACTTTTATTTTTTGAGGTTACCTATAGTAGCCTTTCGCTTCATGGCTTGTTGGAAAAGGGTAATGGTAAGATAGACTTGCATCGCTTTGCATGCGTTTTCAGACATTAGTCCACAGTTGTTTGTAAAGTCAAATGTTCAATCCAAGATGATTTGGCCAAGTTATTGTGACTCTATACTTGAGTGTGTATTTCTCTCTTCCTCCCCTAATAAAATAATTGCGATTTCTTTGTGCAACGGCGAGATGTTGCTATTTCGACGTGCATGATTTGGAGTGATTTCGTGTATTTCATTTACTAGTTTATCCTCATTGGCATTTATTATGTTTGGGCTTTTGCTATAACAAGGAAGGACAAGCATTTGGACCACTTGGATGGTCCCTTGCGTGTAGTCTCCATTCCAAACACTTCGCTAACAACGAAGGTTGTTGTGATGATTTCAAATCAACACGAGTGTTTGGCCATTTTGGTCAACTAGAAGTCCAAGTCCAAGGGGTTCCCTATTCCTCCGGGGGTTTATGGTAATTTCACAAGGGCGGATCAGAAATTAAATGTGTATTAAAATTTTAATCTTATTCTCATTAGCGAGGACAGTCAAATTAAATGTGTGATTCCCGTCTTGATCTCTTCAATTTTCCAAGGCATTTGAATAATAATTTCCCGTCGGACTGCTCTGGACACCAGCCCTTTTCTGATCGATCAACCTCAAATATTTTATCCCGAAACTGCCCTTGGAAGTAGCAGGGGACAAAGCCAATTTCAGAAGGATTCATTTGTCTTTTCAAGCACTTGGGCATCCATTTCAAGATCGCCCGAATGACTTGCCAAAAACCCATGGGGAAAATAAATGAAAGAAAGCAACAAAAAAGAGATTTGTTTTGGGCCAAAACACACCCATGACATGAAAAAACCACATGATGATGACTGGAAGGCAATTGCTTTTTTGTGTAGACAGTGAACTGACGCTTGGCAGCTCTCTCTCTCTCTCTCTCTCCTCCAGTGTTTGCTCTCGAGAGAGAGACTCTCGACTTTATTTTCAGTCTAAGAAAACTCAGGCATGCTATCACTCTATCATTGGCTTGCCTCACTCTCTCTTTAACCCCACTTTCTGGTCTCTACTCTGCTTTGCTGCTTCTGGGGCCAAGTTCTTTGCTTGTGTTTCTCACTTTACCTTTTGCCACTTTGCCCATTTCCTTGGCACGCTCTAGAACAGTGTTACAGTAACACTGTTTAACGGTTGCGGTTCACTCATTCTCGAAGGAGGAGTTCTTGGGATTTTCATGTGGCGCTGTGGGAAGATTTATGAAGACTTTGAGATCAAGCATTTGGTGGGATATGATTGCATCTACTCGCAGTTCGTTGGGTGTTTCTTTGAAGCCACTTCTATGAGAGATCTGGTGGGGTATGTCCGGTTTCAAGTTTCGATTTTTATCATTTGGTTCTTCCTCCTTTTAGCTTGTAATGCAAGTGAAGTTGAAGAGAAAGACATTGCTTTTTTTAGCTGAGATTGTTGTAGCGTCTTCCTCTGTTGCTTTCTAGCCGGTTATAGTATCACAGAGGATAAATTTTCGGATTCGAGGGTCTCGTTCTTTTGGGATCAGGAACAACCTTTTTCAAGTTTATGTGAATTGCTAATCCAAATATGGGATTCGGGCGTTTCCAAAAACCAGTTCTTTATACAGTAAGATCATCAATTGTTTTTTTGGTTTGGGAAGTTTAGGAACTGCTCCTTCTGCATTTGCTTGATGTGACAATATTGTCTGTTTCTGCAATCTGTGTGGTTATTGATTTTACCAGTGAATCTTTGTGCGTCTCCATCTTGCATTGTAATTTAAAAATCTGGACTTTTTACTGGTCTGATTTCATTCTCCAGTTTTGCTTGATGAGCACACCTTCGCTGATTGTGGTTTGTGCTTAGTACAAGTTACAGATGCAATGAAAATTGTCTCCTTGTGAGCTTCATATTGGCGAAGCTGATGTATATGTCAATATTCAAGTCCTGTGAAAGTCTTGCACGACACTTTTCTTTTGCCTTCTTCTAAATTCTGATCATAGCACTAGACTGCACTTTGTTCGGTGGAAAGTTTCGGGTTTCTTCTTTGAAGTTCACAACATGATCCTTTTATTTTCCCTGCAGAAGTATGGATTTATAAATGTGGGTGGATATGGATCTACGCTTCGAAAAGAGCTGCGCCGTGCGTCATAGTCCAAAGACTGTTCTCAGATCTCATCGACATAGCTTAAGCACTGAAAAGAGGAAAGAAAATGCAAAACATGCTTGTAAAGACGATTTGCTGATCCTTAATAAAGATTTCCTGGAACTAGATTTTGGATGCCACCGAAGTGCTTCTTGCAAAATCATTTCCTCTAGGCCTGTACAACTAGATGGAAATGTTGAATTCAGGCGAGGTTCTGTATATCAAAGTTCTCGAGAGAAGAATATCGGAACTTTCGAGAGGAGGAGAAAAATTGAAGTGTCACGGGGCAGCGATGCCACTTCCTCTGTGAGTATTGTCGATTCTTTGTGTTCTCCAGATGAGGAAAGCCCACGGAAGAGATCGTCAGTTATTTCTCTAAGCTTGGACTCGAATTCCACTTCTGCTAACAAGCCTAACATGCAGCCTCCCATCACCAATCGTTCAAAAGATATATGTCTAAATGTGGATGACAGAAAGATGCAATCTGCAGAAGCTTTGGACAGAGATTCAACAGGGGATCTCAAATTTAGGTGCGGCGAAAACATTGGGCGTTCTAATGATAGTAACGGGATTCAAGAAAGAGATAAAGTATGCCTACTGCCCAAGTCGTTATCGGCGAAGGTGGAAAGGCCCCCATCTCCTTCTGTATCAGAAAGCCGCCCCTCTTCCAAAACCAGCTCGAAAGTTCGAATCAACCCTGTCAGAAAGATGTTTGATCCTTTGATAAAGTCAAAATCCCTACGGAGTCCTTTAACTTATGCCAGGGACGATAGTTTAGTCAAAACTACTGGGATGGTGCATGTTAGAAGGGATGGGACGTTTAGAAGATCCAAAACTACGGCTCATGATTTCTCAAGTACACCACACAATTGTAGATTGAGCGCTCAAGTTCCTAAGACTGACTGCAGTCTTTCCATGGTTCAAGAGTCTCCAGTCCACCTACATGGCTTTCTCAAATGCAGGGATAAGCATGGAGTGCCATTTTTCGAGTTCTCTTTGAAGTGTCGGGAAGAGGTTCTTGTGGCCCAGACATGGAAAGCAAATAATTCTTTTAGTTGGGTATACACTTTCCATTCCCTTGATGGAAGGAAAAAGAGCAGTGCCGAGGGATGGTTGTTGGATGGAGGCGAGAAAGAATCGTCCATGGTGGGACAGATGCAAGTTTGCTGCTACTTGTGTTCGGAACTGAAAGGTACCGGATCTTTCGACAATTCTTTGGTGACAGAGTTTGTTCTGTACGATATTGCGCATGCAAGACGAAGCACGGCCTGCAAATCCCAAGATCAAGCTAGCTCTTTGCCAGAGGTAAAATGTGTGCGCAGGAACAATCCTAGATGTGTCGGGAGGACGAGCAAAATAGACGACATCACCAATGCCGTCAAGATCCAGCATCAGACAAAACATACTCAGGATAGTAGAGATCCTGATAGTTTGAATTTGTACCCTAGGGCTCCTTCCGAACTGCGTCCAGACCTTGAGAGTGCAGCTATTGTTATTCAGGTTCCATATGAGAAGACAGAGAGCTTGAAATGTAAAAGAGGGGATGAGATTGATGATAATGCTCATCCGAGCCTCCTTAATCTCTCTGTCTTTGAGCCGACAAGAGAGCAACTTCCAGAGGGAACTTGTAACACAGTTCAGGTGGTAATTCCAACTGGTAATCATGGTTTCCCCGATTGTGATAGCCGTGGCCCTTCATCGTTATTAGAGAGGTGGAGATCAGGTGGAGGTTGTGACTGTGGTGGCTGGGATATGGCCTGCCCCCTTACTGTTTTGGGCAATCCCAAAATACAGTTCACTGAAGATCAATCACTTGTGGACAATCAGAAGCCCTTGCAACTTTTTCTTCAGGTTAGTTTTGTATTGAGTGCAAGTAGATTCTTTGATTTATATTATTAGAAGATTCGGAGTGGGTGAAGCTATATTCCGTTGATGAGAATATTGGGTTTAAAGCCTTCAAAATCATTTCAATGCATGCGCACTAGCTAATGAATTCATTATAATCAGCCTTTGTCCTGTTACCATATTGACTATTGTACATTTAGTTAGCACCCTTTTGAAAGTCCTGAAAAAGCTAGAACAAGTTCTTCTTTTTTCTTTTTCCTCTTTTGTGCTCAGTATTCTGAAGTAAGTTGCAACATATCGAATCATAGAAAATGTCGAAGAAATAGTAATAGAACTCTTTATCAGTTGTGTGGAGTAGATGCCTGTAAGAACTAATGACATAACATCACACTTTATTACTGTCGCTGCTTTAGAACTGGCGCTGCATATGCTAAGAATTCGTTCTAATTACTTGTAACTGTGTGCTGGAATTTTTGCTTTTCTTTAGGCGTGAACACTCTCTTACAACCTCCTATTTTCTTTGGTATGCACATAGGGAGCCAAAGAAATCACTCCAGCCTTAACAATGAAGTTTGTTGAAGAGGGCAACTATGCTGTCCACTTTCACGCTCACTTGTCCTCTTTACAAGCTTTCTTTATCTCCGTCGCTATGTTACATGGTTCGGGAGTCCTGAGTGCTTCCGGGCAAGAGATTAAGGAAGTGCCGCAAACCAATTCGCTGAAAACGCTCATTGAAGAGGAAGTGCAGATCTTGATAGAAGCAGTAACGGAGGAGAAAAAAGCCCGCGAGAAGATGAAAGACATGCCTTCCTCTTATGCGCTTAATCCTCCATTCTCCCCGATTGCACGAGTGTGATTTTAAGCTCCATACACAAGGCTTTAGTGCTTCTGCAGTGAATTCCCGACCAGGGCCAGCAAGTCCCCTGACGCGGGTAAAACGAAAGATAGTGAACTGAGATCTGTGAAAGGAGGCTGCTGCTGTATAAAGATGGGCCAGCGAGTCCCTTGTTGGCTAAAGATGGGTAATTCGTTGGGTGGTCTCACTTTGAGGCAAAGCACGGATGATTCAGTGAATACATCGGATTGAAGTGTAGGCTGCCAAGTATCTGCCCCGGTCTATAGAGCTTGATAGGCGAGTTGTCAAAATTCTTCATTGTTTTTTCAAGTTTTCCCTCCCCTTTTCTTAGTTAAGAGTTACATGTAGCATTACGCTACTGTCCATATTGTAGGTTCGATAGGGAAGAAGGAAAAAAAAGGGTCTTCGCTTGATTTGTCAGCAGATGGAAGATTTTCCTGCTTTGTAGTCTTCACATGAAGGGCATCATGCATATGAAGTTCGATTCTGAAGAGCTGTTGTTGCCAAACTCTGTATGGGAGCCGAGAGCCTTTAGGAAACCTTGGCTGGAACCATTTGCCATTGCCAATACCATGTAATGAATAAGCCATAATACCAGTTTGCCCCATTTTTCTCAGGAATTATGTACTCTGTCTTTGCAAATCAATGAGAAGGCATTTCGAGTTTCGCATCGCATAACGTTTTGCTCTTTTCCAAGTCATTCGTTTATCCCCGACCCCCTGTTTATCCCCAAAGTGATGTACTGCTCCAAACTGCCCGGCTTTATCGGTTCCCTGAGTCGATGTATCGTGTACCCAAGTTTAAAGTCTTCGTAGTTTGTGGGCCAAAAAAAAAAGAACGAAAAGGGAAAACCAAAAAGAAGACGCCGTTGCCGGGGATCGAACCCGGGTCACCCGCGTGACAGGCGGGAATACTTACCACTATACTACAACGACCAAGTTGTTACGTAGCCTTGTCATTTTTATATAAATTAATGATTAAAATAACAAAATTCAGCCGACCCAGAATCTGATGTTGGTCCTCCGAGTTTGTACTTTGTTAGCCTGCTGGGGTCACACAGTTTTGCTAATTTTCCGACTCTTGCAATTTAATTTTCCATTTAGCTTGGAGCTCCTAATATGATACCCTTCAATTCAACATTATTCACTTTGCCTTGATAGTTTTTAGTATGAATTATACCTTTTTCTATTTTTTTTAATTTTTGGAAGATGAAGTTCACTGGGCTCGACTCTCGTGCTCCGCATAGAGGTGTAGTAAAAGTCAGAGAGAAGAGAATTAAAGATAGAACAAACAAAAAAAAAATAAAGAAAAAGGAAGGGGAAGCCATTTATAGCATCAACTAAAGCCCCAAAAGGAGTCAGAGTAGCATTTCAGGTCCAACATGGAGCAGAATCTTCTCAAAGTCGAAACCTTTAAGCACTTGAAATTTCAAGGCTCAATAGGTATCTCCAGAGTAAATGTTTCATGTAATGTCATCGTCAATGAGATTACATGTTACATCAAATGACTGAGAGACGTCTACAAGCTGTTGTTGCACTTGCTTGTGGCAGCTATAGGAAATTTATTGATGTCAAACTGTTTGTTGAACTGGGCCAAAAAAAACAAGAAAGAACTGTGACAAAGAAGCTCCTTGCTAAATTTGGAAAACGAAAATCCTACCAAAAAAATGCTGCTCCCGCGGCCGACAATCTCTGCCTCTACCCTTTTATAATGTACACAAACTGCTTCCGCTAACCGAGCAGCAAATTACAAGTGCATCGGCATTTGACTGCTGAACAATAGCAAATTGCACAACAACGATCCGTCCTGGCTATGTTTCACAGGTCAAACAATGCTGCTCCCACTGAGAGCGATCTCTGCCTCTAGCCTTCTATGAGGTACACAAACTGCTTCCACAAACCGAGCAGCAAATAACTAATGCATCCCCATTCGGCTGCTGAGCAATAGCAATTTCTCAACGACGAACCGTTCTGGCTATGTTTCATCAGGTCAAGGCACACGAGGATGTGACCCGAACTTCATAAGCACTCATCTGTCATGACCTTCAACCAACTCCATTTTCCTTCTGTTAAGAACCACCACTATCTATTGCCGGAGCAGTTCATGGATGAGGCTGCTGATGGCAGAGAAGATGATGACTGCAGTTCCAAGCTTAACAACGGTGCATGATCTTCTGCGTTGTCCTTATAATGATTGTCCTTGAGCAGCTACTTATGGCTTGTCCAAAGAGAATAATCTCTTAAAGGACTCATACGATGCAAAGAATAGCGCTCCTTGAGAGATGTACATAATAAGTCTTGGAGTCAATCCCCTGATTATTAAAGAGAACAGGAGGAGATTGGCTCAATACAGTCATCACCTTCCAAACATAGTCAGTTATTGTGAAGAAAGATAGTGCGGTGTCGGATAACATAATCCTAGATGAAGAAGGCAATACCTGTATAGGCCTTTCAACCCTTCGTGCTGGCCTATTTCTTGAAGGGCACGCAAAACGCCATTATATGGGTGAACAGAACCGGGTATCTGCAAAGTAACCAGCTTTTGAGAAGCTCATCTGGTTAACTAACAATTGCTAGCTGATACATTAGTTTGGATTGAGATTACAGGCTTGTGATACTAGTATCAAATCTAACTTTCAACTCTGAAATGGACAAACACTTCAAACCTCTCTCCCACATTTTATTGGCCAGGGAAGATGGCGGATTACTCCAGTAACCTCAAAAATGATCTCCAAATAAAGGGTCTTATCTCCAACACTATCGTCCAAAACATGCTTTAGTGAAATCAATTGATTCAGTTCATATTTCAATTGATATCATAAAATTTCTGAAGGAGGCTATAAAGCCTCATTCACAGATCCAAGCTCATTAGCTTATTGAGACAGAAAATTAATTTCTTTTCCACAAGCGGACAAAAAGTTTGAATTATACTGTTATAAATGGTTGGCATGGTTTTGCATATTTCTCAAAATTGAGGCGAGTCATGCTGATTTACTCTGCATTCCTCCAATTATAAATGAACTGCAGAAATAACTGCCAAATAACAATGCACATAGTTCAGTGACTCCTCAATCAATGGGTGATAACAAAAGAACTCAATTCTGGCTGCTGAGAAACAAGAAGAGAGTGGACAAGCAGTAGTAAACATGGCATCAATGAGAGGAAGACCCTTAGAAGTACTTAAATGTGATTTATTTCTAGCTGATTTACAGAAAATGATCATCATAGACAAACAAACGACTATATCCCCCAGTGTATAATTGTCCTTACTGCATACTGCCTTTCTTCTTTTACATTTCCACAATACCAAACTTTAATGTGTTCAAATGTTCAGGTGCTGGCGATTTATACTATCATACTATCAATTTGCTGACTCAATATCACACAAACAGACAGTCTTCACCTACTTATCATTTTGTACTGAAAAAAAAAAATGAGCATGGAATTGATGACAACTTCACGTAACATCACCCCTTACTTTGTGTATAGATTGTGTTACATATAGACATATATACGCAATGAAATCCCACCAAACCTGAGTTTGTAATCTTGTCTTCACCACGTCAAAAGGGGTTGAAAATAAAGCTGCAGTAGATCCTGCTAGTCCTCCACAAACAAGCTGCACAAAAAGGAAATTGTAATAAAAAAAGGCGCTTCAGCCAAGATTGAAAAATAACATCCTGCGGAGCAAATTGGAATTATCCATGGACTCTTAAAGGAAAACGGGAGGCAGGCAGACAACCAACCGATTGCAGGGTGTTCAGTTGAGCACCAGGCGGTAGTGAGGAAAGTGTCCACACCTTTAAATTCTCATAAACATAGAACTGCAAGTGGTGTAAGACAAGATTAACTATTTACTTGCCGAAGAAAATGAAGATTACAAGCCACAACAACAACAGAAATCCATAATCTGGTGCATCCTCATAGCTACCTTGACCACTGAGTGGGGAATATTTCTACAGAGCACAGCTCCCCACCCAGCATATAAAGAAGGCAAACCACCTCTTGTGATTATTCCAACCAACGCATTCCTGCAAAAACAAAAAGTAAAAGTAAATGGCATGGCAAATGAACTACTTAAACAAACAAAACATGTGCGCAAAACATGCTTGACAACCAAGGATGAAGTAGCGAGGGGATTATTTCATGAGACTGCTACAGAGAAACATCTCAAGGAGATGCAGGAATCTGTCATAGGAAGAACATCTGAAGTCCATCACAACCTCTGACCTACTAATTTTGACATGTAAAATAAGGAGATTATGGAAACGGGATTACACTAGAATACCAGCAGTTATGATAGTGAGAGCCCACTTGCATCTGCTGCTTTATGCGCTCACTCGGAGTGTAGACAAAAGAGGTAGCAATGCTTGCACAACCACCTGCAATACAATGTGTGATGGAGTAATACTCCTGCAGGAAGAAGTAGATGAGATATCAGGAAAACAGACACTGTTTAGTTGGGAACATTCAAAACCTTGCCGAGGCTAGAAGAGGGGCATTCAGAACCTTGCCCACATTTAACTCTGCAAAAAGAGAAACACCAAAAAGTGGAGAAAGAGAGTTTAGAAAGCAAAATGAGGGAAAAAAATTACCTTGGGGAAAAGAGGAAGTAAAGCGCCTTTTACTGACTCGTAAGTGAAAGTATAAATCGCAGAAATTGGACCTGAAGATGCAATTTTGCTTGAGATACCTCGATATAGTCCAGTTAGACCTGGAGAATGAGACAAATATTGACCAATTTTCACCAGCAATTTAGCAATATAATACAGAACAGGCAAACCTTAATTGCAATAGTGAAAGAGGTTCTCAATGACCACTGTCAAGATCATGTTGAATCCAATGAAGCATACCTCTCTCAGAAACAATTGATTTCCCAATATAGCAAAGAGACTTCTGCTCTGCACGGTAAGACTGAATTACAGTTTTGATAGTATCAACTGGGTGAAGACAAAGGCTGACAAAGATACCACTAAATGCCCCTGCAAATGCATGTTCTTCCTTGGCAACAGCAGCCTGAGGCTTATCATGTCCCAAACAGTGTATCTTCAAGGTATGTTCTTCCTGGGCATGATGATCATTGTCCTCTTCCTTTCTTTCAGGAAAGAATTCAATACCGTTTGCGCTCTCATAGCGAAGTTCGCATTCATCTTTTTCAGATGCGACAAACTTTAAACGATAATCTGCATGAAGGATAGAGGATGCAGCTTTTGAGATACAGCTGTCTGCATCAATATTGGCAACTTTGAGGTAATAATCCGAAAGCAAAGAGGTGCTTTCCTTCTTGTCCAAGTTCAATTTTGCATTGTTAGCCACCGGCAAATCCTTGGACTGGACAGAGGGGGGGTAAGAATCAGCACTTCCACTATCTATGTAGATTTTGGGGCCTCTATCTTCTGATATAAGATTCTGCGGAGGAGTAACTATTTCTCTAGAAAAGTATTTACCAGCTTTTTCACTATCAGATACAGCAGTTTTGAAAGGATGTTTGGCCTCAGCAGGTATCAATTCACTCATCCAGCCATAAATAAGTCCCAGTCCAGATGAGATCCCCAAACAAGAAATCCCATTTCCATCCCTAGGTCCATTAAGCAAATTGGTCATGTCCCCACTAAAATTCCGCACCAGTGATTGATACCGCCCAGTGTTTTCCCCGTTAAATTTAAGCACTGACATTCTGCTAGTTGTCCTAAGAATGTCTAGGTTCAGTTGCCGCAATTCTGTTAAGTTGGTGTCAGAATGACTACATTTAGGCACAGTAGATGTACAGCCATTTTGTTGCCATTTCACATTATGCAAGATATCTTCCTTCTCACCAGAGATTTTGTAACTTAAGTTTGCTTTTTGTTGTAAAACTGCGAGAGAACGACTTGTATAGTCCCATGCATGGCCAACTGCTGCGATGAGTTCAGAAGTGGTGAGTATTTCCGTTGATTTGGACTCGGGATCTGCCTTTTCCGGCTGAAAAGTTTCAGAATGTGTGGGGACATCCTCTTTATGGACAAAATCAGCAAATTCAAAGGATGCCCGTTCAACAAGGTTACACCGGTACTGGATCGAAGGTTGACTCCTTCTAGGTGTTTTACTGGTCTGACTAGTAGACATTCTCAAATCCCCCTCTAATAGGCTGCAGCAATAACTCACAGTGGCAAAACTGCAACGAAAGAATTAATCATCACCTTATTTGGTTCATTCAAAACTCACGGTAAATGCAAATAAATCTATGCACACTGCTATGCCTCTAGAAGTAATAGTCCTGATTTTGCTGGGATTCTCACGCTATCATTCTCATGAGACATAGGGACTAATAAATTTCCTCAGACTTGACAAACTTAAATATATCTCAGTAACGGCAGTGGATAGCATTCCAAATAAATCGCTTTCTGAGCAAGGTATTGAATCGATGAATTTAAACTAAGCACGTTAGAACTATAAGAAGCTAAAGGTACAAAGAGGTATATTTGGAGTGATTTTCACCTTAACACGTAAATTATCAGTCAAAGCCTTCCCGTTGTGGCATTGCATCTGCCAACAGTCCCTCCAATCGAAAAGAACCAGAGCAAGCAGCTTAATGATGGACTCCTGGAGTTTTAAGGAACAAAAGAGTCACTCTTTTACGGTCATATATAATTGACAAACGATCAGGCGATCACAAATAAGATGCAGGCTGCCATCATAAGAAACTAACCACATGGCAAAAAGAAGTTTGGAACACAAACAACTTATGAGCTATAAGTTCACCAATTCCAACTAGTTGAACCAATCGATCCCTGATTTTGCTCAGGCCATATCATGCCACCATAGTTCACAATCTACACTGAAGCTCCATTTTCTCATCAAAGAAGCTACAGAGTCACGGGCACTGCTACGGTACACTGCGTGTGCTGTATGACATTACTACGTGTCCTTATCAAGTACAAGAACGTCGTAACACATTCATAAAATTGTTTTACGAGAGTGACATGGTTAGTTGTAAGCATGTCTATGTACATCAGAAATCCCACTGAGTCACCTACGACTCAGAATTAAAAAAGGTATTGTGGGTGAATGTATTGAGTCTTAAATTGACGACAGAATGTGCGAACAGAATGGAAAGTCATGGGCTTGAGAAAACCAGTTTCCTCTTCGTACCCGCTCATTTTTGGGCAAGCAAAGAGACATTTGAAAACAAAGGCATCATCATTCAAAAACCCAGAAGGGAAAAGGTCGAATGAACTCCGTAGGAAATGGCGACCGAACGCAATGCGAAAGAATCGGAGAATCCAAAGAACCTGGAGAAGCTCGACTCGCTACGAGCCGAAGCCAGCGCCTCCGCAGCTCGGCGATTCATTTCCCTTTTTTTCCCGAGAAAATCAGGAAGCCGGGGACTCTTTGCGGGAAAATCAGGGTTTAAGGAGCGTGGGTTTATGTAGAAAGCTCGGATTATGCTCCGCGACAGCGCGAATTTGAAAGATGCTCCGCAAGCCGGGGATGGAAATTGCTGGGAAGATTCGTGTGTTGGCGCGTCTACCGTATGGATTTGGCCCCGCGCGGAGAGGTAGCTTCCATCGGATGCGTCTGAGCGCAGCTTCATCCACCATCCGGTGCGACCCCAAATTGGTTGTAATAAATTTACTCAAATTAATTTTTTTTTATCATTTTTTAAGATCGAAATTTCTTTTGTCATAAAAAAAAATCAAAACTAGTAAATCTGTAATAAATTTACTCTACAGTAAAATTTAATGGTGCCACGTGCATAAAATTTAATGAAAATTAACAAAGGATAAATTTGTCACATGTGTACTAATTTGAGGTTTTTTGTGATAAAAAATTAATTTGGAGTAAATTTGTCACTGGTATACCTAACTTTTGTTCTGTCTCTTTCTAGAGAGGAGAAGTTGAACCTCGCATCTATGATGCTAGCGTCCCACCTTCAATCCCTTACCAGCATAGGCGAGCGAAATATTTTTTTTTTTGTCAAAATTTCATATCTCATGCGTTTTGAATGCAGAGTTCTTGAAACTTTTGTAACACGTGAATGTTGAAGCATAAATTTACGTATAATTTTTCTTAGTTAAAAGTATTTCGAAGTTTTAGGGAGAGAAGGAAATATAGTTTATGCTATAGTTATCACGGAACGGACAATGAAATCTATATTCATCGCATTATTACTATAGGAGTCTTAGACAAGCAAAGAAATTTAATTTTCAAGAAGATACTGAAGTGTACACATAATTACCAACATACATGACCGTTAAGAAAGGTCTTCACCTTTTCTGTCGTTAGAACACCCAAAAACTCTCACGACATACAAAATTCGACACGCAAATTTACGTCGAACTTTCTTTGTTATTTTTCGCGATTTATATAATGTTTCAAATTTTGATAGGTTAGTAACAAGTTAACTTAAGCGTAAATAAACATGCTCTAAAGACTTTATTGGAAAAAAAACCTACACCACAGTTGATCTTTCGCATGTGCAATTGTAATCAAACGTTGAATTTAAAAATAAAACATTGCTTCTTGTCACTATACTTTTACGCATTTTTCTAATCATGTTTGTGTCTAATTTGTCCAATTAAGGCCTTTAATTTTCACAGATTTTTTGTAACTAAACCTTTTTGACGCCAAATTTGACCAAATTCACCTGACATGGCGGTCGATCGGCTCAAAAGCACGACGTGAATAAAATATGTGGATGCCCATTTGGATCTGTATGGAAAATTTAAATAAATATAGATATAACGTGAATAAAATCTAATCGTGTGAATAAATATAGATATAATTTAAATTTGTTTGGGCACCAATTGCCCGAAAAATCTACGCGCGGACGCATCCGGTCGAGCTCCTCTCGCGCGATGCCAAATCCATACGGCAGACGCGCCAACACACGAATTTTCCTGGCAATTTCCAGCACACACTCATTAAACCCTGATTTTCCCGCACAAGCACCAAAACTCTCTGATTTTCTCGGGAAAAAGACATGAACCGGGGAGCTCCGGTGGCGCTGCCGCTCCCGCTCGTGACGGCGAGTCCGGCCTGTCCAGTTTTTTTGGATTCTCTGTTTCTCTTCAGTGCTTCGGTCGCCATTTCCTACATAATTCATTCGCTTTTTTTTTTTCCCTCTTTTGGGTTTGGATTAATAAGAAGAAAAAACTTGTACGTCTATCCACCGACACGTGTCATTTAACTCAACAATTTGACGGTAAAATTCAACGAAAACTAATGGAGGACACATGTGCCGGTTGGGATTTTTGGTGGTTAAAAAATTAATTCTTGGTGAATTTGTCATAAACCAGTTTGGGATTTTTTGTGCCCAAAAAATTAGTTTATGGTAAAGTTATCACATGTGTACCGGTTTAAAATTTTTCGAGTTATTAACTCTTCGGATGTTTGAATGATGATGCATTTATTTCAAAATTTCACTTTGCTTGCAAAGAAGTTAGCGGACAAGAAGAGGAAGCTGGTTCTGTCGTCAATTTGAGACTCAATACATTCACATTCACCCACAGGAACTTCTTTAAAGGACCGCTCTGGCAATGGAGATTGCAAAGTTACAGACGAGACGGCCCAAGCGGGAATTTCTAAGGTACACTACACTCGCTCACAGCGACCCGTCATGACATCAGGAAACAATTCTACGACGTGCTACGATGTTTGCGTTCTTAATGACGACGATACCCGGTAATGCCGTGGAGGTGCCAGCGACTCGGTAGCTTCTTTGATGAGAAAATAGAGCTTTGGGGAGTAATCTGCTTCGACGTGCTCCGGTTCTTTTCAATTGGAGGGACTGTTGGAAGATGCAACGCCACAATGAGAAGGCTTCGACTAATTATATTTCTAACCTGCAGAGTTTGAATACGTCGATTCAATACCTTGATACGAAAGCAATTCATTTGGAATGCAATTATAGAGATATACTTAAGTTTATCAAGTCTGAGGGATTTTGTTAGTCTTCATGTAGACCGGGAATGATAGCATGAGAATCCCAGCAAAATCAGGACTACTACTTCCAGAGGCATAGCGGTGTGCGTATGTTTATTCTACTGCGAGTTTCAAATGAACCAAGTGAGGTGATCGTAAATTCTTCTCTTGCAGCTTCGCCTCTGTGAGTTATCGCTGTAGCATCTGCCTCCTGTAGGGGGATCTGAGATTGTCTACAAGTCAGACCAGTAAAACCCCTAGGAGGAGTCGAACTTAAGTTACAAAGACTGTCAGGCGAGCAGGTAGATATCCTGCATAACACGAAATGGCAAGTAAATGGCACTGGCAGTACATCTACTTTGCCTAAATGTAGTCATTCCGACACCAACTTAACAGAGATCCGGCAACTGAACCTAGACATTCTTAGGACAACTCGGTTGCTTGAATTTAACGGGGTGAGCTCTGGTCAGTATTGATCACTGGTTCAGCGTCCTAGGATCTAGGGATGGGAAAGGGATTCCATGTTTAGGGATCTCGTCTGGGCTGGGACTTCGTTGTGAAGACGATAGAGACGTACGATAGGCTAGGATGCGCGTCAAGCCAAGGATAGGACAACCTGGTGCCCCTTTAAGCCCTCCACTGCCTGCAACTTGCAGATGGCCTCGGCCTTCATATGGTGAAGAAGAGTGCGGGATCGAGACTCCCTTCCTCGATGGCTCTCGAATCCGGAAGAACCAAGGGTTCGATTGACTTCTTCGCAATCAATTTTTACAGCATCCTAGCTAATACTAGCAGAGATGCGTGTTACGTTTATGCAGCGTGACGAGATTTCTTGGGCATGAAGGAGTGGATCGAAAAGTGAGCATGTGGTCTTTCCAGGAAGTCCTCGAGCTGTTGGACCGCTACGAGGCGGGTTTCGGCTTGTACCACCTGGACTGGGACGATCCTGAGCTGAGAAGGTACCCCGAATCTCTCAGCTCGGCGGTACTCGCACATTCTGAAGGGAGGGATCTTCGACTGTAATGCATCTGTTCAACGCCTTCGAGCGAAATAATGTTATGTAATATATGATCAGCCAAATCAGTTTACACGCGATTGCTGAAGGCGTAATTGCTCTTCCGCCGATTTTCCTTGCTTATGCAGAAAATCATGTTTTTCTTAGTACTTATCAAAAAGTCTACATCTTTATTGAACTCTAGGAGTACCACTTTCTCAGTTTGGCTTCTCAAACCAAATTAGAGACCAATAATTCAACCTTAAAGGTAACATGAGAGCCGTCATAACCAATTAGAAGCCTTTCTGAACTGCAATGTGCACAAACAAGGCAAAGAACAGCACAATCTCATTAGATACGGTCTTTATTTTCCCACATCTGTACATTTGCAATCCGGGCCATCTCGTGCATCAATTTGGGTCGGGTTTTCACCAACGGGCTCAAACTCGAGAACACGAATTCCACATGCTCTCTAAGAGGCTCACCTTTCTGCAGCTTAGTAGAGATGCTGTGACAAAATTCAGGCCAAAAATAGCCTGAACACTATCATGGTATCATCAGTGTGTGGCAGAAAGTAAATGCTGCGTAGCAAAAGTTTTCTTGGCAAGCCTTCAGCGGATAAAACTCCAATTGCAATTTGCCCATTTCTTGAATGGAAAGCCTTTTTGTCTCCTCTATTTAAGAAACTTACCGATGTATATATTATCAACTTGAAAAAGTAGTATCCTAAGTTTCCCAAATATGTTCTTGGCAATTGAGATTTGAGAGCCTCGGCCATGGCCATGGCCATGGCTTCGGCCATCAACGCGGACGAAGCAGAGATCGTTTTCGCCCCTCCATCTACCAGCCGTCCCCGACGAGTCACGGAGCAGCAGGCTGCCCCCCCTCCTTCCGTCGCTTTAGGATGAGAGCTCCGTAGACATCAACAATAAAGGTGCGGCCTTTAGTGGTTTCCGAGCTATTTCTGTCACCGCTCCTCTCGATTTGCACTGTAGTTGCTTTGATTTGCCTTCTTTTTTCAGTGAATTTAGGGCTGAATCCTTAACTTTTTTCGGATTTGGTGCATTGAAATTGGATTTTGGCGATGATAATCGAATTGGACTGAAAAATGACTTACCCAACGCAAATGAGGCATGAGCTAGTTATTCACAAGGCCGAGCTTGTCTAGAAACTGAGAAAACGGAATCTTGAACTCGCGATCGATGGTGTGTGAAAATAGAGAAAGCTCTCGTGTGATCTTTTTTACGTCAAATAGTCTTGAGTCACTGAATATGCGTGGAATGACACATTAATATTTAACAGCATTATTAGATGAAAACTCAACAGGGTCAAATTTGCGTATCGACTGATAAGTTGAGACGAAAAAAAAGTTTTGAAAAAAAAAACTTGATATTTAAATTAAAAATCAATGCCTTTTAATGTTTTAATTAGTTCCAATCCCAATTTTTGCGAATCAAATTTAATGAGCTCGGTTCAGTATGGATAGCTTTCTTTTTTCTTTTTACGAATGATTCGCATTTTGGGCTCCTACGACAATATTTCTAAAGTAGAATTTTCGTTCAAGAAGTGTTTTTGAAACAGCAAACCGTTTAGTTACGTGATTTCATTTTTTCACTTCTGGGTTATTTTTTTGTTTGCTCTGGAAATAGTTTTCGAGCCACTTGAAGGACTTCTATTTAAAATTAGAAAAATTAACTTCTGATTAAAAAATTAATTTTTGATTAAAAGTTAATTTCTAGAGCAGAAGTAGCGCTTTTAAACTATTTTTCCCAGGCCCGAAAAATAAGTCTCGGATGGATCACATATTCTAACCATTTTTCCAAAACCCACCCTCACATATTTGAACTCCTTTTTTTCACGGGCTCGGATTCGCGAGTTAGGGCCTCCTCTTCGCTTCGTTTTCACTTCTTCGACGAAGTCGTCGTTTCCTCCTCCTCCTCCGCCTCCTTCTACGCCGAGGAAGCTGCTGCATCCACAGCCGACGTGCCTCCGCCGACTGCTGCATCCATTTGGTAAGCTAGATCTCAAGCTTGCTGCATCCACGGTGAGGTACGACTCCATGGAAGCTTGAAGTCGTATCTAGCCATTTGCGACGACAATTCTTGTTCTGCGTAACCATTCGATGCCTCATCGTTGCAGCTTGGCCTCGCTTCTTTGCCGATCAGCCCCTTCGCGCGACGCGCAACTGTATCAGGGGGCGACACGCTCAAGAATCAGCCAACCCCGACCAGACAAGTCTTAACAAAATACCCAGAAGCTCTCATCAGGTACCTCTCGCTCTTCAGGCCCCGACAGAATCGTGGGAAATTCCCCGCGGTCCCTGTTCATCGCCCTTATTCGGTTTTGTACTCCAAGTTTCCAATTCTCTCGTTCCGTGTGTTGGGTTTCAACCGCGGGTTGCGCGTTGAAACCCTAGATTGATCTTCGTCCACGGCAAATTTTGGGTGTTGCAAAGTCGTAGCTTTAGCGTTTCTGTTTGGTTGACTTTTTTGGGGGGGCTTAAAAGGCAAAGGAGTATGGTGGAGCCAGGGCTTCTATGGCTTTGCCAGAAACCCTAATTCCCGCGGGGTTTTCGATGGGATTTGCGCCGCGGTCTTATTATTCCTGTTTAATACGCAAGATAAATTCAGTAGAGGTCCCTATTCGGGGAATTCACCTTTGGTCCTGCCTCCATATTGGCACTCAAAAGGTTTTGCTGATCAAGGTAATACACGGAAAGTTTGCCGAAGTTAATGCTTCCGGGTCAAATGGTACTGTGCGTGTTGAAGAGTCCATTGGTAGTAATTTGACCGTGAAGGATCCTAAAATATGTGTTGGTTTAAATGAGCACAAAGGTTTTAAGAGCAAGTGTGAGTATCTGATCGCCAATCCTGAGTGTGACTCTGGTGGGTTGTTCGATCACCTTTCATTCTTTTACTGTGGTTGTGAGAAATTCACGGGTGTGGGGTATGCCGTGCCGGCATTGTGGCTGACCACTCTGTTTTACTTGTCCGGCGACACTGAATTAGATTACTTCTCTTGTAGTTTGGAGAAGCTTTCTAGTCTTCTGAAGTTGCCACCCACAGCTGCAGGGGTTTCTCTGCTTCCACTTGTTAATGGACCTGATTGTGTTTGCTAGCATTGCTGCATTCATGGGGAAAGATGCAGGGGAGGTGGGTCTTAATAGGCTGTTGGGTGGTGCTGTTTTTGTTACTCGTGTTGTCGTGGGGGCTGTTTCTTTCTCTGTAGCAGAAAAGAGGGTTCAGATTGATAGGAGGTGTTTAACAGAGATATATCATTCTTCCTGTTCACTTTGATGTGCCTTGGTATGATTTTGATTGTTGGGGAGGTCAATGTTGGGTTGCTATTGCATTTTTTTCCATATATGGGCTTTATGCGTTCGCAGTCGCTGCCAATTAGATGCTGAGGAAACAAGCCAGGAAATTAACGCTCTTGCTGGTCTGGGAGTTTCCATGTTCTTGTATTATTATTTAAGCGTACTGTAAAAAAAAAAAACAAACTCTCAAATTGTGTGATGGAATATTCTCATTTTTTAATACCTTGAGACTTAGTTTCTTTTTATCATACTTATTTCTTTTATTTCCTTGATTTTCGTCTATTTTTTTGCTTAATTTTGTTCCATGGACAACGAACTTGACGCAGGTTAGAAGAGTACTTATAAGCAAATGTTATTTTCATGCCAATGGTTAGCTGACCAGAATTTCTCTCATCAAGAGTTTTTTATAAGCAGTTCAATTTATTACATTCTATTTTATTTATTGATTTTTTATTGTTTAATTTACTTTTTTAATTTTAATGTGAATTTTACCGAGTAACATATACACGTGAAGAGCTTAAAGTGGGTTAAATGGGTGGTATGGGTTTTCCTAGATTGGGTCAAATATTAATGTGTTATTGTAATTAATATATGGGTTGGGTGGGATTAGGTTGGCTATGGGTCATCAATTTTACATCTTATGGAAATGGGTCAAAACAGGTTAAATCGGTCAATATGGGTCGGATCATTTTCCGACCATTTGACGGCCGTAAGCATAGGTAGCCTTCCTCTTCCCCGAGCTAGGGTTTACTTCAATTTCTTATTTTGTTGAAAATAAGGTTCATTTGCTGTATTAGCTCCTGTATATTTATAGATTTTTTCTTTCATTGCGCACAGAACAGCTGTGATTGAGGCATAAGTTGGTCCTGGAGGAGTCGTACCACAAAGTGGTCTGCTGGTCATAATAGTTTTCTCTTGTTCATATTGTGCCATACAATATACGCAACAATGTCGGTGACAGCAGGAGTGAGTGACACTGTAATTGCCGTTAGGGATAAACTTAGGGGTAAAATTGGACAGACTAAGGTTAAAAGGTATTGGCCTGGTAAAGTTCCGGAGTGGGCAGATGAAGCTGATGAAGAAGGGGATATGAGGATGGCCAGGGTAGTTGCCCTGGAGAAAGCTTTCCCTACTCATGAAGATTCAGGTATTAGCAAGAAAGATGATCCCAGGTTGAGGCGTTTGGCCGAGAACAAAATAGATAATCGTGATGAAATTAGGGCTGATCACCGTCGCATTCGGCAAGCTGAGATTGTTTCTACCATAGAAGAGGAAAACAGAAGACGGGAGGGTCTAGAAGCGGAAGAAGAGGATGCAGAGGCTTTAGAAGAAAGGAGAAAAAAGATAAGGGAGAAGTTACTTCTGCGGGAACAGGAAGAGGCAGCTGCACTCCTTCCCGAAGAGGAGGAGGAGGAGGAAGAGGAGGAGGAAGAAGAGGAATCTGAGTATGAGACGGACTCAGAAGAAGATACGAAAGGTATTGCCATGGTGAAACCGGTTTTTGTCGTCAAGTCAGAGAGGGATACTATAGCTGAAAGACAGCGGCTTGAGGAGGAAGAAAGAGCCCTTGAGGAGCTAGTGAAAAGGAGACAAGAGGAGAGAAAGGCGGAGACGAAGCAGATTGTGGTTGAGGAGATCAGGAAAGATGAGGAAATTCAAAGGAATCTGGAAATGGAGGCGAACATTGCTGACGTGGAAACTGATGATGAGCTTAACGAGGCTGAGGAATATGAAGCTTGGAAAGCAAGAGAGATCTCAAGGATCAAGAGGGATAGAGAGGACCGTGAAGCAATGTTGAAGGCGAAGGAAGAGATTGAGAAGGTGAGAAACATGACAGAGGAGGAAAGGAGGGAGTGGGAAAGAAAGAATCCCAAACCTGCTTCAGCACCAAAGCAGAAGTGGAGGTTCATGCAGAAGTATTATCACAAGGGTGCTTTCTTCCAGTCAGAAACCGATGACCGTGCTGGAACAGCTGGATCAGATTACATCTACAACCGCGACTTCTCTGCTCCAACTGGAGAGGATAAGATGGACAAAACTATTTTGCCCAAAGTCATGCAAGTCAAGCACTTTGGTCGGAGTGGAAGAACAAAGTGGACTCATCTTGTTAACGAAGATACAACTGATTGGAACAATCCGTAAGCTTCACTTATCTATTGATTGTTTCACTCTGACATAGTTCCCTAATTCTCTTCCTTACATCTCTGCACCTTGTGGACACCTCTCTTGTTTGCATAATTGAGATTGACGTGCATTCTTAATTGTAATTTGATGACTATGGAGGGTGTCTACAGCAAAGTTAACTGGATCTTATGCTTGTCGTAATTATTAACTTATATTGTGATCTTTTATGATAAAACTTGCAGCTGTGGACATGAAGCGTGTTGAAATGTACTGGTCTGCTTATTTCTGTTGCAAGATATTAGGGTTATATTAAATGCTACGGTCTAATGTTCAAGTGGAATTGTACACGAGAACTCATTTGTTGTTCCCGAATTCTTCATCGGAAGAACAAAGTTCCTTTAGTTGGTCTGGACATTTAAAAAATCAATAACTGCATAGGGAAGTTTGTTTTGGTTCTACTGATGCCATCTTCCTATGGATAGGCAGTCCGTCTTGTTTCCAGTGCAGTACCTGAGAACGGAAGTTCAAAGAGAACTATTTATTACTGATTCGTGATGCTGATGGGAACTTAATTTGGTGTTTGCTTGTGATGCAGTTGGACCTACAATGACCCTCTCAGGGCGAAGTACAATGCGAAGATGGCTGGAATGAATGCTCCCATATCGAAACCCAAAGGAAGCAAGAAATTGAAGGACTGGGAGTCTCGATGAGTTGTTGCAGTGCTGAGGAGTACCCATAGGCCAGATTTTCATCGTTAGGTGTTTTGTAGCAGAGAGCATGTGTTTCTAGGCTGAGGCAGCACTGGATAAGAGGGGTTGAATCTCGAAAGATGCAAATATTGATGCAATCTTCATAGGTGTAAGAAGTCCAGCACGTCAAAATTTGATCAGTTAATGATTAGACATGACATATGCATTTGCTGGTGTTATATTAGAATGTCAGAGGACAGTTTCTAAGAGATTGGATTGTGCCCGCCATTTTTCAGTACCTTCCCGGGCATGTTTATTTATGTCGGTAAAGTCTTGGGAACCAGGGGGGAGAGGCCTAGGAAGCATGTGAAGTGGGGGCTTCCAAGTGTAAAAATAATGCGCTTAATTTCCTTATCCAAGATTACTGAAATTTACTGGTTGTTTATAAGCATATTCTTAATGTAAAAATGTAAGTCACCGTGAAAAACTTAACTTTTGGGAATTCCTTCTTTTATATATATATATATATATATATATATATATATAAGAGGCCGGCCCGTATAGGCTCTTTCATGCAATGGATAACGGGCCGGCCTCCTATAGATTCCTCCAACTCAATGAACTAGGGGAGTATGAGGAAGGCCGGCAAGGGGAGCGTGTATGTTGTCACACTCCCTGCCTTCTAAAGGTGCTTAGAGGACGGGCCAAACACAGCACAGTGATGACCCGGGAGCGGATTCCCGCCTGGCAGGGGGACAGGTATGAATTTTTTTTATGAGTTTCATATGAGACTACTTACTTATCTAAGGTTCGCTTCTGGCTTACAAAAAAAGTTTACTGAAGGGAGTGACCAAGGGTTAGCTCTGCTGCTGGTCCACAGAATTCCTTATTTATTATTTTCGTATCTTGCCATGTGGAGGAATTACTAAATACAAGAGCCACTAGTCTGCAATGTCTGAGGTTACATTTTAACATAATAATACATATAAGAAAGCGTAGAAAGCTGAATGTATCTTATAAATGCATAAATAAGCTAAGATCAACATATTTTCATGTTATTACCAGAGATCATCTGACGGTCCAAAACCACAACTATGCAGGGGGAAAAACGGACGTAATGACTGCACAAAGTGACTCTCTTCGTTTGTTTCGCAGAAAATGAATGATTATGAAAACATTTCTTTAAATATAATTTTTTATATCGCTTAAAAAAATGAACAAAAAATATCTTTACTGTTCACGAAAATGTTTAAGCATAAATTGTCATTCGTAATGGAAACATTTTTCATTGGCTAATTATTTTTAATGAAATAAGGGATCGGTTTTTGAAAAATATTTTCCAAATCATTCATTTTTCCCGAAACAAACGGAACTAATGACACATCAATGTATAATTGAATCCATTTGAGGCAAAATGAATATGGGCCAATAGCTCATTACAAGCTTGCATTTCTATTTTGGAGCTAAGGTCCATTGGTCTATAGTCATCACACATTTACAAAAGCAAGAAAAAAATCTATGCGTACACGAGGGTCCTAGACATCAGGAACTTCTGCAGCCCCTCTATCTTTGTTCAGGTGCCTAATTGTACGCTCTTGCACATTGATGCCTTTTGAATTTATACTTCTACGAACTCTTTGTTTTTTTTTATCTTTATCAACTTTTAATGACCTTCTTCGACTATGTCTTAAATTTACCAACTATTGTATGAAATTACTAACTATATTTTAAGTGATTTATACATTTAAGTTTTCTTCGAAAGGTAATAAATTTACCAACCGTTTTTCATTGAGCCTATCACAATGGTTGGCAACGACCAACCTCCACCGCCATTTCCAGCCAAGCCAATTGCCCTCACTCGCCTCCGCGCTCGCCCTCCCGCCATGCGCCTCTATCGACTTGCTCTTCTCCAGCACTGGGTCGACAGCGGGCCAAGCGGGATGGGGTTGGGCCCGATGACTCTGGTCTTCCGCTTCTTGGAGTTTAGCCCAGTCTCATTCTTGTTGACTTGGATATTCGACGACATGAGTTTTAGGTAGGTGTGTGCAAAGGAACCAGGAATCGCCCATAACCAGACCATATGGCTTAGAACTGGTGGGTCCCAAGGGAATCGGTACAGTTCTCGCGGGGTTACCGGTCCGATTCTCCATTTCAGGTGTGGAACTGCTCACCCCCTCACTTGGACTTGACCGGTATTATATATATATATATATATATATATATATATATGCGTGCGTGTGCGTGTGTGCGTAAATACGACCTTTAAAAAAAAATTAAAACCCTAATCTCGCTCGTCGGTTGTCTCGTCTCATCTTGGTCTCTTGACTCTCAACTCCCATCGACTCACGGCCTCGCCTCCTTCTCTAGCTCTTAGTTGCCTCCATTTGCTATAAGTTGAAAACCCTATTGCTACAATTTCCCCCTTTTTAGTTTCTTCAATCTACTCATTGTTCGAAGTACTGATAGGAAAGTGAATATTCTTTGCATGTGTTTGAAGTTCTTTTACAAACAACAGGGCAATTAAAGAACATGACATTCTTTTTTTTGCTGGAAAAAAAAGAAGCTTGGTGGGATCGATTCATAATCTGTTGGAAAACAAGCCAATGATCGTGTGAAACTTAGTGGGACCGATTCCAAGGACCAAACTAGAAACTGGATCGGCAACGGCCGGTTCCCGATTCCAAGGTGGCCGGTTTCGGGGTGGGAACCGCCCACCCTAGAACCGATCACCCCTAACTTTAGGCGATCAAAAGGTCCACAATCATCAAATATCTCTACAATATCAAGCTTCATTATCCAACAAGTGGCCCTTCAAGCCATTTTAGAAGGAGAGGATGAAACTAGCATAGTACTTTAGTAACTTGCAGTAGTTTTCCTTAAAAGTGACAAAATATGATTATATATCTATATATTATGATTAGATATTCAAATAAACGGGTCATACTTAGGTATCCAACAAAACATTTTGGCGTTACTATGCAATCTATTCTTTTTAGGGATTTGGAATTGAGTAGTCTAACTTACATATTGTGTGCATTTGGGTCATTTGACCTATCATATGTGCAATTCATTTGTCGTAGGTATAAGTTTTATGTCATCCTTCCTTAGCGGATGATCGCCAATTTCTATAAAAGTAATGCCGCGGACTCATTTTATTGGAAAGACTAAGGGATAGTGACGTTGCAATCACTCGAATTTTTACCCTTTTTACAATTGCGTATCTCAATTGATTTCGTTTGTTCAATCAAATATCTCAGCTTTTCAAATGTGGGCCATTAAAGATGGCCCTTTAAATCAAGGACGGAAAATGTCAACATGGACACCAACGTAGTTAAATAGTCCTTAATCATCAATAGGAGAAAATTATTAAAAAAGTCATAAACATATTGCAACCGTGTCAATTCAGTCCTAAATCTTTTTTTTTTTTTTTGTCGATTCAGCCCTAAACCTTTTGCAATTTTGTCATTTCATTCCATCCAGCAAATTTAGACCGACCGGCGCTGACGTGGACGTCGACCGGCCGACGATAGAATATTTTAATATTTTTTAAATTTTCATAATTTTTATGTTTTTTTTTTCCCTTTCCCCTCCCCTCCCCACCTCCGGCCGATCGCCATAGTCCGGTGACCGGCCAGAGGCGAGGTCGAGCCTCGCCTGGCCATGGCCGGGGTCGACCTCGCCATCGCCGGGTGAGGCAATGACGGCAAGGTTAGGCCCCGTCATGGCCAAATGAGGCTCGACCTCGCCGGCCAAGTCGCCGCCTCGCCCAGCAACGGCGAGGTTGACCCTCGCCATGGCAAGGCGAGGGTTGGCCTCTTCAGCCGCGCCTCTGGCCGGTTGTCGAACTATGGCAATTGGCAAGAGATGGGGAGGGGAGGGGAAATAAAAAAAAAAAAAAAGAAAAAGAAAAAGAAAAAAACATAAAAATTACAAAAAAATCATTAAACAAATTCAAAAAAATTAAAATATTTGGTTGTCGGCCAACAGACATTCATGTCAAGATCGGCAGGCCAAAATTCACTGGATGGATTGAAGTGACACAATTGCAAAAGGTTTAGGACTAAATCGGTAAAAAAAAAAAATTAGGACTGAATTGACACAATTGTAATAGGTTTAGGACTTTTTTGGTAATTTTTTTTCCCTCATCAATAGCGGCGTCCAATGTACCCTTTTGAGACAATCCCACATCGACAGATACTTATTTGGACGGCTAAAATCGTCCTAGTCGACAAGTACACTCGCTCTCCTCTAATCGCTCGATTCCTGAAAGGAGATGCCATAATTCTGCTAAGTATGCAAGTCGCAGCACCAATTTTGCTCAACGTTTGCTAGGCAAACGAGTCACGCCAAGGAATTTATTTGATGGAAGCCTCACATTGAGGTACTTGATTTAACAGAAAATAATGGCTAGGCAGTCGACTTTAGAATGACAAAAATTTATCTATTTATCATGTCATTATTTCAAAAAATTGAAAGACGTGGACACTAAAAAATTATGTGGACCATCCAAAGTACATATGAGAATAATTTTGGGAAAAGTACAAAAAAAGTCCTAAATTTACTATAATTATGTCAATTCAGTCATAAATCTTTTAATTATACCAATTTAGTCTTAAACCTTTTCACATTTTGTCGATTGAGTTCATCCGACTATTTTTGATTGAAAATCATTAACGTGGATATCGGCCATCCTAAGTGGCGCGGCCAACGGTAAAATGGATGATTTTTATTTTTATTTTATAAAAAATGATGATTATTTGTTATTATTCCTTGGAAGAAAAATAAATACGAAGAAAGAAAAGAACAAAAGAATTATAAAAATTCAACAATTTGTTAAAATATTATTAAAAAAAAAGTCATCGTCGGCGTTGGTTGTGGCACTAAGTCGATCGATGTTCATGTCAGCAATTTTCGATTAAAATTGGCTGGATAGACTTAGTCGGCAAAATATAAAAAGATTTAGAACTAAATTGGTATAATTGACTCCAATTGCAACTCGAGATCTCCCGTGAAATGACACGGTTTTGACAGGATCTTAATCTGAAAGCATGGGCGCTCAACATTACAATTAGTGCTGAATGAGAAAGGCGAGGACAACAGCTTTTCGATAATTTACAGAGCGAGGCATTTGCTTGAAGCTAAACGCAATCGAGACGAGACCTTCGGGTCAAATTATATGTTGAAGACTGGCATCTTCGAGGGGAGCTTGGGAGGCTCTGCTTTCAAGTCCAAGACGGACATTGCCGCTTCGACCGAAGGCCGAGACGCAGCAACGGGATGAGCACACCACAGCCCCACAATCATCAAGGCCTCCGCCTGTTTCCCGTCGAAATCCTTGCCGAGCCTTTTGTCCACTGCACCGAGAAAATTCCTGTGCCAGCGCCTGGTCCGGCTCCAGCTCCGCCACCCATAAAGCTTCCAAACCCACTGAACGAGGCCGAGGCTTTGCTCTGCTAGTTCCGAGTCGAAGACTCTTTTCCCACATACTATTTCCAAAAGGACCACTCCGAAACCGTAGATGTCGGATTCCTTAGTTCCCTTACCTGTTTGATAGCATTCCGGAGCCAAGTAACCCGGTGTTCCTATCAATTCGGTTGTGTCTGGCCCTCTGGCATGGTCGACCAGCCTGGCCAATCCGAAATCTCCCAATTTGGCGTTGAGCTTTTCATCGAGCATAGTGTTGCTGGATTTGATATCCCTGTGGATCACGCATTGATTGCATTGTTCGTGCAGGTAGTGCAGCCCCGAGGCCAGTCCCCAGGCGATGTTATACCTCCTTTCCCACGTCAACAAGGTTCTGCTGTTAAACAGATGATCCTCCAAGCTACCTCCTCTCATGAACTCGTAAACCAGGGCCAAGTTATCCGCCTCGTGACAGTAGCCTATGAGTTGCACCAAGTTTTTGTGCCTAAGTTGGCTTAACGACATCACCTCGGATACATACTCCTTTTTCCCTTGGTGTGAATTGGGTTTTATTATCTTTACAGCGATCCTTGTGCGACCGTCTCTTATGTGCCCTTCGTACACCATCCCGAAACCGCCTTTCCCCAAGATCCTGCCCTGTGCGAAAGAATCGGTCGCGGTCGTCAACTCTTCATAGGAGAACTTCTTGGGTCCACAGAAATTCTCGAGCTCTTCAGTTAATTTCACGCTACGATGGCCAGCTTCCTCCACCTCTCCCGGTCTCGATCCGTTCCCTTTGGTTGTCTTAGGTCCATTATCTCCCTCTGGCAAATCACTGATCGGGTATGGACGGTTGCCTTTTGGCCTATAACGTACCCAGGCAAATGAAGCGAGAATGATCACTGCCAATATACCGATGCTGCCGATGGCTATGAGCAGCCACTGCAACAAAGATAAAGCAGTCTTTTCCGGCCAAAGGCGCAAACTGGAGCTAAATTCCCATGAGTGGACCATGTGAAACTCATATGCAGCTCCAGTCGCAGCTGAGAAACCAACATCGACCCACTCTGGCAAATACTCACTTAAGTCTAGTGGGGCATAGTGAAGACTGACTGAGTTATTGGAATTCCCATTAGCATCCACCAAGATAACGCTCCAATTTTTCGCCTTTGAGTCGTATGTTATCGAAGCATTAACCAATCGGCCATCCATGGTTCCGTTCAACCATGTGACGGTGACATTGGCTGCGGACCTGATGTTGTTTAAATCTATACCAACATGTGGCACATCCCCATCCCAGGGATTCTTGAAAGTGTCAACCCTGTTCGCGACGAAAGAACCCTTGGGGAGACCTCGACATTCTCCTCCCAAGTCACATGACACGGCCGAGCCCGGAGGAGCATCAAAGAAAGCCAACCTGTCGCCGGAAGTGTTCCTATTTTGAGATTCCATGCCGAATACAAACTGGGCAGTGAAATCTGCCGCATTCCCTGCGGCCTTGTCCCAAAGATGCACTTCCCTGGAATACGTAGCTTGCCCGCAATCCCCGCTCGGGTCATGGTTCGGTAGCATTGGGCTGAGATATAGGTTAGGGGGCATCGCAAAGGCAATCTGAGTGTGTAAGATATTGAGGTTCTTGTACCCAAAGGATGGGAAATTGAAAGATGTTTTGTTAAAGTGGGAGGCTGAAGCTGCAAAGGGTTTGAGCAGAGAGATCATAAAGACTAGTACTAATGTGGATGTGGAAGCTTGATCCATCATTCTCACCGCTTGGTGATGAAAACTGAAAAAGGCAGTGCGGCCGCCAAGCTCTGGTGGCAAAGTAACAATCGCCGGGGTGAGCCCAACTCTTACGAGCCGGAAAGTGCACTCGCTCGGTGGGATTCTAGTGGAACCTAGAAATAGGCTCGGCGAACCGTGCGCTGAAGAAAGACAGCAGAACAAGGTTGAGAACGGCCGGCTGTAATGTCTAGTTTATCTTATGCGGGAGGATGTTCCCAGGAAACATAAAACATCAGAAACACGATGGGGAGGTAATTTGACATTTCAGACCACCAGATCGTAGAATGCTGACGAAATAGATGGGTAATGTAGAATTCTGAAATAGATGGGTTGGTGGTCCAAAATGTCAAATTACCCATTAATCCAACCTATTCTGTGCAATTATTCATAAAGTTGGCCCAATGATTTGGGTTAATGGGTAAATTTCCCATTGTGGTCCCCCAAGAAACGGAGAATCCCAGGAAAACAAGGTGGAGTGTAACTATAGACAGATTGTCGATTACTAAGATTTTTGTTTTCAGGGAAAGGAAGTCGCCCCAAGTCTTAGGAAGCACCGATACTTTCCGGAGGCTTCCGTATTGTGTCGAACACTCTTCGACACTCTGAGACACTCCGATATTCGACCGACATGTGGTCATTGGTCGGTGTTCCGGACATGCCGCCGACATTCAAGTCCAGCATCTCGACACGCCATTTCAACAAGCATTTCCAATAAATTAGGGGTCAAAATATAAATCTATCAAAAATATATACTTAATTCATACACCCAGCCACCCCAAAATTAATATATCCAGTCAACGTAAAAAAATCTAATCGTAAATTCCTAACATAAGCTAGGCCGACTCGGCTTTGTGCGGCTGCAATTTTGTCCAAGAGTAGCTAATAGGCTCGCCGACTGGGTGGTGAATGCCAAGCCGAAAAATTAACTCCCTTTTAATTGGTTTCTTTACCCCCCCACTATCCATGTTCGATATTTATGTTTGGATGTTCACGAACTTGTTTTGAATTAATGAGGCATGAGCAATTTCGACGGAAAAAAAATTCCTAATAAAAGAAGAAGAAACTCACTGCTGATATTTTTATACATTAATACATAACGTGTTTTAACATGTCGGAATTCTCTATATTTGGAGTAATAACATATCGACGTGTCATGTCATGCCGTATCGTGTATTGGTGTCGGTGTTATTTAACTCAAGTCCCCAGCAATGATCTTTCTTATGTTTAGCGGAGAATGGGCTTTCAGCTTTAAGCGAAGCCCACAATACATCCATTTTCTGTTCAAAATCGATGGTTGGGTGGCGGATTTAAAAATAATTAAGGGCGTCATCAGACGAAAATCGTAGATCAATGACTCTATATTGAGCCAAGCCTTCCGTTTGTCTTATTTGTCGATGTGAAAACAAATTACATATAGAAGATTTTAGTTTTTGCCGCTCTGTCTTTTTGATCAATTCAAAGGCGATGTCCATGTCTTTTTGGAAGAACCTATGCGATGGGAAAATATAACTCTTTCTTATTGATTACAAATTTTTGTATGCATTTCTTTGTGACGCCTCAAATTTACCAACTCTTTTTATAAATTACTAACCTTCATTACGGTAACTAATCATTTTTTTCTCTGATTAATTACCAACTATCATTTGAGTTATATATGAAGCGTTTTTTTCTTTTAATTACCGACTTTGATAATCTTTATCAACTTTAAATTACCTTTCTTAACTACATCTTAAATTTATCACTTGTTAAATGAAATTACAAACTTTAATTTAAACGATTTATATGGGCGTAATGACACATCAAATGTCAATATTTGTGTACAGCACTTACTTTGGTGCCAATATTTTTTTTTTTTGGAATCACTTAAGTACCAAATCAGAGAAAAAACAATCATTTTTGTGCCAACGACGAGAAATTCCGGTGACCTCACCGGAGTTGGCACTTAAATAATCGCTTTTGAAAAAAATTGCATTTAAGTGATCCAAAAAAAAAAATATTGACACTAAAGTGAGCTCTGTACATAAATATTGACACTTGAGATGTCTTTTTGCCGATTTATATGTCAATTTTTCTAGTAATTAACAAGTTTTGAGCTACCAATTCTCAAAAGTTACCAATGTTTATTTGGTTTTTTAAATTTACCGACTTCTCTATTTGGTTTCTTAGCCGATAAAAAAATTTGGTAAAAGTCACTTAAATCAATGTGGGTAATTTCACATGATTGTTGATAATGGTAGTGCCTTGTAACAATAAGTAAAGTTGGTAAAAGATAAGATTATTCTATTTTTTTTTTTTTTTGTCAAAGATAAGAGAAAGTTTATAATTAAGAAAGAAAAAAATGTTGATAACTAACTCAAATAAAAGTTGCTTGGCAAAACTAGTTTTTAGCTTAATTGTAGAGAATGATTGGTACATAAGGCGAATGAAATGGTAACTCAACATGGAAATTGGACAAATTAGCAAAGATAATAAAAAGTTGGTGAGCAACTCAAATGAGAGTTTCTTTTTTTTGGTCAAAACTCAAATGAGAATTGATAAACTTAACTAGTAACCTAATTAGTAAATTTAAGATGTTTATAAGAAATTTAAGTGAACCACAAATAAAAAAAAAAGAAATTTAAGTGAAGTTGGAAAAAGGAAACAAAATTGTATAGATAAGAGAAGTTGGTAGTAAATTGGTAACTTAAGCGGAGAAAAGTTCATAATCACTCTAATTGAGGCTTGCAGTAAGCAACTCCAATGAGAATCGATAACTGAAAACTAGTGAGTACCTTAATTGGAGAAAAGTTGATAAGTCACACAAATAAAGGCTGGTAGTTTGTAAATATAAGCAGTTGATATGAAAGGTAAATTTAGTAATTAATGATAGAAATTTCTTTTTTTGTCAAATATAAGAGATATTGACAACGACCAAAGTAACATTTGTAACTAACTCAAATAAGAATTGGTAACACAAAACTATATGAGAACTTCATCGGAGAAAAATAAAAATCACTCTAATTAAGGTTGGTAATTTTTAAAAAGAGTTGGTAGAACAACTCAATAATTAAGGAAGGTGATAACTCATTGGTGAATTTTAAGTAAATATATAGCTAAAATTGGTAGTAATTCAAATAAGAGCTAGTAATTCAAAACTAATTGATTACTTAACTGAAGAAAATTTAATAAGTCATACAAATGAATGTTGGTACTTTTATGAAATAGCTCGATTGTAAGTTTTAACCGCTAATTTTTTTTAATAAATTAAAATTAGTTTCTGTCAGAGATAAGAGAACTTTTTTTAGCAACAAAGATAAGAGAACTTGAAAACTTAGGAAAAAAAAAACAAATAGACTTTGCTAAGTTGTTAACTGACTCAATAAAAGTTGGTAACGCAGCACTAATCGGTAACTTGATAGAAGAAAATTGATAATAACTCTACTTATAGTTGGTAATTCTAAAATAGTTCGTAAATTTTACTGTTGATATGTAAGGCAAATAAAAATTGGTAACTCAATAGAGAAGTTGGTAAATTCAGGAAAAAAGTGGACACTGGTAGGAAATCCAAATGGTAAACTAAAACTAGTCGGTACTCTAATGGATGAAAAGTTATGAAGACTCAAAATAAAAATTGGTAACTTCATATCAAGGCATATGTAAGAAATGAAAAACAAAAATAAGTAAATGATAAAAGAGATGATAATAAAAATGGGCTAGTAGTTCAAAAAATCTCAAACTAGTACACACATACCATATTTAACCAAAGCTAAATTTTTTGTTGCGAAGAATCCCATACCGGCACACCCATACCACATTTACTCTCCAAACTAATTTTCATATCATAAAAAATTTCAAACTGGTACATCCGTGACAAATCTACCAAAATCTTAAAATAAAATTGGGATAAGTATGGCTCTGATCTACCATTTTGAGATTTTTTATGGTCTCAAGACTCTCAACCCTTAAAAAAATTAAAATATGGAAGTTGTTAACTCAAGACAAGTTGGCAATTAATTGAAAAGAAAAATTTGAAAGACACTCAAATTAAGATTCGAGAATTCCTGTAAGAGTTGGTGAGTTTAAAGCTGACAGTGAATGCTATGGAAGTTGGTAATAAAGATAAGAAAAAATGGTAATTTGAATATTGTTAAAAAAGAGTTTATAATTTCATAAAAGTGTCGGCGGGTTGCTACTACAGAGGCCCCCGTTTTATTTCTCTTTTCGTATTGAAACGATGGGGGATATTATAGATTATTCATTTTTGGAAAAGATACAAATGAATGAATTTCAATTAGATGACGATAAAATGAATATCAATGTACGCAGTGAATAAAGAAGGTAGCATCGCTTACATGACATAAGAACACGACACATCGACCACTTATATGATATTTCATCACTCCTCATGAGAATTTCGGAGAATTTCATCACTCCTATGATATTGAACATGAATTGGACGCCCCCCACCCAAAAAAAAAAAAGAGATTCATGAGAATTTCGGTGACGTTATTAGCATCATCGTACCTTCTGTCGACCATCTCCTGATACAACAATTGGTTTTGTCGCGGCCGGAACTCCTCCTGTTTATTTCCTTTGTTGGTACCTCGTGACTTGACCTAAAGCCAAAAGCATCTCGGCGAGACCTTCGGCGAACTCATATGTTGGGACAGGGGGCACATTGGAGGGGAGGTCGGGATGCCTTGCCTTCAAACTCAAAACGGCCATTGCGGCTTCAATCGAAGGCCGAGAGCTAACAATGGGATGACCACACCAAAGCCCCGTTATCATCAAGGCTTTCACCTGTTTCTTGTCGGAATTTCTGCTGAGTCTGGAGTCCACGGCATCGAGCAACTTCCTGCGCCCACATTGCTTCCAAACCCACTCCACTAGGCCTGGTTGGCCTCATGCCAAGCCGATGACTCTTCTCCCGCATACTATTTCCAAAAGGACGACTCTGAAACCGTAGACATCGGATTCCTTATTTGCCTTACCCGTTTGATAGAATTCCGGAGCCAAGTAACCCAGTGTTCCTATTAATTCGGTTGTTTTTAGCCCTCTGGCGTGGTCAGCTAGCCTAGCGAATCCGAAATCTCCCAATTTGGTGTTGAACTTGTCATCGAGCATGGTGTTGCTGGATTTGATATCCCTATGGATCACGCATTGATCACATTGTTCGTGTAGGTAGTGCGGTGCCGAGGCCAATCCCCGAGTGATGTTATACCTCCTTTCCCACGTCAACAGGGTTATTCTGCCCTTAAAGATCTGTCCTCGAAGCTAACTCCTCTCAAGAATTCGTACACCAGAGCGAAGTTATTCGCCTCGTGACAGTAGCCCATAAGTTGCATCAAGTTTTTGTGCCTAAGTTGGCTTAACGACATCACCTCGGATGCATACTCCTTTGTCCCTTTGTGCGAATCAGGATTTATTATCTTCACCGCGATCCTTGTGCGACCGTCTCTTATGTGCCCTGCGTACACCATCCCGAAACCTCCTTTCCCCAAAATCCTATCATCTTCAAAAGAGTCACGCTCTTCAAACTCTTCATTGGAGAGCTTCTTGGGTCCCCTCTACTTCTCGAGCTCTTCAGTTGATTTCATGCTACGGTCGGTGGCTTCCTCCACCTCTCTCGGTCTCAATCGGTTCTCTTCGGTTGTCTTAGTTTCATTATCTCCCTCTGGCCAATCATTGATCGGGGTATGGATGGTCGCCTTTCGACCTACCAAGCAAATGAAGTGATAACGATCACCACCGATCCAAGGACACCCGCCGTGAGTATAAAGTAGCCACCTCAACCAAGAGTTGGTAACCTCTTACGTCTGGACCTGTAAACGGGACCTAAATTCCCATGAGTGGCAGTTGAGAAACCAACATCCACCGACTCTGGCAAATAGTCCCTTAAGCTGAGTGGGGCATGGTAAAGACTGACTGAGTTACTTGAATTCCCATCAGCATCCATCAACAAGACGCTCAAATTTCTTGAACGTAAGTCCTACGTTATACAACATTAACTTTTGGAAAAAGTAATGGAATGTAGTAACAATGTGGTCGGACTTTGAGGCGTGTAATCACTCTCTTTTAGGATCAATTTGCCCCACAAAGTTGCTATAGGTTTCTGGCAAATTCCCTTCAGGATACAACAAAGTCGCGATGAGATTACTGGATAGCAATTCCAGTAAATCTCCAAAAACTCTCTACGAAACAATGAAAATTGGTTGTCTCTCTTTTGAAGGAAAACGAAAGAATAAAAGTTGTCCACAGAAATTGAACAGAATTGTCCTTTATATAATACTAATGGAACACACCTCTTGGTGTCCAAATTGCCCATGTACGAACGTTCCTATTCATGTCCGAAACATCACACCAATTCATGTCCGAAACATTACCATTCGGACATGACTGTTCGTGAGTGACAACAATCATTCGAACACAACCGTTCGTAAGTGACAACCGCCATTTGGACGCAATTGTTCATATCTGAACAGTCATGATTAATAATATAGAATATAAATATATAAAAAAATTGATTTAGAAAAAGAAAAAATAATAATTAAGGTTTATTTCCGTCCGCGGCGCGCAAGCGTGTAAAGTGCTAAGTGCGTCTAATAATCGCGCACCCGCACGCGGGTATAGTGGGGTCAGCTCACTTGCCCATTTCTTTATTCCGAAAGACTATTGTGGCCTTCTAACTAATAAAGAGACTTGCACCCTACTTTCTATCCTATGTGGGATTGAAAAGGCAGCTTTTGTTTTAACAAACAAACTTCAACATTAACCAACCCACCATTCACGGTTTTGTTCAACCATGGGAAGGTGACATTGGCTGCGGACTTGATGTTGTTTAAATCTATACCAGCATGCGGAACATTCCCATCCTAGAGATTCTTGAAAGTGTTCAGAGACATTTGTTCCATCTTTGTACTCCATGTACGACTCCTTTTTATCAAGCTTGTTATGTTTTGAGATCCCCGCGTATGTCCATTCCAGATTTCTCCATAAAACATAAGCCTTGTCTTCTTGGGTGAATTTTTCAAAGATGCTATGATCAAGCCACTTTCCGACGGTGGCAACACATCTTTTGTTGAGGGTAGTCCACTCATCCTCCTCCTCTTCTTCTTCTGCTGTGAATTTCAAGGTTTTTGAGGAGTCTTCTCCTACCTCTCTAGCTATTGGTGCTTTGGGGACTAGTGCCGGAGTCTTTACCAAACCCTTTGGAGGCATTCTTGTCTTGATCGGCCTTTGCAGGCCTTTGATGTACAGATGATCCTCCATCTTGTACCTCCATATTGCATAATTTGTAACCGTGAGCTTGATCATGTTGTCCTTGTCTTCTGATATCTTTTAAAACCCCAGCTCTGATACCATTTTGTTGTAAATTAATTTGGATCGCAATCAATCGCAGCGAAATTTTAACTGTCAGATTCTCGCAATATGTGGGCTTTTATCTCTTTGGAGAATGAACATAAATAACACAACAACAAGAAACAAGAAGAACGATACACTACAAGTTTTTACATGGAAAACCCAATGTGGGAAAAATCACGGGACGTTGGTCCAAGAATTGCTCTACTATGATCAAAGGATTACAATTGACACTCTAACGACATCTCTCTCTCTCAATAAATCCTCACAATTGTCACAAAACACACTCATTTGATGAACTTTCAAGATCCCACGTGTTTACACATTGTTGAGAATTTTTGCAATCTCTCTAGAGTATTTTCTAGTGCACACTCCTCCATCCAATCGCTCTATTTCTAGTGGTAGGTCTCCAACCAAATTAAAATCTTACCTAATTGATTTTGCAATCAACTCTTGATTAGAAATCTCCTAAAAGGATTGGAATTCCTCTAATTTGGGCAATCACTAAAATTGATTCTATCCTGCTATTATTCCTTTTTAGCGTCGTACCACAATATGACTCCTTCATATTAGATATTCTTGAAGAGCAATCATCCGGATCTTTTAAATCAAATCCCGAACATGTTGGCCTGCTCCCAACATCTTGAAAGTGTCAACCTCGATCACGACATAAGAGCCCTAAGGAAGACCTAGATATGCTTCTCCCATGTCGCATGTGGAGCCCCGAGGGGCAACAAAGAAGGCCATCCAATGCCAAACACAAACTGGGCAACAAAATTTACCGCAATCCCCGTGGCCTTGTCCCAAAGATGCACTTTCTTGCAATACGTAGCTTGGCCGCATTCCCTGTTCGGGCTCCCGGTTCCGCTGGATTGGGTTGAGATTTAGGTCAGGAGATAGCACAGAGGCATTCCCCCGAATGTCTAGGAGCTTGAGATTGAGGCTCTCTGAGCCAAAGGACGGAAAATTGAAAGATGTGTTGTTCAAGCGTGTAGCTGAAGCTAAAACGGTATGAGCAGGGAGATCATGAAGACTAATACTAATGTGGATGTGGGTGCTTGAGGCTGATCTTTTGTCTCCCAAAACCTTTCATGTTGGATGTTCTAAAATATCCGGCCGATTAAAACCGAAAAAGTGGTCAAAGCGATGATCAACTTTTTATTAACATTTCTTAAGCTCATTTTAAATTTACCAAATGTTATACAAAACGTCTAAGTTTAATTTAGGTGATTTAATTTATGCTTTCTCCAACTAAGTAATCATCTTGTTTCGAGCTAACAAATAATTGGAAAAAGTCTCTTAAATAAAAGTTTGTGTAAGGAATGTAAACAAAATTTGGTAAATAAATCGGGCGAAAACACTATTTTAAATAATTAAAAAAGAGTTAATACCACAAAAAATCTCAAGTTGGGACATTTATAATAAATTTACCTCAAATTATTTTTTAACTATAAAAAATTCCAAACCGGTACACTTGTAATAAATTTATCCGCTGTTAGTTTTCTTAATATTTTAATAGCTTTTTGAACTTTTTTTAATACATTTTTGACTATTTGTTTTCTTTAGTTTTTCTTCCAACTGTGGCCGGTGAAACTCGCCGGCCACCGGCAAGGGCTGTCATGAGAGCTTCGTGACCCTCGCCGGCCTCGCTCGTGGTTGGGGAGGCCATGGCCACCTTGGCTCACGGCCGACAAGGCCCTAAAGAGGCTGGCCGAGCATTGCGATGGCCCGGGTTCGTGAGGCGTAGTCTCGGGCAAGGCCACCTCGCTCGGATTAGAGCAAGGTCGGTCTTGCCCTTGCCTAGATCCGGGCAAGGCGGCTTCGCCCGTGGTCGTGATGGCTTCGCCCGGCGGCCACTCGGCTCCAGCGACCCTCATCGGCAACAATGAAAAGAAAAAAAAAGAAAGAATAAAAAATATATTAGAATGCTATTGAAAATTATTCACGTCGTTGTTCGTAGGCCAAATAGACTGAATTGACAAAAATGTAAAAGGTTCGGGAATGACTTGGCATAAAATGATTTGGGACTGAATTTGCAAAATTGCAATAGGTTTTCGATTTTTTGGTAATTTTCCCCTTGAAAAGGTGGAGTTCCAAATGTTGTTCGGGATTCCTTAGTGATAACAAGAGGAATCAAACATAGTGGTCGATATGAATTTGGTGATACAGTGATAGATTTCATTGCAAAGGTGGTGGATACATATGTTCGAGAGTTAAAATTGTGACGTATGAGTCTTGGGCTCATTAACGAGAGAATCCTGAAGGTTCCGAGGGAAATGAATTTATTGTGTGGTTGAAAAACCAACCGCATCAAAAATTGAATGTATGTAGGTAGTGTGACTTATCGAAATGGCGGAAATTACAATTCAACATGACTATTAGAGATACCATAGAGATTGTAGAGTTGATCTACTTGGATTTTCGTGGGTTGTTGCAATTTCTTTTGAAGAAGAGTTTCAGGATTATGTGGATAACTACTCTAGGAAGACCTGCATGTTTGTACTTAGGCACAATTTTGATGTTATTGTTAGGATTAGTTGAAAGTGTTCATAAAAAAGGAAACTTGTAAGATGATTAAGCATGAGTAGAATAATAGAAGCATGTGAATAGTTTTGGAACTGTAAAATGAATTATGCATGAAGGACATTAACAAAGAGATTCTTTTCAATTTAGATCCAATGTTAGATGTAGCCACTCATCAACGGTGAGAGTCTAAGGGAAAATCGATCTATGCACATCAAGAAGACGTAATGTATTAAATTCAATGTATCCTCGGACCTCGACCGAATCTCTCCCGGCCCAACTACGAGGAAGTCTTTTGGATGATGCTAACCATTTGAAATAGGTAGAATCATCGGCCAAGGTGATGAGATGATAGATACAACATACGTAATGGACGATTTTTTTTTCTAAGAGGTTTACGGGGTTCGGGTTCTCCGACTAGACCGATGACTCGATGCATGACGAGAGTGAAGTAGAGTCAAAAGCTTTTTAGCCTTTTCCTAAGATGATGTCCGGCTTTGTTTATTTCTTGTGAGTCTTATTTCTTCATGCCATTTATTTATTTATTTTGGTCACAAGGAAAGTTTTCATTTCACTCGAAAGAAAGGTACATAACTTCAAGATAAAGATACAAAGCAAACAAAGCAAATAATTCTTAAAGATAAATCAACTCGGTACATACCTGTCACAGAGACTCACTCATTCCACAAAGACAGGATCTGTCATAATGTTAGACGATGTAGCTACGCAATACCGAGAGTGTGAACAAATAACGGGCACACCTAAAGAACATCTTTCTATACTGTCCATGGATGTCATTGTTGGGGTAAACTTGAGAATCTGATGAAGATAGAGAAGTAGAAATAGATCCTTGATGCTTTGATGCATGATAACGATCACTGTCCTTAAAGTATTATTTGCCCCACTTTTGTTGCTGCCAGGTTTAGAACAAATATACCTCCAGGATAGACACCAAAGCCGCAGAGAAATAAGTTCAGCAATTACTCAATCTCGCAGAGAAATAAGTTCAGCAATTACTCAATCTCTCTCTTGGAAATTTCATGTTGAATGCGTTGTGCGTGTATAAAAGAGAAAAGACGAAAAGAGTTATATATCCGTGAAGTTATGAACAGTTGTGATTAATATCAATAACGTACGATTTGGTGTCCATTCAAAGATACCAAATCAATACAACTCTTGGGAATAGGTACCTTATCCCTAACTATCACCACTCTTCACATTTAAAATAACTTCCTTTCAAAACTGTCAATAACATCTCTTTCGAAACAAAGAGTCATCTCTTTTCATTGAAGAGTCATATCTTTATGATAACAAACTATTTCAACAATCCTCCACTTAGTTTGTTATCTACACTAATTTACATAAATACATACATACAAGAAGGTATCTGTTAAGATTTGAACCTTCAATTAGTGTAAATAATTTCATTAACGAAATCAATGGTAGATAAAATTTTGAACTATGATTGCATTTGCTAATCAAACTATCACACACACGAATTTACATACATTCTGTTAGAATTTTCCCATGCCTCAGCACTTTTATGGCCTTGTGCTCCCTCCCGCATTTTACAAAGTTCATCCAACTTTTGTTGAAGTGGCACCACTTCTTATATTTATATAGGTGAAGTCCTTAATTTATCACATTAGCATTCCCTTGCTAAAAACCTTGAACCTTATTAAGGGTGTTCTCCTACACTCATCCTCCTAACTTTGCATGAGTACCAACCTTGTGCCATAGTACTCGTTCACCGTCAAGTTGCAATAGCTTGTTACCCATTTAACTTTAATAATTTCATTAAGAAATTATAAAGTTGGGTTTCCACTATACTTGACTATTATCAATTGGTCTAAGACCCATTACTTTGGCAGTGCTATTTATTAAACCTCTCGAGGGTCCTTTAGTGAATGGATCGGCCAAGTTATTATTTGTTCAAATATTTATTATTTGAAATAATTCCATTAGTAATTAGTTGTCGAACATACTCATGTCACAAACTAATATGTCTAGATTTTTCATTGTATATTTTATTATATGCCCTAGACATAGTTGCCTCACTATCACAATGTAAAAGTATGGCTGCCATTGATTGTAGCCACAACTCTATGTCCAATAGAAAATTCACCAGCCATTTAGCTCCTTTACCAGCCACCGATAGTGCTATAAATTCATATTCCATCGTTGAATGAGCTATACAAGTTTGCTTCTTTGATGCCCAAGAGACCGCACCATTCGCAAGCTTGAAACCCATCTAGATTTTGACTTGTTATCAATTATGTTAGTTATCCAACTAGCATCTGAATATCCTTCCAATACTGCTGGTTGTCTTTTACAAAATAGACCATAATATATTATTTTCTTTCAATAACCAAGAATTCTACTTATGGCCTTCCAATGTATAGTACTGGGATTACTAATAAATCTGGATAATTTACAGACAAGGAAAGCTATATCCGGTCTAGTGTAGTGCATAGCATCCATCAAACTTTCAATCACACTAGCATATTCTAATTGTGCTAAAGGTTGTCCAATATTTTTCATCAATTTCATTGATACATCATATAATACATTTGTCTCGTTGATTCCCAAGTGCTGATATTCTTTGAATGATTTTATTCACATAGTGGCCTTGACTTAAAGCATAACCCCCACTATGTTTGATTACTTTGATACCCAAAATTGTATCCACTTCTCCCAAATCTTTCATTTTAAATTGAAAAGATAGATACCTTTTAATTTCATCTATACCATGCATAGTTGTACCAACAATCACATATCATCTACATATAAGCAGATTATAACTCCAAACTCTTTAGTAAATTTTGAGTAAATGCACTTATCAATATTGTTATGTTTAAATCCATTTGATAAAATCACTAAATCAAATTTTTCATGCCATTGTTTCGGTGCTTGCTTCAAACCATATAATGATTTATTTAACTTACAAACATTATTCTCATTTCCAAGTAGAACAAAACCTTCAAGCTGTTCCACATATATCTCCTCTTCTAATTTACCATTTAGAAAAGTTGTTTTAACATCCATTTGATGCACATGCAATTTATAAATTGATGACAAAGCCAATAGAACTCTAATAGATGTTATTCGAGCAACTATGCGTATGTATCAAAGTAATCAATTCCCTTTTTCTGCTTATAACTATTTGCTACCAACCTTGCCTTAAAGGTTTGTAATGTACCTTCAGGGTTATACTTTCTTCTAGATACCCACTTGCATCCAATTGGATTTGATTTAGGAGGCAAGTCTACTATTGTCCATGTATTGTGAGCAATAATCGAATCTATTCCATCATTAATTGCTTCTTTACAAAATGATGCATCTCTAGTTGCCATTGCTTCATCGAATGTCCTTGGATCTTCATTCAACTAAAATAACATGGGTAATTTATTCAGAACATTTTTCCTATCTCCTTCTACTATGAGAGTTACAAAATCAGAATCGAAATCTTTTGCTTTCTTCACTCATTGACTTCTCCTTGGCTCACTTGCCGAATCAAATAGTTTTCTTTTAATTGATGAAGGATTGCTTACATCAATTGCTATTTGTGAATATGATGAAGTATCACTTGAATCTTTAAGAAACTTGTGTTCAAGAAATTCAACATCTCTTGATTCCACAATTACATTAGATACAACATCCAATAAGAGATAAGCCTTAGAATTTTCAGCATATCCAATAAACACACCTTTCAATGCTCTTGGTCCTAATTTAGTTCGTTTAGGATCGGGAACTCTATAGTATGCAAGACATCCCATACTGTAAAGTATTGGATATTTGGTACCCTTCCTTTCCATAATTCATATGGAGATATCTTAAATTTCTTTGAAGGAATTTTGTTGTGAATATGACATGCAGTAAGAAGTGCTTCTCCCTACGGATTTATGGCAATTGTGCTTGTAAGGTCATGGAATTAAACATAACCACCAAAATTTGATTCTTTCTTTCTTCCAATCCATTTTGTTGTGGTGCATAATGTGCACTTGCTTGATGCACAATACCATTTTCTTTACAAAATGCAGAAAAGTCTAATGAGAAATATTCTTCTCCACGATCGCTTCTCAAAACCTTGATTTTTGCGTCCCTTTGATCTTCAAAAATAGCCTTGTATATCTTGAGCATATCAAAAGCTTGATTTTTTTTTATTTCATTAGGTAAACATGAGTATATCTAGAGTAATCATCGATAAATGTAATCAAATAACGATTTATGCCTCTAGTTATTACACCATTTAATTCGCAGATTTCGTAAAACACAAGTTCAAGTACTTTAGTAGATCTTTCTACTTTTAAGAACGATTTCTTAGCCATCTTTGCTTATAAACATATTTCACAATCTTTCTTATCCAAATTATCATAAGATATCATACCACGTTTATTCATAAATTTCAAAGTTCTATATCCAATATGTGATAGTCTATTATACCATAAAGAAGATGACTCAAGCATATAAATAGAAATGAATTTCTCATTAATACTTAATTTGAACATTCTGTTACAAAAGTAACATTTCCCAACAAATGTCTCATACTTAGACAGGATAAGCTTATCAGCCTCTAACACAACTTTAATTCCATTCTTGCACAATAAATTTGTTGGTACAAGATTCTTATGAATATCGGGAACATGCAGCACATTGATCAAAGTCAATTTCTTTCCAGTAGTGAATTGCAAATCAACAGTGCTTGTCCCTAGAACAATTATAGTATTGTGGTTTCCCATCAACACTTGCTGTTCCTTCTCCACAGAAGTATAAGATTTGAATTGGCTTTTACCATTGCAGACATGTACAGTTGCACCGGAATCAAACCACCAACCCTTTGAATCATTTACGGTTACCATGTTTAATTCAGTCACCACCCCAATATGCAATTCAGAAACCATAACTACTAATCCGTTGATGTTTTGATCCACAATATTTGCTCTTGCGTCAACCTTTTTGCTTTTTCCGGTTGCAACACTTCTTCTTGTAGTGGCCGTTTTTACCACAGTAAAAGCAAGACTTGTCCTTCTTGAATGTGTTGCTATTGCTAGGTTTGTTGTTGGTGGTGGTGTCGGTGAACTTCCTCTTGTTTTCCTTCATATTTTCTTTGTCTCTATTCATATTGCCATTCTCAACAAAATGTACCTTGTTTGCAACTTCTTTCATGTAATTAGCCTCACGTTCCCGAGAACCTTCCTCAATTCGAATGTGTTTTATCAAATTGTCCATGGTCAAATTCTCGGTTCTATGGAGAAGTTTCTTTCAATAGTCTTTCCAAATTGAAGGCAATTTTGAAATAATTGTAGTAATTTGAAGAGGTTTAGAGACTTCAATCGGAAGATCTTTGAGTTTAACAGCATATATTTGATGTTCCTCCACTTGCTTAGAGATAGAATTTCCATTAACTATGGTGAATTCAAAATATTTGAAAGCAGTAAATCTATCAATACCTTGTTTTTCAATGTTGTATTTGGTCTCTAAGGTATTCCAAATGTCTCTGGGACTTGTGTAAAATCGAAAAGTTTCGTAGAGTCGATCTGACAGAGCATTGAGAATCCTTCCTCGGCACCTCCTTTCATCATCCTCATGTCTCTTCCTTGCAGCCTTGATTTCATCAGAATAGTCGTCTTTTGGATCAAGGATAGTGTGCAAATTGGGATCCAAGATGTAGAAGATATATAATTCAGATAAAAGAAAGATCATGTTGTCCTTCTAACAGATGAAATTAGTTCCATCATAAGGATTGATTCGCAATCTGTCGAGATTGCAAGCATTTGACATAGACAGTGTCTCCATCTTTACGAAAATAATACCTTAAAACTGTTGGAATAAACTTGAGAATCTGATGAAGATAGAGAAGTAGAAACAGATCCTTGATGCTTTGATGCGTGATGACGATCGCTATCCTTAAAGTATTATTTTCCCCACTTTTGTTGCCGCCAAGTTTAGAACAAATATAACTCCAAGATACACACTAAAGTCGTAGAGAAACAAGTTCGGCAATTACTCAATCTCTCTCTTGGAAATTTCACCTTGAAAGCGTAGTGTGTGTATAAAAGAGAAAAGACGAAGAGAGTTATATATTTGTGAAGTTGTGAACAGTTGTGAGCAATATCAATAACATACGATTTGGTGTCCATTTAAAGATATCAAATCAATACAACTCTTGGGAATAGGTACCTTATCTCCAACCATCACCACTCTTCACATTTGAAATGACTTATTTTCAAAACTGTCAGTCATCTCTATTTTGAAACAAAGAGTCATCTCTTTTCATTAAAGAGTCACATCTTTATGATAACAAATTATTTCAACAATCGTAACCATCAACTTCAGAAACAAAAGCAACATTAAGAGACCCATATTAAACGTATATACATGAAAGTAACTTTTTGCTTGAAGATGACATGTACGCGGAAAGAGTCACCATTGCTTGCGTTCAAACGGAGTTGGCATTTGCCCGAAACTGGAACCATCTAGACCGGACCTTCCATCAACTGTCTCAGATCTGCGGGAAGGTTGGAAAGATCTGCCCTCGAGTTCAAGATGGACATCGCCTCTGCAATCGAGGGCCGAAGGCTAACATCGAGATGAGCACACCAAAGCCCCACGATCATCAAGACCTTCGCCTGTTCCTTGTCGAAATTTATGCCGAGCTTCAAGTCCATGGGCAAGTTCCCCTGCCCATATTGCTTCCGAACCCACTCTACCAGGTGGACTTGGTCTTGGATGACTCTTCTCCCACATACTATTTCCAAAAGGACGACTCCGAAACTGAAGACATCGGATTCCTTACTTACCTTACCAGTCTGATAGCATTCCGGAGCCAAGTAACCCTGCGTTCCTTTCAGTTGGGTTGTTTTTTGGCCTTTGGCGTGGTCGACTAGCCTAGCCAAGCCGAAATCTCCCAATTTGGCCTCGAACTTTTCATCGAGCAAGGCGTTGCTAGATTTGATATCCCTGTGGATCACGCATTGATTCCATTTTTCGTGCAGGTGGTGCAGGCCCGAGGCTAATCCCTGAGCGATGTTGTACCTCCTTTCCCACGTCAACAAGCTTCTGCCTTTAAAAAGATGATCCTCCAAGCTACCTTCTCTCATGAATTCGTAAACCAGGGCGAACTTGTTTGCCTCGTGACAATATCCTAAAAGTTGCACCAAGTTTCTGTGCTTAAGTTGGCTTCCCGACATCACCTCGGACAGATACTCATCTATTCCTTGGTTTGAATCAGAGTGTATTATCTTCACAGCGACTGGGGTGCAAGCGTCTCCTATGTGCCCTTCATATACGTTGCCGAAACCTCCTTTTCCCAAGATCCTGGCCTCTGCAAAAGAATTGGTCGCAGTCATCAACTCTTCATATGAGAACTTCTTGAGTCTCAACTTTTCGAGCTTCTCAGTTAAATTCGCATTGTGGTCGTCTTCTTCTATACCTCTCTCGGTGTCGATCATGTTCTCTTCAGTTTTCTTAGATGCATTATCATCCTCCCGCCTAACATTGCTCGGGTATGGACGAGTGACTTTTGCCCTACAATATACCCAAGCAAGAATGATTACCACCAATATACCAACGCAGCCAATGGCTATGAGCAGCCACTGCCGCCAAGATAAGGTAGTCTTTTCGGGCCGGAGCCGTAAACTAGAGCTAAATTCCCATGAGTGGATGATGTGATATTCAAATGCAGCTCCAGTGGCAGCTGAGAAACCAACATCCACCCACTCTGGTAAATACTCACTTAAGTTGAGTGGGGCATAGTGAAGACTGATTGAGTTACTGGAATTCCCATCAGCGTCCATCAAGACAACGCTCAAATTTTTCGCCTGTGATTCGTACGTTATCGAAGCATTAACCAACCCACTGACCTTCATGGTTTTGTTCAACCATGGGACGGCGACATTGGCCACAGACCTGATGTTGTTTAAATCTATACCAACATGTGGAACATCCCCATCCCAGGGATTCTTGAAAGTGTCAATCTCGATTGCAACAAAAGAACCCCTGGGAAGACCTAGATATTCTCCTCCCCAGTCACATGACATGCCTGAGCCTGGAGGAGCAACAAAGAAAGCCAACCCATCGCCGGAAACGTTCCTACTTTGAGAGTCGATGCTGAATACAAACTGGGCGACGAAATCTGCCGCATTCCCCGTAGCCTTGTCCCAAAGACGCATTTCCTTGGAATACATAGCTTGCCCGCAATTTCCACTCGGGTTTTGGTTCGGCTGGCTTGGGCTGAGATATAGGTTAGGAGACAGCACAGAGGCATTCCCTTGAATGTCTAGGAGCTTGAGGCTCTCAGAGCTAAATGAGGGGAAATCAAAAGATGTGTTCTCAAAGCGCGTAGCTGAAGCTAAAAAGGGTTTGAACAGAGAGACCATCAAGACTACTACTAATGTGGATGTGGGAGCTTGATCCATCATACTCACCGCTCGGCAATTAAAACTGAAAAAGGTGATGCGACCACCAAGCTCTAGTGGCAAAGTGACAATCGCCATAATAAGTCTGACAATCACCAAGCTCAGCGGGATTCTATTGGAACCTTGAAATAGGCTCGACGAACCGCGTGTTACTAAGAAAGACAGCATAATATGGTTGAGAACGGCCGGCTGTAATGTCTGGTTGATCTCATGTGGGAGGATGTTCCTAGGAAACATATTACAAGTCTGACTAGATGATCGGACGGCAGATTTAGATATAATTAAGGGCATCATCAAACGAAAATCGTATTCGGTGATCCTATATTAAGCCAAGTCTTTCGGTCGTCTTATTTGTCGATGTGAAAACAAATTAAATATAGAGGAATTGAGTTGTTGCTGTTGTGTCCTTTCGATCAATTTAAAAGGCGATGTCCATGTCTTCTAGGAAGAACCGATGCGACGGGTAAATAAAACTCTTTCTTATCAATTACAAGTTTCGTATGCATTTCTTTGCGACGCCTTAAATTCACCAACTCTTTCTACAAATTACTGACCTTAATTGCAGTAACTTATCAATAATTCTCTGATTAAATTACTAACTAGAGATCGAGTTACCAGCTATCATTTGAGTTGTATATGAAGCATTTTTTTTTAAATTACCAACTTTTCTGATCTTTATCAACTTTAAATTACCTTTCTTCCAATTGTTTATAGAATCCCAAAAACTCTACCCTACCTTAAACCCTAATCCTCTTTGCTTCCTTCATCGTTTTGCCCTGCCAACACCCTAATCCTCTTTTATTCTCTCTTATTGTTCCATTACCAAATCCCCTCTTCCCAAATAATCTTTCCTCAGCTTCGATTTCTTCAATTTCTTAATTCGTGGTTTTCAGCTTAGAAATAAATACTTCTTCTCTAGAAATTAACTTTTGGTCACTAGTTGAATTTTATACTTTTGCTTCTGAGCAGAAGTTGATTTTTCTACTTCTGGAGAGAAGTAATTTTTTTTTTTTACTTGTTCAATTGGCTCTATTTCTAGAATAAAAAAATGCTCCAAAATTTGCGTTTTATGCAAGCCCTTGACCCTTGAAATTTCTTCTAGCTATTCTGGACTATAAGTCAATGGATTCTCTCCATTATACATTATTGTAGAACAACCCCATCCCAACCTCATTACATACAAACCCATTCGTCAAAATACTCATTCTGAAACTTACCAGCGACCATCTCCACTAACATCGTTTGCAATAGGCGACCTTCCTTCAATCCATTGATAGTTAGTCTGGTTTTTCTTCTCGAGGTCCATCGCCCGCATCTTAAGGCTAGGACCCGTCGAATTTACGTATCAATACCATCTGAACTGCCATTACTAAAATAGAGAAAAAAGAGGATAATGTAAGGGAAAATTCTCTACAACTCGGAAAACCTCATCTTGAGAATTTAAGATAAGAAATTGTTAGTTTACCTCTTTTAACCAACTTGATCCCATGGTTCCATCCAATGAGTTGGTTTAGTAGTTAAGCCCCTTACGTGTGTGGTATAGACGCAGTATACAAGAACCAATATCTAACTAGTCAAGAGTGGCTGTTATATTCTTCTCAGATGATGTTTTGCTTTGTTTAGTATCTTCGAAATCACGTTCTGCATGCAATTCGTTAGACTATCACAGGAAGTTGCAAAAATCGTATCTTGCAAGAGTCGTTACGGCAATCTCTATTTCTTTTTCGTTATTTTTTGCAGTATCATAGCAATCCTAACCATCAATTTCAAGATTAAGACACATTTAAGAAACATACTTACAAAACTTTAACATTTTGCTTGTAGATTACATACACATGTATAACATTTTGCTTCAAGATGGCATACCAACATGTAACTCTGAGACTTCATGGCCCGCACTCAGAGCGAGGCATTTGCCTAAAGCAAAAAGCATCAAGCCGAGACCTTCGGATCAGTAACATGTTAGGACTGTGGCATATACGAGGGGAGGTTGGGATGCCTCGCCTTCAAGGTCAGAACGGCCATTGCTGCTTCGATCGAAGGCCTAGAGTTAACGGTGGGATGAGCACACCAGAGCCCCAATACCATCAAGGCTTTCGCCTGTCTCTTGTTGAAATCTTTGCCGAGCCTCGAGTCCACGGCATTGAGCAACTTCCCATGCCCATAATGCTCCCAAACCCACTTTACAAGGGCATGTTGGACTTGGTCTGCTCGTGCCGACTCCACAGCACGTCTCCCACATACTATCTCCAGAAGGACGACTCCAAAACTGTAAACATTAGATTCCTTATTTGCCTTACCTATTTCACAATACTCTAGAGCCGCATAACCCCATGTTCCTATCATTTCAGTTGTTTTTCACCCTTTGGCATGGTCCACTAGCCTAGCCAAGCCGAAATCTCCTAATTTGCCTCCGACGTTTCATCCAACATGGCGTTACTGGATTTTATATCCCTGTGGATCACACATTGCTTACAATCTCTATGCAGGTAGTGCAGCCCCGAGGCTAATCCCATAGCAATGTTGTACCTCCTTTCCCATGTCGACAAGGTGCTTTCCATAAGCAGATGATCCTCCAAGCTACCATGTTTCATGAATTCGTAAACCAGGGCGAAGTTATTTGCCTCGTGAAAGCAGCCTATAAGTTGCACCAAGTTTCTGTGCCTAAGCTGGCTTAAGGACCTCATCTCCGACACTTACTCCTATCTCCCTTGGCCTAAAACTGAGTTCATCACCTTCACAGCGACCACTGTGCGATCGTCTCCTGTTTGCCCTTTATAAACTACCCCAAAACCTCCTTTCCCCAGAATCCTATCATCTGCAAAAGAATTGGTCGCGGTCGTCAATTCTTGATAGGAGAACCTCTTAGGTCCATTGAACTACTCGAGCTCGTGTTAATTTCACTCCTTGCTTGCCTGCTTCCTCCACATTATTTCCCTCTGGCAAATCCGCCGCCGAAATGGTTTCCCTAGCAAGAGTTGATGCTGAACGTAAATCGGGCCGTGAAATCCAACACATTCCCAGTGGCATCGTCCCAAAGGTCCACTTTTGAGGAATACATAGCTTGGCCGCATTCCCTGTGGGTGCTCCAGTTCCGCTGGCTTACATATAGGTAAGGAGACACTACAAAGGCATTCCCTTGAATGTCTAGGAGCTTGAGGCTCTCAGAGCCAAAGGATCAAAAATTGAAAAATATGTTCTCAAGGTGTGTAGCTGAAGCCGAAAAGGGTTTGAGCAAAGAGTCATCAAGGGTAGTACTAACGTGGAGCTGATCTTTATGTCTTCCAAAGCTTTTCATGTTGGATGTTCTTGATGTTTGGCGGATCTGGTTACTGCTTGCGAACTCTAAGCGTCGTGCAGTGCCGGCGTGGGCAGTTTAACATCTTCATCACTCTCGGCTGCGCAGCTGTCTGTGATAAAACAGAAGACGTGGTTAGAGTGACGATGATCGCCTCGGTGCGCCCGACTCGATAAAGAACGGCAGCATTTAGAGACTATCGATGTGAAAGCAAATTAAAAATAATGAAGGGCATCATCGACAGATAATGGGGGTCCATGACATTGTAATGAGTCAAAAGTCTTTCTATAATCATTCGACCACAAAAAAAAAAAAAAAAGCCTTTCTATAATCCATCTAATGAAATGCTTTAACAGTAGACCATGCCTTTGTCTTAATCTAATAGCTTAAGCTTTTAAATCATTTGGTAGTAATCTCGCATGGGATCGGAGCTTGATGTCCTGAGTTCAAATCTTCCATGTTCTTATTTGCCTCCTCAAGTGCATATTTCAACACTTTGTGCTAAGACCAAACTCCAACCTCCATATAAGGGGAGTGTTAGAATATTTAAATAACAGATCACATATTTATTTAATAGCTTAAACTTTTAAACAATTGGCATAGTCTCACGAAATCTCACATGATATCAGAATAAGATGTCATAAGTTCAAATATTCCATGCCCTTATTTTCCTCCCTAATTGAATTTTTTTGTGCTTTAGATAAAGACCAAAGTACAGCCTCCCCAATTGCATATTTTCATGTTTAGATAAAGACCAAAGTACAGCCTCCCCAATTGCATATTTTCATGCTTTAGACAAAGACCAATGTGCATCCAAGTGTGGTCATATAACAATGAGTCAACTCCTTCTAGGTGCAACCCGTGAGATTAGTGAATTGGCAGAACTCTCGGTCACTTTGATAAGTGTCAATTAACTATTGATTAAAAAATAATCCCTTATACTGTTTGAAATAATTAGCAAATAAAAAATATCTTCATTATCGATAAAAATTTATGTCTAACATTTTAGTGAACAATGAGAATTCTTTTCATTCATTTTCTGTTGCAAACGACATAAGCCATTGTTTTTAGGACAATATTTTTCAAACCATTCATTTTTTGTAAAATAAATGTCGTATAAGCTTTTATACTTACTTTTATATAAAATTACCAGTCTAAATTATGGTGACCCGCTAATTTTTTTAAAATTAAGTCACCCAATAGTTCTGGGTTTTCAACTCTCATTTAATTGTTCATTTTAAATTAGCAACTTCTTAATTGAGTTACCAACTTTTATTTGTCTTTTAGCATTTTAGAGAATACTAGCCTAAATTAGTATGACTCATAAGTGTTTTCCCTTTGAATTACCATAAATAATTGGCTATCGACTCTTGCTTAAGCTACTTCCCCACGTTAATTTATTTTCTTTTAATTTTGCAAATTGTATTTATCAATTACACAGTTTTATTTGTTTCTATTACCAGCTCTTCTTAAAATAACAGGCCTTAATTACGTTGACTTACTAGTTTTTATGCCAACTCTTGTTTGAGTTACTTATTAAGTTCTTTCTTTTATTAACCAACTTTTCTTAGCTTTATCAACTTTTTATTTACATTTCTTAACCTCACTTTAAATTTACCAAAGGTTATATGAAATTACTTACTTTAATTTAAGTGATTTAATTTATACACTCCATCTAAGTGTTGGTGTGTGGTTCATACTCCCCATCAACAGGAAAGAACGGGGATCCTCTACTAAATATATCCCTAGTTTAACGTTAAAACAAGATAAATCTTGAATCTCGATTTCTATTTCTCGATTTTACACTCTATTTCATTGTGGACATATGAGAAGATGAAGAAGGATTCTAGACGAAGCTACAAAGCCTTTATCAGAACAAGTCGCTTGTGACAGGGTTGTTTTCGCAAAAGCGATGCACAATCTTTGGATGAGTGAAGGTGATTCTTTTTTTGCATACTTAAATGAGTTTAATACTATCTCTAGGCAACTTGCATCTATTGATGTTAATTTACATGAGGAGGATAAAGCATGTACCTTGTTGTGTCCACTACCCAACTCATCGGAACATATAATTGTTTCAATTGGCACTAGTGTTAGTTCGTTATCCTTTGAGAACGTTGTACTGATTTATTGTCCGAGGAGATGAGGAGAGCATGTTCCCATAATGCGATGAATGAGGCCCTTTTCGTAAGAGGAAGGAACAGTGAATGATCCAAATCCATAGTTGGTGACAAGACTAAAGAAAGGTCTAAAAGCTAAGATCAATTCGAAATAAAATGTTGGAAGTGTGGAAAAGCTGGACCCTTGAAGAAGGATTGCAAAAGTAAGAGTGTAGGTCCAGAGAAGTGAGATAAGGCACTATCGTCTAGTACAAAGAAAGATGATTACGGTAGCACGGGAGACACGTATCTCGTCCGCAACTCATCTCAGCTTGACCACAGTGGATGGATAATTCATACTAGAGCATATTTTCATATAATGCCTCATAGAGATTGGTTCTATTGCTATGAGACACATCGGGGAGGTAAAGTGCAAATAAGATTCCTTATCTTACCGGGAATCTTATCTTTGCAAGTATTCATGCAAGTTAACCATGGATCTATGTTGATTGCTAGAGGTGAACGGTATGAAAAATTGTGGAAATTATTGAAAAGCACGGTGATTAGTGGTAAAAGTTATATCTTAGAATAGGTGGAAGAAGATCCTGCAATGTTATGGTATCGAAGATTGGGTCATATTAGTGAGAAAGGACTGGTGACCTTTTCTTTATAAATGATGGCGGATGCAATCCCAACATGTTCTATGGATTTCGAATTTTGTGAATATTTTCTACATGGAAAACATAATCGGGTATCTTTTGAATTCATAGGAGGGAGAGTGAAAGAAATTCCAAATTTGATCCACAATAACATCTTCGGTCCTACACCAACAGCATCTTTTGGAAAATCAATATATTATGTTTCTTTTACTAACGATATTTCTAGATATGTGAGGAGTTTATTTCTTGTATAGGAAAGATGATGCGTTTGAAAAGTTTCGCCAGTTCAAAGCTTTGGTGAAAAATTAATTTGAAAGAAAATTGCGAACTAACAATGGAAGAGGATTTTGTTCAATGAAATTTAATCAATTTTGTGCAACTAGTGTCATTACAAGGCAAAAAACAACACCCTAACACCACAATAGAATGGCGTGGTAGAGAGGCTTAATCGATCTCTCATGGAGAAGGCAATGAGTATGCTAAGTGGTGTAAGCTTAGCAATTGAATTTTGGACGGAAGCAGTCCCCACCACATGCTATCTAAACCAATTGTGTCAATTATGTCATAAACCTTTTTCATATTTTGCCAATTTAGTTCATTCGGCTAATTTTGGCCGAAAGTCGATGACCCGGATGCTAGTTGTCCTATGTTGTATGGCCGGTGTTAGCGTAGATATTTTTAAAAATGTTATAATATTTTCTTCAAATTTTTTATTTTTTTTTTCTTCTCCTTCCCTTCATTACTTTTTCTTTTTTATTTTTCCCTCCTTTGGCCATCGCAAGCCTCATTGATGGCTAGCGAAGGTTGACGGCCTTAGGCTACCCTTGCTAGTTTCGGGCAAGGACCGACCTTACCCAATCCGGCAAGGGCGGCCCTCGCCAAGCTAAGCTCGAGTGTCCCTCGTCCGAGGCCATTAACCTCAACGGGCCAATGCACGAGGCCCTACATTGGCCAAGTAGAAGGAAAAAGGAAAAAAAAAGACAAAGAAAAGAAGAGAAAAGGAGAAAAAAGTAAAAGTAAAGAAAGAAAAGCCAAGAAAAGAACTAGATTAATAAAAAAAAATCCAAAATATCATAAATAAATAAAAATTTGTCCATGTCAACCCCATTGTCCCACATAAAACGGCCGGTGTCCACATTAGTGATTTCCTGTTTAAAATTGATCGGATGAACTCAATTGGTAAAATGTAAAAAGATTTTAGATACAATTGACACAATTAAAAGGTTTAGAATTGAATCAACAAAAATGTAATAGATTTATATTTTTCAAACAATTTCGTTCAAAAGAGAGATCAAGAGTAATTAAAGCTAGCTAAACTAGTTTTTTCTAGGGGTGAGCAAAAAAGACCGCCCGGACCGAATCGGGACCGATGGTCCGATTTCCGATTTTAGGGGGATCCGGTCCGGTTCTCGATTCCTAAAATTGGAACCAGTGATGTGGTGGTCCGGTTCCCAGGTCCGGGGCCCAAGACCGAACATGTCCTTTTTTCTAAATTTTTTTTTTTAAATGAACCTAACATTTACTTATTGTTTAGATTTAGGTCCTTTAGGGTTTCTTTGCTTCATTTCAGCGTAGCGCCGCAAATATTTTTTTCTTACCTCCCATGTCCAGTCTCTACTTCTCTCTCTACACAGACGAGTCCCGAGTCATCCCACCGCTTGTCTCGCCTCGGACTTCATTGGCACCGTCTGCAACCAAGTCACTAGTGGACGAGTTCAATCTGGAGCTGCCAATTGAAGAGGTCTTGACTCCGCCAAGCTCGTGCTATACCGACCCTTGTTTCCTAGACCTCAAGCTCGATCACGTCTTCTATCAAAGTGTGCATCCACTTTTCGAAACTGCGGAACGGAAACCCTTGGAATCACCCTCGAATCAGACCGGACCAACGGTCCGGTCCTATTCCCGGTTCCGAGGGTGGCATGTCCGGTCCACGGTTCCAAAAAGTGGAAACCGGGTCCGGTTCCCTAATTTTTATGGAAGCCGGACCGGATCGGGAACCGCTCATCCCTGGCTTTTTCTATTCAATCTTAGTCGTTTTATACGTCAAAGAAAAGTGTGGGCAGTTGAGAGACTTCGGAACCGACAAGAAGAGGTTTATAATCAATTGACAATGCTAGTCATCCTCGGTAAAAGCAAAAGAAAACTAGACTAGAATCACTCTATAATTCTTTTAGCTACATCGACACGTACGCGAAAACACCAATGCGAGAAATCTTCTAAGAAAGTAAAAAGAGGATCACAAATACATTCGTAAAATAAATTCATCCAAGAGAGATCACGCGTAATTCATATCTTATGTATTTTGAATGCGACATATTTCAAACTTTATGTAAATATTGATACATAAATTCGTGTATATGATTCTCCTTTCTGCAATTTAAATATTTTTTTTTTAGTTTTAGGAAAAGCAAAGCAAAATACTGTTGCTACACTTATCAATGAACAAACACTTTTAATTCTAAATCTGTGCATTACTCCTCTAGAAGCCTCAGATAAACAAAGATATTTAATTCTTAAGAAATTACCGAAGCGTATGAAAAACTGCCAACATTGTTGGCCCAAAAAAAAAACGCAATCCAATTTTTTGCGTGAATTTACACTTTCGTAACAAGTTTTAGGACTTCTAACACACTTATCCCATTATAAAACTAAAGAACACAGCCTGTTCTTGTAAAGACGGCTGGTTCTTTTTCCAAAGAAGAAGAAGAAGAGTCCGTCCATGAGAGTGACGACGATTCGAAGAAGCATACGAAGAGGACAAAGACAGATTGACAAAGAATTGGGCTAGCGATGATGACGATGTTGAGTATGATCGCCAGATTTGGGCAAGGGACCACCTCGCCTATAAGATTGAACAGGCTTTAACACTCTTCGATTGTTTAGATGTAATTCACAAGAAAGATAATTCCAACATATATATATATATATATAAGAGCTAAATTCAAAAAAGGAAACCAACTCAAATAGCAAAACTACTTGCACTAGGAAAATTTCTTTTTCAAACTCAAACTCGAGACATATTTTTAGCAAAAACATTTCTTGCATTATGTCCTTCTTTTCTTAAATTACCCTGCTTGGAAAATATATTTCTAGTAATCACCAACAGATAGAAATCGAGGGATGGCTTTGCTAACATAACAGTTTTTGAATAACTGTGAAAATAACAATATATTGTGAGCCGCAAATTCTTGAAGGAGTAGACTTCACAATAATTCTAATTATTTCTTGTGACTAACAACATGATGTTAATTTTACAGTGGATTGAGTACTGTTGCGTAATCGTTTCTAATCGAGGAATTGATGATCGTTCGAGGAGTCCAAGCCGTGAAAACCCATAATCTCTTGCGTGGATAGTAATAATCGTTGGATGGTAATTACAATCCGTCTAAAACAAGCGGCTTGGAACGTCTCCAATGTGGAACCTTCGCAAACAAATTTTACTTCGAGCTGGTCAAAACGAAAATTACTAACCCTTTTTTTTTTTTTTTGTGGTCAAAAGGGGCACTGGTGATGATGCAATGGCGTTCGTGATATGTACGACCGCTTCTCCCAAACCAGTTGCCAATTTCGTTACTCCTAACGGGCGTCTCGTCAATCCTCAGGAGTTAGGACAAGGGTCGTCGAAGACGACCGGCGGCCAGGTCGAGCTGATTATCGTCGAAACGACTTCGACTATTTCGGATTCTAGTAGCTTCTTCGAGAGTCGTTTCCTCGAGAAAATAATAATAATAATCAGAGGATATACCGTCGGAGTAAAGACAACGTTACAAAAGCAGTCTCATCTGCCTTTTCGAGGATTTTGTGCCATGTTAGAAATGATAAGGATCTCCGACCAAAAAAAAAAAAAAAAAAGAAATGATAAGGATCTGGGAAGGGCGTGATGAGACAGAGCGATTCGATTGCACTTGGGAAAAACAGTGGAATCATCTCCAAATTCTTCATTTAGTCCAGCAGATCTTTCATAAAAAAGGCCAGCGGCTAAAATTGTTTTTCATTACTCTATTTGATGCTTTTGAATCTTGATAAACCCAAGTTGCAGTACATAAAATTCAGATTACGAAACTCACTCGATTTACCATGGCTTCAAGAAATTAATAGAACTCACTTGCCCGAGTTTGTAATATACGGATACATCTACCTGTTGGCTTGAGCTTTTGGATTGAAACTTTATATGGCATCGAAGCTCAGGCCAAGTAGTTCGAATCCCGGTGCTCTTCTCTCGAACTCATTGCTCGTGTTGAGCTCACAATAAGGGACGCACATAAATTAGGGGCGTTGCGGAAATTATAAACCGAGCCGAGCCATGAACGCGTAAGTATAATCACCCTTCATCTATTTCTTAAATTTTTAGGTGGGTTTTTCATATGTAATTCAACTTAAGTTAAGGACTTAGGATTTTTCACCGCACCTACATATGCAAAAATTGTCACATATGCTTATATGGGAACTCGATTTTTTCCGGTCTCATCTGCACCGAGGATGCATTTGTTTCGAGAAAAATTCCATGATAAAGGAAAATACTTTCTAGGAAATTATTTTTCAGAAAAATATTTCCCTTTTTCAGATTAGGAAATTCATTTTCCCAATTCTAAGCATGCATTATTTTCTTTAACCGTAGGTGGTCTTCCGTCAATCAATAATTCCCAGTAAACTAAACATGTGAAAGTCCGAAAATGCAATTTCGCAAAAGATTCTTTTTGATCAAATAAACGCGCCTTTGAGTTGAGTCGGATCTCATATATATGACTTGAATTTGGAGAATAAGATAGATCGGATTTGGGACGTAGCGAACGGACGCACGCAACATCCTCTCGATCTACGACCAATCTATTTCTGGTCTTTTGCTTGTTATAATCTACCAAATCCCACTTACGCCAAATCCAAAAGTTGAATGACCCGAACAAAAAAATAAAAAAAAAAAATTAAATCATGACGACTCTCTGCAAATGCTTTAAATGCTCATCAGACCACTCTTCCCCGAAGTCTCACCAGTCACCACCTCCATTTCTCTCTCTCTCTCTTCTGAGACTCTGAGAACTCCAAAGCTTTAACATGTACGTAAATGGTGTTCACTTCTGTTCTAACTTTTGAAGCTCTCTCTCTCTCTCTCTCTCTGTGTGGAATGAGCTTGCTTTTTTCTCTTTATCGTGTTTTGGGCGGTGGAAAAAGACTAGCAAAACCAGCATCAAAAGAAAGAGAGCGAGTGAGTGACCGAGGTCTCGTTGTAGGGCCAAGTGTTTCAGTTCCATTGTCTTGCCTCTTTTTTTACTCTTTTTTGTTTTTGCCTCGTGAAGAAGAATTGGCTATTGGGTTGGTTCTCAATTTGGTTTTCAGAATTCAACAACTCCAAAAAGGCTAAGCGATCTTCAGTTCACCCCACGCTGCTCTGCCACCATTAATGGCTCTGCCTTATCTTGAGCATGTGTGACTTGATGAGGCCTCGTAACTCAGCATGAGATCTTGTTTCCAGAACATTGTCCTGTGAGAAGATATAGTTTCCTTTCTCCATTTTCTGTTTTTCCTTTCTTAATTTTTTCTTCCTATCCCATTCTTGGTTTAGGAAAAAAAAAAACTTTTTTTCTTGGGAATTTAGTAACCGAGCTCAGCTTTTGAAAGCTACCCGTGTCATTGCCTTTCTGGTCCATCATTACACAATCTGAGGTGATTATACGCATTTGTGGTAACTGAAAAAACTTCATTTGCATAGAATGAAGGGCAAAAGAAAGTAGTGAAAAAACAATGTTTTCTGGTGTGGAGAGTGAAGGAGACAGCAGAACAAATTTTTCATATTCATATACGCATCTGTTTAATTGAGGTTGGGAATTTCATATTCATACTTATTTATTTAGTTTTGGTTTGTGGGGGTGTGGGGGTGTCAACAAGAAGATGTTGGAAATCTCAGCTGGAGTCCAACACCAGGGGACAATCAGAGAGCACTTAAAGGAACAGCTTGCTCTTGCTGTGAGGAATATCCAATGGACCTATGCAATCTTCTGGTCAATTTCAGCTGCACAACCAGGGTATGCTAGCAGCCACATCTCTGCTCTTGTACATTTTTGTTGTGAAATATTTTCATGCATAAGCTTCTATCTGAGGTTGCTTGTTCCCCTGAATTTCAGAGTCAATGCAGTTAGTAGGTCTAGTTTAGGATTTGACTATCGGTGCTTGCCCGCTTAACTCAGAGGTTAGAGCATTGAATCTGTAATGCAATCACTATTGATTCCAACAGCTGGCTTTTTCGATTTTCAGTTTTAGAGTTGCATTCCCATGGTCATATCAGCTTGGTTTTTCCCTTATTTGGCATTCATATTAGCTTTCTTAGGTTCTTTCGTATACAGATTAGCTTCTTGAATTTCTGTTCATAATTGCAATTGTCATGCCTACAAGATCAAAATCTTCCTCTGCGTCGCCAGGTACACATGTGCGCGTGTAGGTGGTTCTTAACGCAGAATATGAATATTACCAGTTCAGCAGATATTTAACCAATTTTTGGTTCTGAGTTAGCCTTTTCTTGGCTTGCCTTGAGAAATGAGAACTATAGTGGTTTGAGACTCATCATGTTTCTTCTAGCTGAAAAATGTTGAGTTTCATGCAGGGTACTGGAATGGGGTGGCGGGTACTATAATGGCGACATAAAGACCAGGAGGACGACTCAAGCTATAGAACTCGGTGGAGGAGACCATACGGACTTGCATAGAAGCGAACAGCTAAGAGAACTATATGAATCCCTCTCTGGGAGCAAATCCAATCCACAACCTAGTAGAAGGCCTTCGGTTGCATTGTCCCCAGAAGATCTTGCCGATACGGAGTGGTATTACTTGGTTTGTATGTCCTTCATATTCAACATTGGCCAATGGTAAATTCCTTTCTCACAAGTAGTGAATACTTAGACTGCTCGACACCGTGTTATGACTTTTTCTCTTTCCTATTCCAATTTGCGAGCAGCTTGGGTTCAACACTCACCAGTTCGCGAATAATGATTCTTCGCTACATTAACCTGCAGTTTGCCGGGACAAAGTTTAGCAACTGGTAAACTGATTTGGCTATGCAATGCACACTGTGCAGATAGCAAAGTGTTCAGTCGGTCTCTGCTTGCTAAGGTTGGTGATGATCTTACTTGAGAAGCATTGTTAAACGTTAAAAGTTTGTCATCATTTGACAGCCTATGCACTTATGTTGGCTGGTGGAATCTGACATTCCCTTACTGTGCCGATATTGTTCTGTGATTCGGGGATTCAACGACCGTATTCTTCAGAGCGCATCAATTCAGGTATTATATTTGTTCACAAAATGTTTCTAGCTAGCTTTTGATTACTTTCACTTAGAGTCCGTACCACTGACGATGAAACGATTCCAACACGTAAGAAGAACCACTGCTTTTTAATTTGGACAGTTTTAAAGTCTCTTCTTGACTAGATAACTCTCCTTATATCCTCTTTTTCGCTTTTCAGACTGTTGTGTGCTTCCAGTTTTTAGATGGCATCATTGAGCTAGGCACAACCGAACTGGTATAGCGTCGCACCCCTTCAGTATGGTTTCTTCAGAATTTTGAAGTTGCAAATGCAGAGGAAATCTAAACCAAGTTTCCTTATTTTTCGTTTTTAACTGTTTTGGAAGGTCTTGGAAGATCCTAATCTCATTCGACATGTCAAAACATCCCTCTTGAAGTCTTCAGACTTAAAAGGCTCTGAGAAACCCGACCCTTGTGCTATAGATAATAGAAGTAAATTGTTTGATCGAGCAATTTTCGACACCGGATTGATTTCAGGAGAAGCAGAGGAAGGAATAACTTCACTTAATACCGGTTCGAATGGGCTTGAGCCGAACCAACAACTTGACGACTCTTGTATTATTGGAGAATTAAATGGGGTTGCTTCGCAATTACAAAGTTGGCAGATCCAGAAAGATGAGTTCAGTTACCTCATCCATCAATCCGGAAATTCCAGAGACTCTATTTCGCAATCCTTCTTAGAAACTGGAACTTCCATTTCAATTCCTAATCTTGAGAAGTCCAAAGATCATTGGACAGAAGACCTTCAAGAATGCAATAACGAAGAACTAGACAGGGTAGACCTCCGAGGGGATGGTTTGCACTACCGGACCATTCTTTCATCCATATTGGAAACCTCCAACCAATTAAGGTCAAGATCTCATTGTGAATGCGGTGAACCAGAGTCAAGTTTCATAGGTTGGAAGAAAGGACAGCTCAAATGCCACAGAGCAAAAGGTGTTCCACAGAAGTTGCTGAAGAGGATCTTGCTCGAAGTACCTCAGCTGCATGCAAGGAGCATGCTTGACTTTTCGGGAGCAGGTTGCAAGAGAGATGGGATTTGGATGGCTTTGAAAGATGAACTCAGTCCAGACCGTAATCTATCTGGAAGTAGGCAAAATGAAAAGATAAGCGAGCAGTTTTGTGTTCTTAACGCGGTCGTCCCATCAGTGAAAAAGGTACGTACATTTATATGCCTTTTAACATGGAAAGACAATGATCTCTTCATCATCCTATCGGCACTAGCTAAGTCATTCGAATGATTGTTGCGGTATCGCATGATCCAGGTTGACAAAGTATCGATACTAGATGACACAATCGAGTATGTAAAGGAGCTTCAGAGAAGGGTGGAAGAGTTGCAGTCGAGCAGGATATCGAGTGAATTATTGGCAATTTCCGGAGGAAAACCCCAAGAAAGTACAGAGAGGACATCTGATAACTGTGGCAATCTTAGGACGGGTCTCGGCAAGCAGCCAGTAGCTAAAAAAAGGAAAGCTCACAACTATGACATGACAGATACAGATTCCAATTATCTCAGAGATGGTCCAATTGACAACTTAAGTGTTAGTGTGAATGATGAGGACGTTCTAATTGAGATGAGGTGTGTTTGGAGGGAAGGAGTAATCCTTGAGATAATTGAAGCTTTGAGCCATTCCAGTTTGGATTCTCACTCGGTTCAGTCATCGACCAGCGATGGTATTCTTTCTGTGACCATCAAATCCAAGGTATAGAGCAGGATTGGATTGTGACATTATGTACTTTCATGTTTAGTCCAGATAATACAAAGATAATAAGACAGGTAGCAAAATAAACCACCGATCCCCCAGCAAGGATTAACGTCTTCTATTATCATCTTGCAGCTGCAGAGATCAACAACAACAAAGACGACAGCTGCATCGATCAAACAAGCGCTTCAGGGAGTTGCTCAGAAATGCTGAAGATCATTCCCTCACTGATATATCCCTAGGATAGCTCGACCGGTTGAAAAAGCATAATCATTTTGAGAAGTCGATACTGATGTTCTTCCTGATGGGATAGTCTAATAAATCGAGAATGCATTTTTCGGAAATATCAAGTTCATTCTTTCAGGGCCAGAATGAAGAGTTGTGCCTATCTCAGATCAGTGTCTATTCCTTCTAATGAGCTTTCACTGATATATTTTGAGCAGAGACTTGGAGGAAGAACCACTTCAACCCTTGTCAGGCTTTGTCATATGAGAGTTGACATTATAGAGAAATTACTCATCATGCAATGCATCTTTGCTTGAGAAGGTGAAACAATCAGAAACCCAACTCACAAAAAAAAAACAAAAGAGGGAAAAACTAGAAGTTAATCAGAAGAAGAACCAGAGACTCTGGAAAAAGCATCAAGATTAGGGCTAAGTGGAGGGGATAAAATATTATAATGGAGGCTTTATGGAAAGGCAAGAAAGATAGCTCCTTCCAAGACGTGTTCGTCCATAAATCATATTTCAGTCTCATCCTTTTCGGCCCCTCACATCGTTATCTAATTGAGCACATGCACAGTGCTTATTAAGCGGGGTACGGTGCTCATAAGCTAGTTAATAAGCTGCAAAGAACAGGCCAACATCGCAAGAATTGAAACTCCAATAACTCACTCCAGGCATGGGTTGCTACCATACTATTCTACTTGGCGATAGTTATGCAAAGATGACGTAGAGTTTACCTTCCCCACCTTCATCCTTCAAGTTGAGAGAAATTATTTTTTCTTCCCTTCATCTAAAGGGAATACCCCTAAACTTTACGTCCTAAAGTTCGGAAGAAATAGTTTAAGAACTTGTTTAAGTCCAATATCGTAATCTCATTGAGCACACGCTTTAACAGAGGCCAAAGAAAAATGTTCCATCCTAAAATCTTTTCAAAGTAAGGATTGATATAGCAAAAAAATTCAAATTGATATACGTGTGATAAATTTACCTCAAACTAATTTTCTGATTACCAAAAACCTCGATACACGTGATAAATTTATCTCAAACTGATTTTCTGACAATAAAAAATCCCAAATTAATACACACGTGATAAATTTACCCTTTGTTAGTTTTTGTTAAATTGGTTTAATAACACTAAAAACCTCAAACGATACACCCTTCAATTGCTACGTGTCATACAACTGAACAATTTGATAGTAAAATTTAATGAAAACTAATAGAGAGTAAATTTATATATACTAATTTAGGATTTTTGGTGATCAAAAAATTAAATTGAGATAAATTTATCACAAGTGTATCAAGTTAGAGTTCTTCGTGGTATTAGCCTTTAAACTAATGCAAGATTGCTTTCGACAATTGGACAAAGGACAGAAACATCGAGGAAAAAAGACAAACCAAAGAGAGAGGAGAATGCATTGGAGATGAGTATGAATACCAAACCTAAAGAAGATGATTGGGGCTGATGATATTCTATAGTAAAGCCCTCCTTCCTTTAATTAGATAGTAAAGTAACGTGTTCTTGCTTTATGCAAATGTCGGCTTGAAGTGGTCAAAAACCTCCAGCAGACATAATCAAGACCCCGGTGTGGAAAAAGATAGACAAGCCCATCTTCATGAGGTTAAAGCAAATATTTTTTGTACAGTAGCAGCACTATTGTTTGATTAAAGTTCTTCCTCATGTCCATCATTATGCGCTTCAGGTGAACCAGAAAAAGTAGGTAGAGCCGGAAAACTTAAATTTAGCCGGTGGTTTTCTCGTCCGTCCTTTGTCCGAGTCATTACCGTAATCCGATGATTGAAATGACTCCAATTACAGACTAGTTCCAGAACGCGGGAAATCGCCAGCTCATTTGACATAAGCATGCAACTAAGAACTTCATTGAGATGGTCTGTACTCTGTACTGGTTCCCTTCACTTTACTTAATTCATACACCAAGTAATCTGGGAAAGAAAATTCCTGCTTCTCGTAGGAAGCAGCTAAGAAAAATACGGTGTAATAGACATGAGAGACGAAACCTTTGTCGAGCCAACCAACTATAAACAGAAACAGTTGGGAGTAAGCAACCTTAGTATGCAGGCAGAGAGATTATAGCGTTGCTATATGTTAAATTACCACACACTAGATTCTTCCGAATTTTATTTTTTTTTCCTCTGTGGATAGTGAAGAAGGGGAAGAAAGGCATACTGATGGGAACATTTCTACATGAAGTTCCAAAACAAATCTCCCAGGAACTTCACTCTTGCCCCACCATATCGAAACTGCAGACATATGAAGGGTGCAATGTCTTCTGTGGCTAACAAAGTTGTACAATCAAGAGGACAGTAGTAGAATCAAGCAAGTTAGAAATAGGTAAATCGTCAATCAAAAGGAGGGCAGGGCGGCAGGGATTGAGAAAGCCAATGCTTCAGTAGCCACACCCTCGAGGATTATTGCTCTAGCTCAACATCTTGAAGTGCTTTTGCAGAAAGCAATGTCAGTGAAGCAAGAACTAGCATTTGCAATTCATTCTAATAGTGATGAAGCAAGAAGTTCCAGATCATAATACAATCACCATCACCTATCCTATGAGAACTCTCTGAGACATCCTTCAATAATGATCATAGGCCACTCTCACAAGGACAAACACCCCATCTCTTCGAATTTTTGTTACACCACATAATTCTTGACCATTTTCAAAATAGAGATGCTTCAGGAGGGTGTGCAGAATGAGTATGCCACATTATCACTAAAGCTCCACCGCTAAAGCAATTAAGTACGTCAGGAAAACAAGCGAAAAAGTGTAGGGCCATTACCTCCACTAGATAAATAATAAATAATCCAAGCGCACAAGAAATAAACTGCATTCGTTGAATTCCCTCTCAACAGAATGCAATATCGACAGTACATGTTTCGTCTTTTCTCCTTTCAAACTACCAACTAGCACATTTGGCACAAAATCCCCTACAAGGCTACATTTAGTTTCAATGGACATCGCTCTCCTGCTCTTCCCATGTCAAGTATAAGCCAAACACTGATACAAATCATAAAACAAAACCACACCAATTCCAGACACAAAGAGACAACCTTAATTACTGCTTTTGAAACAAGGAAAGGGGGCAGGAAGGAGTGGAAGCAATCTGAACATCACTGCAGAGCAATTTCACTATCATCTGCCATCTTTGGCAGCAGAGTAGGGAAAACCAAGAACATATGATTATCAATAGCAAATTCACCAAACAGAATCACATCTCACATGTTAAACAGTACTCATAGCATTGTAGTGACTGTTGCTTGAATTTTAACACCTGCAAAATCCTTGACAGTGTATCCAATTTTCTCAAACTTTCCTTCCTCGTTACTCTCCCTAAATTTCAGATAGTCAGCACAGACGAATGACTTGTAAATCCTTGCGTTACCTTTCCCCACAACATCATCAGGTGCCAATATCACCTTCTCATCCTCAAAACACCAAAAGAAAGCCAGAGAACGTCGGTTGACTGGTTGCTTAAGAACAACTCGGTGTTCAGATGACCTAAACCTTCCATTGCTCCAAGCCTGCATCAGATCTCCAATATTAACCACCAAAGATCCCTTGCAAGGGTCTATATTCAACCACTCCCCTTCCTTGGATCTCATCTGAAGCCCACCAATCTCATCTTGATATACCAGTGTTATGCAACTCATATCAGTATGCATTCCAAGTCCTTCAACCTCTTTTTCTTTTACATTTTCAGGTGGCGAATAATTCACAATCCTCAAATAACCATGACAATTGCTGAATTCTGTCTTGTAATACTTCCGTTCGTAAACATCGCCCAAGCACTTCAACAGAACTTCTATAACTATCTTTGCCACATCAATCATCTTGCTTCCATACTCTTGCAAAACATTGCTGGCAGAACAAAAGCAAAGAAACCAAATTCAAAAACAAAATAGTGCATGATAAAAAGGCAGAGAAAGACCAAAGGTGGAACTTAAGTTACCTTATTTCACGATTTTGTGAGCCAAAAAGTTCATCAGCAGAAGCCTTTGCAGAGGCCATAAAGTTGGGTCCAGAAACTCGCAAACTTTCAAAGTATGGAGATGCTATAAAACGAGGAGTATAGGTCTGGACTGATGATGATGGGCCTAGTTTAAGTTTCAATTCCTGGGGAAGGCTGAATATATGCTCCGATAGCAAACAAAGCTCGCTGAATATACTTTCAGGTATACCATGATTGGCAACATAAAAAAATCCCCATTCTTGACATGCTTGAGAGAGTGCAGAGAGGAAGGTGGACTCTACAGGTTGAGACAAATCAAGAACAGGAAGTTGAAAGGAAATTTTGGATTTGGTCATTATTACAACAGAAGATCACACGGGTACTTCAGCTAGCTAGGAATGTAGGCACATAGGGTGGCTACTTATAGAGTAGGGTGCCCAAGATAAGAATTTTATGTATCAAAATTGTCATTCGTTGCTTTAAGTAAGTTTCAAATGCAATAATGATGAGCAATCATTAAAAACCTTTCAAGTCGTCAATTGCCACACTCCAACATCACGTGGTAGGAATAAAACCACAAAGGCTACCATAATTTGTAGCCTAGACCAGGGGTCATAAATGGAATGAGAGTTAGTTACTGTCAGTTTTTTTCACTACTTCAAAAGGAGAAACTTTAGCGAAGTTCACTATTAACACAATAGTGGTAGGGACAGGTCATACTGATTACCCACCATAAAAATAGCCGAGGATACACTGTACTATCACTGAAAAAAGCAAGCAGTAAGATTTGCCAGAATAAAAAAAGTAGAAAGGAGTTCAACCCCTATCTCAGCAGCAATAATACACAGGATGAGAGCAGGTACTGGTGCTAGTAAAGCCTTTAGTATTGCTTTATTATAATTAGTCGTCAGGCAAGCTTCGATCAGTAACGCACATATGCCTCGAAGTTATTTTAAAATCAGGCAGATACGCCTTGCAATATGCACCGCATATCTGGATAAGAGTTCAGCAAACCAATCTGCCATTTCACAAACCGAGTACCAGCAACAAGTTATAAAGACTATGCATACCAAAGATTTTTTTTTAGAACTTTGTGCCATTTTCCTACACCATCTCAAAACTCTACCTCTAAAAGCATGAGAGCACGTCACATAAATTTCCCCTAGTTACTTGGAAAATTTATGTCCCAAAAATCTGCATTCAAATCTGATCATAAATATTATGAATCCGGACAAGTTCCATGCATAATGGTATCACTCCCACTCAATTGTTGATGGAGGCTTCGATGTGATGTCCAGAACAACTCTATTGACACCTCGAACACTGTTGCATATCTTTCGTGATACGTGGTCAAGGAACTTGTGATCAAATTGATACCTGAAATTGTTTGCAATTGACATATAAGCACTCAGCATTCCGAAAAGAAAATACCGACAAGAAGACTCAGGAGATACGAGGCCCCAGTGCCCTTTAATAAAGACCGTCATCCAGATAAGCAAGAAAAAGGCAAAGAAATTGGTGAAACACACATACACGTGTAAAAGATCTAGAACAATAAATATCAGAGCAACAAAAATGCAAAAGATGCCAACATAGTTAGTGGACTTTACAAGTCATTATTCAATCCTAGAGACAAGCTTCCCACAATACGACCTGGTAAGATGACATTCTTTTCCGAAGACAAGAAAGAAGTATGACATGCCCTAAAGGAACAGACTGCTTACCAATCTGCTGTCATTCCGTCTTGACTTGTTACAGCTCTAAGAGCAACAACATGAGAATGCGTCCTTTGATCACCCTGAACTCCAACAGACCTTACTGGAAGAAACACAGCAAAGGCTTGCCAAATTGTATCATAAAGTCCAGCATCCTTAATTGATTGAATAAATATTTCATCCACCTTTAGAAAACAAAACAAGAAGACAAAGGTTATGCCTTTGATGTGAATAAAGTGGAGAAGCATTTGTGACATGCCTAACACCACATACCTGGCGAAGGATGTCTAAGGCATTATCTTTAGTTATGTCACCCAAAACTCGAACTGCAAGGCCAGGACCAGGAAATGGGTGACGCTTAAGAAACCCTTCAGGAACATCTAATATCTTTCCAAGTTGACGAACCTTAAGAGAGATAAATAAAGCAGGTTAAAAACCAGACAAGTCAGAACAAAACTAAGGACAATCCACAAGCCAAGAAGAAATAATGCCTCGTCCTTGAATAGAAGCTTAAGCGGTTCGATCAGCTTCAATTTCATATCCTTGGGAAGTCCTCCAACATTGTGATGACTCTTAATTGTGTGCGAGTGTGACCTTCCACTCCCTGGGGGAGGACATGATTCGATCACATCGGGATATAAAGTCCCTTGGACCAAGTATGCAGGTTTCTTCCCAAGTTTCTTCTCCAGATCGTGGGCAAAAGCATCGAAGATGCAAATAAATTCCTTTCCAATTATCTTCCTCTTAACCTCAGGGTCTTCTACACCCTTTAACTTGCTAAGGAACTGCTCAGTAGCATCAACACAAGTAACTGGCAAGTGTAGATCTCTTTCAAAGGTTTCCATGACACGCTCCTGCTCCTTGTACCTATAGGAAGCAAAGATACAAAGTAAGGCAGAGGACATAAAATGGCAAGAACACACAAAAGATTTCCCCGAAAAGGGGGCTCAACTCACCTCAGAAGACCATTGTCAACAAAAACACAATGAAGCCTCTCTCCAATAGCCTTGTGAACAAGAGTTGCAGCAACTGTTGAATCAACACCTCCAGATAATGCGCAAATGACATGATCTTCAGACCCCACTGTGCCCTTTATCACTTTAATCTCTTCATCCATTACATTTTCCATCTTCCACCCTGCGGTGACTCCACAGATGTCAAAAAGAAAGTAGCGCAGTGTTTCCATTCCTTCAGGTGAGTGAGTAACCTGCACCATATTCAACAGCCAACATTTATAAGGAGAGACATGTGACGATCTCAAAATCCAGTCACAACTCGGCAGCAAGAGAAAACCATCAAGTTCAAGCCTAATCAGTCACATCTACTAAATGCTTTAATTAACCAAATCGCACAAGAAAACAATTCTCATTTTGAGGAAGATAGCAACGAAATTCACATAAAATTTGCACAAATTAGGCTGTACAACAAGCTGCCTCCCACTTCCATCGAACTTAATTAAACCCGGCGTGAACTCACGAACCAATAACCCAAATTCTAGGCTTCCATCAATTAAATCTTATAGATCTTTGTGAAAAATCTTTTGCATTGTGAACCAGAAAACCAAAAAGAACAACAAAGCAAAATTAACTGCCGTCGCCGCCATAAATCAAATGCAAAACAAAATTTTTCACAACAGAAACCAAAAATCAGAATCAAAACCAAACCTCAGGATGATACTGGAGCCCATAGAACCTCCTCCCTCGGCTCTCAACGGCCGCCACCGTCCCCTGCTGGCTCCGTGCAACAACTTCAAATCCCTCGGGCAATCTCACCACCTCATCCCCATGACTCATCCACACAGTCTGCCTATCCCCCAGGCGCTTCGTCCCGAAAAGCCCCGAATTCTTCTCCACCTTGATCTCCATCCTCCCATACTCCTGCTTTTCCCCGACCCTAACCTCCCCTCCCAACCTCTGAACAATCAGCTGCAGTCCGTAGCAAATCCCCAGCACATGCACCCCATTACTCTCGGCCCACTCGGCGAACCCCTCGGGGAAGCTCGGCGAGTCGGCCGTGTGGACGGAGTGGGGCCCGCCGGAGAGGATCACCACGCGCGGGTTGTAGTCGGTGATGGTCTTGAGCTGCGCGGTGCCGGAGATGCAGAGGGAGAAGACCGAGAGGCTCCGGATCCGGCGCGTGATGAGGTGGGTGTACTGGGAGCCGTAGTCGAGGATGAGGACGAGGTCCGATTGGCCTTCTTTGGCGTCCATTTTGGGGAGGGTAGGGTTATGGAATTCGCGGCGGCGGCGGCGGCGGCGGCGGCGGCGGTGGAGGAGGAGGCGGGAGTTCAGGCCTTGAAGGGTTTAGGCAGAGAGAAAGATGCTAGGGTCTTAGTGGCGTTTGGCGGGAAGTGACGCCATGAACCTGTAATAGGGGAAAAAGAAGTAGGGATATATCTTTCTAAATTTGAGATTTTTTTTAAGTCGAATTAATTTTTTTAACTGGACACGTGGCAGGAAAGAAGATATTCTTATGAAGATAATCTATGGAAAATCTATGGAATTCCCAGCTTTTTAGCCTAGCAAATGCAAACTGGGTGGCTATAGCCCAGAGACAAAATGCCCTTCCTTCGAATTGGCTACGTTTGGTCTTGAATAAGATATAAAACGTAGGAATTTTGTAATATCATATTCATCATTTGGTGAATTACAGTAATAAATTTGGATATTTTCACATCGTATCGTGTCCATTGTGTGATATAAACATGGACAGAACTTTTGATCCAAACCTCGCAAAGTCGCCATGGACACAACTTTTTGTCCAAACATTGCGGAGTCAAGCATGTTGACTTCCGTGAGTATGCCATTTAGTTACAATCTTCCTTCAATCAGGTTTATTTAGCGGTGATTCATGAGAGATTCTTATCATTTATGTTTGTGCGTTTTCGAGGTTCATTTTGCAATGATATGCATTTCTTACCAAATAATGAATTGGATATGATATAGAAATATTCAGCTTTATTATTGCGATTCGCTAAACAATGAATATTATATAATAAAATCCTAGGAAGAATGAGTCGTGGCTGTCAACATGAACCGACAAAATAAGGACTTGACCAACATATATATATTTTTAAGTATACCAGTGTAAATGAATCAAAATATTGCACAAATGAAAATGATAAGAATTTCTCACAATACTTTTACCTAATTCACATTTTCATTTGCTTAATTTTAATTATTTTTCCTCTCTTTTTTATTTTTCTTATTTCTTTTTTTCCTTTCCATCATTCTCTAATAAGATTTTATTAAATAGTAAACTATACTAATATACAAAAAGTATGGACTAAGTGTAAATACTAAATATACATTATATAATGAATTTGTGCTATAGTCCTCTGGATTCTTTGCTATGTCTAAGTGTACATTGTTTCATAGCTTCCACGTTTTAGCTCATTCAACCTTAGAGCTGAGTGTTCGACCAAAAAAAAAAAAAAAATAACCTTAGAGTTGACTGCTTATTGCATATTCTAATGTTGACTGGGCTTAAGACTCTCAAGATGGTCGGTCCATCATAGACTAGTGTTTCTTTTTGGACAACTCAATCTCATAGGATAGTAAGAAACAGAAAACTGTCAATCACTCTTGCATAGGAAGCGTAATATCGAATTCTTGTTGATACGACATCAGAGTTATTATTCGTTGCAATGGCTACCGGAAAATATGGGAGTGCGTCATAATAGCGGAACAATTATTCATTGTGATAATTAAAGTGCTAACCAAATAGAACATAATAATATTGTTCATGAATGCACCAAGCACGGGCATTCACGGGTGATGGGACTATCGATATGTTCACCAAGACACAATTTTTTTTTTTGGTGAAACACCAAGACACATTCACTTGGGTGTTTTCTGAATCTTTTCTCCAATCACCAGTTGACTTCAGGACTAAGATTTAGGATTAGGTTAATTCTAGTTTACCTCAATTGAATAAGTCAAATTGACAACCCGGGTAGTCCCATTTCTTACAATCATCCCAGAACTATCTAACTCCCATTAGTAATCACAGTATACCAGATCCTAGCAAAAGTTACAAGGAGATTCTTATCAAGACTTGCAGCTGGACAATGTGTGAGTATATGTAACTTCGATACGTCGAGTGAGCTTGACAGGGCCACAGATGAATCATCGGCTCTAGAACAAAACTCGCCAGGTTCATGGTCCATCTCGAGTTTTTTCACACATGATGATACATAGCCACAGGGAAATTCACTGCCGGGCAATGCTTTTTCGCAGGATTCCTGAAATCCTCGGTACGAAAGATCTGTCTTCATATTCGCATTTCTACTCCATCTCCTCTATTATATCCTCCAGGATGCTCTCTGCCATCTTGCTAACAATGCCTTCGGCATCCTTTCGAGTGTCCAACCAAACTCGAGGCTTCGCCAAGTCCTTTTCGATGAGCTGTTCCCCAGCGCGTGGTTCTGTTTGGAAAACAAGGTTCCAATCGATCCATTTCATCGCCTCAGAAACCACATTTTCATCCAGTGGAACCATCTTGGTATTTAGTCCAAGAAATCTAGAATGCCAATGGTATGCAACTTCTTGGAGGATTTCATCAACATAATCATAGAGGAGTGCGTGATCGATGCCCAGCCGATCTTGCTGCGTCTCCATTGCACCAAATAAAGATGGTGGAAGAAATTGGTCTGACTCGGGGTGCTTCACCCAAAGGTCATTCCAGGTTAAACCCGAAGCTATCAAAAGCCACCTCACGTACTCAGATGTCAGTCCGAGCTTAACATCAGCTGCAAGTATCACAATGCACTTTGGTCAATGAAACAGAATACGAATAAAATGAAAACAAGAACTATATGAGGTTAATTTATTTTTTCCATGATGAATCCTACCGGGTTCAGATACGGTTCTATCCAAGCTCACAGTAGTTCTGGAAGTAATCACATTATCTGTGTTCTGGCCATTTATAGATCTTAATAAGGAATCACACACAGAAGAAGTTTCCGGTTGATTTTGTAGAGGTGAATCCTGAAAATATCGAAAGATGCAAACTTGTGAGCTGTATGAAATATCCTAAAATGACTGTAAGAACTGTAAAGAGAACAGGGAAGAGAAAAAGACATATAAGCAATAGTAGAACAATGGAGTCGACAACTTGGTGACTAAAGTTGACAAGAGAAAGTGTTACCAATTCATCGGTGCTCTGATTAGCGCAACAATGTGGCCCATAATTCAATGCCGCAGGTTCTTTAGGATCGATGCTATTTGGAAGCATATTATTTGTTGTTTCTGCAATAACAGATGCTTCAGCAATGCCAAGATGTGCCTGGTTAGAAGGAGCTTGACTAAGCTCGCAAGGTACAGATATACCTTCGGAGACTGAATCAATACGGAAAGGGGCAATTTCATGCATTTCGGTTTCAAGAAGTTTCTCTTGAATTTCTGGGTTTGCTTCAGCATGATTAGACAGATCGTCTGGATTCCTGCAAGTATGATCATTCAGGGTAGGGACCTCCTCATTTGACCTTGGTGGACTTGGTACATTATTCTCTTTTTCCTTGTGAATCCCGAGTCTGTTCTGATAGTTTAGATAGTTGCTGTAGGAGCCGAACCTCATCTGTGAGGTAAAAAACCCCACTTCCTCTTTTCTCCCAGAAATGGGGAAGGACAACAAGTCTTGCTCAGGCAAAGAGAGCGACTTCCTTGCAGTATCAAGGAACTGCTCATCATCACCTTTTTTACACAGATCTTTACTTAATGGCATAGAGAGATGCATCCTAGCTTCATCCACATTGAAGTTTCCTTCCTTGTGATCTCTATCACTTCCCGTACGAGCAACTCTGCCTGTTGTAGCAGATTCACATCCGATTTTCGCTCGGAGACCATCAGGCTCACCTGCATCACCTTTCCTCTCAAGATCAAATGAAAATTTAGGCATCTGTCCCTTCTTTGTTCTGCTTAGCTCGGTAGCATTCCTCATTTTCCTTATCAAACTTTGAAATGGAAAGTGCGACTCTCTAACGGTCGGGACCTCATTTCTTGTGCTATTGTTTGTTTGTGAAGATGAGCGGGTTTTCTTGATGTTGCCTGCAGTTTGTGGTCCAGGCCTTAAAACCACTATTGAAAAGTGCTCTTCACTGCTTCTCCTGGGACGGCGTTTTCCCCAGCTCTTGATCTTCTTCCAGGAAAGCGTACCTGCACTTTTATCTTGAATCCCACTCGTATCAATGGTACTTTCACACTTCTGTTCTCTTTCCTGACAGTCCCGCAATTCTTGGATGTGCTTCGCTACTACAGAGTTTGGGTCATCCAGGAGTTTAGAGAATAATTGCTCGTTGGAATTCAGCATGTGCAGTGAATCCAAGAATTGCTTAGACTTGTGGCCTGTCCGATCATCACCAAAGTGGCCACCTTTGGCAAACTTCTGATTTACCAGTGCCTCCGCCACTCCGTTCCTATGAAGGGATTGGACATTCGTCTTCTTCAATTCTTCATTTTCTGCCACACTGATGCTTCTACAGCCAATCTCTACTCCGCTTCTGGGATGTACCTGATGGCAAAACATTCCTCTGAATGTCGACTGAGGTCCATCCACTAACATAGGATGGGGAAGTTTCCGTGGAGAACCCGTATTTGGATCATTTCGTCGAGGCCTACGGTGTGTCTTCCCTTGGCTTTTGGATGAGTGACTTGGATTCTCAGGAAAATGCTTTTCTTCCTGCTTAGCTTCAGCATTCTCTCTTTTTAACTGCTTGCTAATGTGCCTCTCTTTTTGCCCCATTTTATTTGCACTTTCATCTCTGGACTTGACAACCGGAGTTGTGTGATCCTGTTCGTCCTATAAGTTACAGATTGCCAATCAGATGCATTGCTCCATCCAGCAAAAATGTTGAGAAATAACATCGCATTTACAAGAATGTTCCACCAGAAAATGTAAATGCAACCTATGGCTGAGTTCAGATTTTGAATATGTGTATTCTGCTTCGTAGTAAAAGGTTACATGTGGATCATTAGACTTAGCTGAAACAGAGGAAGATCTGGCCTAATCATGGAATTGCGGGGAATCAATGTTGTCTAAATCATGCTTCTATAGTGTGAAGTATGCAAAAATTTGTGTGATCTCAATAGCAGAGGTCCGAGGAAACAATAAACAGACTCACCGCAGCAACTTGGCTCTTCTTATCCGACGTGTGAGGAGATTTATGTCTCCCTTTTATATGTAAATCATCTGCAGAGGTAAACAAATCAATAAATTCTACACTTCAAACTCGAAACACTTTATATTTGACGTTTATTTTCTTCTGTGCTGCAGAAATAAATCGAGATTTATGGTTCCTCGATAAGTGATGCGGTCCGGTTTGAATTCTCACCATGGTTGTGTCTAGTCCCCGAATGCCTCGCATCTTTGAGCAGCTTCATACGTAAACGACCCGGGAGAAGCTCGGAAACATTCATCAAAACCCCACGACGTGCAGCCCAATTGGTACTTGTCGTGGAACCCAGCGCTTTTCGATGATCTCTTTCCCTTGATACTTGTACTAGCGCTCCTCGCTCAGAATTGCCTCTTGGCTCCTGTCATTCAGGCAAGGACCCCCAGGTAAACTGCAGTACATTGACAGATTGAAAAAGAAAAACATCAGGAATGAGAGAAACCAGTTCTTTCAACTGTTTCATTGCAAAGGAACATCTAAACTCGCAGCAGATTCCTCAAAACTACGATCTTTTTGCATAATTAGTCGATACACACAAATTCTTCTAATGCAAAACATACAGTTCAATTCCTCCGCCCTTCGTAATTCACTTTTTTGGGACTACACGCTGTCAAACGGATTTGCCTATTTAGAGTGATTCGGTAAAGGCAAGTCTATGTTGGAAAGTAAAGTACTAATCCATATGACAGAAAGTTGCTGATTTTGAGTCTAAAGCTTGAATTTTTGCAGGGGAAAAGAAGGGTCTGGACATAAAAAACAACCAAGTCTAAGTTGTCAACTCTTGCCTCATAGAACTCTTCATTTGCTGGAAGCAGAATACGCAGGATTGCAACCGAATACCAGGGAAAAAGATTTCTCAAGAAAGCGAGGGCAAGACTTGCAGAGAAAGCGAGAAAAGAAGTACCAGAAAGGGGACAACCTAAGCTTAAGTGCTTAGTTCAGTCAACTCAAGATTTTCTGAGGCTAACTTGCAATGGGTATGCTTGAGGATTCAAAGTTACATCGAACCCATCAACAGGAAGAGAAAGAGGAGAAAAGGCGAAGGATGAGGAAATGCGAAGGTGAGAGGAGAGGGACGAGAGAGAAGGTGACATGAAAGTGTGAAGAAGACGTTAAATAAGACATGGGGGTGGGAGTCATTATGATATTGACTGATAAACAGAGTAACCACCACAGTTTCTACAGGCTTGGAATTCAAGCAAAGCTAAGGCCGCGCATGATGACATTATTTCTACTTTAGAAATTAACTTTCGACCAAAAATTAATTTTTTTACTTCTATTCCAAAAATTAATTTCTGATCATAGAAATTCATTTGGTAACAGTTAAAAAATTTTATTTCTAAAATATTATTAACAGAAAATTTTCTATAAAGAGTTATTATCAATGGCAGAAAAATTTCTATTTTATTTTTTAACTTTTTAAATTTATTTAAAAATAGTTTTTATTATAAAAAAATATTATTTACATTTTACTCCGGCGACCGGAGATGGCGACTTGGCTGCGGCGGCCGGAGATGGGCGGTGGTCGGTGGTTGGCAATGGGCAGCGGATGTGGTGGTCGGTGATCATAGCCAAGAACGGGTGGCAGCAGGCGATGGTCGGTGGTTGGTGATGGTCACGAGTGGTGATGGGCAGTGGCCAGCTGTGGTCGGCGATTGTCAACGGTAGCAGTTGTCAACGATAGCGGTTTTCAATTGTTAATTTACTACTAAATGAGTTTCTTTTAGATAGGCAATTTACCCGGGAGAAATCATTTTTTTTTAACCTTTCCCTATTTGCCAACTGAAAACGAGTTAAAGACAGTATTGAACTGAAAAATTATCTCAACGTCAGTTGGTGCGCAGCAATTTTGACTAGAACTCTTCATCATCATCGTCTGAAAAATTCAATTCCGAACTTAACATCATAAAGATCGGACGCTGCTAGATTGCTAGGACTTTATACCGAAACAAGCCGAAACGACCAATCAAGTACGACACACCGTTTAATACAACGTGTTTCGACAAGAGGTTTCCGCGTTTTTATCGATCTAATCACATAGAATTATCCATGGATTATCACAAAATAAGGTGCGTACAAAACAAATGATCCCACCGAACCTTGTCTGCAACTGTTTGTATAAAAACTGTGGCTGACAGCACCGTAAGGGGTTTGAATCATTCAAGTCCGTAAGCAACTTCTACTTTTATAATCAACCTGACATTCGAGGATGTCTCCTTGTCCACATTTCAGCCATCAATTCAGGCCTTGAATGCTCATCCTCTGTACGTATTGGTGCATTTGATTCGGCTTTGGGGAAATGTTTTTGGGAAAATACAAAAGCCTCTAGACTATGAAGGTTTTTGAAATACAAATAGTGTTAGGTAAACTGTATTTTAAAAACACATAGACGACTTTAACTTAAATGTCGGTTTGACAAAACCTACACTTTGCAAAAGACTTTTGCGCCTCAAGTCATGCAACCAAGGCCTTAGCGTGGATGGCCAGCAGCCAGAACTGACCTCACCAAAGAGGACGCGTTTGGTGGGTACATTTCCAGAATTATGAAAGTTGAGCGAGGGCAAAGTTGAAAGATAAAGTAGTCATATTTGCATTTTGGAAATGCAATTGCTATCCCCAAAACTCTCTAAAAAAAAAAAAATTTATCAAGCCATTTGCATTTGGCTGAGGGGCTCTGAAACCCCAAAGGGCTTTGGCAAAGCCGAACCGAACGCACCTATAGAAACCACTGAAGTGGGATCTGATTAGCAGTTATGATGTACATGAAAATGACCATTGCCCAGAAGAAGACACCGAAGAGAAATCCGCTCTTGGCGCATCATCAAAAGCTTCATGTGATTGCCCTGGCGTGCCGGCTTGTTAATCGTGTTCAACACATGCGTCCACAGATCCTTTTTCATTAATCTTACATTTACATGTACCAAGTCTTCATGTAGTGCGGGATCTTTCAGTTTTCTTGTTGGTCTTCCTTCCACCTGCTCTCGGTTGGATCAAGAACTTGCCAAATCGGAAGCGGAATCCCGGCTTATCCGGCCATAGCGACTCGAAACATCTTTCTTGTGGCCCGAGTTTTGTATCATTCGATGGCGAACCGTTGTCTGAATTCGCTTGTTGGTTGGTCAAACGGGGACTTAGAACGAACATAACCGACTTCGATTTGGACACTTAAGATAGCTTTGACCATTCGAAAATGTAACACATATCTGTCGAAGCATCAAGGGATAAACATCGGCACACGACTCTTCAACAGACCCACTTCCAACCATGAATCCCCTCTTTTTCGTTGTTCTAACCTCGACCATTCAATGATGAATAGAAGCGCAATTAAAATTATTGGGGAGCACCTGATTTGGAATCCATCTTCTTTTACATGGAATAGCGACGATCCAAAGTTCAAGTGTGCCACCCTATGTATCTAGCTCATGAAAACTGTCCCTCACGAATCGTGTTAGATGAGAGACTCGAGTACTAAAGCCCGGCCTCTCATCACAAGTCGGGCTCTACTCCATCCACGTTAATCAGTCCCATATTAGATTAATTCAACTAAATAATATACCTCGCATCAGAAAAACTCTTACATCGAGTCTTTCATTAAGTCTAGTCGGCGACCTTGAATGTCATGTCGTTTTCTACGAAGGGCTGTAAATCAACGGCCATGAATGGCATCGCTTTCCTCCAAGCTCGTTCTTTTCTCGGCCTTGGACCGTAGTACCGTACACGTTGAGCTTTTCTTAGGCTCTAAGACTTGCATTCCACGACGTCATGGCTTGGAATTTAAAGCTAGCGTCTTGGGGGAAATCTCTTCGGACGTGTGCGAACCAGAAGCGGAATGACGGGGAAAGTTCAGAGAAACGTATAAGGGTACGAACAAAAGAATTGACCGTTGACTGTTCTCCTTCAGATGAATCCCGTGATCGATTTGATCATCGAATATTGCCTGCTTATAGTATTAATACCATGAAAGGGACTCCAAATATGATACCAAGTACGACACGAGCATCTTTTCCTTCCGTGTAAGCCGGGCTTTTAAAGAAGGGGAAACACTGATACCGACCCGTCCTCCGATAACGTGTTAGGTATGATCTCGAAAACCCCCTAAAAAAAAAACGAAAGAGGAAATTAAAGGGTGTACTTTTTAACACCAAGAATACAACAAGGAAGTAATATGAAGAGGGTGAATGTAATTTTTCTTTTTTTAGATTATCGAAAAAGTTTTAAACCTATCTTGCACTCGTGTCAATTCAGTCATAAACCTTATAATATGGCCAGTTTAGACATAAACATTTTGACGATTTGTCGATAGATTCCATTCGGCTAATTTTAGATTGAAATCGTAGATGTGGATGCCGATCGTCGTACGTGGCATGTATGGCACGGCTGGCGGATTTGGAGAAGAAAAAAGGTTGAAGGATGAGCGATGGGATTCACATGTGTGGACTTAAGTGTCCAAATCACGGTGGACCAGATCAAATTGCCAACGATGTCAGATCAGAATTTCTTCTGGGCCCGAGATCAGATCAGAAGTTAAACTTGTTGCTTCTTGTTATTGTTTTGGATCGATTTCTTTTTTGGGATTAGGCCCATACCCTAGGCCCAGAATAAGGCGACAAAAGTAAACGAACTAGCAGGACAACTTACCGATTCTCCTAACATGTTCTCTCTATCATTTGCAAGACTAATCCTAATTAGGTTTTTCAAGAGAGAAAGGAGCGGGAACGGAAAATAATTTGTGAACAACGAAGTTGGTTCTCTTCTAATTGCGCGAATTGATTAACTCAACTCGTTAATCGATGTGGAAGTATTCCTCTTTCAAATAAATAGCCCTTTCGAACGCAATCCCAAAAAAAAAACAGGCTGTACAGTTACACGACCGAGAAATTAGTTATGAAATGACAGTAGGACACCAAGAACGGCAGTGAAAAAAGATACCGTCACCAGAGCCGAGACAACATATGCATCGCCCGAGCATCGGATTGTCGGATTCCCCTCGAGGGGAAAGGCGCATTACCTTCGCCTCTTGAAAAACCTCCGGTGGCGACCCGCGATTGTTATAATTACCGCAATGCGGGAATTAGGTCATCAATCTGCTTTTTTATTTCTTTCAATGATATATTTTATGTGTTGAGCTTGATAATAGACTGTCAATGCGGGAACTATGAGGCTGGAAATCAATAATGGCATCCAAGCTGCATGTTCCTCATGGCTAATGTTCACGAATTGGACTTAATTGACATCACATGATCGAATGCCATACAGCCAAACCAAAACAAAAAAGAGAGATGCACATAATTGATGCTGAAGTCAAACAAACACGAGAGACCCATCAATATGATTATTTTTCTCTATTTTTCTAATGGGGGTGCGAAAAATTCAAAAAAAAAAATTATAGACTAAGACAAAGATAATCCCCCAACGAAGACCTTATGTAATATTCCTCGTGCACAAAAAGAATATGTCCCGCCATTGGCCCAAATTATCATGCGTACATTTCGTGATGTACTAAAATATTCAAATCGGATTTGATAAGAGGGGATATGATATGCTTTGGAATTCAAAATAGGCACCCTTCCTACCATGATGTTCTCGGAGAATATGACGTGCGTACGTTTAGCGGAAAATAAATGCTCTTGAAAATATTTTTTTTTAAATGACCGCTTATCTCATTTACAAAAATAAATGATTAAAAAAAATCAAATTTATATGATTTTATTATTATCGATAGTGAAAATATTATTTAATGACTAATTATTTTAAGCAATATAAATAATTATTTCTTTTTTTAAAAAAAATTCATGCTTTTTATCCGATGAAAAAAGCAAATTAATGCTAACACTCGAGAAATTTAAAGCTAGCATCAATGCCGCGTGCCCTTGTGGGAAATCGTATGTGGGGAGAGATTATTGTTGCTTCACACGATGAGCTTTGCTCGGATTCTCGCGAGGCTGGGGTTCCAACTTATGTAGTACCGACACTTTTTGGAGGCTTTTTTGTGTCGCGTTCAACACTTTTTGATACGTAGTCAGCACTCTAAACACACCAGCGACACGCAAGTCCAGCATCCCGACACGCCACTTCGACATACACTTGATCAATTTTAAGCATTTTCAATGAATCAAAATGTAAATATATATCTAGCCATCCTAAAATTAGTATATTCAGCAAATCCAACAAAAATTAATTGTGAATCTCTAACGTAAGAAGAAACTCACCATTGATATTTTTATATACTCATAATAAATATATTTAACATACAACGTGTCAAAATTTTTTACATTTGGATCATGTAACGGCGATAATTTATTCCTAAACATTTTCATAAATATTGTTATCATCACCTTCACGCCGACCGCTCGAACAACTAGCTTTCCACCACATGGCACCAGGTGATTTCAAAAATTCCTAGCTGTATTCAACCAACAAAACAAAAAGAATTCCTAGCGTCATCACGTCACGACGGTCGGAAACTACGTAGCATCACGATACACGAATTATTTTTTAAAAAGGTAAATTTTTTCGCACAACAGACGAATGGTGGATTTGGTTCAACTTTGGAAATGAGTTTTGGGAAAATGTAAATACTTTTAACTTAAGGGGTTTTGGGAAAATGCAAATGGCATTTGGTAAAAAGCTCCTTTGAAAAATAGTTTTGGGGCTAATTAGTATTTGGCAAAGCAAATTTGCAAAAGGGCTTTCTGCCATATTTATTTAAATAATAAAAAAAGAAAATCCAAACCCTATGGTTACGATTGTCGATGAACTAGATTTGGCTCGCCGGCGGCAGTGGGTCGATGCCGCCGGGGGACGAACGAACCCCGGCTAGGGTCGCCCTGGGGGTCACGAGACACCCGACCCTCTCCCGGGCTCGTGGCCAAAGGTCGCTCGACCTTGGCTAGGTCCGCCCTAGGGTTGCGAGACGCCCGTCGGCTGTCTCCCGTGTTGCGAGACCCCGGCGACAAGGCCTGAGGTCGCATGAGTCAAGCGACGGCCGCCGGGGGTCGCCCACCCCGGGCGACCTCGGCCGACGCTCGCAGATCCGGCTGGCCGGTGGCCGTAACTAAGGTTTGGATTTTTTTATATTTAAAAACCATATAACAAAAAAATAAGAGGCAAAATTGGAATTTGAAAAAATAAGTAAGGGTAAGTTTGGAAAACAAAAATCATAGCTCAGCATCTGGCCAAATGCAAAAAGCTTAATGATGTCAAGCTTTTAGTATTCCCAAGACTAATTTTCATCTCAAATCCCCTTGAGAATGATTGTCAAACGTCCTGTATTTTTTTCAAAAAACTTTGGAGCCCCAATGAGCTTTGAAAATGCTCAACCAAACCCACCTAAAATCTCAATGGAAGTCAAGGTAACTCTCGAGAAATCGAAAGCGAACATCGGTGCCACTCTGTCCTCGTGGAAATTCGTCCACGGGGGAAGATTAAGGTTGCTTCTTCGCTCGAATTCTCGCGAGGCCGGTGGTCCCGACGGCCGTGATGTGACAACACTAAGAATTCCGAGAAGAAAAAAAAATTGCAAATCCTTGACATCACATGGTGCCACGTGGTGGAAAGCTAGTGGTTCGGACGGTGGGCGTGAAAGGTGATTTTTTTTTTTTTTTGGGAGTTGCGAGCTTTAACGGTTGATGATGCCCCGCCAACTTAAAAAAGAAAAAAAAGAGAAAAAAAAGAAGTTTGAAAACAAATAAAATAAATTTTTCAAAGAGCTTATCATTTTTTTTTTCAATTTTTTGCCCTTTTTGCTTTTCCCTTTTCCCCATTTTTTTTTTAATGTTACATTCAATGTCACAAATGGCTGGCATTGGACCCCATGCCAAAGGAGTGAGGCATGTGAGTTTGGGGAGGGTATCCTATAAGGGTGAGTTGGCCAACCCTCTCCCTTTTATAAGTACAAAACTGAACAAGAAGATTGCAATTTCCAATTGAAAGGGGTGATCGAAATCGAGGGCCAATTGTGGGCCCCCCACCTCGATGAGTTTGGTGATATGGTAGGTGAGCACAATTATTAAGGACCCCGTGAACTGATCCGGACAATAGAATTAACACGATATTTCGCTTAAGCAGTTTAGCTAGAAACGAGTCACGGATTTAACTGTCATTAGCCTTCGCAATTACAAACGAGACGGATTTCAAAACACGATTGAGAAGTTTTGAAACCTATGCATTGCGTGATCGGACATTTCAGAGTCGAAAGGTCCGTATTGCTGTTGCGGACCGTGCAAAGGTGTTCGTGTTTTAAGACATGACAACCCAAATTCACGTGGGATTTGCCCGAACCATTTCACGCCGAAGTGGGGGACCATTTACAAGTGACGAGAGTCCCCGTAGAAAGGGACAGACTCGTAAAATCACGTATGCTGCGGGGACAAAATTGTAAATTCACGGCACCGCGATCGTTGTGGAGCCGTTGCACATGCGCTATTTTTCATCCTCGAGTCCTTTCGCTGTCAACAGATCGAACGGTCAAAAAGGCGGCTGATTTGTGCTGAGCCGTTGGATTTTGACCGTATCTCTCCGCTTTTTCCATTTCTCTTCTCTCCCTTTTTTTTTTTACTTTTGTTTTTCCCTCGGGGTTTAATTTTTTGTGGCTGTGATTCTGTTACCGTTGCTGGAAGCATCGTTGGTTCGCTTCGGAAGGAACCAGGCCGGGCCCCACTCTTTCAAGTGCAATTTACTACTGGGAAGAACGTGCGACTTTGATGAAAATGCTCGATGCGTCGAGATCTTTCTCGTGTAGAAATCTGGACCGTTGGATCTTATGTTCTTCCGTGAATTCGTTGATCCGAGATCGTTTAGATTCCCGCAGAGAAAAAAATGAAATTGCTTAGTTATCACGACATGTCCCATGATGAGATGTCTGAGGTCATTTTGATCGATAATTAATGAGTTTATCGTTTAAAGAAAAACAAGCATTCATCATTTTTATTTGATTTTCTTTGACGCGACTACTAAAGTATATATACACGCACACGCACGCGTCAATGAAGTTGGCTAGAACCAACTGATTAAAATCGGTCTTTCAAATGAAATGCGTAGGTTCATGGGTAAAATCATACAAACTGGCTAAGGCCGGCTCTTCATCGGATTAACTCTCTAAATCACTTGTAATTCTCGGATAAATCGTTTTTGGTTATTTAATAATTTGTATAGAAGCCGCGACAAAAGAGATAAGATATTGGATGGCTAAAAAGAAACTCGAAGTGCTTCAACCATTTTGTCAAGGGAAACTAATACATTAATAATGCAAAACATAAATTCAATACATTTTGAAAATGAAAAATAATAATTCGTGAACGGCTCCCAGGTCTACCCTTAGAATTGCTCGGCTCAATTTCAGGCTGGATCCAAAGCGTCCCAACTTGGTTTCTGGCTTGGGAAATTCCAGAACTAGCCATGACTTGATGAGTTTTAGGTACTTGATCAATGAATAGACCTGGTCTGGAATCGATCACCTGACTTACCTCAATGACACGTTTATACTTCCATCTTTTAAGGAAAGAAAGGAAACACAAGCATAAAAATTGATCACAATTATAGCCCCCATCTAGTTTTTTTTTTTTTTTTTGGTAAGGTCTAGTCCCCATCTAGTTTCCCACCAAAAAAAAAAAAAAACATACATATTGTGACCATAGTGAGCAAACAGCTACTTTTTCAACCTTCACCTAACTTTCCAAAACCATTGAGCTAAAAACACACTTCACTTAAGCTTGAAGAAATTCACAAAAGGAAAGACAAATCTACCATCTGACGAGACAACCCACCATACAATCACATTGCTGATGCTTGTCATCCACAAGAAAAATTCTGATTTTGATGCAGTGGATGCACCATGGATGAATCAAGCAGCTTCCAAAGAAACAACCCTTCTGCTGTTCTGCATTAAAAAACATAAAGAAGAGCACATGACTGCCACTGCAGGGGGATAAGAACAAAGCCAGCAGGACCAACCAACCTGTCAACATGCCCTTGCCCTTTCCAGAACAATCCCTCACTTGGAAAAAAAAAAAGGAGACATAGTAGATCATTATGGCAGTTAGGTCCATTCAATTTGAAATTTATAGACCGTTTCCTTAGGCCAACTAGGGACTTCCACAAATTCAATAGCAGAGAATTCAGAAGTCTGGAATTCAAGCTTAGGTTATCCCTAGGTACGAGCTACTCTATCTATGCAACATGCACGAATAATTTAACTGAAGCAAAGAAATATTTATAGCTTGCAAGGTAATCATTCTATCTTTTCTGAAGAGAAATTTGTTTCGTAATGTAATTTTATTATTTTTTTAATTTCTGGAGCAGATTTTTAATCCAGAAATAGGTTTGAAACATAAATGAGAAGTAAAAATCCTACTTCTCTATTTCTAGAACCAAAAACAGAAATAAAAATTCTTCTCATCATTCACTCCCTCTCTCTCTCGCCCTTTCGCCTATCGCCGCCGTCAGCCGGTTGTCAGCCCATTTAAAGTTCGGCGGCCGATAACTGTAAAAACTTTATGTTGTTATCAAATAAATTGATTTTGTGTTGTTGCTAAAAACGTTTCTCTGCACATAAACTCATCTAGGAATAAAAAAAATAAAAACTATTTCTATCAAGAAATTATTGTCAGGAACATTGTCATTTATGCCCTTACATGTCGATATGCTCTATTATACTGTTAGAGTAAGTTCAATTCAGCCTTGCGCGGAGATGAATTATTGAACATTTTTAAAAATAACTTAACGCTTGAAAGCGAAAATCTCAGGGGCAATATCCACAGTAAGGTAAAACATTAAGAAAAGAACCACAAGAAGAAACCTACAGCGCGAATGATAACCACTTTGTTCTCGGAAGTTATTTATTTTTCTATTTTATTTCTTGGATGAGTTTTTGAGCAGAGAAACGCGTTTAACAACGACATTTTTTTTTTTGTTTGCAAAACAAAAATTCATTTGATAATGGCATTACATTTATACGATTGCTGGCTGTCGATCAATGGCCGGCGGTCGGGGATGCGAAAAAGAGGAAGATCACATGCGAGAGAGCGAGAGTGAGCGAGAAATTTTTATTTCTGTTTCTGTTTTAGAAATAGAAAAACAAGAAATTTTCATATTTCATTTTAGTTCTAAACCTATTTCTCATTTAAAAATTTATCCAAAAAATAAAAATAAAATAGAGCAAAAGAAAATAAAAATAGAAGAAGAAGAAAAAGCACTGTCGTCCCCGCTCGCGTCCGCCTGTCGCCCGCAGCGATGAAACATAAAAAAATAAAATGTAGCACGGTCATCTATAAAACCACCTTTGTCATCCCCTCTGCCACAGCTTTAGCTTTATAGAGAGAGAGAGACAGAGATCAGTCCGCGAAACAGAGGAAACAGAGAATACAGAGAGCAGAGAGCAGAGCACAGAAGCAGAAGGAAAATGGAGGGCAAAGAAGAGGACGTGAGAGTGGGAGCCAACAAGTTCCCGGAGAGGCAGCCCATTGGGACGTCCGCGCAGTCGGACAAGGACTACAATGAGCCACCCCCAGCACCATTGTTTGAGCCTGGGGAGCTTTCGTCGTGGTCCTTCTACAGGGCTGGGATTGCTGAGTTCGTGGCCACTTTCTTGTTCCTCTACATCACCATCCTCACCGTCATGGGCTTCTTCAAGAGCCCCTCCAAGTGCGCCACCGTGGGCGTCCAGGGCATTGCCTGGGCCTTCGGGGGCATGATCTTCGCCCTTGTCTACTGCACCGCTGGTATCTCTGGTGAGTCACGAGTGTGTGTTGGAGTGAGCTTGCTGGGTTTACTTCAGTCGCTCCCTCTGTGTCTCTGTTTTGTTCTTTCTTGCTTGGAGATGTTTAGGATTTGTCTGGGAGAGAGCGAGAAGGGAAAAGGAAAGAACTTTGTTAACTGTCTTTCCGGGATCTTCATATTCACATGCATGCTTTTATTTCTGTCGTCCTGGGGGTTAGTTTAGACTTGTTTTCCCTTCAGAAGATGCAATTTTCGCCATTTTTGTCTCGCTTTTCCTGCTTGCTAGAGCCCTTTTTGTTTCCCTGCTTCCTGCAGCTGGAGATTGTTGAAGGACTTGAGGTATCAGTTTTTCTAAAGACTGCCTAGTAATTTTGGGGGATGTTTTCTTGCAAGATCACTTGCTATATCTGCTGTAACTATGACTTAAAATAACATAGATGGCTCTTACAGGTTACATCTTTATCACTACTGAGTGACTTTAAGGAGTAAAGGAAGTTTCTTTTACTTTGCCATGTTTTACCTACTAACGGCGCATCTCCTCAGGGGCTTCACCTCATCTCCATTCCCACGACTGATAGGTGTGTTCTGGTTTCTTGAACTTCAGGTGGACACATCAACCCAGCAGTGACCTTTGGGCTGTTCCTGGCCAGGAAGCTGTCCCTGACCAGGGCAGTGTTCTACATCATTATGCAGTGCCTTGGGGCCATCTGTGGTGCTGGGGTGGTGAAGGGCTTCATGGGCCACAAGCAGTATGAGCTTCTGGGTGGTGGCGCCAACTTTGTGAGCCATGGCTACACCAAGGGTGACGGCCTCGGTGCTGAAATCGTGGGCACTTTTGTCCTGGTCTACACAGTGTTCTCTGCCACTGATGCCAAGAGGAATGCCAGAGATTCTCATGTCCCTGTATGTGCTCACTCTGGCCTCTTCTTCCCTCTGGTGTTCTTGATATTTCTGGTGCTTTTTTTTGTTTCGGGGTTTAACTCAGCTTTTGATCCTTTGTTCATGAAAGTGGTTTGATGTAGTGGGATGATTAGCTTTGCTTCTTGTAGTTTGATCTAAGAAAGTGGGGTAAAAGGAGTTTACACAATTTGGACAATGGATATTTGCTTTTCAAGGGCAATTAAAATTGATGAGTTTGGAGGAGGAAAATTCTTAGGGAGTCAAGAAGTGGTTAGGAAATATTGATCACTGGGGGTAGGCATGAAATGAAGATTTTACTGTTATCTTGAGGTAAGAATTATTTGGCTTAATCTGAGTGCTCTGGTTTGTTGAGTTGGAGGTATCATTCCACTTCCATAAACTAAAGTTGGTGGCATAAGGAAAAGAAGCTATGCATGATGGAATTGTTTGACTTTAATGTCTTGCCTTTTTCTAAAGATTTCTGGATTTAGATCAAATAGGGCTTGTTGAATCATCATGCACATTCAAGAATTTGGAAAAAAGTTAGTTCTCATAGTAACGACTGCCCATTTGTGATGCTAGACTACTCCTAATTAGGTTAGAATACCAACATCTGAAGTAGACATTACTGAAAAAACAATCGGCGTGTAAAGAATGTTTAGCATCATGTGAAATTAATCTACTTATTTCAAACCAATGGCATGAACGAACGGATATCCATGTTGTCTTATACTTGAAAGATAGTTAATTCTAGGCTGCTCTCATTTTTTTTCTTGGGGCATCCATATTGCAGATCTTGGCTCCTCTTCCAATTGGGTTTGCAGTGTTCTTGGTTCACTTGGCCACGATCCCCATCACCGGAACTGGCATTAACCCGGCAAGGAGCCTTGGAGCTGCCATCATCTTCGACAAGGACCGTGCCTGGGACGACCAAGTAAGCTCCTTATTTTCTTGTTCAAGAAGAAAACACGATTCTCTTGGTTGATAATCAAAACTAAACTCTGAGATGAATTTGGTTTTGCCAGTGGATCTTCTGGGTTGGACCCTTCATTGGAGCTGCACTAGCTGCTGTCTACCACCAGATAATCATCAGAGCCATCCCCTTCAAAGCCAGGGCCTGAAAGTTTCATTTGCATCTCTAGCTCCTCTCTCCTTTCACTTGAGGCTTTCCTTTTTTCTAATGGTTTGGACTTTTTTTTTCCCCAATATTTATGATGTAAATTATCAAAGTTATGATGGTACGTCGAGCTTGTGAATGCTACTCCTTATGAAATGAACTATCCTTTTCTTCTCCCACCTTCCAAAGCTTTCATGGCTGGAGCAATTTGTTGCCCTTTAAATTTCGTATTGTAGTAATTAGAAAGTTGCCGGCAGAGAACCGACACCACTTAAATAGTCCTGCCTCATAAACACAAGCAGCTAAGAATCCTAAGGTTACAGCAATCCCGACAGTTGGATCATTCAAATCCAACAATCTCTTGGACACCACAGATATCAGAGAAGGGAACCTCTCTCTGTCTCATTCAGAGAATGAAAACCTCGACATGATCAGAGAACTGAATCCACAACGAATGGGTTCTTCAACTCAAAATCTGAATCTCCAGGATCTCCACATATTCATCTTCTTGTTTTTGAATAACCCGACTGAGTTACAAGAATGTACTGCAACTGCGAAGATGGCTAAGCACTTACTGTTTGCAAAGCTAAGCACCTAACTTGCCAAGACGGCTCGCTTTCTATCAAAGACTAAAAAGGCGATTGCACGAATTCAACCTCAAATCAAAGCAAAGGAAAACTTAAAAAAGACACAGGCACATGGATGGTCCTAAAGCCTAAAGGAGACGTTTTCTTTCTCACCACAGATATCATTCCACTCCCACTCCATTTGACATGCATCAGCATGTGGAGCTCGTACTGCAGACCAAGAAAAAGAACATGAACTTCTCTCTAGCTTCTCCACTACAGTTAGCTTTTTTTCACGACTCCGACTACGACGATACAAGACTGTTTCGGTAAAAGCCGTCGCCATGATATAGCCGACGACACGACAGGCCTATTAAACAAATTTATAATTGCTTTTACAGCATAAAAAAAAAAAGATTTCAAGAATGCGATCACATTGCATTGCTTCTTCATTGGAGCAAAACATCACACGCAGAACAATAAGAACAGGAGAACATATGATTGGCGGTATCCACCACCATAAATCTCCAGAGGACTGCAGCAGCATACGAAATCACCTTACAAATGGGAAGCAAGTAATGGCATTTCACACAAGATATAAAGCTTGACAGATGCACGAAGTGTTGCACTATAAAAGCCGAACAAGTAGGTGGAAACCGGGCGTAAGATGCGATCCCAGTCTATCTCTCTCTCTCCATCATTTTTGAAGAATGAAAACCTCGACTCGATCCAAGAACTGAAATTCACAATCAATGGGTTCTGTCACACAGTAGATCTTCACATCCGCTAAATCCTCTCCGTCTTCTCATTAGTTCTTCATTACAAACAAAATGCTAGGAAAAGGTCAGACTGGAGTGAGCAAGACAAAAGAAGTAAAAATCTGAACCAGATATTCATCTTCTCGCTTATGAATACGTGCATTAAACTGTTTGACTTAGGAAAATGAACTGCAACTGCAAATGACAGGAAACAAGTATCTAAATCCAACTGACTGACATCTCATTCTTCTACAATTTCTTGCTTGGGGAAGAACGAACACAAATATTTACAAAAGATTCAGCTGCAATGTATTTTACAACACAATGCTATTCGCAGACCTTTGCCAATAATCTAATAATCCACATTAATTATTGGGATCAAAATCCTCTTACTGAACTCTGCCAAACCTCAATAGACTGCTGATCCTTCCTGGTGATGAACATCTTGTTCCCTCCAAAAGCCAAGTTGGTTATCTTAGCTCCTCCCATATCTTTTGTTCTTCCCATTAAGTTCTTCCTGAATACCCTCTCTCCTAAACCGTCATCGCTTTTCTTCCCAGAGCCGATCAACACCTCTGACCACAACTCTATATCGCCCTTTTTAGTACGAAAGACATGATTCCCATGACTCTCGATTTTACAACCAACTCCTTCCTTCTTTCCATTTAGCAAGTTTCTCCTATCTCCAAGACAAGCCCAAGACTTCTCATCATCCAAGTTCCTCAAATCCTTATAAAACACCTCGCCTGAATTCACGCCAATTTTAAACATGGCAGATAGGTTATCAGAGACTGCAACATCGGAAAAGCAGTCATCTTTATCCTTCACCTCCCAAACTATTCTCCCCGTCCTTATATCCCACAATCTGATATTGCCCGATACACCTGATGGCCCACCATGAGACCCAGATGCCATCAAAAGATTATAACTTGGAATCCACTTCAATTTCGTTGCTGGAATAGCTGAATCAAGATCAGCACCGAATATCTCATTATGACCGATCTCTGTGACTGGCCTTAAGCTCTGCAAGCCATAAACCAAGATCGAATTCGAGTTCCTCCGACCTGATTCAAAGCTAGCAAACAAGTACTCACCCGATGAACCAATCGCTTGCACGGTTGAACCAGACCTAGTCACATTCTCCCAATTCAAAGTCTCTCTAACAGACCCATTCTCAAGATCAAGTATCTGCAAACCTGAAAAGTCGGTGGCGCCAGCTGCGGCTACAGCCGGCGAGATGGGCAGCAGCGAGTCAACGGCAGTGAATTGAGTCAGAATAGTCTTCTTCCTCCCCAGACACCAATCGAACGAGGTGATTTTGCTCCCGTGCGCGACGTGGAGGGACCCGAACGGCGTGGCGGCAATCGTGGACGGCGTATCGCGGCCATTCAGCGGCAAAACCACCGATTTCTCGAGGTTGAAGGCTTCGAACTGAGACGGGTTGGACACGGAATTGACCAAAAGGGACTCGACCCCATAGAACTGGGATTCAGAGATCACATCCTGGAGATCAAAGGCCTTAGCTTTCGAGGGGAGATTGCCAGTCCTGAGGAGGGATAAGATGATGGAGAACAATTCGGGGTCTCTATCGACGAAATGCTCGCTGAGATGAGCCAATTGGGAGTTGGCCACCGTAGATAGGATCGATTTGGGGCCGGCGAGAGCGAGGGTCTGCTTGGTGGTCTGGAAAATCTGACCACCCACGTTGATGGTCACCACATTGGAGTCCGTTTTCGCCGGAAGCAACGCATTAGAAGGCGTGGAGCATGAGAAAGGTGGCATTTTTACCTGAATTCCGATGCTGGGGACGTTGCGAAGCTCCAGCGAATTCGATCGAGACCTCTCCCGGAAAATAAAAAATAAAAAAAAACCCTAGAGAGGACCAAGAAAGAGCAACCCCAGGAAACAGGGAGGAAGACGGAGTGCTGAATAAATAAGGGGTAAGCGGGGGTTAACAAACAAAGGTTGGCAAAGCAAAACCAAAGAGAGGCAAGTGAGAGAACAGAAACAAAATGGGGTGAAACTTGACGTTGAGGATGTCCAGAAGGTCAAAGACGATGTTTTCCAAAACCCAAGAAAAAAAGGAAAAACCATTACGTGGGACGAACGTATGTGCTCTAATCCATCTTGTCCTTTTGAGTTCGATGAATTCTGTGTCAAATGTTAGACCCGTCTTTCCAAATAAAACCCATTGAGATGTACGAGCCAATAAATCAGCCAAATACAATCTTATTAACGAGTATTTTTCCAGGTACCAATTGTGCATAATATGAGGATGATGCGTCGAAAATAAAAAAAGATCTCTTAATTCGCGGCTTAGACAAACCCCCTTCGGGCCAATTAAGAAATTCGCAACAGTGAATAATGATATCTCTTCTCTTGGACAGGACAATGAGAGGGGAAAGTTTCTTTGTTTGCAAATTGGCGAGTCAACTAATGTGGTCGCCAAAGCCGTCTGATTTGGACCTCTGCTTTGAATGTTGGGTCTCTTCCTTCCTTCCCTTCCAACCGTCCTAGCAGTAGCAGAGCCACCGGTCTAAAGCATAGTCACAAAGACCAATCAATTGAGTAGTTGTCCTTTTGGGGGTTGGTTTGGTTACACAAAAAGAACAACTTTCTGCTCGGCAAGTCCCACCTTTGTACTGCCCAATGATAAAAATACACGGACGGCACCTTCCAGAGTTGTGACCCAGAAGTACTCGTACGAAAATCATGACACGGACAATGTTAGACAGGATCGGATTTGTCATAGATGTGGACGGTCGAGAAATGGATCTTTGCAAGGGCTTCTCGATAGAAAGTAGGATTCGAGGTCGTTTCGGCCAAGACATTTTAAACGTGATATCAACCCGGCTGCCATACTCGGACCGGATTCATTAGATATCCGCAATTGCAATCGTCTTCCAGATTTTAGAAACCTAAATCAACCCAGCGTAGACTCCCCACCACATGTGAACCAGGCAGTGTCACGGAGGCTAGGCTACTAAGACAACCGCATAGCAGATGCTTTCATCCACGAAACGACCGCAGTTACAGAACTAAAGCCACCTTCATCGAGTCCCACATCTAAATCAGCAATCTAAGAAATCCTTGTAGTCGCGCATAGTCAAAATTTGGACTGCGACGAACACAGATGTAGAATGGATGTGCCCTTTATATGTAGAACGGATGTTCCGTTTAAACATTCTCCTGACTTTGACACCGTAGACTGCAGTCACATTGATGAGCATGCCAGCCTCTAATGGAGTCGCTGTAAATGAACGGGACGCCACGCTAGTAGTGCAAAAGTGGAAACCGGCTTGAGATTTCAAAGAAGTACTCAAAACAGAGACAGACCATAGGTCTTCTAAAATCTCAGGGTTCAACCCTCCTTCAATCCTTGATAAATACCTGTTGTTTCAAGTACTTGAAAATAACCAGCATCAAAATCTCATTGTAAGTACTAATTTACACGACAACAGCTGAATATGATATGATGAGATTGAGCCTTGAGATGCCTGGGAATACCAGTAATTTTTCCTGTCTGAACTTTACAAGAGAGAGGGAAAGACTGTTCTATTCTAGTCCTAACAAAAGTTCATGGACGACCCTGTTTACCCAAAAACAGATACGGTCAACATGCATTGGTCCTTCCAATTAAATTTCCAAATTCTTCCAACTTGAAGAAAGTAGTATACTGTTAGTTTATAGACGGTCTGTCAAACACTAAAATTCACCCACCTGAGCTTTTAGACTTACTATGGTCTGTGCAAGACTAAACTAACAACAGAGTGCAAAAGCAAGCGTTGCCGATTAGCTGACACCTGGCTGTATCACTGGGAAGGACCAGTTTCCATTCTCCTCAACAACCGTTTCACCTGCCCACCAAGCCGAGCCAAAATCGGGCCTATGAGCATCTCCCCTATCGGCATTATGGAAATTGAATTCTCTAGAAGACCCTGATGTGATAGAACTATGCCTATGATGTAGCCCTTTCTCATTGTCACCTATGGAAACTCCCTCTTGTTCATTACTGGATGTTGCGCCTAAAGTGTCCTCGCTCCTGCCTTTGAGTTCACAACAGATACTCTCTCTTTCAGCAGATGCATTATTTGCAGAAATGATTGCACTTCCTGTCGAAGCAATAAGCTTGCCATCCCCGTGTCTCACATCTTCTGTAGGTATCTCGAATGATACTCTATTGTTGACTGTCAGATCGCCATTTTGGCGTTTGTTGACAGATAGATATGTTGCGACCTTGAAAACTGAAGGGTATCCATCTACATTTCTCACAGGATCAGGAGTCAATGAACCAGAATCTCGCCTCGATCCCCATTCATGGGTGCACAACTTATCAAGGTTCAAGAGCTTGGGAGGCTCACTGGATCGGAACTCAGGGACATTGAGACCACCAGCAGACTCACAACCAGGAAAAGGAGATGAAGTGCCCGAGCCCGAGATGCCAGAGCTAGGAGAAATCAAGTGGCCGACAGGGCTTCCAGGAGAAAACTGATAAGACTGATATTCATAGTTAGGGAACGGAAACCCCTGACAGGCCCCAGAGTTCCGCAGGTTGGCGTCAAGCAGCCGAGCAAACGGCACCTCTGGTGATGAGGGCGTAGTCAGATGCACGGACTCGGGAGGGGGGGTGAAGGGAGCAGTAGACGGCTCAGTTGTAAATGTCGAGAAAACAGGCGGAGATACTAACTGGGTTTCATGGGCATAAGGTCCAATAGCAAATATGGAGTGAGGTCCACCAGGGGAATACATACTTGCTGACATGGACGACATGGTGAACACACCAGCTGGAGATTGGGTAGCGGAAGGAGGTTCTGATTGAAGGAATGATGCTGGAGAGGAGGGCGGTGCCACAAATGGCAGCGTTATAGCAGTGGGCTGCACTAGATTATGAGCACCCGGAGCATCGCCAGTGGAACCCGTCGTCTCAGGAAGAAAAACAGCAGGTCCAATACGCTTCCGGTGCTTCTGAGACCCAAAGCACCAATACAAGCTCCAAAAAGCACCCCATCTTCTCTTCTGCTGTCAAACAACAAATAGAAATGTCTTAGCAAAAAAAGTGCCAGTAATATAATGGAAAAAGGACACAACAACTCGACAAAGATATTGGCATACAAAAGCTATAATTGTTGGCACTTTAAAGTACGCGCGATGCATAAATTGGTGTGAAAAATTGATAATCATAATCAGGACAAGCCATGTAAAAGCAGAACAGGTATGCAGGAAAAAAGAGCGCCCTATTATCTGCTTAGATGCCACCGAAAGCTTTGTAATTCCTCGGACCTCATAGTGGTTTATTGCCGAAACAACGCGATAAACTCATTTTTCCTGAAAGGAGGATCCAGCAAAGCATGTCAGGAACTTATATACTCAAAACTTGCTCGTGCTTGAATCCATCTGCCCTTACGACTATTAGAATTGAGTACTTGCCTTTTACTTTTCACTGCTGCAGAGCAAGATAAAACATATCACAAGCTCTTAGCACACATTACCATAAAAGAAGAGTCGATTAGTTAGGACTCTTTTGGTCGAAGGACGTTTTACACATTTTCATTCGAAGTTCTAACTCCACTGCACAACACATGAAGAACCCTGAAATAGAAACAAGTGGAGAAAAAAGGCAGGAGGAAGGAAAGTATCAAGTTAAACAAACAAAATGGACCATTTCCAACCAAAAAGAATATTTCAGAAAATGCAGGTGCCGAGTCCCGAACTCCATTCCCTATCATATCCAAAACCAAGAACCTAACCATTACAAAGTAGAATTCACTACCACAGTTATCTACATCAGAGCATTCATCCTGTTCAATTTCTCAGAACTTCTAATCATACCATCAAATCCCAATCTTTCACTCCAAATTCAACTATCGAGCCCCCTGTACTTTCGAGGTGAAATTTTTCTCCAGCAAATATCTCCTGCACTTAATTATCTTTTTGATTAAACCAGAGACAAAAAGAAGCAGATCAAAACTTTAGAAAACTGCCATTAGAAATCACTTTTTTGCTCCTCTAATGATTACCAGCAAACTTTCTACCCATCTTTTTGCTCAGCCTCTACTTGAAAAAGCGGTCTCGCCTATTTCGCGTCGGGAACTCATTCCCACTTCCACTTTGCTTTAACGAGGCACGAGCAGAAGGAAGGGAAATCTCGAGAAACTACAAATCCTACGCACGACCCAACCTGAACACACAAAATCAAAACCGAGCCGAACCGGCAGAAGAAAATCAATCTAACCACCAAAACAAATCAGACTCCCTCAGCACCACTCCCCGGATTCGACCGACAAAAAAAAAAATATAAAAAAATATATCACCGACGAGCACAGGGAAACAGCGCATCAGCACACGAGCAGGGTCAAGGAGCGACTCGCGCTCACCTGAACTGCGGCTTGAGGGACGCGGTTCTCGGCGGAGGCGATCGCCGTCGCGGCGGCGTGTATGGTCTCCAGAGCGTCGTTGCGGTCGGCGCTCACAGTCGCGGCCCTCGCTTCCCCATTCCCGTTCATCACGTCCTCGCTCTTCTCGATCCCGACGAGCGAAAGACTCCGGCTAAAGACCACGCTATCGAGAGCTTCGTGCACGCACACATGCGAGAAAATTTTCTCGAGAAAATAACCGGAAGCGAAGAGAAGTCACGGAACGCGGGTCTTCGACGACGAACCAAATCGCGTGGAAAATGAATATTACCTCCTCTAAAATAATAATCTTTTATTTTCCGAAGTCCATGTAAATGTCATTGGGGTCATAATATTTTACTTTTCAATACCTTGCAACATCGAAAAAATTCTGACATAAGAATTTGAAGTGCCCGCATATTTTACTTCAAAGAAGGACTTCGCTGAGGGTATTTTAGTCATTTAGATGAAGAGGCCGCTACCCAATCATCGTTAGTGGACGCGATATTTTGCTTCAAAGAAGGACTTCGCTGAGGGTATTTTAGTCATTTAGATGAAGAGGCCGCTACCCAATCATCGTTAGTGGACGCGATATTTTGCTTCAAAGAAGGACTTCGCTGAGGGTATTTTAGTCATTTAGATGAAGAGGCCGCTACCCAATCATCGTTAGTGGCCGGTCATCGCGTCGATGACCGTTCTCTTCCTTAAATAAAAGAAAAAGGAAAAAAGAAAAATATATTTTTAAAAATATAAATCACTAAAATACTTTTGATCGAGTTCCTTTTTTGAAATAAATAGGGTATTTCAGATTTTTATTTGAAATTTTTCGAAAAAATTCTTTTGATGAATATCTCGAGAATATTTGTTAATGAAAATTATATATTACTGTGAATATTTTAGTATTTTTCGCTTTTGGAGGTCGAACACGGCAATGACGTCGTGTGGGTGCCTGCCGTTTGATTTGTGGAAGACCCGGACTTTTTCGGGTTTCTGTTTCGAGGAAGTCGACGTCGTTTAATTGATTAATCATTAGTGCAGGGCGGGTTTCCGAAAATGCCCCTGCGAACGCGCGGTATTTTCAGCCCCACGTGCAAAGGACAAAAAGCAAGCGAACTTTTGACATTGATTTTGTTATCCTAAGAACGTGTGTTGAATGGAAGTTCTCGTTTTGTCCCCGGCGCTCTAAATTACGATTCCGGAGAGAGTACGTGCGGGGTACGGTACGGTCGTAGATAGGCGAACAGGTCTTCCTCCCTCCCATGACGTCTGGTTCGAGCAAAGAGCGAGCAGCAGAGAATACATCGAGAAGGTCTGTCGTGTCTTTAGGAAACGGATTCAGACGGTGAAATGAAAACACAAATGGGTCAAATTTTTTTATCGTTCTCTCAACCACATGAACGATCCCTCCTGCACACGCGGCTCGCGCGACAATTCCTCCACCATTTAGATGATAAATCCAGAATGCATCACATCCGACATACATCGGCCGGGTCGGATCCACGATTCTAAACGTAAAAACGAGAGGTGAGGAAGGGTAATCCGGTCAGTTCAACGGAGGCTAACCGGCGGTCAGTTCTCTCCGTTGGAGAAAATCAAAGGGACAAGACAAGAGAAGTTGTGGGGAGAGAGAGGGGGGGGGGGGAGGGGGAAGCGTGTGGTTGGGTTGGAGTTGCCATCATCATTGGGTTGCGAAAGGCGTGCACGTGTGCTCATCCCTCTCCTTCTAGATGGCGATTGGCTTGTCGCTTCCCGCTTTGGGGGCGCCACCACCACCAAAAGGTCGGCAAAGTGGTTTGTACCCCGACCGACCGCTCGAGATCGACTTGTCTAGTTTCGAGCACTTTCAAAATCAGGGCTCCACCCCGAGCCCTGACTTGCCTCCATAAATATGCCCTATTCGGGCCGAGCACGACATCCCGAACATCTCACTACCGCAAGATCGGGCGGAAACTCCGATGCTCGATTGAGCCGGAGTCAAACTCAGCATCGAGCACTCGAGCGGGACGGAAATCTGAGCTCCTTTGTTTTTTTTTAATACGACACGCAACTCTTATCTCGTGGTTGAACACGACGTGTTCCATCTTTAGTAACGCCTCTTTTTTCTTTTTTTTCCCTTCTTCTCCAAAATCTCCACGGAAGCCCCAGTCCACTTATGGAACGACAAATGCTACCAGCTTCACTTTCACTATGGAATTTTGCCGAACGTGTGGTGGATGGGATAGGTCACATGTCTAACGAGCCAACTAGGATGTGACATTATTTACTATAAAGAAATTTCGATTCTTCTGACGTCGGTACGAGGTTCGCAAGCGCCTCTTCTGCTCCTCCCCGTTTATGCATACCACCAAAGCACGAAATGGTCTGCCAGCTCCACTACTTACTTCACTGTAATCGATTAGGCTATTTAAGCCGGTGGTGCTTTGTACGCCTCATTTATTTTGGAAAAAATTGAAAATTAAATCGTACGTTTCCTTTGAAATAATCCGTCCCAATTTTATAAAAAATAATTAAAGAAATTATTTATTTTTTTCGCGAAATAAAATCCAACCTCAGAATGAACTATTTAATTTAACTCGTAATTTCGGATTCACACGTGTGAATCCGAAAGAGATCTTCGGGGTCCACCACGACGTCGAGGTTGTGGATGAGCTTTACGGAAATTGAAAGTTGACCAAGGTGCTCGGAAATTTCGAGGTTCTGGTTTTCCACTAGAAAGGTAGGGCCCACCACATTTCAGACACGACGCGAGACTCTCTCTCTCTCTCTCTCCCAACAGTGTTTGTACCCGAATGGCACGCATTCGTAACCTGATTTTTTTTTAGAAAACTCCACACTTTAGTTTCAATCCTAATTTCGTCCCGAACTTTTTTTTTTTTTTTAAATTCGCTAACTTCCACTTTGGTCCACCGATTTCTTCGTAATAATTAATACCAGGAGGTTGATATTGTCAAATACGAATGCGAGGGTGTTAGTAACGACGCAGGTTCTGATAACGAGTCTCTAACTGGGCCCTAGGTTGATAATTTTAAAGGATTCAGTGGCGATTTTGGCCGTGTGGATATATCTGGGCCTATAGCGAAAGTTTGTAAACAAAAAATTTGACAAATAAAAAGCCGGGACAAAATCAGGATGGGAAGTAAAATCGAGGTTTTCTTTTTTTATGGAATTGGACGCATGTTCGTTGACTAGCTTTGAGCCTAAAATTTGGTATATTGGCGTAATTGAGCTCTTTCATTAAACCTTTTTCAGCTTGGCTTACGAAAAAAATGCTTACGTAGCTTTTTTAAATATTTTTTAGCTCGGACGCGGCGATGACATGGTTGAACCAACGTCATTTCGCTCCAAATTAGATTTTTAATACAAATTTTATCTAGATTAAATTATAAAAAAAGCTAATTTATGGAGAAAAAAAGGGGACGGGGCGAGAAATTAGCAGCCAACCTGCCGGCCCTCCCCCACCATAGCCGGCCCTTCCCAGTTGCGTCGAGGGCTGTTTCTCACTCTTTGTTTATTTGTACCAATCTGACAAATTTTAATATTTGATCGTATTTTTTATAGATAAGTTTTAATATTTTCAATACACTTATCCCACGCTTAAATAACATCATAGGCGAAAAATAGGGCCTAAGACTTTCGAAGCACGAGAAATGAAAATTGGCATTTTTTTTTTTTTTTGGGTCTGCAGTTGACACCGACTCGAACCTAAAGATTTAGGCCAAATTGCTGTTCCCGCCGCATCATCCCACAACTGCAATTCATAGTCAACCATAAGACATTCCACTATTGACAACGTTTTTGTAGTTCGACCACCCTAATGTTTCTCACTTTTCGTGCACGCTTGTCCTTAAAACCTTTTTTTTTTTTTAAGGAGCATTATTGAGGGCCGGTCTGAAGTCCGTTTGAGCAGCGTGCGCTATTTGAATTTTGAATTTGCGTAACATTGTATGTAGAACAAAAGTTAGAAAAACGAGAGTTAGAGATCGGATAGACAAAAAAAAAAGAAAAAAGATTTGAGCTCAGAAAGACATATTATATATTATCTTTTCACGATATTTAAAATTTAAAATTTTCGTCATTATTATTTTGGAAGCAAAAAAAAAAAAGAAGAAGAAGAAGAAAGAATTGGAGCGACCTAAATAGTGATTTTGTAAGTCTTAGACCTAACCAAATGCGGTCAGCAATTTGGACTGAGCGAGACGAGGCCGAACCACGAGGTGAATGTGCTAGCGTGCGAGAGACTACATTGGCAAAATTTTTTTTTTTTTTTTTTGGTGGGAAAACGATGGAGGGTTAGTTAGCTACTACCCACCTCCTTCGTGGAACGATCTCGCCGCATTGATGTGGAGCCGATCCGCTTGCGCTCGCGCTCGATCTCGACCGACGCACGATGAATCGGTACAGCACACCCTAGCTTGGCTACAGTTGGATCCGGTCGACGCTCTGCCGACCGTATCGGATTGGATCGGGTGCGGCCTGGGTCGAGCTATTCACGAGTCGTGCTTGATCTAGACCGATGCGAAGGTCAATCGGTGCGCCGCCGGTCGCAATGTGCTCGAGCTGGACGTACTTGTCAAGCTTTGCTTTCAATTTTTTTTTTGCCCCTCGTTACGTGTTTGGCAGGATTTGTCTTGGACAGGGACGCTTCTCTCCGTGACTGATTCGCACGCTAACTGTAAATGTCTCTCGCCCACCATAACGGGACCACCTTCAATTCCGCACATCGTAGTCTTCAAATTGACGCTATGGCTTTCGAGTTTGCGGAATTCCACCAGCTTGGTGACCTACCCAATTTGCATTTTTCGCGGGAGTATCGGACTCCGGTCGGGTCTCATTTGGCCCAGCAATTGGACACCGGTCGGGTCTCGTTGGCCCGGCGATCTCTTTCCTAATTAGCACAAGCGAGTCGAGCGATTGGACCTGCCGGGTCCACGAGGGGGCTCCCTTTTCATCTCCGGCAACTTCTTTTCCACAGAACAGTATGAATGAATGCAGCGGATCAATCCAGAAGTTGAATCGATCCAATGAGGTGGTACTTGTACCCGGTGTCGGTGTCGAATTCGCCGGTCCTTTCGGGAATTGATCGGGCTTTAGAAGATGGGATGGGACTTGCTTTCAAAGAGAGTCTCCGTTGGCTTCGTCAAACTACTTCCCTTACACGTTACTCTTGAAGAAATTTGAAGCAGACAAGAAAGACCCTCATTGCCCAACCAGAACTCCGCCACAATCTTTGTTTATTCACATCTCATATTAATCAGCGACTACGATCTTTACTTGCTCCGAAAGATGCTAATGAAACTTGATTAGCACCAAATTACCAATCCATACCAACGTAAATCAAGCCTCCCTACCACATTCAATGTTTCATAAGAGCAGGAAGTCATACACTTGACGTGCATAATGCTTGCAAACTTGGCAAATTATGCTGTCATGATTCAAAAGCAACAATACCCAGGAGCAAAATCTGATAAAATTTCACACCATGCTTGAATTGAACTCGACTTCTAAACCGTCTAGCATGTGACCCGATGCAAATGCGGCAAATCATGAGGAGAAGGATATATTAAAGATGCAAGAGAGGAGAGACAACAGGAAGAAATTCCAGCACTGAATCAATACAACATGAAACATCCAGACAATAATTTACACAGCATCATCCATGGAAAATATTAAGTTAGAAAGGGTAGGAAATTCTCTCCCCCATAGGCTTTCAGTTTTTTTTTTTTTTTCCATTTTTTTGATAGGTTTCATTTTCCAGGAGCAGATGATCATGTACAGATGAAAACAATCTTTTTCCCCCTTCTGGTACAATACATGGAACCTAAGGATCAGCTTTGCCGGCAACCTCATCGTCGCTCGAAACAGAGTCATCCTCGCTCAGCTCCTCATCGCTCAATTTGTCCTCCCCAGCTGCACCGACATCTTCGGGTTTCGCATATTTCTCACAGTACTCTGATGACAGAAGATTTGGTAGACAGGATTCGGAAGGTTATTAGTCATATGCAGTTCCAAGTTGTATGGAAGATACAACTCAAAATAGTAGCAATTATTCAACTGAAACACGGTTCACAATCTTGTCTCTAATGTTTCCAAAGGAAAAGGAAGGGAACAAGCACACTTGGAGACCCCAGTGCAATAGAAAGTTGCATGCGGCATCTGGCATCAAGAAGCCCCCACCCGTATAATAGATATCCAGAATGCAACCTACGTTCTGTCCGGACTAATGAAATTTTCCATTTTTTTGGCAAAAGGAAAACGATATTTTCCAGCAATTCTAGACTTGATAACCAATAGAATTAGTAAAATGCCAAACGGACCCAGCCAATATAAATGTGCATAACGCATTATAATCCTTTTGGGTTCACCAAAGGGAGGTTGATATTAAAACCTATGGAGGCTCTTATACAATGTGCACGATACATAAGCTCTGCCTAAAGTTCATGCCATATGTCACATTATCTTCTGCTCAAGGTAAACTTTGTATCTCTTACAAATGAAACCTTCCCTTGACTATGCTGGCATCATTTGTCTCCATTAAACCTACAGTTATCAAAGAAATGTGGTCTAAAAAGTGTTAAATTCACCATCAATCTCTGTCTGACAGTTTTTCAACTGCAAATGTGAAGAACATATTGACGTATGAGTTAGTCCTTTCTAGCCTCTCAGCTATCAACCATCTGCCTAGGTAAACAAGCCAGCGAATGAGAATCGGCTGTAACAAGCCTCACTCATCATTGATTTTGGTTAGTAAACGTGAAGAAGACAGCGAATCACATATTACCTTTCGAACTCATTTTCACAAATCCTCTAAAAAACATTAAGCAATCGAAAAAGCTGGAACTATATAACTGCAGTGATGCTTCAGTGTTGGGCCTTGGTATATTAGTTAGAGAAGTTCAAAAATCACTTTATTTTCCTGGATACAGCTACAGAAGGTTGAGTTTTTGAGAACCAGATGCAAGCCCTTGTAATCATGCACACGCATATGAGGGCCCTAATAGGTCAATGGAAATATCTCGCTTATGAGGGCAAAAACCATTGAACAAATACAAAAATGGTAAGAAGCCAACAACCAATGCTGAGGCACAAGGGATTGGGAAAGATGCAACAAACTCACTAGCATCCATATCTTCCATCTTGCAAAGCATTATGTACAATCAGAACCATAGGGAAAGACTAGGTAAAATAGTCTCAAAAGCAGAACTATGTGCAGCAATCCACCAAGGTAGCAGCATAAAACCTTGTGAAGCGGAATCGCGCTCAACAGAGTTTTTGGAAGAAAGAATGAGAAAACCATAAAAAGAAGGTACCATGAGATCAAAAACAGACTCTGTGCACCTACAAAAGAAAGTTATGGATGAAAAATCGTGTAGACCCTCAAATGTCTAGCCTTGGAGGTTGGAGACCACTCGAATACCAAGCGTTTGCTGCCTTGATCACAAATTGCTTACATCAAGCAGATAAGTTTGAGTACATCAAACCAGGACAACACACAATGTACTTCCAGTTAGCAAGTTCCTTTGCTCTTAATTTTCTTTTTCTCAACATCTCAAGAACAAGAAATGCATTGCCCACCCTATGACTTCCCACCATAGACTACAGATATAATTCAGAATGTGCAATGTGAAAGAAGCAAGCTCGCAAACTACATTCATGAGAACCAACCAGAAAACAAGTATAGACCTGTTGGATCGATCATTACCTTTCACTCTTTGTTCATATGCACCTTTATCACGCATCATAAGAGCAGCAGCTTCTCCATTTAATGGATCTGATGGGTTGGGATACAAAAGAAGTTGAGGAAGGAACACCTCAAACACGTTTACCAAATCTGGAACAAATTAAGGAGCACAAACAGAAATGTTGATTTCTCCATAAAATGGCATTGGCAAGATGGTACACAGGGCTTGCGAAAAGGCAATAAAGTGGTGGATGTGTCATACCAAACATGGGGCTCCAGGTCTGATTGATAACATCCAAACAAACTGAGCCTGACCTGAAACTCAAAATGGCACTACAGTGTAAGACTGATGCAACAAATTCAACTACAAACTTAGAGCTCCAGAGAAATAGACCGTTGATCATAATTCGAGTAAATGAGCTACATTTTCCACTTTTTAATGCTCACTGACTCACATTTCATCGACGTTCGGGTGATAAATTTTATTGACAAAGCCAATTGAAGGGGATTTATAAGGATAAGCATCTGGCAGCTCAACCCTTATCCTCCATAGACCTCCCTGGTAAGGACCTGCAAATGGCCAATTCAATTAACCCAAGCAAATGCCTGAAACTGCAACCTACTTAAAAAGGAAAACCACCGACACTGATTACTACACTTGCAGCTACTTACCCGCAATAAACATGCCAGCTGACAAATTATCAGGTAGATTAAAAAAAAAGAAAATTACATATAACAATTAATTATTGCCAAAAGTACCTAAAGTTGTTGCTCTACCATTCAAGAGAAGTTATATATGTAAAATGCCAAAAAGGGTTTCATCTGGGAGCCAAAATGAAGAGTACCACAACAAATATTCCCTCAATAGAAGAACCCACTAGTCTTATGGAAGGAGACCGAAAATTATCTGAAGACCGAAACCCCCAAAATAACCTTTATTTCAGTAAATAAAAAGCGGTCCAACGAAAAAAGACTATAATCTATCACAACCCACCAAAACATTCCAGCAAAAGGAGCTAAAAATTCCAATCAAAGAGGTAAAATTAAGTGAATCACAAAATCAGGAGTGGGTATAGAAGATATACTGTCTTTGGGTCCATGGAACTCCACATAGAACTCTTGCATGCCATCATTGATCATCTCCACCTTGTAATCACTCATCATCCTACACAGCTCAAACCAAACAAAACCCAGAATCAATAACAGGCAGAGCCAGACATACAGAAATGAAAAAAAAAAAAGGAAAAGAAGACACCAAACAAAAACTCAAGAAGAAAAACAGACGGCAAAAAAAAAAAAAAAGAATTACAGCTTCATCAAATCCATCTCACGGCGTTTGCTTGGAGAAGACATGGTTCTTCCTCCTTTTTCTTTCCTTTTTGCCTTTCTTGCTTCTCTCTTAACTCCTCCCTTGTGGGTAAGGATTTTGGTGAGAGGCTGAGGAAGAGGTGCCTGTGGGGAGGTGAGGGAAGAGAGAGGTGTGAGCAAAATTCCTCAAAGAGGGTTCAGACAAGCAAGAGGGAAATTAGGTGGGCCTGTGATGATTTATATACATATATATATATATACATATATAACAATCATGATAATCATCATTATGATTGATGATGCAGTACATAAACAGATGTATATATATAATCATGGAAATACGTATAATCCAAATGTATATGGCCGTATGTGTGGGCCGATGTATGTAGAGACACGAAGCAAACTGGTCACATGTCCTGATCCTGTCTCATTTTCAAGAAATAATTCTTTTTTTTTTCTCGCATTTCTTTGAAAGCTCGCAACTTGTACTATTTAAATTTTACTCGAAACATTTTCGACTGGAACCATACGACTCGATTCATATCTCGAGAATACAAATCAAAACTTAGCGGCGGAGTCGGATACATTTACCGCAAATTAATGTGAGCAGAACTATGGATATCTCTTTTTGACCTTTTGTTTCCTTTCGGCTTGATCAGATATGGCATGTTTTCATTTTAAGGCGGCTGCATCACATGGGCCTAACGAATTTTCTTGCCGAATAAAGTGGCCACTTTATGTAAATTACAAGGAAGGACAAAAAGAAAAGGAAATTGAAAAATGACCCGCGAATGCATCTCAAGGATAAACTGATTCTTTTATGCATAATCTCCATGATGTCGAGAAGTGTCATTCTTTGCTTTGCTTTGCCCAGATTAATCTCTGAGGCACGAGTTCGTTTTTGTGAGTGCTCTTCTCGAATAGTTTTCTTTTTCCTCGTTTAACGAAGAGAAAAAACCACAAAAATTTTAAATTATGTCTACTATGACATATTTATCCCAAATAAAATCTTAAATTATGCCCATTGTGACATATTTACCCCAGACTTTTTTCAAGACACCAAAAATTCCAAATGTGTATCCATATACAAATTTATCTAAAATCATTTTTTGGTGACACAAAAAATCCTAAACTTATAGGCATGTGACATATATGTGTCACACAAGTTTAGGATTTTTCATTTCACTAGAAAAAATTTAAGGTAGATGTGTCATACCGGTACAAGTTTGGGATTTTTGGTGTCACATGGATGTAAGTTTGGGATTTTTTGTATCACAATTTTTTTTGAGTAAATATGTCACAATGGGCATAGTTTAGGGTTCTTGGTGGCTTTTTCTCTTTAAATGAAATATAAAAAAAAGTATCAAAAAGTCACAAAGTTATTGTATTGGTAAAAATGCAGTTCTAAACTTTTTAATTAGACTAAACCCTAAACCTTTTCACTTCTTGTCAATGTAATCCATCTGATTAATTTTGGATGGAGATCGCTAATATGGACAGCCGGTCGTCCTACGTGGCACGATAATGCTGACATGATCAAATGTTACAATTTGAAACATTTTTTTCTTGTCTTTGTTTTTTTTTTTTTTTAATAACTCTGGCTTGCAAGGTCGCCGACTACATTCAAGGCAAGGTTCGTCGACCCTTTCCTTTGGCCGATGATAGTCGGTTGGCGACCTCGTAGGCCCACAGTTGTCAAACGAAGAAGGAAAACAAGAAAAAGAAGGATAAAAAGTTAAAAAGTTGCCTTTGTCTTCATCGATCATGCTACATAAAACGGCCGACGAATATGTTGGCAATTTCTAACCAAAATTGGTTAGATGGACTATATTAAAAAATTGTCAAAAGGCATAGGACTAAATTGGTCTAATTGAAATGTCTAAGACTGAATTGATATCTATGTAATAGATTTACGATTTTTTTTAGTACTTTTCTCAATAAAAGATTCACATGTAATTGTTACAGTTTTTGCGATTCTTTTTTCATATAACAGTTAGCGTCAAAGCTAGTTTTTACATATCTTGACAATAAACTATAGAGATATACGTGTGGGTTTTGTTATGAAAGTTTTACATCAAATAATTAATGTGGTATGGAGCAGTTATTATATGCTAATTGGTCTATAATTCATTAGCTTAAACTTTTAAGTTAATGTGTATCCAATTGAATATACCGATGAGATCAGACTTGGGATCACTCTTGATGATCTTTCTAAGTGAAGGTATCGGGCTTCTGAATGAAGGAATCTCCTACCAATGCAGTTTTTGAGCAGCATTCATGGTTCGTTCTGTTGCTAGAGACCTGGACCTAATATTAAGCTCGCACTCACCGGTCTGGGTCTAGAGATGTGGACTTAACACCGATATCGGACGTAAGGAGAAGATTGTTGATATGCACGCGTAGATTCTGTTAAAAAAAAGTCTTACATTAGAAAATTGGTGTGGTCATAACTCATTAGTTTAAGCTTTTGAACGAATGTAAATCCATCTTAGATATGTTGATAGGCTCAAAATTAGACTCCTTTTTGGAGACCTTTCCATGTGAAAGTATCAGATTTCTGCTGCTTGCTCCCCGATGAATGATACCAAAATTGATAAATGATTGGTAGCCCACTCTCAATACGTATCGATATTTGCTGATTATCTCAAGAAAGAAATCTCGCGATGGCAATTTTCATGGATCGGCATGAAGAAAGAGTGGAGGGACGAAGGTAAGGAAGGAATCCCGAATTAAGAGGAGCAGATGTGGGATTTTCTCTCTTCAAAAGCTATGTTGACGTATAACAAAATGAAAAACGAGAGAACACACGAAGTTATTATTTAAAATCGTTTTAGGAAGATGATGACATGATATGAGGGTCGACGTGGTGAACATTATTCAAGCCTAGGGAAAATAACTCACCGTCCGACCTAACTTTATCAAAAGACGACGAGACCAGATTGGGATTTGCTATTTTATTCTTTTTTTTTATTTTATTTTAGTATTTTCGATCCAAGTGCTAATCGATTCGTGAATAATGTAATCATAGTTCATCGCGGCAAGAGCGCCACAATGGTGTTGTAATCTGTCGTGACGCGTGTCCTATGTTTCCCATGCAGTAAAAGTTTCCGATAACACTATGGAGAAGTATATATATAGCTCAATTTAGGCTCTCATCGTTTCGCGAAAAATAAATATTTTAAAAAATACTTTTCATCGTACACATGAGTGTTTCAGATATAAGCTGTTATAGATAATGAAAACATTTTTCATTGACTTATTATTTTAAGTGATATAAGCGATCATTTTTAGATTACTTTTTTTTTTCAAATCATTCATTTTCCGCAAAGTAAATGGAGTAAAAAATTTATATTTTTTTCTTTCTCCTCCAAATTTAAAGCATCACAAGAATCCTCAAAAAAATTTAAAAACATATGCCAGTGAATTTATGTGTTGATACCTGTATATTGTGGAAGTCTCAAGTATTTAGGGTTGAAAAGAAAAAGAAGTCAAAAGTCGGCCCTGTAAGATTTAAATCAGGCCAACGTCGGTCTTTTAATACTAGTTATACCGCTCATTGTCTATGCCATACAAATTGTGGACTACATTACATTATTATTGTAGATCTCCTGTCATTCTTATTGTCAAAGAACACTTTTTCTAGACAAAACGATCTGAACTTTGACGGAACAATCTGCACTTTGCTTCTCGAGTCTTTGCGAAGTGCTTTAATCGTGAGCGGAAATAAAATGCGATAGATTTGTCCTTAAGAAACGAAACGAGAGACATCTAGGGAATGTTAGCTCAGGGGCAACTAGTTCGCGGCTTAACACGATCGAATCTCGCGATCTTGATGTAGATGAATTTGCCCAAAACAGAACAAATGAGATGTGAACGTAGGAAAGGATAAGGAGGAAACAAAGGAAATAAAGAAAGGGCAGTAGGAGACTAGGAGGTGGAGGCAACATCAAGATCACGGAGGGAAGGCGAATAGTTTACGGAGCCCATGAAATAAAGAAAGCGAATTGCTTGCGTCCCCAAAGATTCCGCGATAGCTTCTTCCTCCGTCCTATTACACTTATTTTTTTTTTTCTATTTTAAGGATTGGGGGATTGATAGGGGTCAATCCATCAGTTGCTGATCCTGTCGGGCACGCAAGCTCCTTTTTAAATATTAGCCATGTGTTCCTCTTCGGCCAAGAATGTGTCTACAATGTGTGTACATCAAGCCACTCAAATGGTATTACATGCATCGCAAGTTTGCATCAGACTTGAATCGGAAGCGTCCCGTTCCCGGGCGACATTGAACTTCGACACCATCTTGCGGCGGTCGATGACGAATTATGGCGGCCGTGGTAGTTTTCCCGGTCCCATTGTGATTGGATCCTCGAGGAAGTTCCAAAAGGACAAAGATCTCGGCGGTGGATCGCCAGCATAGATAAAGCAGAATAATCGGTCGTACAAGTAGCATCTCAGATTGAGAGGCGAGGACTTGCCCATTACATCAAGGGTATAAAAACAGCATACGAGGGGGAAAAAATTCACCTTTTGTTTGCTCTCTCTCTCTCTCTCTCTCCTGCGGACCTACGACGATGAAGACAAACACGACATGCCAAGAGAGAGGCAGGGAAAACGCTTGTGCAATGAGAGCGATATGATGACGGGCTCAGAGACAGCGAACAGGAACGACTTTTTTTCTTCGTGACGGACAGAGGGACTGGGTGGGGAGTGGAGTGGAGGAGCACCGAAAGCAGAAAAGTAGAAAAGGGGATGCATCATCCATCAACTTGATCGACTTGAAATTTTGGTTGCCAGGACACTGACAGCCCGTTCATATCTCCTACCGCCCTCCTAGCTCTACTAGTCTCTTCAAATTGCTCTTACCCATGATGCAAAAAAAGGAGAAAAAAAAATCACACAGATCTTGTAGACCAATAATTGAAGAGCCCATCAAATGAATGATGAAGCTAACGTACTATGATTGGCGAGTATTGCATCCTCTACAGCTGTTCCTAGTCACTTGATTGAGGAACACACACAGTAGTTTGTACGCAAAGATGAGGAATGAAACGACACTCACCAGGCAAAAGACCAAAGTAATTTCTTTTAGAACAGCAAGCTCTAAAAATGAGAGAGCCAATCATATGATCTGTTCATCTTTGCCGGGAGGTTGGTTCCCCGTATCCAACTAATGTAAGCACGCAGGAGGATCCAAGTGAATCGGAACAAGTAACGACAAAACCCATCAGATACAGAAATACGTACTCAATCCACTGTCATGTGCTAGCTCGGCAGCCTGCACAAGTCCTGCGATCCAGACGAGATTAGCAAGCTATGGAAATGAAGTATCTATATCTGCCAAAGATGTGCACGGTATGCTTCATCCTCAGTTAGGTTATGCAAATTAGAGACTAATGGAAGCAATTCTAAGTGTTTCTGAGCAGCCCACTCCCATGCCTACGATGTGAATACCAATTTTACGGGATGTCTCCGAAGAGACGCAAATATACCTTCCAAAGCTCACATTGGAGAAAAGCGGAACTCAAGCATTACGTTTCCGTAGGCCGAGTCCAAAGCACGAATGTATACTCACAGCATCGAAGCCCACAGATGGAATTCGTAACTGTTAACTTCAGTACCGGAAATTTTCAGTAGTAGTATAGGAGTATGAGGCCAAGGGAGGGACTTTATGAACTTGTAACCTTTATACGATCAAGCATTGCCATCAAATCATATTTTTATTTACATGGATTACCTAATATCACAGAGAAAATCCCGCCTCTGTTTCACAGATCAATCCCCTATCAACAGAGAAACAGACAAAAAAGACAGCTTCTTAATTTCCTCTAATCTGCCTATATGTATGAAAGATTCAAACAAAATGAAAAATGGACCACAAGCAATCGGTCACGCCTATTTTGACATCATCCCTAGCATTCCCAAAATCTCAATGAACTCACAAGGAATTTAAAGGCAAAACTGTCTACTGTGGAATATCCTACCATCATGGTGCAAACTTGATTAGACCAATCCCGTGAATTCCGAAGAGAGCGTTACAGCAGTGGTGCCTCTAATTAACAGGGTAGTTGAAAATCATTTCCTGCATCAACAAAATGAAAAGTCATGACATGTATTCTCTCTTCTTATCCCAACAAAAGTCGCATCAGATCCAGCCAAGACAAACCTCGTCACAGACAGGACAAGTGTCGCTTCTTTCCATCCATTCAAGAATGCATGCAAGATGAAAATGATGCTCACATTTTGTCACAATTTTTGGGTTATTAGCATCATATTCTGCACAAAGAATGAGTAAAATGATCAGTCTACCAGAAAGTAAGCAGTTTTAATGTGCGCCAAACTGCAGAAGATACATCTACCATAATAATATCCGGGGAGAAAAGATGTTAAAAAGATTTTTCCACTAGCAATTTTACGGAGTGAAAGGACACAGTGGAGAAACATGACATAGGCGCTTGTATTATTCTAGATATCTAGAATGGTGAAAAATCTTCTACAAAAAGAAGACTTACTCTTAGTCACCACATCAGTTATTACAGAAAACTGAAATTCATAGAGAATACGTCGCGTTCAACTAATTGTCGACCTCATTTACTAGCAAGATGTAAGCAATTGAAGTGATGCATTGACAAGAAACTGAAATGGACACATACTAAGAAGTTTCTAGTGAAAATGGAAAACCACAATACTTCCTCAGATCCGAACATCCCAAATATTTCATGCGTACTACTAGGGCTTTCTGCAAGCATTACCCTCTAGACAGGTGGGGCACTCCTCTGCAGATGAAATAACAAGATTAACGGATTCTGAGAGCTCAATTTCCGGCTCGTTTTCTGTTTCGAGAACATAGTCTTGTCCTTTGCAGTCCGATAGCTTCAAATCTCCACATTTGGTTGGTTTATCTAAAACATTGCCGCCAACATTTTCTGCAGGAACAGAATCAGGTGTCTCGACTGATGCATTGGTTTTAATGCCAGTACTTTCTTGAGGCCACAGTGGAGTTTGAGGATGGCCTGAAGCCACATCGTAAGGCAAAGGTGCAGGAGGTGGTGTATAGGTGTCAATAGAAGTAGTTTCTAAATTCGTATCAACCACAAGCCCAGAAGAGATTGTAGAGGCAGAATTATGGTGAGATGATAAAGGAACAAGCTGTTCGGATGCTGTCGGGCCCTGCAGAGAGAATATGCACTAGATTAAGGCTCAAGAGAATAACACAAAAGGAAAGTACTAATGAGAGTAAATTCACACAAACTACATCTATGTTGTATTTTGTTTTCACCATTTGTGCTCGAAATCACGAAAGATCTTTACCCATGACAACTGCCTAAACTGAACCCACTCTACTTAGATTAACATAACAATAACCAGAACATGAACACTGCTTGTTATAGTACAGAAGCGAAAAGTAATGCAACAGAACTATATCTTTGGTGTTAGGTCCATACATGTCAGATTCCAAGCACATGAATTACTGTCATCTCACACAATGACGTGAAAATTAATTTGCACACGAAACATACACAATGCAACTATGTGAGGCTACTCTTAACAGCAATTCATGCAACTTTCACTACATGGAGACACCTGGCTGCAAAAACCGAAGGAGCTTATAATGAAAAATATCACCAAAGTACTCTCAAGTATAAGAAACGAGAAATTCGGAACTAGGCAGTGATATGGAGATCAATCATTTGAAAATTAAAGCAGGAGCAAAGTATCGCCATTTTGAAGAGACGATGAAAAATAATCATTATAAAAGTAAATGAAAGTATAGACATCTACAAAAGAAATCAATGTTCTGAAAATTGCTTGAAGAATCATTGACCATTATTGAGAATACAGACAAGAAAATCCTAATTGAAGGTCTTCTGCGAGCAGTTAAGGGAAACCTATGTAGATACCTAGTGAAACTCTCAGGAATAGCTGAAATGATTGTGAAAATATTAAGAGAACATCATTCAAAAAGTAATCATAAGAAAGTATCCAAAAAAAATTACGAAGAGGCCGCATAGTAGGCATAGGAAAAAAACCCTTCCCCAAGAGCCAATCAAACCTGCCAGCCTGCTTGGTACAGGGCTTTGGTGAGTGGGGATGGCTACAATATTGTCTCCCCCCAACTCCGACCTCTTTGCCCTTTGAAAGTTCCTAATGATGCGTACTATTGTTGCTTAGAGAGGAATCTCTCAAAGGCCACAGGCCCACAAGTACAACAACATACTACACAATCCCCTCGGTCAAGCACTAAACGGAAGGAGGCATACTGATGGTCAGCAAAAATGACAGTGTCAGCAGAAGAGGAGGCATATTGAAATGCATCGACCATTTGCCAAGAGCATATCATGTACTTGCCAAATATGCATAACTTAACTAAGGAAGTATTACAATATCAACTACTACTTCCTAAAACTGACTTCCATCCAGTCCCAGCAGGAACACGCTTTTGAGCTAAATAAGATTCTTGTAAAACAAGAACTTATCAAGAATGAGGCTGAACAGATGAAAAAGATACTCATACTGACGTGATAGAATGGCGGCGGTTCAGGCCTAGGACAGCAGCAACAGCCTCCCATACTGTTATTCTTTTGACTGCTCAGCTGTATCAATCGGCACCTGGCTCATCATATCCCATCCTCCAACATAAGTGCAATTGGGCTATCTAGATCAAACACAAGAATGTAGACATTATTATCTAGACGCACATCCAAATAGTTAGTAGCAGATACCATGAGAAAAGGCAAAGAGAGGCAAATCGAAAACCCGACCAGAAAGGCAGTTTGTTTTGGAGAAGCGGATATTTAGATTATTGCCAAAATGTAATTGGTAACAATACCACCTAGGACTTTATTGAAAGGAACATGGGAAAGAAAGAAAACAAAATAGCAAATACCCGATGCCTCCTATTCTCGCAGAGCCATTGCTAATAACGAATTGCAGATATTGTTGGAAAATAACTATTGGTAACATAACCAATCATATGCAAAATCATCTCATGGCGACCACCAATTTGTGAGGAACTCGAGTGTGGAACCCTAGATTATGTGCATTCAAGCAATCGGCGTGCCATAACCAAAAAAAAAAAATTAAAGGAAAAATGAGAAGGAAATCCCCCACTTTATTGGAACCTAATAGAACATCGCCACGGTATAGTGATCACCATGAGAACAAACAATGGAATGGCACGAGAGTCTCTGAGACAACAGAACTACACCAGTAATGAACCTTGCTATACTTTCAAGAACTTCCTTCACCATCCTAGATAAAGGATCGCCTAGTTGATCACATTGGCAGCACTCAACGCACTACGGGTACAAAATTGTAGAAGATGCCCTGCTCTATATTGTCGGCTCCTACTCTAGTTCCCGATTCTACTCGAGACGATTCTAATTCTGTTCAGACTCATCATGTATCAATGGTTAGTCCTCCCTGCTGCAACCAAGCAGTTGCCCTCTAATGCAACATGGCAAAGGCAGCCGTACACAAGAAATTCTATGTCAGCGATACAGGCACGCTAATTCCACACCACTAACAATCTCCTCGAAATCGGCAGAGCACAAAACATATCGAGAGCGGACCGAGCTCGAAAGGCGAAAGCACTATCATCCTCCATCTACCGATTCGTTAACTACGGCTGCGCAGCTCGGCAGAGCAAACGGACGCAAGCCAGTACGCCGGACTCAGAATTCCGGCGCCAAACCCGCCGCGAGCAACACAATCGGAGATAGCATCAGCAAACGCGTCGGCCGAAGCGGCAAACAGCAGCGACGACGAGCTCCCAACGCAGAACGACCAGCGCCAGGAACTCGTCTCTTCGGTCGACAAGCCCGCGGGAACACGCATCAACCGCCACCGCGGCACACGCTAGGCAAAAGCTGAAATCGCGAGCTCGGAAACCGACCGATCATTGGCGATTCCAATCGAAGCGCGAAAAAACAGTAGAGCTTGGCAACGTGATTACCTGGCCTGCTACGGGAAGCCGAATCGAATCCGGAAGCAGGGCATAAGAAGGCGTGTTGAATCGCGAGAGAGCGAGAACACGAAGCGTGAGTTTCCTCCTCGAGACAGAGAGAATCGAGCTATCAGTTGTGTAGTTGAGCGAGGAGATGGAAAAGGCGACGAAAAAGAAAAATACAGAAATCGAAAAATCCCCAGAAAAAAAAATAAAAAAAAAAAAAAGAAAAGAAAGAGAGAGAGAGAGAGAGAAGGGAATTTGATTACACGCGCTCGCGAGTGGGCAAGTGGAGGTACTCGCCGGGGATTCGACAGTGACGTGTTGAATTCCGGTACCGTCAGCTGGCCTACTCGAGCGACCCGCGGGACTCAGGAAGCTTGGAATGTTGCCAAAGCGCGAGCGGTCGGTCCCACGCGCGCAGGCACGTGGGGTCCTGCTAGACTGATTTTGGGTTCCCCATTTTTTTGGCACGTGCGTGCGGACAGAATGTACGTGTGTGTACGTGCGTCGTATATGTAATTTGTATATAGCGTATGCTTATCGAGTACCCGTCATATATTGTCGGATATCATCAATTGTCGCTTGTACTATGGTCGACGATTCGAATTTTGATTATATCGCGATCGCTAACGAGAGGATAATGACGATTTATTTATCTGGGTTGTCGAAAACTATCTATGTAACTTATAGATATATTTGAAATATTTCCTTACTTATAATTAAGACATTTCTCTTGATTTATCAGATCTTTCGTGATAGTGGGTATTCTCCATATCTCCTTTTAAATTGTGTATAATCTAATAAAATCTATCATGCACATCAAAATATACAGAAATTCTACGGTTCTCTCCTTCTCATATTATTCTTCTCTTTCTAACCATCCAAAAGTGACCGAATAATCGACATTCGGTTATTTTTGCCTAACATTGACCTGAGACTAATCCCATTTGTTTTTGAATATTCCTCTCGGTCACTGTTGTGTTATTTCTCTTCTTCACTTAATTATCAAGGAAAACCAAAACAAGTCCGCCACCAAAAAGACTATACGGCAAAACTCACTACAACAAACTATCCACACCACAGCAATCCCGGTTACTACGATCTTCTCGCCCGGAGAAAAATTATTCAAAAAATCATAAATCTATTGTGCGACGATCAATTCGGTTTCAAACTTCTTAATCGTATCAATTTAGTCATAAACATTTCAACGATTTGTTAATTTAATCTTAATACTTCTAATAATTCACCAACTTAGTCATTTTGGCCAATTTTGGCCTGGAAACACGTTGATGAGGAAGGTGGCAGCCGACAATCTTACATGGCGTGGGCGATACTAATGTGGACATTTTTTGTATTTTTTTTTATTTTTTGATTTTTTTTCCTATGGCCAATCATGGCTGAGCACCAACCACAATGAAAGGAAAATGCAAAATTGTCTACGTCATCATCGGTTATATCATGTAGGATGGTCGGTGGCCGATCGGTGTCTATGTCAGCAATTTTCTGCCAAAATTATCCGAAAAAATTAAATTGACAAATCGTCTACTAAATTGGTGTAATGTAAAGATTCAGGTCTGTATGACATTTTGAACAATTATCCCTCCGGGTTGCTATTGTCCATTGGGGGAATTCGAGAACTGGATGCCACCCGTTCAGCAACCACAAGCTGCGTGTAAACCGTTTTGGGTCGGGACCGTTTGCATTTTAAGTTTTTAACCGGCTCATAGGGCTTGCATAGTATTTCATGAGGCCTCTAAGCAGCTGGGATTGCTTGAGTGCATCATCTACTTTGACATGCTTTCCGCCTTGTAATGTCCATGCGTATAATTCAACCTCAGGGCATGCGAGCCTGCTCGATACCGAATCACAAAATCCAAACTTTAGAAAAGGGTTGGATATTGTCTTCATACTTTTCGAAATGGGTTGGTGCGATTTGGGTGAATTTGGGCGCCAAACACGATCCAATCACACATCGCGCTCATTCCTAGCGTGAACTACGAAGTGATCCCCCCCTTTCGAAACATGTAGAAGAAGCCTCTCTCCGAAAGTTAAGAGTTCTAAACTTCTATATTATCACTTAAAAATACCACTTTGGATCAAGTCATAAGGAAGTAATAACTTAACTTGGAAGTTGTTCTCTTCCTCTCATCTTTGCTGCTAGACAAGGGAATACTCTCCAGTCTTCACTTTGTATTCTTGTGAAAATAAGCTATCGCTTTCGGTATAAAGAGATCATTTTTTTATTCCGACAACGTCCACAGCGAAAGGATTAGGGAGGGTTTGGCCTTTGCTCGTTCGGAAGCCGATTTGATGTTCGTTCCATGGCGGGAATGGCATGGAGTTTAGACCGAATTTTGAGATCGAGATTGGCCTCTACTGTCACTGTGGCAATGGACTCGAATTTTGGGTTGAAAAATTGCCGATTGCGTTGCATAGTTTTGTCGAGATATAAGTTATATCGAAGGAACATTGTTACTTAGTTGCGGCTGGCCCCGCAATTGACTACACAGTCACACCTACGAACTTTGTTCCGCACGTGCATGTCGGCGATCACGCGCGAGTCTCACGACTTTATGAAACGAGAGAAGTCGCTCTACCTACGACCGGGTAAACTTTAATGAAAGCTGCTATCTTGACAAACTGACGGTCTTATTATTGTTTCTGACATCATGATTTTTCAATTAATGAGTGCTTTATGCAAAACATGCAATGATGACGTGTGAATCGACGGTAAAAAATAACCGATAGTACTGTCGGACTATCAAGAAATCATTTTCCAACTTCAATTCTAGGATCTATGCGGTCCGGTTTTTGTGCTACTTCGCCTGTGCCAAATGCAATGGATGTGATTACTAAATCCGTTTAACAAAGGTGATCAACGGGTGGATGGCCCCTTCAAGGCCGATTCGGTCCGGTTCGGCCCATTGATGATCTCTACTTTGAATCGTTAATCCAAGAGTTGGATCGGTCCATCTTTCACCATGTCACTCCAAAGGGCAGACCACTAGCGATTGGCACTAAGTTCCAGCCCGGTCCAAACACGGATCCGAAGAAGACTCGAGCCGATCAATATCATACGTCCAATCACCAAGAAATTATTAGCCGCGCAATTAATAGTCTTTTGAAAAGTTTGACCATGCCGGGGTCCCACTTCCGCAGAACTTGGCCAAAACAAAAGAAAACGAAAATGAAACCGAGGAGGAAAAAAGGCCAAAGGCGACTCATCCCGCTTGTGGTCCAAAGAACAAACAAATCCTAATCTCTGGGCTGACAAACTTCGATCCACCTTAGGATGTTTCGACCATTTCTCGAGCAGCAGAAAGCAAATCAAACGCGCATAGGCCTATTGCCTTTAGGCTTCGATATGAAAATGAAGAAAAAGTCCCGTCATTCTTTCCTTTTATTTTCTTTTGAAGGCCTCGTCTCAACCGGGTCGAGGCAAGTCATCCGCACCGGGATCGAATATAATTAGCACCGATGTCTTATGCTCTGATCCGATGGACTTCAATAAGCGTTTACTTGAATAAAGCTTTACTACATAATTAGGAATTGTCGTCCCAGACATTACCTGGGGCTGGGAGCGAGCAGCTACATCAGAGGGTTAGCATCCAACAGATGAACAAGAATTGGTTGACCACACCCTATCCTCCCATGAGAGTCTAGGTGGGTCATATTTAGTTGCTGAAGGTTAATTCCAGGACACTTTCCGAGGTACCGAGTGCTGCAGCAATGGCTCTTCTCCCTTCCGTCGCTTGGCCATGCGGATGAAGTCTGTAATCACTTCTTCCTCCTTTACTCTCTGAAGGATAAGAAATAAGAGAAAAAAGTAGACGCATCAGTTTTATCTTGAAGGCAATGCCTGAGTTTGTGTGTGGGGGTGTGTGTATGTGAGAGAGAGAGAGAGAAACCTGTGATATGAAATGGCGTTCCGCGATGTTGAGCAATTCATTCCTCAGTGGGTGGATTGATGAGCGTATCTACATATCATGTTTCAAGAAAATACAGCTCAGGACAAATCTTTTAGAATGTAAATCAACATCACCATGTTTGAAAAACCTACAAGCTTGTAGTGCCTGCAGTATCTCCACAATGCGTGTGTGCTCAGTTTTGCCAAATCTATCTTCTGAAAACCATGAAACAGCAACAAATCATGTCCAATCCAATGAATACCAAGAAAACGCCAGATCTTCGCTAGAAAAAGACTTGACCAGCATGCAAGCAGAAATTTCAGTATCTAAAAAGGAATGATCGAAATTTGTTCCCCCTTTCAACTTTGATTATGGTATCCCTAGGAGCAGAGCTAAGTCCACAAGAGAAGTAATAAACAAGATAACCGCATGCTGGTCATACCAGTTGAGGTGTCTGAATGATCGATCGGACGTCTCTGTAACTGCCATGGACAACAGACTTCCTTGCAGCGGGGGTGACCAATGGCTTTGCGTGCCGTACTTTTGGCTTTCCCGGTTTGTGGGAGTTAGTATTGGTAGCTGCTCGAGGAAAATAACCACTTCAAAAGATAAAACATGGAATTCCAGTAAAGTACATGAAGATAGGGCCTAAGTTGGACTAACAGATGATATGCTCCTTTTCGACAATGTCAGAGTCAGTGCTAGAGTCCATGTTATGATCACCATCATCTTCATTCCCAGTAGGATGTTCCAGCACGCTCAATGCATTCCTTTGCAGCTTGACTTCAACTCCGTTTTTCAGAACCTTGCAGGAGAAAGCATGCATAGTTTTAAAGCACATCCTCAAAACTTGGTTTGCAAAAGATGCGAAACAGCAATATATGTTCATTTAAAACATTCCCATAGTAAAGATGACTAGAAAACCAGTACGGTAATTTATGAGGATACCCATCTTAAGTAGACGAGAAGACAGCAGAAACTTTGTCCATCAGATCTGAATCTAACAGTTATGCAATGGATATAACCTAATTTTGACATGCAAAGCAAATTCTTTCGTACAGAAATCAGTCACTTAAAAAGCAACCACTCTTAAAAACTTCTGTCACGACAATATCATCCATGGAAGCCAGACATCCAGCTGAATAAGGGAAACAAATTTGGGTCACAGTTATTTGCCAACCTAAGACCTTAATGTCTGGGGCTCAGCACAAGTTTTGACATGCATTACCCATCACAAAGATAGAGCATATCTTCAATCAAACATTAATCTCATTTAATCAACTTCTTGCTGAAGTTTTCCTTAATGTGAACCACCAAGCTACCGATACGTATAAACTTCAGTACCCAGTATGATTTATAAGCAACTAATTCAATATTGATAAACCACATCAGATGAACTCCTAAAATGAACGGAAAAATTCAAGAATGACACGATTCGCTAGTCAGTATATTGATTACAGTAGCCTACCAAAGTAGAAATGTGATCACTAGGACATAAATTTCCAATGATGGAAATTCTCTCACGGTCGGATTTAGAAAGCAGCTGACCTAAAAGTGAGAAGTTAATACTGCTCCACTTGTGTTGCCACGTAATGAAGCATTACTCAAGTCAACTTGTACCAAGAAAAAGTTAATGAAGGCATACCAGCCAGTGCCAACCACCGAGGCCCACGGCCTTCTTGACAACACCTTGGAGACCCACCAAGACGGACTTTGTTCGGTTGTTACCAGTCACAATGACCTTGGTATGCCTAGGAAGAACGGACAGCTCCTCGTCACCACTCTCCTCACGAAATGGTGATAATATTCTAGCAGGACATAGCTCAGTCTCCCCCAACATTGTCTCCAACTCAATCCAACCCTCTCAATAAACTGATAAAAAAACCCCTACGCTAACCCCAGACGGTGCGAAACATACACTCATATAGGATTTTCAGCTAATAACATGGCGATTCATTGACTTCAGCTCAAGATGGGGACAGCTTTCAGTAGAAGCTCATGGCATTCCAGACTCCGCATTCCGCAGATATCTCAAAAGAGGCCTCATTCAAGTAAGCTTTCCTTCGACCAAAAAAAAAAAAAAAAAAGTAAGCTTTCCTGCGAAGTAACAGATTAAAGCAAGTAACAGGCTAACAGCCACTGAAATGTAAAATCACGAGAGAGAGAGAGAGAGAGAGAAACCAATCTGACACTAATTTTTTAAGGACTGAATAAGAGAAGAGGGTTCGAAAACAAGTGAATAGCAGATAAGGCCCGTTCATTAATTTTTTTTTTTGAAGAACCCAACGTTGTGATCTACATCAATATAGTGCTAATAACTCATTCGATAAACCTCCATTCAAGTCACAGTTACACCAAATTCGGAACTAGAACGACTCTATTCAAGTACAAATCACCTCGATTACCCACAACATCAACCTGAGAGTGCTTCAGGCTCTACCCTGAAAGTTCAGCTCAGAGGATTCCGACCAAACATCTAAAAAAAATCGAAACTTTTCCCAAGAAAAACCGAAAGGACGCAAGAAGAAGCCAACCCGGACTAAATTAACTTCACTTCAAAACCCAGACCGAGATAAGAACAAGTTGACGAAATGCAATGACGCAAATACTCAATGCCCACCTAGACGCATTTCGCTCTCTGTGCGACAAACAGTGGCTACGAGCTCAATACAATTCGCAACTCGGGACCGAAATGCGTAACGAGAAAAACCCAAAAGAACCGACTTGATCATTGACCCGCATACCTGCGCACAGAAAGACCGCGAGAGCGAGCTCGACCCGAACAAAAAGCTAGAGGAAATGCGAAGACGGATGGGATTTTTCCGAACGATGCTTCAGAAAAAGCGCACGACTTTTGAGAGCAAACTGCGATTTTGATGACGATACTCCTGAAATGATCTGAAAGCGCGACCGAGCAAGCGAGAGAGAGTGTGAGTGAGAGTGTATGCTCTTAAATGCTTACCAACTGCTGATAAGAAAACGGACCTGACAGCATGGCGTACGGTCAGCATTGCATTTTACCGGGTATTGCAGGTAGCCGGTCGCCTTTTCCCGAAAATACTTCGTGAACATTTTAAACAATTGTAGGCCCAATCCCTTTAAAAAGCAACAATTTTTATTCAAAATTTTCAATTCCGGGTCAATGTTTTTTTTTGTCGTTGACCCCAATCTTTTTATTTTTTTCTCATAAAACTTTGGCCAGACTCTTTTTTTTTTTTTTAATCTAGTAAAGAAGGTCAAACTTTAGTTGGTACCTAAATCTGACTCATGTCAATCTCCCATAAAGTTTCCGTTGAGTATACACGTAAAATCTTTAATGGCATCACCAGACGACAACTTGATGAAAGTCATATTTCTTCAGAATTGGGACCCAATCTATAGTTGTTGTTTTCTTACGAGGCAAAAAAATATTGATTAGACTTGAGATTCAATATAAAGTTGATATTTTTTTCATGAAATAAAAAAAAATCGGGCCATAATTTTTTTTGGTCCAGGGGCCAAATGTGAGACTCATAAAATCGATGCTTTTCAAGGGAATTGGGCCAATAATTATACGTGGTTTGTACAAGGGTGGTGATAAATAAAAATTTGAATTTTTCGACTTTATAGGAGGTTCGTTCTTTTACTTGGCAGAGAATAATACAATTTTCTTATAAAGTCTGCGACATGAAAACAAAGGGGAGTGGAGTCGGATTGTGACTCGTCCTAATAATTTCTTGCTACTGCTCGAGCTAATGAATCAATCTATATCGGGATTCGATGAGATATTTTTCTTGCACATAAAAGTGCGACCCCGCCTCACCTGCCTACTGTTTCCTCACCATCTTTGATAAGCCCATCGGTGCGTAAGTTAGCTCCACGATTCGTTTCGACCTCGAGTAGGCTTTTCCTAACTTGCGAGAGAAGAGCGAGCATGCAACGAAGCGGCCCCCGCGTCTGCTGAAGACGCGGAATTTCGTCATATTATAACAAACACGTTCAATGGAGAGAACAAACTAATCAAAGATGGTTCAAATCTCATGCTCCTCGTGCGTGCATGCCTAGGGAGGCGATAGAACATTGGTGGGGGAGAAAAAAAAATCGATTTTTATTCCTTTTTTCCAGTCTTTAATTCGTGGGAAAATGATCTGTTTTCGGAAGACAAAGCTGTCCTGTGTGTTGCCCCGGTGCCGTACGTGCGGGACCCGGTCTTTGCTCAGCTAGTTTTTATCGTTTCCTGGGGGGTTGCGTGTGTCGGAACCAAGAGGAACACGGGGCAAATTTTTCCACTTGGATAACCGCACGCATACAAACTCATATCCTCGCAATTAATCAATTCTGACCCAAAAAGAAAAAAAGAAGAGAAAAATACAAATTTCACAGTTTTTCTTTTTCAGCGGTTTGTGTCGGGGATGCTTTTTCTCGGATCTTATCCAAGCAGCCAAAACTCGATTGGAAAGGGGATTTGAAATCCGGTGCTTCTCGCCTGCAGCGGAGCTCCGCAGGATTTCAGTGGGGCCGCCTGCCCCTGTCGCAACTCAAAAAACGTCGTCGTTCCAAGTCACTCTTGCCTTTCGACACTCTTGTCCGAACTCTGTCCATGGCAGAGACGGAACCACCGTCGGTTCTCTTCTGCACCAATGGCTGATTTCACCCCTCGTCTCACAAGTTAAGGCACCGCAGGTTCGAGTCTCACGGTTATCAAAGATTGTGAGGTCAACCGCTCGCCAGAACATCGGCGTGGCGCTCAAGCTAAAATGGAAGAATCGTTTTTCCGCCGCGTGCCCTTCATGGTTCCGCTTTTCACCGAGGAGGACCAGCTGCCCCCATTGGGTGTTTCCAACAGCGCCGATCCCATCTCTCCTTCGGAAAATCTCCCGAATGCCGGCAGGCTGCCGGCTTGCTTCCACGGAGTCCAGACAGCTACGAGACCGCAAATTGAACGAGCCAATGGTATGTGACAATCCAGGAGCAGTCGAGAACTCTGCTACTAATGTGAAGAAGGGTGAAGCGGGCAAGTCCCTTTCAACAAAAGGATTCAAACGGAACCGGCAAAGCGAACTTTCAGATACTAGTTGCAGCAATAACGTGCCTCGGAATTTGCTAGAGAATCGCCACGCAACATTCTGAAGGACACAAGGTAAATGACCGTCCATGATGAATTGATCGATGAGAAACAAGTGAATTGAATTCTCTACCATGAATCCTGACAAAGAAGAGTCAAAAGACTGCATCAAGATGCAAACACTACGGAGAAACAGCAACTCATATGCAAAAGATTTAGAGATTCCATGCTTCACATGTCGACCAATATTTCCGCCTTGCATGTAGAAGGGGCTTCGATCAGAGAACACCACCACTTATCTAGAATATCCACCACTGTCTCTTGACAAGGAGCGCTCCCTGCGTCTCCTGGACGAGTCTGAATGTCCCTTGTCCCGCTCCCTCCTACCATAAGGAGAGCGGGAGCGGGATCTTCCTCGCCGGTCCCTTGGATAGTAATCATCGTCGCGCCGTCGGCGTGGAGAACGGCTACGGGATCTTCTCCCACCACGGCCTGCATTTTCAACTCCAATGAGCATGACACGTTCGAATAACATTGTAAAATCTAGAGAAATGATGCATACACTATACCAGGGCATTGACATTGAAACTTCATCAAAACAAATATTGAAAAAAAGAAGGTACTCTGGTGAATCAAATAAAAGCTAATACTACTATATAAGATAATGATAATTTGCCGAGGATATCACCCACATTCAATCACCACGAGCACAAATCAAGTGCATACCTTGTTTTTCTTTCAATCCAAGATATCTTCCAGGTGTTGGAGTCCTCCCACGCTTCCTTTTTGCCTGTAGAAGATAGATTATATTTTCAAACTGATTGAATTAAACAAACAAACTTAGCATCCTGTTTTATGGCCGTTCAGTATTGAATACAGAAAAAAAAAATTACAGAAAAACAAGCAGAAAAGGATCAAAGCCGTCGACTTAAATTGAAAAGAAAGAGAGGCCAACGACAGATACTTTTACTCATATCGAAAAAGGGCATACACCCCTCGGCATCGGCAAAATAGTCGAATTGACTGACGAGTTCGGGAATGTCGCTGAAGAACTCATGCGGTGAACGAATAGGTTCAACGGTTAGATCTTAGATCGTGAATTCGATGGAGCTACACAGACCAGACCTGCTGCTAAAATTCATCAGGCAATAATCCCAGAAAAAAACCACTAAAAAGTTGACAAGACATAACAACTCACACCAGTTAACTAATTATGAAAATAAAACACATACCTTCTCCACAGTGATCAGTCGGCCTTCAAACACCGACTGGTTCAGATACTTTATACAGCGCTCTGCATCCTTGTTGGTTTCCATGGTGACAAAACCAAATCCACGCGAGTCTTTGGTGCGAGGGTCAGTAACCAACTGACACTCCAAAACCTAAAACAGAGCTCATTAAAGTATTTCTGGAATCATTTTCACAATGTATCCATCTATTTCTTATTTTTACCTCCTTTACTGAAGAAAAGATAAGATTCCACCACTGTTAGTAAAGGGATGACTGATTGGCTACAAACACTTTCTCTATGTCTACAAACAACTTCCTCAGTGTCTACCTTCCAAGGCTTATGTTGACTAATGCATTATAATGGGACGAGACACCATAGTCCTTACTGATTTTCGAGTATGAATTTTCTCTTTCATTGACGGCAGACATTCCAACAGAGCTTACAATAAGTAGAAGCAAATGACATGACAATTAAGCAATAGAGGAAATAGCAGTTGTTCCACCAACTGTGCCGAGCCTCTAGCCATGTGTTTATCCAATGACCATAAAACATAGACAACGCTACACTTTTGCACAAACCACAACTTTCCATTTTCCTGAGCATACATTGATAACAGCTAATTTAATGAATTTAGTCTCCCGAATTTCACCATACCGACTTGCTACCGCACCTTAAAGGTAGTATTAGTGTGTTCTGTGGACTATGTTGTTACATCTCTCCATTATCAGATCATACTGCCCCCCAAAATTACTGTCAGCAAAATCTCATAGCCTAAGGGGAGGGCCTTTTGATCTCCCACTTTCTTCTCCAGATTTTTGACCAGAATGAATTTGGCAACTTTTTGGCCAGCGAAGAATTTGGCATTACAAGGTAATGTTCTCCTTTAAAATGTGAAATAGGACATAATGACCTTACATGATGAACTTTTAATTTTGTTAAAGTCGTAGGCCGACAACTATAGAAGCTAAAAAAAATGCAGAATCCCTGAACATTAGGCAGTTGGATGCCGTAGGTTCTTACTCATAAAGCATCAAGACCGCATCAGCTTCCAATGGCATCACTGAAACGAGTGATTATTATGAGGAAATGACAGCTTTCAGAATCACATACCTTTCCTTCTTTACTAAAATATTTTTCAAGATCACTTGTAGTAACCCTGGTTGATAAACCCGTCACATACAAGTTATTTCCTGGATTGGAAACATGTTCGAAATCTTGGCTCCTGGAACAATAGACCTCCATTGTTCAGCTCGAGACACAACTGACAAATATTTATCATCTAAAAAACCCCAATAGCAAGAATTTGTCATACAACAAATACAAGGAAATCCATACTTGTCTATGGAACAAAAACATACCTCGAGCGGCTTCTCCTTGACCTTGGCACCGACCTTGGCACCGACCTTGACCTAGACCGACGGCCTCTAACGGGTGAAGCGGAATCCCTTGATCTTGACAATGATCTTGACTTGGACCGACGGCCTCTAACGGGTGAAGCAGAATCATGAGGAGAAGGAGACCTGCGACATGAAGCGCCACAGGAAAAAGTAGGCTTACCAAGGCATAGGTAATGCAATAACATATAAGATTCAAAGAATCGACAGGAGAACTTACTTTAGTCTCCTTTTGTATGGCATCTACAAGTAACAAAAAATTCGATGTCAGAATCCATTAAACACCAACATAATCAACTCTCCGCAAATTATCTCTCGATAGTCTTACTCGTTCGACTACATATGTTGCACAAACGTGCAACAATATGAATTCTCGCCATTCTGCTCAAAACTTTAAGCTTCAGGTTGCTTAATGCCACCAAAAATCTCTATTTCGAGCTGTCAACCCAATGAAATAACCCTGCTAAGCAATTCTACAAACGAATCAAGAATTTCGACCCCAATAACAGAACCAATCTCAGCCCATGAACTTCTACTTAGCTCGATTCCCTCCGAAATCCCCACGAACGCGCGAAAAAGAAAAAGAAAAACAGTCTAATTCAACATCTTCCCTTGTCCAGGCAGCGCAAATTCACGACACAAACCCACATCAGATACGCATTTCCCGATCAAACTTCGCATGATCTTGACAAGACGGGCGAGCGCGGGATTGATCGGTGCATAGACCCTCACCAAACGGCACGACATGGCGGAAAAAAAATTAGACGACCGCGAGCTAGGGAGCAAAAATGGAGGGACTAACCTTCACTCGGGTTCAGCTAAATGGAATCGCCGAGATCGACTCGGATGCCCTAGTACAGCGGTCCGTCGGATCGTCTGCAACTGAGCACAGAAGTGCCGAAAAATGGCAAAGAACGCCCCACCTTTCTCCGAAGCCCGCTCGTCCCGACGCTTTATGAGCTATAGGCCAACAAAAAAAGAGAACGCTTTAGACAAAAAACCATAAAGACCGAACACCTGTCGAAATTTGTGTAAGCCCCTTACTTAAGTCTCAAAATTTTTTTGCTGAGTCACTTAAACATAAAGTTAAAGAAAATAATTCATTCAGTAATGCAACTTTTAAAACAAAAAGTAATTTATTTTTATTTTCGAAGCATTAATTTTTTTTTGAAACTATTTAGAAAATAATTTTTTAAATAAAAATATATTTAATTACGCAACTTAATTTTTTTTTTTTAAAAATTACTAAAATCAACTTCTGGAATAGAGAAATTTTTTTGACAAAAAAAAAAAAAAAGTAGGGAGATAAAAGTTTTGAATACTAAATCCGAGGCCCGGCCCGGAAAGTGGACTTCCTCATATAAAACTTGCTGCAGCTTCCGCTTTCTGGACATCGAAAGAGAAACGGATTCTGCAATTTCGCTCCAACCGCCAAAGGAAATTCATGGGACACGGTACGATCCTCTCACTCCTCAGCTTCTCGCTGTCGCAACCCACCACCTTGAGCTCTAGAAACCGAGCTCATCAGTCGTTGTTGATCTGCCGATTCCTAAATTTTCAGGTGAAAAGGGACGGCCCGGCAAGAGGCAGAAATCGTCGGCCAAGGTCAGTTCCCTCCCTCCCTCCTCTCTCCCTCTCTCTCCCCTCTCTGAATCCAGTTGCGATTTCGCCGCAATACAAAGAAGACCGCAGCTCGCGCATCGTTTCCGTGAGATTGTTGAGGCGGCGACGCTGTTGTTGCTGCAGGATGATTACAGGAGCGCGATGCCGGAGGAGGACGAGGCGATCTACGGCGAAGAAATGGAGGAGGACTATCGCGATGGTACTGACTTTTGACGCGTGCGGTTCGATGTTTTGCTTGTTTAGAGATAGGGCGGCACGCGGGGTTGTGTTGGGAACGGCTTGGTTTTTAGCTCGATTGGGGGGCGAAATCATAAGTTAATCTGTTGTTGTAGGCGACGGTGAAGGGAAAAAGAAGGATTTTAGCAAATTAGAGCTGAAGCTGGATCACGGCAATCGGCCCTTATGGTCTTGTGCGGATGGCCGAATTTTCCTGGAGACATTTTCCCCCTTATACAAGCAGGCTTATGATTTTCTCATTGCCATTGCTGAGCCTGTTTGCAGGTACTCTTTCAATACAAAGCCTTCTTCTCGAGATAGTTTGCACGCATTCCTAGTGCGGATGATTTAGCATTGCGTCTTTAGCCATAGGTCTATGAAATTTTCTCAAAGCATGGGCAGTTTTATCCATTTCAATCACCTGTCGCTAATTTGTAATTCTGCACTGCATTGCCTGATGCATCATTCACCCTGATTAATTTTTCGTTTTCTTTCTTTTGTAGACCGGAGTCGATGCATGAGTACAACTTGACCCCGCACTCATTGTATGCAGCGGTGTCTGTTGGTCTTGAGACAGAAACTATCATTTCCGTATTGAATAAATTGTCAAAGACCAAGCTCCCTAAAGAGATGATTGACTTCATACATGCTTCGACCGCTAATTACGGAAAAGTGAAGCTTGTGCTTAAAAAGAATAAATACTTCATCGAGTCACCCTTTCCTGAGGCAGGCCCATTTCTCTATTCCTTTTCTTTCACTCTTACAAGCGTTTGGATTGGGGGTTACTAATCAGAAAACTAATTACAGGTGCTGAAGAAGTTGCTTAGGGATGAAGTTATATCTCGAGCTAGGATATCTTCTGAGGTTTGTGTCTATACTATTTTTAGTTGAAATGATGCGTTTCTTTTGCCTGCTGATGCCCGTCTTGGTTGCTAGCACTTTTGCGATGGTCTCTCTTTCAATGCTGTCGTTCATACATTTTGTCTAAGGCATGATTTAGCCGTGTTGTAAGTCGGTGGTCTTCAGAATTGAAGAAGATTATGACATGCTCTGACAGTAAGAGATTCACATGAATTTGAGTTCCTTATAATTGGATAATACTTCTATCCTGGTTGGATTTAGGAGACTCGAAGACAACTTGGAAATCATTTGCTTTTAATTGGCCAACTTGATGAGGACTTGGCAAACAATATGATGAAATCTTTACTAATGTGGTTATCAATTTTAAGTTTGCTTTGGGGAAGGGATTCATTTTACCCCAATATTCATATCCTTCCTTGATTTGCCTTATGACAGGGCATCTATATTTTGTCTACTACAGCAGTCAGCCTTGGCCCTTCAGTATAATATCAATATTCTAATTTGCACTTCCTTCTGATGCAAACTTTCTTATCGAGTTAAAGCTTTGTTATTGTTTTGTTCTTTCCTGCACAGTTCCTGTTTCAAGTTTAAGTCTTGACAACAATAGCTTCATGCTCGCCATATGTGGTTTATGTTTCCTTATGTTTTTATCGTGAGAGGAATACTATAGCGTCTTTTGTGGTACAATCATTGGTCACAGGATATCTGGTAATATGCAGGGACCTGGTGCTGATGGATTCACAATTAGCAAAGCAATGGGTGAAGTTGGGGTTGGACATAATGAGCTACTGAATGAAGCTGAACTGGCTGCTGCAGCTGAGGAGAAAGAAACCCACTCATTTGAGATCGATCCTTCTCAGGTAAAGCTTTCAGACCGTTAGTTAAAAATGTGCTAGGATCTCGTACCTTCTGCTTGGACGACTAGTTGTCAGTGATCATGTTTTAACGAAGCATAGTTGTGGTCACTGATCGTGAACCGCAATTGCATATCCTAGATTTAGTTGGCCAGAAACTATTATTTTTCAAACTTTCTGCTTCTTTGTCCTTTTTAGTTTGTGACCTGTTCAGTTCATTGCCTCTATCCTTACATTTGCGTTCTCTATTTTTTCCGTTTCTATAACCATGTCATGGATTCTGAGTGGTGTTGCATCAGTGTCAATTGACTGATGCTTATCAAGTGTGCATGCTGTAAGTTATATTGGATTTTATGCATTCCTTAAGGTTCTTGCAAGCGCATTCAGTACTGTCTTTTACTTTTTTAGGTTGAAAATGTGAAGCAACGTTGCTTGCCCAATGCTTTAAACTATCCCATGTTGGAGGAGTATGACTTCAGGAATGATACAGTGAGTTCTAATCCTCGATTATGATCTCTGTATTAAGTTGAAATCTAAAGTACCATGTCAATGTTATACATGTTTAATAAATTGAACATGTAGAACCTTTCATGACTTGTCTTTACCTCTGAGATCTTGGTGCTAGTTGACGTTCCTTTACTATTGTGCAGGTAAACCCTGACCTGGAAGTAGAGCTGAAGCCTCATGCACAACCACGACCATATCAAGAAAAAAGCCTTAGTAAAATGTTTGGAAATGGTAGGACTTTTTCTACAATCACAAGCATTGATTTTTTCAGTCATTTCCATAAAACAGTCTTCAGCGGATGATCCCCGTGGGTTTTGAAGACTGCTTCAGACTCTGCAATTCCAATGCCTTTACATTTATAGAATTTAGGTGCCCCGACCTTGTGATTACTGATTAAGAGAAACTTGACCAAGAAGCTACCTTCTTATCGGGGAAAGTGCAATTTGACAATTTTGAGGTCGTCTTAATGCTGTATTTCACAGAGAGTGTGTTGGTTGGTAACAAAACTTATACAAATTGCGAATGGGCATGAATCAATTTAGAGGTTAGATGTTCTTGATTCTTTCTTAGATGATTTATTATATTGAAGCTTCCTCCTTTTACTATTTAAGATGTGCTTTTTACTTTTTACTTAGACATGAAGGATGTGGGAGTGGGCAAACACGACTTTATTAAATATATATTTTGGTAATGTTTTGGAATATGTATAACTCATAGTTCAAGGTCTTACAAACTATTTGATGTGTTATCTAATTCCTTATTTTTTGTGTTTTCGACTGGAAGTAAGAGACCCTGAAGTTTTTGGTTCTTTGATAGTTCTCATTTTTTTGTTGTCCTTCTTTAGGTCGAGCCAGATCTGGTATCATCGTGCTACCTTGTGGTGCTGGGAAATCTCTGGTTGGTGTTTCTGCAGCATGCCGGATAAAGAAGAGTTGTCTTTGCTTGGCAACAAATGCAGTTTCTGTGGATCAATGGGCATTTCAGTTCAAGTTATGGTCAACTATAAGAGATGAACAAATTTGTCGTTTCACATCTGACAACAAAGAAAGATTTCGTGGCAATGCCGGGGTCGTTGTTACTACATACAACATGGTTGCTTTTGGTGGAAAACGATCTGAAGAATCTGAAAAAATCATTGAAGAAATAAGGAATAGAGAATGGGGGTTACTTCTGATGGATGAGGTGATCTCATTACTCCATGATACCTAGCTTTATGTACCCCCTCTTCATATTTGTCTTTGCATCGAATTACTATCTCTGTTCAGGTGCACGTGGTTCCTGCTCACATGTTCCGAAAGGTCATCAGCCTCACAAAATCGCACTGCAAACTTGGACTCACTGGTATGTCACTTGGATGTTATTGCACTCTGCTCCAACTTCTTTACATGCCTGTTTTCCTTGCTACCTTATTTTTCACAACATCTAAATTAGGCTTCATGATATGTAATTGCAGCCACACTTGTTCGTGAGGATGAGAGGATAACAGATCTGAATTTCCTTATCGGTCCTAAATTGTATGAAGCAAATTGGTTAGATTTGGTGAAAGGCGGCTTTATTGCGAATGTACAGTGTGCAGAAGTATGGTGTCCGATGACTAAGGAGTTCTTTGCTGAGTATCTGAAGAAGGAGAACTCCAAGAAAAAGCAGGTAAAATGTCGCTAGTACTCCTGCAAATGGGGTCTAGTGCGTTGAGATATTTGAGATATCGCTCCTTTGCAAATGTAGTGGAAATGGGATGGATGTAAATGTTCTCTCTGAGAGTTTGATCTCTTCCTTTGTGGCCTGAAATGTTACAACATAGTTATTACTTCTGAATGGTTGATGAAAATCAGGTACAGCTTCACCCAGAACTTCTTGATATTCTAAATGATGGGCTTTCAACTGCAGGCACTGTATGTGATGAACCCCAATAAGTTCAGAGCTTGCGAATTTTTGATCCGTTTTCATGAACAACAGCGTGGGGATAAAATAATTGTCTTTGCCGATAATCTTTTTGCCCTAACAGAGTATGCAATGAAACTGCGCAAACCAATGATTTATGGTGCTACCAGGTATTAATGACCATTAACATTCTTTTGGATGATCACTTTGTCCTTTGCTTATAATGAGTCATTCCGGGATTGTTGGATGTGCAGCCATCTTGAACGGACAAAAATTCTCCAAGCTTTTAAAACTAGTCGGGATGTGAACACAATTTTTTTATCCAAGGTACCGTATTCCTCTAATCATCAGTATTCGTTCTATGGGATAATCTAGAATAATATTGGGTACCATGGTTTTTAAATCTGGCATTGACCTAAGTAAATGGCATGTTCTATCTGTTCCTTAATTCGCACACTTTCTACAGGTTGGTGATAATTCAATAGATATTCCTGAGGCAAATGTTATAATTCAAATTTCATCACATGCCGGATCTAGACGACAAGAAGCCCAACGTCTTGGACGTATTCTTAGGGCAAAGGTGATTTGAACATCTCTTGATATTTTCCGATTTTTCTGCCTTCATATTGGTATCTACAATGCCATCACAATATGAAATATTTCTACTGAGGATCGTTCTATATCTGGAAATCGTACAAGTAATTCATGTGTGACTTGTTATATATCTTTGGTACTACTATACAGGTGTTACACATCTATCTCCATGTGTGACTTGTTATATGTCTTTGATACTACTATACAGGTGTTGCAACTCTATCTCCTCGTTTCCATTACTGGCATCGGGAATGAATTGGACTAACCTTTCCTGCAGAAATAGATGTATTCATTAGCAAGCTAGATAGTGATCCAACATTATTTTTTGTTCCAACCATCTCATGTTTCAATCCAAGCTGTCTATGCTTTGGCAAGATAACTCTGCAAATTTAACGTCTCATATTGCTCAAATCAGGGCAAGCCTCAAGATAGGATGGCAGGAGGCAAGGAAGAATACAATGCATTTTTCTATTCCCTTGTGTCTACAGATACACAGGTTATTATGTAATATTTTCCATTTTAGAGTTATGTTTTGGCAAATATCAATTGGAAAGACTTTGAGTCCTCTTAAGCCTGTTTTTAGTTACTAGTTGAGGGCCTCATGAGCTCCCACGTCATCCCCCCCCCCAAGCCCCCCAAACCCCAAAACCCACAAAAAAAAAAAAAACACACACACACACACGCAGAGGTGAGATGGGAAGTGGGGCCCGAAGTGGCCAGTACCACGTGAGCCAGTGCGAGAATAAAAGCACCAAAAAGTTAGAATATTTATTAAAGAACCTAAGCACAAAGGAAAGCAGCTCTTATTGCGGCTTTTATTTATGGTATTGATATTGTTTATTATTGTTCACATGAAGGAAATGTACTATTCGACCAAACGGCAGCAGTTTTTGATCGATCAAGGTTACAGCTTTAAGGTATGTTGTTATGCTGTGTCGAAGAATAGTTTACAGATTAACAAGTCCTCATTTCTTTTGTTATTGATCAGAGCTTGGTCATTCTTCTTAATTGTAATCATCCCTTGCACACTACAGGTGATCACAAGCTTGCCGCCTCCTGATTCAGGAGCTGATTTGAGCTATCACCGACTGGATGAGCAACTGGCACTTCTAGGCAAGGTCAGTTCTTTCTTCTCATTTTGATCTTCGAAACTTCTCTTATCTAACCTTAGTGCTAATCTGCGCATGTCTGGATCTTGGCAGGTACTGAGTGCCGGTGATGATGCAGTTGGTCTAGAGCAATTGGAAGAAGATGCCGATGATATAGCTCTTCACAAAGCTCGTCGTTCTTTTGGATCAATGAGTGCAATGTCAGGTGCAAATGGGATGGTGTACATGGAATACAGGTAGAACCGTTTTTCTTTCGAGATGCTTTATTCTAAGTATCGGAACTGTTTAGTATATGCAAGACTGCTTTTCTCAAATGGAGAACAATGTGGCGAATTTGTTTGCAGTACTGGACGAAAGCTAGGACCTGGCCAACAAAAACCTAAACCCAAGGACCCTTCCAAGCGACATTATTTGTTTAAGAAAAGATATGGCTGAGACACTGATGAAATTCAGCAGAGCAGTTGCGACTCTAAGTGCCGAAAAACAGTATGCTTCTCAGGACCTATCTAACTGCTTTTCAGTATGTGCAAAAGCACGTGATTGTGATGCAGCAAGAGTGATCCAAACAGGACATATGGTGCTACCCTCCCTTGGTGTTGGTAGCGGTTGCCATCCCCATTTGCAAATTGGCGTCATGATGCTTGTGTATCCTCCTGTACATGTATATATTGAATGATTTTGCCGTCCTTGATGACACCAACATTTTAAGAAGTTGACATGTTGGGATAATCTTCTTCGGGTGATCTCAATCTTCCATTTGGTATGTGGGTAATATTTCATCCTCGTCATGTTAGCTGCTGGAGTAAAGGTGGATTTAATTTGCTGTCTAAACACTCAATGCGTTTTAGAATGATTGGAATGAAGCATTCAATGTATTTTTAAGAAATTTTTGAAGAGATCCAAATGTCTTTTGGGAGGATCTACTGGAGTCTCAGTGGTGGATCTATGAAAGGTAACTCTTGCAAATGATTTGCTCCCCTTGAAATGAACGAACAATGACGTCTGATCTACCTCAACTTGGCTTTTGCCATTCAACTCATCGTTTGCCAAAAAGGCCCACGAGGAAGTGAAGAATGCCTTCCCACCATCTTTGAAGTTGGGGAATCATTGGCTTTAAGGAAAAGAGAGCCTCTCTCTCTCACGCACGCGCGCAAATTTATAAGGCCGCAGCTAATAATTTTTACCTCTTAGAGATTCCCCACGCGGTGGCAGAATTCCTTCCTCTGCTCTCCAATGGCCTTGAAGGGGTTTTAAGCATTATGACTGTCCTTTGGACATTCCAAATGCCCTGACTTCTAATTCCACTTTAAAAATCATGACACTGGCGAATCGTTGGACTCATCAAACACCTACTTGCTCGAGGGTAAACGGGGCCGACAAACCAAAATCGACTTGAAAGTTAAGCAAAGAAACTGATTGCAGTTCTCAGACAGGATTAGGTTTTTGAAGGGCAAAAGGCAGAACTACGAATAAAGATGAACAAAGCAGACATTCTATAATAACTTTGTTTAGGAGAGAGGACTTGACTCCTATTCCATTGTAGTGGGGATACAGCTAGGGATTAACAATTATATGCAGTAAAGGAGGACTTCTAAGCCCAGAAATGAAAAGAAACCTTTCAATTATTTGCTTATAAATTATGAGAAAGAACCCCGTTCTCTGGTTCAGTCAAGCGCAGGTCTCCATCCATAGACTGCTTTTGAAGCAGATTCTGTAGTCTGATTGCTTGAAGTATAAATCAGAGTCAGTCCGGTTTTGCTCAATCGAAACAGGTTTCGCTGTTTGACAAGCAAATCCCTCAAAAATCTACGCAACCTATGCGGAGGTATGATATTGCAGATGAATTTCACAGAGAATTAAAAGCCGGTAACTGGGAAAAACTCTCATCAGAACTGTCTCGAAGCGGTGAAACCACCGGTACTTTAATTGCTTCATTGCATGACATGATCCACTTCCTTCGTAACTACTAAACCAAACTTGCATCTTCTTCGCCTAATGAATACGCAGGCATTCCCATCTCACATAAGAAGCCCTCGCGAAAGGCGAAATCTGCAAAAGCGACAGTGTAAACCTCAAAAGTGCCAATTAGCTGGCCAGTCTGATGATACGTGAGTGCTGCTAAAAAAGTCTCAGTTGACAGTCAAATATGGGGTTGCTCTCTTTTACATTTCGAGCACTACAAAGTTCTCTCCTTTCGCTATCTCTTTTGCGCACAACACCACATGTTACCACCATCATCACATGGGATATACTACTAAATTAATCCTGTTTCGAAATTCGATCATTGTTGTCACTCGTGCACTTGATCATTTCATGATGATCCGGTAAGTTCTTGTTGGACGACATGGCCCCAGATATCCTCAGGGCTTGGAAGTTTCGATGTACCAGCAGCAACCCCTTGTCCTGGACAGATTTTATTGCATTATCTTAATCCCGACAGCTTCTCTTTTTTTTGTCCTTTCAATCTTCAGAAGAATTGTCTTCTGGGGTATCTTCGACGCAGGCCTAAGGAATCTTCAACACACAAGCATTCCCATGATAGGGATATGAAGTGTTTTTATATTGGTTGTGCCCCCATGTTGTGCTGGTCAAAAGTGTTCCTCTGGAAATGTTGTTTGATTCTGCAAGTGCGAATCATTGTAATCATTCTTCTTTTATTAATCGATGAGCAGCCCATTATTTTTAATGTTGTCTCAAGAGTTGTCCCATCAGGTAAGTGATCATAGAGCTAAAAAAACACAAGTGAAAGTGCTGTATTTTAGACAAGATTCAGTGAACCGTACTTCAAGGTTCTCTACTTGTTGGTAGGTTGAATGACCTTTTTTAGATCGATTTTCTTTCTAGAGCTAAAGTGTTATATTTGGTAATTACTCGTGCTAAAAGAAACTTTTCAGTGGTATTTGGGAATCGCTTCTTGAATGATTCAATTGTAAATTCAATCTCGAATTCGTCTTCTGTCATAAGCGAGCTCTCGGTGCATGCAATTTGTAAGTACCAGAAGAAACACTGAATTTTCTTTATTCATGTGGAAGAACTACACCATCGGCGGCATGCAAGAAATATTAGAGGTTTTGTTTCCCAATTTTGGATTGATAGATAGAGAGAAGAGCATCAACTCTTCCACAACAAGACAAGGTTAATTGTACAACCTCCTCTTCTGGTATTTTCACTATTGCAGCCGCTCGGGATTTAGTTCGAAACAAAGGACCTAAAGTGGATGAGCATAGGTTAACACGGTTTGCTCCGAATGTTCCCAGATTTGCTTTGATCTCTTGGATAGCCATTCTAAGCAGACTTCTCATTCTTTCATTGTTTGCTCTTCAATCAATGTAATGAATCTGGAGTTCGCCCTTTCCTTGGTTGTAGTTTCTCTGCCCAGTTATGGAGAAAGGATTGAGCTTGTTCTCTATTGATAGATCCCTGGGATTGTCTTGGAACAGCAGCATCTGTTACATTTGGAAAGCCAGGAAATGAGGTTCTCCACGGTCAAAGTTCATCCAATATGGATCGAACTTTGAGGATGATCAGGTCTGCTGCTAAACATAGCGCTGAAGGCCACGAAGGGTCTCAAGCAAAAAAGTCAATTCCCCTGCACTTGCCCAGCTTCTGTTTAAGATGGCCAATGGTTTTCATAAGTCTGTCCTCAGCAGCTCCTGTGCTTCTTCTTGCTGTGTTGGTACATGTATGGCCTTTTTGTTGACTTTGTGGTTGCATTTCTTGTTTATGCAGTTGCCACCTTGCAGCTTTCCATGACTTTTGAGACTTGTAATGCTTGCTGATCTTTGGTTTGACATAAAAAACTGAACTTTTTTTTTTCTTTTTCTGTCAAACATAAAAAACTGAACATGTCCATGGTATCTTTGTACAATGTCACACGGTTGCAGAGACTCGTTCATTTCACAAGGACGGATTTATCGTTATATCAAAGTACAATCAGCGGCCGATCATCGAATATCGCATCAATATCGGTGATAAGCCAACATCGAGATTTTCCTCTTTAATAGCTACGCCTTTGTCAAAAGGCGGTGTACGCTTAGATTTGGTGTCCCTAACACTGTAACCGCATCGAGACAATAATTTACAAGCTAAGTCATTGGTGCAACTTAAGCTCCACAAAGGACAAATCTCGCCGTCCCACCCGGCCACGCTCCACCGAAGGCCACAAGTTCTCCGCCTTCGCCAAAAGTTTTAATAAACAACCGCAATTTTCTCTGGCCAATACTGAATAATCAAATCAAAAGAAATCAAGTTCTGCTCCAAGCTTTAACCACTGTTTGCTCACGCGCGGATTTGACAACACCAAAAAGGGTAGAATCAGAAATGGCATATTGTAGAAAATTACCAGTCTTGGAAATTCCTTTGACCCCGGAGGACCCACTTGCAATATTTCCAGAGGGTCAAAGGCCAAAATCCCAACTCTTTTTTTGGGGTCTTTTCAACCACTTCATTTCCAGATTGGGAATGGAATATGTATTCTTTATAGGCCATTAGGAAAGGTGAAATGGATTACAAGCAAAGCAATTGGATTAGCCATCGTTAAACGAATAATCGTGTCGATATTGACGCAAAAAAAAAAATTCAATTGGGACGACTAACTCTTTTGATCTTTTTCAAATGAAAAAAAAGTAGTTAGACGAGATCGAGATCTACCGCACCTATTGCTGAATGTTGAGCCAACAAAGCATGAATTACTCGTCGAGCAAGTCCGTCCCTAATTTCCCACGAGACGCGAGTGAGAAAGCCAACCAGACCATCTGCGCAGTGAAGCAGAAGCATCAATTGTTCAGTATAGTCAAAGTACTAAAGTTCATCTTTTTATCAGCTGTTTTTGATTTTTCTCTCGAGGCAATCTATGGTTGCACTGAGGAAGAGAAGAGCAAGTGTAACTTCCCTACCGTCTTTTCCCCTTTTTGTTGTCTGTCTGCACGTAAGTCATAGTGGAAAGGACCTTTTATTTAGGAAAAACCCTCCCAAAATCAAGGATGTAATAACTCTGTTGAAAGTTGCATTGAAATCCCATCTGCACCTTCCAACATCTATAAAAAGCCAATTCAAGATAGGCAAAAGACATCAAGGTATGAACATCTCTAGATATCAGCAATTTAAAGCAATGGGGGTGCTGTGTTCTTGCTTCAACCAAACGTATTTTGGTTTTAGGAAGAGATTAAGATCCCACCCCGTGTAATTTGATTAAGTCACGTAGACGTGCATTTTGTCTTAAAAATATTTTTCCGTTTATGTGTCAATCTTAAGGTCAAGTGATACAGCAAATCAGCTTCGAAGGGTTCAGAAGTTAAAGTGAAGACAAGCTCATTCCTTCCCCGATTTTCTTTTCAATTGTGTTGTTCCACCAAAGCAAAGGAATCAATCATATTTTGGGACTTTTTGCGTAGTTTTTCCAAAAGTTGACATGGGCACTTCTTCTTTAATTAATGAGTTCTTGTTCACTATGCTGGCAATTGTTTGACATGGTAGAAAAATGGTTTCACTAGAATAATGTGTTGAATTTTCCAGAAAACTGCTTTTTTTTTCCCCCTCAGCTTGACTCGAGGCCATAGCTTTTATGGCTGTATGATAATCAATTGGACCAATTTAGTCCTAAACATTTTCAAATTAGTATCAATTAAGTCCGTTCAGTCAATTTAAGTCGAAAACTATTGACATGGATGTCGACCGTCCTTCGTGGAGTGGTTAGCACTAATGTGAACATTTTTTAATTTTTATTATTTTTCTTTCTTTTATGTTTTTCTTTCATTTTGGAAGACAAAAGTCACCAGCAACCCTCGCCCACGCCCAGCCATTGGGCGAAGCCCTCGCCAATCAAAATGAAAGAGAAAAAAAAATAAAAAAATAATTTAAAAATGTTAATGTCAACGCCGACCGTGCCATTAGGACGACTAACGTCCATATAAAAAATTTACAGCCTATAGACTCTATTGGTATTAATGTGAAAAGGTTTAGGTTATTTTTCGATACGATTACCGTCCTCTTTTTGTACTTAGTATTCTTTCTGTGAAATGAGAATAGCCCAGTGAAATCATGATACTAGATCATGCTAGCAGTATCACTCCAAGCTGATGAGTGCCAAATAAGAATCTACACTCTCCCAAAAAGAAGTCAAAGCAGGGATCAAGAGCGCAATTATATTAAATTACATTAAAGCACTAGTTGAGGAGATCTGGGCAGAGGTCAAAGATTTGGGCATAATACAAGATGGAAATAGGACACTGGTTATTCATCACAACACTAGGGATTATTAAATTACACCATGTACAAGCAACAACAGCACAGGAAACAAGAACCCTAATTCCTAAACTTCCTATTGCCTACAATTTCACCCTTCTTTGCCCTGTTTTTTGCCCAGAAAAATCCCTTTTGGATTTCTCTTCGATGGTCCCATTTCATGGAAAAAGAAAAAAATTTGGGGCTAGTATGTACGTTGAAATCTCCATCTGCGACGAAGAGCTTCTTCATCTGTCATCAAGAGCCGTAGTGCTGGAACTGGGTTTGGCCGTAACTGGTCATGAACGTTCCTCCTCTCGCCGCTGCTCCGAATTCTTCTCCCCCGCGGTGAAATGCGAACTTGCAGATTCGAGAAAAGGTAGAAGAGTGAAAAATAAAAATGAACCGTCAATGCAGAGGGGTCAAAGAGAATGGTGGTGAGTGGATTGAAAGCTGAAGCGAGGAAACAGAGAGAGACAGAGGAAAGAAAAGTCAAAAAAGATTTTACCAAGAGCTGCTCCTCGTGGTCGTCGTGTTCGTCTCTGGCGAAGCCTGAAACCTTGGGAGCCTCGCCAGCTTCGTCGTTGCGCGCGAACCTGCCACGTATCCGCGGTCGACTGTCCGCTAGAGTTTTGCGACATGCATACTTTGTCGTTTCGACACGAACAAACAGACACTCTTGTCATCAGTCACAGCTCACAAGACCAACCCACGTATTCTCTCTCTCTCTCTCCAGTGCAGAGAAAGAAACAGAGAGAGAACTCGAGCTAAATTGACTACGTTTTCGGTATCATCTCGGATGTGATGCATCGATCGATGTATCGTAAAAAAAAGAAATTACCTTGATTGTTTTGTTGAAGTTCCTCTGTGTTCGCTTTGCCCTGTACTTCTGAATCCTGTCTCTCCTCTCCTCTGCAGTGTATCGCCCCACTCTGCAGGAGCTCGCTTCTTCCATGAACGGGCTCGTTGAATTGGCCGTTGCTACCTTCATTCTCTGAGATTCACAACAGAAAAAGAAAAAAAAAAAGGCACAAATTAAAACCCGAGAATTATATTCTATTTTCACCCCCAAAAAAATTCACAGTAACAGAGCATTCGACAATTTCGGTTGAAAAACAGAGAACCTGCAAATCTCCTGTGCTACAGACCCTCCTCATCATCTGTCCACTGAAGAAACGCCTCTCCGGCGAACTTATGTCGGGAAGATCAAAGCGCGGTGGAGGTTCAAGAAGGTGAGGCCTAGTTCCATTAAAGAAGTTGGTGCTGTAGCTCCTCTGCATATTCTTGCCCGCATTATCCTCCCGCCCGCCGTTACCGTCGGGAACGGCCTCGCTATCGTAACCAGCGCGACGCTGACATCCTCGATCAGGTTTGAGCTCTTGAGCCGATCCCGCGAACCCTTTCAAGCAATCCGGAGCATTTTTCGAGGGTGGCTGCAGCTGGGCCCCCCGGCGAAGGCTAAGATGTTCAAGCTCTTGGCTTGGGGGCGAAGCAGGGAAGACGGCAGCGGCAGGGCTGTGGAGATGAGGGGATTGGGGAACTGGGTTTTGGTTCTCGGAGGCGCTGCTGCAGAATTCATGGAGGATGTCAATGTAGCAATCGTTGAAAGGAGAGAGAGGGTCAGGGACGAACTGCAGGTCTGCGTCATAGCCATGGAGATAATCAGAGGACATTTTTTTTTTTTGGATTGAAAGCTCAGAGCTTTCTCCTGGGTCTCGTCGGGGGTTGTCGGCGATGAGAGCTCGGAGGGAGAAATTGGGTTTTAGGAAATGGGAAGAAAGTCGAGTTCTTACTATGGAAATTTATTCGATTTTTTTCGAGGACGTGTGTTCGTCGGCAGGTGTGTTGTGGCCATAAAGCGCATAAGTGTGACAGTTGTTCTCGGTTTCTTGTTTTTGTTTAAGCTCGGTGCTTGGAGGAGGACCAAGGCAACGTTACAAAACACAATCCCTAGCATACGGTTTTATTTTAGCTCAATTTATTTCGCGAAAAATAAATAATTTAAAAAAAAAAATTTTAAAAAATAATGACTTGCATCGCTTGGAATAAATACCCAACAAAAAAAATATTTCTATTATGGATAACATTTTACGCCTAAATTTTTTTGTGAACGATGAAAATAATTTTCATTTCATTCATTTTTGTGAGCAATACAAGCGATCATTTTTAGGAATGTTTTCCAAGCCATCGAATTACAAGTTATGGCGCTCTATAGGTTACCCCGAGATGTCGTAAATCACATGTAATATGTATGTTCTTATTCCGATTCTCGGCATGGCGGCTACGTGCAAAAAAGGGCCTTTTATATTATGCCAGGGACTATCTTTCACTTCTTTTAGCCAGTAGTTCGCGAATCCCACCCAACAAGAGATGGATGCTTTTGCACTTCCATTCTCCTTTTGGCGGGATGAAGTATGTCTTACCTTCAATTAGCTTTTGGCCTCTATTCCTCCTATCCTTGGTGAGGTATCTCTCGAATATTTGCGCTACTCTAAAATTGTCATACCGAGAATGAGAAGACTCTTTTTTTTTGTTGATGCAAAGTTGGAAGTACTAGAAGCCGTCGGAGCCACAAGCTCATAAGACGCTTTCTAAAAGACAAAACTTCGAAGAGATTGCGTTGCACGATTTCCAACTCAAGAGGTAGTTCGCGAATCCCACCCAACAAGAGATGGGTGCATCTGCACTTCCGTTCTCCTTTTGGTGGGATGAAGTATGTCTCACCTTCAATTAGCTTTTGGCCTCTATTCCTCCTATCCTTGGTGAGGTATCTCTCGAATATTTGCGCTACTCTGAAAACGTCATACCCAGAATGAGAAGACTCTCTTTTTTTTTTTTTGTTGATGCGAAGTTGGAAGTATTATAAGCCGTCGGAGCCACAAGCTCATAAGACGCTTTCTAAAGAAAAAACTTGGTATAGATTGCGTTGGACGATTTCCAACTTAAGAAGTTATATGTTCAAATTCCACGGATTGCATGCAAACCGCTCTAGGTTAAGGCCGCTCACACAGATGAAAAGTCCGAATTTAGCAAGTTCATGGGGCTTAAAGAGGGTTCCATGGACTTCCAAATAGCCGGTCTTTGCACTTGGGTCCCAAAAACGAAAAAAAAAAAAAAAAGAATAGCTACCTGTATAAGGAATTGCCAAACAATTTAAAGGAGTTAAAACGCAGTGGAAGCCATTGGCGTACACTTTTCCTTAGACTCTGTCTGAAGCCCGTTTGAAACATGATCTGTTGATCGCTTGGTTATGTATCGGGCTTAAAACTTCCTGTCCAGATTTGTCCAGGCCCTGGTGATGCGCCCAATGGGCTTCAGGCCCAGACCAGTTCAACCCCAGGGCCCAAACCATACCATACGCAAGAAAACCATCGACCCCGTCTACGTCACCATTGTCAATCGGCTTCGAAGTTGACGCCATCTACGAGCCTGTCTGAAGCTTCCTCGTGAGCCCGCCTTGACCCTTTCATGTGTTTCCTGGGGAAAAAGATGAAACGGCCCTGGTTTTCTCCGTTGACGCGTTGACCTGTCCTAAAGAAGCTTCTCTTTGGCCAAGTCCAGTCTTCGTAGTATAAAAGGGCGTCCATTGCTGTTCTCGGTGTGTTGCGTTCAAGCTTCTTGGCTGGCGAAGTCTTCTTCTTCTTCTTCTCTTTGCAGAGTTGATAGAGCTTCGCAGTCATGGCGTCTCAAGAGCATCTGGAGAAGCTGCAAGCCCGCCAGAGTTACAGGAACTTCTGGCACGCTGACCTCACGCACACCGTTCAAGCTGACACCCCCTGTATCGTTCCATTCTCTGCCTCTCTCTCTCTCTCTCTCTGATCTTATACATGGTCTTTTCTGAAAAAGAGAGGAATATAATGCGTTATCTAATCTTCTTCCTGATCTCTGATGGGGTTGCTCTGTTTCTCGCTGCATGGGATCGCAGACTGCTGCTTTGCCTTTTGGTGGTACGTTTTTTCCAATTTGTTGATTTGAGATGATTCTTGAAATTATTGCTGGGAATTGGATTTGTTTCAGTGCTTACGAGTAGCTTTACAATAAGAATGTTGTCTTGTTACTGTCACGAGATTATGGTCCATCAGGAAGAGGATGTTACGACGAAAATTTGACAACAACATGGACTGTCGGAAGGAAAATTGGAAAACAGACAGTTTACATGTTCCCCTTTGGACTATGGATTGAGCTAAGGTCATTTGATGGCGTTTTTCTGCAAATTTTCTTCAACAATCAAATAGAGAGAGAGAGAGAGAGAGAGAGAGAGAGAGAGAGAGAGTCATGTCCATTTATTCGGTAACCACACTTTCACCAAAGCACATTTCGCGGTGATCCCGCAAGCCAACATTTTCGAGGAAGTTTGGTCCTTCCGGAACATGCTTCCACAAAAGCATATAACTTCATATAGGCTAGGTTCCTTACACGGTGTCGGACGATGTAGAAATAGGCTAGATCTTAGGTGGTTCTGTTCCTTCACCTTGCCGACAAATGACGCTATCAATCTGTCTTGAAGTGGTCAAGGAAGTATATATTATAGCAATCGATCCACAGGGTACTAACTTCAAGAGGAAAATGTAGATCATCAGCGTTAATGTGCGACTGAGATAAACTTGAAATCATGGAACTTCACTGTCTTTACCAGTACTCATCCAAGACATCTCAATTTAACAACACTGCCGCAATGGAAACTATTTCGGGGTTCGTGTATTTCATGTAAATCTTTATCCCTTGTGTTATTCCTGGAGGAGAACATTTCCAAACGAGGACACATCATGGAACCACATCTTGGAGAGTTCTCTTTAGGCATTTTCTGACTGTAGAATTGCTGGATTGTCTCATGCTGGTGTTAAGCAGTAATCAATGCATGCAGTAGAGGTTTCGGCAGCTAACAGTGGGCAGTTGATCAAAAGCATTTCTTGTAGCCAATAGCAACTGATGTTTGACAATATCCAACAAGAATTCGACATTTTACAGTCATTCTTGTAGCTTCATTATGCTTCGAATTTTGGACTGCATTATGCAATGGGCAGTTCTGCTGTCGACATCCAGCTAAGTCCTTTTGCTCTGCTGCAGTGGACCATGTGCTTCGTACTTGCTCCGGAGAAGAGCCCTTTACAATGACATGTCCAGGTAATGGATCTTCGTGATTCATATCATTCTCTCTTACTCAATTCCACGATCTGCTGGTGAAAATATGTTCTCTCATTCCGTCTTTAGATACGTGTGTTGCGCTGGTTACATGCCCTGTAGCGGAAGGTGCGGAGAAAGCCAGTATCCCGAGCTATGCCTCGCCACTGAGGTATATTAACCCTTCAAACTTATGGTGGTTCTGATTTCTTCCCCTGTTTCTCATGTCAATCACTTATTCCCTCCCCTCTCACGTACTCGTGATCGCCGATTGCGTTAAGATCTCACAACCTCACTTGTTGCAAAATAAATGGCGGCGATATTTCTCTAGCCAAACAATTACTGATCTCGCCGGTTCTCTCATTCTATATCTCTTCGGATGGCCAGGTTGTCTGCTGCTTTGGGAATTCAGTGGCCTCGACGCGCTTTCTCTTGCAAGACGAGTTCAACATACAGACCACTCAATGCGACAATTGTATCATTGTATGCTCTAACCTGTGCACCAATCATAAAAATTGGAAAGTAAATTCATCGTGCAATCCACCCTTTTTGATCATTAGCATGTTCCGATGATGCTCAGGCCTTCATGATCATCCTCCAACAAGTTGCCTGCGTGTTTTCAATCATAGCAATGATATGTGGGAACAGCGAGATCCGACAGGCTTCGCAGATGCTCAGTTGTTTGGCTGACATGGTTTACTGCACGTAAGTTGTACCGTGTACTCCTGAACATCACGGCAACTAATTTAACCACGAGTCCATGGCTTATGCTAATTTTTTCCCTCTTCTCTTCTCGCAGAGTTTGCGCTTGTATGCAGGTATGTCGAGTGAGTTTCGATGCGGCCTCGTATCGTTACTGAACATTGCATCTCACTGTCTGTGTTTTTTAACCTTCTGGTTTGCTAACCGAGACCGAGAGTGCTTTGCAGACTCAGCACAAGATAGAGATGGACAAGCGAGACGGCTTGATCAATGATGGACCGATGGCCGTGCCTCGATGGCAGCAGATGTCGCGGCTTGACCAGCGGGTGCCTCCCTCGGTCGGCTATTAGCCTCAGCCTGCATACCGACACCCCTATCCTTATTCGATCAAAGCGGTCTCTCTTTCTACTCGGATTTGTATCCAGACATTCTTGACTCGTGTTCTACCGTTGGGAGACACAATTGGTAGCTTACCAACGTCTTTATGAAATTATCACATTGCTTTTACGGTTTGGAAACTGGCATAGCTTAATCACGCTTCGGATTTACTGACTCTTATAGGAAATTTTCCAAGAGTGACTTAATAATAACTTTCGTCGAATCAAATATATATATCAATTCTCGATTGAACAATTTTTATTCGCTTTGTTTATCAACCTCTTACATTTGCTAACTGTTTTTCAGAGATTATCAACCCAATTGGCGTGACTCGCGGACTAATCTCCCGTTAAATTATCACGTAATGTTGGTTTCATTGTCATTTAAGTTACTAACGTTTATACCTATATTTGTTGATTGGCCAGCTTTTTCTATCATTAGAAACTTGGTATTTGCATTTCTTATCAGCGCCTTAAGTTTGTCAATTGCTTTAAAAATTATTAACCGTAACTATAGTGATTTACCAATTCTCATTTGACTTACTTACGAAGCTTTTTTTTTTTTTTTAATTACCAACTTTTCTTATTTGAAACCGAAATTTTATTTACTTTTTTGAATTGTGCCTTAAATTTGCAAACTCTTATATTGTTAACTAACTATAATGATCTATCTACTTTTCTCTTATTCAGTTATCAACTAATTTTGAATTACCAACTCTATTTAATTAATAATTGATTTTTTTTTTGGTAAAGAAATAATTGATGTTTGTTTATTTTTCCTTAATTTACTAAAGACAAGCGTTGTTTAACTCTCAACATATCATTTTGTACAATGTGGTATATGACATATTATTCATGAAAATGTATCTATCCAATAAGACACACATAGTTTTTTTTTGTCAAAATAACATTTCATTCAATGCCTCATCGAAATATAAGAGAGAAACATCTCGGTGCAAATAGCACAACTTCAAACCAAGATAGATCCTAGATTCTTCAAAACAAAACAAGCTCCAAATGATAAAGAGATCATCGGAATCAAGTTATAGGTCACACGCTCAAAGAGCACACCTATAACTTTTTCAAACCGAAATTGATGACCGATCACCGAATCCTTCTTCAATAACGAGCACACACCGAGAACTCCATCTAATGTAACGACTTTGCCTTTCGATGGTGCGTGCCTATGTTTGGCATCCCCAACACCATCACCAAGCAAAGTAAAAAAGTCGAACGAACCTAGATTTGACACCTGTGAGAGCGAAACCTTCACAAAGCTCCTATGATCCTCTTCAAATTTGAACTTGTTCACTAGCGAAATTTGAGGAAAGTGAAATCTTGAAAACACACAAGTAAAAATCTCAAATTTAGACTAGATCCGGATAGAAATCTCCCAAAATGGGAGAGAGAAACTTTTGAATCTAGACTAAATCAAAAGAGAAAAGCTCTAAAACGAGAGAAAAATAAGAAAAGGAAATAGACCAAAAAAAACCAAAGAAGGAATGAGAAATGGAAAGGGAGAAGGAGAGGGAGAGGGATTCGACTGCTATGCTAGGCAGTGGCTTTTTTTAAGAGAAACCCTAAGGGAGCGATCGCCCGGGAGGGGAGGGGGGGTTTTAAAGAGGCAGTGTTGACAATGCACATCGTTCAGCCGCCACTCTTTGTAACTTTAGGCTCCATTTGTTTTATGAAAAATAAATGATTGAAAAATATTTTCCTAAAAACGATTGCTTATATCACTTACAACAATAGATGAACGAAAAATATTCCATTGTCCACGATAATGTTCAAACATAAATTATTATCTTTAATGAGGAAATTTTTCACTAACTAATTATTTCAAGTGAGATAAGCAATCATTTCAAAGATAATATTTTCGAAATCATTTGCTTTTTGCGAAACAAACTGAACCTTAGTCATTAGTAGTTCAACTATCATAGGCCCAAGCTCTCATCTCATTACACCATATGAACGTGCAAATGTTATCATCAATGAACTCATCTAAAATATAAACAAACAATCACAAAAGAAACAAGGAAAAATTGCCAAAAAAGTCCTAAACCTAATTCAATTTTAAACATTTTTTTTCCAATTAAGTACATTTGGCCGGTTAGAGTTGACGTGACACTACCGCTCCGACGTGAATTTTTTTTTTTGTCCAAATATGATTTTTAATGTCAAATTTTTTTAAACAAATTCAAAAGGTAGGGAAAGTTTTTTTTTTTTTTTTTCAAAAAGAGGAGAATCAGGCTATGACGGCCTAAATTTCTACCGGATTAGATTAATGAGAGGAATCGCTAATGTCGGGTTTAGATTATTTGAGATTATGAATTGGGGGTTTAATTAATTGGTGCGGTGGACCATTAAGTTTAAATTGTGGTGGCAAGTGTGCCTAAGATCTAAACGATGGACCATTGGACGTTAGTATTATCTTTGGATCGAATAGTTTTGTTCTCGAGTGAATTCAGTCCAGGATTGAACCGCGAAGCCCCTTAAGCCGACCAACCCACTTCCTATAAATAATTCCTCTCTCTCTCTTGCCCTCAGTTTTTTTCCACTCTCTTCATGGAAGCCCCCACCCCACAATCGAGAGCTTCCCTCGGTCACTTCGCCCACAACGCCGAACGCTAACTCTCGCTTGAGCTCGTCTCGACGGTGGCGGCCTCTACTACTCCTTGCCCTCAGCCTCACTCTCGTCTTGCTTTCATCTCCTTCGCTCGAGTCTCTCTCTCTCTCTCTTTCTTGCTTGCCCTTGACCCGCGCAACGCCGAAGAGGAAGGAGAAGGCCTACGGTTCATTTGGTACAACTTCGAGCTTCGTTCCTCCTCAAGGTTGAACTTAAGACAAGTTGTGAATGTTTGGAGCTCGTAGCAGACGTCCAATGCCTAGAGGGAGTCCAAGTCCGAGCTTATCAATAGATTCAGTTGAACCCACCTTTACTCAAAAGCTTAAGCTAATGAGTTATGGCTCAATTTGAATATATTAACTGCTGCACACCATATTAATTCTCCAATGTAGGACTTTTCTAACACAACTCACACGTGCATTCTAACAGTAAAGGTCTGAATATTTCCCGATAAGATTAATAGGCGGATTAATGTTTATCGGACTCAAATCCAAGAGTGAATGAGAAATTGGGGATTTAATTTAGGAGCGGTGAATTATTAGATTTCGGCAGAGTAATGGGCGCGAGGAAAATGCAAATCATGGACCATTATCTAACATAATCGTTCTGTTCTTGAGTCGTGTCAGATTTGATTTGAGATTGAGGCATGAAGATCCCCAACCAACTTAGCTCTCTCTCATTCCCCCTCCTCGTGCGCTCCGCCAAGCTCTCCCTCCCTCTCGTTCTTGCACCGACAATATCATAGCTCGACGATGATGGTCCACGAGATTCTTAGCCGCTATAGCTTGCCCTCGACGCCTGTTCTCTCTCCCCTCCCCGTAGGTTTCACCGCACGGTGCAAGTATACCTCTAGCCTTACTAATAGAAGATCTCATTATTGCTCGATCTTGCGTGAAACGGAAGCTTTGTAAATAGACGTGTGGATGGAGTGTTTCATTCGCATGGCAAGGCAAACGTCCTTACAAGTCAATTTTTGCTTGTTAATTTAGGCTCAGTGGGCTGTAGGCAACTAGAATCCTATGGTTGATCGTCTTGATTTTCACCGAATTGAAGAGAATTGGAGATAGTGAGGTTGGTCGAGGCCTTAAGGGCGTGCTTGTGGGGAGAGTTGGAGGTACATGCTGAATTTGTTAACTAATTCATTGTGTTTGGGTTGTGATTGATCTGTTTTGGTGTCTTGATTGTTTGTTTGTCGGCGATTCGACTTGAATTCGATAGTTCAGGCTTCTTTGGTGTACGGCTGTGAGATGTGGAAGAGGCCCTTGTTGTTCAACCGCTTTTTCAGATATCCAGATTCCTACGACTTCATATGATCGAACGCCAACGGAGATGCGGTTAGTATTCTGGAGTAGTTCTTTCTTTGTAATGCTCCGAATGTATTATGCAGTTTAATTTTGTAAACAAATAATGTAACTAACTAATACACACACACAGAAACATATGATTTGATGTGTGGGGTTCATGTGTGCCATGCAATGTATGTTATACAGGTTAGGAAACCCAAGGTCATACCCTAATAGGCGTGCTTCCCATTTCTCTTTACATATGCACTTGTGCATTTTTGTATGGCTGACTGCTTGTTTTTAGATATTAAGCTTTTGCATTCGCCCTCTGTATCTACTATCTTTAATGAAAGATTAAATTAGAGCTCGCAATTAGTGTCACTTGGGACGTTGGAGCTCTGATGTAGGGAAGGCATCGGGCCTTTTACGCAAGTGGAACACTAACCTTTACCACTAAATTAGCTATTGTCACTGATTTGTGTGAGTTGGCACGGAAGGATTCAAGGTAGCGTCGAAGTGAAGATGTTCTTGCGTGGTGAAACAAACGACGTTGCATGTTGGGTTTGTTTGTTGAGTCGAGGTCTTGTAGTTATGGGTAGTCGAGATCTGAAGATTGATCGTCTTGGATGTTGTCGAAATGAGATAATTTGACGGTTGTGCCGCGAGGAGGGGCCGGTAGGCCGAGAGCCTTAGAGAGGTGAGGGTATGGATTCATAGCTTGCATGTTTGATTTACTACTTGATTTGGCATTTATGAAACATGGGCAGCAAGGTAGTGAATTTAAATACTCTGAATGTAGTTGACTCAAAGTAGATTGTAGATTGAGACTGCAAGAGGGTTCGGCCGTGGGGTCTTGGAGGACTATCTGTGATCTACATGGTTAGATTGTGTCAAATGCAAGTAGAGTTTGTGTCAAATGCAGGTCTAAGTACACAGTCCGGGTGCACAGGTTCAAGTAGAAAAAAAGAGGGGACAGCAAGCTTCCCAAGAGAGAGCATCCTGGGATTATGTGTGCTTGATGTACAAAGGGTTTTTTAGATCTCAGCTCCTAGGTTTAGGATTATGCCACAGTTTTCGGTGTTTCGAGGGTTTTGATGACACGAATGTACACAGAAAATAAGAGAGCTTCGATCTGTCCACGGTTCATTATCTCCGATCATCTGCCTTTTGTACTACGGATATACATTTAGCCTTTTTTATTCCATAATTAGGGTTTTGAATTGGAGTTCTACCAGCCCAAGACGATAACCTCTCGATGGCCCATTGCAGTCGAAATGCAAACTATGACGGGCGTAGATCAAGACCCCAAAAAGGAAAGTTCTTGGAAGAGAAAAGCTTTCTGGTTTGATTAGATTGCTACAAACCATGACGGGCGTCTCCATAAGAGTCCTCGTGCAATTCAGGGACCCCAGAAGCAGCCCAGAGCCTCTCGTTGATCGGCCCCTCCACCTCATCGGGCACGACCGGAGCCCGGCACAGCGGGCACGTCCTCCGGGCGTACCCTATCCAACGATCCAGGCAGCCCCAGTGGAACACGTGCCGGCAGTTCAGCAGCCGCCGGATCTCGTCGTCCGCCTCGAAGTCATGCAGGCAGACGGAGCAGGCGCTCTCGGGCGGGTCCGGGCAGCCGTCGGCCAGGTCCGAGAATCTGACCACCGGGAGGAGCTCGCGCATCAAGGTCAGGGACGGCGAGACCGAGGAGGAGTAGAGGGACTCGGGTTCCTGGAGCGGGGTGGGGTCGGGCTCGAGGAGCCCGGGCAGGCGGAGGAGGAAGTGGACGGCGGTTCGGAGGGGGGCGAAGAGAGAGAAAGTGCGGAGGAAGAGGTTTGGGAGGAGGAGGTCGGTGTAACATACTGGGAAGCCCATGTTCGTGGGGTGGGTGTGTCTGGAGTTAGAAATGCAAGTGAGGCTTTATATATTGTAGCATGAAAATATTTTCATTTCCACTTGCCTTCTTCATTTTCTTTTGAAAATTCTTTTTTTTTTTTTTTTTGTCGTGACCATTTAGAGAATCTTGTCTATTCTCAAGAGGGGCACAAAATGGACCATTTGTTTGCTTAAATATTCTTATGCATGCATTAGTCCTGACTTATTGTGAATTTCGATATAAGATCAATTGCTTAATTAGCTACATCGATGCCCAAATTTTTTAAATGAAAAGGTGGATCTAGGTGCACATGGCAACACTTCTATTCCAAAAATCAACTTATAATTAGGAATTGATTTTTCCACTTTTACTTCTTTTAGGGCAAAAAAAAAAAATGCTTCGTAATTAGAAAAATGAAGTTGCATAACCAAACGAATTTCTACTCCGTAAATTGCGCATTACCAAATGGATTTCTGCTTTAAAAGTGTTATTTATATACATGCAACAACTCCGTACCTTCAAGCGGAGACTATAGTTCCACATCGCCCGCCTTCAGAAGTATAGGCCCCGATTCTGCATTGGTTGAGGCGGTTTTGATCTACCCTTCCGAGCATTACCTCATGCCTCGATACCCCGAGCATACGAGGTGAGTGCGGTTTCGCGAAATGTAAGACCGTCTAGACCCTCTTCTTTGGTACGCCTTGAACCTTATGAACACGTTTTTATTCTTCAAGACCCTGAGTTTAATCTCGATCATAATTTTTTCTAACCTCTGTATTTGAGATTTTGGCTTATAAAAACAAAAAAAAAAAAGTAGGCTGAAAAAGGAAAACATAAATTGAAAGAAAGGCGTGTCATGTCGTGTTCACATTACTGTTCACTCATGTGTCATTCACAGGGCTTTTTATTCTATTTTTTACTTTTACATGTAGATTATTATGTGATCTTCTTGTTGTACAATTTTTCTGTTAACCTATGCTCGTGTGATGAAAAATTATTAAGAGTTCAAAGTGTTCTCATTTTTTCAAATAAAAATCCTAAGCAGATCTTATTTTAAATAACGATTTGAAGTAATCATGTGGTCTCGAAAGAGGAGCCCGACCTCAAAAGCATTTTTATCATTTACTTTTTTATTTTATTTTACTTTTATCTTTTCATATCTGAAAAAAAAAACAGAAAAAGGAAAAGACAAAGACAAAAAGGACAGGAAAACTAAATATTTTTTTTTTGTCAAAACTAAATAGTAAAAACAACGTTTGGTGGATAGTATTGTAATTTGCACAGATTATTACAATTGTCCTAACTTATAAAAAAAAAAACTATTATCTTTTTATTTTTTTTTATGCAAGGCGCACGTAAGGCAAAAGCCGCCTTTCTGCAGAATATAAGCTGGCACCCGTGACGTGCATAATCAAATTGTTTTCTCATTAAACAAACAAAAGAACTGACTATAAAACTATAAACTATTTTATTAAGTCAAAGTGCTCATACATTTTTTATTCCTACGTAGCTAATATTGAAATGCGAGAGGAAACCGTAAATTATTTGGCGGACCCATTTGTTGACTAGGAGGTCACATTGTATCAAAGCAAATCGATCGACCGATGGGTGCCCTCGCGACTTTAACATCACGTTTGTCATCTCGCTGGCGGTCTCAATCGCGTCGTCGATTCAGTCCTTTCCGATCGATTCTCGATAGACAGTGATGGAAAAAGCCCGTTCATAGGCACGACAGATGAATCTCAACTGGGCATGTGTGTTTCCTCCGTCCCTAATCGAAGAAAAAAAAATTTCCTCTGTCCTCGATCGAAGAAAAAAAAACCATTGTCCATCGTCCGAATAATCTCGTCAAGTGGATTCGAGTATGATTCTATAGATGGCTCTTACGCTTACGCGTATAATCGCTGCATCCCATTATCGGCGCCTTAGCTTTCTCTGGATACCTAAATCCAATTGGGTACATGAAAATTAGACCTGTCAAAATGGGTCATAAATTCATTTCTTAACCCATATATAATGGGCTGACTTGTTAAATAGGCTAGTTATATTCAATAAATACGTTTAAACATAATATGAGTGTTAAATATGTCATAGTAGATTTACAACTTACTCAAGCATAACTAACCCCTATGATCCTCTCTTCATTTTTCTCTCGCCCTCACTTCATCCCGCGCTTACTCACTTCGCACTTTCACCTTAGTTTGGTTATATACATATGAAAATATTTTCGAAATATGAGTCGAGTCGGGTATAAATTGAGTATGGATCACTACATTAACGGATTAAATAAGCTTCTTGGATCCGATCGGTTATAACCCGACCCGACTCGTCCGTTCGATGGTATTACGAAAACCGACACTCTAGCACACGTGTGCCAGTTCTCTGTCGCTGTTTGTTTCCCCATTACTTCTCTAACCAAGCACATTCCACTTGGCCTATACTTCATCAAATGAATTAAACCTAATGTCTCTTTTACACGTGTGATCATAAATGGTTCCTCCTACAATAAAAGAGGACCCTTTCTCCTGCGTCTCCCACGAATGCAAGAGGATGCGTGCGTGCGAGCGAGACACCAAACCCGACGTCGTTTGCTATCTCCTGTTCATTCTAACAGACAACCCATCTTGTCAGAGCTTTGTCTCTGCCTCACTGTCATGCCACTGACAACAGCAAACGTTGCCGGATCTTCATTTGGGAGTTCTCCTCCTTCGTTAGACACATTCTTGACGACCCAATCGTGAGATAAATTGTCGACCATAAAAGAGAGAGAGAGAGAGAGAGTTGCTAGAAAAATTGTTTCGATATGCTCAATTTAATTCTAAACATTTTAACTTTATCAATTGAGTTTTAAATTTTGTTTACTTTTTGCCAATTGATTTTTTTTTTGTCGCAACCAATTGAGTTTATTTGATCAATTTTTGGCGAAAATTACTCACATAAGGCATCAATCGATCCTACGTGGCACGATCGGTTGGCGTGGGTGAGAGCTGTGACCCTCGTCTGCCACTATAAGGAAAAAACCCAAAAGGAAGAAAAGAAAAAATAGAAAATAACTAAAAAAATCGAATTAAAATACTATTAAAAATTGTCCAAGTCAACGCCGGTATCCGTGTTAGCGATTTCCGGTCAAAATTGATCGGATAGACTCAATTGCCATAATTAAAATATTTATAACTGAATTAGCAAAAATGCAATTAAGTTTTAAACTTTTTTAACAGTTTTCCACCCCAATTCTACGAACTCTTGTCCCTAACACACCCCACGTCTGATCGATTATTGCGTTAAATTTAATTTGCCCAAACAAGTCGCGAGCGAGCCAACATCATATGATCTTCTTTTGATTGAAATCTTGTTTGGAGACTTATTGTTGACTCCTGGTTTGGAACCTATCTTATGTCTTTGGCTAAACACCAAAGCATCATCACATGCATCTCCCATCAATTTTCTAATCGATATCACCCCCAAGAAAAAAGATACATTTTGATTGAATGATGGCTTCTTTCGGTTGTTCACACCCAAATAATAATAATAATAATAATAATAATGAATGAATGAATGAATGAATGAATCAACGAATAAATTACTCACTTCGAAACTCTGTAAATACAATATGTTCCTATGATGGGGGTAGAAGGAATCTAGGCAATTTATAAAATGAATTATAGTTTGCGTTGGAACAACATAAGGGTGCTCTCAAAACTTTGTCAATTCAGTCCTTAACTTTTTCACATTTTGCAAATTGAATTCATCCGATCAAATTTTCAAAGGAAAATCGCCGATGGGGATGTTGGCCGTCCTACGTGGCATGGTCGATGTTGACGTGGATATTTTTAATAATATTTTATTTTGTTGTGTTTTTTTCTTTTGCTTTTTTTAGATTGGGAGCCGGCAAGGGCGTCTTGGCTCTCAGCCCAAAAAATTTTAAAAAATTATCAAAATATTATTAAAATATATTTATGTCAATGTCGGTCATGTCACATAAGATTGCCGGCATCCAAGTAAGCTATTTTCGGATAAAATTGGTCGGATAGACTCAATTGACTGAACGTGAAAAATTTTAGGACTAAATTGGCACAATTAAAAGGTTTAGGCACAATTATAATATGTTTAGACTCCTTTTTTGCAAATTACTCCGTTTTACTTGACCCATGAGATTAATCCAATTAAGGCGCGCTTGCAACGTCACAAAAAAGTACGGTAGATTTGCATATTTTAAGGGGAGGGAAATGTCATTTAAGATATGATTAGAAAACCTTTACTAATTAGTAATTACCATGACAACAAAAGCATGATATAGGCTTCTACAGTCTAAAAAGAAGTTCCTACGCCCTTTAGCTGGATTTACTAATTTAGCATGTTGCCAGCATCTAAACTGTCTTACCTATCTGTCCTAGCACTTGTTATTTACACGTATATATCAATTATTTTATGCCCTTTTCCGGCTAAATTTAAAAGAACCCTTATTTTTTTTGGTAACTTACAACCTGTCGATTTAAATTTGATTGATTCATTCTACCATATCGATCATTTAATAGGTGCACCAAGTACCAATCAAGCCCTATATTGCAAATTTTATATGGTGGACAAAGTCAGAGAGGTGGGATCACTTCGGCATGTGGGATGCCGGTGGCTTTGTACCTAACCAATTTGAGAGGCCCACCAAAGCTGCATAGAATTTAAGGTCTATAAAGATTAAGCCTAATTAATCCAGATAATTAGCCTTTGTGACTTTTCGCATACTCCCCTGTCTTTTTATCATATTTTATTTACAGACTTGTCAAAACGCACTTTGACCATATATGTAATGTGGTCATTGAACTTTTTTCCAATATGTAATGTCATTCATGAACTTTTAATTCGATCCATATGATCCCTGAATTTCTTGTTTTATGTTTGAACTAGTCTCTGAACCATATTCAATGTTGTCTCCAAACTTCAATTAATGGATAGACAACATTTAATATTTTAATATGGTCTAAAGATTAAATTGAACATGTATAAAAACTGCAATGACTACTACATTAAACAAATTTAAAGTTCGGGAATCACATTGCATAAAAGCGATTGCTTATATTGCTTACTAAAGCGAATCAACGAAAAATGCCTTCATCGTCCTTAAAATATTTGGACATAAATTGTTATTGGTAATGAAAATATTTTTTCAAAGGATAATCATTTAATGTGATGCTAGCAACTATTCTTAGAAAAATATTTTTCGAATTATTGATTTTCTGCGAAACAAAAGGAACCGGAGTATTGCTTTTCGACATGAATAAAGTGAATGTAACCAAGCCACATGCCTCTTCAACACATGCGTGAGCGCAGTAAGTTTCGGGCTCAGGCCCGTCGCCACTATGCATATTGTCGAAGGTACAATGGATCCGATGCCAGCTAATACGTGGACTCATGAAGGAGTCCACAGGGCTTGCACCTCAATTGAAGGACCAAGGCCCAAAGCCCAAGGCTCACAAGGATGGCCCATCATTCACTCGGGGTACGGTCAAAGCATATTTGTACGGTCGCTCGATCTCAAACTCTAAGCGGGCATAGTAACACTTCTGGAAATGAATTTCGGCTCCAAAAGTGCTTTTAGAGCAGAAATTCCGTTTTATGATGTAACTTCTGAAGCAAAAATCCGTTTGGTTACGTAATATTACATTTTTATTTCTGAAGGGAATTTCTACTTCCAAAGTTGATTTTTAGCCAATTTCAAAAGTAAAAAAAAAATTAATTCTCTTTCGAAAGTAGAAATCTCTCAATATCAATATTTCACTCCGGCTTCTTTTCATTTTCAACGCCTCTCTCTCCCAACTATGCATCCACCGTCGCCCCCCCGCCGACCTTCACCGGCTACCGCCCACCGCCGACGACAGCCCCCCGCCTACCGTCGCAAGCCGCCGTCACCCGCCGTCCACTACCGACATGACCACCACCGGCACGCTAACCGCCGCCACCAGCTGCTGCCCACGTGGTCGCTGCCTCCCGCCGCCGGAGTAAAAAAAAAAGAAATAATTTCTTATTTTTAAAATTAAATAATAATTTTTAACAATAAAATTTATTTTTAAAAATATTTAAAAAATGAAGTAAAAAATTTTCGGCCACCGGCAATATTTTTTTGTAAAAGATTTTGTGTTATAATGTTCCAAAGGTATAAATTTTCGATCGTTACCAAACGAATTTCTATTCCATAAGTAGAAATTTTATGATTTCATCAAACGCTTTTCTTTTAACAGAAATCAACCTTTAGAGCAGAAGTAAAAAAATCAATTTCTGCTCAAAAGTAAAAACAGAAAAATCAATTTATGATTAGAAGTTGATTTTTGATGCAGAAATATTGCCATGCGTCCCCTAAGGCTTCACTTGTTCGGCATCGTATAGAACCTTGGATAGCTAAGGAGTTGTCCTATCCGGTGCTTTTGCGGTGGTTGTTCGTATGAAATATGTCGAAATTAGCTGGGCGGGTGGCCCCGAATAGGATAGATAGAAAATATTTACAAGTAAGAGGGCCCGGTTGAGCTCATGGCGTTGCGGTTCGAAATGGCTTTCGCTTATATTAAAATCTTTATAAAGGCACAAGGAAATAGAATTCAAGTAATAAGATAGAGAGATCACATGATACCTTGAGGACAAACGAGAATGAAAGAAAGTGAAAGCTAAAGAAGCATGAGAGGCAATGATCAAATCAAAAGTGTGCCTAAATTATTGTAAAAGTAATGTTAATTGAACTTTGGTGCTGTCATCCTTCTGGCTTTAGTTAGAAAAGCAGGAAGGGAAAAAAAGGAAAGAAAAAAAGAAAACCGCACTGGGAACTCCAATGTCATCCCAAATAACATGATCAAGCAACTACTCCTTGGTTTTTCCATCACTGTTCATTAGAGCCCCTTTCAAATCTTTCAATATTTGTAGCTCAAGACCCTTGAACCAACCTAGGCATGAGCATTAGCAATAGGACAGGGATGATGCAAGTACGCAATCGAACAATCGCGTCCCGCATGCGATTAGGATCGGAGAGTGCTTTCGCTTCTTCCGGAACATTGTTTTGGAGTGCCGTGAGCAAGTTCGTGATCGAGTAGTCTCTTAGCGAGTAGCATGATGGTCTCGAGGGCGAAATCGCTAGTACACATGAGTGTGGTGGCTGGAATGCAAGCCTCGAACAAGGAAGGCGAGCGTGTTTTCCGTCTGAATAGCCTCTTGAGATTGTTCTTCATTAATTTCTGGCAAATTTCTATCTCACAATAAAAAGGAAATCCCAAGTGGTGCTAAACTTTGAAATTCATGTTGGAAAAAACATTCGATGATATGAAAAATAAGAATTGTTGAAACTGCGTTGAATATATATATATATATATATATATATATATATATATAAAATAAGATCAAGTGTCTAACGTGTGCAAGTTTTGTCCTTAATGATAATTCCATTCATTGGAGTATGAAACTCGGTGCGATAGACTTCTAACAGCTATCATTCCAAGATATAACAAGCATTCTTTTTTACCTTGCCCTGAATAATAGAAGCCTATCGCATCAGATTTCGTACTCCGAGATGCGAAATTATCTTCAAAGATAGTGTTTGCATGCCTTAGACGATCATTTTTATTTTCTTATTTTTCTCCAACAGATTTCCGACAACTCTTTATTTTCACATTATCTCATATTTTTCTAACAACTCCCTATTTAGATATATTGCATTACCGACGCGGTGAATTGAGTCATTAAATTTTTTTTTTAAATAATCCGATCACTAACAAAGTTCTTTCCACTTTGGAGATATCAAGTTTTGAAAATTTTCAATTCTCGCGCCAATTTGGACGTTCGTGACTGTAATGTCACGTTCTAGCCAACGTAGCATCGGCACGACCCGCATTTATATTTGGTGCATATAAATGCAATATGGTAATAATTTGCATAGTGTTTGCTAAACAATAATCTCATAGCTACACCTATGTATTGATGAAGCAAAATACTGATAATGACAAGATCTTTCTTTTTGGTTTGGGGGCGAATGACAACGACAAGATCATTAAATAAGGAGAAAATTTGCAATTTTAGCTTTTAATATTATGGTTGCTTGGCTCAATTGGCAAGACTGTCAGTCCACAGACTGACAATATAATGTCTCGTCGATTTATTACAACTTATGATTTCTTCCTTCGTGTTTGTAAAATCATTTTGTTTTCTCATCATGTCCTGTGTGTGCGATCTATCACAACAATTGAGACTGAGACAAGGAGACCGAAAAGACCCCAATTGGAGGGCAACAAGTGGACACCAAAATTACTCGTAAACAAAAGAGATAATGGCACGGATGGTCTACGAACTTTAATTCGATGTATAATATAATTCCTTAATTTTTAATTTAATCAATATGATCCATGAACTTTAACCAATATTTAATATGGTTCATGAACTAATGTTTAACTTAACATTCGACTATAGAAAGATATTCAATGTTTATTTCATTGATTCAAGTTTGGGGATGGCGTTGAACATTTTCTCATGGTTCGGGGACTAAGTTTAACATATTTCAAAAGTTCATAAACTACATTGAACAAATTGAAAGTTAATAGAACGCATTATATATTGGCTTAAAGTTCGGATTTCATATTGGTCAAATTAAAAGCTCGGGAATCACATAAGAAACATTTATGTCATTTTCCCAAGGCAAAAAAGATATCATCATTGAAAAATGGGTTAATACTACGAAAAAGCTCAAACTGGTACACCAATGATAAATTTACCCCAAACTATTTTTTTAACCTCCGAAAACCCTAAACTAATATACTTTTAACAAATTTACTCTAAATTGATACACTCGTGATAAATTTACCCTCCGTTAATTTTCGTTAAATTTTATCTTCTAATTGCTGGATTTGATGACACGCGGCAATTGTCGAATGTACACGGTTGGAGTTTTTACCCTTTATTTTGTCAATTCGGGGTTTTTCGTGATATTAATCCAATTTAACGAAAACTAACGAAGGGTATATTTGTCACATGTGTACTAGTTTGAGATTTTTGATGGTCGAAATAATTAATTTAAAGTAAATTTATCACGAATGTACCAGTTTTGAGTTTTTTGTGGTAAAAAAAATAATTTGAGGTAAATTTATCATAGGTGTACCAGTTTAGGGGGGTTTTTGTGGTCAAACGAATAGTTCGGAATAAATTTGTCACATGCATACAAGTTTGACATTTTTTGCGGTGTTAACCCTTGAAAAATTAATACAACAGAAAGGAAAGCAAGTAAAATAACATAAAATAAAAATAAAATAGGTGGAACAATAACTGACAGGTGAAGCAACCGAACCACAGAAGGACATTAACTTCAGCCCACAAAATTGAAGATATCTTAACGGTGGGGCTCCGCTGTTCCTCTCTTTCTGCCTTTTTGTTCACCCTTTTCCAGGAATATGAAAAAGAACAGATAAAAAAAAAATTAGTCTTGCTTTTGAAATGTTTCGAAAAAAAAAAAGACAATAAAATTTATTGGAAAAAATTGAAATTTCATGTTTCGTGATAATTTACTTGTGCAAGATCTATAATTTGAGAGGAGTGAGAATTTTTATTTTTTTTTGTGTAGACCAACATATTTCTCGGAGGGAACCGGTAAATACTTTTGCTACAAAAAGAAATAATTTTTTGAATTCGAAGTTCTTTCTAACTCCGTCGCAATTCTGTTGTTTTTTCCCCAATTTGTAAAAAAGGATAAAATTTCCGCAAAACCATTGACCCAAATTACGAATTTGTGCACTTGTGTTTAGTTAATTTCAACAAGTGATGATAATTTTCCAAAACAAGTTATGTCAACTTTTTCCTTGTATTTGGTAAATCCTCACTTGCAAGCTTAATCTCGTATCATTTTACGAGCTCGAAATATCATTCAAAACAATGCCTCGTCTTGTACATCAGCATTACAATTATGTTCCTAAACAAAGTTGATTGTTCCGGTGTATAGATGATACGTAAGAGTAAGAGTGAGAAAAAAAAACTCGACTAGACCAAGAACCGTCCAATTTGGATCGGACCAATTGGTTCGGTGCAGTTTTCGGTTCCATAAAATTGGAACCGGTGTTTTTTGGTTCGGTTCTCGGTTCTAGGGGTGAAACCACGAGGATCGAACCGACCATTTTTTTTTTTAAAATTTGTTTCTTATCTTTAAAGAAATCATTTAAACTCTTAATTATTATGGGTATTTTTAGCCATTTAAAATGTGTGAATATGTGTTTTAAGCGGATGTGATTGTTCATGAGTGATACCGAATCAGATCGAAAACCAATCACCCCTATGTTGGTGACAATACGAAAGTATGCACGGCTTATTTTTATTATTTAATGTTGTGTCATCATATCACAATAAACATACTCTACCTGTAAGAGTACGAGCATAAATGAGAAGATTATCCGAATCAATTCAATCACATCATCGTGTAGGAATCTATTGGGTGCATGGACATCACTTTGCGTGACAAAGCAAGTGCGAAATATAAATAAATACAAAGGTAAACTACAGTTCACTTAATCCACATATTAACATTGAGTTAAAGACATTTTTCCTCGCACGTCAATTACCTTTTTGCCTAAAAAAAATCAGCATTTGAAGAATTTGCACAAAAAAATGATTGCGACGTCCCGCTCGTGAAGATCGAACTTCATATGTTCTTCGGCTCTGGAAGCCAATTTCACTAGCTCTCTGGAGCTTGTATTGATTCATCACTCGTGATCATAGTTATTCGATTTCGAATGTCGTTTTGGATCGAACTATAGTTGTTACGGAAAAGGGTATCTCAATAATACCTTTTAACTGTTGAAATGGATCCCAGTCGTGTGTTTTTTTTTTTTTTTTGGTATTCGGATTTTTTATTTTGCGGTGAATATACGTAAATGGGTTGGTACATTGGACCATATCCTAAGTTTCTAGCTGAAACGATCAATGTAATGGGAGAGAAAGAGAGAGAGAGAGAGGGTCCCGTCACGCCCGTGCGGTGCAAACATCAACATTTCTGAGCTCAAGAAGAAGAAGAAGAAGAAAGCGACATTAATGGCTCTCTGAAACTCCGTCAGAGGACTCCATTGATGTTCTCTCTCTCTCTCTCTCTCTCTTCGATCCATTGCCTTTCCCTCTCTTTCTCTCTCTTGTCTCTCTCTCCCTCTGTCTCTGATGCAAATGTCGCGGAGCTAAAGGACACGTTATTATTAATCACCGAGGACAAATTGTGAACATTTTCCATGGCGACCACAGCTACCACCACCACCACCGCCTCCACCACAACTACCGCTCAACTCAAGCTCCAAAACCCACCCACCAAGCCCAAACGCCGCAAGTGCCGCGAGACCACCATTTCCACCGCCCCTACCCCCTCTTCCTCCTCCTCCTCCTCCTCCTCCTCCGCCGCCGACCGCCCTCCCAAGCCCTGCCCGCCGGTCGTCTCTACTCCCGACGACGACTCCTGGTGCTGCCCCGCCTCCAGGCCGCCGCCTCCGCCGCAGCGGCCCGACCTGACCCTCGCCCACGCCTTCCCTCCCGGCTCGCCCTTCCGGATCAGGTTCTCGCCCGGGAGCCTGTCGCCGGTCATGGACTTCGCGGCGACCTCCGTCAACGGCCACTCTCCGAGCGACGACGCCTTCGCGTCGGGGGGATTCACGAAGTTCAACTCTATGCTCACCGCCGGTCTCCTGAACCCGATGTCGCCTCCACCGGCGGCGGGGGCTTCCATGCCCGAGAAGGCCCGATCCAGCCCGACCCTCTTCGAGATGATGGCCAGCGAACCCGACATGATCCACCCGAGGGTGCAAATGCAAATCCCAGTTCACGCCTCGAGCGTGAGACCCCCCTTGCCCATTCTCGACAAGCAAGCCCTGACCTTGCAGCGAATATCGGAGGTCCTGGCCTCGAGAAGTCCAGGGAGTCTCTTCAACGACTCTGCTTCGAGCGACATTAAACTCACGTTGAGCTCTAAGGATGGGGCTATCTGTGTTCCTATGAATGTGCATAGGGAAATACTTGCGGCGAATAGCCAGTTTTTCGCTGTGAAGCTGTCGGATCAGTGGATGAAGCAGCAGCAGCGGACAACGGCGGCGGCGCCCATCGTGGAGATTGCGGACTGCGATGATGTGGAGGTTTACGTGGAAACGTTGAGATTAATGTATTGCGAGGATCTGAGGAGGAGGCTCATGAAGGAGGATGTGAGCAGAGTTCTTGGTATCTTGAAGGTAAGGCATGATGTTGAATTTGTTGATTTGGTTCTTAAAAATGTAACATAGAGAGGGAAGGAGCTAGAGTTTTTTGGTCTTGAAAATGTTATGTCATAGCATCTTGAAGCAGTTGAAAGTAAATCGAAGTTAATTCAAATGGTTGTTGGTTTTATCACATTGCCTCTTTTATAAGCGACTTGGGTTGTTCGTAAGGTTATTGGGAGCATTGAATGTGATGGTTTGCTTTAATGTTTCTAGGTTTCAGCGGCGATTGGTTTTGATGCTGGGGTGTTATCTTGTTTGGAGTACTTAGAAGCTGCTCCATGGGCCGAGGATGAAGAAGAGAAGGTGGCTTCTCTGTTATCAAATCTTCGATTTGATGGAGCCGCGGCTGGTGAAGTTCTGAAGAGGGTCTCTATGGAAGTTAGTAAAGGAGTAGTTGCGGGGAATGACAATGAGGAAGTGTTGCTTAAGCTTTTACACGTGGTCCTTGAAGGAAAGGATGAAAAGGCGAGGCGGGATATGAAAGGGTTAGTGGCTAAGATGCTTCGAGAGAACCCATCTCAGAGTGATATTCGGAAAGAGTCCTTATATGCTGCCTGTGATGGGTGCTTGCAATCGCTTCGTGAGCATTTTCTGCTAGCTGCAGAATCAGAGTTGAAAGATGTAGCTCAGATTGCACGGCAGGCCAATAATTTGCACTGGCTTTTGGATATCTTGATCGATAGACAGATTGCCGAAGACTTCCTAACATCTTGGGCTTCTCGGTCTGATATGTCGGATGCACACCCTAAAGTACCGGCTGTTCACAGATTCGAAGTTAGTAGAGTTACAGCGCGGTTGTTTGTGGGGATCGGGAAAGGGCAGCTTTTGGCTTCAAAAGATGCAAGGTGCCTCTTATTGCAGACATGGTTGGTGCCGTTCTACAATGATTTTGGGTGGATGAGGAGGGCGTCCAGGGGTCTTGATAGGCACTTAATTGAAGATGGCCTTAGCAATACGATTCTCACACTGCCTCTAGCTTGGCAACAGGAAATAATGCTTGCTTGGTTCGACAGATTCTTGAATGCAGGTGAAGATTGTCCGAACATCCAAAGAGGTTTTGAAGTTTGGTGGCGAAGGGCTTTCTGGAGGAGAAATGGCGACCAGCAGCAGCCACGGTTGCTACAGCTTACTGCAGGAACTGCTGAGAATTCCTAGATCGTTTATCTTGATCGAAGGCTCCTTCTCAATAGGTATATCTCAGCATTTCAGTTTAATTATTATGCTTCCAAATTGAGTGCTCTGTTCTAAATTTGCTCTATCTCATGTGAGTCTATCAAGATTATCAGCATCTTCAATCCAGCTGCTTTTATGGTGTATTTTTTCCTGTGATAAAATTGTGTTCCATCTCATTTCTCCAATGACAATGGTAAGTGTCACATCTGTGGAACTGCATATAAAATGTGAATTTCTCTTCCTTTAGGAGGATGGTCTTGTTAAACTAATTCCAGTGGGCTTTTATGACATGAACATGGGGGATGGTTCAACCTGGTTCAGTTGGAAACTGGAAAAGATCGAACTCAATAGCAAGTAGTTGGGCATCTGACTAATAACAAAAATATCCATATTGTGGTGTTGGTGAACTTTTGTTGAATTGGTGAACCATGAACTTCTAGGTTGTTGAATGATGAACTTACAAAGCCATGTTAGTTGATCCTGGCCGATAGCCGGCACTTTCTCCTAATGTCATATGCTCATTTGATAGCTTTGTTGACTTAATGTTTATGATAAAGTGCCATCAAATATGTGAAAATCACTTTCTTGGCATGTGGCCTTCGGTTGCTGTTAAAGTGTAAACATTACATCAGTCAATGGGTTCGTTTGAGGTTTGTTTGCCATTTCTTCCTTTAGATTCTACTGTTTTTGTCAATCCGATGAAGTCACAAACTAGCTTGGCATAACATGAGTTGATAACTTTGCACTTTTCGTTGATTTTAGCATCTGCTCTAATTAGGGTTGCGTTTTCAAATTTTTTATACATGCAGAGACAAATAGTCCGAGATCAAAGCTCCAAGCCGATGCATTTCCTAGTGATTGTGAACTCTTTTAGAGTTCCAAGGAGTGGATCGCACAACTAGATATCTAAACTTCAATTGCGTGACTCTGATGCTGTAAATGGAGTTGCAGTGTTCTCGAAGGCAGGATAATTGGTTTGGTACACTCTTAGACGAGGTTAGGGAACATTGCTCTCTCCCGGCTCGGGATACGTTAACTGGAGAGTGTAAGTTGGTTGCCAAGCGATGTTCAGGACATTCGTCCTCACACATGGTTTCAGTGTAGATAGCGGAATCTAATTCCAGGTGATATATGCAATATTTGTTGCGCAGTGTAGAGCCACTTGTTTGTCTGGATATTTTCTGTGTTTCTCTGGAAAATCATGCCGTTAGCTTCTGTTCTTCCTGTTGTGGGAAGAATGCATTTTCAAATTCCGTTGCAGTTCTTGTGCTAAATTAAGTTTGGTCCGAGCTTTGAGCTAGCAAAGTCAAATGTATGTTGATTGTAGCTTTTTGTCTGGTTCTTCCGGCAGGAACTCCGTCCTATTCTAACTCTCCTCTCCTCTCTCAAACTTTTGCTCTGCTTGCTATGCTCTGTTTTCAGCAAGAAAAAATTCTCCTGCCCTGATATGCATGTTACTTCTTTAAGAAACCTATATTTCGAGGGACATGCGCTCAACATTCCGGAATTCAGTGTCCGCGCATCGGACAACTGTAGGATTGCACTTATTCTCGAGTAGCTGTAGAATAAATAGCATGGTTAAGTTTTCCCTCCATCTGATCCTGATATTGTGTCTACCCTCATATTAATCCCATGACTACAACCAGCCCGTGCTACGGTTCTGGTCCGCTGCACAATTTGCTCTACCTCCCACCTTTGCTGCGGTGCCGATTTTGCTTGCCTTTTCACTCTAGGTTGCAACCCACCCTCTCGTTCCCAAAGTGAGTGAAGAACGAATTTAGGATAGGGCAGTTGTAGTTCAGCTCCCCCGGCTTCGCATATTTTTGCCTTGACCAGAAACAGAGAAATTCTTAGATCAGTACCAGATGGATAAGGACTTCGAAGAATCGACGATTCTAGCAGTCTATCTCTCATTACCATTCTTGATCAACCAACATGTCCTCTGTCAATCCAAACTCCCTCAGCTCTTCCTCGGTATGATGCACTAGCAAGCTATATCTGCACCGGTGTTGGGGATCGTTTTAGTTTTGATAGCTTACATGTATAGAGCGACCCCAGTAAAGCACAGAAGTAAGAAATACTCTGTTTTAGGACCTGTTGAGAAGAGTTACCTTCCACCGTACCCTCTTTCCATCACAATCATTTTACCGTTGCCCAGATTGTTAAGGCCCTCAAATTGTTCCGATGTCCACTTGTACCACCTCATCAGGAAGACTCGCAGCGTGAGTCCATGAGACACGATCACCAGGTTCATGTTCTTGTTCTGCTCCCCCGGCGGTTGGAACCGTCCGATGTCGATATCGGCCCTTAGAGTTTCTCTAAATCCTGTTTTCACCGGTAGACATTACCTCAATATTCCTTTCTGCTATTCCCAGGAAATTTTAAGTACTGAGTAAATTCATGGGGGGGGGCAAAAAGAGAAGAAATACCAGTAATTCTATCATAAACATCTGCTGCAGATTCTCCATCAGGGAATCTGTAGAAGAAACGACCATACATTATTCTCATTTGTTTCTCAACTCTCATCTTCTCTCTATCCTGGAAATTCCCTTTCGAACAAAAAAGAAAACAAATTCAAGAAAATCAATTTAACCGAAGCTGGTTTTGAATAGCTATGTATGGCAGGAAAGCAGAGGAACTCGAGATCTGTTTACCGAAATCCTGTTCTCTTAGGCGAGTCTCTTCTCTCATGCCGGCAATCCTCGACCTCTCAAAAGCCCTGCCCAAACACCTCAGAGTCTCTAGGGTTCTTCTGTAAGGCGACACATAGAAGTAGACCTTCCAATCGTCTGCTCCATCTTTCTCTATCATCTCTCTGATCTTCCAACCAGTTGCCTCCGCTTCGGCCTTCCCCTTGTCGGTGAGGTCGATCTTAGGATCGGGGACCCTCGTGTACATGCTCTCATCCACATTACCTGCCAGCGTTGTGCATAACTCAATCATTACAAACTCGAGATGCGAAATGACAATTCAGCAGCAGCGGTTTGCTTTTTGTCTTCCTAATTGTCCTCCTACTGCAATTAGGAGCACCAGATTTTTACCCTCTTGTCTAAATGGGGTGGTGCACTAAACATTTTTGTGTTTCAGAGCTAGACACTTCATTGAAATCCAACTCTCATGCAGTCTCCATAATTTTAGCAATAACCTCCATAGTTCATGGGTACAATGTGATCTTCGTTGAAACATAAAAAGAGAGAACAATCTGAATCACACCCTCTGTTCTGGTCAAATTAATAGACTCATCTCACTCTTTATAATGCAGATGCAGTCCACACCTCTGCTAATTATGAGTGCAGGCTTTGCAAACGTAAAGGACAATACGTTTCATCAGATAAACTACCGAACTGTTCAGCCAAATCCCAACCTATTTTTACCTTCGCTCTGGCCGTGCCGAACCAGAATGATGCGGCGAGGCCGGGGTGGGGCCGAGGCGACGTGGCGGATCAGAGGGTCCTTCTCAGGGAAAGTGGCCTTCCCATTGGTACTGCCATTGCCGTTGCTGCAGATTTCGATCCCGTGAGTGGCACAACAATGGATGGCGTCCAAGCGGCGCAGAACTCTACGGGAAGGAGGGAAAGAAGAGGCCGGAAAGAACTTCAGGTGGAGCGTGGTCATGTCTCTCCACGTGAGTGAGAATCCAGAGTTGGACACACTCAACAATAAGGAGAAGAAGAAGAAGAAGGCGATGGTGATGAAAGCAAGCTATCGGGCAATCGAATTGGGCAGTGGACACATAATTCCTGCAGGAACAAAGGACAAGATTGTAAGGTGGTTGGAGCTCGTGACTATTTTGCAAATGAGGACTATGTTGTTGCACCTTCTAGTCCTGGGAATCTTTGTCTCAAATGGATCAATTTTCGTGGACGTGAGCGAACTTCGTCACGACCCTCTCTGAGATATATCGAGAGAGAGAGAGAGAGAGAGAGAGACTTCATTGGCTTCACGACGTTCAAGCTAGGCCAACGTTTTTTTGACAAGTCCAAATTCTAATATGACAAAGGTCGGTTTCCGTCGCTGGCCACAGGCGAGGACAAGCCGGGTATCGAGACCTTTGCGGCCGATATTATCCCGTATTATGAACGGTTGTCGAATTTTCCCGCCATTTTCCAATGATTTTCTTCCTACTTTCAGTCCATTTCCTCCTCCACTTTTGTAATGCCATGGTCACAAGCCTTAGTGCTTTTATTTGTGAATCCCTTTGTGTAATCCGATTAAATATCGAAAATACATATTTTTTATCTTATTTTTTACGGCCGGGGCTTGCTCCTTGTTTTTTCGAATTATATCGGTATTTCACTCCTACAATTACTTATTTGTCGGGACACCAACCCTGGGTAAGGACGAATTGGATGATGAGGAGTTAGCATACCGATTCGCTTTCTTCCTTCCCGTTCTTAGCAAAGCAAACTCTTTTTTTTTTTTTTTTTTTTAAGAGTGTTACAACGAACAAAGTATTCCCCAATTGAGATGAAACTTAGTCCCCGATTCTAATCAGTATTATTCTTATTAGGAATTTCCAATTGAAAAAAATCCACTTCCTAGTCAACTATAGTTTTTTTTATCGCACCTATAAGAAGTTTCAAAACCGTGACCAAGTGGACCTCGTTATAGCACCATGTTAAGATTTGGCAACGTGGGAGCATTTGGAATGTAAAGAGGGGCCTTTTGGGCCTCTTTCGGGCCGGGTCTACGGGGCATTCGAATCGAGAGAACCGGATCCATCAACCCGGACCGAAATCCATTTGCCCAATTTCACATCGAGTGGGGAACCGCATGAATCTTTGAGGAGAGCGTGACGATTTGGTCAAGGTGGGGCATACAGCTAATCGAACTTGCTTTGCCCTGTCAAGAACGTTAATTTTTCTCCGTTGCTTCCATATAAAGCTAGGTTAGTTAAGGAGGGGGACAGATGTTGACCGCCATCTCATTAATTTGCAAGTTCATCCCCAACTAAAGCAACGTGCGCAAAAAGCTCACAACTGTTGAACTCAACAAATTCGACTTTAAGAACGAACAATGATTGAAAACGGGGCAACCTTATAAGTTTTTATATAAGATCACATGATCCTTTTCGTAGTTTTATACAAATTGGGGAAGTTGTGACCTGGGACGAGTCCGGTGCGTTTGGTCAATCGGGTCGACCGAATATTAATCGGATATTTTATGTCTACTTCTAGGGGTGAGCATGATTTCACAGTGGAATCGAGATCGGATAACCGGATCGGTGGGAATCGATTCTATTCCAGATAGGGTATACGGGGTGAGTTTTAGGCCTATTGGTAGATTCGTGGTTCCTGAAATCCGTGACAAGTATGTTTCAGCGTATGCATGGTAGGTTTTAGATTTTAAAAAATTTGAAAAATTGATTCTGACAAGTAGATTTTAGATGGAATTTGAATCGATCCTAAAATTGCTCATCCCTAAGTTAGCCTCTCCAAGAAATATGATATGCGCGAGTGAGAATTTGTTTCAAAGCGGACGGGGTTAATAGTTCTCTAAACCTTGATTAGCCCGACCCTACGGAGCGGGTTGAACCGCGGAACGAGGCTGCCCAACCGAAAGCCCTCGTCTTCTCCGACACCATTAGTTCTCTTGCTCTCGATCTCGACCAAGTTGCCGACACTTTTTTTTTTTTGGCACAATGCGGGGGACGATCAACAATATTGAAGAACAGGTCGATGGGCCCCACGCCCTCACCCGTTCGAAGAGACTTCTATCGCCTGCCGAGTGACAAACACCACGTGATTTATTGGGTTCATTGCGTGCTGCCCGGAAACAAGAACTTTCAGACTCGACCTCATCGAATTTTTAATTTTTTACAGCTCTTGGGTGTCGGTCGGACCGCTCGGATTCGGGTGACACCGACACGCGAGAGGAGGACCCGACAACCGATCCAGCGGTCCATGCATGGTGACGATGGGAACGTCCCCGGAATGGGGTCCCCATTGGAATCAAATTCAACGGACCGCGAGTCCCACCACTAGTGTCCGGACACGTCAACATCGGAAAAGCACGCCCGTTTTCAAGCAAGAGCAGAACGGTGATTATAGCAACAATTAATATTACGAAAACTCGAAAACTCTCGTGCACCTGTAATAAATTTATCTTTTATTAATTAACAGTTAAGGAGCATATTAACTTAGAGTTTCTATTTTTCATTTGTCATTGATATACTAATTTAGAGGTATTAATCTAACTTAACAAAAATTAACAAAGAAATAAATTTTTCACAAATATATCAATTTAAGCTCGTGAAAAAATTAATTCGAAATAAATTTATTAAATATTTTGATAGTCAGAAAAATTAATTTTGTATGAGTTCACGATTTTTCGAGATACAAATCATTGAAATAAATGTCACATCGATTTGTCCTAGAATCCGGTCCGACGGAGCTAAAAAGACATTGGATAACAAAAACAAAAACGTGAAAAAAGTTAAGGGGACCGATTGAAAAGACCCCCCCTCTAATAATTGTCATCAACACTTCCGAATCTTTATGGCGCCACAAACCACGGACGACCACGTTCGTCCCATCCATCCATGTACGCAATTTTCCGACCAACAAAAGGGCAAAATGGTACACTTTCTCAAATGTGTAATCTACGGCTTTTGTACACTGGCAACTTTTTCCCTAATTGACGAATCGTGCCCGCTTGTGGAGGGACATCCTTACAAAATTGGCAAACTTGATGAATGATCAAAGAGGGATCTTAATTAAACAATTAGCAGACTTTAGAAATAGAATTTGGAGAGGCTAACCAAATTCCTAAGAGACCCCCCACCGAACCGGTTCTTCTTCTTCTTTCTTTTTTTCTTTCCAGGAATTTTCCGCCCTTAGATTTCACTGATCTCGCCTTCCTTACACACGCCGACGTCCACCACCATGCTCCCTTTCCTCTTCGAGCTCACCACGCGGCAACAGTTCCTTCTCGGCGACTGGAATGGATGAACGGAGAGCGAGCACGAGTTAACGGGGTTACCGATTGGATGGTGAAAAGTCCGTAAACGAAGACAGATTAAGCATAGAACGGGGGTTGTTAAGTTAGTTTTACTTACTCTGTCCCACAAGCTGGGATCGGGCTTCTTGCGGACCACCACGTAGTCCAAGGCCTCCGGATTCGCCATCTTCCACCTGCAATGAGGATTGGGCACCCGGTGCCGGAGGTACTCGCTCACCGTCCGGTTCGTCGGCGAGTCGAACCTCGCGTTCGACAGGTAGAACACAAAGGGCTTCTGGCACGGGTTCCGGCTGACCGGCCGGGTGTTGAACGCGTACGCCGTGTAGTCCGCCTTCCGGTACCAGTTCAGGAAGGTCCTCGAGGGCATCTCGATCTCTCGGGGCGAGAAGACGCCGCGGAAGATCTGGACCGCAAAGCCCCAGGACACGGAGACGGTCCAGCTCCTCGCCTTGTCATAGCAAATGGACTGCTGCATCAGGCCGGCCGAGTCTAGCTTCATCGGCACCGCGAGCCGCTGGAGGGCTTGGACCCGGGTGACGTTCGGGAAGATGGGCTCCACCACGTCGAGATGGTGGAGGGAAACCAAGGGCGCGACCGGGTGGGCGGCGAGGAGCCCGAACAGGTTGCCATACACATCGTACTGATAGCCAATATACACCAAAACAAAAAAAATAAATAAAACTCGCTATCAAGATCAACTCATGAAATCCCGTTGAAAGTTGAGAATGCGCCGAAACAATAATAATTGCTGATTAAGAGAATCTACCAATCATTCACATACGCAAAAGAAAAAAAAAAAAAAAGACAAGAAAAAAGAATAGTCGTAAGATGGAAACCCATCTCCTGTTTAATTCAAACTCCGAAAGTGTTGACAAGACGTTGACTGCTTTCGGGGCGGGTGCCATATATATATATATATATATATAAAATAAGGAGCGTGGCCTCACGGAGCCTCGATGCGCGCACCGGCGAATTCTCGGGGCTGGGAACAAAACCGGGTCCACGTCCCACCGACACGTGGGGTCCAGCCCGAGGCCCTAGGAACCTAGGCACGGACAACCTTTGAGGTAACCACCCCACGCGAAAGGTCTCAGAAGTCAGAACCTTTGCACACGGTACTGAACACTTCACCTAACAAATTGTCGCCATTGCTCGATGTTCAACAATCTCCAAATCTTTAGTTGATATTCCAGATTCGATAACCACACTAATCCAAATTCCATTTGAATTAGATTCACTTAATCAAGATTGATCGAGCGGTGGACGCCCAACAATAAGCACAGGCATGATCATCGAAACTTCTCGGATCCCAAATTACCCGACCCTAAATCCCTCAATGACCCGGTAACGACATGGTGGCCCCCCCCTGATGAGAAGGAATCTCACCTTCAATCACTGAGTTAGTAAAACCCGTGGATATTTTCTTAATTAGAAGACAATAAAGAAGTTAAATCTCTAACTAACCCAGATTAGACTAGCATTTCACTTAGGGCAAAGATCCCCTTAAACACGTTTCCAAAACAATCATTGTCGTTAAAGGATCGGTGACCACCCCCGCGGGTCAAAGCCCCACGAAAGCTAGGGGCCAGCAACCGGCCGGGTAAAACCCACAAAACCGCACTTTCCCATAAAGACGACGCCAATTGTTAGCGGACGCACTTACCTTAATAAAGTATTTCGTAAATGCAAACGTGTCGATATAGACCACGTCACGGTCTGAAATTGCGGAGGGTGAGTGCGATCCCATAGACAATTAGTGTTTAGCTTTGATGACCCGTAATAAGGATCCGATTACCGTAATTAACTTTAATTCTTTAATTGGGATTACCATAGATTAATCAATCTTAACATGTTAAGACGCAAATTAAAGTAAGTGGGTCAATAACCTACGTATTAAGTCAAATTACTTTCTACGAATAGTGATCAAAACTGAGAAGGCAAGTTGGGGATTGACGTTAAGGAAGGAAACACACCTGGTGAAACCCTAGCTCCTTGGTGAGGGGGACGCCGATCTCCGCCATGCACGCCTGGATCCGATCGTCGGAGCCGTAGAGACCCGGGTACCGCTGGATGCACCGGTCCTGCACCCGCTCCAGGGCCACCGCGAGGGGGTAGCTGATCGCGAACCCGCCGCCGCCGTACGCCATCCCATACGAGAAGTATATGTTCTGCAGGTGGCTCTCAGACAGGCTCCCGATGTAGTAGTACTGCCGGTGGTCGTACTTCCGGAGCACCCGGAGCAGGTTCTCGGCGACGAACACCGTGTCGTCATCGCCCATCACGAACCACCGCACGTCCTTCAGGCCCAGGCGGAGCGTCTCCGAGACGATCCGCGAGATCCGCAGCGCCGACCGGTGGCCCTGCCGGTTTGTATACTTGAAGTGGGAAGTGTTGCCGGAGATCCTCACTGGTGGGAGACCCTCGCCGGAGCGCGTCGCCACCGCCCTGTCCAGCCACACTATGCCTCTCATCTCCTCCGGCTTGAACCTGCGAAAAAAATAATAATAATCAGCGGTGGAGATGATTGAGAGTGAGAGTGAGTGACGATGGGCAAAAGCTGAATCGAGGAAAGTTTCTAGAAGAATGAGATTAGCAAGAGCCCGATTGAGACAAACGGCAAAAGGAGAGCTAAATTCGGGAAAATGTAGGTGGATGAGAAAAGCAAATTCGTGTTCAAATTGGAATTAAGAGATTTTTCCAGTGCTGATTCTGCGACATTTTCCGTGCACATTCCACAGTTTCCACCAGCTAAAAGTTTTTCCGGGAAAATAATGAGCTGATTGTGAGACGTTCTCGTCTGAGTGTGGAAACCCACACGGACTGATCAATCGAAAGCAACGACGAGCTCGAAATTTCTGGCAAAAAATCTCTGGGGCGATTTGTAGTTACCACAGCTTGATGTAGTTCTTCCTCTGTTCCCAGAGCTTAGCCGAGGCGGCGATTCCGAACACGACGTGCCGGAGCTCCGTCCTATGCCCCGATTCGGCGAGGGCCGTGGCGCTGCGAGCCGACAGCGAGGAGGAGAGCGATGAGTTTGTGGCGGCGGCGGCCGAGGAGGAGGAGGAGGGACCGTCGGTGGAGGAGGAGGAGGAGGAGGTGAGGCGGCGGGAGGTGGAGAAGGGCTCGCTGTCGACGCAGGCGCGGGAGGAGGAGACGAGCTTCAGGGTGTAGACGACGTAGGTGACGGACACGAAGAGGATGAGCCACACCATAAGCTTCGGCAGCGCTCGAGCTTGCGAGCCGCCGATGCCGGGCACGGCGGTCGGGGTCCCGGGCGGCGGCACTCTCATCTGGTCCCAGAAGGCCATTCTCCCTGAATCTTTCTGGGTCGCCTTCATTCTGGCGAGAAAGAAGAAGAAGAATAAGAAGGACCTGCACCCAATCTATCAATGTCGTCGCTGGGCATTCGGAATCAGGGGTTTTGCATTGTCGTGAGATTTCGTGGGCTTCTTGATCGGATTCGGGGAGCTTCGCGCCGGTGGCTTCAGAATCGATTCATGGAATTGAAGGGGGAAAATAAAAACGGAGGAAGATACAACACGAACGAAGAGATAACGATGAGTAAACAAAAGAAAAATGGACGATTCCAGTGATGACGACGGCGACGACGACGGCGACGAAGAGAGTCGGAGAGAGAGAGAGAGAGGGGGGGGGATAAAAGAGACGGGTTAGAGAGAGAGAGAGATGCGTATTTGCCAGCTTTTATGCAGAGAAATAGTGTTATTGATAATATAAATAAAAGAAAATTCGAACACAAATCGACAAGATATGCTCCAATTTCGACCAAAAAAATAATAATTAAACGACATGCTTCAATTAGCGATTAAAAGGAGGCAAGTTATTTATTTTTCCAGCAAATCAGTCACTGTATCTGAACAACTAATAAATGTCATGATATCACTTGCCTCTGTTGGTTTCTCCAAAAATTGATAATTTATCGTAACAATAATTACTTGCAGCGCGTGAAATGCTGTCATTATCGATGATAATTTAGAACTTTGCTAACATAACAGTCTTGCAGTATATTGTTAGCCACAGAATCTTAAAAGATGGATCTCACAATAAATTTTAATTAATGAGTATTTTTTTAATCTAAAATAGATTGTTAACATAATAGTTACAAAAAAAATTATATAATTAATTCTAATTTTTGTGAACGATAAAAGTATTTTTTCATTTTTTTTTCAATTTTCGAATCATACGAGGGATTTTTTTAAAAATTTTTTTATTTAAATCGCTTATTTTTCAATATAAATTACTTTAACTCAACTCAATATTTCTTTTCTTTATGTAAAATCAATATAAATTGTGTCGTTGCGAGTGTCTTTCTTTTTGGGGATGTTTTTCTTCTTCTTTTTCCAGCTGTGAGCGGAGGCGTGGTGGAGCTGCGGGGGTGCTGGGGTGGGTGTTATCGAGCGGCGTCGGATGTACACGTGGAGGACGGCCGTGATGAGCGGCGATCGCACTGGACCCCACACGCACGCACGGAGACAGGGCTGAACCTGTGGAGGTCGGAAGAAGTGGCGTCATCTAAAAGCCATCGGAGAGGTACCGTCGCGAGATCCCCGTCTGATCGACGGCCACGATCACCGACGATCAAATGGATCTATGGATCCGGATCTACGCTCGTGTACCTCGACGTGAAATTCTCTCTATTGAAATTAGTTCCGGTTGTCGATAGGCATGCCGCCAAGGGATTGGAGTAGCGGGAACGTCAATATCATAAATGCGGTGTTCGACTACGTATACAGACAGAGTAAAAGTCAGAAGAAATGAGAGTCAGAGATAAGACAAATCCAAAAAAAAAAAAACAATAATACCTTTTGATATCCGTGATTGTTATTTGGATGAAGTTTATGGCTAACCTTCCTCGTGCTTTTCGATAATCTGTTTTCGAAATATTAACTCAGCCTGATGACTCGCCTTCCACCGCCATCTCAGCACCATCCCAAGAGGTCTATCACCACCTTTCCGCCTTCCACCACCACCAATCCATGGAGCCTCGTCTATCTTGAACTTAGATGCATGGACTCAAATCCAGGCCGTCGCGAATAGATATGAGGTTGTGACGGTCGAGATCTCATATCTAAAGCCGCCATGACTCGGAACTAATTAATTCAAACTAATAAAAGACTAATCGGAGAGCTTTGCCGATTCATAAATTTGAAGCGATGAAAAATCCAAATACAATTGTTGTTCCCTATCTATTCGATTTGAAAAAGAGCGAGCAGATAAATCTAACATAACGATTAGTCCTCGATAGACATTTCAAAAAAGGTTGAAGACTGTATCGATTGAGTGGCTCTTTTCGAAAGATGGCTACTAAGATCAAATTGTACCTGCATCCGTCGTAAGAGATTTTGTGATGCTTATTGTCTACCGAGCCATTTCTAATGCCGAAAAAGTACCCTCGATCCTTGTTTGATGTAGTTCGATGTCCGCCTAAAATAGTAAATGAGCTAAATTTCTAAAGTTTGATTCTATACTCATCTATACCGATAAACTTATCCAGACAACAAAATTTTTTTACTATACCATGCTCGGTTCGTAGAATGAAAGAAGGCTCTTCTTCCTAATTGGATGTCTAAACCACCCCAGCCTAGCTATTCTTTTCGACAAAAAAAAAAAAAAAACTCGGTTCCGAGACCGGAATCATTAGCTAGCGAAGAAGAAAGGAGGTTATCTTGTTCCATGTATTCTAATTGAAGCAAATTCACTAGATGTCTCGCCCAAATCGCTAGCATGTAAAAATGGGCATTGCAATATGGCATCGTTTCATCAAATATTAGCAAGAATGGGAGTAATGTGGTCCACACCTAGGCAAAGGGTGAATCGTATCTACTATGAATATTTTTCCCTGTCGTAGTAAGGCAAAATAGAAAAGAAGAAAGATTGCTTTTGCGCTTTTCGAGAATTAAAGGCAACAACTTCGATTATCCATACTATACTTTGATAGGAAAATTCTGATGTGAGAATTTCTCAATTTCCTATTTCGATTCAATTGACACGAGTTTAGGAAGAATGCTTTCGCGGGTTCGAACCCATAAATTATGAATCGAAAATTTACCAAATCATCTCTAAATCTATTGTGCATTTGTCAATTCACTTGTAGACTTTTCATTTATTAAACAATAGAGCTCGAAGTACATGTAAGGCTCAAAGAGTTTCGCGTGAAACTTCAATGTAGTCCTTTTGACTAGTTTTTCAATGAAAACCGCTGACGTGATAGTTTAGTTATCACCGACCCTCCTATGTGGCACATTGTCATGTCTGCTAGAATGACTACATAGGATTTTCGCTTAAATGTCAATGGCTAAGTCGGCAAAATTAGAAAGTTTAGGCCAAAAATGGCATTCGCGCGATAGATTCAAGATTGGTCGGACAATTTTTCCAATTATAAACAATCACACTCGCCGATCACAACAACATCACACGCGGGGACTTCACTGAGATGTATAACACGATGGATGACGATCGTAATGGATCTGATTCTTGGAGACTCTTATTGAGATGGCGGATGGATGTTGAAGCAATCCAGGGTCCAAAATCATACCCCGGCATTATGCACACCAAACATTGAATATGAGGAATGGAGGTCCGAAATGATTGACGCTTAAGAATCGTCCTGTCCTAGTCTCTTCTCCCCGAGCACTGTGCCCTTTACGGACATATGAAGTGTTCCATGAGGGAACTTTTGACTTCAACGGCCACTAAGCTTCGTACCATATTCATGTCCCGGACACAATTATTAGACCTCCCGAGCAACAACAGCCAAATGGACCACACTTGCATTTACTTGATTGTTCCCTCCTATCTTTGCTCGATGTGCTATGCCGCCCACGAATTTTTGATTTATTCGATGTGATCTCCGAACTTTAGTCTAATGTGCAATGCCGTCCCCGAAATTTTAATATGTCCAATGTAGATCGTGAACCTTTGGCATATATTCAATTTAGTCCCCGAATCACATGAAAATATTCAACGTTGTCATTCCCTTAATTCGAGTCAACTTCATTTGCTACTAGTACGTTTGGACGGTGGGCAAACAAGACGTTTTAATTCGTTTAATTTTTCCAGTTCGGAAAACTGATTGTCCGTGTTATATAATGATGTGGATCACTGTATCCCGATTTGAGTTGAATATCTCACTTGGATAATCCATGTGTAACATTATTTTTTCCGTCCGCCATTCAAACTCATCGGATTGGAAGCCAAATTAGCAAATTCCACTAACTTGAATTGATGGAAGGATGACATTGAATATTTTCGTATAGTTTAGGGATTAGATTTGACATTTACAAAATGTTCAAGGATTGCATTAGATAAATCAAAAGTTCGGCGACGACATTAGATGTTTACCAAAAGTTAAGGGATCACAATGAACAAATTAAAAATTTATGAGTCACATTGCACATTTAGCCAAAGTTCAGAGACCATTTGTGTAATTATCCCGACATGTGAGAAGCGATTGTTGGAGGTTATCACACATCGGTTATGGAATGAGCTTGTGATCGGTTTATAAGCGAGATAAAACGTCTCGATCTTTGAGTTAATTTTCGGGGGTGAGAGAGATTCAAGACCATCCAACACAGCGAAACCGTGCATCTATGTCTAACGTTCTTCGATTCACCGAGAAAAGAAAGAAAGAAAAAAAAACTGGGGAAGGGATTCGAGAATTTCAAACCTACAATCCCTTGATGCATTCGGATGATGGAACACATCGACCACTAGCAGAAAGAATACCTTTTTAATGTAGGACTATTGTGCAGGAATGATTGCTCCTGCACACCACATGGTTAGGCTCGGCTGTTCTTATCAAAGTGCACTTCCAATTCCCCCACATCCATTTATTTCGTGTGCAGCCCTTATCGCACTAGCAGAAGTGGATGCTATTGCGTTGGTAGGTGACGGCCGACGACCTTTGGTCCAATCGGATCTTGCTCGTACTCAGTGGAATTAATGACATAAATGGTTTTTGAACTTTAATCTAATATAAAATGTGATTACTGAACTTTTAATCTATTGAATGTGATCATTAAACTTTACCTCAACAGACAATCTCAATGTGCAATGCGGCAAAAGTACTTTTAATATGTTCACTATAGCCCTTGAACTTTTAATACACATCAATTCAATCCCCGAACTATATGAAAATATTCAATGTTATCCTTTTATTAATTGAAGATCGGGAATAGTGCTGAACATTTTCATATAATCCAAAGATAAAATCGAACGGTGCTAAATGTCTAGGGACCGCATTGAATAATTGAAGAGTTCGGAGACGACATTGCACGTGGGGCTAAAGCTCACAAACTACATTGAACAAATTAAAAGTTCAAGGATCGCATTACACGGTGGGTTAAAGTTCGGAGATTATTTGTGTCATTTTCCCTTCTCGAAGAGTGGATCCATAAAAATTGGGTATCGAGCGGACTGAGTTTAGTACGGAACCTAAAAATCCTTATCCGAACCCCTCAATGACTAAGAAAATACTACATTTGTAATGTAAGATTGATCGGGAAGGGGTACACTTAAAGAAGGGGAATTTCGGCCTTAGCTTTGGCAGACCAAACGGCCACCGATTCCCACAATCACCACAAGAAGTACAGAGAAATACACAAGCGGAGTGCATATAACGACCCTATTGTATCACTCGTTTTGCCAAAGTTCTGATCGAGATAAAGTTATATATGGTCTTCTGTATATATTTCCAAGTAAATACCACTCGTTGGGGTTGTAAATTTCGATTTCTCATTCACATACGACTAATCCAACTTGTCGAAGTTAAGATAGGACCAAATCTCATGAGTTCATCATCAAGTCATCGTCCCATGTTATGTGATACATGGTGGCACGCGCAAATTGATTGTGTGACCTACGATGAAGACCGGAGACATTGCTGGAGAGTCCATTCATAATTTCATGCGGTTTCTTTTTGAGAAAGTCGGAAAACGACTATTCACACTTTTGTGGTTCACTTTGGGCGGACTCCGACTTTATTTTAGATGCTTTTTTTTTTCCTTGAATATTTGACCTAATTGGGAAAGAGGGAAAATATTTCGCGAGGTTGCTTAATTTCGAAGATTAGCGGTTCATGAGAATTTTCTCCAACTTATCATTGGTCCAAATTCGTTGGACCCGCCATGTCGAAATATCTCCCTTGTAGTAGTTGGAATCAGACTGTCACCAAATGCTCGTTAAAGAATTAAAATTTTTGTGGGATAGTTACGAATTTGCATAATACGAAAATGTCACACTTAATCTGGTTAGATTAGCGTGAAATTTGGAAAGTAAACAAACCCCGGTATCTTCAAAATTTTTGTCGAGTTTAATTTTACCGGCTACTTTGAGAACATGTCATGTGTGTAGAAGAAATCCAAAGCGGTTGGCTGTGCTTGTAAGTTAAAATTCAGAATACGCGCCGCATATATTTAGTCTTTATAACATTTACATAAGATTTTACATTGATTTTTACAGATTAAAATCTCATTTCTTTAGATTCGCCTATTCGATTAAAGAAAAAAGAAAAGAAAAAATCGTGTTTGAATTGAAGCTGGTTCTTTTTCTCGCGGGAACGCCTCTTCCCCAGCTGCTCTCGGCGACGACGACGACGGCGACGGCGGTGGACACCATGCATGAAGTCGCTCGCCAGCTGCATCAGGTCCCTCGTCTCTCGATCCCTCGTCCCTCGAGCCCTCGAGCTCGCCCTCGCCGCGCCTCCCTCCCTCTCTCCTCTCCTCACCGACCAGGCCTACGCTCTCTTCCTCAAGTCTGGCCACCCCCTCCACCCCTTCCTCTCCACGCCACTCATCTCTCGCTCCGCCAAGAACGGCGATTTCTCTCGCTCCTCCCTCTTCCTGTCCGACACCCTCTCCCCGGACACCGTCGCGTTCAACGCCCTCATTTCTGGCTTCGCCTCTTTTCGCCGCCCCGAGCCCGCCCTAGCCCTTTTCGACGAGCTGAGGCTTCAGGGTCTCTGCCCCGATGTGTACACCTTCAGTTCCTTGGTCAAGGCTTGTGGGAGCGTTTGGGAGAATGAGATCGTTCATGGGGTTTGCTTGAAGTATGGGTTCTCTTCGGGCGCTTATGTGGTGAGTGGGCTGGTGGAGAATTATGCCCGTGGCGGCGAGGTTGGGGCTGCGGAGAAGTGCTTTGAGGAGTGTGAGGGAGTGGATAATGTGGTTTGGGGCGCTATGGTTAGTGGGTATGTGTGGAATGGGGAGTTTGAGTGTGCGAAGGAGTTGTTTGTGGACATGCGCGGGTTGGAATTGGAGGTGAATGAGTATAGCATGACCGCTGTTCTCGGTGCTTTGCTTGATGGTAGGGAAGGAGGACAGGTTCATGGGTTTGGTTTGAAGATGGGTTTGTTGTCTGGATGTTCGTTGCATCTGAGTAATTCGATTATGCATATGTATTCGCGGTGTGGAAACCAAGCAGATGCTGTCAAGGCGTTTGATGAAATTCCTGAGCCGGATGTTGTTTCATGGTCGGAAAGGATATTTGCTGCTTGCGATGGTGTTGAGGCTTCCAAATTGTTTAAATTGCTCCACTCTAAAGGTGTGGCAGTTAACGAATTCACGGTGATCAACTTACTGTCTCAAATTATAGATGTAGAGTTTTTGAATCTTGGGAAGCAAATCCATGCTCTTTCTTTCAAGAGGGGACATATACAACTGGTTTCAGTTGGTAATGCATTGATCTCATTGTATGGAAAGTGGGGGCAGATTGTCGATGCCATGCTTGTATTTGATGAAATGTGTCTCCCGGATCCTATTTCATGGAACTCCCTCGTTGCTGCATATTCTGAGAATCATCTTCTCTGTCAGTGTCTTGAAACGTTCTCAAAGATGCGCTCTTGTTGGGTGTTGCCAAATAACTATGCTCTAGCAAGCATCCTCGAAGTGGTTGCCCACTCAAATTTGCAAGAGTTGGCAGCACAAATTCATTCCCTAATGATTAAGTACGGTTTGATGTTCGATGATTCCATGGTCTCTGCCTTGATTACTGCTTATGGGAAATGCAACAGGGTTGACCAATCTAGGAAAATATTTTCTACGCTTGACCAAATCAAGGCATTGCATCTTAATTCGTTGCTGGTCACCTTCATGAGCACTGGGTATCATGATGATGCTCTGGTTTTGTTTCAGAAGACATGGCATTCATCCATTGCAGTAGATAGCACGACTCTTAGCATCCTCCTTAAAGCTTGTGGAGTTTTAACAGATTTAGAGCAAGGGAGAACAATTCACTGCCTTTCTATCAAGAATGGGTTTGATCAAGACAGTTTTATAGAAAGTGCCATTGTCGATGTCTATTGCAAGTGTGGAAGCATCATTGATGCAGAGAAGGCTTACAAAAATATCTTGAGAGCTAATTTGGTTGCTCAGAATGCCATGATGATGGGGTATGCTCAACACGGTTGTGACCGTGAAGTTATGAAGCTATTCCATGAAATGTCTCAAGTTGGATTACGACCTGATGAGATAACTTATCTCGCAGTACTTCATTCATGCTGCCATGCAGGGTTGGTGGAAGAAGGGCAAACTTCCTTAAACTCTATGCTTGAACTTGATGGGGTATTTCCAAGTGTGGAGCATTATACCTGCGTAATTGATTTGCTCGGGCGGGTTGGCCTCATGGAAGATGCAAAGAGGATGATCGATACCATGCCCATGAATCCCGATGCTCGGATTTGGCAAATTCTCCTTTCTGCGTGCCACCTCCATGGAGATGTTGACCTCGGGAACCTTGCAGGCAGGAAGCTCCTGGAGCTGCAACCTGAAAACGATTCTGCTTACGTTTTGCTATCAAATATAAATGCTGCAGCAGGGAACTGGAGCACTGCTAGCGAATTGAGGAGACAGATGAAAGAAAAGATGTTGGTGAAGGAACCTGGTTCAAGCTGGATTCAGGTAAACGGAACTCTAAACTTCTTTTTCGCCGATGACCAGTCCCACCCAGATAGAGAGAGAATCTTAATGAAGCTGCGAGAGTTATATGGACAAATGCTTTCACGAAGAGAATCCGAACCTGGATGTGCCTCATCAGTGGAGCTGATCTGTTAGCTTTTCGTCGGTAAATTATGACTAGAGCCGCTACTTCTCGCAAAGTTGAATATTGGGTCGGGGATACTTCTGGTTGACTGTAGAGGATTCGTCGAGTATCGACCAACACAATTTGATTTTGGAAGAGAAGCTGCCGTTGGTTTTGTCCAACGAATTATTTGGCGAACCGTGTTGGTTTCTTGTGTATTCAACCTTGGAAAGTACTAACCTAGGCAGGAAATGAAAGCCTATGATGAGTCCCGTTGCTGTCATAGACCCTTAAGTTTTGTACTTTATGTTGTCACAAGAAATCCACGGCGTGTGCCATTGGAGAATAGCAATTCTGGATGAGGACTGCATTTTTGCCCCGTGTTTTGCTGATCTTTGCCCAATGTTTCATCTTCATCGTATTCGACTCGCAACTTTGCACTCTCCTTTCGAGTTACTCGTTAGGGACGCATCTCATGATTCGTCCAGGTGTTGTTCATGCGAGTTTTTTATTTTTATTTTTTCCTGAGTCCTCTGACTTACACAAGTCCTTTTGCGAAGTTTTTGTCTTGGTCAGCTCGAGTGTCTTTTTCTGGTTTAGTCTCTAGGAAAATTAATTGACAAGATCCGCACGCATTATATTAAGATGCAATCTGTGCAAGCGTAGACAAGAAGGCTGCTCTGTTTCAGTCATATTTCCATAGATCTCCTGGATGGCTGTAACCAACATCTACTTGTCAGTTCTGGCGTGGACTCAGGTCCTTCAATATTCAGATTCCTTGAGTTCATGCCAGGGAAGGAACAATGGACGCTTATGATCATGCATGTGGAAGTACAAAGCAAGACTTAGCTTTATTCTTTGCCCCATTCAGTCCCCCGTTCACTTCTCATATATTTCAAGTCATCCCTTTGCTTTTAATCTCCCTGGCCGAGCAAATCAATCGACCCGTCTTGTCCTAGAGGCAAAATGGCTCGTGCCATCACCTTCTCTCGTCTCCCCTCGTTGTCGTGTGGAGCATGCACAAACTCCACCATTGGCAACGGTGGCACTGCCCTCACGAGTTCAGTTTTTGAGCGATTCCGATTTGGTCAAAAGGAGATCAAGACACGAGGCATCCGAATTCATTATCATCGCAAGCTCACACTGGTGTTGACTTCGAGAAGTGACATTCACCCTACTCCGAGATCACACTCGCCGGGCGAGAGAGCAAAGCAGTTGTATGAATGCATCAACGAGAAGAACCTGAAGGCGCTAGATGAGGTCATCTCGAAAGATTGTTGCTTTGAGGACTTCTCCTTCCCCACACCATTCAATGGAAACAAGGTTTCTTGTGTACTAGCTAGTGGTAGGATCCGCTACACCACACTTGCTCCCTTTGGTCCCTCGATAAATCACAATCGTTGATTGCGGCTTCATCTCCATAAATCAATGAATTGTGATTTATTGAGAAACCGAAGGCAGTAAGTGCTGTGCGAAGTAGAGGATTCAAGTCTTGAATTGTAATTCTTGTTGCTTCTTTTTGTCATGGCCTAAGGCAAAGTTAACGCAGGAGGTCTTGCTCTTCTTTGCGCAACTTACTTCAAGCATGGGCAAGAATGTTAGATTCATCCTCAAAAATGTCAGTGAGGACGAGGAGACGGCGTGGGTGAATTGGCACCTAGGTACTCCTCCTGCTTCGGCTTCCCACTTTTTACCTGCACAATAATCAAACTTTGCCTAACTTCAAGGTCTTCGAATTATGCGGTAGAGTGGAAAGGAAATGAGATACCTTTCACCAGAGGCTGCAGCTTCTATGAATGCTCAAAAGATGGAGAGAGGCTGGTCATTAGGTGACAATTCTAACATCTTCAACATAATTTCTTGCATACATGCTATATGGAACGACGATAGTCATAGAATACAGAACTACTGCGTGCAGGAAAGCTCAAGTATTTGTCGAGCCGCCAATCAAACCAGGAGGCATAGTGCTGGTAATTTTACTGAAGCAAATTAAGAACCGAATTAATCTCAAGTCCGCAATATCTCTCCTCTATCCGACCATCTAACATCCACCTCCAATCATACTAAACTGTTTACTTTCTCATTTGGAGAACAGATTCTCTTGAAGACCATCACATCGTTGTTTGACGATTTTCCGACAGTGACTGAAAGTGCGTAAACATTCATTAAGCACCAAAAATTCTAAGTACATAAACGTATCATGGCAGATCACTCATGCAGCAAACATCTCATGCAGGGTTCCTAAAGAGTCCTAGTGCAATCGTGCAATGGACAAAGCGTATCTACAATATGTTTCTGGCACCATTTATAAGCACCATTCTAGCAAGCTACATAAACTCCTGGAAACTAATGGCCCGACTGCTCGGCTATGCCCTCGGCATGATTATCTTCATTCTTAAACTTTTCTTCGACTAACCAGATATTTTACCACATTGAAGACAGCCCGTCAGTCATCATTTCCACGGCGGCTATTCCACGTTTCAAACAGAGAGAGAAGAACCAGCGGTCCAATCACTGGCGGAAGCGGCGGTGGCCTGCTGAAGGCCACAATGGGTTCAGCCTTTTCGTGGGGATCCGGCATTCCCAAGTCGCTTTTCCCTTGCTTAAGTGGTGTCAAACTTCTCAAGATACCTGATTTATCGAATTGTAGTTACTGCCAAGAATGTAAAGTCATACTGAGGGGGAAAAAACAAGGAATCCATGTATTACCCCATGATCCTTTAATGCAGTTGATTTGCTTTAGTGTCCTCGCGGACAAAAGCAGAGCCGGTGCGCGCATGTACACTCGTTTGGTTATGAGAATTGGCGTCTCGAAGACGATCCTGCCATGTATACAGGAGAAAAATCGGAACACTCCATTGCCAATTGACAGAAGAATCGAAGCTAATGGAACGAGAATTAAGAAAGATAATGAGAATCCTTGCTCTGGTTTGGCCTCCAGTTAAGTGAGTTGTCGGCTCCGTTGCACAGTCTACAAACTTCCCGGCCATGCCTACAACTCTAAGTCTTCCTCAGAATTCACCGACAACAACAGCAAACAACAGGCTTTTGGCTTCACTTAGTTCACACGTGAGAGTAAAGACATGTTCGATCGACCGGCAACAAAAACAACCGTAAAACATAACCTTCGAATTCATTCGAGGGGAAATTCTCTCAATTTCATAAGCAAGAATGAAGCACAACGTGGCGCTTCCACCGCAGCAGAAACGAAGAACGACCGATCGGTAGGCGATCTCGAGCACACCGACGATCTTTGCGTACCTGATTCGGGTTGGCTTTGATTGACGACGACGGCGGAGCGACAGAGAGAACGACGGCGCGAGTTTTCGCTTTCCCGGTCAGTTACTACTTACGGGAGAGAAGGAAGGACGTAGAAGAAGGTTCGGGAGTTTTTCTATTCGATTCTCCGACACGTGGCACTGGGGAGACCCGGCCCGTTTGAGTGGGGATCTCCCGGGTTTTGTACTTGGGTAAAATCAAACGTAGCTAATGGGCCAATAATACTAAAGTAAAAATATAAGTTACTTCGCCTAGTGAAAATTTACCACTAGATTATAAGATTATAAATTAGAAATAGGGAAGCATTTTTCTTTTTCAATCGGAGAAGTTATTAATAGCGCTGAAATAAGCTACTTATATTGTTATCTCAACGTATTTGATAGGAGTGAGCATGGTCCAGATTGGTTCGATTCTTGGGCGGTCCAATAGAATCGTTAGAATGAAAATAAAAAGGAATCGTTTGGTATTCACATATCTACATATAATATTCTCGTGATTCATATGGGGGACATGTATATCACAGTGAATATCGAATATAATGTTCAATCTTGTATAGAGTTATGCGAGTCTCATTTCCACGGATAGTATTGTATTTATCGAGAAATATTTAAACGGAAATTTTTCTTTATGTACAAGTCCCTTTCTTTGGTTAGAATCTCATTTCTATGCTTATTAAACGTATTTAAAAGATAAAATTTAAAAATTTGTCTGTCCGGATGGGTGGTCCATCGGTCCGGTTCTCCCCTATAGAACCGAATCGGTAGAGCACCGATTCCACTTTGAGGAAGTAGGGATCGGATTAGTGACCTCCATAACAGGATCAAACACGTCGATCCAATCTGATCCGGGCGGTTCTCGATCCGATTGGTCCTCATCCCTAGTATTCGAGTCTTACATGGAAGTGCCTCTTCAAGAGGCTTTACATGTATATTTTTTCCCCAATTACATGCCTCTCTATATTTGTCAAGTAATGACACGAATGAACCTCCCAATCCAATCTGCTAGGCACGCGACCCAATGGTAAGGAAATGGAGGGTCATGACGTTAGTATCATAGGTGCGGGATTTGACTCTCGCTCTCTGTAAAGAGACGGAACAAAAACCCGAAAGATAAACGAGAATTAGAAATGGGACAGATAAAAAAAAAAAAAATCTCCGTCTCGATTAATCAAGAGTAACAATCAAAACCTGTCCTAACAAGCATTGACACAACTTAAGGTTTTTGGCCGCTTGTCGAACGAGTATTAACTATTTTGTTTTGATCAATTTAGGAGATTAGACTTAGAAAAACCTCTAATCAAGGTCTCGAGCTCGTAATGGAGGAAATTAAGGCGTCCATAATCTGGCATGGCTCCGACTTTAAATATTTTGGTTATTCGGCACGTATAAATTTCGATGCGTGAATTCCAATGACAATGAACTCAAGTCGTGGTACTTTTTTTTTTTAAATCTTTTCTTAATTGACCTAAAGAAAACTCTAATAACTCAATTTTCCTTCTTTTTTTTTATATCAAATTAACATTTTATTCACTTCCTCGATCTAAATACAAGAGAGAAATATCTCGATTAAAAGAGCATAACTTCAAACCCGGATAAATCTCAAATAGCTTCAAAACAAAGCAAGCTCCACATAATAAGAGAAATCATCAGAATAATGATATAGGTCATATACTCAGAGAACACACGCCCGTAACTTTTTCACACCAAAATCAGCGACCGATCACCAAATCCGTCTTCAATAAAGAGCACGCACCGAGAACTCCATTTCACGCTACGGCTTTGCCTTTAGTGCATGCCTATGTTTAGCGTCTCCAACACCATCACCGAGCAAAGTGAAAAAGTTGAACAAGCATAGATCCGACACCTATAAGAGCGAAAAGTCATCATGTTTCTATGCTCATCCCATTCCTTGTCCGGAGAAAAATGATACAAATGATCTCTAAGTTTTGGCCCAATTATAATGTGGGTTTTTAATTAATTTAATGCGGTTCCTAAACTTTAACCCAATATGCAATGTAACCCTTGAACTTTTAGTACATGTTCACTCTAGTCCCATAATTATATAAAAATATTCAATACTGTCTTTCCATTAATTCAAGTTTAGGGATAATATTGAGCATTTTGATATAGTTCAGAGACCAAATTGAACATGCACCAAAAGTTCGGGGACAAAATCGAACCAATTAAAAGTTCATGGACTATATTGCACATTAAGATAAAGTTGAGGGACCACATTGAACAAATTAAATTTTCAGGAACATCATTACGTATTGAGCCAAAGTTCAAAAACTATTTGTATAGTTATTCCCTCCATCTAGTGTCCATAAGACAAACCTAAATAGGCATTATATTGTGATTAGGGATGCCAAATGGTTCGTCCCAGGCACATGAGACGTGCTAGAGACTTACTGATTGCATGTACTAGTTATCTATCTTTTAACTTCTCACCAAACATTTTGTCCGACCATCTCAGGGGGCTTTTACCTTGTTCTTTTGGATTTACAGTATGTTCTTTGCAGTGTGTCAAGAGGGCAGCTGCATTACAAACCAGAACAAAATGCAACTGCAGATTCCCAGTAACCAGCAGAAATCCAAATCCATAACAAATGAGACGTACTCATTTTGCTTCAATTCCAAGTTAGTTTAGCTCACAAAAGGATTAAGGTAGCCTGCTCCAACATATCTCTTTTATATCTCCTTATTTCTAGAGAATTGGAATTTCCCTCTAGAATGAAAATTCACATCCAAGCCCCTTTATACAGGAGTTTGCTTCAATTCCCACAAATATAACAGACAACTCTTTAACACCTCTCCCGCTGTCTCTAGCAAACAGGTGACGTGCCAATTGGATCACGGGAGGACTCATTTCCACGACATTATCCTGAGAGTATGCGAAGCTGCGACCGATTGTTCCTGATCAGGCGGGGTCGGGATTGAACTTCATGGATTCTCTCCAGATGAGCTCTTTGATGTGCTCTTCAGTGCACGATGGATGCTCGAAATCAAAGTTGAAGGGCCTGGGGCAGACTGGCTCGTCGTTAATGTCGTGGAGAGATGATAGGTAAGGGTGACAAAGCGCCTCGTCAACTGCAAACAGACACACAAGTAAAGCATCACCCTTGTTTTTTGGTGAAGGATCTAGTCAAGGAGGGGACGGAAGAAAACATGGCATGCCAGAGAATAGGTGGCTCCTGTACCAGTTATGCGCTTGTTGGGATCAAACACAAGCATTTTCTCTAGCAAGTCGGTGGCCCCAGGAGACATGTTAGGGAATCTCATAGGGAACTGTTGTTTCCGGTACTGTGGAAGCTGCCTGACATATCTCCTGGCGTTGTCGCTTCGGAGAAAACCGAGGCTGGCGTCGTCAGGAGAGCCTATCAACTTCAGATGAGAAAAGGAGCAAATTCCACATTATCAAAATCGATATAATTGTATGACACAGCAAAAAGCTGATATACCAGATGCAGTTTGTACTGAAAGTGAGTCACTAATCAAACAATCACACATATTCTTTCATTGAGGCCTAATAGAATCAGTCACCAAATGGAGTACGAGAAATACAAGAGTAGGTGCATTGGAGGAAAAATTGGTGTAATACATTGCAAATTTGACAAAGAAGTGTTTCAAAGAAGTGCTGCGGTTGAATGTCCCAAAGTTCTTACCTCTGTGATTAGCCTCAGCTGATGAACATAGTCTTTACCCGGGAACAGTGGCTCTCTGGTTGCGATTTCTCCGAGTATGCAACCAACAGACCATATGTCGATCGCAGCAGTGTACTCCGAGCAATTCAGGAGCAACTCAGGTGCTCGGTACCATCGTGTGACAACATACTCAGTCATGAAATCTGTTTCAGATGTTGTCCTCGCTAGACCGAAATCTCCTATTTTCAGGTCGCAATTCCCATTTAGAAGCAAATTGCTAGGCTTGAGATCACGGTGCAACACATGGGCGGAGTGTACATACTTCAGTCCTCGCAACAACTGATACAGGAAGTACTGCATTGATTTTTCAAAGGTATTAGAACTACAACAATTTAGCCGGAGCAACTTGCCCAGGACAAAACAGGAGCTGCAAAATTGCAAGTATGAGGAATGCAATTGCATTTCCATCCTATCAGTTCAACATGAGTCGATTTTCTGTCAACACTCAAAATCCGTCATCCATTTCTTGCATAGCTTAATTAAAGTCGAAGTTGAGCCAATGATAAGTGCTAGTTTGTTCATTTAAGTTCTCATGATTTGTTGTCGACTGTTTGGGAGTAAATAGTGATTGTGAACTCTTTTAAGTGCAAAAAAAGCAGGACCAGTAGTTTCCCCACCCAAAATTTATTCTATATCCACATGTATGGAGCTAATGCAATAACTAGGTTTGTCGAGGAACATTTTCCTATTTATTACATATAATTCCATCAGTCCTCTACGTAGAAGTTTTTTCATGAATCCTATATGTGGATGATCCAGATAAAACTCAATTTGCCTCAGATGACTAAGGAAGAAGAATTACTTCATCAAATATGCACTTCGCACACTATTAAAAACAACTTATAATTAAGCAGCAATGGCTGCAACTATGTTCTAACCTGACAATGATCATCCGTTAATGGTTGGTCAGACCGAATTATCTGATGAAGATCAGTGTCCATCAATTCATAAACGATGTAGACGTCATTGAAGGTTTCTTTCCTGGGTGGCCGTATGATGTCCTTGATAGCTATAACCTGCATAAATACAGTAACAGAGCAAAATTGCAACTAGAACAGGGTGACAAATGCACGGGATTTATGCAATAGAACCACACAGTGCATAAGAAGGAAATAAGCACAAAAACAGAAGTTACACTCGATTAGTATGTGATACTATCCACCACATTGTGCAAGTGTATGCAAACTCACATTCTCATGATCCATGTGATGGAGAAGCATGATTTCTCTCAGCGTCCTTTTGGCATCTATCCTGTTATCAAATGCATTGCCAATCTTCTTGATGGCGACCTCCTCTCTGGTCTCCGAGTTCACAGCAGCACTGGAAGTTGTTAAACAGATAATGACTATATGCTCTTCAGTGAGAAAATGGAAAATCATCACTCCACTAAGTAAATAGATAACTGGCAGTGCTCATCTTTTTTCTAGAACCAGCAGAGCATCAAATGTTCCGCTAAGGTGGATTGTTTGTCCCTGTGAGCACAAACTGATTAAGAGCAACTACCAACTCCAAGAAAGGATTACACATTCAACTGAACAAAGGACAGACCATCTCATATGAACTAAAGTTCCTTTTTTTTTTTTTCCCTTTTTCACTGCAAATTATAAGCATGGAGCTGAATAGGATATTTATCCGGGTAACATGTGGACAGTTCTAACTCCCCATAAAGCAACTAAAAGGTCATTGCTTTGAATTGGGGAAAGAGATAATAATCTGCCGCGGACAAGGCGTTGATCTGACAAACTTATTCTGGTTACATTTGGGACGTGTTCTATGCTTCTCCACCACATAATTTTGAATCAGACAAAGTATTGGAGTAAAGAAGAAAGCTAATCCGAAGATGTTTTGTCCTCATAGCGAGTGATCACCTCACCATTTGAGTAGCTTGTATTCTCCATGAAATTATGTTTCCTTTTGAAGATAGTGATACCCCTTAAAATCCACAGAAGCACCCACAAACACAGAGTTGCTGCTAACGTTATTGTTCAAGTTAGCGCCTCTCACCTCCATCCGTTTCCGCTCTTATAGTGACCGACTGCATCACTTTCGCATGTTAAAGATAGTTTATACAAGCGAACTCCATCTGTGTTACAACCTCTGCACCAAGAACACACCTTTCGCATTCCATTCGCTATCTCACCCACAAAACATTTAAAAGAAAAAAAAAAAAAACCAACTTTGCACGGCAATGTTTTTCTCGACTTCTTATCGAAACAACCGAGAAAGCCAAAACCGACCGAGAGATTCAATGTGAGGACCGCGCATCAAACACTTACCAGACAAGACCGTATGCGCCTCGACCGATGGGGCGGATTGGGGGGACATACTTGGCCGAGACCTCGAACAAGTTCCCATACACATTGTACTGCACGTAGCGACCTCCATGCGTGTGGACTCCTTTGATCTTCGCGCCCTCCGCCGAGGCAGAGCGCGACTCCTTCGTGCAAGCCATTCTCCGCCGCCCTCAAGAGCTCCCCTCCTCAAAATCCGAGCTCTATTTGAACACCGAGCAAACGAGCACAGCGTAGCAGGTTGATGGGTCTCTCTCTTCTCTCTCTCTCTCCCTCTCTCTCTCTGTTAATCGAACCTTATCGGGCTTTCTCGAAACCAGCCGTGATTCAAGTGCGGGGAGAAACGGGGGCAAAAAGGCGGAGAGACCTTTAGGTGGGGAGACACGGAGGTTCCTTGATGTCTGAGAAACTGGTACGAGAGTCCGTGAAGCGAAGACGACTTTCTTATCATGTTCAAACGAGAAGTTAAAAATTTTTGATAAAAAGAGCTTAAAGAGAAGGAAGGGAGACCCGTTCGAGGGCAGACGTCTTTACGGGCAATCGCAGTGGCGCGGGTTGAACGAGGACCAACGGAACCTCGCACTTAGGAAAGATCCTCCATGGAAAACATTTGACCTTTCTCGCATTCTTTCCCCACACGCTAAACCAGCCAGGTTATGGCAGCTTTGGCAATAGAATGGCCATAGCGGTCTCCATGATCCCTTTATTCTAAATTAATTCTCGGACCACAAATAATCTCAAATTGAAATGCCCACGTAATACATTTACTCTAAAACTGATTTCTGTATTGCCAACAATCCCGAACCGGTACATTTGTAACACATTTACCCTTGCTCGGTTTTCTAGGGCTAAGAACCCTTGAGCGATACTCATACTATTTATGTTGAGTTTCCAAGTTGAGTTCACCTCAAATGAGTGAGCTCGACCCATTTGTTTTCACGTTAGCAATTTTATAGGGATATAAGTTAAATTTTAGGGGGAGGGGGGGTAGATCTGTTATAAGTACGCTATTTTAGTGGTTTAGGTGATATGAAAATGATTTAGGATAAATACATGTACCCGTTTGAAATTTTTGACGGTATTATCTCCTTAATTAATGGGCACAGTCTTGCCTTCCTTAAAGAAAAGAAAATGCATTTAAGCTTTCATACCACGAGATTTGAATTTGTAACTTGTGTGTATTGAATGTGAACTAACTGTTGTGACCGATATGTACTGCTTGTATATAGTACTTTGCACGTAAAACTGGTCTGTCTAATCATGCTCAACCGATTGAACCGATTGAGTCGTGCATCTCCATCAACCGGTTTGTATTGGAATTCTTTGCGGGCGAAAGTTTTTCTATCGCCACAAGTTGGTGTCAGATTAAGAAATCGATTGCATGTTCTAATTAAACAACCACTAAGAACTTGTCATGTAAACATTCTCTTCCTGCAAACACTAAAGACGATTTGAATTTTTCAAACGAGTTGACTTTTTCTTAAGGTGTAATTTGTTGTGATCGTCCAAATTTTTGCCAGTTTGTGTAATGTAAGAAATGGATCATGTAATGGAGTTTATGTGGTGCATTGAGATTTAGCTTGTTGACTTTGGATGAAGGGCCTGTTTGATTATATAATCATGATTTTGAATTAACATCGACCAAAAAAGAGAGATTAGTGTGAATCATAAGTAATCGATCTTTGATGTTAATGGCCGCTAGTGGTTTTAGATCTGATTTCAGTGACGATCAATGGATGATACGGGAGGTGTAGTTGAGGTTGTTCGTGTATTGCACGGATTTGGTGCATTAAAACGAAATTTTGAGAAACGTGTATGCATCATATATCATTTATTTAGTCGGGCTTGATAAATTGTCGGTTTGGTACGAAACAAGCTGCGTGGAATGCCTATAAATCGTAGTAAGACATGAGATGGGACATCTATATTCGTTACACTTGTACTTGAAGCAAATTACCTGCAGCATTTCTTGATATAACCCTTGTGATATTTTGAAATTTTAATTCATTCTCTTCTGGACGATTTGTTTTTTTCTTTTTTGGCGGACCGGACGTTTGTTCAATGATGCCACTATTGAAACAATAATTGGGGATTTAGCTGTGGGATTCGTTGACAATTGACGAGTCGACTAAATGTGAAATATGGAAGTTCATTGGCATAAAATTAGGTGGAGGCTGACCTTGTTGAATCCCCTATAGTTAAGATGTCACGTTCTCTTTGAACGGTTCAATTCAAATTTCAATTCTGACCAGTTTTGACCATCTTCCCCTTCTGAAAAATTGAGAAGGGGCGGATATCGCCATTGTCCATTATGCCCTCGTCCTCCTCCACGACAATCTACGGTCCTGTCCTATGCTAAGGTCCGAAAGTTTATCAATTCGTGCAACGACTCCAATTGAATGACGATGTTGCGCAATCCGATCGCATTTATTTGGTTAATTATGAGATGGTCCAACTGCGGTTTTTGGTTTTTTCTAAGAGGGGTCACGATCGTCGCTTTTTGGCTCGTAAGTTTTGTAGGACATATGTTTCAACGGTTGAGATTTAAGGAGTAACATGCATGAGTGCACATGATTTTTTTTCTCCACTTTTTCTCGCTTAATTTTTTTTTTTTATGATTTTTTGGTGACTTGTTTTTTGGGTCCAATTAAGCATGGGGAGAGATCTCTCTAGAGAGGAAACACGCATGGCCACCATTTATTGAGTTGATGATAGGATTTGGTGGGTGGGTTTGGTCACGAGATGCCTGCCTCAATTCATTTAGCCCCCTTTTGCCTCACTTTGGTGATAAGCCCGTCTACATTGCGTGCATCGATTCGCATTAGGAGGGATAGATCACGAGGGGGGGCTATTCCTATTTGTCATATCGTGTCGAAATGACGCGAGTTGGAATCAATATGTCGAGTTAAACCAGAGGCACACGGATGAGTCGTGGACGACTATCACCCTCTATTTGAGTTAGATTTTGAGCAGTTTAGAACATAAAGATTTCGACTTTCCTTGAAATCAGAAATGATGGATGTGGACAGTTCGAGAGCCTAGTTTATGAAGGGGAATTCTTTGTCTCATGGTGATATCTCTTGTATATATTAGGAGTGAGTATAATTCCACGATAGAATGGGGAATTGAAAAACCGATGAGAACCGGTCCGGTTCCATTTTCTAAAAAATGGGAAATCGATTCCGACAGATAGATTTCAGATTCCAAAAGTTGGAGAATCGGTAATGACAGGTAGGTTCTAAGTTATAGATGAAATTTGAATCGACCCCGAAACCGCTCTTCCCTGATATGAATATGAAGGTCGAGTTTTATCCTTTCGTTATGTTTGGAGAACTCCAATTCGCCCCCCAATGCCAAATGAGGTTGGGCCCAACACCTAAACGGGTTCTTCTGCTAGCGTTATTGCCCCAAGCGCATGATTGGGCTCTGTCAGCTTGGAAAAGAACTATCGTGTAAACACCAGATCATGGGCTGTCGCCCAGTTGGGCCAGCCATAGCCCACCAGATCCGGCAAGGCTCGAAACAAAAATGGGCTGGGCTAAGAATGCAATTTTATTATTGGGCCTGAGCCAGCGAAGAAGGCTTGCTTGGGCCCGGTCATGTTGCAATTAAAGTTTTGATATTTTAAAAGTCATGAGCTGGCCCATGTAGGACATTTTTAGCCCAATACAAACCCAACTTAAATGAAATTTCTTTTGTTGTTTTAAATCGGGCGTACACCAAATGCTAATTGAAAACATCCAATTCTTTTCTAATCCGAGTCTTCCCACTTATAGTCATGTCTAATCAAGTCCCTTGGACACAAAATCATCCCGAGTCCGGCCAACATGGCATTTCCAAAAGACTTCGTAATGTGACGTGAATTATATTTTACCTTTATAGATACCCGTCGTGGCGTGTGAACAATGGATAGATTAATTATTCGTTTTTATATCGTCCCCTTCTTCGGTATTCACGGTGGTTGTCCACGTAAGCAATGTTTAATCTATGTGACGAGCATTCTCCAACCGCCGCATTGACTAGATTTGGCCAGGTATTGTGACTCAAATTAGTGTTCCAATGTGGTTGATAATATTCATCGATCATTATCAAAAGTAAGCAAGTAATTTCACCTCGATTAGCAGTAAGAGCATAGGAAGAACATATCTATTACTCACTTGTAATTTGACTTGTCGCCTTGCATTGACAGGGTAATTCTCCATCCATCTGAAGTCAACAATTTCACATAGTCGGTCGTAAGAATTTTCACATGATTTGCAATTCATTCGTGCGATAACCTTTCGTTTTCAAAAGTAGTCTTTTAATATACATAGCACTCCTAGGTGATTAGTATTATGTCAATAACGTGAAGCGACTTTAGATAACATCAATAACCAATACCCTTTAGGCATTTTGCAATAACTTCGCGAGCAATCTAGTGAATACTAGCCTTAAAATCGAGTTTAAACTCAAAGTCAACGAACGACTGCTTTGCTCGCCTTCTCTTTCTCTTACTAGCGTCAGAATACGTTCTACAAATTTCCCGAGGGTTAGAAAGAATTATCGAGAAACGATTGAGATTTGGTTTATAAGATAACAAAATTCCGATCCAACGTTGGAAGTGTTTGTTCGAGACAAATTTTAGGTAGGAGGTACGAGAAAATGCTCGTGAATCGGAGAGGGCAAAATGCTCTTGAGTCGGAGAGGGTAATTTTGGAAAAAGAAAAATACACAAGCCTATCGAAAGTCCTAAAACTAATTATCAATGTACAATTGTGTCCTAAAACTTTTAAAAAGTACAATTAATTCTTAACACTTGTCGGATTGGTCAGGTCAAGTTAAACTTGTCAATCGAGTCCTCACTGCGGCCCCGCCATCACCGGGAAGGGTCGACGATGATGGGGCAATGGTCGTTAGGCGTCGGTTGGGGGCTAATCGCGGGCGAGGGTAGCCGACCCTCAGCCGGACCGGTGGCTTGCGATGGTGGGGTGGTGGTGAGTATGGGTGTCGAAAAAGTCGGAGATGGCCCGACCCGGCCCAGCCCGAAAATTTACCAAATTTTCGAGCCTTTTCGGGCCGGGCTTCAATACTATCAGTGTAAGGCTCGGGTTGGCTCTGGTTTTTTTGACACCCATGTTTTCTTTTTAATTTATTTTCTTTGTGTGTGTGTGTGTTTTTTTTTTATATTTTTTCATTCGACGGGCTTGTCAAATGCTTTCGATTCTAAAAGAGAGAAAAAAAAGAAATCTGATTTGACCTGAAAAGTTGGAGCATATGTAATTTGGGCTCGAGCTGGCTCGGGGCGGGCCGAGACTCGGCCCGTTGACACCCCTAGCAGTGAGGGCTGGGAAACCTTGCCCTGCTTTTTCCCTTTTTCTACATTTTAAAATTTGGACGTTTTTTACATAATTTAAATAACGGTGCATTAAAAAAAAATTTACCACTCTCTCTTACGGGCGATTGGAGAGAAAAAATTACAAAAAAAAATTGAATGATTAATCGTATTAATTTAATAAGATTTATGATTTAAAATTTTTAAGACTTAATTGCATAGATTTTTACCATTCTCTCCTACGTGGTGGTCCACCTTTAGGACTTAGCTCACAAAAAGAGACATAAATTCAAGAATGAGCGAGAGAAGTCCAGAACCGCCAAAACCATCGTCACCTCTTCTCAAACCTTCTCTCTCTCTCTCTCTTCTCCGAAGCTACCATGCTGCCACCTTGTCAACAATAGAGCAGAAGCCACCAGATGCCTATTTTCTCTCTCTAGAATCTCTCACTCTCTCTCACGGTAATGGTATAAATACTGTGTTTCTCTTCACCTGCTTCCTCAGATAGACACTCTGCACAGAGTTTCGCTGCCTTTAGTAGCTTCTTCGTCTTCTTCTTCTTGATCGGGTACTGCGTGGGATTTGAGCCCGAGCTTCGTCGACACCGATGGCGGACGTTCCCATGGGGGAGGTCGAGACCTTCGCCTTCCAGGCCGAGATCAACCAGCTCCTCAGCCTCATCATCAACACCTTCTACAGCAATAAGGAGATCTTCCTCCGCGAGCTCATCAGCAACGCCTCCGACGTAAGTCTTCCCCTCCCCTACCTCCTCAATCTCTCTCTTCGTCTCTTCTCGTTGTCCGCTGGGATTGTCCGTGCTGGTTTTGGTGGGGTCGCGCTCGAATCAGCGACATCCCTGGATGGGACAGTGTTTAAGGTGACGAGGTCGCGTTGGCGTGATGTTGCTTGATCGATGAAATGTTTATGCTTCATCACGTTTGCTTTGGCACCGCGACACCTGACTCTGTCCCGGGTTTTAGGTTTTGTAGGTTCTGCGATTCTGTAAGTTTGCATAATTCGCGAGGAAGTTAAGTCTAATCTTAGTCGTATCCAAAGCATTTGGTGATTGCAATGGATCTTCCAATTGGATCAATCACGCAAGTTTTTTTTTTTTTTTTTTCTAGTCATTCTTCTCTGAGATGCCGGCGGTTCGAGTTTAGTAGCTTTTCTCCTTTTTTTTTTTTTTTTTTTTTGCTTCTCTAATGGATGGTTATGGAGGCTAACGCTTTTCGATTGATTTCTACGTGAAGGCATTGGACAAAATTCGTTTCGAGAGCTTGACCGACAAAAGCAAGCTTGATTCTCAGCCCGAGCTCTTCATCAGAATCGTCCCTGACAAGGCCAACAAGACTCTCTCCGTCATTGACAGCGGCTGCGGCATGACCAAAGCAGGTATTCCAGCTTTCTAATTGCGCCCGTTGCAATAAATTTGCGTGGTTCCAGCGTAAACAATCTTGTTTGGTACACTGCGTGCCCCGATCACCATTGGAACTGTCCCGAGATGTCAGCAAATAACGAATGACCAAACGAGATCATTTTATGGCTAAACTAGAGCTTTCCCACTAGTGGGATTTTGAGCTCTGATGAGATTGAACTGAGTTTCGGTATGCTGCAGAGCTGGTGAACAACTTGGGCACCATCGCGAGATCCGGAACTAAGGAGTTAATGGAGGCACTGCAAGCTGGAGCTGATGTGAGCATGATCGGGCAATTCGGGGTCGGTTTTTACTCGGCTTACTTGGTTGCTGAGAAAGTTGTGGTGACCACCAAGCACAATGACGATGAGCAATACATATGGGAGTCTCAGGCTGGCGGGTCCTTCACTGTTACTAAGGACGTCTATGGGGAGCCTCTAGGCAGAGGTACCGAGGTTACCCTCTTCCTTAAGGAAGATCAGGTGAGTTTGTCGAGTCCGAGTCTCCAAGTCTCTCTTACAAGTGAAAATCCCTGAGCTTGTCTATCCGAAGATGTTAGTTTCTGTTCAGACATGGGCTAATATACGAGGAAGGTTTTTAGACAAGTTCCTCGTAGATATGAGCTAATGTTTATGGCGCAACTGATAGAGAACTCCCTACTACTGCAGTTGGAATACTTGGAGGAAAGGAGATTGAAAGACCTTGTGAAAAAGCACTCTGAATTCATTAGCTATCCAATCTATCTCTGGGTAGAGAAGACTGTCGAGAAAGAAGTCAGCGACGAGGAGGATGAGGAGACCAAGAAGGAAGAGAAAGGGGATGTGGAGGAGGTAGACGAAGAGAAAGAGAAGAAGCCTAAAAAGAAGAAAGTGAAGGAGGTGATCCATGAATGGCAGCAGATCAACAAGCAGAAGCCCATCTGGATGCGGAAACCAGAGGAGGTGACCAAGGAGGAGTATGCCGCCTTCTACAAGAGCTTGACCAATGATTGGGAGGATCACCTGGCCGTCAAGCACTTCTCGGTCGAAGGGCAGCTCGAGTTCAAGGCTATCCTGTTCGTTCCGCGGCGAGCCCCGTTCGATATCTTCGACACGAGGAAGAAGATGAACAACATCAAGCTTTATGTGAGGAGGGTCTTCATCATGGACAATTGTGAGGAGCTGATTCCCGAGTATCTCGGATTTATCAAGGGAGTCGTGGACTCTGACGATCTTCCTCTCAACATCTCGCGCGAGATGCTGCAGCAGAACAAGATCCTCAAGGTTATCCGGAAGAATCTTGTCAAGAAGTGCATCGAGATGTTCTTCGAGATTTCCGAGAACAAGGAGGATTACGCCAAGTTCTACGATGCCTTCTCCAAGAACGTCAAACTGGGCATCCATGAGGACAGCCAGAACAGAGCTAAACTCGCGGACCTGTTGAGGTATTACTCGACCAAGAGCGGTGATGAGATGACGAGCTTGAAGGACTACGTGACTAGAATGAAGGAGGGACAGAAGGACATTTACTACATCACCGGCGAAAGCAAGAAGGCGGTGGAGAACTCTCCGTTCCTCGAGCAGCTGAAGAAGAAGGGCTATGAAGTCCTTTTCATGGTGGACGCCATAGACGAGTACGTCGTCACGCAGCTGAAGGAGTACGACGGCAAGAAAATGGTTTCCGCAACCAAGGAGGGGCTGAAGTTGGAGGACGAGTCGGAGGAAGAGAAGAGGAGGAGGGAGGAGAAGAAGAAGTCGTTCGAGAACTTGTGCAAGACGATCAAGGAGATACTGGGAGATCGGGTGGAGAAAGTGGTGGTGTCGGACCGAATCGTGGACTCGCCCTGTTGCTTGGTGACCGGGGAATATGGATGGACGGCGAACATGGAGAGGATCATGAAGGCTCAGGCGCTGAGGGACAGCAGCATGGCGGCTTACATGTCCAGCAAGAAGACCATGGAGATCAATCCCGACAACGGCATCATGGAGGAGCTGAGGAAGAGGGCCGAGGCCGACAAGAACGACAAGTCGGTGAAGGATATAGTGCTGCTGCTGTACGAGACCGCGCTCTTGACCTCCGGGTTCAGCCTCGACGACCCGAACACCTTCGCGTCGAGGATCCACAGGATGCTGAAGCTCGGCCTGAGCATTGAGGAGGGTGACGAGAACGCTGGCGAGGACGCGGAGATGCCTCCACTGGAGGAGGGAGGGAATGAGGAGAGCAAGATGGAGGAAGTCGATTAAACAAGGAAACAACTTGAACAAAATCGACAGTAACAAAAAGCATGCAGGACGGGGTCATGCTTCTCGGTCGTATATATCAGTGTCTGGGGTTGTATTAGCACTTTGGCTTGGTGGGTTTGTTCACATGTTGACTCCGTAGTACATCATATGTGTGTCTAGTAGTGTGTTTGTAATAGCAGAGTAGTTTCATGATCAAATTCTATCTGGTTTATGCACTTTGTGGGAAGAAAGTCGCACCGTGTTCAGATTTACCAACTGTTCTAGGAATCTTACTCTCGAGTAAGACCGGTGGAAATGTTATTTTATAAGTAGGAATTGTAGTAGATTCTTCGTTAGTAAGAAATAACAATAAAGGACGAAAAAAAGAAGAAAATTCTAAAATAATGTGATGGAATATTTAATTTTTTTATACTTTAAGATTTTATTTCTTTTTCTCATACTTGTTTCTTTTTTGAAAATTTTATGAAATCATTAAAAAAAAGTATTTAATTCATTCTTTTAAATAAGAATCTGAAAAAAAAATTTAAATTTAAAATTATCTTCGGATGAGACCATGATTGATTGATGGGTATCAAACCCATCTTAGGTATCGATATGATAGGCACGTCCTTTCATTTGAAATTTTTTCAGATTTTTTTATGGTGGGTGCGTGTGTTTGAAGCGAATAATAAGAATGCACAAGTTTGAAGCAAATAATAATGACGTGCATGGTAACATTTTTAGAAATAAATTTTTATTTCAAGAGTAGAAATTCGTTTGTTAATGTAACTTATGATGTAAAAATTAGTTTGGTAAAATATTTTACTTTTGAAATAAATTTTTATTTTTAAAGTGAATTTTCATTTTTGAAGTTTTTATTTTATTTTATTTGAGAAGTTAAAAAAAATACTTTGGACAAAAAAAAATTAAGAAGTACTTCTCACCTTACCTTTTTTTTTATTATGCCCTCACTCTTTTTTCAACCACTCCCACCTCCTCCAACTTCCGTTGCCGCTCACCATTGACCACCACCTCCCGTCGCCAATCATTGACCACTGCCGCTACTCACCATTGACCATCGCCTCCCACCACCAACCATCGCCGCCAATGCCGCCCACCGCAGACCTCCGTTGGCCATTGCCCATCGCCGCTTGCGATCATTGCCACCCGCCGCCGCCGACCATCGCCCACCGCTCGTAGCAACCGCCACCCCTCGCCATCAATTGCCAACCAACGCCACCAATCGTCGACCACCGCGCGCTCGCCGCTGCTGGTCTACCGCGGATCTCTGTCACCAAGTCGCCGTTTCCGGTCTCCGGAGTAAAAGGTAAGTAATAATTATTTATTTTTAAAAAGTAAATGATATAATAAATTTTTTTAAAGAAATTTAAAAATGAAATAGAAATTTTTCGACAACCGACAATACTTTTTCATAAAAAAATTTTGTCCTAATAATATTTTAGAATTATAAATTTTCAATTGTTATTAAGTGAATTTTTTTTATTATAAATTTAAAATAGTGGAAGAAAAATTAATTTTTATTTCTGAATAAAAATAAAAAAAAATTAATTTCTAACCAAAAGTTGATTTACGAAGTATGAGTGTCACCATGCGCCTTAAGATCGCACTTCTGCAAGCTGAGTCCCCAAAGTCCGAACGACACGATCCTATGCGAGCATCTCATTCAATTAACAACGGAGAAGTACGAACAAGAAAAGTTGACAACAAAGATCGTCGAGCGGGAAAAGGGAGCATATTACCCTCATGTATCGATCCTGCTTATAACTTGTAAGTAAAGATGGGTATATTCTCCCGAAGATGCATGTTCCTCGTACCATGGAACTCACATCTTTGAGAGGAGGGAGAGAATTTTAGCTGGTGAATTCGGAGGTGCTCCTTCCTCTTCGCTCGTGTCGCCGCCCATGGATCCCTCAATCTCGCTGTGCCTAAACGAGTCTTTCCCAATCGCGCTACATACCAAATCAGTGGACCTGAGGGGAAGCTCGCGGCCCTCGCACTCTTCATCGTGTGAACAAGGTGGACCCTTCAGTTTCAATCACGCTCTGGACAGTTTGAGCTCTTGCGCTGCGTTAAGGGACTTAAAGTCCGGTTCTTGCGTTCACGCGGCTACTATAAAACGTGGGTTCGACGCCGATGTCATTGTTGGCAATACACTGCTGAATTTCTACTCGAAATGCGGGTGTGTGGTCGATGCTACTAAGGTGTTCGAGTATATGCCTGAAAGAACGGTGGTATCATGGACGTCGATGATGTCTGCCTTCTGCGAGCTCGGAGAAAGTGACAAGGTGATGTCTATGTATCAGCAGATGCTGCAAGAAGTGGACCCTAATGAGTTCTCGTTGTCCGTGCTTCTTAAGGCTTGTGCGCAGAAAGCTGATCCCAGATTGGTTGAATCAGTCCATTGCTGGGTAGTTAAGGAAGGATGCGTCGCAGAAGGTTTTTTGAGTAATGCCTTGGTGGGTGCTTACGCGAAATCTGGATATAGGTCTGTTGCTGAGAAACTGATTGGAGAGAGCGAGGGCACGGATGTGGTCTCTTGGACTTCCCTTATCTCTAGGGCAGTGGAAGAGGGAGAAGTGGAGATGGCCATGAGGTATTTCTTGAGGATGCAAGAAGATGGGATCGCTCCGAACGAAGTAACGATTCTGAGCGTCTTGAGGGCATGTTCCTTGATCAACGAACTTCTGGTCTTCAAATGGGTACATGGCTTGATTATGAAAGTGGGTTGGTGCTTGGATGATTTTGTATTGAATTCTCTGTTGGAAATGTACTTGGTTAACGGGTATTTCTTCGAAGGAATGCAGATTTTCTGCACGTATATGTTCGTAGGCGAGGACCGGTATCTTCAACCAGAAACATTGGCTGTCATCCTTCAGGGATGCTGCCGTGTGGGCTTTCTTGAGCTGGGGAAACAGATACACTGTTTTCTGATAAAGAAGAGAGCCTTTCCAAGCTTAGTGGTGGAGAACTCACTCATCAATTTATATGCAGAAAATGGACGTGCACATTCTGCATTTGAACACTTCAAAAGGATGTCTGCCAAAGACATTGTTTCTTGGAATTCCATCATCTCTTGTCTTGCAAGAGATGGGAACTCCAGCGAGGCCATAAGGCAATTCAAAAAAATCCACTACAATGGAGGCGACGAACCGAGCCGTCCTGATTTTGTCACGTTGTTGGCGATACTTCATGCCTGCTCGGAAATGTCATCAGCTCAGCTAGGTCAAATGTTCCATGGATACATAACCAAAACAGGATTGGTTCGTGATATTTTCATGCAGAACTCTCTAATTGACATGTATGGAAGGACAGGTAGATTAGATTTAGCAAAGAGTGTCTTCCAGGACATGCAAATTAAGGATCTACCTTCCTATAATTCTCTGATCATGGCGCTGGGAATCAATGGAGATGGTCTATCTGCTGTTAGGGCATTCGACAAGTTGAAGGAACTGCAAACAATCCAACCAAATGGAGTTACATTCATCAACGTTCTTTCAGCATGCGCCCATGCAGGAATGGTTGAAGAAGGGCTCGGAATTTTCTACTCCATGAAAAGAGAATATGGTGTCGAGCCAAGCATAGAACACTTTGCCTGTGTGGTTGACCTGTTGGCAAGATCAGGCAAACTCGAAGAAGCTCTAGCCTTCGTCAAGGCCATGCCCACAGTGCCTGGACCTGCAGTCTGGGGGGCTCTTTTGGGTGCTTGTGCAATTCATAGCCGCATTGACGTGGCTGAAGAATCAGCGAAATGGCTCTCGCTTTTGGACCCACAGGGAAAAGCCTGGAGGGTTGGCATGTCGAATGTCTATGCGAGCGTAGGTCAATGGGAGGACTCGTGGAAGGTGAGAGCTGAGCTGGAGCAATTAGATGGGAAGGAGGAGGCATGGAGCAGTGTGGCTGTCCGAGGGGATGATGTGAAGTTCATGGTTAATGACACGAAGCATCCGCAGAGTAGGAGTATATATGAAGTGTTAGCAACGCTCACAAACCACATCAAATTGTAGGAATGTTGTCTGATCACTGAGATGGCGCAGCTCCTGATCGTGGTTGACCATGTACACTGTATAGATCCATAGGCCGCTACCAGTGTCTTCGAAAAGAACTCATGTTTTGTTCTTTTTGCAGTGAAGAAGATGATGGAATTAATCAATCAATCAGAGAGCAACCGTTACTGCTGTTCAACCGCCTAGGGAGGCTGACGCCCTTCAATTCCCTAGTAATTCACCATCTCAATCCCCCTTCCGGCACGACCTGCTTCTCGGTGGAGCATCGACCGGTTCAACTGCACGATGCTACCCCCGCTCTTCAGGTGGGCTCATTGCAATTCTGGAGCTTGATGGTTTAACTAAACGCAGGGGGCCTCTTAACATTGTATATTGGAATTTCATGGGTCGGTGCCAGCAACAATCTGCGCACTATTTTCGCCCTCGATGTAATTGGTGGTAATGTTCCCTGCGATGCTACTAGGTAACGGTTCGTTCGTTCAATTGACGCTATGTGCTGATTTTGTGTCGACCGTGGACGTTTTTCTTTGACTGGGTTCGACATAAACCATGTACAGATCGAACTCGGGCAGGTTCTTGAATGAATCTCTTTCCAGCCACGTTGTCGGTGCCTTTATAGCTCCTATGGTTGTCGTTTCATCTCATTTTATCATTGCATCACACGCTGATTACTGTATCGTTCACTAGAAAACAAGTATAGCAGCCGCCCCACCATAAGACAAACCACTAGTCTCACTATTCTTGTTCTTGTTCGACAACAGAAAAACTGGTTTGCATCGTATTTTTTGGATCTAATGCTTCATAGAAAATGCAAGGAATTTACCAGTTTCTAGCTCAAATCTTATAATAAGAATCACTAAGACGGAGGTGAAGCGTTCAATTTCCTAGACATAGTGAAAAGTTCAAGAGGCCATTAACGTAAAAAACAAGTGCCAACCAAAGGTTCCAGCAAAACCCAACTGCAATAATTAAGAATACTATAACAATAGAAAAGCAAGACCCCATTCTCAAAAATTCAATTTGTCAGAACAAAAGCAGTGCTTAATCCGCTAATAACAGATAAACAACTCTCAGGGACTAGAGCTGACATGCTGCAACCAACTGCAGGGTGCCGCATGTCATGCCCTTCTTACAACTGGACAGCTGAAGCTACTAGCCATGAACCGTTCAAGGAAGGTTTGAGCTAGCCGGTCCAGCACCATAGCCACCACCTCCCCGTCCAAAGCCTGGTCTTCCACCAGGACCACCCTGCATGACAGAACTTGATTGTTATATTGGCCAAGAAAGATTAATCGTGATTGTATAAGAGAATTCTCTACTGCAACCAGTAAGGACGGTCCAATTGCTAATGGCAAGATTCTGGCACCATAAATCTAATGGAAGTAGTCAAGTTATCTTTCCCTCATTCACTCAAGTTAGTGGTGCAACACTAAAGTTGGAAAAGAGCTGGACAAACAAAAATGAATCATCTGCCTAATAACTCTTTCGGTAAGAAGTTTAACCTAATCATAATTGTAAATATAGAAATAATTGATTTGAGATGCATCCCTTGCGCATCCCCAAGTCAAAAGCAAATAAACTCATTAATCAACTTAGTCCAATTTTTCATTCTAATGAATACAGAACCTTAGCTATGAAGTATGCAATAGATGGCTTGTCCTAGAAATCATTTTCATGTAATGGCGAGATTCTATACCGTCTTAACAGTAAGGAACTCACCAATAAAGTCATCGCAACTTCGTACAACTTAGCAAAACAATCACTTATCACTTAAAATAATGACAGTATGACTAGTAGGAGATTGGTATATTACCCCGAAGGAAGGCCTGTAGTCAGCAGGAGCTCCTCCTTTGTCACCGAAGTCACCACCAGGTCCACGGGGACCACTACGGTAGCCCTCACGGTCACCAAACCTCCGTTCTCCTCCCTCATAGCGAGGTGGGCCACTGTTCAACATTACAAAACTTAGGATAAGGAACAGGCTATGAACCGCAGGAATATAAACCCTGTTATATATACTGTATCAACACGATCAATATTGAAACTCGAGACATGCATCTAAAATAACAATTACCGTGGGCGATCACCAGGTGGGCCACCCATGGGCCTACCAGCCGGTTTGGCCTGTTTCTTCAAAGTGGCAGGGACAATTTCCGAAGGGAGATTCAAGTAAGTCCTCAGGAACTCGATCCCATCGTTCGTAAGGTACCAGTAATAGTGCATCCAAGCAAAGGTCTCCCTCACGTACTCCTTCGACTTAAAACTCTGCATCAGCTTAATCACCTGCAAGTTCGGGACATCGATTTCCGGGTGTTTCGCAAGATTGTAGTCCTTCTTGGCAAAGCAAACTCCCTCTATAGGAACAATGAAAATATTCAACAAAACCAACTAAAGACAGAACAAGCCAGAATTAATGGGCTTCATGCTAAAGAGCAAAGATGCATCTAGATCTTAATTTTTTGTTGTACTGAGAGAACAACTGAGCACAAGCAATGGTGGTGTACAAATTCGTGCCAATATGCGGCACGAATGCAAGTCTAAAAGTATATTGAGAACGAAAGCACGACTACCAGAACACAAAGCATAGATAGAAATAAGCACGCCAAATTACTTCGAGCTCATATTGCCACTGAATCGAAATGGATCGGAAAAAGGGTCAAGGTAATAGAGAAAGGAGTGACCTTGGAAGAGGTACTTGGAGATCTCACGGCGGTTCTTCTCTGGAATAATCTGAGGCGAAGGGACAAAAAAATGAACTTGTCAGCGCAATTCAACCCGCGAATGAGGACAAAAAAGAACTACTTTCTCCCACTGATGCTCGAGCTATGAAAACTTCAAGACTGTTCATCCTCTAGCGCCCTCTATTTAGTCGATCAGCTACAAACCCAATCAGCTGAGAGCATCGACTCCGCACACACACAAGGACGGAGAGAGAGAGAGAGAGGCTTACCATGGCTGCGATGAAGAGGAGACGACGGCTAATCGGCGGCGGCGGCGGCGGCAACAAGCAGAAACGCTCGGCTCCTTGGGAAATTCCTGACTTGCTTGTTGCAGTAAACCCTAGAATCAGCCATGGGCGGTGTTTTATAGCAGTGCTGCGACGGCAGTAGGTATTGGGCCGTCTCTCTCTCCATTGGGCCGAAAGCGAAGCTCAGACCATTTATTTCAATTTGTTATTACCGGAATGGTTTTCACTCCACGGCCCAAAAAATCTTGAAATTTCGACATTTTTTTTGGTCGAAAAAAAAAAATCACGGATTTTAAAAATATTTTCTTAAAATTGAATGAGAAAAAATAATTTCATTATCAACAGAATTCTTTAGGCATAGACCGTTGTTGATAATGAAAATGTTTTCCCTGTTTGAATTTTTTCCAAACGACACGAACAATCGGGTTTATGAGGGATGTTTCCTCAAATCCTTTCGTTTTTTAGACTAGATTGACGGTCATCTTACAAGTCATTAAAAGGCCATTGCCTTAATGATGTTCTCCTGACTTAAAGATTCCATTTGTTTCAAGAAAAATAAATAATTTTACAAATAATTTTTTAAAAATGATGTTTGTATCATTCGAAATAATTAGTTAATTAAAAACGTTTCCAATATCGACAAATATTCGTGTTTAAACATTTTCGTAAATGATGAAAAAAATTTGTCATCCATTTATTCTTATATACGATATAAAAAATTATTTTTAGGAATATATTTTTCAAATCATTCGAACGAAGCATAAGAAAGAACAACAATCAATAATCCGAATTTTAGAGCCTGTTTTATGAAATTGAAAATTAACTGTTGAAAATCTAAATATTGAATTTTTTAATAAGAATGATAGTAAGTGCTGAAAATAGAATTGAAAATTTCGATAGCCTGTAATAATCAAAATTTTGATAGCCTGAATATTATTATTCATTTACTAAACATAGGAAAACAACCTCGTTGGTATATTTCACCCATGTACTCAGCAAGACTTTGATTGTCATCCGCTATTTTTCCACTGAAGGACCTTAAAAAGTCATTCCCTTACTTACACATATTAAATGGATTTCAGACTTAAATTATTCAATTTAAGTGACGTTATTTAACATTATCAAACAAGCTCAATCTTCTTAAGTGTTGAATTGTTAGCTTTTAAGCACTTGTTTGGGTCATCAAGTGAGCATTTAGACTTACGTGAGTGACGGACTCAGTCAGCGAGGCGGTTGATGTTTCGCCGATGCCTTAAACTGAACATTATATTAACTAGTGAGGTAACCTCAAATCCTGTCCCAACCATTTCTTTTCCGAGGCAAAAAAAAAAAAAAAAATTACGAAATGACATCGCAAGGGTTATGCCACTAGAGAGACATTTCCAACCCAGTTTTGTTTAAAGTTGCTGAAATCTTGTACTCTCCGAAAAAATGATGTAAATGGTTCTTAAACTTTTATCTAATGTACAATGTGGATGTATTCGATTTCGCTTTGGAGGAATGTTTTGGGAAAATGCAAAAGCCTTTATGCTAAAGGGGTTTTTTGAAATGCAATTAATGTTTGATAAAGTGTATTTTGAAAAATATTGGGGTACAATTTTGATTAAAACGGCGTTTGAAAAAAAGCACACTTTGCAAAGCTCTTTTATTTTTATTTTAAAAAAAACTCAAAATTAGCTAAGGACCGGTCGTTATTCGATGAGACTCCGGTGAGGCCAAGTCTGACGCCTCCAACCTCGCCCGAGATTGAACAACCCGAGTCGACGGCCGGCCGCTAGTGGGTAAGGCCTTTGCCGGAAAAATTAGAATTTTCAAGGACATTTCCATAATTATGAAAGCATAACAAGGGTAAAATTGGAAGGAAAATTTTTTATTTGCATTTCGAAAATTCAGCATTTCTCCGGACTTGCTCTGAGGCAAATGTCTTTAGGCTTTTAGGAATGCAATTACATTTTTCCAAAGCTGTTGTAAAAAAAAAAATTGCCAAGGGACTTTGGAGCTCCAAAACCCCTTGCAAATGCTAAATCAAATAAAGCCAAATTTGTTTAATGTGATTTTTGAACTTTAGCTTAATGTGCAACGAGATTTTTGAACTTTTAATTTATTTAGATTGGTTCGATGTAGTCTTTGAGTTTTTGGTACATGTTTAAATTGGTTCAATATAGTCCATAAGCTTTTGGTACGTTGAACATTTCTATATAGTATATGGACTAATTTGAATATATATAAAAATTTTAGAGATCACACTAAATAAATTAAAAATTTAAGAACCGGCTAACTAAAAGTTTAGATATTTCGAGTCAAAATTTAATTATGATTTGTATCGTTATCCCTGATTTCCAATTACACCCAAATGGCGACGCCTGCGAATGATGAAGCGACAGCTTCACGGCTCGTCGTATGATCGAGGCGACACCGGTGGTACCCGGAACACCTGCGCTCTCCCAGTCGTCGCCGTATCTCGCGCTCGTCGTACCCCCAATGTCGACCCTTCCGCGCCGTCAATAGCCGCGCTCGCGACCCTCGCCACTCGTGTGGAGCCATTTTGACCCCCCTCTAATTGTTTATTCCAGCTCGTCGAACGCAGTATATGCTGAAGGAAGCCGAACCAGCTCCTCCCCTCCGATGTCTCCAGGTCTCCTCCTACACTCCGCGAGCGAGCGAGCTGGCGCTGCTTCCGTTTCGCGATCGCTTTCATTTCTCTTTCGCTCGAATCCCTAACGGCGGCTTGCTCTCTTTTCAGCTGCTAGATTCTCTTCGCGCAAGGTGATGGCGAGCGTGTCGAACGCAGTGTCGCTGAAGCCCGGGCTCTTCCTGCGGCGTCCCGAGTCTTCCGCTCTCGGTCTGACTCCGCGGCGTGCTTCGATCGGGCTCGGGTGCTTCCGGAGGAGCTATGTGGCCGCTGCTTTTGCCAATGAGAACAGAGAGTGAGCGAGGCTTTTTGAGTTCTTAATTTCCCGCTCTGATGTGGTTCGAGTTTTGGTTGAGTTTTTGGACTTGTCTGTTTAAGGTTCGTGATCGTTGGCGGTGGAAATGCCGCTGGTTACGCAGCTTGGACTTTCGTCGAGCATGGCATGGCCGATGGAAGGCTCTGTATCGTTTCGAAAGAGGTGATGTCGCTGCTTCGTCCTGTCTCGTATGATGATGTTTGTTGAGGAATTCAGCAGTGAGTCTCAGATGGACATTGTGCTCTCTCTTTCCTGCAGGCTCATGCACCCTACGAGCGTCCTGCTTTGACCAAAGGCTACCTGTTTCCTTTAGATAAGAAGCCTGCTCGCTTACCTGTACGATCAATGCGCTTTATTATTTCCCGTTCCCCCATGGCTACTGCTTCATATTGCCTTGGATGATGGGTTTCTGAGATATGACTTTCTGACATTTGAATTCAATAGGCTATTTAGATTATGTTTGCTGTTGATATATACATGTCTGGTTGGTGCATTAAGAGATTCCAGTCCTTTTGAGAATTATTCAACACTATGATAATGTTATAGGATGTTATATATCACGAGATAATGAGCTTTGCTTGCGATACATTGGTACTGCGAATAGCTATTTAATCTAGAATTGAAACTATGGGTTTTGATTGGTATAGGGTTTTCACACTTGTGTTGGTTCTGGGGGAGAGAGGCAAACTGCAGAATGGTACAAAGAGAAAGGGATTGAGGTACTCCTTTTGAGATCATGGGGCTCCTGCTCTCTCTCTCTATTTGATTGGCTCCTAATATTTAGAATGTTTTCTGCCATGTTCAGATGTTTTATGAAGATCCAGTGACAAGTATTGATATCGATAAACAAACTTTGACTACTGATTCTGGCAAGCTTCTTAAATATGGAGCACTTATAATTGCAACTGGTTGCACAGCTTCAAGGTATCTCTAATTGCAGCATGTTTTCTAGTTCAAGGAGTGCTTTCAACCCTGCCAACATCTGTAAACAAGTGGGCATAATGAACTGTTCTTACTCATCTTAATCTTAGATTACCAGAGAAAATTGGAGGAAACCTTACTGGCGTACACTATATCAGAGATGTTGGAGATGCTAACTCACTTATATCATCCTGGGTATGGATTAACTCACTTATATCATCCTGGGTATGGATCATCACCCTATTTTTGCATCATCTCACTCTACTTGCTTATAGCTTCTTTTCGGTATTTCTTGCCTCACTGCTTCTGTTCTAAAGAATTTGTATTGTAGGAGCCTGACTGTTAATACCATCGTGATTTTCCATCGTAATGACGGAGCATGAACATCAAAGCAAAATTATGGTTACTTATCTCGAGAAAACAATTGTTGGTTATGAACCGTCCAATAGAATTTTCTTTTTAAGGAAAAGAAACTCTTGAATGAATTGCTCTGGCTGTTCCCTGGAAAATCTCCAGCTATTTTCGCTATTCATTTATAGTTGGCAAATAATGGTACACCAGGTATGCTTGTATGACTTAGCAGCTTCTTTTCTTGTGGTTGTGTGATTCCGTTAGGAATGGGCATGGAGATCATGTTTCCTGTCCCCGCTGTGCGAAGTAAAACCTGCCCCGTGCGAGGCGGGGGATGGGGCTGTTTTGCCTTTGTGAGGCAACGGTGCCCCGCGGGGTACTATGAACGCGCTTGATGTAGAACTTTTACTGAAAAATACTATCTTTTTTGTGGTCATTTTACAATATGCCTGATTAGTTTGTTTTACGGAGTCAAACAAACTTCAACCTTCACTCTTACCAAAAAAAAAAACAAACTTCAACCTTCACCTTTACCCAAAAAAAAAAAAAAAAAACTTCAACCTTCACAAAATAGTTGATGTTAGACAACGTGAAGATGAGAAATATGGAAAACCATTGTTCCACATTGTTTATCTAGAAAACTTATCATGCTCGTGTCTCTTATAAAAGTAAGACTTGTAGTTGCACGGATTCTCTTTAAGATTTGAAGTTGTTCTCGGGTTTTTCTTTTCAAATTTTTTATACAAATAAATAAATATAATACTTTAACTATGATATATGCACGGGGCGGATTTGCGGGGCCGGACAGCGCTAATACTGGCCCTGCCCCCATGCCCTGCCTCTTGCCCCACGGGGCATTGGCCCTGGTCGGGGTGTTTACCCGCGGGGTACAGATTCCCTGCACCTCATGCCCATTCCTAGATTCTGTGAGTCCTAAAATTCCAATCACATTATACCAGAGAGGAACATCATGCTACCTGGAACACTGGGGAAAACCTCCTGCGTCCTTTTTTGCAGTCTAGTTCTGTGATTAAGCTTTTGTCTCTAAACCAAATCAACTGGGATAAAGGCTCGGACCTGTTTAGTACTTGGTGCCTTGGATTTTCTCCTTTTCCAAGAACAATTTGACTTGGTGATCAGATCTGTACATAAAGCTTTCTTGGAGTTCGTAAAAAAATTTAAAAATATGAGGTTCCATAAGCACTGGCTGAAAAAGAAAGAGATAGCCTAAGCTTCATTTTCATCTTCTCTGGATTTCTGTTGTCCATAGATAACATGGCTTACTTTAATTATTCATAGAAGTTCGTTCTTGCTTTATAGGAGAAGGCAAAGAAATTGGTTGTTGTAGGTGGGGGGTATATTGGTATGGAGGTTGCTGCAGCAGCTGTTGCTTGGAAGCTCGACACAACTGTAAGTTGAATCATATTCTGCTAACAATTTGATTGTTGAATCTGTTCAGAAAGCCTTGATACATGAGAATCAACAGGTTTGGCTTGCCTATGTGTATGAGTGTCTTCTGTGTTACCAAAATCTGCAGTGACATTGCTTAGGTCTTATCAAGCCTAGGTTGCTTATGTCATTTGGTTGTCCAATTGATCATCTTCCGAGGGCACATTTTACTGTGTAGACATCTTTTTTTATAACATTCTGCACCTAACTTTATTGCATGAGTATCCTGGCTTCTTTGCCTGTCATCCATATATCTTAACTTTCCAGTTTAATGTTAGCAAATCTTAACTATTTGAAACAAGATGAATGATACTGTGATACAGAAACACATGACCCTTTCCAATCATTGTTGATAGGCGGGTAAAATGATTCTAGTATGGTCTAATGAATTGGTGCTAATGGGTTTGCTGGCAAATGTCGCTAACTCTTCTTTTATCCTGAATTATTTCCTTTTTTCTGCTGGAGATTTTTATTGAAGGGAAACACTAACTCATAGCCGCTTCTCTCTCTAAACAGATCATCTTTCCAGAGAATCATCTTTTGCAGAGGCTGTTTACTCCTTCCCTTGCCCAGAGATATGAAGAATTTTACCAGGATCGCGGTGTGAAGTTCATGAAGGTTCTTTCCTTCTTTCTCGGCTGCCCAAATTGGTGGATCTTGAGTGGCTGTTTCTTCAAGCACACATCTTATAGATCATCACCTTTTTTTGGCATGTCACTTAGATTGTATGCTCTTGCATCTCTAGTCACAAGCATTCTTTAACTTGTTGAGCATGACCAGGGTGCCTCTGTTAAACACTTAGAAGCTGGTTCTGATGGACGTGTATGCTCTGTTAAACTTGAAGATGGATCAACGATTGAAGCAGACACGGTGCAGTTTTGAAACATGCTGGACCTTACTTCCCTCGATAAAAACCTTTCTTTTGGGTTATCGATTCTACCTTCAAATTTATAGCTAGAAACCTCAAAAAAATTTGTTTCTCCTCTTCTTTTTCTGGGCAGATAGTTGTTGGGATTGGAGCTAAACCTGCTGTTGGTCCATTTGAGAGGGTTGGTTTAAATGCATTGGCTGGAGGAATACAGGTAAGGGAAATGTCCAGCGAATCTGCATAATAATAAATATTGTCCTTGTTGCTGGCAATCTCTGCACCTTTAGCTTAACATTGCCAAGGTGCATGATCTAGTGATGTTGTATTAAATTTGACTTTGTCAGGTCGACGGTCAGTTCAGAACAAAGATCCCTGGAATCTTTGCAATTGGAGATGTAGCAGCGTTTCCATTGAAGGTATGCTTTTGTTAGCTGGCCATTTTCTTTTTCTAAGCTGACTATTACTGTTGTTCATGTTGGCAGATGTATGACCGCATCGCACGAGTTGAACATGTTGATCATGCTCGAAGATCTGCACAACATTGTGCAAAATCCATATTGAGTTCTCAGACCCATATGTATGTTTGATTCTGTGTTATTATACTGAGCACATATGTGCTAGATGTAGCATTCCCATTCAATGACACTCCCACTGGCGTACATGCAGATATGACTATCTGCCCTATTTTTACTCGAGGGTGTTTGAATATGAAGGGAGCCCCAGAAAACTTTGGTGGCAGTTTTTCGGAGACAATGGTATAATATGCTATTGATGCAGCATACTTTTATGTATCATGATAGTTTTTTTTTTGGTTGACCCTATGGCGTTATTCTTTCTGCAGTTGGGGAGGCCATTGAAGTCGGAAGCTTTGATCCGAAGATTGCAACATTCTGGGTAGACTCTGGTAAAGTGGTCCAACTGTACATGTTGCTTTTGCTTTAGCGGCATCCACAAAGTATGAATTTCGCTCTTGTTTTATTGCAGGTAAATTGAAAGGAGTTCTTCTAGAAAGTGGGAATCCAGAGGTAGGTTATATTCTTGTACTGACTAACTAAATCGGCTGAATCAGGCTTTAGGTACAAAACTTGACTTGTCTTTTGCATGCGAGCAATCAATGGATTCATATGAAAGCACAGTATTCTATTGAAGCATGGTGATTTAGGAAATTGTAGCATGCATCAAATATCCAAATGATTGCTTAAAATTGAGTCCATCAGTTTTCTAATGCATGACTTGGCACATGATCTTATCCTCAGTATGGAAGCCTTTAGAAACTTTCCTTTTGGCTTGAAAAGAGGTGCTTGATCTGGGAAACGAGAGGAACTTGCTTGTTAATGATCTTGATATTCGAACAAGTATTTGAAAGACTGCATTACATACTACATTCAGATTCCTTATGTATTTTCAATGTCTAAATTAGCTGGAAAAAACTTCTGGATTTACCCTATGTATTTTCATCGCATTCTTCAAGAAGCATAAACTTTTGTGCCGATCCTTTTGTCCAATTGAAAGGTCTGAAGGTGGACTGAATGAACGTTGATACTCGGAAAAGAGGACTTAAGAGAAATGATGTGAAAGAAATACATCCCCCCATTATCTCTTGTACGATTGCTAACTCATGGAGCTATCTCCTCATGCTGCGTTGTTCAGGAATTTCAGCTTCTCCCTAAGCTAGCGAGGAGCCAGCCTACCGTCAACATAACCAAACTCCGGAATGCATCTTCAGTAGAGGAAGCTCTAGAAATCGTTCAGAAGTCTCTTATGGCCGAAGCTGCGGAGTGATCGCGGACGTTGCCATAATTCAATTCATTCTTTGCCGTTCACTGGAATAACAGCGAAAAATGATGGCTCCCTTCTCATGTCCAAATGAAACCGGCGAATAAAATTTGCAAAAGACGATGCCTCTTCCTCTGGCATTCTGTAGAATATGCGTCCCCGACATTGGGCGCTTGAATGATTTGAAACTTGTTGTGGTGGTTTGGTTTCGACTGTAATGCATCACAGGTCTGTGAAAATGCTTCTTCAGAGGTTGGTCCAAAGTAGGCAGCATGATACGTGATGCGCTCGGCGGTTATCCATTCCAAATGGAATCCGCATCGCATTGATCGTTCATCTCATAATCTAGTACGTACCATTATGTGAGATGGAGCGATGAAGACAGGAGTAAAAAGATTATGCAGAGTTTTAAGATCTACGCAACGGAATATATTTGACAGCAGTGTTTCACAGCCGCCGGTATAGTATTATTTCGATATTTTTTTAAAATGTCTGACCACACAGAAAAGAAGGGAATTTAAAGATTCCATTTGTTTCATTTGCATAGTTTGAAAAACTAGTAGATGAAAAATATATTTTTCTAAATATTTCTGTGGACGGTAAGACTAGATATTAGCGATTTCTCAGTGCCAGCAATTCCGACTGATGTTAACCGCCCAGTGACCACATTGATAATAATAATTCATCGACTTAGACCTCGACTTCAAAGTCAATCGTCAAGCGAACATAAAATTCCAAAAGAAAGAGGGGGAGAGAGACAAGGTCCTAATCATAGACGACGGAGATGACGACGTCAGCATCTCCATTTAGCATTCGAGACAGCCAGGAGTGGGAGACGGGACCCTTCTCCGCGTGTGAAACGCGTACTTCCCTGGAGATTTCACGTTTCCACCTTTCCGATCGATGAAGAGCTTTGATTTTGATTTGTACTCAAGATTGGTTGAGCGCGATTAACAAGCCGGTTAATATTGAAGAGTGCATCGAGAAAGCAAAAAATTTCGAATTGAGTAAGTCATGGCTATATCTTTTCTTTTTATTTTATAATTCTTTCGTATATCCGACAAGTGAATACTTTAATGAATATCTTGTTTTTGTTAGCTATGGATGATGATCACTCGGAGCTTAACGGTAAATAGAGTTTACAAGTCGGTGGAAGGAATATATATGGTGAGATATTTCACTCATTATTTGAGTTTGATTTCTAGTAATTCTATTACTAATTCAAAACTAATGTTCGTTGCTTATATACATACTTATTGTAGGTTGGCCGCACTTTTGCTCCATCCATCAAATATCACGAAAGGACTTGAAGTCTAGAAATATTTCCATTTTTATATTTCACTGTCATTTCGGTTAATGTTCGATGATTATGTGTACTTTTTTTTCCCCCTTTGGTGGTGCTTTCAATGTGCTTTTGATGATCATATGGAGATGCATTGAATTGGTCTTGAGTTTTAAAGCTTGGACCGTGGGCACTCGGAGTCTTGGACATGAATTGTTATTGAGTTTTAGAGCTTGGACGGTGGGCACATGACTGAATTCTGGTTAGGTGCTTCTGTTTTTCTGTGTTTTCCCGTGTCATGATGATTGCTGGACTAGTTTGCTTCATTTGGTGTTCTTTTCCATGTGTAATTCAAGGGCTTTTGTTCTTTCATCCCCAATCGGACTTTGTTAGCAGAATGGAACTCTCGTGCGTGTGTGCAGAAAATGGAGGAAACAGTTTTTGCACAAGCATGGAAAGAGAATCATCGAGATCGAATCATCATTTTGGACGTGTCATTTTTTAATATGATTCATTTGAAGGGATGGTGCATGTTTTAATCTGCTATAGTTGGTATGTTACATGGCTTCTTTGCTTTAGAAATCAAACATCAGAATCCATGAGCGGAAGCGGTTCTGTTGCTCATAATTGAATATATAGTATATAGATCGGAATCCATGAGCAGGAATGTGTATATATATTTGCATGTTACCGGCCCAATGGAATCGCTTCGGAACCGGACCAGATCGGTCTGTCCGGTTTGGTCTGGCTCTCTAGACCGTTGGCCCGATAATCGGGACTACTGGTTTGGTTTCCGATTCTTGAGGAAAATCAAACCGGATCGGAAACCGATCACTCTTAATCCTCGTATCGGTCCTCCTCGTTTCGGCTCGTAGCCTAGATTGTACGATATTTCGATCTGCTAAATGTTCTATCAGTGCCAGCAATTCCGACTGTTGCTAACTGCCTAGTTGCAAGATTAATAATAATAATTCATTGACTTAGACCTCGACTTCAAAGTCAATCGTCAAACGAACATAAAAATTCCGAGAGAGAGAGAGAGAGAGAGAGAGAGAGAGAGAGAGAGAAGGTCCTAATAATTCATTGACTTCAAAGTCAATCGTCAAACGAACATAAAAATTCCAAAGAGAGAGAGAGAGAGAGAGAGAGAGAGAGAGAGACAAGGTCCTAATCATAGACGACGGAGATGACGACGTCGGCATCTCCATTTAGCATTCGAGACCGTCTGGAGTGGAGACAGGATCCATCTCCGAGTGTGCAACGTGTACTTTCCTAGAGATTTCATGTTTCCACCTTTCCGATCGAAGAAGAGCTTCTTAGCCACTGGTGGCATTTTCAGAGATGATGATGCAGAAGGATGTCCGATCGTCCCGACTTTTGTCCCGACCCGTCCCTCCTGTTAATTCGATTGTCCTCGCGCTCAATGATTTTTCATCCGAAAGTCTTAAAGAATGACGCAAGAAGGGGATGAAAAATCGGACACGAACACGTGAAAGGGAACGGGGGATGCCACTATCTATAATCTAATTCGATCCTAAAATTTTTGTCTTCGGAAGGGATGTAAATTTAGTCACGAACTTTTCAAACTTTTTCGGTGAAATCTCGAAGCTTTGCAATGAAAAAGTTTAGGGCCGAATCGATATTTGTACAGTAAGTTGAGGATCCATGATTAAAGATTTCCAATCCTAACATGTCGTTAGATTACATGGAAGAGATACATGCGTGCGAAATCGCAATGATTTCTGCAGACAAAGTTAGATAAAGAAGACCGTTTCGTCTGATCGTTGTCCCCCGTATCACCTTGGCACCGAAGACCGACCGACCGAGGAGCAGTTGGCTGGCGTAATCTTCACGACGCGTTATCTCGAAAGCTTGAACCATTTCCCCGTCAACTGCGGGGACTGGTTCTATCGACTCGCTTTTCCGTCTCCCAAATCTACCGGTCCATAATTTGTCCCCTGGTTCTCCACGTCGTGTCCTCCAAGAAACTTCTCCTTTCCCGCAACTCTCCCTCTCGCGACTATATAAAGCCAGACCATTTCGTCTGCCATACTCGCACTCGCACTCAGTTTTTTGCTTGCTCTGAGTGTCGTTCTGGTGTTTTCTAGCCTCCAAATCAAAAGCCAGAGCAGACACAATCTCAGTTCTTGGAAACCCAAGACAAGATGAAGGTGAGATTTTATCTCGTTCCTTCGAGATGTTCATGTTTTTTTCCGCATGTTATGTGTATTTGTGCACTTCTGTGCGATGGGTTTCTTGATGGTATTCTCTCCCGGGTTTTCTCGAACACGTATCTCTCTCTGTCTCAAGCTTCATGGGTCGCGTCGTTCGTTTCTTTTGCTGTTGGAATTGTTGAATCGTATAGCATAATCGTATGTATGATGCTTCCAATTCTCGTTCGTTGTCGATTACATATGGCCAACTTGTTCAGTCTGTCGTGAAAAGATGGATCTTTACTTGAAATCTCACTGGGGTCTTTTGCTTTTCTCGAACTGTCTGCAGAAGTTGGTGTTGAAAGTGGAGGTACATGACCACAAAGCAAAGAGCAAGGTCATGCAAGCAGTTTCTGGTTTTGAAGGTATTGGCTCTCGTTTGCCCACTGAATGTTCAAGACTGTCACTGTAATAACTGATCATCTTGTGCTTGACATGCTTCGACTTCATCACTAACCTTCGTCACGTAACAACTTTCCAGGGATAGGGTCTCTGACCATGGACATGCAGGCCAAGAAACTAACGGTATCTGGCGATTTCGACCCGGTCAAGGTGGTGAACAAGCTGAGGAAATCTTGGCACACTGAAATCTTGAGTGTCGGACCGGCTAAGGAAGACGACGGCAAGAAAGATGAGGGCAAGAAGAACGAAGATATAGTAAAAGCCTTTCAAACATACTATTCTCCGCCGCTTACATATTACTATGTGCCCCCTTATGAAGAGACCCCGGGTTGTGTCATATGTTGAAATTCTTTGTGCTTCCGGACCAACATCAGGACTTGGTCTGTTCACTGGAGAGGATCAAATAAAGGAAGGTTGATGCCTTGTGAACCCAAGAACATGTGGAGTACCATTTTAGAATATCAGGTTCTTAATGTGTATTTCGGTTTTAGTTTGTACAAATTCATTCATGAAGAGGCTGTGGCAGCAGTTGCAGTTAGCTGATGAACATACCTGGTGTTCCTTTAGCCAGCTTACAGTCATAAATTTGCCTCACAATCTTGTGAAGTTGATTCTGCTGTACAACAAAATTCTGGTGACTGATCAGGTCAAGTGACTTCAGGCAAGCTGCAGGCAAGCTGCAGGCAAGGAGGATATACTCAGCTGAAATTTCGCGAGAACTTTTTAACCAAACCAAGATAAGAAAGCGTGGCCTTAGACCTTGCACACGGAAAATTATTGTCGTTTGCTTGTGTTTTTTTTCCTTTTAAAATTTGATCGAATGCATGAACCACGGATTAGCCATTTAGCGACGTTCTTATCAGATTATACGAGGAAAACAAAAAGAACTTCTCTTTCATTGCATTTTTTGGAAGCATCTGAGGACTTCGCTACCACCCCCAGTTTTGATTACATATTATAAATTCTCCTGGAGATCATTCTCACTCAATCTTATCGGATTAAACGAGGAAAACAAAAGGAACTTCTCTTTCACTGCAATATATATATGGCGTCCATGATTGTCAAAAGCATCTGGCTTAATGTTTGGTGGATCTTTCGTGTCTTTCCTCCTAGCAACTTCACCCCGTGTATAGCTAAGCAAAATTTACAGTGATCACAGCCAATAAGACCATAATCTTATCTATCAGGTAACTTTGATGAACTTGGGTGCATACGGATCCACTTCTTTGGTTGAAGATCCAGATCCTAGTTGCAAATTCATTCATGAAGAAGAGGGCGTGTGAAAGAATGGCTACAAGCTCACTATGGCCTGTCCAAAGAGCTGGTCAGCAAATCGGATACATAACTGGTTCAACACAAGATGCCGAATCCACATGACTTAACTAACGACAAGTTAAAATATTCGGATTCGTGGCGCAGATATCATAAGAAGTACGTTGCTGACTGACTATCAGTGGGCCGGGCGTGTTCAGGAAAAGGTCGGACAATATTGCTCCCCCGGGGGAAAGTGTGATTAACATTCTATTCTCTCGGACTCAAACTTATCATTTGATGCTACAGAACTGAAGAGCTACAGTGCAGATGTTTAATGGCATGTCATATCCGCATACCCTCTCACTATCGACCTTCTCGTGAAGTTTTTGCCTTTAAGATCAACAGCGGTCGGATCTGCTCCGAGCGACTCACTTAAAGCTTTTTCCTGATAGCTTCCTCATATAGGCTTTTGACTTTTGGTCTCTGGAGAAATCAAGGTGGCATCCAAGTTTCCAAAGTCGCACCGCGGCTGAAGTAACCAAAAACTGCCACCACCGGCTATTTTGCCATTGCTACAAACTTTTTAAGATCATCAGCTTGCAAGTCCTCGAAGGCCAGCAATTGCATATCCGCACAAGATGAAAACAACACAGAGCCAGCCCCTTTGATACTGGGAAAGGATCAAGACCATGTACCATGCCAAGAGTGACTTTGCCCTTCTAAAACGTTCATACTATACTCTATACTAGCAGTAAAGGACAGGATTTTTTTGTCAGTGGAATTATCTTGACTCATGCCTTTGAAATTACTTAATTGTGACGTGGTGCCTTTCCTTTATCCCTTATAAAAAAGATGGGAGTGGGTGGAGCCAAATACATCAGTGTGAAAGTCCCGAGTCGCCGGGGGCGATTCCCCTCTCTCTCTCTCTCTCTCATTTAAAAGTCGCGGCCCGCTTTCGTTTTGTCTCGACTCTTAATTTTCGGAGAAACCGTGTGGCTCTTTCCCTCAGCTCTTTATTCTGTTCACACATCACATCGTGCCTATTGGGAGATCATTGACAATCCGAACAATTAACGAATTAACGTAACGGAATAAAGAAATCTCTCTTCTTGTTCAAACTTAATAGGAAATGATATGATAAAGTAATATATATAACATAATATGTAAATGCTAAGCACTCACAAACAAGAGAATTTTTTAATGGAGTGGGGTTTGATGAACTTTATCGGAACCGTCTTAATAACGGGATTCTGAATCCCAACAAAATCATATCGTGATTTAAGAACTTCGTGATCACCCGTACAAACGGAGAAAAACACGACACAATAGTTCCGCCGTACCATTTTGAACCCACTCCCCCTAATTGTTTATCCCGGGTCGTCGAACGCAGTATATGCTGACCGAAGCCGAACCAGCTCCTCCCCTCCGATGTCTGCAGGTCTCCTCCTGGCTCCTACACTCCGCGAGCGAGCTGACGCTGCTTCCGTTTCGCGATCACTTTCGTTTCTCTTTCGCTCGAATCCCTAACGGCGGCTTGCTCTCTTTTCAGCTGCTAGATTCTCATCGCGCAAGGTGATGGCGAGCGTGTCGAACGCAGTGTCGCTGAAGCCCGGGCTCTTCCTGCGGCGTCCCGAGTCTTCCGCTCTCGGTCGGACTGCGCGGCGTGCTTCGATCGGGCTCGGGTGCTTCCGGAGGAGCTATGTGGCCGCTGCTTTTGCCAATGAGAACAGAGAGTGAGCGAGGCTTTTTGAGTTCTTAATTTCCCGCTCTGATGTGGTTCGAGTTTTGGTTGAGTTTTTGGACTTGTCTGTTTAAGGTTCGTGATCGTTGGCGGTGGAAATGCCGCTGGTTACGCAGCTCGGACTTTCGTCGAGCATGGCATGGCCGATGGAAGGCTCTGTATCGTTTTGAAAGAGGTGATGTCGCTGCTTCGTCCTGTCTCGTATGATGATGTTTGTTGAGGAATTCAGCAGTGAGTCTCAGATGGACATTGTGCTCTCTCTTTCCTGCAGGCTCATGCACCCTACGAGCGTCCTGCTTTGACCAAAGGCTACCTGTTACCTTTAGATAAGAAGCCTGCTCGCTTACCTGTACGATCAATGCGCTTTATTATTTCCCGTTCCCCCATGGCTACTGCTTCATATTGCCTTGGATGATGGGTTTCTGAGATATGACTTTCTGACATTTGAATTCAATAGGCTATTTAGATTATGTTTGCTGTTGATATATACATGTCTGGTTGGTGCATTAAGAGATTCCAGTCCTTTTGAGAATTATTCAACACTATGATAATGTTATAGGATGTTATATATCACGAGATAATGAGCTTTGCTTGCGATACATTGGTACTGCAAATAGCTATTTAATCTAGAATTGAAACTATGGGTTTTGATTGGTATAGGGTTTTCACACTTGTGTTGGTTCTGGGGGAGAGAGGCAAACTGCAGAATGGTACAAAGAGAAAGGGATTGAGGTACTCCTTTTGAGATCATGGGGCTCCTCCCCCCCCTCTCTCTATTTGATTGGCTCCTAATATTTAGAATGTTTTCTGCCATGTTCAGATGTTTTATGAAGATCCAGTGACAAGTATTGATATCGATAAACAAACTTTGGCTACTGATTCCGGCAAGCTTCTTAAATATGGAGCACTTATAATTGCAACTGGTTGCACAGCTTCAAGGTATCTGTAATTGCAGCATATTTTCTAGTTCAAGGAGTGCTTTCGACCCTGCCAACATCTGTAAACAAGTGGGCATGATGAACTGTTCTTACTCATCTTAATCTTAGATTACCAGAGAAAATTGGAGGAAACCTTACTGGCGTACACTATATCAGAGATGTTGCAGATGCTAACTCACTTATATCATCCTGGGTATGGATCATCACCCTATTTTTGCATCATCTCACTCTACTTGCTTATAGCTTCTTTTCGGTATTTCTTGCCTCACTGCTTCTGTTCTAAAGAATTTGTATTGTAGGAGCCTGACTGTTAATAACATTGTGATTTTCCATCATAATGACGGAGCGTGAACATCAAAGAAAAATTATGGGTACTTATCTCGAGAAAACAATTGTTGGTTAGGAACCGTCCAATGGAATTTCCTTTTTAAGGCAAAGAATTGAATGAATTGCTCTAGCTGTTCCCTGGAAAATCTCCTGCTATTTCGCTATTCATTTATAGTTGGCAAATAATGGTACACCAGGTATGCTTGTATGACTTAGCAGCTTCTTTTCTTGTGGTTGTGTGATTCCGTTAGGAATGGGCATGGAGATCATGTTTCCTGTCCCCGCTGTGCGAAGTAAAACCTGCTCCGTAAGAGGCGGGGGATGGGGCTGTTTTGCCTTTGTGAGGCAACGGTGCCCCGCGGGGTACTATGAACGCTCTTGATGCAGAACTTTTACTGAAAAATACTATCTTTTTTATGGTCATTTTACAATATACCTGATTAGTTTGTTTTACGGAGTCAAACAAACTTCAACCTTCACCTTTACCCCAAAAAAAAACTTCAACCTTCGCAAAATAGTTGATGTTGGACAACGTGAAGATGAGAAATATGGAAAACCATCGTTCTGCATTGTTTATCTAGAAAACTTATCATGCTCGTGTCTCTTATAAAAGTAAGACTTGTAGTTGCACAGATTCTCTTTAAGAATTGAAGTTGTTCTTGGGTTTTCTTTTCAAATTTTCTATCCAAATAAATAAATATAATACTTCAACTGTGATATATGCACGGGGCGGATTTGCAGGGCTGGACAGCGCTAATACTGGCCCTGCCCCCATGCCCTGCCTCTTGCCCCACGGGGCATTGGCCCTGGTCGGGGTGGTTACCCGCGGGGTACAGATTCCCTGCAATTCATGCCCATTCCTAGATTCTGTGAGTCCTAAAATTCCAATCACATTATGCCAGAGAGGAAAATCATGCTACCTGGAACACTGGGGAAAACCTCCTGCGTCCTTTTTTGCAGCCTAGTTCTGTGATTAAGCTTTTTGTCTCTAAACCAAACCAACTGGGATAAAAGCTCGGACCTGTTTGGTACTTGGTGCTTTGGATTTTCTCCTTTTCCAAGAACAATTTGACTTGGTGATCAGATCTGTTCATAAAGCTTTCTTGGGGTTCGTAAAAAAATTTAAAAATGTATGAGGTTCCATAAGCACTGGCTGAAAAAGAAAGAGATAGCGTAAGCTTCATTTTCATCTCCTCTGGATTTCTGTTGTCCATAGATAACATGGCTTGCTTTAATTACTCATAGAAGTTCGTTGTTGCTTTATAGGAGAAGGCAAAGAAATTGGTTGTTGTAGGTGGGGGGGTATATTGGTATGGAGGTTGCTGCAGCAGCTGTTGCTTGGAAGCTCGACACAACTGTAAGTTGAATCATATTCTGCTAACAATATGATTGTTGAATCTGTTCAGAAAGCCTTGATACGTGAGAATCAACAGGTTTGGCTTGCCTATGTGTATGAGTGTCTTCTGTGTTACCAAAATCTGCAGTGACATTGCTTAGGTCTTATCAAGCCTAGGGTGCTTATGTCATTTGGTTGTCCAATTGATCATCTTCTGAGGGCACATTTTACTGTGTAGACATCTTTTGTTATAACATTCTGCACCTAACTTTATTGCATGAGTATCCTGGCTTCTTTGCCTGTCATCTATATATCTTAACTTTCCAGTTTAATGTTAGCAAATCTTAACTATTTGAAACAAGATGAATGATGCTGTGATACAGAAACACATGACCCTTTCCAATCATTGTTGATAGGAGGGTAAAATGCTTCTAGTATGGTCTAATGAATTGGTGCTAATGGATTTGCTGGCAAATGTCGCTAACTCTTCTTCTATCCTGAATTATTTCTTTTTTTCTGCTGGAGATTTTTATTGAAGGGAAACACTAACTCATAGCCGCTTCTCTCTCTAAACAGATCATCTTTCCAGAGAATCATCTTTTGCAGAGGCTGTTTACTCCTTCCCTTGCCCAGAGATATGAAGAATTTTACCAGGATAACGGTGTGAAGTTCATGAAGGTTCTTTCCCTCTTTCTCGGCTGCCCAAATTGGTGGATCTTGAGTGGCTGTTTCTTCAAGCACACATGTTATAGATCATCACCTTTTTTTGGTATGTCACTTAGATTGTATGATCTTGCATCTCTAGTCACAAGCGTTCTTTAACTTGCTGAGCATAACCAGGGTGCCTCTATTAAACACTTAGAAGCTGGTTCTGATGGATGTGTATGCTCTGTTAAACTTGAAGATGGATCAACGATTGAAGCAGACACGGTACAGTTTTGAAACATGCTGGACCTTACTTCCCTCGATAAAAACCTTTCTTTCGGGTTATTGATTCTACCTTCAAATTTATAGCTAGAAACCTCAAAAAAATTTGTTTCTTCTCTTCTTTTTCTGGGCAGGTAGTTGTTGGGATTGGAGCTAAACCTGCTGTTGGTCCATGTTGGAATATATAAATATTAAACCACGCCTTCTTCTATCAGCTTAAGCTTTTAGAGCAGTTGGCTGTGGTCCCATCAAATCTTACATGGTATCAGAGCAGGTGGTCCCGAGTTCAAATCTTTCCAGGCCCCTATTTGCCTCCCCAAATGAATATTTCCACGCTTAGTACTAGGCAAAAAGACCAGACTAAGCGTGAGGGGGAGTGTTGGAATATATAAATGTTAAACCACGCCTTCTTCTATCAGCTTAAGCTTTTAGAGCAGTTGGCTGTAGTCCCATCAAATCTTACAGTCCATTTGAGAGGGTTGGTTTAAATGCATTGGCTGGAGGAATACAGGTAAGGGAGATGTCCAGCGAATCTGCATAATAATAAATGTTGTCCTTATTGCTGGCGATCTCTGCACTTTTAGCTTAACATTGCGAAGGTGCATGATCTAGTGATGTATTAAATTTGACTTTGTCAGGTCGATGGTCAGTTCAGAACAAAGATCCCTGGAATCTTTGCAATTGGAGATGTAGCAGCGTTCCCATTGAAGGTATGCTTTTGTTAGTTGGCCATTTTCGTTTTTCTATGCTGACTATTACTGTCGTTCATGTTGGCAGATGTATGACCGCATCGCACGAGTTGAACATGTTCATCACGCTCGAAGATCTGCACAACATTGTGTGAAATCCATATTGAGTGCTCAGACCCATATGTATGTTTGATTCTTCGTTGTTATACTGAGCACATATGTGCTATATATAGCATTCCCATACAATGACACTCCCACTGACACACATGCAGATATGACTATCTGCCCTATTTTTACTCGAGGGTGTTTGAGTATGAAGGGAGCCCAGAAAACTTTGGTGGCAGTTTTTTGGAGACAATGGTATAATATGCTATTGATGCAGCATATTTTTATGTATCATGATAGTTTTTTTTTTGTTGTTGACCCTAGGGCGTTATTCTATCTGCAGTTGGGGAGGCCGTTGAAGTCGGAAGCTTTGATCCGAAGATTGCAACATTCTGGGTAGACTCTGGTAAAGTGGTCCAACTGTACATGTTGCTTTTGCTTTAGCAGCATCCACAAAGTATGAATTTCACTCTTGTTCTATTGCAGGTAAATTGAAAGGAGTTCTTCTAGAAAGTGGGAATTCAGAGGTAGGTTATACGCTTGTACTGACTAACTAAATCAGCTGAATCAGGCTTTAGGTACAAAACTTGACTTGTCTTTTTCATGCGAGCAATCAATGGATTCATATGAAAGCACGGTATTCTATTGAAGCATGGCGATTTGGGAAATTGTAGCATGCATCAAATATCCAAATGATTGCTTAAAATTGAGTCCGTCGGTTTTCTAATGCATGGCTTGGCACATGATCTTATGCTCAGTATGGAAGCCTTTAGAAACTTTCCTTTTGGCTTGAAAAGAGGTGCTTGATCTGGGAAACGAGAGGAACTTGCTTGTTAATGATCTTGATATTCGAACCAGCATTTGAAAGACTGCATTACATACTACATTCAGATTCCTTATGTATTTTCAATGTCTAAATTAGCTGGAAAAAACTTCTGGATTTACCTATGTATTTTCATCACATTCTTCAAGAAGCATAAACTTTTGTGCCGTTCCTTTTTCCAATTAAAAAGTCTGAAGGTGGACTGAATGAACATCGATACTCTGAAAAGAGGACTTAAGAGAAATGATGTGAAAGAAATAGATTCCCCCATTATCTCTTTTACGATTGCTAACTCATGGAGCTCTCACCTCGTGCTGCGTTGTTCAGGAATTTCAGCTTCTCCCTAAGCTAGCAAGGAGCCAGCCTACCGTCGACATAACCAAACTCCAGAATGCATCTTCAGTAGAGGAAGCTCTAGAAATCGCTCAGAAGTCTCTTATGGCCAAAGCTGCGGAGTGATCGCAGACATTGCCATATTTCAATTCATTCTTTGCCGTTCACTGGAATAATACCAGCGAAAAATGATGGCTCCCTTCTCATGTCCAAATGAAACCGGCGAATAAAAGTTGCAAAAGACGATGCCTCTTCCTCTGGCATTCTGTAGAATATGCGTCCCGACATTGGGCGCTTGAATGATTTGAAACTTGTTGTGGTGGTTTGGTTTCGACTGTAATGCATCACAGGTCTGTGGAAATGCTTCTTCAGAGGTTGGCCCAAGGTAGGCAGCATGATACGTGATGCGCTCGGCGGTTATCCATTCCAAATGGAATCCGCATCGCATTGATCGTTCATCTCATAATCTAGTACGTCCCATTATGTGAGATGGAGCGATGAAGACAGGAGTAAAAAGATTATGCAAAGTTTTAAGATCTATGCATCGGATTATGTTTGACAGCAGTGTTTCACAGCCGCCGGTATAGTATTGTTTCGATATTTCTTAAAATGTCTGACCACACAGAAAAGAAGGGAATTTAAAGACTCCATTTGTTGCATTTGCGTAGTTTGAAAAACTAGTAGATGAAAAATATATTTTTTTTCTAAATATTTCTGTGGACGGTGAGACTAGATATTAGCGATTATTCAGTGCCGGCAATTCCGACTGACGTTGTCTGCCCGGTGACCAGATTAATAATAACAATTCATCGATTAGACCTTGACTTCAAAGTCAATCGTCAAGCGAACGTAAAATTCCAAAAGAAAGAGGGGGAGAGAGACAAGGTGCTAATCATAGACGACGGAGATGACGACGTCAGCATCTCCATTTAGCATTCGAGACCGTCTGCAGTGGGAGACGGGATCCTTCTCCGCGTGTGAAACGCGTACTTCCCTAGAGATTTCACGTTTCCACCTTTCCGATCGACGAAGAGCTTTGATTTCTACTCAAGATTGGTTGAGCACGGTTAACAAGCCGGTTAATATTGAAGAGTGCATAAAAAATGCAGAAAAGTTCGATTCGGATAAGTTATGGATATATCTTTTCTTTTTATTTTACAATTTTTTCGTATAACTGACAAGTGAATGCTTTAATTAATATCTTGTTTTTGTTAGCTATGGATGATGATCACTCGGAGCTTACAAGTTGGTGGAAGGAATATATATGGTGGGATATTTCATTCATTATTTGAGTTCGATTTCTAGTAATTCTATTTCTAATTCAAAATTAATGTTCATTGCTTATATATACTTATTGCAGGTTGGCCGCACTTTTGCTCCGCCCATCAAATATCAAGAAAGGACTTGAAGTCTAGAAATCTTCCCATATATTTCAGTCATTTCGGTGAATGTTCGGTGATTACGTGTAACTTTTTTTTTTCCCCTTTGGTAGTGCTTTCAATGTGCTTTTGATGATAATATGGGGATGCATTGAATTGTTCTCGAGTTTTAAAGCTTGGACCATGGGCACTCGGAGTCTTGGACATGAATTGTTATTGAGTTTTAGAGCTTGGACAGTGGGCACATGACTGAATTCTGGTTAGGTGCTTCTGTTTTTCTGTGTTTTCCCGTGTCATGATGATTGCTGGACTAGTTTGCTTCATTTGGTGTTCTTTTCCATGTGTAATTCAAGGGCTTTTGTTCTTTCATCCCCAATCGGACTTTGTTAGACACAGCACAGTTTCTTTTCTGTTAGCAGAATGGAACTCTCGTGCGTGTGTGTGCAGAAAATAGAGGAAACAGTTTTTGCACAAGCATGGAAAGAGAATCATCGAGATCGAATCATCATTTTGGACATGTCATTTTTTAATATGATTCATTTGAAGGGATGGTGCATGTTTTAATCTGCTATAGTTGCCAGTTGGTATGTTACATGGCTTCTTTGCTTTAGAAATCAAACATCAGAATCCATGAGCGGAAGCAGTTCTGTTGCTCATAATTGAATATATAGTATATAGATCAGAATCCATGAGCAGGAATGGTGTGTATATATATATTTTTTGGCATGTTACCGGCCCAATGGAACTGCCCGGGAACAGGACCGGATCGATCTGTCCGGTTTGGTCTGGCTCTCTAGACTGTTGGTCCGGTTCCCGATTCCAAAAAATTGAAAATCAAGACTACTGGTTTGGTTTCCGATTCTTGAGGAAAATCGGATCGGATTGGGAACCGATCACCCTTAATCCTCGTATCGGTCCTCCTCGTTTCAGCTCGTAGCCTAGATTGTTCGATATTTCGTTCTGCTAAATGTTCTCTCAGTGCCAGCAATTCCGACTGTTGTTATCTGCCCAGTTACAAGATTAATAATAATAATTCATTGACTTAGATCCCGACTTCAAAGTCAATTGTCAAACGAACATAAAAAATCCAAAAAGAGAGAGAGAGAGAGACAAGGTCCTAATCAAAGACGACGGAGATGACGACGTCGGCATCTCAATGTGGCATTCGAGACTGTCTGGAGTGGAGACAGGATCCATCTCCGAGTGTGCAACGTGTATTTTCCTAGAGATTTCATGTTTCCACCTTTCCGATCGAAGAAGAGTTTCTTAGCCACTGGTGGCATTTTCAGAGATGATGATGCAGAAGGATGTCCTATCGTCCCGACTTTTGTCCCGACCCCTCCCTCCTGTTAATTCGATTGTCCTCGCGCTCAATGATTTTTCATCCGAAAGTCTTAAAGAATTACGCAAGAAGGGGATGAAAAATCGGACACGAACGCGCGGGAGGGAACGGGGGGTGCTATTATCTATAATCTAATTCGATCCTAAAATCTATGTCTTTGGAAGGGACATAAATTCAATCATGAACTTTTCAAATTTTTCTGGTAAAATCTCGAAGCTTTGTGATGAAAAAGTTTAGAACCGAATCAATATTTGTACAGTAAGTTGAGTACCCACGATTAAAGATTTCCAATCCTAACATGTCGTTAGATTACATGGAAGAGATACATGCGTGCGAAATTGATGGTTTCTGCAGACAAAATTAGATAAAGAAGACCGTTTCGTCTGATCGTTGTTCCCCGTATCACCTTGGCACCGAAGACCGACCGACCGACCGAGGAGCAGTTGGCTGGCGTAATCTTCACGAGTCGTTATCGCGAAAGCTTGAACCATTTCCCCATCAACTGCGTGGACTGGCTCTATCGACTTACTTATCTGTCTCCCAAATCTACTGGTCAATAATTTGTCCCCTGGGTCTCCACGTCGTGTCCTCCAAGAAACTTCTCCTTTCCCGCAACTCTCCCGCTCGCGACTATATAAAGCCAGACCGTTTCGTCTGCCATACTCTCGCACACGCTCAGTTTTTTACTTGCTCTGAGTGTCGTTCTGGTGTTTTCTAGCCTCCAAATCAAAAGCCAGAGCAGACACCCCAGACAAGATGAAGGTGAGATTTTATCTCATTCCTTCGAGAAGTCCATTTTTTTTCCGCATGTTACGTGTATTTGTGCACTTTGTGAGATGGGTTTCTTGATGGTATTCTCTCCCGGGTTTTCTCGAACACTTATCTTGGTGTCTCTCTCTGTCTCAAGCTTCATGAGTCGCGTCGTTCGTTTCTTTTGCTGTTGGAATTGTTGAATCGTATAGCATAATCGTATGCATGATGCTTCCAATTCTTGTTCATTGTCGATTACATATGGCCAACTTGTTCAGTCTGTCGTGAAAAGATGGATCTTGAAATCTAACTGGGTTCTTTTGCTTTTCTCGAACTGTTTGCAGAAGGTTGTGTTGAAAGTGGAGGTACATGACCCCAAAGCAAAGAGCAAGGCCATGCAAGCAGTTTGTGGTTTTGAAGGTATTGGCTCTCATTTTCCCACTGAATGTTCAAGACTGTCACTGTAATAACCGATCGTCTTGTGCTTGACATGCTTCGACTTCTACTCTAACCTTTGTCACGTAATAACTTTCCAGGGATAGCGTCTCTGACTATGGACATGCAGGCCAAGAAACTAACGGCATCCGGCGATTTCGACCCGGTCAAGGTGGTGAACAAGCTGAGGAAATCTTGGCACACTGAAATCGTGAGTATCGGACCGGCTAAGGAAGATGACGGCAAGAAAGACAAGGGCGAGAAAGAAAAGGGCAAGAAGAAGGAAGATCAAGTAAAAGCCTTTCCAACATACTATTCTCCGCCGCTTACATATTACTATGTGCCCCTTTATGAAGAGACCCCGAATTGTGTCATATGTTGAAATTCTTTGTGCTTCCGGACCAACATCAGGACTTGGTCTGTTCACTGGGGAGGATCAAATAAAGGAAGGTTGATTATGCCTCGTGAACCCAAGAACATGTGGAGTACCATTTTTAGAATATCAGGTTCTTAATGTGTATTTCGGTTTTAGTTTGTACAAATTCATTCATGAGGAAGCTGTAGCAGCAGTTGCAGTTAGCTGATGAACATACCTGGCGTTCCTTGAGCCAGCTTAAGGTTATAAATTTGCCTCACAATCTTGTGAAGTTGATTCTGCTGTACAATAAATTTTTGGTGACTGATCAGGTCAAGTGACTTCAGGCAAGCTGCAGGCAAGGAGGACATACTCAGCTGAAATTTCGCGAGAACTTTTTAACCAAACCAAGATAAGAAAGCGTGGCCTTAGACCTTGCACGCGGAAAATTATTGTCGTTTGCTTGTGTTTTTTTTTTCTTTTCAAATTTGATCGAATGCACGAACCACGGATTAGCCATTTAACTATTTAGCGCCGTTCCTATCAGATTAAAGGAGGAAAACAAAAAGAACTTCTCTTTCATTGCATTTTTTGGAAGCATCTGAGGACTTCGCCACCACCCCCACTTTTGGTTACATATTATTTGGCGTCCATGATTGTCAAAAGCATCTGGCTTAATGTTAGGTGGATCTTTCCTGTCTTTCCTTCTAGCAATCTTCACCCCGTGTATAGCTAAGCAAAATTTACAGTGATCACAGCCAATAAGACCATAATCTTATCTACCAGGTAACTTTGATGAACTTGGGTGCATACGGATCCACTTCTTTGGTTGAAGATCCAGATCCTAGTTGCAAATTCATTCATGAAGAAGAGGGTGTGTGAAAGATTGGCTACAAGCTCACTATGGCCTGTCCAAAGAGCTGCTCAGCAAATCGGGTACATAACTGGTTCAACACAAGATGCCGAATCCACAGGACTTACTAGCGGCAAGTCAAAATATTTCGATTCGCGGCGCATACATCATAAGACGTACGTTGCCGACTGACTATCAGTGGGCCGCGCGTGTTCAGGAAAAGGTCGGACAATATTGCTCCCCCGGGGGAAAGTGTGATTAACATTCTTTTCTCTTAGACTCAAACTTATCATTTGATGCTACAGAAGTGAAGAGCTGCAGTGCAGATGTTTAATGGCACGTCATATCCGCATACCCCTCGCTATCGACCTTCTCGCAAGGCTTTTGCCTTTAAGGTTAACGGCGGTCGGATCTGCTCCAAGCAACTCTTAAGTTTTTTCCTGATAGCTTCCTCGTATGGGCTTTTGACTTTTGGTCTCTGGAGAAATCAAGGTGGCATCCAAGTTTCCAAAGTCGCCCCGCGGCTGAAGTAACCAAAAACTGCCACCACTGGCTATTGCCATTGCTACAAACTTTTTAAGATCATCAGCTTGCAAGTCCTCGAAGGTCACCAATTGCATATCCGCACAAGATGAAAACAACACAGAGCCAGCCCCTTTGATACTGGGAAAGGATCAAGACCACATACCATGCCAAGAATAACTTTGCCCTTCTAGAACGTTCATAACTATACTCTATACTAGCAGTAAAGGACAGGATTTTTTTGTCGGTGGAATTATCTCGACTCATGCCTTTGAAATTACTTAATTGTGACGTGGTGCCTTTCCTTTATCCCGCATAAAAAAGATGGGAGTGGGTGGAGCCAAATACATCAGCGTGTGAGTCCCGAGTCGTGAGGGGCGATTCCTCTCTCTCTCTCTCATTTTAAAGTCGCGGCCCGCTTTCGTTTTTGTCTCGACTGATTAATTTACAGAGAAACCGTGTGGCTCTTTCCCTCAGCTCTTTAATCTGTTCACACGTCACATTGTGTCTATTGGGAGATCATTGACAACCCGAACAATTAACGAATTAACGTAATGGAATAAAGAAATCTCTCTTCTTATGCAAACTTAATAGGAAACGATATAACAGAGCAATATATCTAATATAATATATAAATGCTAAGTACTCACAAACACAAGGGAATTTTTTAGTGGAGCTACTTCAACTTTATCATTCACTTGTGGGGTTTGATGAACTTCATAAGGAACCGTCTTAATAACAGGATCCCGAACCCCAACAAAATCATATCGTGGTTTAAGAGACTCCATGATCACCCGTATAAACGGAGAAAAACACGACACAATAGTTCTACCATACCATTATTCTTAATAGTCCGTAAGCAACTATCCTTATTCGGCCATATCATGCTTCAGCAATTTAGCTATCTGTAATTCTACAATTCTTGTTCCTCCATTGAAATAAAAAAATCTATACCTCTTTAAATGATCCGGGTCATGTACGAAGTGAAACCGAGTGGTTCTCGAGTCCAACTTATTTATTGTTGGATTATATAAAATCTTAATATGGTTCAAACTAGATTAACGTTCAGTCCACAACTTAAAGAAAATCAATAGAACACTTTTGGTAAAAATGCAATTCATAATGTAAAGGGCTATTTTCAAAGTTTCACCCTACAGAAAATCATAATAAATTAGTTTTATAAATCATACTCTTTTTCATATCCAAAAGGGTGTGATTGCGTCTTTCGGCCACACTTTTCTGTTAAGGACTACTGGGCATAGCAAACTAAGCCACAATCCCATAATCCTCTAAGTAGTTGGCGAATGGCCCTTTAAGCTATCCAAGATCGCCATGTCGACTATAATACTTATCACCGTAGTCAGATCCGACAATTTTTATGACTTTTTCTAGTCGTTTCTCGACTTCGCTCTGGAAAATCTTGAACTTGTTAAGAGATTCGGACTTTTCCTTAATCAAGTACATATAATCATATCGGGAAAAATCATCTATAAATGTGATGAAATAAAAATTTCTACACAACATTTCTGTATAGGGTCCACTTATATTTATATGGATGATCTCTAACAAATGAGAACTACGGACTGCAGTTTTCTTCTTTATTTTAGTCATCTTACCTCTACAACAGTTTGCGCATGAGTCTAGGTTACTTTTAAGAGTGGGTAGAACGTCTCTCTTTATCGATCTTTCCACTCTTTCCTTAGAGATGTGACCAAGACGTTTATGTCATAATGTGTAAGACTGTTTCTTAGGTAGAGGTCTTTTGGAAACAACATTTTCAGCTGTATAAGCGACGTATAATTTGTTGGGAAAAAAAAACATAATCTGTACAATCCATTGGACATAGTGCAATACTCAACTTCATTTAAATTAAAAGAAATAGAAATTGCATTATTTGAAATCTCAAAAGAGTAACCACACATGTCCAAACTTAATACGGAAATTAAATTTCGTCTTTAAGGAAAGTATGTAAAATATGTTTCTTAATGTCAATTAAAACCAAAATCCATAATGACATTCCCATAAACTCAATGTCGACTTTATAGTTGTTTCTACAATGAGCTTGATTTAACCTGATTTGGTATACTTTAGTTTATGAATCTCCATATAGTAAACGCACCATGATTTGTTGCACCGCTATCTAGCCACCACGAATAAGATGGGGCTTTTGATAGATTAGATTCACAAACAAATGCCAAAGAATCATTACCTTTATGCTCACATTTAGACAACTAAGTTTTATTTTTATTGCAGTCTTTCTTTATGTGATTGTTTTCTTACAAAAGAAGTAGTGATCACCATCCTTCTTAAAGGATGCTTTTACTAGACCCAAATTGTCAAAATGACTGATGGTTTGGTGAGTTCCTTTATGAATATGATTTCTAAACCAAGAACCATCACACCTGATGTTTAAAGAGTCATTGTAGATGAGTACCACTTTCAGTATTAGACGATACATAGTTCAAAGCCTCCAAGGCTTTCATCATTTATTTGACAGTGCGATCGACTAGCAAAAAACACTTTTCAAGTGTTCCTTAATGGATTGCTTCATACCAAAAATAAGCAGATCCAATTATTCTTTTCCCTAGCAACATATAATGCTTTCCAGGATTCCTTACTAATGAAAGTGAGATATGCATATTTATACTTAATAAGAGCAACATCATTAATATTCGCCAGTCCATTGTAAACAGCAAATCCCCATTAAGTTTTTAAAAATTTGAACCAATATGAATCTCAATTTTAACAGAGTTGTCGTTCACATAAACAATGACAAAAATGATCAATGTTTATAATTAGCATAATGTAAAAATTTACCTTGAGAGTCACATACATCATCATATAATCACTTTTGGGCAGAAAACATGATATGCGGTTGTATATTCTCTGCATTACAGCGGCTATGAGAATTTATTTTAATCTTCGTTAATCACCACCTTTGGATGTATGAAAGCACTTAGACCAATCAATTTTCAACCATATGTTGTACATGTAACCCTCCATGCAACAATACATAATTACCTCCTTTGGGACTATAACTACGCATTAAAGCAAGAAATATCCAAATACTTTATGAACCGTTATTTATTAAACCCAATCAAGTGTGTCACTTTGGCGGTCACAACCCAATTGAATTTTTCTGAAATTGGGATATAAACTTTATATTTCACATTTACTGTATGCATGTAATTTTAGAAACTAAGGGCAATTATCCACAAAATTACATGTTGTGCTAATTCACTCAATAATACATGTTAAACCATACACATGTAATTGATAAATTATGCTCCACATATCTGTATGTGGTACTTACATATGAGATTGCACCTGTATTTCACGAAACCATATAGAAATACATAGAAATACGCCAAAAATACCCTAAATAATACACGTATTTGGAATTCCATGGGTATTTTCCATCCATAAAAGCATCAAACATGTAAAATAAATATACCACCTTGTAGAATATGAGCATACGAGCACGCCGGTACCCGGAACTCGCCAATTCGACGTTGCACGCTCCCTCATGCGCCACCGGAAGCTTTAGCGTATGAGGCTCATGCGCGTACACGTGCAACGTACGTATTCGAGCCACCAATCGGTTTGCGTAATCGGTCCGACCTGTTCATCCTGGTCCAACCGCCTCTAGACAGAATTGACGAAATAGGTTTGGCTTAACCCGGTCTGATCGGTCAACGATCGGTTTGATCGGGAAGCCCGAGTCAACAATCAACTGGGCCGGGTTGGGTAACCAGGTTGATTGGAACTTACCCGAGTTGGCGTGACGTTAGCCGACGTTATTCCGCACGTGCGGATTGGGTCGCGAGCGTGGGATCCCTATTGGCGCATGGCCGCCACGCACCCGATGGGCAGCGGCTCATGGTCGCTCGTAGCGGCACGTCCGGCGATCGCCAGCGATGATCTTGACGTGGTTTTTCCTGTCTCGACAAGTACTTTCAGAATATATGCTTATTTTTCAATTTTGACGAAAACAAAATTTTAAAAAAACACCATAACGTGATTCGAGATCTAGAACACGTTGGCTCTGATACCACATGTAATCTGCGATTAATACCCTTGATGTAGTGACCCAAGATAATCACGTTTAGATATACGAATCACAGATTCATAAAATTAATGAATTGACGCACCTGATTTTGGATCCATGTTCTTGATGCGGGATTGCGACGATCCGATGCTCAAGACATTCTCCTCTATGAACCCCCTTTGTCACCGGCTTTAATGAGATGACCCCTCGCGTATCACTCATGACGACCCTTTATGTGAGGTTATGTAGACATTAGGGTTTGGAGGAGGAACTTGAGCTTTATTTATAGAAATTGAAAGCTTATCCCCTCATTATATATAAGGCTTATCTCAGTCCTTACTATCCAGTCCCATATCCAACTAGAATTAGAAAATATTTTATCTTTCTTTATTATGCCAATTAATATTTACAATAACAATTAATAAAGCCCACATTGAATATCAAAATATATTCTAACAAAAATCTCTCATCTTGTGCAAACCTAATAAGAAATGATATAATAGATCAATATATCCGATAGAATATATAAATGCTAAGTACTTACAAACACAAGGGAATTTTTTATGTGAAAAATCTCCTCGATGTGAGGAGGTAAAAAACCGCGGGACCAGAGTCCACCCAAAAACTTCACTACCAATGAATTGAGTAGACAATGTTCTTCTCTAGTTAATACTAGAGGTACGTAGCAACAAATACATTAAGAATACCATTCTTGGCAATACACGTCAATTCGCGAGAGATCAAGGTTAAATCTCACCAAAATGCAGGTTTAGTTCTACCCACTAAAAGCCCGATGAAAGAAGATCCGGATGAAAATCAAACCGATCAGATCCGAGAACAATGCGTTGTGAGCAATCAAACCACGAATCGACCTCTGATGGACGCTTGATGAAATCTGGACGGCACCCTCTTCCAGATTTTCTTCACTCTTTCTCTCTTGCTAATACATTTGAAAAAGAATGCTTTTTGCAGCTACGACATAGAAAAATAATGAGAAATCCTACTTCTCCATATATATTATTATATGGGCTCAAACTTACAGGCTTGCAATTCATTGGGCTTCCTTCACGTGAGAGTGAACCTAGCCAACAGTATCCTCCAAGAAAGAAACTTCTCCTTTCTCTCACTCTCATGCGCGACTATATATAAAGCAAAACCATTTCGTCTTCTATACTATATGTGCACGTACGCACGCATGCAGTTTTACTTTGCTCCGGGCGTCATTCGAGTGTTCTTAGCTTGCAAATCAAAGCCAGAGCAGAGACAATCCCACCACTGCTTTGAAAACCCAAGACAAAAAACGTGAAGGTGAGATTTCTTTCTGTCCTTCGAGAAGTTAAATCGTTTTTGCACATGGAGTGGGTTTACGCATTTCTGTGAGAGGGGGGGTTCTCGATGATATTTTCTCTTGGTATCTATCGGTCTCAAGCTTCACGAATTTTATCTTTTCTTTCTTTGCTGTTTTAAATTGTTAATCATATTCCATAAAGTGGATCTGTCCATGTGAACCAGAATGCTGGGAGTACCAAATGTTGCCTGCGTCAGATTCTTGTACATTGTTTGTTGATTATAAGTGGCCAACTAGTTTAAAAGCCAGTCAGTTTATCACACCAATTGTGAACGTCGAGCTCTGCCATCCTACAAGATTGATCTTTAGTTGAAATCTAACTGGGTTTTTCCTTTTATCTCCAACTTCATTTTGCAGAAGTTGGTGTTTAAAGTAGATGTCCATGACGAAAAAGAAAAGAGCAAGGCCATGCAAGCTGTTTCTGGTTTGGGGGTATTGGCTCTCTCTCTCTCTTTCTCCCACTTGAGTGTTCAAATCGTCACTGTAATGACTAATCGTCTGGTGCTTCAAAAATGCTTCGGCTTTATCACTAACCTTTGTCACATAATAACTTTCCAGGGATCAGGTCTCTGACTATGGACATGAAGGACAAGAAACTGATGGTATCCGGCGATTTCGACCCGGTCAAGGTGGTGAACAGGCTGAGGAAATCTTGGCTCACCGAAATCGTGAGTGTTGGACCGGCTAAGGAAGACGAAGGCAAGAACAACGAAGACACAGTAAAAGCCTATCAAGCATACCATTATTCCTATCCGCTTACATATAGTTACTACGTGCCCGACCAAGAAGAGACCCCGAATTGTGTCAAATGCTGAAATTCTTTGTGCTTCCGGACCAACATCAGGACTTGGTCTGTGCACTGGGGAGGGACTGAATAAGGAAAGGTTGATTATGCCTTGTGAACACAAGAATAACTGGAGTACCATTTTTAGGAACATGAGGTTTTTAATGTTTCTTTCGGTTTTTGTATGTACATAGTCTATCTATGTAGAGAGATTGGCTTTTAGTTGAGGAACTCAAGGAATGGAAGATCCATTATGTACTCCATTCAGCAAACGATTGTTTTCGGTGACGGGAATATGCAGTGCATAATCTTTTTTTTTTTTCGCTCGATATATTAATCAATCTACAGGAAAAAAGAGATATTGTTCATTTCAATTGCAGTATGATCCAATGTCCATAGCAACAGTTACAGTTAGCTGATGAACTTACTTGGTACTCCTTTAGCAGCTTGTTGTCATAATTTAGCCTCACAATCTTGTGGAGGGTATTCGGGTGAACAATAAGTTCTTAAAATGGTTATGAGCTTGATCCATGCTTCTGTCATGGTGAATCAGTAATTGCTTTGGTTTTTGGTCAATTCTGGTGACTGGTCAGGTCAAGTTACAGCATTTGGACATACCTGCCAGGAAAGAGGCAGATAAGCATATATATGGCGTCCATGATCATAAATGGTTCAACACAGGATGCTGAATCCACATGACTTGATATCATTAAGTTACAGCATTTGGGCATGAGCTGCAGATATGATTGAGACGTACGTTGCAGACTTGCTAAGAGTGAACCGCACATGTTCAGTAAAGATGGGATCTTTCAAGTGTAATTAACAGTTATGATTCTCTAGTGCTCAACTTACCATTTGATGCTCCAGAAATGAAGAGCTGCAGATGTTTCGTGGCACGTGATATCTGTATAAGGAGAACCCTAGTATGAGCTGCAATACTCTGGTCTTCTCATAGGCTATCAACCTTCTCTCGAGTTTTTTGCTTTCAGGTTCACAGGGGTCGGATCTGCTTTGAGCAACTCAAGTGTGTCTTTCCTGACAGCTTCCTTGTGTGGGTGGACTTTCAATCTTTGGAGAATCAAGGTGCTTGATCGGTGACTCACTCTTAGAAGTAGAAGTGACAAAATGAGTCTAAAATTCATATTTCAACTCGTAATTAATGGTCTTGATCGTAAATGGATAGCCTTAATTTTTAAAAATAAGTTTAAATGTCTCATAAATGAGTTACTTTAAGTGAGTTACAATAAATAAATTATTTTTAATAAACAAAATCCGGTAGGAGTGGCCAGAAGGTGAGGGCTGTGAAGACCTCATGAAGAGGGTTATTGCCCCTCGCCTTCACCGGCGACCCTTGTCAGACTTAGATGAAAAAAAGGAAAAGAGAAAAAAGAAAATAAAAAAAATCTTTTTTTTTTCATTTTTCATTTTTCATTTGTTTTATTGTTTTTTTTTGTGATTTTCTTAAAATTGTCTATAGTATCTTAGCAATATAATTACTTTACACTTTCATATGAAATAAATTTTTCTAAATTGAATTAAATATGGAATTGTTTTTAACAATATGAGTCGGATTACGTATGAGTCGGGTATGAATTGAGAAATTTGCATCACAATAAAAGGGTCATAAACGAGTTATATAGCTTAATTTGGGTTGGACCATTTATGACCGGACTCGACCGGACCCACCCATTTGATAGGTTTATGCACTCTCAATATGAATTGGTGGTTGGTAAATATTTCAAGAAAGGAATGAGGGAACCCTGCAATGGTTGTGGTGTAGAAATGAGGTTCCGACAGCAGGCTTCATGTGCAAAAGGGTTAGAGAAAAGACTCGCCAAAGAATTGGTGTGGTGTGAACTTGTTTTATTATATCATAAGCAACTTATAACTCATTGAATATGTTAATGGTCTCGGATCTAAGCTCACCCTTGTAGGTACCAACTTCAACCACTTGGACAACTAATGAAAGTCCCACTTTGACCAGAAATCTTGTTCTTATCTATTAATGTGAATAAGCATTATTCATAACAAGTCTAAAGCCAAATTGGACTTTTCTTCTTCTAACTTATCTATTAATATGAATAATGATTATCTATAACAAGTCCAAAGCTAAATTGGACTCTTCTACTTCAAAATCAATTTTATTATTTTATAACAGCCTCCCTTAAAATTGATTTCGGAAGTACATAACACCAAGCATTGTCTTCAATTTCTCAAATGAATCCGCCTTCAATAGTTTTGTCAAGATATCTGCAACTGGGTCTTCGGATCTACGTAAATCAAGTTCGATCTCACCATCTTTGACCAGCTCACGGATATAGTAATACTTGATGTCGATATGTTTGCTCTTGCAATGGAAAACGGGATTCTTGGCTAATGCAATTGTTGACTTGATATCACACATCAATTTGGTAGAATCTTTCTGCTCATGCATCAGTTCGCTAAGCATCCTATGAAGCCATATCCCTTGACATGCTGCCGAAGCAACCGCTATGTATTCCGCTTCAGCTGTCGAATGTGCAATAACTAGTTGCTTTTTCGAGGACCAAGAAATTACTCCCGATTTGAGAAAGAACGCATATTCAGAAGTACCCTTCCTCATTTCAATATTACCCGCCCGATCACTATCTGTATATCTCACTAAATTAAAATTGTCGGTGTAAGAATATAAAATTCCATGATCATAAGTTCCACTTACATACCGTAGAATTCTTTTTGCTTCCCGCAAATGTGATTGGTACAGTTTCTCCATGAACCGACTAATAATTCCCATACCATACATAATATCCGGCCTAGTAGAGGTGAAATATCTTAAGTTGCCAACAATACTTTTAAAATAAGTGTTAGCTCATTGGTTTCTTCTTTCTTCAGCTCTAACCATTTTGCTACAGGAGTTTGAATTGCTTAGAGTGATTCCATGTTGAATCGCACATCATTAGCATATTTTTGTTGCGAAACAAATATGCCATTATTTGTCTGCTTCACTTCAAGGTCTAGAGAATACGACATCAACCCCAAATATGACATCTTGAATTGACTTGTCATGGCCTCCCTGAATTTCACAAACATTTTTTTTATAGTTTCCTATAAATATCAAGTCATCTAAAGGCATATAATAATGAGATCACCGTTAGTATTTGACTTGATATACAATGTATGCTTATATGGGCACTTTTGAAAATCATGCTCCAATAGGTATGTGTCGATTCTCATGTACCAAGCTTGAGGTGCCTGTTTTAGCCCATATAATGCTTTCTTCAATTTGTAAACTTGATTTTCACACCCTTTTTCTCATAACCTTATGGTTGCTCCACGTAGACTTCATCATCAAGGAAACCATTAAGAAATGCTGATTTCACATCCATTTGATGGATCTCCCAATGGTTCTAAGCTACTAGTGCTAAGATCATTCGAATGGTATACATTCGAGCCACTAGTGCAAATATTTCAAAATAATCAATACCTGGCTTTTACTTTCACGACTAGTATGGCCTTGTAACGGTTCATTTGACCGTCGGGTTCGTACTTCATCTTGTTCGCCCACTTGACACCAATGGACTTCTTACCGGGTGTTAAAGAAGTTAACACCCATGTGTCATTCTTTTCGATGGAGTGGATTTCTTCGTCCATTACTTGGATCCACTTCTCATCTCTAGCTGCATTATCATAGGATATGGAGTCACATTCAGCAAATAAACAAAAATTTTCCTTTTTTCATCAATGATCTCATCACTATCACTATCATCATCTCTTATGACCACATAATCCTTGAATTTTATCGGAGTCCGCCGTGGTCGTTGCGAATGCTGAATTGATGGTTCTAAAATCGTTGTTGGTGAAGAAGATGAGCTGCGAGGTGAAAATGATGAATCTTCAGTTGAAGTTTTTTCCGGCTCTCCCACTTTTGGTTCTTCTTCAATGGTGATGTTTTTAGGATCACCCTTCTAGTTCCAGTCCCAGGCTTCATGCTAAAAAAACTGAACATCCCCGCTAATAATTATTTTCTCCGTGATCGGATTATGCAGCCTATAACCCTTACTCGCCTCACAGTAACCAATGAAGATGCACTTCTGGCTTTTGTCGTCCAACTTCTTCCTTCGTTTGTCTGGTATATGGGGATATGCAACACACCTAAATACTCGTAGGAATGAAACATCTAGCTTGTTGCCGATCCAAGCCTCTTTCGGGGTTCTTCCAAGAATACTCCTTGTTGGACACCCGTTTAGGACAAATACAGCATAACAACATAGGCAACGGCTTCTGTCCAAAACTTCTTTGGTAAGCCTTTAGCCTTAATTATACTTCTTGCCATTTCAAAAATAGTTATATTCTTCCTTTCTGCTATACCATTTTGTGGAGGAGAGTAGCTAGTAGTCAATTGACGCTTTAGTCCATGAATTTTACAATATTTGTCAAATTCATTGGAAGAAATCCTCTACCTCTATCTGATCCCAATGTCTTTAGACTAAATCCATTATGTTTCTCAGCATAAAATTTAAATTCGTTAAATTTTCCAAAGGCTTCAGCTTTTTCTCTTAAGAAATATACCTCTGTTTTTCTGGTAAAATTGTCTATAAAAATTAATGCGTACCTTTTTTGTCCGATCGATTCTACCTCATCTAGGCCACAAATATCTGTATGTACCAGCTCTAGAGGCTGCTCGGCTCTTCTAGTTTTTCCAATTGGAAATGATTCTCGATGTTGTTTTTTGATGAGACATCCTTCACATGGACTATCTGGACTATCAATCAAAGGCATCTCAGTCACCATCTTTTTCTAAACCAATAGTTTTTGTCCACGAAAATTTAGATGGCCGAAGCGAAGATGCCACAACCACTTGCTATCTTTCACCATGGCTTGAAAACTCAACAAAGATTTTGTTTGGAGAGATAGAGAGAACATTCAGTTCTTTGTCATATGCACCGCCGTGATCAACTTTTTGTTTACACCTTTAATGGTGCAAACTCCCTTTTCAATGTTAACTTTGTGGCCTTTTTTTGAAAGTTGCCAAATACTAAGCAAATTCTAGAAAAGTCCTTGCACAAAGTAAATGTCTGCAACCGTAACATTAGTACTATCTTTTGATTTGATATCAATGTTACCTTTTCCCATCACGAGAATCTTTGATCTATTTCGGAAGTTGACTTCACCACGAACCGTTTCGTCTAGCGGTGAGAATAACTCCTTTCGGCTGCATATGTGATTGGCGTCACTTGTACTCGAGTCATTCATTTTGCATGCCAACATGACGTTTTCATCAGCATCGACGGCATGTACATGTTCTGGCCGTTCGTGCCTAATGTTTGCTCGACATTCGGATATGTAATATTCAAATTTGTTACACTTAAGATACTTGACCTTTGATTTGTCACGTGTTTTATATCTTCCAGTGGAATTGGAATTTCCACCTCCACGGCCTCGCACACCATGATGCCCTCCTCGAGTTGAATGAGCGACTCGGCTTTGCAAAGCTTGCTCGAGATACACACTGACGGACTTTCGATTCATTCTTTGCTCATGCGAGCATAATGAACCCATCAACCGTTCCAATGTCATGGTTGATATATCCCGACCTTCTTCGATCGCGACAACAACGTAGTCAAATCTTTCAATCAAAGATTTCAAGATTTTTTCTATGACTCGTTCATCTTGGAGGACTTCACCATTAATCTTAAATTGCTTAACAATGGTTTGCACACGATCAAAGTATGATGTGATAGATTCAGAGTCATTCATGCGTAAAGACTCAAAATCACCTTGAAGTGTTTGAAGTCGAACTCGCTTCACACGTTCATCGCCCTTGTAGGATTTCTGCAGAATATCCCATGCTACTTTGGCAATTTCTGCGCACAACATTTTTTCGGGACTCGATCAACGAATATCGTCTCATCCACAACTTGAAAGATCGCATATAATGCTTTATGATCTTTCTATCGGGACTTTATCAACAAATCCTTCTCCTCCTTTTTCGGAGCGTTGAATTCTTTAGCATTAGCTACTTCGGTGTAACCACTCTCTATCGGGTTCCACAAATCCCGCGATTTGAAAAGAACCTTCATCCGGACGGATCGGTTGTTGAAATTCCTCCCGTTCAACTTTGGAAGTTGCAATTGAACGGAACCGGTGGATGTCATAACTAGCTCTGATACCATTTGTAGAAACCAAAAAGGTTGTGGAAATTTGGAGGTTTTAATGTGGGAGGAAATTTGAGTACGCAAAAAATGAGAATAGTATTCAAAATGCCTTTACTATGGTTTTACACAAATAAAAACACAAACTTAACTATAAGCTTTTATTACAAACACACAACTCTCTAACTCTCTCATATGCTAGAGCTTCTATGGCATACTCTCTAAAAAAATAACTATCATGACTCTCCTTATTTGTAGCCAAGTCCACCGCCTGCACTTCCACGCCAATGAAGAGGAAAATTTGGACTTGATCTTCACTTGTTCTTATCTATTAATGTGGATAAGCATTATTTATAACAAGTCCAAGGCCAAATTAGACCATTTTTACTTCTAGCTTGTCTATTAATATGGATAAGAATTATTTATAACAAGTTTAAAGTCAAATTAAACTCTTCTACTTCTAAATCAATTTTATTATTTTCTAACGACCTCGGTCTTCCGGCGTCCATGTTCTATACGACACCGTTGTAATGAAAAGGTTGGACCCGTCAACTGCGTGGACCGACGTACGGTCAAGGCTGACAGCTGCCAAAGTCCCCTCGTGTTCAAAATGCCACTCGACTGAGTCACTTTCAAACAGTTCTTCAAAAGTCCCGAGCCGCGGGGGCGGCTGGCCTCTCTCTCTCTCTCTCTCTCTCTCTCTCTCTCTCATATATTTTAAAGTCGCGACCCACAGTTTTCGATCGTCTGGACGCGTGAATTTTCTGAGAAACCGTGTGGGTCTTTCCCGCAAAATGTTAGTACATTGACTTGACTTTGCCCTTTGTTCACACACACTAGTGTCCTCCGAGAAACTTCTCATTTCACGCACTCTCGTGCTCGCCACTATATAAAGCAAACCGTTTCGTCTACCATACGTGCACACACCCTCAGTTTTACTTGCTCAGAGTGTCATTCGAGTGTCATTAGCTTCCAAATCAAGAGTTAAGGCAGACGTAATATCAGTACTTGGAAGCCCCAAGGCAAAATGAAGGTGAAACTTGTTTCAACGCTAGTCTATTACACGCGTTCGAATGTTGAGTTCAGTCGTCGTGAGAGATTGATATTTAATCGAAATCTAACTGGGGTTTTTGCTTTTCTCAAACTTATTGCAGAAGTTGGTGGTGAAAGTGGATCTACATGACGACAGAGACAGGAGCAAGGCCATGCAAGTAGTTTCTGGTTTTGGAGGTATTAGCTCTCTCTCTCTCTCTCTCTCTCTGTTTTTCCCCTTCATTCTGCCACTAGAATGTTCACATCGCATAACTGTAATAGGAATCATCTTGCGCTTGAACTGTTCGGCTTAATCACTGACCTTTGTCGCATGATGTTTTTCCAGGGATTGGGTCTCTGAATATGGACATGAAGGACGGCAAACTGACAGTATCAGGTGATTTCGACCCGGTCAAGGTGGTGAACAAACTGAGGAAATCTTGGCGCACAGAAATCGTGAGTGTCGGACCGGCTAAGGAAGATGATGGCAAGAAAGACGATGGCAAGAAAGATGAGGGCAAGAAGAAAGAAGATCCAGTAAAAGCCTATGAGGCATACTATTTCCCGCCGCTTACATATCACTACGTGCCCCATGAAGAAACCCCGAATTGTGTCATATGTTGAAATTGTTAGTGCTTCCAGACCAAATCAGGATTTGGTCTGTGCACTGGAGAGGATTGAATAAGGAAGGTTGATTATGCCTTGTGTAAACTAGAACGAGTGGAGTACCCTTTTTAGAATATCAAGTTTTTAGTGCGTCTTTCGATTTTCAATTGTACAAAGGGTTTCTATGCAGAGAGATTGGATCTCAGTTGAGGAACTCAAAGGCATGGAAGAGCCATGATGTACTTCATTTCAGCTAGCAGCAGTTGCAGTTAGCTGATGAGCTTATCTAGTATTCCTTTAGCAGCTTCTTGTCATAATTTAGCCTCACAATCTAGTGGAGGGTATTCTGCTGAATGATAAGATTCTGAAAACGAGTAAGTTCAGATGCTAAATTTGATCCATGCTTCTGTCATGGTGAATCACAGTCATTGCTTTGGCTTTTGGTAAATTCCGGTGACTGGTCAGGTCAGGTGACTCCAGGGCAAGCTGCAAGCAAGGCTGAAATTTCATGAAAAATTCTTGCCCAAACCAAGAGAAGAAAGCGCGGCCTTAGATTGCAAGCAGGATATACTCACTTAAATTGCGTTGCTTGGAAGAAGTTGACGACATCTCCATAACCCTCGGTCTTTGATTGCATATACATTCCCCTAAAGTTGAAGGAAATAGGGAACTTAGACAACCATTATTCGCGGACCAATGCGCCTTCCCCAGAGACCGAGGATGGATCGCTGTCTTTTATTCATCTTTGAAGATATTGTCTATACTTGCATGCCATTCCATCCTGGTTAACAAACTTATGATGGTGGAAATTCTCGGAACCAGTAGCAATGGTTGTCATTAATGAGTCGTACCAGCCATGTAAATTGGAAAGAGGCAGAGAAACACACGTAGCGCACCCACGATTTTCAGAAGCCTTTTGCTTACTGGTGGATTTTTCAAGTCTTTCTTCCCAGCAATCTCCACCCTGTTTACAAGTAAGCAAAGCTTACGGTAGCCAATAAGACCATGAATCTTATCTACCAGGTAACTTTGATAAAGCTTGGAGGATCCTAGTTCCAAATTCGTTCATGAAGAAGGCATGTGAAAGAATGGCCGCAATCTCACTAGGGCCTGTCCACAGGGTTGGTCAGCTCGGCCACATAACTAGTTCAACACAAGATGCTGAATCCACACGACTTACTATCAATAAGTAGAAATATTTGGATTAGCAGCGCAGATATCATAAGACAAATATTTGCCGACTTACTACCAGTGAACCGCACATGTACAGGAAAGGTCAGACTTTATTGCTCACTTAGAGGAAGTGTAATTAACATTCTGTTGTCTTGGACTCAAACTTAACATTTGATGCTACAGAAATGAAGAGCTGCAGATGTTTAATTTCGCAAGACATCTGCGTAACCTTCACTTCCGCATAAGGAGAACCACAGTATGAGCTGCAATACTCCGGTTTTCTCCGAGGCTATCGACCTTCTCGTGAGTTTTTGCTTTAAGGTTAACAACGGTCGGATCTGCTCCGAGCAACTTGCATAGGTTTTCCCTGATAGCTTCCTTGTGTGGGCTGACTTTTGGTCTCTGGAGAATCAAGGTAGCATCCAGGTTTCCAATCTCATAACCTGCCTCATGCATGAGCCGGACCTGAAGGGACCATCACACAAGTTAACAAGGTTAAATTGCTAATCTTTACAAAATAAAAGCAGGAGGTGGAATACAATGACTATATAACCAAAAGCTGCACAGACGAGTGTGGGAATGCACATGATACAGGTAATTATGAGCAACAAATGAAACATCTGCTTTAAACAGATTATGGGAAACTATAATTGTTTTCACCCTTCAAAAAAAAAAAAAAAAAAAACGTTTTCACCCCTCAGCCGGTGACTAGTGCATTCCGCTTAGTTGCGATGCACTAAGTAACCAAAAACTGCCACCACTGATTAGTGCCATTCCTACAACTTTATAAAGCCCAATGCGGGGCAGGGCTACAAACTTTTAAGAACATCATCTAGCAAGTCTGTATGTTCTTAATTCTTATAGCTAGAATAAAAATATCATAAGTTCTGGTACAATCGATAAGGAGAAGTAGTTAACAAACTCAAAGGTCAGCAGTTACATATTGGCACCACACAGAGCCCCTTTATGTCCTCATACAAGGATTCTGGGAAAGGATAGCAACTACAAAGAGCAAGACCATACAATGCCAACACAAGTTTGATCTTCTAAAACACTCATACTTGCAGTAAAGGAGAGAATTTTATTAGTCAAATTATCTTGATCATCTTGACCTCTGATTCATGCCTCTGAATTTACCTAAGTACATAATCTTAGTCAGTATTAAGGTCGACCACCAAAAAAGCCCAAAAAAGTATCCGGACCTCATCTAAAGTGCATGATCATAAATCTACCTAAGCTTCATTCCTTCATACACAACACACGACACTCAAGCAGCAGATAACTATCCTCAAGCAAACAGCAGAATAAAATTAACCATGCCCAATCAAGAAGGCAGGGGGAGGATCTTGTAAACAAGAAACCCCAGTGAAATGCTCAATTGATGAACTACACAGTGCCAACTGCCATTATCTTGTCAGATCACCTTCCAGTGAGAAAACAGCCATGAGACGTTCAGAATTACTATCAGCAAACGAAGCAGCCCTATTACATGGGTGTTAAAAAAAGAAGGGGCCGTCAGGTCAACTCACAGCTTCCTTGATGAACACAGATGAAGGTGCACCCTTCCACTTGGGATCATTATCAGGGAATATCTGCCCTATATCTGGAAGCCCCAGAGCACCCAAAATCGCATCCACCACACAATGAAGCAACACATCCCCTGCAACCACAAAGAAAGACCCAATGAAACAACAGTTGCAGTAATCACTCCCAAAACCCACGAGTCGGAACTTAACTCCAAACAACAACAACAACAACCACAAAGAATCCCCCAAAGGGAACAACCCAATGAAACAACAGCCCCGGTAATCAATCAAACACCCACTAACAGAACAGTATTTCATTCGAAACAAGCATGTAAAAACAACAGGAACGAAATGATTACCATCAGAGTGAGCCTCACAGCCTCTGTCGTGAGGAATATTGATGCCACCAATAATCAAAGGGTACCCAGGCTCTAGCCTGTGGAGATCGAAGCCGTGGCCCACCCTGAAAGGCAACGTCTTGGGAGGCGAGGCGGAGACCGGCGGGGCTCCATCCACGGCCGTGCTCACCGCCGCAACCACCGACGGCAAGACCGCCGCTTTGAGGGTCGGAGCCGAAGCGGGTCGTGCCGAGAAACTCGGGTTCTTATCAGAAATGAAGGTAAGAGAGAGCGGCTTCCTGTTGCGGGTGACGATTCCGGTGGGAAGCGAAGAGGCGTGGAGGTGGAGGTGGGTGGCCATGGAAGGTAACGAAGAAGAAGAAGCAATTGCGGTTGTCTGTGGTGTTTGGGCGTGGAGTTTGGTCGCGCTGCTTCTGGCTCAGCTCGGAGCCGAAGTGTCCGGTATGGAGAGGAGGGACACGAGAAGCACGCTTTGAATTTGCGCCACTTTTTAGCCCACCCGAATCTTTGGTGCTTAGATGCCGGGGAGATTTTGTCTTTTGCTCTGTGTGAAGATGCTGACTTGTCAAACATGGTTCCCCTCAATTTTACGAAATCAGGAGAGAAAAAAATACATAATTTGTCGGTTTTGTTTCACTAACCCCAGCCTCATTTGTCGTCGTGTCACTTTACTAGATTAGGATTGAAAAAAATTTAGTAAATTCAATCGAGATGAACGATCTTTGGCTATAGAGCGAGATATAAAATCTCTACCGTATAGAAAGATAAAATCACATTAGAATTCAATTTTAAGGAAAAACTACGTGAGTTTGAGATATTAATCCATGCACTTAATTTAAGTATCTAGATACATATACCATTAACCTAATAAGGTACGGAAGATTTAACACGGTTCATATAAATTCACAATGAATACCTAATAATTTTCTTTTGGGTGATCGAAAATGATATGGTGGACTTGACTAGGAATTACAGCCTCTAAATTGCAAATGAGAGCTCGTTATGCACTCCGTTCCTAACCTCATGTACATGTTAGATCCCATGTTTTAGAAATTTAAGCACAATGCATACAAAGATAACAGCCTGCTGAAAAGTGAATCCTACTCTCGCAAACCTCTATGATCAGGCAAAGTCATTGCGAATGGTTAAAGAGAAAATAGGCTCATGGAAAGGTAAGACAGATTCTGCCCTATAGAGTTTTTTTTTTTTTAAGGTCTAAGCCCTATGGAGATTTTTTTTTTTTTTTTTTGACATGACTATTGAGAGTTGAGGTTGCTCTTTTCAGACAACTTGCTCGAGGATAGACGGAGGACCATTCATACTAGCATTAGTTCAGAGACGTTATTTCGATTACATAATGGGGTAGAAATTGGAGCACCTTCTATTCCCTACCCGCTGTCGATTAAAAACTCAACTTGGGTCGAAATCAACGGTTTAACTGCTATTATCTTTGGCTTTATGGTAAGTAAATAACACCGCGCAATTTCTTGAGCCTTTCTCCTTGTTTTTTTTCTCCTTGGGGTCGAAATTTCTTGAGCCTTTTCACCCCGGTGTACTCATCATGCACTATTCTGTTCAACTCATGATTGGTTAATCAAATGTAATCGACCTGCACAATCTTCTTGGCAATGTACTTCCCCAAAAAATCATATCCGTGGAAGTACAGAGCTTCAATTTCGGCTCTCTGACCTGTCTCAGTCATCAATGCCAATTCCTCCTGGTACTTTTCCTGCAGAATGCCCATTTAATTAAGCAAAGCAGTTCCATTGGCTTACTTTGTGTAGTGTTTCATCTAAGGCACCATTGCAGTGAGTTAGAATTTACCTGCAAGAGCTTTGAGGACATCAAGCTTTTTGCTATTCCAATATCTTTTGGCTTGAGAGGAAGTAAAGATTCTTCCGGTATCAGTTCCAGATCACTCCCTCGCAATCCCAACCACTTCACATTGCAAGCTGAGAGGGCAATATATTTCAAAAGAAAAAAAGAAAGAAAGAGGCAGTAAGAACTGCATTCTACTTTAAAGGATACAGATGTGCACATAAACATGGATTTCAAATGAAACTTTCATGAGTGCACCATATCGAAATGCTTCAAGACCCATTCCAATGCTCCCAAATTTAAAGGTGCACAGTATAGCTAATCCAGCTGGATTCCTTGCATATTCAGAATGCAGAAGTTTAACAGGGGCATATTTAACTCCAGAAGGAACATCACATCACGCAGTAAAGAGGAGAAAAGGTCCCTCACCAGTCTACCAATGCCAGAATTGGCAAATTCGGAAAATTCTGGCTCATTCTGTGGAGAAAAAACCTGTATCACTTAGTAAAGCAGGCTATTGTCATAACTCTAGCAACACTGTCCTTTCAAGATATCAGCTTAGTTCTGCTAGTTGCTTCAGATTGGTTTGTTAAAGAGTGAAAGATCTGCTTAATGTGTTACCTCGTTGCAATATCTGGATACCCTTTGGCTGTAATTAGTATGCTTGGGATCTGATTGAACACATGATCGTCTACCAGCCGCTGGAATATTGCATGCTAAGCCAAGAAGATAACCTCAAAGGATGTCTCATAATTTTGTGATGGCGGAATCTATCAGGTATTGATTTTATGAATTGACCAACCAAATTACCTTCTCTACTAGGAGGATATAGTGTGCATCAGTCTTCATAATCAAATTCTCCAGCAAATTCAAGTCACCGGATATAGGATACCCGGAAGAGCCACATGAACAGCAGTCAACAGTCTCCTTGTTTGGCTCCTAGAACATGTCCCAACGTAAGCAGTAAAGAAGGCAACAGAAATATGAATCCCCATCAAAATTCAATGGAGGTAGACTAGAGCAAATCCACATACAAAAGGCAGTATTCTTGTCAACTATGACTGCAACAACTATATGGTTTACACAAGGAGAAGAAACCCTCCCAAGGAAACCATAGGACACTCAAGCAATTCCTTTGGTAAAGCAACATCAAGTTATGCAAATGTTCTGCTCCACTGACCAATGGTGGAAACGTTTTGGGTGTAGCCACATTGCAAAAAGATGAGAGTATCAGACATTAGGAGCGACAGTCTACTCTGATTGCAATTAAGAATCTCTTGCAAGGCTTGTGATGAAACTACGGTCTACCAATCATCCAATTTAACGATCATACACAAGAGTGAACACAGTATTGCTAATATGCTATTTGGGGTATCGCTGAATCACGAAATATATCCAGGAGATTCTATCTCCGAAAAGTCTTGAGAGCAGGTACCTGCAGCGACAATCTTCCAGCTACAAGTCCTCTGCTAGAGGCCATGATTCCGAGACTGTATCGGCTACACCGAAGCAATGCTACAATATCTGCCCATTTACATCCTGCACTCATCAAATGTATGCAAAGCAATCAACGGCACCATTAACTTAGGATTTGGACATCAATGCTGACCTTGGACTGCCTTATTAACTTGCAATTGGGAAGTGAAGTACTCCGATGATGTAGAAAGCAGTTTGTAGTAAAGCTCCCTCTGAGTGACTCTCTTCTCCTGAAGCAAAATCTGATAACACATCTCCATGACCTTCCAGACTGCAAAACATTCAAACCACACGTGTTATGTCAAAGGCTTTTATGCCTGCCTATTTGTAAAAGAAGCTAGGCGATCTTGATCATAGAAATTAGGAAGGTACCTCTAATGAAGCCTTTAGTGGCATTAGCTCTCATCAAAGACCTCGTGCCAAACGAGTGAGAGAGAAATATCCATGAAACATCAGTAAGTAGTCCATGATTCACTCTGCTGTTCCTCAATGTCCTATTAATCTGCACATCCATGGATACAATTATTGAAGTTGAATAGAGAGACAGGTGATGGCATTTGAATTTTCACTTCCTCACCGGTTGCCCCAAAAATCATTATTACATTTATCAACCTTCCATCATGTAGCTTGCTTCAGAAACAGTCCATTTCCAACGGCGGGGAGAAAAAAAAGAAAAAAGGCAGATAACTGTCCAGCTTCACAGGCACATAAAGCTCTACCATGCTTGCCATTAACACGCGTTCCGAAACTGGAAAAAACTTTTGACTGCATCAGAACGATCTCCTATTTCCCACTATGGAAAAGGCAATCTCTAAGGGACTGAGAAAAGACAGTGAAGCAGTAGTGATGGGCTCTCGGTCTCAAGCTCGATGAAGCATATTGAAATCCTCTCACACCGGCCTTAACTCATCGCAATCAAATCAGAAGCAGAAACGTTTTTTTGACACTGCAGCAGAGAAGTTGCTACATCTCCGTTCTAATCTCAAAACAAGCGTGTGAATACCTCGTTCGCTTAGTCAAACTTAGAGACGCGATCAGGAGCCGAAACGGAGAGAAACAACACCGGAAACTACCAGGGGAAGATGCGAGATCGCAGGATCGTGGGAAGTCAAGGTCCGGAGGAAACTGAGCACCGCGACTTCAATTCGGGCACGAGCTTCGGCGGGAGGGAGGACATCGGCGCAGCACAGCCGCTGATCGGAGAAGAACGTCAGCGAAGACGCGCAGAGATCTTCCATTTCCGTTCTTCCCGTCTGATCGTTCTGTCCTTCGTCCTGCGGAGCGCGGGACATTTGGGAGAGACGAAAGTAGGCGGAAATTGGCGCGACAGCTTCCGCGCTTGAATAGGAGAGATTTCTTATGGTATAGATGCAGCGCGTGAGCGGCACGCGAAAAAACAAGTGGCATTTCAAGAATTTGTTTATTTTGCGAAAAATGAACGTTTTAAAAAAATATTATTTAATAATGATCACCAAGTACCAACATCGTTTAAAATAATTAATTAATCAAAAATACTTTCATCATTAATAATAACTTATGTCTAAATATTTTCGTGAACAATAAAAATATTTTTCGTTAATTCATTTTTTTAAACCATGCAAACGATAATTTTTACGGAATCATTTTCCAAATCATTCATGTTATTTCATGAAGAATGAATTATCTGAAAATATATTTTAAAAATAATGGCTCGTATCACTCGACATTCATTAGCCATGAATATTTTTAGATAATGATAATTTTCGAAAAACATTTTTAAATTATTTATTTTTTGCGAAATAAGCGAAAAATTTCATTGAAAAATAGGATTTAGAATGCTTGTCACGAACAATGTGATAAATTCTATCATATCAACCGTGTAATCCAGAGAGTATTTTTTCTCGTTAAGGATTTTCTATTACCCTCTACATTAAGGAATTTTTTTTTTTTTTTTTGGGTCCAATACATTGACTTCTTGAAGAGTTAAAAAAACGGATGTAAGCTTCTCGACTTTCACCTTACATGGATAAATAATTTTACAAATGTACCGTGCAACAAACGTGAAATTGAAGGAAAAAAAAGGAAGAAGAAATTGTCTGAAAAAACATTACATCAATAGAAAGAAAGATGACGTTGACTATAGATACAACTCCGCACACATCTACAGAGGCAAAACTGTTACATTGACCATTACACAGAGTAAAGACCTTCGCATGAACCCGGATGGCCTATGGTGCGAACCCACTGCTAAAAACTACCAGCCGACATTAAATCCAAAATCGGTCCTTCATCTGCCGATGGGCGGTCATCGTGGCACGATGATCTAGCTTTGTCACTGGGTACCCGGCGGATACCCTAGATGACTTCTGCTACCAGTTATAGGGTTTGGACTCCGTTGGTGAGGTGGACCCGTAGGTGAGGCTGAACCCATGGCGGATGGGGGCGGAGCAGATTGAGCCTGTTGGGTTGGCCGGATAAAAGTGAGATTACTATCCAAGTGCGACCGTCCAGAAATGCTTCCGCGCATTGGACGCGTAGGACGCCAGTTTTGCTCCGCCGACAACTCCCCAGTACCGCCACCACTTGAGGGAGAGTGTACCCCAGTGTTAGCTCCTTGGTCACCTACCGATTCCCAGAAACTATCAAGTAGAGAGGACCCCATTCTCGAGGGCTGATTCTGCAACTGCACCGGAGTTTGCGCAGGCATGGCTGGTTGTTGAGCAGAAGGCCAGAACATCGATGAACCAGGTGTTTGACTGACTGGAGAAGGAGTGCGAGGAAGAATTGGTCTATTCATGCTTGGAGAATGGGTAGTGGATGGGTTCAGAGCTTGCTGCAAGTGCGAGTTTTGGAATGTTTGGAATGGTCCAGAGGGCGTTCTAGGACGACCTTGGAGTTGACCAGGCGACGGTGGTGTTTGGAATGGTCCAGAGGGCGCTCTAGGACGACCTTGAAGTTGACCAGGAGACGGGCGCACCACCGGAGGCATTTGGACTGATTGCCCCATGGAGAATCGATCCTGATGATAACGTTTCAGTACAAAATGTATCAGACATGATAACGTAACCTATCCGTTCTTGTTTTTCTTCCATATTAATGACAATAATTGGCTCGAGACTTCCCAATCTAGGAACATGCAACACAAGGGAAAAACAAACCTGTATTGGTGAGCTCCGGAGCAATGCTGATGGAGGGATGTTCGAGACTTCAGGGGGATTCACAGGAGGTCTAGAAATATGCTGCTGCCTGTCCAACTGCATTCCTACGCTTCCAAAACCTTCTAGAGGCTGAGTCGTAGACATTGTAGGCCGCGGAGCCATGGAAGGACCACCGGGCATCATCAAACTCCGTAATCGCGGCAATGGGCTTGGTGTCTGGGCACTGGCTGGGGGGGCCTGCATTCCTTCAGTTATAGTTGCATGTCTAAGTATGGAGGGCATGTTTCTATATTCATGTCCACCAGCTGTATTTACAAATGGTGACTGTTGTATTTGTAGATTATTGGGAACAGACAATTGAGTTTGCATCCTACAGTCCATGAAATTAGCATTTCCAAGAAATTGAGCATCTTGAGCTGGTGCAGGAGAAACGGCACCAGCCGATGCCGAAGTGACAATAGCAGAGGTTGCCTGAGGTAGACCCCCATGTATTTGCATCTCCTGCCCAGCGTTTGATGTTGAAGGAGTTTGAACAAATCCAGGCAAGTTATTTCCCGATTGAGCAAGTTGGGTTACAGTGCAGCCGTTGTTTAATGCAGATGGCAAAGATGGATTTGTGGGAATGCTTTGAATAAAAAAATCAGATTGCAAAGGTTTGCTATCTTCAGGTTCAGAAGTAAAGGCTCCATCCATTTCATCATCATCCCCTGTTAGATCCAAAACATTGGGAATGGTACTTGGAGAAACAGTAGATTTTTGCTGCTCAGACCCTTGTTTAAGGCAGTTCAGGGTCTCATTGGGAGTCTCATAAAGATCATCATTGCACTCCATAACTGCCTTCCATGAACCATCAACAGTGATTGTCACCTCAGAAATGTCATCACTCACTACTTGCAGGACCTGTCAGACAGAAAATACTGAAAATAAGAACTTCATGATTGACAGCGCACAACGATGCACCCTAATGCTTCAAAAATACCATATGGAAGATGACAACTAGTACCAAGTTACCTTCACAATGTTTTGATCAACACGAATGTCGGTAAAGCGGACAGGTCGATTGCAATGAGGGCAACGCCAAGATGGTTTCCTTGAATTTATGCTGAGGAAATTACTATAATCGAAACACTACAAAAGCCACGTCACAAATTGCAGAAGTAGCTGGGAAAGAGGCCAAAGTAATTCCAAGATCAAGATGAACTTTCAGATTTCATCAACACTATCTTATCAAGAAATTGTCATAACACTAAACAGTTTCGGGTTTTGAACAACAACAGAAAGATCTTTCCTTGCAACCAGCAACTTGTAATCAAGCAATGAGATGACGAAAAGCTTTATAGTTCTGCCATCAATGTACTAGGGCTATGGCAAGCCAAAATCGACATTTAAACCTTCAAAGAGCTTATGATGTCAAAAAACCACCAAAAATATGAGGCACATATGCACAGCCAATCATTTTCCGTAATAGTTTTCCGACATTCCAGAAAAACTGAGAAAATTTTCCAATAAACTATGCTTTACATTACCATCATAGGATGGTGCAATGACCACTCACCTGACGGTGTTTGCAGAACTGTCCTTTGACAGGTAATTGGATACGGGTTCGGCTGTTTCATATGGGAAGGATACGGCATCATCAGATATAGAAATAGCTACAAAAAATGCACACAGAATCTAAAAGACGAACAATGTTGGCTATATTAATAAAACCACTTTTCAAAGGAGAAGGAAGAAAAAATCAGCAGAGGCAGCAAAAAACTAAATTTCACAGAATCAAGCTTCCAAAATGAATCATCATCCAGTTTAGTAATCCTGGAACAGACAAGTACCTAACAATGTAACTCTCACAGTGGGTATTATAGAATCATTATCTAATAAGCAGGAAGAATTCTACATGAACTTTCTGAACGTAGTACTCAGTAGTCTTCAGAGGCATGTCCTTCACCTAATTCACTTTCCCACAAGCAGCCCAGATCATATCTATCAAATGAGTAATTGTTATCTATTAAACACACTACAACTAACGAAGAAACAACTAATGACCTGTGGCACCGACGTCTACCAAAGCATCTAAGAAAAGGATAACTCCCCTTCCAAATAAATTTGTCAAAGAATGGTGGTTTTACACCTTTTATTTTCATACAAATCATCCCAAACGTCCAAGACTTAGTTCAAATTAACACACGGTGACTCATGCTTTCATTATCCTAATGTACTTCAAATTTAGTGCATAACTAGCCCAAGCATAGACCAAGCAAAGGCAACTAAAAAAGAACCAAAAATAACATGGTAACAATGTCGACAATAGATCAGGCATACCTTATGGGGCAATTGAGACATATACGAGATGCCACCTCTATTATGTCGGAGTCTGAAATATGGAGACAAAAGCAAGAAAAAACCATTTTATTAGGTAGTGGAACATATTGTTCTCATCGAATGAGAAAACGCAGCAACTGCAAAGCAAATTGCATCAACCGAACTTTTCTCTTGGACAACACACCTGAATCTGCTGCAGCAACGGTTGCTGGAACATAATCTAATAGCGTTGATGAATCAGGTAGCGATGCCACACTCATAAAGGCAACGATTATCACATAATGACCTTTTCAAAAATTAAAAATGTCACTTGGCGAGGCTTACTCCGAGGGAAAAAAAAAAAAAAAAGGTGGGAGGAGAAAAATATTTACTCAAGCATACCATCAAACTGGCCAACCGCTTGGAGAAGGTTTGTTCCGTATTTAAGCACTTGCGCGACAATAGTAGGCATCTGAGGTCCAGTGTCCTAACAGCGTCCAAGGAAATAAAATATAACATTTCCGATCAAAAGAAAAGAGAAACCAAATAATTCTTTATCTCAATTTTACTGCCTCAACAATACATTGAATTCATCTAAAGCATTAGAAAGACATGAACCATGAAGGCATTCGTTCTTCTCTCTACTCCCCTTCCATTCAGTAGAAAGCTACAAAACCAAACCAAGAAGATAACGACATTAGAATAACTCAAAAAATCACATTTAGGAAGTTAACTGAATCAGGAAAAGTCGCACCTAACTTGTGGAGGAGTTATGATACATGCAGATGTCTCTATGTTATCTGTCCGTGCTACAAGTAACCTCTGTAAGAAAGACAGTTCAGCAGCAAAAATTCTGTCATTCCTATCTCAAGATATCAGGATATCCGTTTGAAAGACTTGATGTCGAGTTTGAAATATATAGAAGGAAGAGAAAGCAGGTCGTATTATTTAAACATTACAAGCCCACAGCACAAGAATGCTCCGCATGGCTCGAAATACATATGGAGGCAATTATGTATTTATACATCAAAACCAAATGAAAAATCTAAATCTCTCAGTAACTTAGACATGCAAATGGAAGGAGGCGGATGAAAAGATTTTTTTCATACCATCGAAAATAAAGCGACTGGGGATAGAGTGAAAATATCTGAATCATGCAGAATTGCTATGTCAAGATAAGAAAAAGAAATGAAAAGATCAGGACTACCTGTGGATGAAGACAATAAATCTCATAGCTGCTAGCAGAAAGACGAGTACAAATCTCATTGGTTCAAATAACAGAAAAGATGTCAATATCAAGAAGTCAGACACCAAAAAGAAAATTCCCATCAGGACACCCATCAGGACAAAGGAAAAACTTGGGTCCTAACCTTACCTCTACGTTCTTTTTCCTATCTTGTTCTCTCATTTCAGTCTTTCTGAACAGAAAAACGTAAGCTCTCTCTAATTTTCTAAGAGAAGTTTCAAATAGAATCAGGAAAACATCTTTTCCCCCTTTGTGAAGAGTTAAGAGTCCCGTATGCAATAGATTATCATGATATTTATATATGTAGAGAGACTTCAGTGCAACAACCAATGCTCAGTCATTCATCTCACTTCTAGCAAATACATCATGCCAGCATGTTTCAGTTGCTCCGCGAGGCATAGCAAGAATCATTGTCGAGTTGTCTGAATGTTGCTATGTTAAGTTACATAACCACAATGGTAGATTCAGAGGTTACTTACTACTTTCTCTTCTGCAGAGTGCACCATGCTCTTACATATGGGAAAATCACTGACAAATGCTCCATATCCAGGCTGCAAACCAACCAGAAAAGGCAAATTTATACTGATGGTGACCCTCAATAATTATCATAGTAGAAAAAGCTAAGAGTGCTACCTCTACTTCCAGCGAAGTAAGAATTTGGCCCATCTTCAGCTGTGGATAGAATCTGCGAAAATATTATATAAAGAGAGGAAAATAAGGAAGCAATGTGAACATCTCAGTGGCAACTGATAAATTACAATATATGAATAATTTATCACAATCCTAACAACAGAACCTTCTTCAATAAATGTAGAATGGAAAAAGAAAATTTATTCATACTGTTCTTCAACCGGACATCTAATTCATAGAACTTGAAACATCATTCAGGTTTTGATATAAAAATTGCACTAATCACTGACCAACTTAGGGACAACTAGACTTATGAAATTAATTAAAAGGCAAACAGCCCATAGCTACCTGGTTGAACTTAGTTCTTCTGGAAGGCTAATAAAAGCTATTCAGTCAACTGTACTATTTAACTGACAAATTAAGTATGATGGAGGAATAAAACAGTCTGATGAGAAACAAGAAGCTCCTCATGTAACAAGGACTCGAAACATATCATAATTGAGAAACATGGAAAATCACACAACCCTGAAAGACTTTACCTTGCCATAATAATTGAAACTAGGGAAAAAGAGGAAGTACTTCCAACAGTAGTGTCTCTTGGAATTTGAAAGCTTTTCCCAATCTATACGCAATATCAGCAGTTGCAAGCAAAGTCAACAGCCCAGATTACAATTATAACAGCAAGTGGTTTAAGAACAGAGAAGAGCATACTTCATCAACAAGGGCAAGGAGCTCTTGACAATCCTTCTCTGGAAACCATTTAAATTTGCATGCATTCTACAATGTTCAACAAATAGAAATAGACTCTCATAAGATTAACAAAATAACTCATAAAAGCCACATGTTGGCTGTGAAACATAAAATTAAGGATGCTCCGAGTCAAATCAAATTAAGTACCCTAACAGAGATCATCAGAACCATTATAATTGCACGATTGAAACCATCATCTTTAAGAAGGCAGATCTAGATAACAAAGAAGAAGATTGGATTAGTCTTTGATAAGATAACATAGCATCACACACTAGAAGACAGTTACAGTTACAGTCACAACCAAAAGGCAAACAGTTTAAAACTCAAAAGCCAAAATCAAGAGAATGGTGTTTCTGACTTTTTTCTTGGTTGGGATTAAATTTTTTCTTGTTTTCCTCTTAAAGAAGCCATGATTTACCATAAATGTAGTCAAGATGAACTACTTTCTACAATTCTCATACTTAAAAGGAGATAATACTACTGTAATAATGTTGCTAGTTGTATCCAACATTTCTATGCGAATGAATCCCAAAATGCCACAAGTTAAAAAAGAAGCCATCCACACAGGCTGCAGTATACTCGTGTAAAAGCTGCTAGAAACATGAAGTTTCCTCAAAGAAAAGCAAGCTGCATATACATCGCCTTTAATGAGAAAATCATCTTAATAAAATCAATCCATGGATAAACATAACAAGGAGCCACAAAGTTGTCTCCATAAACAGGCAAACAGCTAGCCCTGTTGCTGGGAAATGAAAGAGCATGAGGGTAATACTCTAAAAGGATGAGCACATCAAAATGTGAATGCAGACAGCTTAGTCAATCAAGAATGTCAACAGAAAATGTTCAAATCATCCTTCTCTTATCATTCCCCTTTAATGATCAATGTAGGTTATTATCATGTCCCCATACTATGTAGAATTATTGTTTCATAGCAATGTCGGTCTTGTTGGTGGAAGCATGAATAATCAGCAGATTGTATGAACAGACACTCGCTCTTAAAATATCGGGTATCAATTGATGAGATATTTCATTAAGTACATCTCAAAACATCGCGCTTGAGAGAGAGAGACATAGAGAGAGAGGAGCCAAATCCACAATGGGTAAAACTCTCTCTTGCATAGAGAAAGTATTTCATTTACTGTTTGCATCGATGACAAGGCTGAACAAGCCAATTACAATGTCCTGGGACAGGAATTCCAACCAATTTGGCGTTTTAGTTTCAGACTCTGATTTACTTGCTTCAACATGTGTAATTGCCACGTGATAGTATCCGATGTACAAAACACCTTCTCTTCTCGCATGAGGTGCACCCTTCTGATAGTTTTGGTAATCTGGGACTCAAGTAAAAGCCATAGCACACATTTGCACTGTCTAGAAAGGTTCTAAAAATCTCATTCGGAGAGAAAAATGTTTTGACTTCTGTTAGCATACAATCAGCAGCATGAGGGTGCAATCTTGCCCGACAGCATGCATAGCAACAGGACTAAGAATTGGCGATCACTGCTTGGATTCAACACAAATTGCACAATTCATGATCAACGACCTAAAAAGACATGCAGTCAATTGCCTTAATTTATTCAATCATCGTCCTAACACAATACTCTTGAATCAAAGACCTAAATAGACACGACCATAAAACAACACAAATTGCACAAAGCACGTTCTAGGCGGGCGGGCGGGCGCAAAAGAACTAAGCTTAAGTTTCGCCCCACTAGCAAGTACATATTCAAAATGTTAATCAAGCTATATTTTAGCAAAAGCAACCTGTTCACCGGCCATTTTGATGGAGCAATCAATCAATCAATCAAGATCGCTATAGGAAACACCTCGAGCAAAGAAAGTTGCAAGAAGGTGGAAAACGAAAGTCATCACAAGCACAGATTGTGACCAAACTTACCTTTTTCAGTAATGGGGGTAACTCAAGAGCTTTGGGCAGAACCTCATTGTTTGCAACAGCATAGTCAATGCCTCTGATTCTCGAAATCAATGAATCCAATGAGCCAAAAGAAAACAGCGAAACACAAAGGGGGTGAAAAGGGGGAGGACGACACAGGAATGTGGCAGAAACAAACAATCCACAAAACGTTGATACTAATATCCACCACAATCACGACACCGTTCTTTCTGACATTTATGGAGATACAATAAAAGGGGTCGGAAGTACACATGATGCTTGCGCTAAACATCCATCGAGAAAGAAGTTCAACAGAAAGTTCCCAGCTTAAACAGACTCAAAAGCTCCAGATGCTACACTACAGCGACAACTTTTAGTAGACACTGGTAAATGTTGGACTCTAACCAGGCTTTTACAGAGAACCGCTTCGACACAAATGGGAGCGTGACTAGGGACGTACCTGGCGAGAAAAAGGCACAGATTCACGAATTCCATGGGATTATCGCCAGACGGCGACGAGCCGGAGCCCTTGTCGGCGTTGAGATAGAGAGACAACCGCTGGGCGACGGCGGCCGCCTTAACTGCGTTGGCGAAAGAGCGGGAGAACCGGATCGGGGCGGCAGACGCGGCTTGCTGCGGCGGCGGCGGCGGCTGCTGAGGAGGGATCTGAGTGGCGGCTGCTCCGACCATCACTCGAATTTGGAGCGCATTCGAGAGGGAAATTTGTGCCGCAAAGTCTCTGGTGCTTTTGCGGGTTTGAATTGAACCTTCGCAGTTTTTCTTTTTATTGGAAAATTTTCGTCGGCAGTTATTTCGTGTTTAGCATGATTTGGATCTTTCGCAGTTAGTTTCGACATTATCTGCACTTTGGGGTGCGCATTTTTTGAAGTGGTTGGACCAGAACATGTCTGGAGCAGACATCCGTTACATAATTTTTTTTTTTTATAAATTTCACTTATGAAGTGATTTCTTTTTTTTTAATTTGAGAAGTTAAAAAAACAAATGCTACTCAACTCAAGAAATACTATGCTACGCTTGGTAACACTTTTGGAAGTGAATTTCTGCTCTAGAAGCACCAACTTCTGAAGTAAAAATCAGTTTGGTAAAAAGTTTTACTTCTAAAAGAATTCTCTGCTTCTAAAGTAAATTTTCACTTTTGAAGTTATTGTCCCCCCAATTTGAGAAGTTAAAAAAAAAGCTACTTCTCAACTCAATAAGTACTTCTTGCCTCACCCTCATCCTCTTTTAACTACGCCTCTCTCGCTCAACCACACCTCCGACGTCTCTGCCCACGGCCTCCGACCGCCGACCTCCGCGGCCCGTCGCCCAGTGCCACCGACCCTCGCCCATCGCCGACCACCATCCACCGTCGCCCACAATTGTCTCCCGCTGGCGCCTACCGTCCCCAACCTTCGTCGACAGCAGCCGACCACCCCTCCTTGCGGACTACCGCCTCCCACTACCACCCCACCGACGACCTCTCACTACTACCACCAACCACCGCCTTTGATCTTCGCCAGCCGCCGCCGACTACCACTCGCCTTCAACCTCCGCTGATCGCCGCCAACCACCGTTTGCCAACCACAACCACCCATCGCCGTTGCCGAGTTGCCATCTCCGGCTACTAGAGTATAAAAAGAAATTCAAAAGTAAATAATGTTTTTATAATAAAATTTATTTTTAAAGAAATTAAAAAAATTTGAAAATGGAGTAAAAAAATTTCTACTGCCAATAACAATTCGTCGTAGAAGATTTTGTGTTAATAATGTTCTAGAAGTAAAAATTTTCAGTCATTAACAAACGAGTTTCTCTAATCAGAAATCAACTTCTTGAGCAGAAATAGAAAAATCAACTTTTGCTTCACAGTGGAAGTAGAAAAATCAACTTCTGATCGTAAATTAATTTCTAAAGCAAAAATGTTGCCATGTGCGCCCTTATATGCCAAAAGAAAATCTCAAAAACTACTTCTTGGACAAAAAAAAAACCTCAAAAAGTATTGTCGCATCAATCTCTATTCATTAAACTCTCATCCTCTTTTCGACCATGCTTGCCTTCACCAACCTCGCCCACCGACCACCGCCGACCACCGCCGCTCATGAAAACCGCCACCTATTGTCGGCCGTCGCTCATTGCCGCCCGCGACCACCATCAACCGCTAATCATTGTTCACTATCGTCGACCGTGGACCTCCGCCGCCCAAGATCGCCACCACCCACCTCCCCGTGGTCTCATCGCTACCCACGACCACCGCCAACCGTTGACCACCGTCGTTACCGACCACCGCACACCGCCGGCCGCCGCCAACCATCGAGCACTACTTCGCCCGCCACGACAGCCTATCGCCAACCTTCGCCGAGTCGCCGTCTCCAACACTGGAATAAAAAATAAATAATAATTTTTTATTCTTAAAAAGTAATTAATATTATTTTTAAAGAAATTTAAAAAGTTTAAAAATGAAATAGAAATTTTTCGATCACCAACAATAATTTTTCATAGAAGATTTTGTGTTAATAATGTTGCGGATGTAGAAATTTTTAACCGTTATCAAACGAATTTCTCTGATAAGAAATCAACTTCCGGAGAGTAAGTAGCAAAATCAATTTCTATTTCTGAGTAGAAGTAGAAGAATCAACCTTCGGTTAGAAGTTGATTTCTAAAGCAGTAGTGTGGTCATTCGCGCTCTTGTATAACAAATATTTATGGGGATGGAAACATGAAGCTTCATGTTTATATAAAGTCGGATTTCGATAATTGGTGCTCCCTCATGTCTTAATTAGTGATTTATCTTCCTTCTATAGATAAAAACTAATGTTACATTTCGCTTGTCGAATCTGTGGTAGAATTTTTCTTTCTTATTTCCATGAAAATTTAAAGAAACAAGCACTTAAGAACACTTTGTTTGTTTGAAAACCATCACTAACAATAGCTTAAAAGTGGCCTGATATCCTAAAAAAACTCTCCAAATTTAATTCTTGTCCTAATTTTACCTTTTGTCTGATAAAAAACTTCTCAGTCACAATTCTACCATAATTTTTTTTGTCTTATAAAAAACCCCAACTTTAGATACAATCCAAATTCTTCCCTAAAGTTCTTTTTGTCTCGTAAAAAAACCTTCAACTTTCGATCCAGTATCAATTTTACCTAAACTATTTTTACCTTATAAAAAGTTCTCAACTTTAGATTCAGTTTCAATTTTACTCTATTTTTTTCATAAAAGATCACAAACTTTTACTTGAGTCATATATTTGCCTCTATTAACTCTCTGTCAAAATTGCCTTTAGTGATTTTGTGCTCGGTCTTTGACCTCTCGTGTTTGGGAATGTTCCACCTCCCGCAGTCAAAGAGCTCGCGCTCGTGATGCTTGAATACCTCGTGTTTGGGAGTTTTTGATTTCTAGTTGTAATGAGAAATTTTGGACGCATGGTTAACGAGGGCGGATATGTGACACAAATAAAAGTTTGTCATTTTTTATGAGACTATAAAAAATTTAGGGCAAAATTGTGACTGTACGGTAAAATTGGGACAAGATCTAAAGTTGAGAGTTTATGGTAGAACTATGACATAATCTAAAGTTGAGGGCTTTTTTTTTTAATGGACAAAAAAAAAATGTTTACGGTTAATTAGGATTGAAGCTAAAGTCTAAAGTTTTTTATGAAATAAAAGGTAGAATTGGATCGGGAGCTAAAGTTGGAGGTTTTACAGGACATTATGCTTATAATGAATTAAGTAAGGAAAGAGTTACTCAATTCATTAGGTATTGTATGTTTCTAAACATACCAATAATTATCACAATTCTACGTGCGATAAATAAAATAGTAATCAGTCATCCATTTTCCGCGATTATCAAACAACTTTATTTTTGTTTTCAATACTTAAATTCGATGTTTAAATTCTTTATTTTTGTTATCAATTCTATCAGAAGAGCTTTCTATCTCCTTCGCCACAAACTCTTCATTTTTTTTTTATTCGTGTATATTCTAAGCATTTATCTAATGTATTACCATTTTAAGTTTCATGGTAAAATCATTGAGGTAGATAGAATGACGAGGTAACTTCTGTGGTAATTAAGTTCCGGACCCGAGCTAGGGATCCCAAAGATCTTGGGAGTAAGCCTTACACGCCTTTCACCACTAGATGAACTATTGCACTGGTGTTTACCATTAAAATTTAGCCAAAAGGATAAGAGACCCGAATTATGATTAGGTCGAATTGTTGTCGGATAGACTTTGTCAATGAACGGGTTGACGTAGCGTGGTAATATTGGAGGAATTGTCCAAAAGTCCCTCAACATATTTTACAGTGGCCACTTTACTCATAAACATTTTGATTTGGCCAATTTAGTCTTAAACTCTTTGACGATTTTTCAATGTAGTCATCCCAATCAATTTTGGTCGGAAACCATTAATGTGGTTATTGATTGTCCTATGTGGCATGATATTGATCAGTGCTAATTGGACAATTTTTGCAATTTTTAAACTTCTTTTGTGATTTTTTTTTCCACAATTCATATTCCCGGAAGGACGCAGAGATCGTAAGACACATATTGCCAGACTTATTATCAGTGAACCGCACATGTTCAGGAAAGATCGGACTTTATCGCTCACTTAGAGGGAGTGTATGTAATTAACATTCTGTTGTCTTGGACTCAAACTTAACATCTGCATACCCTTCACTTCCGCATAAGGAGAACCACAGTATGAGCTGCAATACTCCGGTTTTCTCCGAGGCTATCGGCCTACTCGTGAGTTTTCGGCTTTAAGGTTAACAGCGGTCGTATCTGCTCCGGGCAGCTCACCGAGGCTTTCCCCGATAGCTTCCTTGTGCGGGCTGACTTTTTGGTCTCTGGAGAACCAAGGTTTGCATCCAAGTTTCCATTCTCATAACTTGCTGCCTCGTGCATGAGCCGAACCTGAAGGTACCATCACACAAGCTAACATGGTTAAATTGCTAATCTTTACAAACCACAAGCAGGAGGTGGAATACAATGACTATACTACCAAAAGCTGCACAGACGAGTGTGGGAATGCACATGATAGCAGGAACTCCCTACAACATTATAAAGCCCTCTGCGGGGGGCAAGACTACAAACTTTTAAGATCATCATCTAGCAAGTCGATTTGTTCTTAATTCTTACTATTCCTAGAGTAAAAATATTTTAAGTTCTGCTACACTTGATAAGGAGAAGACTTCAAAGGTCAGAAGTTACATGCTGGCACAGCAGGAAACAACACAGAGCCCCTTCATGTCCTCATACAAGGATTCTGGGAAAGTATACCAACTAAGAAGAGCAAGATCATACAATGCCAACAGTAAGTTTGACCTTCTAAAACACTCGCACCTTGCAGTAAAGGAGAGAAATTTACTAGTGAAACTATCTTGATCATCTTGACCTCTGATTCATGCCTCTGAATGGGCCTAAGTACATAAGTATTCAGGTCGACCACTACAATAGCCCAAAAAAGTATTCCACCTAAAGCTTCATTCCTTCATACACAGCACACGACACTCAAGCAGCAGATAACTACCCTCAAGCAAACAGCAGAATAAAATTAACCATGCCCAATCAAGATGGCCGGGGAAGGATCTTGTAAACAAGAAATCCCAGTGAAATGCTCAATTGATGAACTACGCAGTGCCAACTGCCATCATCTTATCAGATCACCTTCCAGGGAGAAAACAACCGTGAGAAGTCTGGAATTATTTTCAGAAAACGAAGCAGCCCCGTTACGTGGATGTTAAACAAAGAAGGGGCCGTCAGGTCAACTCACAGCTTCCTTGATGAAAACAGATGAAGGTGCACCCTTCCACTTGGGATCATTCTCAGCGAATATCTGCCCTATATCTGGAAGCCCCAGAGCGGCCAAAATCGCATCCACCACACAATGAAACAACACATCCCCTGCAACCACAAAGAAAGCCCCAATTTGCGATCAGAAAAGAAAAGAAAAGAAAGCCCCAATGAAACAGTAATCACTCCCGAGTCGAACTTAACTCCAAACAACAACAACAACCACCACAAAGAACCCTTAATGGGAACCACCCAATGAAACAACAAGCCCGGTAATCAATCCAACACCCACTAACAGAAAAGTTTCATTCGAAACAAGCATATGACAAAAAGAAGAACGAAGAAACAAGCATACAACAACAAGAACGAAATGATTACCATCAGAGTGAGCCTCGCAGCCTCTGTCGTGAGGTATATTGGTGCCACCAATGATCAGTGGGTACCCGTGTTACCCCTAAAACCATAAAATGTGGGGACATGACACGGCCGTCCTTCCACTCAAAGGACACAGTCTCAACCACAAACCCGATATCAAAGTATATATTTCCAACTATCTCAAATGTACTCATCCAAACAGCAACTACAAAAATCGTTGATATCGCTCTCGTCCTATTAGACGAAGAACCGAAAAGGGCATTGAAAGGAATGAGGTAAGCAACCACAGCTATCAGTGAGTAGTATATCTTAGCAGATTTGATGAGCTTCCCATTTGATCAGTTGAAGATCCTCTAGTTGCATGAGAGATGAACCGAGAGGTAAGGAGACTCATGAGGGAGAAAGGAGTACACCCCCTCCAGAAGCACCCACTATGCATATTTACAAAACCATAACGAAATTCAATACTTCGATTCATAATATACGTACTACTTCAAATATAAATCATTTACTTTCGGCGAACATTTGTACTCATACGGTCGAAATTATCAATGAATTACGCTGTCATGTGAATAGTAAAAGTACTACAATTCTCATTATTTTCAAATACGGCAGTTCATATGCATATAATTCCAAAAGCAGGTTATATATTTCCACAAAATTATATACATATTACAAATTCTCAATATAGCATATATATGAGGTTAAAAACAAGTTTAATCTTTTCAACAACTTGTTTCCTCAATAATATCAAAATCAAAACATCAAAGGTCTATTCCATTAGAAAATGAATGAACTAACAAATATTTCGCGAAAAATGATAATTTATGTAATTTACAACAATAATTAAATATTTATTGTCCACGAATATATTTAGACAATGATCATTTTCGAAAAAATAATCCTTAAATTATTAATTTTTTGTGAAATAAGCAAAACAATCCAATGGAAAACTGAATTTTAGGATGCTTATCGTGAACAATGCGATAGAATCTTATCATATCAAGGGTGTGATCCAGAGAGAATAATTTTTCTAGTTAAGGATTTTCTATTACCCACTACCTTGATTTCTTGTTAGAGTCGAAAAAAAGAGGCGAAAGCTTCTCGATTTCGATCTTTACATTGAGAAATAATTTTACAAATGGACCGTCCAACAAACATGAAATTGAAAAGGAAAAAAACCAAGAAATTGTCTGAAAAAGGATAGACCCTATCAATAGCCAGAAAGACGACGTTGACTATAGATATAACTGCGCACACATCTTACAGGGCTAAATTATTACATCGATCATTACACCGGGTAAAGACCTGCGCATGCACCCGGATGACCTATGCCTATGGTTGCGAACACGCTGCAAAAAACTACCAGCCACCATTAAATCCAAAATCGGTCCTTCATCTGCTAATGGGCAGTCGTCGTGGCATGATGATCGAGCTTGGTCACTGAGTACCTGATGGGTAACCCAGATGACTTCTGCCACCAGTCATAGGATTTGGACCCCGAGGGTGAGGCTGAACCGTAGGTGAGGCTGAACCCACAGCGGATGGGGCTGGAGTAGCTTGAGCCTGTTGGGTTGGCCGGATCACAGTGAGATTATTATCCAACTGCGACTGTCCAGAGATGCTTCCGCGCATTGGACGTGTAGGACGCCAGTGTTGCTCTGCCGACAACTCCCCAGTACCGCCGCCACTTGTGGGAGCATGTACCCCAGGGTTAGCTCCTTGGTCACCTGCTGATGCCAAGAAACTATCAAGTAGAGAGGTCCCCACTCTCGAGGGCTGATCCTGCAACGGCACCGGAGTTTGCGCAGGCATGGCTGGTTGTTGAGCAGAAGGCCAGAACCTCGATGAACCAGGAATTTGACCCACTGAAGCTGGAGTGCGAGGAGGAATTGGTCTATTCATGCTTAGAGAATGGGTAGTGGATCGTGGATTCACCTGGTTCAGAGCCTGCTGCCGGTGCGAGTTTTGGAATGGTCCAGAGGGCGTTCTAGGACGACCTTGGAGTTGACCAGGAGACGGGCGCACCATCACAGGCATTTGGACTGATTGCCCCGTGGAGAATCGATCCTGATAGTAACGTTTTAGTAGAAAATGTATCAGACAAGAAAACATAACCTTTCCGTTCATGTCTTTATTACATATTAATGACAATAACTGGCTGGAGTCTTCCCAATCTAGGAACATGCAACAAGGGAAAAACAAACCTGCATTGATGAGCTCCGGACCAATGCTGATGGAGAGATGTTCGAGACTTGAAGGGGATTCACAGGATGTCTAGGAATATGCTGCTGCCTCTCCAAGTGCATTCCTCCACTTCCAAAACCTTCTAGAGGCTGAATTGTAGACATTGCATGCTGCGGAGACATGGAAGGACCACCCGGCGACATCATACCCTGTAATCGCTGCAATGGGCTTGGCGTCTGAGCATGGGCTGGGGGGGCCTGCATTCCTAGAGTTGCATGTCTAAGTATGGAGGGCATACTCCTATATTCATTTCCAACAGCTGTATTTACAACTGGTGACTGTTGTATTTGTAGATTGTTGGGAGCAGACAAATGAGTTTGCATCATAGAGTCCATGAAATTAGCATTTCCAAGAAATTGAGCATCTTGAGCTGGTGTGGGAGAGACGGCACAAGCCAATGGCGAAGTGGCAATAGGAGAGATTGCCTGAGGTAGACCCCCATGTATTTGCATCTCCTGCCCAGCGTTTGATGTTGAATGAGCAAGTTGGGTTACAGTGCGACTGTTGTTTAATGTAGATGGCAAAGATGGATTTGTTGGAAGGCTCTGAATCAAAAAATCAGATTGCAAAGGTTTCCTGTCTTCAGGTTCAGAAGTAAAGGCTCCATCCATTTCATCATCATCCCCTGTTAGATCCAAAACATTGGGAATGGTATTTGGAGAAACAGTAGATTTTTGCTGCTCAGACCCTTGTTTAAGCCAGCTCAGGGTCTCATTGGGAGTCTCATACAGATCATCATTGCACTCCATAACTGCCTTCCATGAACCATCAACAGTGATTATCACCTCAGAAATGTCATCACCCACTTCTTGCAGGACCTGTCAGACAGAAAATACTGAAAATAAGAAATTCATGATTGAGAGCGCACAGAGATGCACCTTATTGCTTCAAAAATACTATATGGAAGATGACAACAAGTACCAAGTTACCTTCAGAATGTTTTGATCAACACGAATGTCGGTAAAGCAGACAGGTTGATTGCAATGGGGGCAGCGCCAAGATGGTTTCCTTGAATTTATGCTGAGGAAATTACTATAATCGAAACACTACAAAAGCCACATCACATATTACTGAAGTAGCTGGGAAGGAGGCCAAAGTAATTCCAAAATCAACATGAACTTTTAGCCTTCATCAACACTACCATATCAAGCAATTGTCATGACACTTTTAACAGTTTCGGGTAATGAGCAACAACAGAAAGATTTTTGTGTACAACCAGCAACTTGCAATCAAGCAAAGAGATGACGAAAAGCTTTATAGTTCTGCCATCAATGTACTAGGGCTATGGCAAGCCAAAATCGACAATTAAACCTTCAAAGAGCTCATGATGTTAAAAAACCACCAAAAATATGAGGCACATATGCACACCCAATCATTTTCCCTAATATTCTCCCGATGTTCCAGAAAAACTGAGAAAATTTCCAATAAACTATGCTTTACATTACCATCATAGGACGGTGAAATGACCACTCACCTGATGGTGTTTGCAGGACTGTCCTTTAACAGGTAACTGGATACGGGTCCGGCTGTTTAATATGGGAAGGATACGGCATTATCAAATATAGAAATAGCTTCAAAAAAATCAACACAGGAATCTAAAGATGAACAATGTCGGCTATATAAATCAAACCACATTTCCAAGGAGAAGGAAGAAAAAATCAGCATAGGCAGTAAAAACCTAAATTTCATAGAATCAAGCTTCCATGATGAACCATCATACAGTTTAGTAATTGTGGGACAGACAAGTACCTAACAATCTGTAAGTAATGTGCACAGTAGGTATTATAGAATCATTGTCCCATAAGCAGGAAGAATTTGACATCAACTCTCTAAAGGCAGTAATCAGTAGTCGTCAGAGGCACGTCTTTCACCTAAGTTTACTTTCCCACAAGCAGCCCAGATCATATCAATCAAATGAGTAATTGTTATCTATTAAACATACTATAACTAAGGAAGCAACAACTATGACCTGTGGCACCGACATCTAACAAAGCATGTAAGAAAAGCATAATTCCCCTTCCAAATAAATTTGTCAAAGAATCGTGGTTCTACACCTTTTATTTTCATATCATCCGAAAGTCCAAGACTTACTTCAAATTAAACACACGGTGACTCATCCTTTCAGAATCCTAATCTACTTCAAATTTAGTGCATGACTAGCCCAAGCATAGACCAAGCAAAGGCAACTAAAAAAGAACTAAAAATAACATAGTAACAATGTTGACAACATTGGATGAAAAAAGAAAAACAACGTTGACAATACATCAGGCATACCTTATGGGGCAATTGAGACATATACGAGATGCCACCTCTATTAAGTCGGAGTCTGAAATATGGAGACAAAAGCAAGAAAAAACCATTCTATTAGGCAGTGGAACATCTTGTTCTCATCGAATGAGAAAATGCAGCAACTGCAAAGAAAATTTCATCAACCAAACTTTTCTCTTGGACAACGCACCGGAATCTGCTGCAGCAATGGTTGGTGGAACATAATCTGATAGTGTTGATGAATCAGGTGGCGATGCCACACTCATAAGGGCAATGATTATCACATAATGACCTTTTCACAAAATTAAAAATGTCACTTGGCGAGGCTTTCTTTAAGAAACCAAACAAAAAAGGTGGGAGGGGAAAAATATTTACTCAAGCATACCATTGAACTGGCCAACAGCTTGGAGAAGGTTTGTGCCGTACTTAAGCATTTGACTGACATCATTAGGCATCTGAGCTCCAGTATCCTAACAGCATCCAAGGGAATAAAATATAACATTTCCGATTAAAAGGAACAGAAAAACCAAATAATTCCTTATCTCAATTTTATTGCCTCAATAATACATTGAGTTCCTCTAAAGCATTCAGAAAGACACGAACCACAGAGGCATTGGTCCTTCTCCCTACTCCGCTTCCATTCAGTAGAAAGCTACAAAACCGAACCAAGAAGATAATGACATTAGAATAACTCAAACAAATCACATTTCGGAAGTTAACTGAATCAGGAAAAGGTCGCACCTTACTTGTGGAGGAGTTACGATACATGCAGATGTCTCTATGTTATCTGTCTGTGCTACAAGTAACCTCTGCAAGCAAGACAGTTTGGCAGCAAAAATTCTGTCATTCCTATCTCAAGATATCTGTTTGAAGGACTTGACGTCAAGTTCTAATTTTACAGAAGGATGAGAAAGCAGCCAATATCCATGCCAGGAAATTAAAAACATAAATTCAATAGCCCAAACAGGATGTCCAAATAAGAACATCTATGCTTTCGCGACTGGTGCAACAGCCCCTGGAGCAACAGCAAGCACCAGTTTGACTTGGGAGGTGGTGATTTAGTGTCTTCAATCCATTAGGAGTACCCTCACGAATGAAAGTAGGACAGATATTTGAATGCTCGCTCAAGTTAGTGGGGGATCTACGAGATTATCTAATAGCACCATTTGATGAGATATATGAACAAGAGGCTTCGAGAAAACTAGCGTTTTCTGAATTATATGAAGCCAGTTAGCAAACAGCGAATCTGTGGGTATTTGAACCCGAGTATCCAGGAAAAAGCAGAATATTTGATGTAAGAACAGGAGATCCTTTTGAACAACCTGTTATAATAGGAAAGCCTTATATCTTGAAATTAATTCATCAAGTTGATGATAAAATACACGGACGTACCCTGCAGCTCGTACTGTTTGTTGACCATAATTCATGAGCCCAGTTACCATAGGGAACATATCGTAAGGATCTATCAATAGTTTTATGTTTGTTTCTTTCTCTTATTTGATATTTGAGAGAAATCGTAAATCTAGAATATCCTATTCCTTTTTCTTTCCTTTACAATGAAAGGAGTTGGAAAGAAGTTGTTAATAATAGATTACCGAGAGAAATGGGCAAAAGAAATTTCCATCCAAGATTTAATAATTCATCGACTCCCGGGAAAGGGTAGAAGAATGGGACCTATTCTGGGACATACAATGCATTACAAGCGTATGTTCCCTAAACCTTACGGAGTAAGACATGGATTTCTCAATAAGATAGATCCTTTTGATTACATGATGTCCATTTCTATAGATAAGATAGATCAATCAGATCATATCTTCATGTACAAAATACAAATATTTGGTTATCGATACATACGATGTCTTTTTTCTGACAATGGGATGCACCCTAGTACATGTTCCTCGACGCCGAGGACATCCCCCAAGAGCGGGGGATTTCATGACATTTCTGATTGGTTGTATTGTGTTTCTAATCAGTTCTACCATGAATTAGTTAATGATCATCAATAAGCGAACTAGCATAAGAAGATGGATTCGAAATCCTTTATTTTTCATGTCAACCAAATCACTCTTTTGATAGTGGAAAAATAAATTTCTTTATGACACAAATAATCCACTTGACTTAAAACACATATGTAGGCAATAATTTATGTATACATCAAAGCCAAATGAGAAATTTAAATATCTCAATTACTTATACATGCAAAGGGAAGGAAGCAAATGAAAAGATCTCTTTTATTCTATCGAAATTGCAGTGACTCTGAACAAAGTGCAAATATCTCAATCATACAGAATTGCTATGTCAAGATAAGAAAAAGAAGTGAAAGATTCAGGACTACCTGTGGCTGAAGACTATAAATCTCATAATTGCTAGCCAAAAGACGAGTGCATATCTCATTGGTTCAAATTATAGAAAAGGCGTCAACATCAAGAAGTCAGACAACAAAAAGAAAATTCCCATCAGGACAAAGGGAAAACTTGGATCCTAACCCCACCTCTACATTCTTTTCCTATTTTATTCTCTCGTTTCAGTCTTTCTGAACAGAAACATATAGGCTCTCTCTAATTTTCTAAGAAAAGATTCAAATAGAATCAGGAAAACATCTTTTCCCCCTTCGTGAAGAGTTAAGAGTCCTGCATGCGACAGATTATCATGATATTTTTTATATGTAGAGACACTCCAGTGCAGCAATCAATGCGCAGTCATTCATCTCACTTTTAGCAAACACCTCATGCCAGCATGTTTAAGTTGCTCCTCAATGCATAGAAAGAATCATTGTTGAGTTGTCTGAATGGTGCTATGTTAAGTTTACATAACTATACTGGTAGATTCAGAGGTTGCTTACTATTTTATCTTCTGGAGAGTGCACCACACTCTTAGATATGTGAAAATCACTGACCAATGCTCCATATCCAGGCTGCAAACCAACCAGAAAGGCAAGTTTATAGTGATGGTGGCCCTAAAAAATTATCATAGAAGAAAATGCTAAGAGTGCTACCTCTACTTCCAGCGAAGTAAGAATTTGGCCCATCTTCAGCTGTGGATAGAATCTGTGATAATATAAGATAAAGAGAGGAAAGTAAGGAAGCAATGCCCTGAATGATCAGTGGTAAAGAAATTAAGATCAACCTGAACATCTCAGTGGCAACTGATAGTTACATAGACCCTTCTTCAATAAATGTACAATGGAAAAGCAAATGTATTCATACTGTTCTTCAACTGAACATCCAATGCATAGAACTTGAAACAACATTCAGGTTTTGATATAAAAATTGCACTTACAAGCGACAAACTAAGGGACACCTAGATCTATGAAATTAATTAAAAGGTAAACAGCCCATAGCTACCAGGTTGAACTTAGTTCTTCTAGAAGGCTAATAAAAGCTATTCAATCAACTGTACTGTTTAACGGACAAATTAACTATGACAGGAACAAATCACTGTCTGATGAGAAACAAGAAATGCGGCTCAGCATGCAAGTAACACCCCCCCAAAAAAAAAAAAATAAATAAATAAATAAAAAGGACTTGAAACATATTATAATTGAGAAGCATGGAAAATCACACAACCATTAAAGACTTTACCTTCCCATAATAATTGAAACTAGGGAAGAAGAGGCAGCACTTCCGACACTAGTGTCTCTTGGACTTTGAAAGCTTCTCCCAATCTATATGCAATATAAGCAGTTGCAAGCAAAGTCAACAACCCAGTATTACAATTATAACAGCAAGTGGTTTAAGAACAGAAAAGAGCCTACTTCATCAAAAAGGGCAAGGAGCTCTTGACAATCCTTCTCTGAAAACCACTTAAATTTGCATGCACTCTACAATGTATAACAAATAGAAATGGATTCTAATGAGATTAAGGAAATAACCCATAAAAGCCACTTATTGGCTGTGAAACATAAAATTAAGGATGCTCCGAGTCAAATCAAATTAAGTACCTTAACAGAGATCATCAGAACCATGAGAATTGCAAGATAGGAACCATCATCTTTAAGAAGGCAGAGCTAGATAACACACAAGAAGATTGGATTAGTCTTTGATAAGATAACATAGCATCAAACACTAACAGATAGTCACAGTCACAACCAAAAAGCAAACAGTTTAAAACTTAAAAGCGAAAAGCCAAAATCGAGAGAATGGTGTTTCTGACTTCTTTCTTGGTTGGGCTTAAATTTTTTCTTGTTTTCCTCTTAAAGAAGCCATGATTTACCGTAAATGTAATCAAAATGAACTACTTTCTATAATTCTCATAGTTAAGAGAAGATAATACTACTGTAATAATGTTGCTAGTCACATCCAACATTTTTATGCAAATGAAAACCAATATGCCCCAAGTTAAAAAAGAAGCCATCCACACAGGCTGCAGTATACTCGTATTAGAGCCACCAGAAACATGAAATTTCCTCGAAGAACAAGCAAACTGCATATATGCCGCCTTTAATGAGAAAATCATCTTAACAACCTCAATCCATGGATAAACATAATAAGGAGCCACAAATTGGTCTCTGCAAACAGGCAAACAGCCAGCCCTGTTGCTGGGAAAATGAAAGATCATGAGGGTAATACTCTAAAAGGATGAGCACATCAAAATGTGAATGCAGACAGCTTAGTCAGCCAAGAATGTCAACAGAAAATGTTCAAGTCATCCTTCTCTTATCAATTCCCCTTTAATGATAAATGTAGGTCTTTATCATGTGCACATACTATGGAGAACTATTGTTTCATAGCAATGTTGGTCTTGTTGGTGGAAGCATGAATAATCAGCAGATTGTATAAACAGACACTCAATCTTAGAATATCGGGTATCAATTGATGAGACTTACATTAAGTACATTTCAATCGCGCATGAGAGAGAGAGAGAGAGAGAGAGAGAGGAGCCATATCCAAAGTGGGTAGAACTCTCTCTTACATAGAGAAAGTATTTCATTTATTGTTTGCATCACTGACAAGGCTAAACAAGTCAATTACAATGTCCCGTGACAGGAATTCCAACCAATTTGGCGTTTTAGTTTCAGATCATATGGTCTCTGATTTACTTGCTTCAACACGTGTCATTGCCACATGATAGTATCTGATGTACAAAACACCTTCTCCTCTTGCATGACGTGCAGCCATTTCATAGTTTTGGTAATCGGGGACTCAAGTAAAAGCCATAGCCCACATTTGCACTACGTCTCGAAAGGTTCTACAAATCTCATTCAGAGAGAAAAATGTTCGGAGTTCTGCTAGCAATAAAATCAGCAACATGAGGGTGCGATCTTGCTGACAGCATGCATAGCAACAGAACTAAGAAATGACGATCATTGCATGGATTCAACAATTCATGATCAATACCCTTAACTTATTCAATCATCGTCCTAACACAATACTCTTGAATCAAAAACCTAAATAGACACGACCACAAAACAACACAAATTGCACAAAGCACGTGCAGGCGGGTGTGCGCAAAAGAACTAAGCTTAAGTTCCGCCTCACTAGCAAGTACATATTCAAAATGTTAATCAAGCTACAGTTTAACAAAAGCAACCTGTTCACATGCTATTTTGATGGAACAATCAATTAATCAATATCGCTATCGGAGACCCAGCGAGCAAACTTAGTTGCAAGAAGAAGGTGGAAAGCGAAAGTCATCGCAAGCACAGTTTGTGACCAAACTTACCTTTTTCAGTAATGCGGGTAACTCATGAGCTTTGGGAAGAACCTCATTTTTCGCAACAGCATAGTCAATGCCTCTGATTCTCGAAATCAATGAAGCCAGTGAGCCAAAAGAAAATAACGGAAGACAAAGCGGGTGAAAAAAGGGGAGGACGACAGAGGAATGTGGCAGAAACAAACAATCCACACAATGTTGATACTAATATCCACATCCACCACAATCACGACACCATTCTTTCTCACATTTATGGATATACACTGAAAAGGGTCGGGAGTACACATGATTGTTGCAAAACATCCATCGAGAAAGAAGTTCAGCAGAAAGTTCCCAGCTGAAACAGACTCAAAAGCTCTAGATGCTACACGATAGCCACAACTTTTAGTAGACACTCGGGCTATTCGACGTTAACGAGGATGCTACGCTAAATCCTCCCCCAGGCTTTTACGAAAAACCGCTTCGACACACGTGGGAGTGTGACTTGGGACGTACTTGGCGAGACAAAGGCACGAATTCAGGAATTCCATGGGAATATCGCCAGATGGCGACGAGCCGGAGCCCTTGTCGGCGCTGAGATAGAGAGACAACCACTGGGCGATGGCGGCCACCCTAAATGCGTTGCGGACAGAGGGGGAGAACCGGATCGAGGCGTCAGACGCGGGCTGCTGCGGCTGCGGCTGCTGCTGCTGCTGCTGCAGCGGCGGCGGCGGCCGCGGCGGGGGGGAAGGGAGCTGCTGAGGGACCTGAGTGGTCGCTGCTCCGATCATCACTCGAATTTCGAGCGCATTGGAGAGGGAAATTTGTGTCGCAAGATCTCTGGTGTTTTGTATGGTTTTGTGGTAGTTTCTTTTCGGTACGGCTTTTGGGTTTTTTTTTTCTTTTAAATTTTTAAATAAGGGCTTGGGTGCGTGACTGCGTGGGCTCATTTTTTCAGAGGTGAAATTTATTTTAAATATAAATTTAAAGTGAAATTTATTTTAAATAATAGTTTAAAGTGGCATAACTGTCCAAATAAAGACGTGAAATAGTCATGTGGTCTCAGAAAAGCCAACCTTAGGAGTATTTTCGTTATTTATCTTTACGATTTTTTCCCTTTTTTATATTTTAAAAATTAAGAAAATGGCCAAAAAAAAATAAAAAAGTTAAAAACAGATCCATCGTCTTCATCACCTTCCCATAGCCAACCGCCGAGACCAACATGGACGACGACCACCACCTATGTACACCAAGCCACCACCGGTGGGGCGCCGGCGATGATCAGCAGGGTCATTGACACCTCGACAAGGGTCAACGACCTTGCCGACCAAGGCCCTCGCCAAAATTGAGAGAGGGCCACAACCTTCTCCTAGATCGGCCCTCACCCAGTGTCATTGACACCCCACCGATCATATGGCTGCGGCCATAGGCGGGAGACTACCGACGAGAGGGAAGATTTGTTGGCGGCGTTGGCAAAGGGCCAACGGGAGGAGGGGGTGAGGAGGGAGAAAATGCACAACTTCCGGGGTTCATGTTGGGATTGACGAAGGGAACGAGTAGAAAAGATAGGGCCTCGAGGTGGTCGCTACGGTGCGAGGCAAAGCGGAGACTCCGGCGAGGGCGATGGTGACGGTGGTGGTGGTGGTCTTCCATGGTGGGTTGCGGTTGTTGGATGTGTGAAACTTCAAGGTGATTAAGATGATGGAATCTTTTTTTCAATTTTTTTTTAACTTTTTAAAAAACAAAAAAAAAATCATAAAATTAAATGACAAAAATGCCTGTGAAGTGAGACCTTTTCCGAGACTACATAACCACTTCATGCCCTTATTTGACAAAATAATGGCACTTTGAACATTTATTTAAAATAAGATTCACTTTAGGCCATTATTTGATAAATGAGGGCATTTCAAGCTCTTATTTGATTTTTTTTTTTTGGGTTGAATGTATGGCTTTTGGGGTTTGAATTGAATTTTTTCGCAGTTTTTTTTTTATTATTGGAAAATTGAATTTTGGTGGGCAATTCTTTCATTTTTAGCATATTTTGGACTTCTTTTCCTCTTCTTTTTTTTTTCCCTCAGAGGCGGTTGTGTGTTAAGTCCTAAACCTTGTCGTAAAAAAGCAATGGAATGCTAAAACTTTCAAAAAGTGCAATCAATGACTCACTTGCACTTTCATGAAAAGTTTTTAGTTGATTACGCTTTTTGAAAGTTTTAGGATTCGATTGTACTTTCGTAACAAAATTTAAGATTTTTAGTGTATTTATCTATTATGTTATTATTATTACCTGTTAACATTCTTATTCTAAGCCTTTATCCAATTTATTGGCGTTTTAAGTATAAAATCATTGGGATAGATAGAATGACGAGGTACTTATGCGGTAATTAAGTTTCTAATCTGAGCTAGGGATCCAAAGATCTTGGGAGTAAGCCTTACAAGCCTTACGCCACTCGATCAAGTAATGTGGCCGGGTTTAAAATGATCACGCGTATTATCTACAAAATGAATGAACAAACGTTTAATTTTTATCGTCCACAAAAGTATTCATACATAAGTCGTTGTCGATGATGAAGATATTTTTCATTGGCTAATTATTTTAAACAATATGAGCGATCATCACCGGAAACATATTTTCTAGATCATTCATTTTCGAGAAACAAACGGAGCCTTAGACTTACCTATTACCCATATGTCAACTTGAATTTTCGTTGAAAATTTGTAACTCAAGTGGGATGCACTCGTGGCAAAGTTGAATAATTCGCATAGTATCTTTCAACCGGGGGTACGTCGCCGACATGTCGGTTCAAAGACATTGTGCGAAGCACATGTCGACGACGCATGAGCCAAAGCTCCGATGATTCACCCTGGCGCCGGACGCTACTATACAACTCTACTTAGAGGTAACCATCAGAAAACGACGTGGAGTCTACCTTTTCCATCATCTCTTTCTAATTTAAGAGAAAATATTTTTCTTCCCTTCATCCAAAAGGAATAATCCCGAAATTTACGTCCAAGAGTTCAAACAAAGCGGTTTAATGACTTTGCTCGGGTTCAAGAAAATTAATAATGTTGAGAGCCTAAAAAGAAAGAGGGTGATTATTATTTCTAAGGAAGTAAATGAACGAGGATCTTTTTTTTTTTTTTAAGGATAATTGATTAATAAAGAAATAAAACCTTTTTTTTTTTGGTCGGAGAAATAAAACATTAAAAATGGGGGAAAAAACCAATTCAGCTTATTTGCTTGCGCGCGTGCTTACGTGGGCCGGACCATTCCCATTTGTGGATAATGCCACGCCAAAAAGCGCACGACGCGTTGCTCGACACCCGGTGGCGCGTGCATCTGATCATACTGCACCCCTCCGCACCGGAAAACCCACAACCCCGCCTCTCTGCTTTTCCCGAAAACTATAAATACCTCCCAATTTCCCCAATTTCGTGCCCTAGAAACCATCTGTCCTCTCTCCCTGTCGTCTCTTTTACTTCGCCGCAAAAATGCGCTCTCGACACCCGACCTCCATCGCCGCTCGGTCGTCTCCACCCTCCCGTCGAATTCCTCACTCGCCGATGCTTCTGTCGCCGTCCGCCTTGTAACCTGGCCGGCCCTTTCTTCTCGTTAGATCGCCCGGGATCTATGGTGCTAGGGTTTCCAGGCCTCGTGGGAGGGCCGTGATGGACGCGGTGGAGCTTCCTTATCCAGTTGATGTTGCGGCGGCTGCAGTCTCTAAGCTTATGGGGTCGGACGGGTTTGTCAGTAGAGCTGGCGTTGGCGTCGCGGCGAAGAAGGTCGAACCTCGCGGCAGCGATTCGGACCGCGTGGTCGGGATTCCTCCGATCAGGCCGTGCGGCATGGCTGCTGACAAGAAAGGTGAGTGTCTTTTTGGGTTCATTTCTTTCGGTTGGGCGGTTTTGATTCCTCCAATTGCTTGTATAATCCGTTTTGAGATTGTATAGCTGGAGAGAAGGGTTGGAGTAGTCTAGAGAGTTTAAAAGCCAGAGGGAGGGTTTACTTTCTTTCTGGATTCGGTTTTATCAATTATGTGCAAAAATTAGTGGTTCATGCTGTTTGATTTACTCGTTTGTGCTTCCTCTGGGGAGATTGGATAAGTTCCGAGTCTATGTGAAGGCAAAACGGCGGCTCTACCTGGAGTTCATGCTTTTCAGATTACTTAAGTCGCTTTACTAACTGATGCTAATATGATAAGTTTGCTCACTAGTGGCTATTTTAACTGTTAAGAGAAAAACAAAAAAGAGCTGGCGGAAAGGGTCCTTACGTAAAGTGATTTGACTTTCTGCTGGATTGCCTTTGGTCGCAGTCATTTACATCCCCAGCGCGCATCTTTCCCTTTCCTCGCTGGTAAATAGACCGGATATTATTCCTCTATGAAAAATGGACATTGCAGTTTTTCGTGGTCTATTATTCTGATCTTTTTGGTTGTTAGTTAAAAGTCTGGCCTTCATCATTATTTGGATGTTCTGTGAGAGAAATAGAACAACCATTCCTTTGAAAATTTTCTATGAAATTGAGTTGCTTTCCTCTTATTAGTTCTCATTGAAGGGTTACCTTGTTCTATCATTATCTTTCCAGATGTGGCAACTCCTGTAAATGCTTTGGACATGCCTTCCCAGCATAAAAGTACGGAAGCTGAAAATTATAGGCATAATCATCTGCTGCCGGATTTGCATAATAAAGACGTAACTCAGGATCTTCCCAGGACTGATGTGAGTTTTGTTCGTAGCCCTGGTTCTGAAGATGTTCGATTGCCATGGAAAGCAGGGAAAGTTTCAAGGAACAATAATACATGCTCCAAGAGAGCACGGAGTACTCAAGTTGAAGATGCTTCAGCAATTACTTTAGCTGATGAAGTTAAGGGATTGAAAGATAAATCTTTGACAAGAAGTGGCTCTTTAGGTAATTGTTGATATTTCCAATGTCAAAAGTAGAAGCAATGAGTTGCCGTTAACACATATATGTGCCCGAATAAGTTAACTTTTAACTTTAGGAACTTGAATGTCCCAAGATAGTAGTACTTTTGCTGTCTAAATTGAAGTTCTTTTGGTCATACTCTAATCCAGCCTTTTCAGTTGCTAATGCTCTATTCAATGGATGAGACTTCAGCTTTCTATAGTATGTTGATGTTAGAGGGTTAACTTCGATAGTATGGGTGTACATGGGACACAATTTGAAAGTGTTGACTGTAAGCGTGTAAGTCAGATTCCCTTGGCGTTCGTATTCACAAGGCATTTTTTGATTGCTGATAAGAGGATTTCTTCAGTGAAGCATACTCTCTGGATGGTCTGAATATGAATTTTTACCTAATTTTTGCAGCCTTCTAGCTATATGCTAGTTCATAAATTTAGCAGGAGATGCATATCATGTATCTTGAGTTAAAGTCAAAGGAAACCATATTTTCCATGATAGAGATCAGAGAATTTCCTTCTGTTTTAGGTTCTGCCACTTCCTTTTATTAAAATGTTTTCTATTACGGTTAAAAGTATGCCAGATACTTCTTCCCATGTAATGGCGTCATGGAATGTGTCATACCTGAAAGGTTGTTTGAGTAATGGTTTAGTTTGACATTATTGAAGGTTTGTACTGTCATTGCTTGTATAGTTAGTACGAATCTATATTTTTTCGTACGAGCTAGTACTGATTATGTTTCAACTTTTATGTGCTGTTGCACCACTTCTCAGAGAAAAATCATTTGGGGAAACAGAGGACTGTTGGCAGTAAACGGGGTGATAGAAGAAACAGCAAAGCCCCTGTCAAGAATAGATATGACTCTTTCGTGATGAGGCCTTGTTCTTCAAGTTTCACTGTCTCTCCAGGAGGAAGCAATTTTCTAGGTACAGCTATTCTACATTTTAATCATAGCTTTACCCATTCAGAAAAATTTAAACCAGTTTTCATCTTTGGCAGAGGAGTGAGATTACTGTATTGCCAACAGCCAAAGCATTTCAAATGACTCTTATCTTCTTATAGTATTGTTAATAAGTTTATTGTCTGCAAGCCTGCTTAAGAGTGAAACTGGACTCTTGGCTTGCACTTCAAGAAAAGAGTGGAAGCTGAGAACTGAGTAATGAGCAATTGCATGTTCATAGGCATGGCAGTTTCAGACATAGGCACTGGAGAGTCTTTTTGATTCTTAATAGTTTGAAACAAAGCATGCCAACTCTGGTTGCGGAACTTTTTCGCATGTTGGTAATTTCCTTGTAGAAGGTGCTGTTTTGGATATAAGCTTGTTAAGAAAATGTTGTGTGTTCCCCGAAATTAGAGTTTTGTGCATTGAGGGATTTTTTCGATCGCCAGAAAGAGAGGTAGTTAATAGATGCTGTTGTACTTCATTGGAAATGAATATCCTACTCCCCCTTGTCCATTCCTGTGGACCAACCAGTACCCATGCACTCACCATAATTTTTACCTTTCATATGTGACTACTCCAAAGTTACAGATGCACAGGATATATTGACTGAACCAATACGTATCTTTGCTATTTATAGGAGTTATATCTCAGCTATTTCCACAGGAAAGCAAAGATCATCATCATCTACTATCACCGAGTGTACTTATTTTCATCTTGATATTCCCAAGTTCTTATCGCATAACTAGTGCCATGGTGAATGCTTAAAGAAAGTCTAACAGATGCTTCAAAGATTTTTAAAGGCCTAAATCCTTAAGGACTCTCAATCTGCATCTCCTTAATCATTTTTCCTAATACTATGGGAGAATGCATGGATTTGCTATGTTTTTCAGTTGGCCAGCTTCTCTGGACTGAGGTGTTTTGGGCAAGAGCATCTACTGTAGTTCTATCAGGGTTTCATTCCTGCGGACTCTAAAACTACAGCTTTGCCATTTATCCTAATTCTATTGGAGGAAACCTGGATTTGCTAAAATCTTCATTTGGCTGGCTTTTCTGGACTAAGGCTAGTTCTTTCAATGTTGCGCTACTTGATGTTTAGGCGAGAGCATTCTGATGTAGTTCTTGCATGATGTACTGCACTAGGATTTGAGTTGTTCTCATTGCTGGTTAATATAATTCTCTTCTGAGCAAAATTGAAAACCAGAAATAACTAAACAACAGAGTGACTTAACTCATCAAAATTATAAAAAAGGAGTGGCATAAGCTACTGACGAGCTATTCCTCCGATCTACCATGCTAGTGTTTGGCTTTTCAAGTGGCATATAATAAGTGTTAGTGCTAATGTGGCACAAAATAGTAGCTTGGTTTGCTGGTCACCTGTCCTTTATTTTCAGTTGGCTCTGTCGCTTACAGTTTCTGAAATGTGATGTTTTAAGAGGTATTAAAATTGATTTAACGTGGACATCCTATTAATGACAGGGTTCTATGGTCTGAAGTCAGATAATCGTGATATTACAAAGCTTGTGGATGACCTGTCATTGATTGACATCCTTGAGGGTACATGCAAATGCCCTAGTTTAGGCAAAGAGAAAGGGAAGAAATCAGCTAATGCGGATGATAAATTAACTCAATCAGTTAGAAAGGCATTCTCTGTGCTTCAGCCCCTGAGGCGAGGCCAATCCCAAAATATTGCTGAGATAGACATTTGCGAAGACAAGAAAATGTCCTCTGTGTTAAGCTCCGTGTCCATTGCAGAAAGTGGTGCTGAGGGTGATTTCAGGGAAACGTACTCGGTTGACCCCTCTTCATCCAATGAGGTAGGTTTGGAGGAGTATTTATAAGAAAAGGAAAATTTCTCGAACTTTCATTTTGAATTTTCGCAGGGAGAGTGCACATACTTGAGCCGTCTTTGATCTCTATGCATGTGGACTTTTTGCATATGTAACTTGACCAATTATTCTTCATGCTTTTGATATTGATCATATAAGTCTTTGCTATGGAATTGATGGCATATTTCTGCTCGAACAAACATAATTAGTCTAATATGTGGTGGATTTGTTGTACTAGTGAACATCTTAGGATTTGGGTTGATACAGTGAGAGCTGACCAGTTACCCGGTTTTTTTCCTCTAATTCTGTTCATAACAACCAGGGCCCCTGTGGTAAGCCAGAGACCTCTATGGATCCTCTTGATTTGCCACTTTGTACTCCAAAAGACCTATGGGGAAGATTGTCACTTCCTCAAACTAAAGATTTGGACTCCTTGCTCCTGGATGCTGCAAAACCTGCTTTATCTTCAAAGAGCATGTCTGATCTACGTTCAGGCAAGCAAATAGTTCGCCGAGGTTGCTTGCCGCCTTTTGCATGGTCACATGCTTTTAATGGACATGCTCGGAATAATTCTGATGCCGCTAGATTGTCCATTAGTAGGAGTACTTGCCAGGGTAGATGGGTAAGGGTAGCAAGTCCTGTGATTTTGGCTGCAAATTCAGCTGATTGTTATACAGACTTGGACTCTATCACCTATAACGAGGGTTTGGTTCCCTCTGTAAAAAGAAAAGCAGGGATTTTGGCAAGTAAAATTGCTTCTCGAGAATGTTCTGGGATTCCGCCGTGGGACTGGGCATCATCTTCTTCTGCTACTTGCTCTTTTCCCTCCAACCCAACTCTGGGTAAGACATTCTGGCATTGTTCAGATTCTATAGGTTCTATAAGTTTATCCTCTTGCTCCTTCTAACAGCCTTTGTTTGGTTAAATGGAGCAGCGCAATCTAGACTTGAGACAGAAAATGAGATTCATGGTATGATTCAGTTACCATTTGCATTATTAGGAAATATAGCATCTATCTTCTTGGTTTGTTCGTCTGCTAACACATGATTTTATGTATCTGGGGACGACAGGTATAGAATAAGGATGTTGTAATAGATATACACGAATTATGTCGTATATTGGAGGATAATATGTTAAACATAGTTTTATATATTTAAAGTAGGCACTACGTAACTATAATCTCTATGCAATATTTTGATGTTTGATGGTCACATATGATTCGCTGACTCTAGACAGTGTGATGGGAGGAATTTTAAACATCTAAAAACTGTTGCCAAAATTTTGTATAATGCATAACTAGAGCTGGTAAGCAATAGAATGATCGAGTTATGTGGATTTCAATGACCACTCTCTCATTAGTTACGGGACCTCAGTTAATCATAGTGGTGGACCACCATTACCAGTTGGAAAATTATTCTATCAATCAAGAGTTTCTTTTGCAAACCAAGCAGAAAAGATAGGAAAGAAAAAGGCCTTTGCCACTTTTTTTTTTTTGGTCTAAGCCTTTCCCGTTTTGTTAACATGGAGTCTTGTGCACATTTTCGAAGTTTGGAAAAGAGATTTCAGGTCATTTGAGGTCGAAAGAACTTCTGAAAATCTTATTGCCAGAGGGTCTAATTCATCTGTGCAGCTCCTTGAGGTTGTTTTATTTTCTTTAGTGTTAAGTGGCATGTGATGAGGGTTGCGTGCTTTTTCTTATCTTTGAGGCCTCCTCAAAGAGAGAGTAGTGTTGAGAGTTGTTAATAGAAATACACTGAGGTGTTTACCTCTATTAGATGTTTCATTCCTGCATTTATCCCCAGAAACTGTTTCTGTTACATGACAGAGAGCCGGTGCCCAAGTCTGTTAGCTGCTGCACGAACCTTGTGTGGTATTGCAAGCAAGGAATCTCGGGGGCCTCTGCTGAAGTGGTCAAGAAAGCCTTTGCAAAAGGCGCTCAAACCTCGGAAGTTGAAGTTGAGCAAAAATTGTGAGGAAGCCCTTGTGACGCCAAAATCAGAGACCAAAGATGTCGCCAATAGTTTGGACCGAATACCGTTGTCGAAGAAGCCAAAGCTCTCCAACATGGACATCTGCTTTTCTAAACCTTCAATGAGTTGGTCTACCCCCAGATCGAGCAGATCATCACCAAGCAGGTCAGTCAGGGACGTTGTTGCTGAAGCTAGACATTCCATGACTAGCATCTCAAAGCAAGCGAGCATGTTGCCACCCGTGGCACGGGTTTTTGATAAGGCTTATGACAGCCAGCAGAAGCCCAAAACGTCCATGCCGTTGTATTGGAGCAGAGGCAGGGACGGTCTACACTGACTCACCCTCTCCTCCAATAAGGTCCAATTTGCACTGTATTTACTGTTTTAAGATTGGGGGTGGGGAAAGGAATGGCCGGATTTTGTACATATGTATTGTCGAAATTGTGAAACGGTCGAAATAGAAGATGCCCCCTCTAGGATGTGGAAGCGGGTAATGTTGTAACCTGTAACAATTATTAGGTTTCGCCAACAAGTTTAGCATACTGAGATGAATTGTTTGCCGCCCCATGTAAAGCATTTCAAGTGGCAGTTGAATTCTTACTCTTCTACCCGAGATCCTCTCGACAGATTGCTGCTTCAATTTTTGTTTGGTCGGCGCCATTGCAATGGCTCATCACTCTTATTCGTTACTATAAAGTGTCAAGGACGTGCTTAGAGGAACGCCACATGATGACGATACAGAGAGAATGGCGGTGCCATCTTCTGATTTCGAGTAGTTAAATTACAGCTTAATTAGGGCAACATGTGAGTAGTATTCCCCCACTTGCGTTGGCAAAATTTGGTCGAATCTTGTGATGGGTGGACCAGCTAATCCTAGGAGAAAAGTCACAAATGTGTCAAATCAACCGAGAAAGGATGCATTTTCTGCTATTCTATTCTTGCACTCATTCTTTTGGTACATTTTTTAAGCTTCTCTCTTTCACGGTTGAACCAACACCAGATACAGAGTCTCATAAGAAGTTCCGAAACAACTTTCATTGAAAAGTCATCATCACACCAGTAAATGAATTTAAATACCAGCATCTTGGAACAGTGCACGACATGGGGATGTAGCTCAGATGGTAGAGCGCTCGCTTAGCATGCGAGAGGTACGGGGATCGATACCCCGCATCTCCATTTCCGTTTTCCCGTAATCTCTCTTTTTAACTGCTGCTGCTGCTTCTTCTCCTCTTCGTTTTTGAGCACGTTCGACTTGATTTTTGATCCACAGTTGCCAAAGCAAAGGGCCATTGCCAACTTCTCTCTTGTTCTCTCATTCTCATTCCTTAGGAGAACATTTGATCCAACAGCAGAACAAGAGCCATGGCGAAACCGCAGTTGAACCCCGGCCGCACGACCAGCACGAACACCTCCGTCCCGAACGATCCCCCGCCGAGATTGGCCTCTTTCCTCTTGATTTCTGCCACCACGTCCCGCGACGACTCCTCCAGCACTTTACATGACCGGTTCGCGTATGACCCCTCGATCACGTACTCTCGTGCCTTACCCGGCACGGCGTGGCACACATACGCGATCGCATTGGACGCAGCACCAAAGACGCCAACCCGCTTCCTCACGCAGCAAATAGGCTTCTTCTTTCTTGATAGTTTGCCAGATTTGTAAGAAGGTCCGCCGTCGCCTACCTCGCCTTCATAGACCAGCCAGTCATCTAGCCTCGCGAGTAGTTTCTGCATTTCATGTCCCGAGAGAAGATGGCTGAGTCCATACACTTGCGATATTAGCGGACATCATCAGCATATGGAGAAAACATGTCCACTACGCTACCCTAACCTACCTTGAGACGGCGGAGGGTGAGGACGGATTTGCCAGCGCCGTCCATGAGAATGACCTCCCGTGGACGACCGCCGCCGTAGCTGTCGACTCGGTAGACTATGTCCCCGCGCGAGTCGATCACCGTGAAGCCATTACAGTTGATCAGGAGCGACTTCCTCCACACCGTGAAGGAAACGCAGGCCTCTTGCGCGTTATTATCGCGGCGGGGTTCTCCGATCTGGTGTCGATCCTCGTTCGGGATTGTCTTGATCGAGGATGCGAGGCGTTTGCGTTCATGCTCGAACTGCAGCTCTTCGTGGACGGTTCTTGACAAGTATTTCAAGAACAGGAACATCTTCCTCGTCGGGTGGGTCTCTGTGTTGGAAAGCTCGGAGTGGCGAAGAGGAGTCCCGGTCTGAGGTTTACTTATATTGAGGTTGATATGTGGACGGAATGTTTGAGGTTCGAGTCACATGTCATTCACAGATGAGTTGGCATATCAATGACAATTTCGTGCCTTGTGAAATCAGATCAAACGTTCGACTAAAAAAAAATCAGATCAAACGTCAAGTCAGCTGTAGTCGTCGGTGTAAAAACTGTCGTGATATAATGAGAAAGCTAAACAGGTATTGCGATAAAATTAGCACGAAATCACCGAAAAACTAAGCGAAGAAGAATAAAGAATATCATAGTTTCATCCCTCGAGTACTTCCCATATTTAGACCAATCCTAAAGCAAATCCACAAATATTATTATCTTATAATCTCTTACAAGAAACTCCCTCAGAAAACTCATAAAGAGAATCCGATAGTCCTCTTGTTTGTCCTGCAGTATATGATATTAAGGCTCCGTTTGTTTCACGGAAAATATTTTTTCGGAAAATATTTTCCTCAATTTCCGGTGTTTGGGGGGCGGAAAATGAGCGGTCAACGGAAAACATTTTCCGGTCAACAAAAAAAACCTTCTAAAACTAAGGAAAATGATTTCCTCATTTTGAGAAGAGGAAAACATTTTCCACACTTTTCATTCCTCCTCTCTTTCAACTATTTTTTCTTTTTAATTATTTTTTTGCTTTCTTTTCGTTTTTTATTTATTTTTTTAAAATTCGAAAATTTTATTTTTTATTTTTCTGATAAAATTTATTTTTTAATTACTTTCTTTATTTTTTTATTTTTTCATCTTTTTTTTTAGTATTCCTTCTTCTCCCTCGGCTGGTTGTCGGCCACGACCAGGTAGCTCGATGGCTTCGGCCTCAAGCAAGGAAAGCTATTGCGAGGAAGCGAGCCATGACGTCCGTCCCGAACTCCTTTTGCTCCACCCGGAGCTCGGCGGTGGACTCGACGCGCAGACAACAGCGGCCTTCCTGGTCCTAAGGCTCACCGCCCGACGTAGTTGACGTCGACGAGTGGGTCGGCAAGGCATTCGACGGCCGATTCCGGGTCGCCGCCGAGGGTGGCCTCTAGGAGGCTTTGCGAGACCTCCGCGGCGCAATCAACGGGGACCACCCGCTTCCCGATGAACGCCGATAGCATCGCGGGCCGGGGCGGCACCGTAGCTCCGAGCACCGTCGCCTCATGCTTTCTTTGCGCAACGCCTCTCTCCTTCGGGGTTTCTCTCTCTATCTCTAGAAACGCGAGCTAAGAGAGAGGGGACTTCAAAAGAAGTGAGCGCCAGAGTTTGTTTTGAAGAAAAAAATAAGACGAATTTTCCTTATCAAACGGCGAAAAATATTTTCTAGAACTTTTTCAAGTTTTTGCCAAACATCAGAAAAGGAAGTCACTTTCCTGGAAAATGACTTCCCGGAAAACATTCTCCGAGAAGGTCATATTTTCCGTGAAACAAACGGAGCATAAAGTAAAACCCATTTTCAACAATCTCCACTTGACTTGATGTTTATGCCAAGTTATAGTGCTCAATATCCACATTAGGGCTTGTTCAGTTTAGCTTTGGGGAAATATCTTTGGGAAAATGCAAATATCTTTAGACTAAATGGGATGGCAAAGTGTATTTTAAAAACACATTGAAAAGTAATTTTGACGTAAATGTCGTTTGGTGAAAAAATATACTTTGTAAAGTATTTTTACTTTTTTAAAAAAAAAGAATTTTTGCTATTTTTTAAAAAAAATTTAAACTACTTGCATCGGCCAATTGCCGACAGTTGACGGGTGGCGGTGGGCGGTGATAATGAGCGGCGGTTAGCGGTCGACGAGCAACAGCGGGCGACGGGTGGTGATCGATGGGTGACGGCAATTGAAGGATGGGCGTGGGCGGCGGCGGGCGATGGTAGTGAGCGGCCAACGGGCAGCAGTCGACAAGCCACGGCGGGCGGCGGTGATGAGCGGCGGGTGGTGGTCGATAGGCATCGGTTGTCGGTCGGCCATGGTGAGCGGCGGGTGGCGGTAGTGGTGAGCAGCATTCGACGGGCGGCGGTAGTGAGCGGCGGGTGGCGACCGGCGGTCGATCGGTGGCAGTGATGGACGACGGCGGTGGCCGGCAGCGGTGGTGGGCGGTGGGCGGCGAGTGGCGATCGTCGGGAGATGGAGGGCGACGGTCGACTAGCGATGGTGGGCGGCGGCAGGTGGAGGTGACAAAGTTAAAAGAAAAAAAATTAATTGCATTCCGGAAATGCAACTTTTCAAAGTACCTCCGAAGCTACTTTGGGTTAAAGGCCTTTATGGGCCTTTAGAAATACAATTGCATTTTCTCAAAGTTAAGCAAAAAAATAAATCAAACACTATTTGCATTTGGCTAAGCGACTTTAGAGCCCCAAAATCCTTTGGAAATTCTGAGCCAAATAGGCCCTTAACTTTCCAACGCCCAAGGGCGCTTACCCATCACATAAGTCTATTAAACCCCAATTGAGCTTAGGCTTGTCTAGAGAAAAGAACTCCGTCCACAAGTTCGTAGAATTCTCCACCGCAAGACGCTTCTTTACAATCAAATCCTCTTCCGACATGCTAATTCTGACGTAGAAATTGCGATCATCGATGAACTTAATTCTCTAGTGATGTCGACTTCTACCGAACATTACATCAATTGGATGTCGCAGCCAACATCACTTGCCAAGTCATTAGAACACCATGTCCCTTAATGACATCTTCCAAAACACAACACTACTAACAGAAGCAAAGGCATAATTGCTCGATAATCATTTATCTTTCAAGATCCTTGCATGACCCGGTTCTCAAATCTAGTTACCACCATACTACATGAACTACATCTTCCGAAACATACCTAACGTCTGTCTTCCTCAATAAAATCAGGACGATACATTTTACAATATCACAATATGTATACCTAGATTAATCTTATACATTATCTTAATTGTATGTGATAGATCAAGCACAATAACTCGGACAACCAATAATACTAGCATGTGAAGCATCGGACAGGTGCTACACCACCATCTATGTACACAATGACAGACTAGACAATTTATAATAAGCAGTATGCAAGGTACTTACAGAATTTCTTAACTGCATGTTGAAGCATCTTTACACTTTTCTAGTGCAACTCATTTGAGTCACTCGTAACATTTCAATAGGCTCTCTCTGCATCTCCATACCTAAAGCCATTTCTATCGCACCCAAATTATATATTTCAATGTATGGATACAACCGTTGCTCTATCTCATCCACCCTCACTCACCTCGAAGCTTCATTAATTGTGACTTCGGAAAAACCGTCAACTTCTATGGAATCTAGCGAATCTACGGACACTATCACATCTATTATACTCCAAACATCTCTAGGCCTTCTCTAAAGCTCTACCTATTTCTAAACACCATCCAAATCTTTCTCCCCCATTTCTACCTCGAATAACCAAACCTTGCATTGTATATTGCATTAAGTTATCTTCTCATAACTTCTTTTGCCACTCATTAGAAAACAATGCGAAATTTACCTCTTCCAAGTTAATCATAGTGTGCTCCCGTAGTAGTGAAAAGTGCTCAAAAGAATCCTGTAGAGATGCTTTTACATTCCTTGTTTCTCATCATGTAAGGCATCTTTGACATTCTTTAAGTCCATCACGAGTTTATTAAACTTATATAAATGGGCTCTGATGGATGTGCCTTCAACCATCCGGAATTTGAACACCTTTTTTAGGGGAAAAGTACATTAGAAGTGTCATAACTTTTGTACGGCGTTTATTTGAGTGCCATAACTTTCAAAAATCGTTCACTTGAGTGCCATGTTGACGTGGACGCCGGAAAAGCTGACGTGGCATGCCGGAAAGCCGACATGGGGTGTTAGAAAGCCGACGTGACACGCCGGAAAAGTTGATGTACCACTCAAGTGAACGATTTTTGAAAGTTATGGCACTTAAGTGGACGTTTTGAAAGTTATGGCACTAAAGTGAACGCCGTACACAAGTTATGGTATTCACGGTGTACTTATCCCCCTTTTTTAGCATATACAAGTGATTGTTCAAATTGTCTATCAAATAAAGCGCCTCAAGTTTTGCCCATAACATTGTGACATCCTCCTTTTCAACCACTTCAATCAATACCTTATATGATAGATTCAACAAGATTGCTTTTTTGCCTTCTCCATCAACTCTACTTTATCGACCTCTTTTATCATCTTTGACAATTTTGCTCTTGCCATCCAATCCCTTTGCCAAACCTTGGGTTGTTAGCATGGCACACATCTTAATGCTCCACAACCTAAAGTTGTTTCTCACGTTGAACTTCTCAATCTCAAATCTCAAATCTTGCTCCAAACATAATTGCAACAACAATATTTCTATACGGTGATCGGACAAGCAAAAATCCTAAATTAATTTTGGAAACCCTAACCCTAGCTCTGATACCAATTCTTGTAATATAACACGGAAGCTAACCAGATTTTGCAATTACATCGATGCGAAATTACCAGAGAAATAAATGAGATGCATTAAAGAATATCAAAAATTTACATAGTTTAGTCCAAGTGTCAATACCTACTCCACGGGAAGAGCAAGTAGTAAATAATCCACTAATATTCGGAGGTTCACAGAGTTATAATTGCTCACATGAGTGTTTTTCACATCTAGATTAAACTCAAAGCAAATACACATGTATTATCTTACAATCTCTCATAGAGAACTCACTCGGAACACTCACATATTGAAAATTTGATACTCATCTTATTTGCCATCAAGTAAAATGTACATGTATTTGTATATAAATATCCAAAATAGCATAGCTGGTTTAAGAAACCTACTCAAATTACGACGCCCGGTCAAATTAAAGACATATTTTCAACAAAAAACGATCCTAGACATTGACATGACCCAAGTTCCCTAATTTTCCATCCACGGATTTAGACATCGCATGATGGACCTCTCCCTAAAATCCTAACCTCAAGTTCACTGTATCAAGGGTTCCACCACACGCACCAATGCCACGATCTCGCTCTAAGCCTAACCGGTAGGTTCGGACGGGGGCAAGAGCTAATAACTAACAATTTGTTACAATGATCATGCTCGATTTACATTGTAATTCACACGGGATGAGCCTCCGCCGACGCGACACGTGCATGGTCGTCTACATCGCGTGAAAGATTCCATGTCACTGGCCTCTTTTACTTTGTTCACTTTATTTTCCTTTTTTCGATGAGAGTTAGGTTAAGGTGTGTTTGTTGGTTGGGGGAAGGTGCTGAGATTAGCAAGAAAGAGACAAGAGAAAGGGCATCGAGAAGATCTGGGGAAGAGTGAAATCCAAGAGAACTGCTGGTGGTTGTTACCGCCATGGGGGCTTTCTTTATTCTCCTTTTATGTGCTGAAGTTTTGCCCTAATAAAGTCAAAAGTTGGACTGGAGATATTTCTCTTGGATCTTTCGAAGGCGACCTCGTTGCATGAACGGAAACAACGTGTTTTGGTCTTTTTAATTCTTGCCATTTTGTCTCTGGTTTGATTACTACATAGAGAGAGACAGAGAGAAACGAGGCTGCAATGCATTCGCCGGTCCAAAGTTCACAGCCTAAAAAGTTGGAAAAAGTGTCTGCCAGTTAGAAAATCGAGGCTTCTCGTGAAATTCCCACATGGAGAAAATTCATACGGCTTGGATTTTTTTAGATCTTTCGAATGGCCATATTCTAGAATTTGGACGAACTCGGCATAAAAATCAGTCGAGGAAAACATTTTTCCTTCTGCATTTAGACTAATTATGCTGAGAATCAAGATTATTTTGGCTCGTGAAATTCAATGTTCTAGAATTTGGACGACCTTATCGTTGTTAAAGTACAACCGTAGAAGATAAATGTTTCCCTTCTCCGTCTATATGAATTAATCCGAAAATTATGGTTATTTTGACTCGTGACTTATAATATTCTAAAAATTTGAACGATCTTATCCTTGTTAAAATATAAACATTAGTAGAGGATAAATTTTTCCCTCCTCCGTTTATATGAATTTACTCGAGAATTCAGGTGATTTTGACTAGTGAGTTACGATTTGTCGCATAGAATGCTCGAGTTTTCTGTCAGAGAAGCAATTAGATATATTGCACAATAATAATCTGGCATCAAGTACTACAATACCAAATAGACTGTTGTTGTTGTTGTTTCTAGAGTTTGGGTGAGCTCCATTGGCAATGAGGAACTTGTTAAAAGAATGTCACAGAATTAAGTGATTAATCAAGGAACTTAATAGATTCTAGTACATTTAATGAACTTACAAAAGGTCCATAATGAGGGGTTTGAAAATTGAAACTTACTTTTCTTATCGACAAGTGTTTACAAAATGATATTCGTTATTTTTAGAATAATACGATGACAAATGCCAACAGCATTCTTATTTGGACAATGACATTAGCCACGTCAGTTTTGTTGCGAGCAGCCGACCATGATCAATTTCATACCAACCTTCCTTCCTCTCAATCATTCAATCCTCTCTCTTTCTCTCCATTACAGCAATCTGTAATTTCCAATATGTCCTTCTAAACTTTCTGGGTTTTCAATCCCTTTTGACATACGAATCTTGACCCATTTTAGAAAGGCTAGATACACTGACGAGCGTGCATGATCGATGCGCCTTCACCCCGGCACCGCCTCGCATTGGCTCCTGTTGCTGCTCTTCCATCGATGTCAGGATCTTACCTGTTCCACTATCGAAATGGAAAGTGTTGGAATCAATGGAACCACTCTTTTTCTAGGGTTTCTGCTTAATTTAATGGAAGTTCCTTGTTTAGTCAAGGAAGACAGCCAGAACCAGACAAAGGTGTGAAAATCCTTTCCTGATTTGAATAGTGAACTTCCTGTACAACTTGACTTGTGTCTCTTTTTTGTGATGATCCGTGATCTAATTAAGTATTTTATCAATCATGGACACGCGGCCTCCTCTGTGACCCTTCATGTGGATTTTTTTGGAGGGGTCATATTGTACCCTTCATGTGGATTTTTATTTATTGAGTTTTGATAAGATGATGATGGTGCAAATCTTTGGAATGAGGCCTTCACCACGGGCACATTTGCAAATTGAAAAGCATCCGTCAGATCTGTAGCATCATATAGAGAGGAGAGTAAGTTATTTCGATCTAGGAATAACGACATAACTGATTCATGACCTTTGATATAATATATAATATAGTCTTAGAATTTTTACAATGTTTAATGTTGTTCCTGAATTTTTTGTACATATTCAGTTTAGATCCTGAATCATATGAACTATATAAAAATATTCGACGGTTTTCATCTAGTTCAAGAACTAAATTGAACATGTATCAAAATTTCAAGATTACATTGAACAATTTAAAAGTTCGAGAATAATGTTGCATATTGAATTAAAGTTCATAGACCACATTAAACAAATTTTAAAAAAAAGAGGAACGTACGTCGGTTTCCGCAACGTTCACCATTCTCTTCCAAAAACGCTCTCAAAGGACAGTACCTCTTCCGAGACTCTCTCGCACTCGAACGGACAACGATTTCTCACAAGGCATTTCCGAGGCATTTAGTCTGCGAATAACGGGTACATTCCATTGCGTGATAGTATCCCGATCAGTGATGTAAGTTTGTGATTCCGTTGAAGATGTTTCGTATGTTTTTCCGCACGTTCATTTGGTTATAGAATTGGAATTCGTTTCGTCAAATACCAGCCTAGGATTACTCCACAAAATAATGCTTAATCTTAAAGAGTATCGGGCTATGGTCCGATCCGATTGTCGGCAAAGCCCAGTCTTCTGCTAATGGAAACCTAATTCTGCGCTCCGAGTTTTGCAAAAACCTCGTCAATCCTTTATTGTGTATCAATGCCAAACCCCTAGCTACTTTAGCTCCCGTGGGTTTTCAATAGCAGGAGGAGTAACATTTAGCCACTCAGGTGTGCTTCGTCTCCTCAAAACAGAGCATACAAGGGCCTGTCGAGGATGTTGGACGGCCCCTGATGATTCCGTTTTCAGAAGACTCGTGGCTGCTTGGTGGCTCTATTGGGCCAGCCACCACAGCCCGACGCTCGAGGTCAGAGTCGACATGCCGAAGAGCATTCGTCGATCCCCGGGGTCGCAGATTAAGCATGATGTGAAGGCCAATTTGCATTTCTCGCGTCTCTGGGGCGGCTTCCTCAACATCTTCTCCGAGAATCTCACCGCTATAGAACGCCAACCGAGCTCCAATATTCTCCGTAACTTCGGCTCTCGGCCAGGGGCCGTAGGTTTTGCGCTCTCGAGCATCGATCACATCTCCTCAGGATAAAAACAGCATGAGTGCCATAACTTTAGTAAGCATAATTTGTCTTTTTCGCTCACTTAAGTGTCACAAATTTAAAAAATCGATCACTACCTCGCCCGAAATCCGATGTGGACGCCGGATAATATAAGCGAAAATAACCCGAAGCTTTTGTTTGTTAGGATTTTTCTTTTTGAATTATTACAGTCGAAATTGGTTTTATAACGAGGAAATCGAGTATCCCAAACTTCGTACAAAATATGGATCCGTGGGGAAAAGTATTAAAAAAGTTTTAAACTTATTGCATTGGTATCAATTCAGTCTTAAACCTTTCAATTGGACCAATTTAGTCGTAAACCTTCTTGCATTGGTATCGATGCAGTCCATCCGGCCAATTTTGACCGGAAATCGCTAAAGTGGACTCCGACAGTGCCACGTAGGATAATTTCCGCTGAAATGAATATTTTTAAATAATAATTTTTATAAAAAATATCTTTTTAACCACTTTTTTTCCTTTTTCCCCCCTAAACTTTTGCCCCTTTCCTTCTCTCTTTCTCTGCAACCACTCTTGACCTCCGTCTCTGTTTCTCTTCTTTTTTGTCTCATCTCTTGATCCCGAATTCGAGCTTTTATTTTCTTTGAAAATCTTCGAAGTTAAGGCTGAGATTCAGCCGTGGTATCATAGTATCACTGCGAAGACTGTTGTGCACTCGTGCTCACTAGAAACGCCAAAGAAAACCTGCAAAAGAAATCGTCTTTGAAAGAATCCAGATCTGGTTTGGGTTAAAAACTTATAACGTCTGTGAAAGAATCCAGCCGTGAAGATGCGAGAACGTAAGGGGCGGACTGGTGGTGTGCCGGTGAAGCCTGAAGAGGTGCGGCGGTGGGAAAGGCAAGCACAGGAGCTTGCGCGTCACTAGAAATCGTCGACGACGCTGGACCGAGCGTTGCGGAGGCCTCGCCCTGGATTGAACTGATCTGGGCTCGTGCGGTCAGTAGCTATGGAGGTCGCCGGAGGTTGTAGCTGAACGGCGGCGCTCCCAACAAAAGGGAAGGGGCAAAAGTACAGGACAAAAAAAGGAAAAAATAATTTTGTTAAATAAATATTATTTAAAAATATCCACGTCAGCGGAAATTCTCCTAGATGGCACCGTCAACATCCATGTCAGCGATTTCAGGCCAAAATTGGCCGGATGGACTAAATCGATACCAATACAAAAAGATTTAGGACTAAATTAGTCTAATTGAAAGGTATAGGACTGAATTGGTACCAATGCAATAGGTTTAGGATTTTTTTGGGACTTTTCCCTGGATCCGTGTGGCTTTCTCTTATGTAGGCAGTTCTGTCTCATACTTTGCATTGTTAAAAGGTCTGTTGGCCACAGAAGGTGATGAGGTTTGCATGGATCTATATGTCTAGATGCAGAGCATTCTCAAGGGAAATAGGCTGCAGACTTCTATGGGCCTGCATGGCAACAATTTTAATTCTTTGATTATGTTCTCGAGAATAAAAAAATAATGAGAAACATGTTTGGTAACGTAAATAATTCTGATTCTGATTCTATTCTTGAGAACAGTTTTGGAACAAAAATAAAAATAAAAAAACGTTGATTAAAAAAAAAAAAATCACTTTTTCGAAACACAAAACGGTATGAAGTCTCATATCTCTCACTTTTCCCATTTAGTTCTCTCATCACTTTTCCTTGACCTAAACTAAATATTTTTTGCAGTTAGCAAACACACTCTAATTCTCTAAAACTCATCCAGGAAATAGAATTAGAAAAAATCGATTCTAATTGAAATCACATTTTCGGGCAAGAATCGTCGCCACGCAGGCCCTACAAGTACTTGATGGAAGATGACAAGGATGAAGTGGGTAGAAATAATTAAGTTCGATTGCAGTCCTTTGCTGATTAATTTGAAAGATGATTTCTTTTGTGATATAGTCAATAAATGGAAATTCTGTACGTCATAACATAGTTACCCTTCCTATATAATCTGTGTTATCGAAGGTGTCTAATCAGTCGAACTGTTTATCTCTGTATGATAAATTATCTTATCCGCTAACAAGTATCGTTAACATATCAACTGACTTGCCCCCAAAAATCCTAGTTGTTAGAAGAACAAGAGGAATGACAAAGCCATTTGATTTTTTTTGTTGTCCTCTTTGTCTGCTTTCTGAAACTCGTTGCTTCAATTTTCAGGAAGGGTCATCCCCGAGAGTGTGATTTATAGTTATGGGACTGTATTGCTGGATCTTTTGAGTGGCATGCATATCCCTCCAAGCCATGTAAGGACTTTGGATTCCATACTTAAGCTGTATTCAATTTTCGTCACCAGACATTCCGTCTTCCTTAGGCTTCCGAGAAGTCATGGGCATCATCCTCGATTGTTTCGCTCCAATTATTTTTGCTATCCGAAATCTAATTTCGTCCGAGTTGACTGGAAGTCACCCTAATTATGGAGGAGAGACAGATCAAGGGTTCTCCTGAATTCGGGTAGTCCAATGAGTTAAATCCAGACGACAAGGCTGAGAATATTGCACGAAAGGAATGATGTATGATGCAAATACTTCATATTTGTGCTTAAGGAATCGAAGCTGCACTGCCACATACATTTTTTCTCTACATTTGCTAAAATTCGCTTTAGACTTCACGCCATCGGTTATGTTTTTGTGACCCTAGGCACTGGATTTGATAAGCGGTAAAAGTTCTTTATTGCTAATGGATTCATCCTTCGAAGGTCAATACGTCAAATGAAGATGCAGCTGAATTGGTTGAGCTAGCCTCAATATGTCTTCAGTATGAGGCCAGAGATAGGCCTGACAATCGAGTTCCTCCTATCATCAGTTGCGCCTCTGCAGAAGCAGAAAAGAGGTGCAGAATCTCAAGCGCCCTTTTGGTGGCTTCCCACTAATTGAGCTGTAGATTTTTTGTGAAATGGTTCTTGATTATGTTCGCGGACGGCTCTCTTCTTTCGCTAATATGTGCATTCACCACCAGTTGGCTTCGCATGTTCTTATGGGTATCGCTAAAACTCCCGGAGTGCTTCCAACAATGCTATCGCCGCTAGGGAAGGCATGCGCTAGGATGGACCTTACGGCTGTACACGGCATCCTGCTTAAGACAGGTTATAAGGATGAAGAAGGTGCAGAAAATGAGGTGAGTAAGAGCCGTAGCATTTTGTCATGCCAGACTGACATACAACCAATTAGCACACAGAACTTATATCAAATCACGGTGATTATCCACTACTGGAATGCTGATCTAGCCAACTATGGTGAACTAGCTTTGAGCTGATAATTGTTCGTTGCGTGTTCCGAGTATCCAATAGTCTTGGATTGAATTGCCTCGGTATCTCCTTGAGAGATTCTAGATAGTAACTTCAAAACTTGTCACTTCCTCCTGGGTCCAATCCTTGTGTTGGGTCATGACAACATTGGTGTCTCTGCAAAATCCCCGATATGTCATGGCTTTTGCTTAGGACCTGTCTATCTGGGGTTCTAGATAAAGCTCTCATATTTACACTTTTCTTTTCTGGCGTTACTTGGCTTGTGATTGTTTTATCTGTGATTCTCGTGAAGCTTTTGTTCCAAGAATGGACGCAGCAAGTACAAGACATGTGGAATACAACGAAGTTTGGGGATATTGCTTTTAGGGACAAAGATTTCAAGAATGCGATTGAGTACTACTCAAAGGTACTACTTCTAACATAGCAACTTTGACGCGAGCATAATTTCGACTTGGCTATGATTTCATGCAATAACCTCTAGTTAATTATTCTTAGTCCTAGTTTGTTTGAAGGTGCTTTTTACATCTTTGACAGTTGCGACTGGTTCCCATGTGCTTTATACATTGACCAGACAGCTTTACGACAAAATGTTGTCATGTTAGGAAATGCTTGACTGATGAATTTCTCTGTTATTTCGTCGCCCTCCAATATTTCTTATAACTGCCTGCACTAAGCTAGTTCACTTTGATTGAAAGACGGTGTCGGTCCCTTCTGGTACTGGTTTCGTGAGGCGAGCACTCTCGTATTTGATGATTGGCCAACCAGAGCTTGCTCCGAGAGATGCAATGCAGGCTCAGGTGTGCTTGCCCGAGTGGCCCGCTACCTTCTATCGGCAGGCTCTTGCCCTCTCGAAGCTCGGGATGGAAACCGATGCGCAGGACACGCTCAATGATGGTGCTTCCTTTGCAGCAAAGAAGCAGAACAGCAGGCGCAATTGATTAATCCCCATGTGCCGGGTCATTTCTCTGCTTTAACTTGTGCTATACAGGGAGGGGGTCAGAAGCGGAGATCCCTCCGGAAAGATATTCTAGGGGTTTGTTTTCACTTTGTTGCCTCCATTCTTCTCCTCTCCTGGATGTAGTTTCACCGAGAGTGAGTGCCTGATGATAGTACAGAGTTGAGTAGCCGAGTTTCTAGTTAGGGCGACTTAATGCCGTATCATGCTGAGAAATCGGGTATGAAGAGATTAGCTATTTCTCATCATGTATGAAGAGATCGGGCAAGGGTCGTTGAGGCCCGGCCAGGGGAGAGTATATATGGAGGGAGCAGAAAGAAAATTAAGGACTTCAGTGAAGATAGATGGCTTACAAGCTTCACAGTTTCAGAGTTAAATGCCATGGAGTGGAGCAGAACTGTTGGAATCAGCTCCCTGGGTGAAGTTTGAATTTGTGGTTGGATGATTGTACTATGGATAAACTCAGCGAAACTTCTTCATCGTCATTTGTAACTTAATACAAATAAGGACTTCATTGATACATGATGTTTTTGCCGACCTGTCCTCTTCCCTTTTCGCCTGTTCATTATCTTATCCATCTTTGTCCTTATAATGAAGTCGAAGGATCTAAGAGCAGACACTTCAAATAGAACACCAAACGAATTGTTCTGACATGGCGCGACAGAATGTTATTACAGTCACAAATGCAGCTCAGATGTTTTACTTAGGTTATTCCGTTGCAGTCTGTAGAACTGTCCCAAAGCCTTCGTGCTTTTTGACCGGCGAAAATCACCTTTTGCATAACAGAGGAACTCGAACTATGCTAATCGGCAATTTCCGGAAATTCATCAAAGTGTCAGGCTCGGGAGGCATCTTCCGAGTGAACCTACAGAACCAAACGCCAGTGTGAGTGCAATAGAACTGAAAAAACTGATGATGGATTCAGAGTTGAAGTTTTGGTTCCTCACAGGAAAGAGCATCTCTTCTTTGAAGCTCACAGTTCTGAGCTACAACTCTCCTCTGCTTGTTGTCATCTCGTCCAATATCTCGGCATCATGGAAGTCTTCTTTGCTCTCCTCATTAACAGAATCAGACGGTCTTGCGTCTAAGTACACATTGAATGAGAGGTTTCGGCAGCGGTATGGGGTTGCAGTGATTTCCTTGTACTCGCCGGCATTGAACTCCTAAAGGTGATCGTGCTTAAACAGCTTGGGAAGAATGAACTGCCTTATGCTTATAAGAAGGAAGAACGGCAATGGGAACAATATGCCGGTGATAGGCATCACATCACCCCAAAACAGACGAGAAGATCCTCGCCAGCCCAAAGTCCGATATCGGGTTCATGTCATCATCCAGCAAGATAGCCTTGAGGTCCGTGTGGATGATTTTGGCATGAGAAGCCTCGTGTAAGTACTGAAGCCCCTGAGCGACTCCACCAATGATCTTCAAGCGAGTCTTCCAATCCAGTCGAATTGGACATGAATTATTTAAGTAAAAAACAATAATTAGTGAATATTCTCCAAACAAAAAAAAAATAAATGGAAAATTGCACGTGCATTTTACGTGCAATTTTCTCTGCCTTGATTAGGGGCATTTTCATCCCAAATCACCAAAGTTTAATCTATTTGGCGTGTGTGAGAGAGAAGATCTAGTAAGACATGAGACTGTAACTTCATTCAATCTTGACAGAATCAAGTGTTGTATTCTCAAAATTACATTTTCATTCAATCTTGATGATACCTAAATTAAAACATGAGACCGTAACTTCTTATCCCCTATTGAAACCTTACTATTAAATTAGAGCTTATAGATTGGTCACTTATATTTTTCTTTTTCATAAGTTCATCAATTTCAGTTGGATACACTTAAAATAAACGAATTCCAAATGTAAAAAAAAAAAATAACATGTGCATTTTTCGTGCAATTTTCTGTCGCTTGGCCAAGGGCATTTTCGTCTCAAATCATCAAAGCATAATCTGTCCAGTGCATGTAAGAGATAGAAGCTCTATGTCTATAGAGTGCATATATTTGTGCAACTTCTTCCTCCGCCGGAGTACGACTAGGAACATTTTGAGGTTGGTCGGAAAAAGGAAAAGTATTTGGTGGGCTAGTTTGAGGGAGCTCTACTAGTAGTTCGACAGACACTATCATCCATGGGAGACATTCAGACTGAGGTGCGCGTCCCGCCTTACCACGGCCATGGTAAGGGTCATATTAAGGCGGTAGTCGCCGTCATACTAGCCTTCATTGCATTCCTTGGAGGCATGTACTTCCTTATACAGGTGGAGGCATTGCTATTAGTCTCCCGCGGCAGCGCCAGCTGAGGTGCATGCTGAGGCACCGGCGCCTATGGAGGTCGAGCTTGCGGACCTAGTGTCCAATCCGGGAGAGTCGTCACCGGAGTCTAGTTAGGTTATATTTCTATGTAGTTTTAGTAAGATTAGTTGTACAACCTGTTGTTTATAAATCTTGGATTGTCCTTATGACATTGCCGTACCGGCTATGGTTCAGGGCATGGATATGGCCATGTTGTTCAAACTCAAACCTCATGCTGAAATGTGTTCTAATATGTGCACAGAATACAGATGTCTAAAACGTTTGCTCTTGCCACAAAGTAGCCATTATATGCCGTGACAGAACCTTGGAAGGCTCAAGCCATCAAGTTAGTTTTACTTTTCTACAGAGTATCAGTAGGCTCAGGTCATCAAGTATTTTTACTGTTGGGAAGTGAGCACTTGATGAAATGGGCTTTTGTTTCATTTCTTTCTGTCTAAGCTTTTCCCCAGAGTAAGGGGGCTGACTTCGACCTCTGTCCTCTCACTGTATGCACCACATTTCATTTATGGTGGAAGGTCATTAGACTTGTACTTTTTGCAGCTTAAGATAAGAAAGGGAAACAAATCTTGTTTAGAATCTGGATCTCTTTGATTGGGACTTTTTTGCCTTCTTTTCCTGAATAAGTTGGAACTAAATTTTGAGCAATGACCAGAACAACTTCTGCTGCTGTATAGGATACTTCAGCTGCAAAAATTATGTGGTGTCTCGTACTTTTCCTTTTTGGTGGGGCCAAATGGTGTCTCATGCTGCCAATATGTCTCCTGGTGGTAAAGATATGAGCCTTAGCTATAGTATGCTAAGCATTTATTTCACATCTCTTTTGACTTTCTGGTTTCAGGCAAGTAATTGTGATTGTGGTGCAGAGCTGTCTATGGCGTCATAAGATGTTAACTCAAACGATGCTATATGTTGGAAATTGCTTTCAGATTCTGTTGCTTCTCTGCTGCTTTTGTCATTCCCATATGTGCTCCATCGTGAGTTCACAGGTTTAACTCTCCATGTTAAATTGAGCAGAAACAGTTGCTGAAAGATGCAGCTCTTACATTGTTCCCCCATCATTGGTGAGAATGTCTTTTGGTAGCATGACCTGTGACATATTGACGTAAGATAAATTCAACCGGAAATCAAATGATTGTAACAGGATGTCCCCAAAGGTTAATCACTTCAGTGAGGAGAAAAGGTTTGCTCGAAAAGAAAATCAAACGAGCGGTAGAAACCATGCCATCTGCGAACCACAGGCCAGTAGCCACTTCTCTAGCAACAAACAGAAGAGAGTTTGATGAATTTGGTTTTGTCCCAAGATCCACTGGCTTCGCAAGCAAGGCGTGATCAAGCAAATTGGGGAAGGCAGCCAGAGGGTAGAAGCTTGATACTAAGAGAAAAAGAGGAGACTCGATAGGTGCTGAATTAAATGCCAAGAATCAAATGACCCACTGGGGAGCTTAATAATTGTTTCCCTTTGTGATGGCTATTGATGGATCAACCTCATCTTTACCTGGTACTGTGAAACCAGTTTCAAGATCCAGGCTGGAAGATCAAATGCAGGCGGGTGGTTCTTCACATGGGGGTCATGGTTTTTGCTCATAAGACGCATTGTGAAAGAAGCGTGGAAGTCCTCCCTGATGCAACTTCTACCGAGATTGAACAGAGCATGAACAAAAGTGCCTCTCAGTTCATATCCTCTGCTCAAAGGGACGGGCGTCTCAACTGCTCTCGGCTCTGGAAATCTCTCGGAACATGATAGAGGGAAGTCACGTGTTCTAGACCATGCAAGAAGGAAGGAACATTCAGGTTTTTTAGTTGTGCTTGAAGTTTGAATGTGCGAGGATATCTTATGAAGGGGCTACTATTCCGTTTGGTAATAAACTTATACAGAACACTTCCTTCCAACCTCTAATTCCGTTGTGTTTCTGAGATTTGGTCTTTCATTGAGGTCTAAGGTCCATGGATTCGAAATCCACTAAATGGTTTTATGGTGCCTGAAGTTCTGTTGAAGATCTAAATGGAAGATCTGAATTTCGCTCCAGATATGCTTTGCTGCAAATACGTAAATTTAAGAGTGAGCCTCTAAGATGATGAGAAAATGAAAATCTAAATATTGGGACCTAAGCCACCAAACTGTAATCTCTTAAGTCTTAATTCAATTTAAGAGCAATGTTTCAATTACTCGAGCACTTCTTGAATTGTTATACATAGAGGTGTTTGTAATATCAACGATGTCGAGGTGACTAATATGGCTTGATGTAGTCATTGGCTCCTGGTTTGATCTATCGCATTCAACTCTATCGTCAATTCTTCGAGCTACAGCAAATGAAAGAACCTCTCTCCTGAGACAGTGCGAGAAGTCTCTTCATGTGACATATTGTGTTCATACTCTGTGGGATCTGTTTGAAGGTACCTTGTCAAGCTTGCTAAGGTGCTCCTCTTTAGGTTTTCCCAGTCTTTTCACTGGTGTTAGGATTGAAACCGCCCACTGACACTGACATGTATTTTTGGAACCAATGCTTGTTTGCTTGTTTGCCTGTACAGGAATAGTTTTGCTCCAAAGCCTTTGCACCTTGACATAGCTCTTGGAAATATGCAGCAGAAAGAAGGTACGCACCTTTCCGATCGAACATTCCAGTTTTAATCCCTTTGCATCTTCGTAAGTGAATGAGCAAATGACGGGCGGCTCTATGGATGGACATCAGCAGCCAGAGCTAGTTGCTTCCAAAGAAGTTGGCACAATCGTCTAATGAGCCCTCCAAAGTTCCTCATCTGGCAAATCCACTTGATAGACTGAATAATTTGGCCAAACTGAGAGAAACTACCTGGCTTCAGCAGCTGGAAATCTGTTGGAGATTAGTGGCAAATCTTCTTTAGGTGCTCTAACTGCTTATTATGACTTGATTGATTCCCGAACTTGAGAGAACGAGTCGAACTCGACGACTGTGTTCAAGATTAAGAGAGAACGAATGAAGGGTACCTGAGCATGGCACAGGTGCGATTCTGATTCATTCAGATGGCGTTCATTCAGTCATTCTTCCTATCACTTATTTTTGTCCTTTCGACATGGAATTTCGACATTTTTCAAACAGTACACGAAATCAGATCGCATTAAGCAGTTACTCGAAGAAACTGAGAAGTTTCTTCAGAAGCTTTGGTTCCAAGCTACGAGAGGAAGAGGCCAAGGCGGTGGAAAAACGCTGTGACAATGATATTGATGATGAACAATCCTTTTAAGTGCATTGGGCGAGAGTGAATCGGCTATTGAGAATGAAGATGATTGTGGCAAGGCAAAAGTATGTCACTTTTTATATTTTGTTTGGTAAACAATATTTCTTGTAATTTTATTATTTATTATTTTTTTTTTTTTTTTTTCTTCATCGGTCGCTAGCGAGGGCGTAAAGGGCCTCGCCTCGCCCGTGGTTGGAGGCACCGCGAAGCCCTTGCCTAGGGCCTTCGCGGCCGGCAAGGAACATGAAAATATAAAACGAAGGAGAAAAAGGAAAATAGAAATAGAAATAGAAATAAAAAGAAGATAATAACAAAAATCCAAGTGGAACTTTTGTTTATATATAAAATTCCACGTCGGATGAAAAATTAAGTAAAAGATCAACTTATGTCGATTTGCCGGAAACGACATTTAAATAATCGATCTTACACCGATGTGGCATTTAAGTTGGTAAAAAAAAAATATTGTAACTCTCAAGTGAACATGGTACAAAAGTCAATGCACTTTTACCGTTCTTGTTTGGCAATCTTTCGTGCTTCAAAACAATCCAAACAAATCTTTCCTCTTTGCAAATTGAGAAACCCTGGCAATAATATGGTGGGCCATTTTATCCGGGCCTAATTTCAGTCAATTAGCTTGCGGGTTCAAGCAACGCAGGCGGGCCTGCCTTCGGTACAAATTAGGTCGGCCTCGGGGAAAGGCACGATAATTACAACAAACTATAGTGTTTTTTTTTTTTTTTAAGAAGTAGGGTGACGATTCCCAACACGACACGACAACACGATTAGAACACGATAAGAAATTAATGGATTTGAGTTGAGGTTAATCATGCCCGAGTCAGCTTCGTGTCAAAGCATTCGCATGGGTTGGTGTTAGCACGACATGTGTATGGCCAGCTTCGACACGATTAGGTAAAAAAACCGTTCTTTTCATGTCATTCACGGTTATGATCTTAAATAGATGATACCTCCTTAATTATTAGCGACATTTTTTTTAAATTTGATTTGATGATATTTTGGTGTCGGATTATTACGAAATTAGAAATGTATCTTATGAAAAAAAAAACAAGGATATTTCGTGTTAGGTTCGCATTGGCAGGTTGATTTCACGTCGCGGCGGGTCATGCAATCACATCGACTAATCTACCCATTATTTCATTGTGCAACACGGGGTTGTAATTTGTCAACTTGTTAATTTTCAGATCGCGTTCGTGTCACATAAATCGACATGATAAGCTTTATTGTGTCGTATGTGGGTTGACCTATCTTTTAATGTTACCTTAACGGACACGACCCGTTATCACGATTGCCACCCCTAGTTAGAAGAAAAAGTAAAACCCATTTGGCAGAATACCAATTCTTTATAATATTTAAATGGTAAACCACGTGTTCATTTAATAACTTAGCCTTTCGGATCGAGGTTTCTAATATGGCATAGGAGCCGGAAGATTCGAGCCAATCTGTTCAGATCCCTAATTCGCCTCCCTTTTTGTCTTGGTCAATGCAAGCCCTCGCATGAGCATGTATGTATTTTTTTTTTTCCATATCCGAATATCAAGCCACTTATCTAACAGTTTTAGACATTTGAATCCGATTTTCCAATACCATTGGCGTTGTGGGTCAAGAACGATAACGCATTGCAAAACCATTGAACTAAAACCCAAGTTTTTAAAGTTCATGGCATGCCAAGATTGGAGAAATTGTCAATAAGTGGACGTACTTGAAGAAAAATCATTCAATCATATTCCTAACTTCAAAAACACTCCACACCTTCCTTCTGGAATAAGGAAACATAATAATCATTGACAAATCGCTTTCTAGTCCAAAAAAAAAAAACAAAAAGAAAAGTAAATGCATGCACTATATGACCTATGCTAATCTATGGTGAAGTACAATCAAATGAATCGTGACAAAGTCCTTACCTAACCAAAGATAGATGACGAACATCTGTGCGGGTCTCTATACATATCCTCACTTTCAGTAGCAGAAGCAAAGACCGAAACGTCGTCGTTAGTATGAGGTGAGCGTTTTTGTGTAAACCTGGGTTACAGCTAACGTTCACCAACTCCCTCTTTTGGACAAGAACGCCAATGACCGAGATGATCTGACTTCTAGACACGACTCTAGAGATTCGACCGAGTATTGTCGAACTGATCTTGCTTTGATGCTGGTTTCTTTTTCCATGTCGGATTCACTTTCACGTGGTCGTGTAGTTCTCGATCCTTCAACATCCTTTGTTGACAAAAAAATGAATTGCTTGTGTATAGGAGAGTTGTTTCGACTGAAGATCCGCACACGTAAGGCGTTCTTTATGATATCTCGACTTGAGAATAACCGGGTCCTGGCCTCCGGGAAGGAGCCTCGGGGCGGGACTCCCGGACCCTAGGGGCGTGACTCGAGACCAAGGCTGCCGGGAAAGTGGACGAAATGAGGGCCCGACGGCACGTCATTCCGAATTAAAGAGCTTTGCTACATGGACTGAGAAAAGAGTTTGAAACTGTGCCGATAGTCGACTCCCTCTCGAGGGCGCTCCGGTGATTTTCATGAACTTCGAGGGTGGCTTTCTAGAGAGAGAGAGTCGGATCATTTTCGATCCAGCGAACTCGGACCGAGTAGATTTGTTTTTCTAGATTACAATGTTTAGTCAATCTATACAATCGTTAATGAGTACTATGTTCATAGATTGTGATCACTTGATATCAGATATCGTTATCAATGAATATTGTTTATGACATAATGACTATCAGCTCTCAGATATACTTCGTGGTGAAGCATGCAAGACAATGGTACTGGAGTCCACCCCACCTTTAATAGTATAATGAATTTTGTTGAGCCATGCTAATTTATCATTCATTGTATATGTCTGCAATATTTTGACACGGCAGGAAATTGTCACAAATCATAAACTTATTGTCCGAATGCAATTCCGTCCTAAACTTTCTAGTTTTATCAATTTAGTCATAAACTTCAACTCAAAATTTCAATATAATCGTTCCGGCCAATTTTTCGAAGGAAATCACCGACGTGACAGTGTGCCACGTAGGATGGATGGCAATGACGGGACCGCTACGTCGGCGATTTTCGGCGAAAACTAATGACAGGATCGCGAACGACGAATGGCATCATTTCGACCGGTTCATATCACACGAACGACTCATTATTCCTTGAACATCGGTTTTCAAATCGCGGTCAATTCCGTTGAATTCCGACACACCCACGACGTGAGCAACTCACGTGGAGGATAATAATAATAATAATAAAAAAAAGCAACACAATTGTGCGAATTTGTTGATTGTCCGATGAAGATTATGCATGGTGCACTTAGTTATCGTCAAAGGATAAATAAACATGCTTTCTTTTTAATGAATGAGTGAACATTCCTACCATCGGGAGTTGGTGAGCCGTTGACTCGGGCAGCCGGTTGGGCCCGAGGCAATTCTGGGCTTCATACTCAAAAGGACCTTCTAGAAGCCCAACTGTTTCCCACCCACTTTCGACCCCCGGCACGGATGGTGCAAAACAATTCCAAATGCATGGTACTCGTGCCGCCGAACTGTCCCACTACTTTTTGTGGGCCCACTGGACATCCTATGATGCTCCGAGATGTTTTTTATTATTATTATTTGTTTATAGGTGATCTCGGAGCACCACGTCCGCATCCTAACCAATCACAGCACGCGAAGTGTTACCGACCGAAGAGGAGGAACACGAACACGTGGCTGGCTAAGAAAAGCATATTCTCCTCCCTTAACAAGTTGTACTCACTTGATTAATGTGTGTTCCTTATTTCACGAAACTACGACTTAGGGTCGAGAGCCCTTCCCCAGGGGGCCCTCGGTGGCCAGTACGGCTGCCGGCCCAAACCCTAAAAAAAGAAAAGAAAAAAAAGATTGAAAAGAAGTTATTAAAAATAATTCAAAATTTATTTAAAAAATTACCACATCAACGTCGGCGGCGCCACGTCGGCCAAAAAAAAAAAGTTTAGGACTGAATTGACACGATTACAATAGATTGAGGTAATTTTCTCGAAAAAAAAATTATACCAAAGTACCGTTTTTCAAGGGGAAGGGACTCAAAGTTTAGCAACCGATACATAAAATGCAGTTCGATTTAGTGAATATTTTTCTAAGTTGTTTTCTGCCAATTTCTACTAATTTCCCGAGTTAACTTTGTTTGAGGTGCACGAGAGTAACGAAAATTAGCTAAAACATAGATGCATCATAGAGAAAAAAGTTCGCAGTCACTACCGCCGCGAACACCGTCGGAGTTGTTGAATCCATGTATTTGATGGCCACGGCAATTGTCATCAGCATTATGCTTTCATAGTTGCTTTTAACTTAGATAAAGGACCTTGCTATTGCTCTTAAAACTCTTAACTTGAGCATCGTCAACTTGTACAGGAAGTCGCAAAACGAAGGAGACAACTGAATGTAATGCAAGCAAGTCTTAAGTTGAAGTGATTCAAGAATTCAGATCACAATTCTTATACGCGACTAAATTGCATGGAAATCTGATTACATCAACATAGTAATCTAGAAGTAACCCAACAATATCTCCAAATTCTAAGTCACATGCAAAAATGATGACTCTTAATTAATATGACGAAAGACATTTTGGTTGAGCCAGGATCATAAAAATTGGAGGGAAAAAATCATAAAAAAAGATGAACAGTAATGAAAAAAGTGTTAGGGCTAGCGGCATCACCGAGAGAGGGATGAATAGATGATTTCAAGGGATTTTAAGAAATAAATGGGGAATATAAGTATGCTTAGAGCTTTGTTCAGACGATGCTATCTAGTAAGATCCAAGATATCTTGAGATACAGCGGTGTGCACAATTTTGCTATCACAATATATAAACATAGAGATTAAGGAAAAGAGATGTGCACAGAGGATTTATAGTGATTCAGCTTTGTTCAATCCTACGTCCACTTCTTCACGATGACACCCAATCATTTGGATTCCACTAGTGAATGACTCAGATGTGATAACTTGATGAATAGACTTCCCATCTAACACTCTTACACTCACATGTTCTCATTTAAATGTTACATATTGGATCAAAAGTATATAAATAATGTGAAGCTCTCTTGATCTTGAAAATGGACGTAGGCTTTGTTCAAGCATATGTCCACTTCTTCATGGTGGCAACCAATCGACTGGATTTCACTAGTGAATAGCTCGGATGTTATAACTTGGTGAATAGACTTCTCGTCTAACACTCTTACACTCGAATGTTCTCCCCTA